>NC_139764.1:6377325-7577325 GCF_965231275.1 Zosterops lateralis
TTGGGTTTTTTTCCCAAATAATAAAACCATAAAAAACATGAAAGAATAATACTATTAAGAACTTTATTCCATGTTGTTTGAAAAAAATCCTTAAATATTACTTATGTGTTATTCTATAATTCACAAGGGTGTAAATCCTGACTGCTTTGGGGGTTTTGGATACTTCTGAAGATGTACATCAAGAGCTGTCATGCCTTTTCTGAAGGTAAGAACAGTTGCCATGCTTTATTTTGGGGTAGAGGGAGAAGCAGTGAGCTTAAATCCATGGTTTGTATCCAAGTTTTCCTATATGAAAAAGGGCTGTAATCAATCAAATGATTAGATTTGATGTCCCCTTGAAGCAAATAGGCCTTTTTACCTCCTTGGACTGCAAGAAAGGTTTTGGAAGTATCTTAATATTGCTATGATGAAATATACTGCAATTGAAGTAGAACCATTTGAGCTAAGAATGAAAGGGCTTTTTTTTCCTTTAGCTTAATATATTTTTACTTGCTAGAAGTTTGTGCTGCAGTTAAGATATAGACAGTGCTATGAAGGGATGAAGAGCCTGGTACATTTAAGATCTTCATGATTCATCTCTCTCAGGGGAATGCTCAGAAATAGAAAGCTTACTGAAGACAGTTAATTCTACTCCTGCCAGAGGGACAGCAATATTGAATATTAAAGCAGCAGATATGAAATAAACCCAAAACTTCATTGGGAACTGAAACAGATGGGTTTGCTCATTATATTTGTCATTAGAACAAGGCCCCTGTTGGAACATCTGGGTCTGTTGGTCAGCCCCCATACTCCCTGGTATTTCTGGTGTCCTCAGTTTCTGGAACTTCAGTAAGTTGTGCTTTATTTATCTGGTGGAAAAATGTGTAAATTATAATAATTTGTATAAATTCTACGTAATACTTTACTCTGGTTCTTTTGAAAATGTAAAAGCAAAGCTATTATGTCCATTCATGGACAGCTTGGCTGTTTCATCCTGTCCCTTATGCCTGCAAGGGAAAATTTGAATCATAACACTAGAGATGGCTGATACTGTGGGACAGTTACATTTTTCCTTTCATTTTAAGCCTCCTTGTCCTATTCTTGATATGGCTTTCCATCTAAAAGGAGTCTTGAAACACACTTGTTTGTAAATCTTTCCATTTACTCTGTCCTCAACTTGCTACTTAAATGGCATTTCTGATAAAGTTTTGACTCATCATAAGAGAGAGATATAAATGGAATGTTTCTTATACCTGCCTATGAAAACCTCAGTATAAATCCACCTGGGAGGTAAGGGGCAGGGGATAAGTCGTGTCTCTGTTGCTCCAAGTTCTGGCTGTGGTAGCAAGCAGACAAGGTTTAGTGTTGCTTACCATCCTAGAGGTTTTTCCTTGCACATGTCCTTCTTCTAAGTCAAGCCACGGTGATGTGAGTGCATGAAGAGCTTGGGGAGGGCCTCAGGTGTCCCAGGAAAAGCTGAAGCTGGACTGTGGGCTCACCTCGAGTGAGAAGCAGAATGAAATGTCAAATGCTGGGTGACCACATTCTAGGAATGTGAGGAATAAGTGGTGAAGTGAGAAGAATGCTGCATGTCACATACTGAGAGGAAAACTCTTTGCATCTGCAGCTTCAGGCTGGGAATGATGAAATGATGATGATTAGGGTGCAGCTTGTGGGGAGGATCCAATATGAAGCAAGCTGAAATGAGACTGCTGGTCAGCTACCTATGCCATATGAAATAAGTATATATGGCTTTATAAGAGCTTCTGAAAGATGTGCTGAACTAAGAGACGTTCTTGATGGTATGAAAATGGAAATGCAATTTTCTTCCTTTTGCTTCTGCCTTCTTCTTCTTCTTGTCTCAGTTCCACCTTATTGAACACTTCACTTCTGTTGATCACGTGGAAAGCACCATTTTCCTGGCACCTACCAGCATATAAGCCTCTCTCGCTTTCCACCTGCTTCCTTAAAGATTAGTTTCATGTTATGATCCCCCAAAGTAGCCCACCTAACACCTCGCTGGCAGAGATTGCAGGAGCAGTTTCACATAGCCCACAAAATCCCATCAAAGCCGGAAATTGTTTTCTTTATGTGAGTGGCAAGGCAATTACTGAGCTGAGTGACATGAGTGGAGGAGTGCATTTACACCAGAAGCTATTGCTACAGCAGAAACTACTGGCAGGAAAGCAGTGACTGACATCCCTTGGCTTGTTATTATGGGCCTTGTATAAATGGAGTAGAAGCAATGACTGCTACTGCATTTCTAATCAACAAAGTGTGATGCGAGTAATTAAGTTTCAACTGGCTCGCATATCCTTTCTAGGCATTAATTGGAGGAAGATATGCAGATTGCTGGTTAATAATAGAACACTTATAGTTCTATAATAATTTTCTTCATGTTTATCCATTTGTTTGATTGCTTGTGTGGCAAATATTTGATCCTGTATGTGTCTATTTAGCCATCAGACTGTTTATAAACATCATTGTTTATTGTGTTAGTGACATCTTAAAGCACTGCAACTTGCAGAGCCTAATAGCAGCATATGTAGAACTTTATTTTGCAAAATAGAGCGAAGTCTTTCAAAGAAAACTCCAGATTGTCCAAACCACACACGGATGTCAGAGATGGGAACAGTGTGAGCTGCATGCTGAACCTATTTTAAACTCCCACTCATGATTTCCAAATGCAGTACTCTGTCAGAGAGTAGGCATAGAGAATTTTGGGTGCTACAGAACTCATGTAAATAAAGGCTCCAGAAATCTGTTTTCTGGAAATCAGAAGTGTTAATAATTATATTGCAGTTTGTGGTGGTGCAACTAAAACTGGAACCTAATGTATAGATGCAATTAGATTGTGACTAATTGTAGGACATAATTATGATGTTTACTGCTCAAAGAAGCCAAAAAATTTGCAAAAGCATTTTCATTGTTTTGTAAAGGGTGAGAAAGGGCTCTGTGGGGGCAGGAAATACCCATGTACCACATAGTGGCAGGTGCATGCTTTATCTATTGACCCAAAAGCCAAACCCAAAAGCGTGTTCCCATACCTTTCAGTAGGTGTTGTTTACAGGAGAGCAGGTCTGCACTAGCCCAGGTTTCAGTTTGTTCTGCACTATTCATCTGCAGCTGTCTGGAATCTGCCATCACTGCACATGAGCAAATTAACCTTATTATTGAATTGGGAACCAAAGATCCATTTCCTCTGCCTGGGCTTTGCCAGTATATCAGCTCTTCATAGATGCAGTCCTGTCCTCAAGAGTTCTCTCAACTATTCCCTCTGTTCTAGTAGACCAAAGATAAAGTATTTGGCCAGAGAGACAGCCAACCAGTTGTCTTATACAACAAGCAGTGTTGTTTGGCTTAGCTAAGCTGCTTTCTTTCACCTCCTGAGGAAGGAGAAAACTACTCGGGAACAATCATTGCATAGGAGTGTGAACAAAGAATTCAAAAATCCAGATGTAGGTTTTATTTCTACTGAAGGGAAATACTGTTTCTTGTAACAGCAGAGTTCAGGTTTATACATGAAGCCTCTAGACAGTTCTTAATTCACAAGGTGACCATCATACACAGGAGTTAGCTGGTTTGAAGTTTTGTGCCTTTGGGATTGTACAGGACGGCTGAGTGCTGCCCTCCAGCCTCTTCATCCATCAGGAAAAAATGAACCTGCTTAATTCTGATTTTCCCCTTGTTGCATCTTTATACAAATGACTCTCCATAAATGTGCAGCTTGTTTTTAATCAGTTTCTGGAAATACTGCTTTGAAAAAACTGTTGAGGAGCTCTGGAGATCAAGTAAAAAGCCTTATAGGAGTCTGCTTTTTCCAACTCCAAAATCTGAGTCACAAACAGTGGCTTAGGCTCCCACAGAGAAATGTCTAGGCAGGGAACACTGTCAATATCCTTCAAATACTTGAAAAAGACTTTAGAGATTATTTTACCTTTTCAGTCTTGTTTAATCTTTTCTTGAATTAAGAAAAATGATAGCCTCTAAACTACCTTTGCAGAGGCCTCCCATTAGAGCTCACTCCTCTAAATTTGGTTTGAAATTGCTTCTCACTCTCTAGGAAAATTTGATTTCTCAGTATTCTTACTTGACACGAAGGTTTGAGTTTGTAGCTACCTCTCTGAAATTACATCCATGCTGCAATCAAAATAGTTTCAGTAAAATACAAAAGCTAAAATAATGAAAGAGCTATGTACTTTTGTAGTGGTTGAATAGTGAAAGAATGAGGAAGAAGAAGAATGTGTTTCTGAATGAACTGATAGGAGGAATGTGCACTTGAACTTTGGACAGGAATCTTCTCTGCTTCAATTCAAACCTCTTCCTTCTGTGATCCACAAGTCTGGACTCCTGGCCTATGAATTCTTTGGAAATACTACCTTTTTTTTTTTTTTTTTTTTTTTTTTTCCTTGAGGGTCATCAAGTCCAGTTCTGCATCTTGTGTTTTCAAGGCTTGTGATTGTTTTCCTGACTCTCCTCTGCACTCTCTCCAGCTGAGCTATAGAAATCTACACATAAACAAACTCACAACTGGGATATTTTAAGTTGAAGCTGCTAAGACTCCTTAAGAGACTGGGTGCAAAAAAATCTTTAAGTGAGGATTCTCTCTCTGAAGAGGTTTAAATAACTGCAGGGGTAAAACTGATGCATTTGTCAAACAGCTTTCAATCAGAAGGAGCTATATTTTTCCAGGGTGGTCCTACTCAAAAAGATTTCCAAACTAGCATACCTGCAATTAAGCGCAGACTTTCATGTAGGTCTTAATGAGACTGAATGGTCTTTATAAGGCTTGTTTAAAAATTGTCAACATTCCTGCAAGACCATGTGGTCTGGATGTGCTTTGGTCTCTAAAGTAATATTCTCAAAGGCAGCAAAGCACTATTATACCCTGGGAGCTGAAGCATCAGCTGCTCATTTAACTTTAAAGATGCCAGCCAGTTTCCAGAATTGTCAAAGAAAGGGACCACTACCTTAAGACAGTTTAGCCCGTTCTCTATTGCATATAAGGAGCCTTGAAGAACTACAGACCTAGCTGAGGTATGCCTGTTGTTATCTTAAAGAAAAATCAAGGAAAATGAGGGCCTCAGACTCTAATTGCCTCAATCATACAGAAAATCTCTAACCCGAGTCACTGGACTTTCTCTCTTCCACTTAATCATAGTGAATTGTGATATAAGCACCACTACATGGTGGTGCTGCATTAGAAAACTATACAAAATGAAAGGACCATCTACTGCTGAAAGAAAATGAGTGGTTGTTCTGCTGGGTATTGCAAGCCCTGTTAACCTCAGTGGAGACCAGTGTTTTAGGGGAGAAGAAACTGTTAGCAGGCTCTGGCTAGAACTGGGGATTTTTTTTATCCTGAAAGCACAGGGGATTTAAGGCTTTTATTCACTGGACACAGAATGGCAGCAAATTTAATGTGAAATAAATAAATAAACAAACTTTGACTGGTAACAGCTGGCCATATCTTTTTGAGCCAACAGACCTGAGCATCTTCTCTGTTTCTTCTTCCTCCTTGCCATTAGCAGATAACATACAATTTATCTGTCATGGAGCCAGCCCAGCTTACCATATGCTTTAAAAGGTAATTTTCCCCACTCATCTCCCTGGTGCAAGCACAAGCTGCTTGCGCCATGCTCTGGTAGAGGCAGGAAACACCCTCAGGAGATGTATGTGCAAAGACAGAACAGACTGTTGATAAAAATGCCTGTGTTGACTTAAATGTTGGCCTGGATATTTCTAGTATCTCCAGAACATGCCAAAACACCTGCACATCCTTCCAGATGCAACATGCTCTGTAAATATTAAGTGTCTGATCTTTAAAAATAACTAAAAAGACTTATCCTTCCCTTTCTCTCATCTTCAATCTTTCTACTCTCTTCCTGTTTATCTGGACTGCTTTCTTCTGTCCCCTGCCACAGTTGTGTGGTATCCTGTAACTTCCTTGCAGTTCAGAAGGAAAAATATGGATAATTCAAATATTAACACTTCTGCTGAGACCAGATAATATTTTAGCTGAAACAGCAGCGTGAAAAAATTATCTTTGTGGTGCAAATCTATTTTAATACTAGTTCTTAAAGAAAATAAGCCTTTTTTTTTCTACTGTGAGGAAGACCTCAGAACTAGGGGAGGAAAAAACCCACCCAGACCTTTGCCCTGCTTTGTCTTCTGGTGTGCTGAGCTGCAAACACAAAGAGATATGTGAATATGTGCCAGTCATTCTTTTTCCAAAAGAATATCTTGTTCTAGATGTTCCAGCAGATAATTGTGATCTTCTGTTGTCTATCATTAGGCATGTGCATATTTTCCTGTCACACTCCTTAGGTATCCCAGGTATGGTTTTGGTGGATGATGTGTTTTGGTCTAGACTTCCCCTTTGATTGAAATTGTAATTCTGATTTATACCAGCTGCTAAGCATCACAGAGGTAAAATTTTCTGACTTTGAATCATTCAAGTAATTCGGAGGGTTTAGTGGTTTATAAGACTAATGCAGGGTCTCTGCACAGGCATGAATAGGTTTACAGGAAGTGATTTTGTAGCCAAGAGTGTATTAAAAAGGTACTACTCATAGACTGGATACAAGGGGGCTTTACACTTTGCTGTATCTGAATGTTTCACATGTATTTGATGTTTCATCTCTTCAGATCTCTGGACAAAAAGCTGAAATCTCTTGCCATTTCCCTGGAGATTAACTTGCTTTTCATGTATTCCAAGGAGTTTCTTAGGCTGTGGTTTGGCAGAAATCTGCTTTTCAACTTCAAGACAGCTATAAATGCCAGAGACTGGGGAGAAGCAAAATATTTCTGAAAAGCAAAAGAGAAAAATTGATTTACCCATTACACTTCTGTCCTCTGGTCATTGCCTGCATCTCTCTTGACTGGAAACCACAAAACTGAATCATTTTGCTGATACAAAGGGAAAATGCAGTATCAAAGAGCATTATTTTGTGTTTTGCTATTGTTACTTTAGTCTAAATAGACAGTTGGGATGGAAGGTGCTCGGAAGATTCCCTGCCCACAGCTAAGAGTCTTAGTTATTGGCAGACTGCATTTTGTTGATTCAGAACAGATCCATTTCTATTGTTTCAAACAAGTTTAATCCCTTCTGCAAAGGCTCTTCCCCAGCCCATTCAGTGTCTTCAAAACGTCTAAAGACAAGGCATCTTCCTTTTTTAGGTCCCATAACTTAATCAAGGAAATTTGCTCTTGTTTCTGTAAAAGTTTTCATTCCTGTTGTTGCAAAATGTACTGGAGCAGTTTTCCTCTTTAGTCTGTTTTTCCCTTACACCCCTAAATAACTCTATCATTCACACTGGAGTTTTGCAAACTTGCTAACTTTTAGAGTAATTACTGTTCTGCCTTGAGAGAGGACACAGATTTCACTCGGCGGAAGTTTAGTGATACCACCACAAAATGACATATCAGCTTCTAGCTGGCAGTCAGTCTTTTGTATAATACATATTTCCTTTCTCCTATATGAGATCTGTAAATGCTGACATAACCTTCAGGTTTTGGATAATTTGGTTGTGAGTACTGGTGTGTGGGTATGAGGAGAAATGATTTCCATTGCTGTCAGAAGGTATTGCTTTCATTAACTCTGCTTTCAGTTGAAGCTTTTGTCCCAGAGGGGTGTATGACCTTTCTGTGTGCTGTTAAACAGCTGCATTGCAGTGCTGGGTGCCAGCTCTGCCCTCTTTGGGATGGACTAGTTGTATCCTCACTTTCAGTGCAGTGATTTGTACTCTCTTTCCTGGGGGTTCCGTAACATAGTAATACTAAAATGCCCTCAAGGCATCCTAAACTTTGTCAACGCTAAGAGAAAAGAGGAAGGAGAAATTTGGCTCCTCTAAATAGAACTAAACAGTAAGAGATGTAGATGCCTTCACAGTGTTTCTGTGTTACTGTTGTCATTCTCTGTCTAAAGTACCTTCCTGTACTTTAAAAAATGGCAGCACCTGGAATATTTTTTCCAGGCAATAGACTTGTAAATCTGCTTGCAATTATTCCACTGTCTTTTCTCTCCTCTTTGATTTACCCATGACTTCCTGGCAATATTTTTAGCTTGTTCTCAAGCTCACATTTATGTCTCTATGTGAATTATCTGATTAAAGTCTGTCATTTAGAATAAATATTTGGTTTAGGCTTACCTTTTCCCATCCTGTCAGTTTTTACAAACAAATGCAGCTTGTGTTTTGTCAGCTAAAGAACATAACTCCAAAAGAAAAAAAAAAAAAGAGAATGGAAATGAAATTATATCTCCACTAAAATTAAAAAGATTTCTTTAAAAGTTCTAGTTATCCTTCTGCATGCATATTTGTAGTGTGTTTGAGCAGTGGGATGTGGGAGGACAGAGCTAGTGCTGAAAGCAATCTTGCCCCTGATACTTTGCAGCTGTGTTAATTACCAAAGAGTGGGAACAGCCTTGCCCTCACAGCTGTGGGTGTGATAAAAGAGTGAGCTGGGAGAGGATCAGTTGGAGTCTGCTGTGAGGAGCAAGGGACAGAAAGGGTAAGACAATGACAGTAAGATACTGTATGAGGGACAGACAGGGTTAGGTGGCTGTGCTGGGCACAGGAGGGAGGGAGCTGGAACTGCAGAAGGAAAAGAGAAAGAGCCAGAGCTGTGTGGAGCTGCCCATGGAAGACTACACAGAAAAGGTATGAGAAACATTTAGACAACAACGTGCTGATGCTTGAAGCTTTCTTTGGTGTTAGCTGAACCTCCTCCATCAGTAGGAAAACCCAGGATCTACAGATCAGCCAGCAAACACTGCCAACACCCAGCAAGGCTGTTTTGTGGTCAGTGTGCTTGTCCTTGGCTGAGAGATGAATCACCATAGAATGGTTTGGGTTGGAAAGGACCTTAAAGATCATCTAATTCCAATTCCTCTAGCTTGGGCAGTGATACCTTCCACTAGACCAGGCTGCTCAGAGCTCCCTCCAGCCTGGCCTGGAACACTTTGAGAGATGGAACAGCCACATCTCTGGGCACCCAGTGCCTCATCAGCCTCACAGGGAAGAATTCTTTCCTAATACCCTACCTAAACCTACCCTCTGCCAGTTTAAAGTCATCACTCCTTGCCCTGTCACTGCAGGTCCTTTTAAATAGTCCCTCCCCATTGTCTCATAGGCCCCTCCTGGTACTGGGAGGCCACAACTGGGTCACCCCTACACCTTCTCTTCTCCAGGCTGAACAACCCCAATAGCAGAGGTGCTCCATCCCTCTGATTTACTTGATGGCCTCCTTTGGACTCACTAAAACAGATCTATGTCCTTTTTGTGCTGGAACTTGCTGAGAAGCTGACTTGTTTCCCTCTGGAGTGAATCCCATGCTGGCTCACTATATCTAAGTCCTCCTCATTCCCACTGGCCTTAGTGGTGTCCCCATGTCCAAGAGGAGATTCAGCTGGCTTTGTGGGCTGCACATCAACTGTAAATCTAATGCCTTGAAATACCTTCTGCAGAATGAGACATAAAGGAGGACACATTTTCCCCTCTATGACTACACCAGGCATAGTTTATAAACCAGCTTTTTCTGTGGTGTGAACTGTAAGTAACAGAAAACCACTGAATGGAGCTGAAACACATGAAAGACCTTATCTTATCACATTAAGTAAATGGTAGCGAAGTGCAAAAATGTTATGTAGTGCCATGTTTGTCACTAAAGGATATCCCAAGGATGAGCAAACTCTCGTTTGTTTTTCACTCCTTCTCTGATTCCTCACTCCCACTAGGAGTTGAAGAGTCTGAATTAACTCTTCATAAAGCTGTTTCTTTGCCTGGATAAAAG
Organism: Zosterops lateralis; assembly: GCF_965231275.1. Lineage (NCBI taxonomy): Eukaryota > Metazoa > Chordata > Aves > Passeriformes > Zosteropidae > Zosterops > Zosterops lateralis. Next base: position 6,387,097 of record NC_139764.1, read on the forward strand.
AAAGTGGCTAGGCAGTCAGCAGTCAGGTGGGGAAGGAACGACCTCTGTTCTCGTTTGGAACAGAGATCTTTGATGACCTACCATCAACTTCCAAGTCTCTTTTGGGTGTGTTTTTTTTCCCTGCAGGGCTTCAAACATTTTCATGTTGGTGGGATTTTTTTTTTCTCTCAAGTCCCTGAGCTTGTAACTCGCCTATCTGAACAATCTCACCTTTGCCTACAATTTTACTTTTCTTACCTTGGAGAGGTAAGAAAACTATTCTCACAGTTTAGCAATTTTCTCATACCTTGGAGTCCAGGTTACACAGCTGTGCTGTATCAACTGGCCTTGGATTACACAGCTGAACCCTTGAGATTATTGCTACCAAAAATACAAGTCAGCTTACTTCTAGTAAAAACCACAAATGGTTTGGGATGGAGAATCAGAGTGATTGTTTCTTTCCTAGTCATGTAGCATCAAAATTCTAGTCTGAATAAGTCTAGGTAACTTGAAGGAAGCATATTTTAAGGAATTAGTCCTGAAAAGCAAAAATAGGTCTGAGGTAATTGCTGTGTGATCCTTGATCTAGTGCCTGTTGATGATGCTTGAAAAGGATTCTTGCCTTGCTCAGAGTTGAGGGGGGTGCATAGAGTGGGACACAGAAGTGATGATCACAGAGTCATGAGGATTCCAGTGTCGTGGTTGTTTTCTCTAGGAACAGTATCTCTTTAAAGAACTGAAATGGGATCTGCTATTCTTTTTAACTTTCAAGCTCTTTTGTAAGACTAGGCTAAGATACAGAGGGACCTGCAGCAATGTTTAGGCACAGACACATCCTCAGATTAATTTACAGAATGTAGCTAATTACAGTGACAGCTTTCTTGCTTGCTTTTTTTCCTGTAGCTTCTGTTTGCAGTAGTCTATAGCTAATAAAACTGTCAATTTTCTTTTACTTCAATAAAAGGTCACCCCCTGACAACAGCCCTGTGCCTCCTAACAGCTACTGCCTTTATTAATATTTAAAACGTACACAGTGATATTTCCAAAAGGTCAGACTTTTAAAAGACATAAAATGTCATCCCTAATTCTTCTCCCTCCCAGCCTATTTCTCTGCCTCCTCTTCCCCATCCACCATTTATATGTTCCATTTTAGGTACAGTACTTAGCATGGCTTGTGTTTAATCAGATAAACATCAAGTGTTTTCTTCTTGCAGTACTACAGTGAGGCAAAGGATAAATTTGTTACTGATTCACAGTCCAACAGCTTGTGTACGTGGATTCCAATTGTGGCTGTAGCACAGATTCCCTTGAGTTAAATGAGTCATTTGTTCTCACATCCTGATTTAAGAATGCATTTAAGCCAGTACCTACCTTCAGGCAGATAGGGTCAAGAGGGTATCAAGGCTTCAGCTGTAAGAGCTTAAACTTTTTCCTCCCTGAGGCTTCTCTTCTTCCCATCTGACAGGCAGTCTACAAAAAGGAGAAAGTAATACTTCCTAACCTCAGCTCTCTCTAGATGGTAATCTCTCTATTCAGTTTTTTCAAGTATATTTATCTAAACAGCAGCCTACTCTGCCTGAAAGAGAATTGAGATGGGAAAGTATGAACTTTGTCTACTGGCCAGGTCAGAAAATGGTCAATTTTTCCATAAGAAATATGATTATTAGGGCCTCAGTAGGTCATTTGTTGCATCCTCTGCCCAGAGACAGGATTTTAAAAGTCTCTCATTCCTGGCAAAAGCTTGATCATGCTGTTACTTTTTAAATTTCTTCAAGGGCAACGATGGCCTGTTTTGTGGTGAATCATGGGTTCTTCACTCATATTGGCTGATAGATAAGCAATACCCAGGCTCTCAGGAGTCCTGGTAAATGAGTCAACAGATTCCTTCTGAAATCTTTTCACAGAGGTTTGAACTGCAACTGGATGATCCTAATCACATAGTGATTCCTCTTTTTTTGTGAAGGTTCTGCTGATGCAATCTTTCATCTTCTAGACTGTGACTGGTTATAACATCCACCTGAAAGGACTCAACAAAATTCATCTTCAGAACAAGATGGAACATTGAGGAGCAAGCTCTTGTTTGGTGTTTAGTTAGTTCCTTGGCTCTTTCCCACATGTTATCATTGCATATGAAGATGCTTCAGGAGCTGATCCCTGACCAATTACACTACATTTATCTCATCTCTGTTCCTCATTCCATCACATCCACTTTTTTGTAATGATTTTTTTCTTGTATAGCTTATTATTTTGTCATAATTAACAGTGTCCTGGGTCACACAGTCCAAAAATAGAAGTGAAGAGCTGCTAATACAGTCATCAGTCTCTGATAATAAATTATCCAGTGAAGATCTGTCAGTGCAGGTACTGGGGAAAAATGTCCAATGAGCAGAGTTCAAGCACAAGGAGTAGCTGCTGCTGTTCCTGAATGCCCATGACTGATTGACAGCAGATTGTTATTCAAGCCCTTCCTTCTTTCCAAGAATATGGTTAATTTTTTAATGACAGTATAAGAAAAGTACTTTCTGTGCTAAAAATGACTAATGGCTAGAATCCATCAGCCTGATTTTCTACAAGATAATTTTAAATCCAGCTGAGAGCCAGAAATAAGCTTTTGTAGGCCTGAAATTTGGTTTTGGTTGGTTTGGTTTTTTGTTTGTTTGCTTTGAAGGATTAAGGTGATAAAAAATAAGTGCATTGTTTACGATAGTGTATGGTAGGTAAAAATATTATTTCCTGCTGTGGTTTGTACCTAACTTTGAAGCCTGTAAAAATGCACAGGCAGCATAGCTGGGTTAAACATATTGCATTCTAACTAGCTTGATAGCCTCAAAGTTAGTTGTTCCTCTGCCCCAAATGGTGGAATGCTGATTTCCATAAGGAGGGGAAAGGCTGTTGTTGTGGTAAAGGACAGACCACCCACCTTGTGTGTTATATCAGATCAGTGCACTTGATGATCAGGAATTAACAGTCCTAGATCAATAACCCCTTCAGGTGAAGGAGAATCAAACTTACATTTCTTAGTTCCCAAAAGTATGTCCCACTTGAGGTCATAACCAGGTGGTCAGAGACAGATGTGGAGAGGGAAGGGCTAGGAGTAAACACAGCACTGCCCTCCCAAAATCTGGGTGCAATGCAGTAAATGCTGCTTAAAAGAGAGAAAAACCTGGCAGGAGCCATTAAGTGCAAAGAGGATCTGTGGGCCCTTGTCCAATCCATGTCTTCCTCAGGCTACGCCTAAGTATAGCAGGCTTGGGGTGTAGGGAGAAAAATGTCATTGAATTAACACACTTCTTTTTCAGTTTATTAGATGGCTTAGGCAGCTATCAGCGAGCCCTTCCTCCTCCACTGTGCTGACTTATTAATCCATTTTTAGGTGTTAAAGTCTTACTGTGCATTTTACAGGGTTATTAGACACCCAGCTTGAATTGTGAGTTTTCCTGGGTGTCCATCATGACCCTGAGCCAAAGAACTTATGCAGTAGTTCTGGCAGTGTGGGTGTGGTGCAGGTTTACTTTGGAAGCAACACAGAAACTTATTGATCATGATCTAGGGTATTAGGAAGTGAGTCTTAGTGATTGGAAGCTCTGGAGGTTTGAAAATTATTTCATGTCATCTTCAATAATAGATTAACAGCATAATGTGTGAGAAGAAATGCTTTGTCTTGTGTGGGTTTTAGCCTAACAGTACTTGGGTCCAAGTGTTAGGGAGCTGTTCTTGGTATTCCTTAGGGATGTTATAAATACCAGTGTGGGAATTTCAGGCCCTAAAATCTTCAAAAAAAGGAAGTGATGAATAGTGAGTAATGAGCACAGCTGGAACAGGACTGTTTGAAATCAGGAGCACAGTGATGTTTGATTGTGATTTTGGGGAATGTAATCTACTATTTTGAGCTTAGCAATTTTAGCTCCCTTGGATTTTACAGCTCTCCTGATTTATCTTTAACTACTTTGCTGGTAGTACGGCTGAAAATATATCTGTGGTGATATGTTCCTAATGAAAGCATAAATAGCTGAGTGAATGTAGCTGGCATGTTCCAGGCAGCAGGAGTTTCTGAGCCCTGTGAAAGGTGGCAGTGACTATAACAAAGCAAATTAATGATTAGGGATATTTTTGATCAGAGCTGCTTAAAGGGCCCAATCTGGTGACAGCAGTGCTTTTGGCACATGTAATTGTTATTGAACTGGTCTCTATTTTAGGGAAGGAAGCAAGGAAAGAAGAGTACATAAATAGTTTGAATAGCCTGTTTTATTTTTTGTTTTCAAAATAATGCTTGAGTTTATTCCAGCTGAACTAGCTGTTTCAAACACTTTCTTTAACACAGTAAGGAGTTTAGAATTGTAATTAAGTGCTCCATTTAGAGCTAATATTTATTTAAATCTAATTTTGTAAATTTTACTTTCGCTTATCACTGGAATTTTTGCTTTGTGTTAGGTAAATCAGATTTTGTCTGTCCTTCTGTGCTCAGTAAGCTGAAGTACTTTTTTGACAAATCAATTCCTCATTACAAAACTCTACCCACCTGTTCATCAAAGCCCAGACATTGTCAGGTAGGCTTATCGATCAGTACCGCAAAACTGGTCAGGATTAACAATTAACTGTGATTAATTCTGTAATCACTGCACCATGGAGGTGACAAACACATTCATGACACTTCCAAGCCTGATCCAGTTACAACTCAGCTTTCCTTTGTCCCAGCTAAATACCTTTTATACTTATGTAGAAAGCCTTTGAGCTTAGCCTGCCTTTCTATTTACACCACCAAGTGCATTAAAGGCTCCTCAAGCCTTAGCCAGTGACAGCTGCAGTGTAAGTTATCTCTGAGCACATGCACAGACTCCATCTTCTGTCTCCCTTCTTAATCTTCAGGGGGTCTTTAATTCATAATGTGTGGGACAGTAGACTAATGAACGCTATCAGAAAAACAGGCAACTGCTTCCTTTTCAATTCGTGGAAGAGTAATATCTGTGTAGGCATCATTTTCTTACTTGTTTTTTTTTCCCCCTTCATAATGCTGTTTCTAAACAAACAAGCAGCTCACAACAGAAATGCGCCATCCTTAAATTAAATCTACCAAGTAATGACCCACCTTGAGAGGTGATTTTTATTTGCAGAAATGAAGTTAAGTGAAAGCTAAAGCCACCTGTCTGAATAGAATACCTGAGCCCATTTTACCTGTGGACAGATTTGTCCTGCCTTTACTGTAGACCTCAAAGCCATATTTACTAGTTTGCCTGCAAAGCGAATTTATCTTGCAGCTATACTCACTGCTATATAATCAAAATTAATGAAAGCAAATACAATTACCTCAGGGCTCCAACAAAGGAAGGGCATACTCTTCGCCCTTTTCCTCTTCTTAATTTTGCACCTACTAATATTTATTAAAGATAAACAGAACTCTTGTTAGCAGAAGCAGTTTTCTTATGTGATTAAGAAAAAAGAGGTATCTGAGATAAGCAGACCTGAATCAATAGAACTGAAAGGTTACTGAAAGCATACGTGCTCCTGGTTTTGAAAGCTAAGTCAAAATTTATTTTAGCCAGTCCATCTCACTTGGTGTCTCCTTTCTTTGGAGATTATTGCTAAAAGGAGTCACTTGACCATCCCATGTTCTTTTATTCTACTCAGCCATGTTCCTTATAGGAAGCTATGAACAGCTGAGAGCAGAATGTGAGGAGAATGATCCAGCTGTGGTGTGGTCATCAAGGGCTGAGGAAACAGTACTTTGGCAAGGAAAGAATCAAAGCCAGAGAATGCTTTTTCAGGGCTCATCCCCACCCTGGCTTACACAGAATTGGAACTCTAAGAGTCTGTATTATTATTGCTAAGTTGTAATAACCTCACTGAAGCCAATTTGAAGCTTTCTCTGGAGAAAAATTTCCTCCCTGCTCTAGGGAAACCTTCTCTGCTGTAAAGTCTGTCAGAGGAAGGAGCTTGGCCCTGTTGGATAAGTGATGTATCACAAACTCCAGTAACGCAGAAAAGTTTACAAAGGGAAAACCAGAATGAGAGGACTTTGAGGACTGCTCATCTAAACAGCAAATACTTGTGCTTTGATGCCCTTTGCAGTGCTTGCCTGAAAACCAGTCTAACTGAAAAATATCTAAAATAATGACCAGATGTATAAGGTTTGGGGTTGGGTGGTGGTTTGTTTTTTTTTTTTTTTCCTTTTGGGGCTTTTTACTTTTTCTTGTATTTCCAGATTTTCAAGGTGTTGCAAACTTGTGGATGATGATGACTTGTGGTTTTATTTATGCAGCTAAACTGGCAGCTCTCTAGGACTAATTCTGTAACTCTGAAATTGAGAACTTGAGCTGGATAGAGCTGCAGTGTAATCCTACAGAGCTCTTTGACTAAAGATATTGAACCAAATTGATGAGATATTACTGTGGCATTTCCCCCATTTAGAATACTTTTATTTAGTTATTAACTAACATCTCATTTTCAGTGATTCAGTCTAAATTTTATTGGCAAGAGTTACAAGGCAGTTGTTAGATTGGAAAGCACTTCTCAATAAAGGTAATTACATTCTGTTACGGTATAGTTCTGATTCTCTTATACATTTTGCATTTCTTAGTACAGGTATATTTTCACTCCTATCAGCGTCTTCTCTTTTTTTGCTGTTCTGCCTCGCATTTTTTTTACTTCATGTATTTGTTCTGCTCAACAATTTAGTTGTATGTCTGTAGTGTTGCCACTGGTTCCTAGATTTACTTTTTTATCCCTTGATATATCAGCTTACTTACTTTCCTGGAAGGATTTCAGCTTCACTCCTTAGTGTATCATTGAAAATCACTGTGAAAGAATGACATTTTAGTGAAACTTATCCAGTCTATCCATACCAAGTAGAATAACAAGAATTCACCAGTTACTCTGCTCCCTTTAGCTTCAAAACCACTTTCTTTTTCTTAAAAATGATCAGCTTGCATACACAAGCTGTTGAATGATGGAATCTAGAGCACAGATCAGTCTCTCACTGTCGTTGATCACAGATTTCTGTTTCAGGTCGATTAAAAATTTCTTCTAATAGCCACTAGATGAACACAGAGCGAGAATCAGGACAATAAATGGGATCCCTAATTGCATCTGACACTGGTCATTGCAGACCAGAATCTGTAGAAGAGGGTTCTTGAGCAATTCTCTCTCTAGAGGCTGAACTACTCTCAGCATTTCCACTTTTCCTTGCTGATCTCTGTACTATTCCAGCAGCTCAGTCAGTGTTTCAGCAGTTGTGAGGGGAACAATCTGTGTTGTTCCATAAGCAATCCAAACCAAAGAAGAAACACAGAACCAAATGTAGCCTTGGAAAGAGATATAAATAATGAACAACTATGTTGTGGGTAAACAAGTATGGATCTTTTTCTGTTTTAGGTTCATGATAATAATCTATAATGTCAGCAGAGCCCATCTGAATAGATTATAAACTCCAGATGAAATATAATTACTTGACATTAAGAATTAATTTTTATTTCTGAAGTGAGCTTCAAGATGCTTGATGAAATTCAGATAAGTTTGGGTTCTGTCACAGCCTTAAAGTGTTGCTAACCTCTATTCACATTCTTACTTTCCTGCGTTCCCCACCTGACTTTCCTCAAAAAAAAGTTTTTGTGGAAATACCTGTAGGTTTTAGTTTAGTCACAGAGCTGAAAGCTGGAAGAAAAAAAAAAATTCATTCTGTCTCAAAATTCAATGCTTTGTATTTCTAAGAGAACTAGAAATTTAACAGGAGAATTTCCATCTATTTGCAGGTGACTAAGCCATTTTTTTATCTAAAAAACAGCTACTGAAATTTTAAACTATAAGAATTTAAATTATATATTTCAAAATATTACAAGTCATAATACCAAAAAAAAGGGTGTTTTTTTTACTTTTTTTTAACTTTCTTATGTCAAGTAGAAAAGCAAGGTGCTTCAGAGTCCCCAAAACTTTCTCCCCTCATATTAAGAAACCCTAAACCATTATTCCCATTTTTGAAGAAATCACTTTTTTTTCCCCCACATTCTTACATCCAGTGTGGCACATCCAGTGCCAAAACTGGTTCACTGTGCTACTGGTAGGTTACAAATAACTGAGGTTTGTGTGTTTGGGAACTTTGGCAAGGGAGATTGAGCTTGTTGGGTGTTCTTTCTCCTTTTCTTGGTTTTCAGTTAAGCATTTTAAATCCTTTATCCAAATGTAGTGCTCAGAAAAGTAATGGATCATCAGTTTATGCTGGAAAATTGAAATTAGTTGTTTCGGTACCAGCACTCAAAGGCTGACCTATGAAAACCTTTTCTTTTACCCTGATCTTTTCCAAACAGATGATGTTGGCACACATAAACAGCAAACTGTGCAGATGGGCTTGGTTTTTCTTGAATAGACTGAGAGCAACAAGTCTAGTGAGTGGCACCTTGAATTTTGATTTGAAACTGAATCCTCAGGAGTGAGAAGGTTATTTGACTGCTTCAAGCCCACTGAAATGCCAGCTTCCTCAAGAAGACTAATTTGATGGAGGAAAAAAAAATATCAAGAGTCTGCTATTATAGCTTGAAGATTGAACTGGGACAGGCCTTTTCATCTGTAGCTGGCTAGGTTTCTTTCACGTTTGAATTTCACTGCTTGAAAATGCTGGATTAGCCCATCTGTTCACATTTAATTTTCCCTTTCTGCTGGGACTTGAGTTGGTCTTCTTGTGTGTCACTCAGGCACGTTTCCAAAGTGCCTGCATGTAAAGTATTCATTGCTTTCTCCTGAAACAGTAAAAATGATGCCTGCTCTCCTTAGCTAACAACAGCCTCCTAGACTACTCTGTAGAACAGGGAACATCTGTCCCTGGAAAGTGTGCAGGCTTCATCTGTACAATGCCTTAAATGATTCTTTTTTTTTCTTTCCCCAAGAATTTACTGTAAACTCTTTGCTGGGCAGTGTTGCTACCCCAAATTTTTTTAGTTGCAGCGAAAATATTCTCACTTTGTGTAACATTTCCTTTAAACGAAGAGCAGTAAGGATAATCAACTGGAGCTTGTGGGCACCTTAAATTAGGAGAAATTTTAAGCAGCTTACAGAGGATTAGATGAACCATAAAAATCCCCAAAGCAACCAACCAACAACAATATAAAACCCAAACCAACCAAACAAAAAACAAACCAATCAAAACCCCCCAAGCATTTTACAAGGATGATTTACATGATTTTAAATTTCTACTTACAAGATTCAATATCTCACTGAGTGTTTATTTGAAATTCTCTTAATCTGTTCACCCATAGGAAATTTCCCTTAATGTGTATTTTAGGACTGAGATATTAAATAGTTGTGACCAATAAGCTGAGGTTGTCTCACCACATGATGTGATTGTAGCTGTTAATTTTCCAGCAAAGTATGGTCTTTATGAGGAATATAAAAACATAGTGTGAGAATCATTTTACTTCATTTTTGCAACCCTAGAGCCAGGAGCTAGTTTAAACAGATTTACACAGAGAGGTAACGGCTATGTTAGCTTCAGCTACCTGAGTAGTAACAGAGTTTAAAATCAGTATGTAAGAACTAGCTCTGCTCCTGGAAGAAGTCACTGCTGCTGGGACATAACACTGTCAGGCACTGAACTTTTCCAGCTGCCACTTCAAAGTTTCTTCTGTAGTCATGATACTCTCCATGGTGACGGCCAAGACGTTTCAGCAACAACCTGTTTTGCAGTACTTGGAAAGAGCACACGTTTGGTGGCAGAAAGACACAGCACAGACAGGTTCTTTAAAGCACAGGCTAACACTTTATAGCATTAAAAAGTAGAAATCAAATTACCTGAATAGCTCAATTACCCATGAAATTGCTGCTGACTAAATGTTGCTCTCCACTATTTTGATGCTTCTGCTTGACAAGAGCAGTAAGTCCCCAAAGTCAGATGTAGTAAAGCAGGTGTCGTGCAGCAGATGACATATATTCTGTATATCTTAGTGCTCTGAAAGAGGCACAAGAGCATATGGATGAGAAGAAGACCTGAGTGTTCAAATGTTATGGGTGTGCAGATAGGCTGATGAACCCATTAGCTCGTTGCTTCCACGAGAGAGCAATCAGAATTTGCGCACTTGTACATCCTGAAAACCAACAGCTAAGTACATAATTTCTTTAGCCTCGTATGCTAATAACTCCTGATTTCTTTTATATTTTATATTTCATCTTCCCTGTGCACTCCCTACAAAATTCAGCCTAGTGCTTCTTCTAGCCAGAAAATGGATATTTGGCAGAGATTGCAGGAAAGCAGTCTGGCAATTGCATATTATTCAAATTATCAAATAGCTCCAATTCCTGTCATTATTATGGACTCTTTCTTTCAATGGGTGGGAACGTGACCCTATCCCTTCTTTGCAAGCTCTGCCTCTCCTCAAGAGTAGCATTTATTCTACAAAGTTTATGTTTGGCTACACAGCACAGTGGAAATTTACATAACTAAAAATAAGTTATCCTCTCCACTACCTGCCTCTCTGTACTGGTTAACCATGGTGCTGCTGGTTTTATAGAAGTGGAATTTAAGGGCTATGAAGACTGCTGCTGTGTAAGGTGCAACAACAGATCCCCAGGTCCAGTGCCTCTTCCCAGGTAATAAATGCTTCTTTAGGGTCACCCTGTCAAGTAACACCAGCAGCTGTCTGGGCTGCTTTTCCTCAAAGCTGGTTCTGGTTGTGGTCTGGTGCTGGTAAACCCCTAAGCCTTTCTGAGTCTCAGCTAAATTCTCACGTCCTAACTTGGCTTCAAGGGATGCCTTAGTTGTGGAATAAGAACTGCTCCTTCTCCTCATTTGCATGCAGCCTATGGATTCCTCTCTTTCAGCAGGGTGTGCTTCTGCTCCTCCCACCAACTGCAGTGTATCCAGCAGAGCTTACTTGCAGGCAAGGACTCCTAACATTTTGGTTGGGAATTCTACCCCACTGCTGTCTGCCTTGCTGGATTGACTCAGTGATTTGTGTGGCAACTGCTGAACTGCTTTGCATTGCTACCTGGGAGAGAGAGAAGAGTTGTGTCCATTGCCTTGGTAAGGGAGCTGTGAGCTGCAACACCTAAGCTCAGCAGCAGCAGGGAGCTTGGAGAAGGGAGGGGGCAGGAATGAGAACCTCAAGCTTAAAATAAGGTGTCTCCACTTGCAAATGACACTGCTGAGGTGTCTAGGCCAGGTTTTGTCACAGTCCTGCCTTGTCTTCCTTGGCTGCTTCCAGCTTGCTTTCAGAACTTGGTTTGACCTGATCCCTTTGGTTGTAGAGTATTTAGCCACATGCTTCTCTAGGGACCTGTAGGTTCTCTGTGGATAACTCTGTACCCTCTGTCACCTTATATCCAGCCTCCCCAGGAGCAAGTAGGCATCTTTAGTAAGCCAGAACTGACACACATTTGACCAGTAGTTCTTCCACACTTCAGGACAAGTGTGGATTGAGAACTGTGTGTATGTATACTCTGGCACAGTGTTCTTCTGCTATCGCATATGCTTCCATGACAGTGTGACAAGGCATGAATGTTGTTCACTAGGTTAACAAAATAAGCCTGGTTACTCTGTTGACTTAAATAAGTGTACCTTTAACTGATCTATGAAAATTTTCACCAACTCTTATCTTACTGTATCCTGGATATCAATATAATACCAGTTCATGTGACTAGGATTTATCTACCTCTACACTACTCTGTTCCTGGTAATTAGAATGACCCCTTGTCAGAGCAAATGCTCTTTTTCTGCTGCTTTTTTTTCTGTGCTCAGGCATATCCTGGAAGCCTGGGGACTGTCATCCAGGTTTCCAGAGCTGTGCTGTCAGGAGGCTCTGTGGTGTGCAGCCTCCTGTACAGCCTGTCTGCATCCTGGCACTGAACCAAGACCTTCCAGAGCTGACAGCCATAGTAGAAGATGATGTATTATACCTACTAATTTCTGGATTACTGCACAGCAGTTTACCTATTTAAATTCTTCTATAGGATTGGGATTTCAAACAGCTGTTGCCAACCATTGACAATTTCAGACGATAATAAACCTAGCTGCAAATTGACCATTGAATAGCAGGAGGGAAAAAAAAATAAAAGTAGAAAATCAGCTGTCACTGTTGCACAGAAGGAAGCCCAGCATCCTCTGCCTTTAGTGTGAACTAACAGAAGTTTGGGTTCCTTCCTTTTTCTAGTGTGCTTGAATTTCTAAACTTCTCATGGGAGTCATAAATTGTAAATTGAATTTGAACTTCTTAACTCTAGATCTCTAAAGTATGTGAAGCAGAGGAGAAATCTTTAGACAATTTCTCTTTCCTGGCACAAAGCACTATTGAATAAGTAACAAATAGGAAGTAGAAAAATTTTGCTTTTAAAACCAGAGAAGTACTTACTGTCTGGGCTTTAGCTGCATATTGCTTCCCAATTCCATTGCCATGGACAAAATGGGTCATTAGCTTTCTTTCTGCATTTTCTTCATCTTTCTCATGAGAAATTTTTAATTTCTCGTTCTGTGTTTTTACTCTTTTTACTTGACACTATACAAAGATGTTTGTGCCTTTTCTTCGCTGTATAGCACTGAGGAGAGATGGATTCTGTGTACCTTTTTATATATTTTGAATAGGCCCTATCTTGCTCATATAAATTGCAAAACTGTTTTGTTGTAGCTTCTGACAACCTCATTAGTTTGTTACCAGAGGCAATTCATTACAAACCTCACAAGAAAAACAGCCCAAATATCCCTGTGTTGGTGCACCACTGAGAGCCAAAGTAAATGGAAAGAAACTAATTTCCTTGGGTTTGGGGTTTGGTTGGTTTTTTGGTTTTGTTGGGTTTTTTTAGGAATTAATGAGATCATGCAAAAGGTTATATAAGAATTTGAGGAGCATATGCCTCTTCTGTTCATCCTAGTTCTATACGTTAATTTTAGTTGAATCAGTGCATCCAGTCCTTGACAACTGCAGGATCTTGTGGCCTGAGAGAACAATATTTCACTGCACTTGCAAATTTTCTTTGTGAATTCTTTCTGTGAGAGGAAAAAAAATGAAGCAAAGGCCTGAGCTATGTCTTTTAACAGTGCTGCTGTTTTAAAAGCCAGTTCTTGAGGAGAAGCCTTGTTAGTAGGATGAATGGGAGTTTAGAAAACAAGCATGTGCTAATCCAACAGGAGTGTGAGGTGGAAAACTGCCTGTTTTTACCAGAAATTGTAAGCAAGAGATCAAGTTAGGATTTTTGCTGAGGGATAGCGTCCTCACTGCTGTGCTAATGTGTTTGCAACCCAGTTCGTGGTCTGACACATTTTCTGACAATCTAGCCTAACACTTGCAGTGTGTTTGCAGGGGACATGAGGGAGAAGGTTGCAAAAGCAAATTTTATCCTTCTAAAGGTTACGTGCCCAAGGCAGTCTCTCCATCACTGCAGAAAGATGCTCCAAATTCCCTCAGTACAGGTTCTGTACAGAAAAATGCAGGACAAGCATCCCCTTCCCTTTCTTCTCTCTCCCTTCCACCTGCCCTGGGACAACAGATGAAGCTTAAAGAGATTAACCTTCCTAGTCTAAAGCAGAGCATGGCAAACAGTTCCCAGAACATTAAAGTGAGAAAATTTGGGAAAAAAAACCCCATGAAATCTTCATAAATAATCATGAAAAAGGTGAACTGATAAGGAAGGTTTCATGCTTGTGACTCTGAAGGCTGCCTTCAGCCCTAAATGGGAAAGATAATTTGCAGAAGCTCATTTTCTGGGTCTATTTCCAAAAAGACCCATAAGAGCACCAATTCATTTTGCTGGTGATCTGTCAAACTACAGATTGGAGTGAAATCATTACTTTATTTCATCTAGGCCATCAAATAGTTTTCTCCACATTAATTCTCGGCCACCAGTGATGCTGGTTATATCTGAATCGCTGACCTGGAAAAGCTCTGAAAGTTGCTGCCAATTCCCCAGAGCCATCCAGATTCCCAGTGAGAGACAATTGTATGGGAGACCAATTAAAATAGCATCTGTGAATTAAATAAATCTATAAAAAGCATCTATTTTTTTCTCTGCAATGTGCATGGAAATTAGCAGAGTATTTTTAAATAAATGCCTGATGAACAAATAAGCCTCTCTGGGGAGAAAGGGAGTAGATAAATTTCCTCCTGTATAAGCTGGGAATAATGAAAGAGTAAATGATTAATTATTGATGGTTCCACTTGGTATAATTTGAGATATTTGTGGTTAACATTCATTTCAACTTTTTTACATGGTAAAAAGTTAAAAATCAGAATAATCTGAATGCCTGAGGAACTAAACTGACTTTTTAAAATGTCCCTGTTAAATACTTTTGGTATAATTTTTGCATTTTCCAGTTTGATTTGGAGAATCCAAATTGTGGTTTTTTTGAGGAACAAAAATTCCTGTTTTCCCACACAGCACTAGAGTTCTTGTCATTTCTTCCAGTTAAAAGAACGATGAATGATGTCATTACTGTTTGATAGTAATTTAGGATGGATTAACCTGCAGTAGTAAATCAAAATTGTGCAGACACCTTCAGATATATAGATTATTTCTTTCTTTTTCTTGTGGTGATGCCTTTGGGTTGTTCCGTAGACTATAAGAACTTTTCTATTTTTCATGTAGACTCATAAATCTGTGGGTTTGATAATTAAGTGTAATTTTACTGCTGCTGTATTTTATTATCACTAGCCTTGGTTTTCCACAGATTTGATCAACAGCTGTCCAGAGGTAGGTTCTAAGTAGTTTCTACCCAAAATTGATTGGCACAGAAAAAGAGTGAGCTTTGACAGGAAAATTAAGCCTGTCTGTACTCCAATTTGTTTTCAAATCAAGCATTTCAAGCTACTTGTTTTTACATAATTAAGTTATATGATTCGACTTTATATCTTGTAGCTTGTATCAGTAATAATGCAGGAGCAACAAATGCTCAGAATATCAAAGAATAAGCTTTGAGTGTTCTGATGCAGAACTGCAGGCATGGAAATGGACAGTTTGTAGTGATTAGCAAAGCAGTTGGTGAAGACAGGTGTTTCTGAAGCTCCTGCCTCTCTGTAGTCATTTGTCTTGCAACAGGCATTTGCCAATAAATCCCTTTTGATGGTGATCCTCACAACCTGTAATTTTTTTTTCCCTGCTCTCTTGCCATTTGCCAAAGATTCTTGGCCACTGCTTGCCAGGAGAGAACAACGCCCTGCAATATGGTCATGTGTGTTGTTCACCTGGAGCTAAGGCCCAGGCAGGTCTGTAGCAGATTGTCCTGCTGCTTTGCGAGACCTCCAGAGCCTGCAGGTTTGCTAGAAGTTTGTCAGTGAACAGATTTGCCACCCACAAAAGTACAGGTTGCTTCATGCATGTCAGGTTACTTCATGTCGGATTTTTTTTGCTAGACAAGATGAAGGATAAATTAATAGGTTTACCTTGAAAACATAGCTGTGCAAATGTGGAGAACATTTTTTTTAAAACAACATGCATGTTTTTTCAATGTTAGATTGCAGCTGCTCTAGACATCCTTATGCTTTAAGTAGATAACTGCACTCTACAAACTTGGAAAGTTGTAAGACATGGCACAGGCAACATGTCCATTTTCAAGCTGTTATATAATTAACTCTTCTTCCCCCTTATTAGATACTGGTTCTTGGAGTATTGTTCACCAGAAAATATTCAATCTTACAGATAAGAGCTGTACTTAGACCATCATGTGGCCATTAATCTGCTAATGCTTATCCTTTTGGCAAAATGAAACTCAGTCTCTGTTCTTTGCTGTCACATCCTAGTCTCTTTGCTTCCATCAAGCACTTTATGGCACTCTCCAACAAGTTCTTAACTTTAACAGACACTGGGTCTTTTTTTCATGCATCAAAGCCCAAAAACTTGGCACCTGTTTAGGTAGGGAACTGAACCCTTGGAAAGCTTTGCTCAAGTGGAGCACACTGAGCTGCTTACAGCCTGGCACTACCGTGGTGCTCTCCAAAGGTGTGTGTTGCACTCCAAAGGTTGGCAGTGTAGACAGGGAACTGCTGTGTTCCTCTCATGGACCTGCATGTGTAGACTTGTCACTTTCTGTGTGATAAACTGCATCTCTCTCATTCCATCTACCTTGGATGGAATATTCCATGAAAGGCACGAAAAATTTTTTATGCCTTTCTGGCAGAAGATTACTCTAGTCCTGATGCAGTTGGGGTTAAACATAGAAGCAAAATTTGCTTTCTTGTCCTAAACCACTACAACCCTGTGTCTGCAGTGAGTTCTGGATCAGGCTCTGTATTGTTGTCCTTGTGCATTTGTACATTGAGAATACTAGTATCAGCTTCTTGGTTATTCTTATTTTTTTCCACAAGTTGAAGAGAACTGGAAATGTTCCTTGCTTGCCACCAATCAGTAACACATTTAACCAGTCTCTGTTTCAACAGATTGTATCTCTGGAGTTTATTTGCTTTTTGTAGACATATTCTCAATTCTTTCCAGGTCTTCTTAGCTACCATTTGAGAAAGGGGAAAAAAAGGAAACGCATTTTGATTACAGCTATTGATCTTATACTTTAATCTTTTCTGCTCAGATACAGATATGCCTTGCATACACCTTGACAGACACTGAAGATTTATGCAGCTCGAAAGAATTGACCCTAAATTCAAGCTCTTGGTATTCTTTTCCTTCCTCAATTAGGGTTTACTTTATTATTCAATGGATGGACTAAAACTAGCTCCCTCAAACTAGTTCTTAAGAGCACATGTACAGAAATAGACCTGTTATCCTATTTACTTGGGGTGAAATCATACTAAAATTAATATTTCATAAGCAAAAACATATTCTGTGCATAGGTGATGTGTTAATGCCCTGAATGAAAGGTAATTTTTTTTTGTCCCAAGTCTCAAAGCAAATTAAAGCTTGTCCATGCTGACTGGTTTTTGACTGATAGGAAGCTTATGATCTGTGACCCCCCCCTCACACACACCAATAAATAGATATTTTTACAGTATTTCTGAAAGAGATTTTCATAAAGGATTATATGTTCTGTAGAGGTTTACAACTTATCCTGCCAGTATTGCTTGTTATTCCTGACACTTGCTCCACCACATTATCTGCTTCTGCAGAGGGAAGGAGAAAACACCTTGTTTTGTGGAGAGCAGTGAAAAAGCCAGGAAGAGGGGAAATTTCCTGAATAGGCAGTTTTCATGAACAGTCTTCCCCCCACCTATCCTTCACGAATTCATCAGCCTTTATTCCTTCTGCCTGTGGACCTGCTTCTGTCCTCAAGGATCTGTTTGGTTCTGACTCTTTGCAATAGATGTGATGTTTCACAGCTGGCCAAAGAGAGCAGTGGGTTTCTGACTGGAATACTCTTTTGGCTGCTTCTTCATGATTGCTTGGACTTAGACAAAGCAGTCTTAAAGGACGCCTGATCCCAACTGTTCCAAATCTTGACGCATACTTGAACATTTCCTAGAGGCATCTGAGGGTTTCCATGTTAAAGGGAAGTTGTCATACTTGCTCATACCTGTGTCTGTATAGCAACATTGGCAATGTTCCTTGTTTTCCTGTGCCAACGTGGCCCTGCATCAGCTTTTGGGTGACATGAATGAAGTGTAAATGGCAAGTGAAAGAAATAAAGTTTAAAAAACTCCTGAGTATATGTTAAAAGTTTAAAGTGTTAAAATCCTCTTAATTGTTGTATAATAAGTGTATTGATGTTTTAAATTATTTGTAAGTGTAAGTCCCTGTAGTGTGGCAGTGGGGGCCGCCTCCGTCGTCCCCCTGCAAAAGCAGGGGCCTGTTTGCCCTCCCCACCGCTGCCGCCGCAGAGCCGCCGAGGCCAAAACAGCCCCCGAGCCGCCGCCGTCAGAGCCGCGGGGCCTGCCCTCCCGCCGCCGGAGCCGGCCCGGCCCGCTCCTCCTCCACCGCAGCCCCCGAGCCGCCGTCTCAGCGAAGGCCAAAACACAGCCGCTGCCGGGGCAGCGCGGCAAAACGCCCCCACCGCCATGAGACCCCAGCCGCCGCCGGGGCCACCAGCCAGCCCGCCGCTGCCAGAGCCGCTGCAGGGGCGGCGGGGCACACACCCCCCACCCTGTCGGAGCCGTGGGACCCACGGCTGCAGCCGCTCCTGCCGTGGAGCCGCCGGAAGCCAGAGCACACGCGCATCCCGCCGCCGAAACCGCAGGACCCCCGAGCCGCCAACAACCGGCCCGGCCCCGCGCCCCCCCATCGCCACACGGCAGCCACTGCCGCTGCTGCGGCCGCCCCGCCCCTTCACAGCCGGCAGCCCCGGCCTCCCGGCGCCGCCGCCTGTGAATTAGAAAAGCCCCAGTGTAAACTGGGACATTTTCAGCCCCAAAAGTCCCTCACCAAAACAAACCAACGTAAAATCTGAACCCACAAAAGACAGTACTGAAATGGATATGCCCTAAAGTGTTGATAAACAGTTTTTTGTAACTCGCTGTAACTTAAAAAAAAGGTGCCCAAGGGGAGGGACAGCCCAGGAACAGCCCGACAAAAGGTGAGCTCCTAGCACGCCCGCGAGGGCGAGGCTCCCGGCTCTGCAGTGACCAAAGCTGCAAAGCCGAACAGACCCTTCTCCTCAAGGTGAACCAGGAAGAGCTGACCATCCCTCGAGCCACCCTTTTGAGAGCTGATCAATAAAGGCATTTTAAAGAGAAAAATACTATCTCTGCCCATTTCTAACAGCAAGAGTAAGATAAACACTTAGTTACCATGATAGCAAATGCATTAGGAGAGCCTGAACAGAATCACCGGTTCTGTAACATCTTCCCATTCTGGCTGCCCCTTTTGAGTGTGCATTGCACACCATCCAATGCTGTTCACTCACAGTATTTTCAGCTTACCCAGGTTAATGTAAACTCTGTCCCCTCCCTCCGTTCTGTGAGGCTGTAATGTAACACTACGTTGCTCATGCTTTTACACTAGATCACTCTCGAGTGCTGTTTTTTACCCTGGGTACAGTGCTGTACAGATTTCATCTCTAAAAGCCCCACTGAAACTCCTATATTCTGCAAAGGAAGGGAATGATCTGAACCAACCCCTGCCAGAAAAAAATTCAAAACAGCCCAAAATGAGTGGAGGCTACAGCTAATAAGTCTTTGGTGTTCCAGTCATCTGACCAGCATTTCCAAATTTGCATTCCTAATCTGCGATCACCTTGGACGTGGATTTGGAGTAGACACTAATCAAGCACAAACCCACTGTATGTGACTTTGCTGGGCTGGAGCTCTGTTGCTTTCCCTAATAGTCAGCACCGTGCTTCCAGTAGGCAGCAGCAATTATTGTCTGATAGACAGTATAATACACTTAGCTATTGATTTTCATAAGGCAGGAAGGATACCACTTGCATTTGGATGTATTAAGAGCGCACAGACTTACAGAAATTCAGTGCCAAACAGAAGCCTGACTAAGCCCAAAATGTGGCTTGAACCCTTACTTTAAGGGATTGTTCTGAGGTGGTTTCATGGGAGCTGCTATTTATTAGTGTGTTGATCAGAATTAGACATCTTATACTGGAGCTATTTATTTGTAAAACCACCAGCAAGACTTCAAGACACTCCTTTATTTCTTTCCTTACTTGGACCATAAAATTTTCCTCTAGAAGGACTGCTGCATGGACCAAAGTCCTCAGTCTTAGTGTGGATTTTCAGTTCTCATTTGTTGATCCAGCAAGGGATCTTGTTTCCACATCACCTGTGTTGCCCACTGTAGCCCAGCCATAGTTGGGAAAGTCCTTTTTATATGGAGAAGTAGTTAAGATGTGCATGTGTTGTTAGACATCCGTGGGGCTTGATTAATTAATTTCCACACTATCTGCCATCTCTCATTCCAGAAACAAGTTTCCCAATATCAGCTGAAGGATCCCAAAACAACAGAAGAAATGCTGAAAAATAGAGATAAGGAGAATCTTTCACTCACAAAACTTGTGCTGTGTCAAGTGGACTGTTGTGAGAAATGTATGTGCCAATTAAGAATTGGTTGAATGTTATACTGCCAAAGAAAAATGGTTTTAATTAGCTTTATTCTCCAGTATTTTTTGAAAAGGGCATATTTGAATATTCCAAAAGATCCATACAGTTAAGTGCCTGGAGCCATGACATGTTTAGAACTGATACTACACTCACCTACTATTTAATCTCTCTCATTTCAAGTTATCATTGAGGGATGTCATGCTTGTAAAGCCAGCAAAATACGTGTGGGCTGTGGTCTGCAGGGTGGAGAGAAAAAAAAAAAAGTATATATTTCATAAAAGTATGTATGTATGTATGTGTGTGTGTATATATGTGTACATATATATCTACATTTCATATATAGATATGTGTGTGTATGTAGATCTATATTTTTTTATATTATTTTATGGAAGAAATACATAAAATCTTTAGCAGGAACAATAGGAAGCTGAAAGCCACCCTCACAGATGTGGTGAGAATAAAAGGTAATGATATTTTTTGCCAGAGATTGGGGTTACAACAATGGGTGCAGATATCTTAGTAGAACTTGGAAAATTCCAGATTTAATGCTATTGTTCCTGTCTAAATTGTTGGAAGATATAGGTTTGTATGCTAATTGCATTCTTATCTTTGTCATTCTGTAATAGTTTGGAAAATTCCAATCAGTGATGGCTTTTCTCGGTTTTTCAACATCTGTTTTTTTAATTATATCCCTACATGATTTATAGCTCATTCTTCATCAGCTCGTCCTCCAAACTGTTGTCAAAACCACTTCATTTGTTGTTCCATCTAAATAACTAAAAGGGAAGGCAAAGAGACATAAAGCTTTCTTAATATTGTTTGATAGGAACAGATTTTAAAACAAAACAATGCTACCAAATATACAAACACGGGTGGTACTGTCTCTTTGCTTCTGAGGCTCTCAAACCCCTTAGTTATTCTTCTAAGCACTGTACCATGTAGGCTTAATTTCCTTGTGCAACCTGAAACATTAACCTACAAAATATTAAAATATTTCTTGCAAGATCATGTTTGAGTGATCATGTTGGTCAGCAGAAACCCCAACACCCAGTCTGGTTTCTCCCATTTCTTCTTCTCCAAACCTTTGTCACTGGTTTGAGTGGCAAAGGTATCTTTTCCAGGACACAGCAGAGGCAGGTGTCTATGCTCCAAAATCACAAAAGTTTTTTGTAACAAAAGTGTGCAACTAGCTGGAGTTGAATATATATATGAGTATACAGAGAAATGTGTTGCTTTCAAACACAAAGGCATTTCATCTCTTTGCCTTCTTTAATAGAAATGCCATGTCTCAGCAAGATAATTTTTATGTTTGTTTGTTTAGCTTCTGCCTGTTGCCAGGGATTTTTTTCAATACCCATTATGTTTGTGTTCAGATTGTATAATATTTCTTTTTGCATTAGGCTGTTCAATTATGGCAGGCACACAACAGCAGTACAGGAAAACAATAAAGAAATTTTTACAATGTGGGTAAAATATATGAAAAGAAATACTATTTTTCTTTTTAGCAGCCTTTTATTAAGCCAGAAGTTTCCTCCAGGGGACAGACAAAAGAGATCCTCACAGTCTATTTCAATGTGTATTAGCTGGTTTGGTTCATCTTTCATTTTGAACTGGCTGTGGATACAAAGCGAAACCTTTCCAAACAGCCTGGAATCTTTCAAGCCTCCCAAGACCTGAGCATCCATCTGCAGCTAATTTTGCAGATGATTCATCTCTTGTCTTCAAAGATGATATGGGTGCAAATTATAATCGCACTAAGCTATCTCAAACTTTTGAGATGTTCAGCTGAATACAAATATGCATCTGTTTTCTTTACAACAGACTGAACCAAAACTTAAACACCTAATCCCCTGAGCCCTTAGAATACTGGTGCTCTGTAGTTGTGAAGATTCCTGTGCTTTTCCATGACTCTTGGTGTCCATACTGAGTGCCAAGTTCATCACAATCACAAATTGTCCAAGGGTAGAGCATTTGAATTGCATGTTATAATGCAAAAGAACATTTCAACAGATGCCCAAACTACAGCCAGAACTGCATCACAGGCTGGCTGAATAATACTGAGCCCACTCTGTGTGCTAGATGGTAAATCTTTGTCTCACATTGGAGAGCAGCTGGCTGTTCCACTGGACCCAGAGGAAGTTCCTTTCCTATGAGGAGGAAAAAGGTATTTGCAGCCTGGTCTGCAGTACATTGCCATTCCTAACCCTGCCTTTCTACCACCTTTCCAGTTTCCCCTTTGGTATTTAGTGTACCTGCTGCCCCTGTCTCACCTGTGCTCTCAGACTTTGGCTAGGCAGAAATATCAGAACTATGTTTATGAGTTTTAATGACAACTTTAGGGTCCATGTCTGCACTTTCAAGCAGGGTGAATCTCCACTGATTTACTTCATTGTCAACAGTACCTGATCAGACCTTTTAAAATGTTATTTTGGTTTCCATCCTTACTTGTGTCACCTTCCTGTGTCAACACTATTACACACCACAGAAGGTCTGAACTCTTACACCTTCCTTTCATTGTCACTTTTTGCAGGTGCTTTTCTCTGCTTTGGAGCTGCTCTTTCCCACAAGCTCTGTGGCCTCCTCAAAGGTGTGTCATGGACTGGCTCTCAGGGGATGGGCTCCCATGAGTTGCCACCCCAACCTTCACCAGGATATGGGCTGGTGCAGCTGACATCTCCCTCTGATTCTGGAGAAGAGCAGCTGATGGTAGGTCACTTTTCATACAGCTCTGTTGGGAAACTCGAAGAGGTATTTAGTTTCATGTCAGGGTAGCTTTGATTCTTTTTGTTAGCTTTCAGGAGCAGAAGGTTTTCAGCTTCTTCATGATCTTATGTCATCTTAATTTTACACACCGTTCTTTTTCGAAGATGCTGTGGTTCCTTCTTTGTCCTAAATGTCACTTCTAGTTTAGGCAGCCCTGTCTAAACCACAGTAGATATTATCTGCTTCCTTGATGTTTGCTTTTGTCTTCTATGTACTAAATTCACAAAAAACAGTGAGAGATCCAAGCTGGGCTGCGATGTGCAGCGTGAAATAGCTGGTGCTGAGGTTGCTCTCTCTTGAAGCATGTGTTGCACTGGAGTTAAATATTGTTTTTTCTGTTGGTAGCACGACTCTGAACTGTCCACTGCTGTTACCTGGACTGTATTGGACGTTTTCTCATCATCTTCCAGTCCAGTACATCCCAAAGGGATGCACTTTGAGAAAATCCTCTGTTAGGAGTGGTCAATTAAAACATGTAAGGACAATTGGGAGATTATTTTCAAAACAGTTCTCAGATCCCAAATGACAGAGTTAGAGGACTGAAATCCCCAGAAATGAAGGTGTGTGCAGGCTGGCATGTATCTTTTAAAACCCCACAGAAATAAGAAAGTACACATCTGCTCTGTTAATTCCTGTCCTGTCATGACCCATAGGGTGGGACTGTATGGTCTGTGCAGGACACTTGGCCCCTTTAAATAAGACAGTCTCTTTCTGCCCCAAGTGTAGGAAGTACATGGATTTCTAGGTTGTTGGGGTGGGTTTTGTTTTGTTGGGTTTTTTTTTTTCCCTTCCTTCTGAGCTTTTCAGTTGCTGAAGATTTCCTTCACTTCAATGCTGCAGACAGCAAGATCCCCTTTAGGGGTGATCAAAGAGTTTCTGGTCCTATTACTCAGGGATAGAGGCTCCATAGCAAACTGCCCTGCTGGTTTTGTGACCATATCAGCAGCAAGACTTTGGGCCATTTAAGGAGTCAGGTTGTTGTTTTGTCGTGTTTTAGTTGTTGAGCTGTTGCCTCCCCATCCTGAGTCATTTTTACACTGGGTTGTTCATTTGCAGTAAATCATCAGAAAGTGGTTGGGACAAAACAGATCTGCATGGAAACTACAGGATCTGAGTTTGAAATTAACCTTTTCTGTACAATCGGCCCCAAAACTGGCATGCTGGTAATACCTCAGCTTTAGCACCTCATTGTCAGCTTCAAACTCAAAGATCTTTGAGTTTCAATAGTATTTGTGTGTACTTTTGTTTTCATATATGCAGAAATATGTGTTCTATACCTTATGCATAAGTTAGAATGTGGCAAAATTATTGTTTCTTTTTAAAAAATATCATACAGAAAGTATAGGAAGATACTGATTTCACATAGCTTTGTAGTTCTTTATAGAGTTTACAGGCAGAAAGCACTAGCATGTAACAGAGAAATCAGAATGCAGAACAGAAACATTTTGTATTAACTTGTAGATTAAATTGGTTGCATAGCAAATGTATTGCTAAGCTCTACATCTATTTGTGTTTCTGCAGTACAATATAAGTTCTTAATTCACTCTGCCTCTGAGGAATGCCTTGTTCTACAGGAAAAATGGAGCACTGGCTAGTTAGTCTTGAATCTGCTGTTGAGATTACTGACTTAAGGGAGGAGACAAAGGAAAGAAGAGGGATCAAGGTGCTTTGGAAAGGAACAGAAAGGAGAAATAGGGGGCAGAAGCTACTGGTCTATTGATCACTGCAGTTGATCCTGTATTCTCAGTTATCTCAATTTCTGCAGGTCTTGCTGGGTGAAGGGCTCTGTTCTGAATGCATCTGTGTGTGTGTCATAGTTTGAAAAGACAGGAGTCTGTAAAGGAAGGCAAAAGCCTCCTGTGAAGTGGGAAAGGTAAACCCCCTCCCTCCCTCCGAATTACCACAATTTCAAAATAAAAAAAAAAACAGCTCTCAGGCAAAGGTATGGGAATGGGAATAATAGTTATTTACTAGAAAAAACTAAAATAGAAAAAAAAGAACAACAAATGTAATTAGTACAAACAAAACTACTGATACAGTCAGAAAACCTGACACCCTGAGGAGTCAGGGTGTTGGTAAAAGTCCAGTTGGATGGTGGCTGTGCCTCCTGCAGTGGCAGATGAAATGCTGCTGAAGCAGAGATCCTGTAGAAGGGTATAGTTCTCTGTGAAGGTCTGGTGATAGAGTAGATGGGCCTGGTCCTCCTCTGGGAATCCAGCAGGGAAGAAGCTGCTTCTCTGGGAATCCAGCGAAGATGGCTGCTCCTCTGGGAATCCAGTGAAGAAAACTGGGGCCGATGGCTTAGACCAAGCTTATTTTATGCAGGTAGGAATGCTTGGTTCCTCCTTCTGGGTGGAGCATCTCACAATGGGATGATGTACCTTATCAGTCATGCAGTGAGTCACTTAATGGCCCATTAGCAGGAGACATCTCCCCGGAGGGAGACATTGTTCTTGGAAGAGATAAGATAACTGCCCCCCACCTCCAACAGATGGCAAATAGAATACATTCTTATCTCACAAATCCAGGACAGTGTGCCAGGGCGTCTCATGGCCAGGAAGTGGAGTTGGACCACAGAACAAGGGCTCGTGTGTCTGCAATGCTAGCATAAGGTATAATGTGTATGATTGCTAGTGAGTGTAAAACTGGATTGCCAGCGAGTAATATGAGGCCTGTGAGCTGAGTATCAAGGCAACTGAGTCTGAGATAGATACCAGTGAGACCAGGGAGTCTGCAGGTTGGCTCTGGTACGGTCCCAGAAGCCCACGACTCAGGAAACCATAAGATCCACAGGCTGGGAGTGGGGGGCAGCTTAGGGGGATCTATTTGCATGTGAGTGTCTCTTTGTGAAGCAAAGGGAGGTGAAAGGATCCAGGGGAAGATCCTGGACAGGCTGAGTGCCTGAGACCAGATACTGGAGGGATATCTAATGTGCATGGAGGAACATTCATGGGCCAGCAGCTGCAGTGGGGCTGCTGGGCCTGAGGTGCTGCAGCTGGGGAGAACAAGGACTGGGGGCAGGCTGGTGGATAGACTGTCTGAGACCAGTTACTTAGTGTGATAACGTGTGTTAATGTGTGTGTGTGTTTTCCATCAACAGACTTTTATCCTGTTCAGCCAGAGAGGAAATCAAGAGGAAGCTGTTGTTGTTTGTGTGAGTGCCTGGTGTTTGTGTCTGCAGTGAGCTGTATAGGTGGCCATGTGTCCACACATCTACTGGTCATTATTTCCTGTGTTTTATGGGCAACTATTAGGAATAGACACTCAGCCTCACTACTCATGGAACCTGGGAACATGGAGTGCAGCAGCCTTGCCTCTATCTGCATTTAACAACTCCTAATGTGTTTGTCACAAACTCTATGAATGTTAAAAAGCAATAAGGTATTCAATATCTATTTTTCTATTGTGACTGCTGAGAAATAACAGTAGGTCTTTGCAAAAAAAAAAAAAATAAAAGTTGCATAAATTGCGTCAGACCTCCTGCAGCAATAATTTGCTGAACTGTTTGGTGATCACTGAAAAGCTAAGCCAGAGAACAATATTCTGTTTTGTACAGACAAGAACAGACTGGAATTTTTTTGTGTGTGTCATAACATCCATTCTGTAACAGGCTGGAAAAATCTGCTGGAAAAAAAAAATTCTGATGAGGAAGAAAAGTTAGTTGGCTGAAAAAATCTTACTGAACAAACACACACTCCATTTCGAAGCAAGTTCTTGTGCAGATGATATACTGCCCTCAATTGGTACACTTAACTTCTGCTGACAGAAGTCCTGCTGCAGCTTGATTATAAATCATAGTGACAGAAGGCTCAGAACAGTCTTCCATGTTAATCCTAGTGAGTACGTGATGAAACCCCACCAAATCAGCATGATGTCATTTGTTCTGCATTCTCTATTCATTTGTACCTTGCTTCACACAGAGCTTATTTGAGGGAAATGCTTCCAAACCTCTTACAAAAATCTAGGCAGCAGCTCTTGAAATATGGCTGTGAAAGTACTTCACGGGGCTCCATTCCATTCACTGGCTTAGTTTGTGATCTTGTTGCTTGGCTCCCTTTTGAATAGAAAGAAAAAAATAATAATGTTTCCAAACCACCACAAGGTTTAGTCACTCAAAAAAGTACAGCATTGCTGTCAGAAGATAAACACCTCACAGAACTCACTTCAGAACTCATTACCTTGACTTCTTCTAGACAAGCAGCTGAAACCTTTGAGATGAGCTGCTGTTTGTGCCAGATCTGAAGCTCCTCCTCCCTGCTGTCAGTCTGATCAAGCATAAGTAATGTTGCATCATATGTCTTCTGCAGGGGGTGAGGGGTCAGTAAATTGGCTCTTCTTGCACTGGAATACATTTGGTTATGATCTGTTTCGAGCCTTACTCATTTTTGGGAATGGGCCATGAGTAGCTGTAGGTTAGGCAATAATTTTCTGACAGACTGGCTGTCAGAATAATCCGTAATTATGTTTTTCTTGGCCTGGCTCTGGTGTCTCAGCAGCTACTGTCAAGACCAGCCTTAGGTAGACAAATCACTGCTGTTGTGCCATTGAAACCATTTCAAGTAACACCACTATTACACCCACAGCCTCCAAATGATGATACTGACTGTCAGCAGGGAGGAGGGTGGCTGAGAAGGCAATTTGCATTTAGGAGCGTTTGGTTGCTGCTTTTCAGGAGAGTCCATTCATTCCTATGCAGACCCAGGCTCTTCTAAATTCAATATGTTCACGTGGAAATGTCCATTTAGGAACATTTCAGTGGTCAGATAACAGCAGCTGGGTTTCTCCTCCACATTTCCAATGTGTTCTCTCATCTGACATTTCTCATAAAAAATCATTTTCATTCATTCAAATCAAATCTAGAACTAAAGGCAACCCCCACCTGTCACAACCTCAAATCCCAGTGTAACCTCCTTACTCCTGCTGTCTCAGAGTGAGAAAAGTTACTCTATGGATAGAGCAGGTCATTACTCTAGATATCCCAATCATTCCCACCATGAGAGCTTATGGCAAATGAGCCCAAGAGCTTATTATGTTGGAAACTAATTGGTTGCCTACACTGATGTAGGAAAGGGGGTTTCAGTGGAACGAGATCATGATTTAGTTTGGATGAAACAACTGAACTTCCAGAGGGGCAAGGAGAACTGCAGTTCCTCTGGCCCATCAGCCTTGGAGGGAGATAACAAGGTTCCTCTCTTGGTAGCTTCTTTAATGCATAGAGCAAGATGTACATTAATGGAGGAAACAACTTTGGATTACTGCCTTAAGAAAGGCAGATTATGCATCCACATTACACTCCTAATAATTTTACGTAGTATGAAATTGGCAGGTTTATATCACTACTGTGTTTTCTTCTCTTACTGAGAAAACAACAATGTTGGGATCAGCCAGTGATGGTTAGTTCACTGTGGAAAACCGATTCTTAACATTTCAGCAAATTGTTCTAAAAGAAGTCTACAACTTTTAACTTTTTTCTTTCTTTTGGCTCGATATTAGCCTTTCAGGTAAAATCTTGTTCTGATCTGAGGACAGTAGTCAGTAATGATGTATAAGCTGGTGTGCACGTAATCTTTCCATTTTGCAGCATAGGCCTGCTGTCTTTTCAGTTTGTTTTCTCATCTGACATTTCTAAGAAATGTCTCTTTCTCTCGTCTAAATCCAGTCTGGAGCTATTATATGATAGACAAATTACAGTGTTCGTGGGCTTCCCATTTCGAACCAAGCTACAAATGAAAAATAGATCTTACCTGGTCTCAAGATTTGGTGGAAACGTAACTATTTTCAGCTGTCTTAAGCCACAACTTTTTCTTATTTTAAATGTCTTCTCTATCCAGTTTATACTTTCCCACACTATTCATCTCAAAAATGCAAGGAAGAAAGTGACAATAACCATGAAATTTGTATGGCATTCAGGTGGGCTGGTGCAGCTACCTGCACTGCAGGGCTGTGAATGAGAACTCCCAGCTGGACCCCTCAGCAATTTACTGCTGTGATGCTCTGCACTCATATCATGTTACATTCCCAGATCTCAAGCTGGACCTTGCAGTCTTCATTCTCTTCTTCTGTTGTCCAGAAGTGCATGTTGTTTTTATTTTTGCAGTAGTAATATCTAATAATCCCCAGCAGGGATCAGAGCTGTGTTGTTTGGCACAGCACATGGAGACAATGTCTGCCCTTGAAATCCAACAGTCCAGGATAATGAACAGCATATACCAGAGAAGAAAAGCAGTCAATGTAAATAAAAAATTGTAAGTGTCTCTTCATTCATTATCACAGTAGGAATCAAAGGCCAATGTTTTACCTTATCACGTGCCTTCTACTGATCTTTGTTATCCAACAACAGTGGCAGAAACCAGGTTTTGGAACCCGGGAACAGTTTCTTAATAGTATGATACTTACCCAAGACTGACTGTAAGGTGACCAGATCAGTCTTGGCAGCTCTTGGATGCAGCTCTGTCCCCCAGGACCTACCACAGGGAAAACCTGTTGCCCACATCTCCCATTCCTTGGCTGGGCTGGAACTGCATCAGATGCAGCATTTACCACAATTAATGAAGCAGGTGGTGATCAAGGTTCCTACTAAAATTGCTTTGGCCATTTCAGCATTAACACAGATTTAAACCTGTGGGTAGAAGTATGTAAGTGTCTGAGAAGACTACTGTTAAGAGAAAGTAATTATAAATATTATTCTTCTCAAATTGAGGAAAATGGACATACTTAAATCTAGTACTTGCTAAATAATAGCTGGTCTAATAGGATAGTTTCAGCACAACACAAGCACCCTGAGTAGTGTCAGCCCAGCAAAGCAGGGAAATGCATGAGCTGGGAGAAGTGCTGAGCTCCTCATTCCCAGCATGGGCTCTCCGAAAAAGGCATCAGGGGGTGTTCATGGCCAGTGCAGGAAAGTTTTCCCAGATATCACCTGAGATCCAACTGCGTTATGCCAAAGAATATTTCCCTTGCTTGAGGTGTCCCTCCAGACTGTGGTTTATTATTATTATTACTGCAACATCTACAGGCCTGGCTGTGCTGGGAATTGCAGTAACAAGGGTGGTGGCTCTCACCCTTTTAGTCTGCTGTCAGAGACAAGGTAGAGCACACAGCCAGGAAAAACAAAAGCCTGGGGTTGGGGTGGGATTAAGAAGTAAAAATTAGGCATTTGACTATGCAGAACTTGGCTGTTTATTTGCTAAGCTTTGATAGTTTTGGTATACATCAACATATATGTAATGTTTTGAAGGTGCAGGAAAGAAAGGAATTTCACTCAGCTGCTTTGTCTCTGAATTTCTGGTAATATTTCAGAACTGTAAGGATTTTGTAGTGATTGATCAGTTTTGCCTGAATTTTTTCCACCTGTACTGTCTCTGATAGGCATTTACTGAATGATTTTATGATGACACTTGTATAATTCAGCTCACCCATATTTTGAGGCTGCTGTTAATCTGATTTGATGGGAAAAAAATTAAAAAAAAAAAAAAAAAAAAAAAAAAAAAAGCAGTACTTCTCACTTCTAAAATTAATTTAAAGCTTTCTGAATGCCCAGATCACAAATGTTCCACATCTAATTACCCAATGCCCTCTTTCAGTGTGTCATTGTATTACTTTTTTTCCTCTTTTTAATATTATGGAAATGTAAAATAACTTGACCTTGAATAGATACCTTGTGGGGATTCCTTTAATATATGCAGTGAATTAGATGAATGCCCATTGATAGCTAGAAGAATTTTAGCTCTTCTATTTCATAACAGAGCTTTGCACTTCAGAAGCAGCAAAGTTTCTGGGGCTCATTCATTGCATTTTTATTAATTTGTAATATGTCAAATGAATAACTGATCTTTCTTACTTCTGCTGATTAAAAAGTTCCATTAGGAGCATAGATGATAAATAGATATGATATTAAATGAACTGAGCTATAAATCCAAGATGTAGACATAATGTAATAAACCCACCTTTTCTTCAACACCATACTCCATTTTTCTAATGTGTAGACACCTATTGTCAGCTTAATTATTGTAAGGTAAGATCAGCCTTAATTAATCAAAGGAGAGTAAGACTGTCTTTGTAACAGCTAATTTTTGAAAGGAAGGGGAATACACGCATCTATGATTAAGATAGTACACATAAATTCAGATATAAGAACACAAGAAGATATACTAATAAAATTTATTATTTATAAAGGATATTATACCAAATCAAACTAACCAAGTATGTAGTTGGGGTTAATGCTTCATTGACACAAAGAGGGATCACTTGCTGTCTTCATCTCAGGAATAAATATCGTGTTGGCTGCCAGATGCACTAAGCAGAAAGCTGATTTAATGACTGATGGGCTAGGGAGGAAGAGGAGAGGGATGCACCCTAAGATTTCAGAAAAAAATGGTAGATGTCAAGCTTATTGCCAATTTTTTGAGTTGCCTAATTCCTCTGTAAAATAACTAAAATCATAAGCCAAGCCCAGCCACCAGGTTAATCAGTTCAAGTAGTCAAGCAGCATCAGGGCATTTGAAGAAATCCAAAGCTTGCTTTTAAACAGCTCAGGTTTTGTTTGAAGTGTGGTGTTTGGGGTATGTTTTTTTTTTCTTTTATGGATTCAGACTGTATCGATCCAGAGTCTGTTTCCCGTGAGTGAGCACTTTCAGGAAGTCATTAATTAAGCTACAAGCTGAGTTCCATTCCTCCCTATGCAGGCACATTGGCTGCTGCTTTGGCTTTTGTGAGGTCCAGTGGGATCTGAGGTCTTGCACCCCAAGCATTTGAAGCTCCTGCTTATTCCCACATGAATTCTCCACTTGAGAAGAAGCAGAATCCAGAAACTATGGCAAACCTTGGAAGAGAAGAGCAATGTTGGGTCCTTTACCTGGTTGATTTGAGAGTCTGGGTAAGGGAAAAGGAAATTCTGCAAAGGGCCCTAGCACTGACTCTGCTCACACCTCATTAGCTCCCGTGTGCACCCCAGTCTGGGACATCAGGTAGGACTGGCAATGTCACCTTTGTGTCCCCCCCTCACTCAAGTGTAGTGTGCTATATAAAGACTTTGGAAGTGACATTCCACACCGAGAAACAAATCAGTTTACAATCCAGGACTGGTGGGAAAGATCTAATTTTCCCTTTTTCATTGAGTGTGTGTTTGTATATGTGGGGAAAAGGGGTAAGGAGAAGAGGTGAGTAAATTTAGACTTGAATGTGGTGGGGATTTTTGGGTTGCAGATATTTTTATGTTGGTGGTGCAGCCCTCATTTACTCTCACCACAAATCTGGCTGATTCTCTTTTCCTCAGAGTGGAGCTTGATTTATTTTATTTATTATTTTCTCACACAGCTTTAGTGCAGTGTTTTTGCGGCAATTATGCAAATTATATGTCACACCACCACATATTTTCCACATCATTTGATTTGACCTTTAAAACTAATAAGAGAATTATCATTTTTATGGGTAATTTGTGTTTCATGGTACGAGACAGCAGGACAGGGACTGATGGGAAGAACATCAGAATGTAGGAATTGTGTTTCAGGATAGTACTGGAGGGCCATAAGTAGGTATCCAGTATACAAATGTGGCTGCTGTGAGCTCCTAAAGAGTAGATTGTTGTGGAATAAACTGCCCAGAGGGGAATTTTCTTTCCAATAACCTTCAGTGACCTCTGGGCTAGCCATGGTTCTTTTGGCTCATAATTGTTCCTAAAGCATGCATTGATATCTTGTATAATCTACATAGGGATGTGAATATGTATTTCAGGTAATGTAATACAGAATATTATTCTTTCCATACAAATGCTGATAGGTTGTATCTCATGATACATGTGCATGTCTAATCCCACTTAATCACACCAAATCTCTTGCTTTATTTTCCTTAGTTAATCCATTCTGCTGGTTAAACATACACTGTATAATTTTTCAGTTATTTTCAACGCTGCTATAGTCAACTCTTCTATGCATCCACCTGCTAAACTACTTTGAAAGGCAAAATGCCAAAAACAAACAGAATTATCTATATATTATTTTCCAAAAGATGTACAGAACAAGCGTGGTTGCTAATAGGTTCATTAGCAGCACTGTAATACTCTTCTTTCAGCTTCCTTTTCCCTCAGAAAGACCTCTGGAAAGTTCAAAGAGTCAAGACAATTGTTGCAGATCTGTGATAAGACATGACATTCAGGCAGTGAAGACTTCCATAACACTGGCTAAATGCCTTATTAATCTAACGTGTCAGGTAGGATTTTCTGTGTGTTTAGGATGATGCCTGGCCGGAACAAAGGATCTTCTGTGTGGTTTGGGGAGAGGAAGGCAGAGTATTCTTATTCTGGCAGAAAATTAGTATTTCATGTGCCCCCAGCTGTAATGAGAAGTACCTGCATACAGAGCCTAGGGATGTATGGCAGGATTCCCAAATGGAATAATGTACACCAGTATTCTGACCACACTTACCACTTCCCAGCTTCTCCCATGGCTGGCTTTTATATGATATTTTCTCCTCCTATTGTTGGATTAGCCATCAACAAATTCATTGCATTTTGTTCCCTTTTTGCTCTTTCCCTGTTCTTCAGTTTCTCTCTAGACTTTTTTCTAACAGATGTTTGCTTGTACCCCCCCATTTCGGGTGGGTGGTTCTGTGTCCCACAGCAGAGCCATGTGGGACTCCAAGTACTTCAACATGAGGTTCTGCTCTAAGCTTATCGTGAAATCAGTGAAAACCAGCCTTACAGAGTTAGTGTTGTATCAGAAATCAAACTAAAGCAAAAAATCACAAGGCATTTTTGGCATAACCTGATTAATTTTGCAGTTACATAAGACCTGTGAGTATCCTGTAAATACTCTTCTCACCTTGAAAAGAAGATTTCACCTGTTCCTCCTCATCTTGCAATGCATTTGGTTCTTTTCCCACCTTCTGCTTCTTTCCTTATCTGAGCGTGCTTCTTCCTTTTCCTTGACACAGCAGATCTTCAGGCTTTTCTTCACATAAGAAATGTAACAAAAAAATATGAAAACCATCTGACTTGAACATGGAGGTACCCGAAAACTTCATGCCAAATTCTAGGTTTTTTTCAAGACAAATTACAAAAATGCTAAAATCTTAGTAACTATAGCAGCACAAACACCACCACTACAATATGCCGCAACAGATTGTTCATATGTCACTATTTTTCTAAAGTTCCTTGGCAAACGTTTCCATCAGTAAACAAGTCAAGGGAAAGAATTGTAAAATGGCCAGCAAAACCTCTCAGATCTTCTCTAGGTAGTGAAACAGAATTCTGCTACTTATCACTATTATTCTATTCCTCAGCCCCTCTTCTTTCACCTGTGCTGACAGACTACAGTTGTCTTTGTTTCTGCCTTCCCAATGAGGTTTTTTTGCCTGTCATGCCACCATCTTCTTTACACTGCATGTTTATCTAGGCAATGTCATGTCTAAATGTTGGGTCACATTCTCACCTGGGGAAAAAATGTACACAGATCCATTAGCTTTGTCAGAAAAATGACAAATTATATGAGCTGCTGAGCTGGCACTGCATGTTGTATGCAGCATGGCAAGCATCAGTGGAACTGAAAAAAACATTACTAGTTCACTAACAGTTAGAAGGATGATTCATAGTTTTCTTATTATCTATTTTCCTTTGCTGCTTAATGTGCCAGTATCATCAGAATTTATTGTGGAATGAAGTGCCTGGGGCGTAGGCCAATTTATGCTGCATCTTAATGACGGGCAAATGCTAAAGGTTTGGGATTTCTTAATTGATTGATTATTACTGGAATAATCTATTGAGGCTGAAATATGTACTTCTACCATTCTAGTACATATGGCATCTGTAAAACTGGAATTGGAATATTGGTGAGTTTATGGAAAAAGTAATCTGATTTACCAGCATTTGAAAACGTCCTTCTGGGTTAGAAATGGAGGGGGTTCTGCCTGAATTTTATAGCTACCTGTAATTTGAATGTTCCTTAAAGTTATATAAAATCACAGTAAATTGCACTGTAACATTGTCTCTTCATGTATTGAAATAGCCTGGAAAACTTATATTCACTGAAACCAGTAGAAGCTTTGTCATGAGCTTTGAAAAGAATGAATTTAACTTCCAACTCTTAATGGTTTCACTTAGCACATGAAAAGATGTTCTGGCTGTGCTTTGACTTTGGCATTGGCTGGAGTTCCAAGTGGCAGGGATGGGTAAAAAAAAAGTAATATAAGAAAAAGAAATATTTTATCAAACACCCAATATGATTTTAAAAACCCCAAAGATAAATGTCTAAATCTATGTTTCACTGATGAAAGGAAAAGGAGATATAACTGGCTACAGATGTAAAATATTGCAAATATATCAATAACATGTATCTTTAATAATGGAAAAAATGTAATTTTTTTAAAATATCAAGAATATGAGGGTCATACAGAAGAAAGGAAGGAGGTTTGGTGTTTTTCTGGGCATTTGAGAAAATGAGAAAAGTCCAAGATACTTACTATGTTTAATCAAAATGTATGAGCAAGACTTAGGGCAGGGACTGGGGCAGAACAGCTC
This sequence comes from Zosterops lateralis, assembly GCF_965231275.1. NCBI lineage: Eukaryota > Metazoa > Chordata > Aves > Passeriformes > Zosteropidae > Zosterops > Zosterops lateralis. The sequence continues at coordinate 6,422,245 of NC_139764.1, forward strand.
TTGCACCCTCTTTAAGGCCTCCTCAGTCCTGAATTCTCCTTTCATGCATCCATTGGGATGGAGCAATGAATGCCTGTGGAGCTGACTGCCAGGTGAGAAAAGCTTTTAGATTTAGGAGGGTTGCATCCCTTTCCCTCCCCATCCCAAAGTGGGAATGATTTACTGTTCCATTGCTCAGGAGGTGGTCTGATGGATACACTGCAGTGTTAAAGAAATGGGCAGTGTTGTTGAGAAACAGATCTTCTTATAAAGCCCAGCTTTAGTTTGTAAAGGGCATGGGGAACTGGGCATTCTCATAAGCCGTGATGTCTATCAAATTGTGTGCTAAAACATTATTTCCCTTCTCTATTATTCCCTTCTCTATAAGAAGCATTCTTTACTCCAGAGTTCCCTTCAGCTCTGTCCCCTGGATTAAAAGAATGAGGGGGCTTGAGGGAGTTCTGTTGTTCCCACTTGGCTGGCCACAGTGTTTTATCATAGCAGTAACATAAGCAAAAGAAATCATTAAGTCCAAGTCCTCCAATCCATTTTTAGCAATTTAACACATTCATCACTTGCTTTTATGCCACCCATCCTTGACTTAGCAAGCATGATGGACTGCACAGCCAGACCTTTTCATCAGAGCTTTTGGAAAGCTGCATCCATACATCACCCTCTGTGTTTATTTCTCTGAGTGCCCTTTCCCAGTGCTCGTTTCTCAGATGCAGCATCTCAGAAGCTGTGGCAGCCACTGAACTGTGGGTTGTTTAACTGCTGTCATGACTTGACACTCCTGCCCTCACTACCCTGAGTTAATTATGACAACACGAGCAACAGGGCTTTAATCCTAACTTTTCTTCAAGGAGCCTACACACTCACACATAATTCGCATAAGGAAATAGTGTTGAACAGCCTGGATTGCCCTATTTCCATCGTTTATTCCTGTATCTCAAAGCAGCGAGTTCCCAACAGGCTTAAAAAGGCAAGGGTACAATACCAACTCATGTGTGACCTTCCTGTTGATTTATTCTTATCAGCCAACAGGTGCCTCATGCAGAGTTCAAACTAATAAATGCTGAAAGACAAAACTAACAATCTTACAGTGAAATGTTGTCAGGGACAACTTCTAATCCTCTCTGTTTTTATAGCAGTGAAAAGATGAGAGGGGAAAAATATAAAAAAGGAAGAGGGGATAGGAGACAAAGAAGAAAATCCTGAAAGAGTTAGTGCCCCAGAGAGCTGTATAATGATTAACTACTCTTTTTTCAAATGGTAAGTGATTCCTTCTCAGTCCTGGATAACAATAGAATCAAAACTTCATCAAAATTACTTTGAATAGCCTCATTAATGACACACAGTCTTGGTTTGTCCCTGCCTCAGTGTCTGATAATATTTTCATACCTGCTATTGAATGTGTGTTTAGCTTTGTCCTCCTCATTTGTACAATGCATTCATACATATCAGATAATCTTCTTTTGTCCTTGGATGTTCAACCATTCAATAAGATGTTAGCAATAAAAAGGGAGTAAAAAGGGAGGAGGATAAGATGAAAGTTTCTTTTCAGTTCAAGCTAACTAAATAATGGAAAGGTAAAGTGTATTATATCATCTGTAGAAAGCAGCCTAGTTCATCCAGTTCTAGCTGCAGAGAATATTTAGAAAGCACAGGCCTTAAATATGATTTATTGAGGTACAGTACTGCCTTCATTGCATAGACTAGAGGCATTTTCTTCTAAAATAGCTGATTAACAGAAGAAGCTCCCTTAAGAACAGCTGCACAGAGTATTCCTGTCAAGCTTCTACCTTGTATAAATATTTTTAATTAATAGATGCCTTCATCAAATACAAGAAAAAATTAAGCACTAATGCTCACCAGAGACCCTGCTATTAGAGTGATTATTTTAGATTTAGTTTCATTTGCAGATTTCATTAATTTATTTTTAATAGATCACTAATTTAGTTTTATCTATTTCTTTTTCAGTTTTTGTAGATATTAGCAGGCTGTGCTTCCTTCAAAGCTTTCCCCTCCCTCTTCCTCCAGGCTCTGTGCTCTCCACAGTGCATCTGTGTTTAAATTAGCTGGACCACTGCAGGCTGAGATAGCGATTAATCTGCACATCTGCCACAAGAGAGGAGTTAATAGCCTAGCTGAGGGACTCAGAGCAAAAAACAGCATTACCACTGCAAGTCATCTGTTCTGTTTGGCAAAGCAGCAGTTGTGTCACACAGGAGCAGGCTGCCCTTGAAGGATCTCCTGTTCGAGTTGAGTGGCAGTGGTATTGTTATGCAGTACATAAAACCTCCTTTGGTCGGCTCGCAGTAACCGCAGAATTGACTTGTAAGGCGTTTGTACTTGGGGAGAGGGATATGAGCAATGTCCTGCCTGTAACAAAGGAAACATCAGTGCCACAGCAGAGAGCAGAGATACCAAAGTTGGGTTCTTGGAGAACTACAGCAGCCTGTTCGAAGTTCTCTGCTGTAGCAGGTCAGCTGCTTTTGCTTCATAGGTGTTTAAATCTGGGGTGTATGTGCAAATGGACAGGATGAGGTGACTCCCAGAGCTACATGTCCGGCAGCTGCCCTGTTCCCAGGAGCTCAAACAAGCCTTTGGTTGGTGTCAGTCTCAGCAGTTTTAGGCTTGTGTGCTCTTGCACACAAGAGCACTTCATTGCTATGAACAGGCTAAGAAAGTTGCGTGGAGACCTCAGAGCAGCCTTTGAGTATCTGAAGGGGATCTACAAATAAGCCAGAGAGGGAGTCCAGAGGAGCTGTAGTGATGGGTTCGGACTGAAAGGGGTTGTATAGGTTAGCTGTGCAGAAGAAATTCTTTACTGTAAGGGTGTTGAGACAATGGGACAGTTTTTCAGTCACGAAGGCTAGGCTGGATAGAGTTCTGAGCCAGCTGGTCTAGTGGAAAGTGTCCCTGCTCATGGCAAGGAATTGGAACTAGATGACCTTTAAGGTCCCTTCCAACTTAAACCATTCTATGATTCTATGTTTCTACAAATATGATGTTCAGGATAGTAAGAGATGGAGATAAATCTTCTTTGCCCCTTTTAGACTAAGACAAGAAGTAAAGGAATAGGAAGTTTCTTTGCTCTGGCTTTGATCTGCCAACTCTGATACAGAGGGATGGCATGCTTTTGGGGCTCTTTTCATTCACACAAGAACTTTAAGAAAGAGCTATGAGATGAATCTAGACCATCTTTGTCCTAATTCTTTGTTGTTTTATTAAATACGAGTGGTATTTCCTAAAGGGCAGTGCCAATGTCTGGTCAGCTGTGCTCCATGGTAGTCGATATGTACTTTATCACTGACTTTAGAACCAGCAGAGTAAACAGTCAACTATAACAAGACAAGAAACTGCTGATTCTATATTGATTGAGTGAATCAGGTTCTCCAGCAGCGTCTCAGTTTCTAGCTGCGAATATATCTGGATTTAATTTTAATCAGATCTCTTCTAAAAGGGATTGAAGACTGCTGGTAGTGGTGGGGACCATGGAACTTCTTGTTTCTTCTGAAAACATTTTTGTTTTACTTCTGTGAGGATAATTTTGAGTCCTACCACTCTTTGGCTGAATATGCACCAGCACCTGTTAGATTTAAGTGTTTTTCCTTGTCAGTTTGCTGTCTCAGTCAGAAAACTGAGAATGTTCATTCATAAACATTCTTTTCCAGAAAGTGGCTGGATGGAGACAGGTGTTTGAAATTATTTTTAAAGATATACTATTAATAAGCACATTATATCAAATGAAGACAAATATTAATGAAAAAGAAGAAGGAAACTATGATTGTCTCCAACCTCAAGATAATGGTGGAATTTTTTTCTGTCAGGTGTGTGATTTTTTTTTTCCCTCCATACATTCTTCTCACTTTTTTTAAGCACATGAAAGGTTTGGTGTTTTTTTAATATCAGTATCATCCCATGAAGTATGACTTCCTTAAAGATTTTTATGAACATACTCTATTTAGAAAAACAGGATGTTTTCTCCAGCTGTGTTGTTACTTCTCCAAGTGGTTCCTCCAGAATAAGTATTTTCCTCTCCTGAAGAGTATGAAAACAGAGATGTAAAATGATTCCCCTGTTTAAGCAGGGTGTTTTATGAGATTAAACTGAGTGTAGATCTGTGTGGTCTTCCTGCACCTCTGAATTACCTCTTTCCTATGACACCTGTTATTATCTCTTTCACACAGCCTCTCTGCTACACTGTTTCCATAATAGCCTATGCAATCTTCATCCATTTCAGTATTGCTGAAGACCTACTGGATTGTGGACACCATAAGAACCTTCCAAGACCATTTTTATCTAGGAATGAGATTCCTGTGGTTTGCAAGTTAATCTCAAATAGCCAAGCATAAGTACATGTAGAGAAAAATCTATCCATAGCAATCTAATTTTATCAACACTCCTAAAATGAGCATAGGGATAAGTTTGCAGACATGAAGTCAAAGCATAGTTGCCCCTTTTGTGGCCTTTTAAGTAATCTCTAGTGATATTTGGATGTTGATGCAGCTAAATCATGATGGTCAAGGAATGCAGTGTCTGCATCCCCTACATCAGAAACCGTGAAAAATTTCCTAATAGGAAAGCTTATTCCTGGGCAGGGCTGTGAGTGACTGCAGAAACTCAAGAGTTCTGGGTGTGAGGAGCACTGTCTTAAAGACTCTGCCATAGGATGAGATGTTCAGTCCATATCTAGAAATGCAGGGCCAGTCTGCTCACTTGCAGGCCAGCAGGTCTCACTAGCTTCAACTCAGAAACATAAAAGTTACAATATTTTGAAGCAGTAGGGAATTTGGTAAAAGGGATGGAGGCTCCAGGGAAGAATCTCAAGTTCTAGTTAAAGTGATGTGAAAGCAAACTGAAGTAAACAAGAAAAGGTTTGACAGCTCCATTATGAATGCATTTTCTGTAAATATGAAATGCAGCCTGCTTAGTAGAAGCTGTGGATAATGTCCATCAAGACTGGAATGAAAAGGTAAATATTGATAGGGGTCTTGGTCATATTCCACAGTGCCCTTTCCAATACACTTACAGGGAAGACTTTGCATGATGTTCCTTTTCTCTACTGCCAATGCCACAAGTTATTTTTGGCTGCTACGGACTTGAATTTTCATCTAGATGCCAAGGTACCCTTGGAGTATGTTAAGGAGACCTGGCTGGGGTTGTTCCTCTGTGGGTGATAACTCAGCTGCTGAGGAGACACTGTCAATCTCTCTGTCAGCCACACACAGAGATGAGTGTCCATGAAGAAGTTGTGCAGCTTCAGCAGAACCCAGCAATCTGGACAATTTGCAGCATCCTGGGAATCCTATTTATTTAAATAACACCCTACAAGAAAAAGAACATTGTATGCAAGATTAACTATCTGCTGTATGCAAGATAATGAGACCATGGATTTTAAGGGTTGCTGAGAGTCTGAGAAGAGCTTGTTTCTCTGCAGAGATGGTGTTGGTGTTTGCTTGGTGAGTCCTCACTGTGTAAACCATAAAATTTGCCTTAGACTGCGAGCTGTGTCAAGTACTAGGCCAGGAACAGTTAACCTGTTGTTGTTCACAGATATACTGCTCTTTAATACATTCTGCTGTCATGTAAATGTGGGCTACATGTTTTTCCAGAAAAAAAAAACCTGGTCATTGTTTTCCTTTTAATGCCACACAAAAATATTTGCCCTTTACAAACCTCCTGTGCAGTATATGCTTTCAAAAAATATACCACAGTAAAGAAAAGATTGTGTTCATTTGCAGAAGAAATGCCAGTTTCTTATTCATTCTCCTGTGTCCAGGCGTTGCTGTGGCATGAAGTGGGTGGATGGAACCAAAAAGATCCCAGAAGTATGGTGACTGCAATCAGTGTCACATCCCTGGTGTTCTGCCTGTTCTTGTTCACCAGCATGTGCTTGTACTCATCATCATCCTCACCATTTCTGGCAACTTTGGGAAGCTGGACTCTGGTGAGACTCCACACAAAGGCATTCTACAAAGTCCTAATCTGTCTCTTCCTCTGATTCTGAACTTGTGCTCATCTTTGACCTCTGCCATGTCAAAAAAGACCCTACCCAAGACTGAGGGGAAAGGAAGATGAGGATTTGATGCCATGTGAACTCTCTCCAGAGTAAGTAACTGTAGAATTTGTTTTTTTCTGTTAAGACAGGAAATAAACCTTTTGCTTAACCATCATTCCCCTCTTTCCTCTGGGAGCCCAGTTTTGTAAGCCTAGCAACTGTATACTGAGAAATAGTGTGTTAAGGGAAGTAAGGAACAGCAGAAAATGTCTTTGATAAGATTAACTTTTCCTTTCTCTTTCAACATTAGCAATGGTGTTTTGCCAAGCATATTTGTTTAGAATGATTAGCTGGGCAACTTTGAGCTATAAATTCCTATCAATACCTATTCAGAGGAGTTACTAATTTATTTGATGTGTTAGTTGTACTACAGTGTTTCTGTTCTCTTAATGGCTTAGCCTTAAACATTTTTATCAGGACTCTAGATTTTATCCTAGAATGGTAAATTTGAAACTATTTTTCTAGGTAGATCGGGAATTTCTTTCTGAAAATGGTGATTTATTGTAGATCTTTAAGTCTTTTATACACCAGAAGTGTTCAAAGTTATTCCTGCTGAACTACTGAACTAATTTTTTTTTTCATTTTCTTCAGTTCCTGAAATGATCAGGTTTTGTATACATGTGTTAATTGCTCAAAACTTCTAATTTTTTCCCTTAAGAAAAAAAGGAATTTATACAAATGCTTTTTATGAATCCCCTGCTACTAGTTCTTTAAGAATCTGGTGATGTTTTTCAGGCATTTGATTTGTCTGCTCATTCAAGTCTTCTGTTTCTACACTATGATTACATAATTTAGTCTTAAAATGAGAAAATCACCAAAAAGAACTGACCCATAATAACTAGCAATATTACTTTTCAACATGAATAATCATTCACTGATTATTTGCAAAGTATTTAGGATTCATAAACATCTTCAGGGCAAAAAAAACCATTTGTCATGCAGATACGCATATGCAGTTGTTAATAAGAAGCCACAAAGAGAACTGAAAGAGCTGACAGTGCTTATGACAAAATTATTCACTATTTTGTGTGGTATTCAGCCAAGTCTGCCCAGGCTTTATAAATAACTGCTGACTTAGAGATTCTGAAGGCCAGGCAGAACTGCTGGGTCATTTTTCGGATTTCCCAGGTACTATTGATCAGGGATTAGCTGTGCTGGATGACAATTACATCCATGTGCATTTATTGGTTTAATCCTGCTGCATATAGTGAGACTAAAAAGGTTTAAACAAAATTTAGAAAAATAATCTGGCATAGTACCTGATGAGGCCTAATAAGAAAAAGGGAATGTTTAGTGCAGCAGTCACATATTTAAACAGTGCAGCACTCAAGTCACAGTCAACATTTTCTCCATATGCAAGTTAGAAGGGTTTAGAGACTTTCTTCTTCCTTCTTTTTGCAAAATCCTGTAGAATCCTGACGGGAAATAAGAGTCCAGAGAACAGAGACAGTTGTTCCTCTGCAGCAGAAGTGGCTGTTAATGGAAAGAAATGCAAGACAGCCATCTGTTGGCTTGTGCAGAGACCTGTTTGGTTCGCAGCCCCAGGGCAGGCTGCTGCAGCCCCGGCAGGAAGGAGCCCGGTGCTCACTGCCGGGGCAGGTGGCCTTTGTGCACAGTTTAAACTCGGGCCGAGCACCAGCCCACTGAGAGGGAAAGGTGTGCCCGTGAAAAGGGCTCCTGGCAGTGCTGCAGACACCTGGGCCACGGGCAGGGCTCTGTCACAGCACGTTCCTGCTTGGACGCGGCATTTCTGCACCTTTTCCCAGGGAGCAGCTCCGTGCTGCAGGAGCCAGGGGCTGTCACAGGTGATGGTTCCGCACTGATGCACTGCCCAGGGAGGGCAAATGCTGATCAACCTCTCCTTGTGTGCCAGGGCAGTACAGGAGACTGGCTCGGCCCTGGGCTTGTGTGACACCTGCAGGGCTGCACTGTAAAGAACACACAAGGGAAGATAATTTATCTTTCAATACTTGGGATTAGGGTAAAGTTTGAATGAGGTATCTTGGATCTTTACGCTTTATAGGCCTTTATTAGAAACGTTTTTCATCATACAGATCATGAAATGAAGCAGTCAATATTTGTCTTTGATGGTCCAAGATCTCCTGACACAGATTTACAGTTTGATAAACAAGACTAACCGTGTGTCATTGCCGTTTGTGCTGAGGGGCTGACCAGCACAACTTCTTTCCCATCTCAGATACTCTCCCAGGCACCTACTTTGAACTGGGACTGTTTTGAACTATTCCAGGATCTGGGACCATTTCGCTTCAATTCCCAAGGAAAAAGAGGTAACTTCACTCTGCTTCTGTCTCCAGACTTTTTATTAGATAAAGATAGAACAGTGGATATACTGGCTCTGCCTCTCACCACAGTGTTAGATTGAGCAGGTTCTCTCTCTTTCAGGGGACAATAACACAAAGGAGAACTCTTGATATGGTGCTGTGTGTTTGGGCAGGGATTTTGTGAGCCTCTCACAGATTGTTGCTGTCACTGACCAAAACAGCTGCATGCTGGTACTCAGGATTAAAACTCCAAAAACACAGCAATTTCAATGGAAATGTTATCAGTGTTCTTCTCTGGCACAAACTGCGATTTTCTAGAGGTCCCTGGCTTGCTCCTTTTTTTTCCTTTATATTTCTGTTTTGTTTTCCTGTCTCTGCTAAAGCCAATTACAGTTAAAGCTAAGAAAAAAACTGAGCCACTGTTGAAAATCACACCCTCTATATTTCTGAGCATAGATAGATTGAATTTCAATAAAAATGAGAGTGAAATAAGTGGTCACTTGGTAATTCTAATTTAATTTTAAACGGGTGTAAATTAATATTGGCATTTTTTTCTCTAAATTCATCACATATCCTTTTGTAGATCAGTGAAATCTCAATAAGGGAATACAACCACTGGGTGTTAAAGATAAGGGCTGAGGAGTTAAGGACGTCTGAACCCTAAGAAAGGAATCCAAATAACTGATTATACTAAATAATGGAGCAGAAGGCTGTACTGCTTGAACTGCACTGATGATCTGTTTGCTGTATTTTGTGGCACCCATCCTCTGTGAACATTTCACACCCGTGATTGTTCTGGTGGAGATCTGCAAACTGTTTGCAAACCCCGAGGATTTGACCTCTGCATTCCCTGTGCTGAGCATGTCTGGGATTGGCAGCCCTGGGCTCTCTCCCACCCCTCATTCCCCAGCTTCAGTAATTTGGCTCAGATTGGGACAGCCTCTGGTTGGGATGCATTTATCCCACGTTTTCCACAGGAGATCAATATTCTGTTTGAATTGAGGCTCAGCTAATGCTGGACTGATGGAGCTGGAAGGAAAAGGGCCCCAGCTGAGGCAAGGCCAGCCTGGGAACATCCCCACAGCTCATCTTACTGTGGGCCGAATGTTGCAACACTCAGCTTGTAACTCTCTGAGAGCTTAAAGTTGGACAGGGAAAAGTGGTTAATTAGGAATTCTCCAGTCCCTAGCAGAGGTTTAAAATCATTCTTTGATGTGACAATACACCCTTAATGCACAGGAATGTTCTCGATATGTACAGGAGGTCAATCTTGTGCTCCGAGCCCAAAATCAGTGCACAATTCCATTGGAAAGGCATTCCAGTCTATGTGTATGTAACTATTGGAATAGGAATATTCCTCACATCCCACTTGCTAATAGAGTCCTCTGACCTGAGCACAAGGCCCCTGAAAGAATGGAGGAAAACACCTGCACAGTTTCAGGGGAGATGCCTGACAGATTGTGTGCAGGATTTGAGAAGCTGGCCTTTCTGCTGGCTAAGGCTTTGCTCTTGCTTCATCAGCAAATTGTGACAAAAAAGCTCTAGACTGCTTCTGATTTTGTTATATTTATTAGGAATTTCATGAATTTGCCTCCATTTTCATCTCTAAAGTCTGGATTTTTCCCTTTAACTTCAATGACCTGCTTTTGAAATTGCTGACTGCAGCTCTCTGGGGGTACTCACTTCCAGAAGCTTCTGGGGAAGGACTGATCCTGAATGCCAGAGGAAGGTACAACTTCCATCCTGCAAAAATCCCTTCATTCTCAGAGCAGTCTGGCGAGGGATGTGGGAGTTGATGTATTGGTTTGTGTTGATGGCAAGGGAAAGGTAACACAGCTTTGACAGACATGGTGATGGAGGCTTTATGGTAAGCTAAAGAAAAACTCTTAGAAATTTGGGAAGAAAACCAAACCAATTTCTCGAATGGAATGATTTCCTAGGAATTCTGAATATGTTTGATGCTGTTAAGAACCTTCTCCACGCTTTGCCTTCGACCCCAAAACCAAGATAAGGAGGCGGTTTTACTTTTGTTGTTCAAGACAGATGAGCTTGTTAGAGCAAGCCAACAAGTGTGGATGATGTCACTACAAATACAGAAGGGGAAGGTGACACTTCAGGTGCTTGCCTCTGGCCAGCTCTGGGAGGCCAGTGCTGTATTCCTACCCAGGCACAGCCTTTCTGCTCAGCTTACAATAAATTAAACTGACTACTAGTCACTAGGGCTGAAGGAGCTCTTCTTTTTTCCCTTTCTTCCTCTTTTACCTCAGGGTAACTAATACACCTTTGTTTTCCTGTGGTAAAGCAGAGTGAAAGCAAGACACTCCAGTTTATAAGATCAGTGCTATGCATCTGCCTAAAGCTGACACATCTCACAGTGAAACTGAACTGTTCTGACATTGCTGCTTTTGTTTTGTTTTAAAAAAAGAAAGAAAGAAAGAAACAATCTACAGGCTTGTGTGTGCTAATTAGCCCGGCTAAACACAGCATCCTGAGCAATGAATGCATTGTTTTAGCTCCAGAATTCCTATTTATGCTGGTATGGAGGTCCCAAGGCTGACAGTAGAATTTCTGTCTTGGAAGCAATCTGTCTCCTTCCCATAGACAAGCAGTGTTCCTTCATTTCCTGGTCGTTACTCACTTGCACATTTCAATTTGATTCACTCCCCTGCCATTCTGCTGCTCTCCTTCCCAGATGGACCTGCTCAGATTTAGTCACTTTTACAGTGTTTGTCCGGCCATCAGCTTCCTGTTTCACTGTCACCTCTGGAGCAGATGTGATTAGCTTTGGACCAGCATTTGGTCTCCCTGCACAATTCATCCTTCTACCTCAGAGTGGCAGCCTGAGATTTGCTGGTTTCCTGGACTTAAATCAATGAACTCCATTTCCCATCATTCTCATTTATTTGTTTCTCTTCTCTGAATTAATAGGTGAGGACTTTAACCCTATTCCTTTGCCACTCAGCTTCTTCATTTCACTGTACAAAGGAAAAAAAGTCTGTAGATCAATGTAAATAAATAATTATTGTCTTCATTCCCACTGCACCCAGAATTTCCTGACTATACTCCTATAGAAGTGACACTGGGTTATTTTAGATACTTTCTAGCACACAGTCTCACTCTTGAAAGTTTCTGCCCACAAGGCTCCTTGAAAGGAGGGGCACAGGGTAATAAAGCTCTGAGAAATTCTCAGAGCTTGCCTCAGGGACAAACACAAGGGAAAATCTCATCAGAATGAAGTCAGCTTCTCCCTTGCCCCCCAATCTTTTTGGTGGCCCAGGTGGGTCTGTTCCAATAATCCCAAGGTAGTTTCTACCATGCTGGGAGTGATTTAAGTACAAGTGTTTCTCCTGACTTGGCAGCCCTAGAAACTGGATCTTCTCGAGTGTGTTGTGAACCCAGCAGCCATGAAAATTGGGACTAATTTTTTTCATGCTCATATGATTTTTTTTTCTGTCTTATCAAAGAAGAAATATTTATATTATTGATACATAATATTAATTTCGTAATATTTATAAATATTTATATTATTTATAAATAATATTCATAAAGAAGAAATAAAGTGGACAAATATTTTAAGAAAACATTCTTCTGAAATTTCCAAACAGCTGAGACAAAAAAACCAACCTCCCACTGAATATAACTTCTTTTTTTTGCAAACATTTGATAATACATATTCGCCATGCTGTCAAAAGAGAATGGTGATGCAAAGCAAAAATAATCCCAGGACTCCCTTATAAATCTTTGGTTTCCACCTCAAAAATGCTTCCTTTTTGTCATGTCAACATTACTTCAATCAGAGCACAGGAGCTCAGATAATTGCAGGACCGTGTTCCATACACATTCCCAGCCACTGGACACCAGTACCAGTTCCTTCATCCAAGCAGTTTTAAGGCCCTCTACTCCTCCAGTTTTGCAGGGCAGCTTTTTGCTGAGCATGAAAATGACCCTTCACATCTCTAACATGTTACATGGTAGGAGGGTTCTTGGGAACAGTGAGAAGCTCATGAACATCAAATGTCTGCTCAGGCAAATGTCTTGGCTCCATGCAGTGTCCCAGAAAAAGCACCACGTAATGATTGTTCTGGATTTGGATGTCTAACTCAGCAGTTGACAAGGGACTGGAATGGATAGTGGAATGACACCTGTCTAAAAGTACTCTAAGGCCCAACTTGCCCAGTTGTTCTCCAACTGGGATGGGATTGATGAGTTTCTTCTCCCCAATGAGAAGGAATTCAGTAGCATTGAAATGTTTGAATCATTGAAATCGCCCAGATGTCATTTTGGCAAAGCCCTCCAAGATCTTCAATTCCAGCTGCTCCCCAGCACTGCCAGGCTTGCCACCAAACCCTGTCCCCAAGTGCCACATGCACACAGCTTTCAGTCTCCCCAGGGATGGGGATTCCTCCATTGACCCCAAATCCCATCCTGTTCTGCAGAGCAGATCTCAGTGAGATGAGTGATAATTGATTATCTACAGCCATTCATGTGCAGTTGATCATGTCTAAATACAGCTGAAATCTTGCCCACATTGAATTACACCCATTTTCACCAATTTGGCAGGAGCTGGACTTGTATCCTACACCCCAAAGCACTCGCCCCTCCAAGCTCATGTCACCTGCATGTGAACAACTTGGATCCCAGGCTGTTCATGAGGGTGAGTCATTGGCCTTCTTCTCCTCCTTCCTAGAACTGTATCACATACAGCCCCACTTTCTGCAGGCTCCGCCGCTGCTTCTTGTCTTTGTGTCTTTGGTGCCGGCTGGAACCGCAGCCGGAGCCTTTCGCTGCTTTGTGGATTCACCGCTTGATTTTCCTTGTGCTGCGGGTCTGTTCGTTCACGGCTTTGTGGATTCCGGCTCTCGGTCCCGGCTTGGCTCATCAGGTGTTGGAATAAGTTAGTGGAGACTCCGTTTTCTTCATGTGGGAAAAGCCGATCCTTTCTTCACATCGCTGCTTTGATACAGTTTTCACAGACTTCGTGTGCAGCACCTATTGGCTGGGAGTTTTCTTCGTCCATTTTTTGGGCAGAATGTGATCTGGGTGTACCTGCTAAGATTCAGGTTGTTTACGTTCTTCCTTTAGGGCTTCTCCTGGAACAGATCTTCTTGTTTCCATAGATGCACTTCTTTTTGAACCCACGACTAGGTTGTTGTGTTAAGCAACCTTTCCTACCAAGCTTGTTTTTGCATGGGAACTCGCAAATTGCTGAGCTACTTAGAAGAGAAGCCAGGCTAGCTCTTAACTGAATAGAGCAGGCCTGATTAGATGAGACCTTTCTTTTGTAATTCTTCTAGCTGTCCCAACAGTGACAGGGTAAAACTGCAGGCCAATGTGGACATTTCCCTCAACAGTTGACAAGGGACTGGAATGGATAGAATAGTGCTCTTCTCAGTGCTCTTCCAAGTTTTCGTTTATTCTTGTGCCTCACTGAGCTCTGTTTGGCATTAACCCTGCTGGTTATGGAACTTAAGGTGCTCAGAGTGGCCCCAGGACAGCTACAGCAAAGTACTGTACCTTACAATGTATTATTTCAGTGCTGCACTGGAGTCCAGTATTAATTGACCACAGTGAAGTGCACATTGAAAAAATATCTAAATAGTTTTCAGCTGAAGAGCACGAAAGTTTGAAGACCACATTCTGTGGATTTATAAGTAATTTTAAAATACCTTTTTAGAAGGGAAACAAAACAAACAAAACAAAACAAAACAAAACAACAAAAAACAAAACAACAACAACAAAAAAAGGCAAAAAAAAACCCTACTCAAAAAAACAAACAAAGAAAACAACAACAACAAAAAAAAACCCACAAAAAAACCCCACCACAACCCACAATGAAGTCAATTGTGATAACTCTGCTGTTCATAGCTGGGAGGGGGAAGCGGCAGTGTGCCCCTAACGTGAAGAACAGCAGGCAGCTTGGGACAGGCAGGTGTGTATCTTCTGCATCCCTACAGAGCTCCAGCTGGAGGAAAAAGGTACCAATGCCAGGGGTCTGTTGTGGATCTACTCTATGTCTAAACACCATTTTCAGGAAATTTAAGGGCTTTTGTGGAGATGACAGGTCCTAAGTTCAACCTGCAGCAGGATCTGTGGGGAATTGAGAGCACAAGTTCCTCCTGTCTGACACTGGCTGCCTGCTTCCATCCTGGCACTGAAGTGTCCCCAGGGAAGGGCTTTGCTGCTGTGCTGATCTGTGGTTCCTTTGGGCAACCAGACCATCCCCATCCCACCATGGATAGCTTACTGAATTAATCAAAGAGTGCAGGAGCTTTGCCAATTTGATTTCTCTTTGCAGCTGATAATGGCTGTTAGCAGAATAGCAAGAAAATTGGAGTGGCCAGGTAGTTTTAGGAATGTTAGAAGGACAGAATCCTGCTTTCCCAGAGTGGCTCAACCTGCCTGCACAAGGGAAGTTGGGGAATGAATTCCTTGTTCTGCTGTGCCTGTGAATGGCTTTGGTTTTATTCAACTGTCTGGATCTCAACCTGGGAATTTTCTCACATGCCAGCCTTCTCCCTCATCCCAGGACCAGGTCATGGAGGTGGGATGGAGGAGGTAGTGGAGCCAGCTGGGGCTGATCCATCCCAGCAGAGCTGCACTGGCCATTCTCTGCACAGGGATCTTGCTCTTGGCATTCCTGGCACCTTCTTTACAGGAGGGTGTGTGTTGGGGTGAAACTCCTACAAACAATTCCTGGGTATTTTTTTAATAAAATCCAACTGTTCTCCAATGTCCCTACCTCCACTCATCCTTCCTCAGGCTGAAGGTTGTAGGTCAGACTGGTGCTGGAGGCAGTGTTCACTCTGGTTTGACTGGGAAAGGTGACAGCCCACTCTTGTCACGCAGGGCACTCGTTGCTATTTGAGTAGCGTGGCTGCAGCAATGCTCAGCACTGCATTGAAGCAAAGCCAAAGGGAAGAAAGGAGAGTTCATTATTGCTGCAGCATTGCAGCACACACTGGAGCAGCCCAGTCCCCGGAGCAGCAGTTGGGCTGAAAGCTTCCAGAAGGGGGACTTTGTTCCAACTGTGCAGGCTGGCAGCAGGACTATCCCACAGCAGAACACCTTAGCAATTAGCAATAGCATCTGCCCAAGAATTCATTTAAATGCATTACAGCAATCCCATCTTAGCTGCTTTACTTCTTACCACTGCAGCAAGGGCTGCAGCAGCCTCTCTTGCAGGGAAAATGTCCACATTGGCCTGCAGTTTTACCCTGTCACTGTTGGGACAGCTAGAAGAATTACAAAAGAAAGGTCTCATCTAATCAGGCCTGCTCTATTCAGTTAAGAGCTAGCCTGGCTTCTCTTCTAAGTAGCTCAGCAATTTGCGAGTTCCCATGCAAAAACAAGCTTGGTAGGAAAGGTTGCTTAACACAACAACCTAGTCGTGGGTTCAAAAAGAAGTGCATCTATGGAAACAAGAAGATCTGTTCCAGGAGAAGCCCTAAAGGAAGAACGTAAACAACCTGAATCTTAGCAGGTACACCCAGATCACATTCTGCCCAAAAAATGGACGAAGAAAACTCCCAGCCAATAGGTGCTGCACACGAAGTCTGTGAAAACTGTATCAAAGCAGCGATGTGAAGAAAGGATCGGCTTTTCCCACATGAAGAAAACGGAGTCTCCACTAACTTATTCCAACACCTGATGAGCCAAGCCGGGACCGAGAGCCGGAATCCACAAAGCCGTGAACGAACAGACCCGCAGCACAAGGAAAATCAAGCGGTGAATCCACAAAGCAGCGAAAGGCTCCGGCTGCGGTTCCAGCCGGCACCAAAGACACAAAGACAAGAAGCAGCGGCGGAGCCTGCAGAAAGTGGGGCTGTATGTGATACAGTTCTAGGAAGGAGGAGAAGAAGGCCAATGACTCACCCTCATGAACAGCCTGGGATCCAAGTTGTTCACATGCAGGTGACATGAGCTTGGAGGGGCGAGTGCTTTGGGGTGTAGGATACAAGTCCAGCTCCTGCCAAATTGGTGAAAATGGGTGTAATTCAATGTGGGCAAGATTTCAGCTGTATTTAGACATGATCAACTGCACATGAATGGCTGTAGATAATCAATTATCACTCATCTCACTGAGATCTGCTCTGCAGAACAGGATGGGATTTGGGGTCAATGGAGGAATCCCCATCCCTGGGGAGACTGAAAGCTGTGTGCATGTGGCACTTGGGGACAGGGTTTGGTGGCAAGCCTGGCAGTGCTGGGGAGCAGCTGGAATTGAAGATCTTGGAGGGCTTTGCCAAAATGACATCTGGGCGATTTCAATGATTCAAACATTTCAATGCTACTGAATTCCTTCTCATTGGGGAGAAGAAACTCATCAATCCCATCCCAGTTGGAGAACAACTGGGCAAGTTGGGCCTTAGAGTACTTTTAGACAGGTGTCATTCCACTATCCATTCCAGTCCCTTGTCAACTGCTGAGTTAGACATCCAAATCCAGAACAATCATTACGTGGTGCTTTTTCTGGGACACTGCATGGAGCCAAGACATTTGCCTGAGCAGACATTTGATGTTCATGAGCTTCTCACTGTTCCCAAGAACCCTCCTACCATGTAACATGTTAGAGATGTGAAGGGTCATTTTCATGCTCAGCAAAAAGCTGCCCTGCAAAACTGGAGGAGTAGAGGGCCTTAAAACTGCTTGGATGAAGGAACTGGTACTGGTGTCCAGTGGCTGGGAATGTGTATGGAACACGGTCCTGCAATTATCTGAGCTCCTGTGCTCTGATTGAAGTAATGTTGACATGACAAAAAGGAAGCATTTTTGAGGTGGAAACCAAAGATTTATAAGGGAGTCCTGGGATTATTTTTGCTTTGCATCACCATTCTCTTTTGACAGCATGGCGAATATGTATTATCAAATGTTTGCAAAAAAAAGAAGTTATATTCAGTGGGAGGTTGGTTTTTTTGTCTCAGCTGTTTGGAAATTTCAGAAGAATGTTTTCTTAAAATATTTGTCCACTTTATTTCTTCTTTATGAATATTATTTATAAATAATATAAATATTTATAAATATTACGAAATTAATATTATGTATCAATAATATAAATATTTCTTCTTTGATAAGACAGAAAAAAAAATCATATGAGCATGAAAAAAATTAGTCCCAATTTTCATGGCTGCTGGGTTCACAACACACTCGAGAAGATCCAGTTTCTAGGGCTGCCAAGTCAGGAGAAACACTTGTACTTAAATCACTCCCAGCATGGTAGAAACTACCTTGGGATTATTGGAACAGACCCACCTGGGCCACCAAAAAGATTGGGGGGCAAGGGAGAAGCTGACTTCATTCTGATGAGATTTTCCCTTGTGTTTGTCCCTGAGGCAAGCTCTGAGAATTTCTCAGAGCTTTATTACCCTGTGCCCCTCCTTTCAAGGAGCCTTGTGGGCAGAAACTTTCAAGAGTGAGACTGTGTGCTAGAAAGTATCTAAAATAACCCAGTGTCACTTCTATAGGAGTATAGTCAGGAAATTCTGGGTGCAGTGGGAATGAAGACAATAATTATTTATTTACATTGATCTACAGACTTTTTTTCCTTTGTACAGTGAAATGAAGAAGCTGAGTGGCAAAGGAATAGGGTTAAAGTCCTCACCTATTAATTCAGAGAAGAGAAACAAATAAATGAGAATGATGGGAAATGGAGTTCATTGATTTAAGTCCAGGAAACCAGCAAATCTCAGGCTGCCACTCTGAGGTAGAAGGATGAATTGTGCAGGGAGACCAAATGCTGGTCCAAAGCTAATCACATCTGCTCCAGAGGTGACAGTGAAACAGGAAGCTGATGGCCGGACAAACACTGTAAAAGTGACTAAATCTGAGCAGGTCCATCTGGGAAGGAGAGCAGCAGAATGGCAGGGGAGTGAATCAAATTGAAATGTGCAAGTGAGTAACGACCAGGAAATGAAGGAACACTGCTTGTCTATGGGAAGGAGACAGATTGCTTCCAAGACAGAAATTCTACTGTCAGCCTTGGGACCTCCATACCAGCATAAATAGGAATTCTGGAGCTAAAACAATGCATTCATTGCTCAGGATGCTGTGTTTAGCCGGGCTAATTAGCACACACAAGCCTGTAGATTGTTTCTTTCTTTCTTTCTTTTTTTAAAACAAAACAAAAGCAGCAATGTCAGAACAGTTCAGTTTCACTGTGAGATGTGTCAGCTTTAGGCAGATGCATAGCACTGATCTTATAAACTGGAGTGTCTTGCTTTCACTCTGCTTTACCACAGGAAAACAAAGGTGTATTAGTTACCCTGAGGTAAAAGAGGAAGAAAGGGAAAAAAGAAGAGCTCCTTCAGCCCTAGTGACTAGTAGTCAGTTTAATTTATTGTAAGCTGAGCAGAAAGGCTGTGCCTGGGTAGGAATACAGCACTGGCCTCCCAGAGCTGGCCAGAGGCAAGCACCTGAAGTGTCACCTTCCCCTTCTGTATTTGTAGTGACATCATCCACACTTGTTGGCTTGCTCTAACAAGCTCATCTGTCTTGAACAACAAAAGTAAAACCGCCTCCTTATCTTGGTTTTGGGGTCGAAGGCAAAGCGTGGAGAAGGTTCTTAACAGCATCAAACATATTCAGAATTCCTAGGAAATCATTCCATTCGAGAAATTGGTTTGGTTTTCTTCCCAAATTTCTAAGAGTTTTTCTTTAGCTTACCATAAAGCCTCCATCACCATGTCTGTCAAAGCTGTGTTACCTTTCCCTTGCCATCAACACAAACCAATACATCAACTCCCACATCCCTCGCCAGACTGCTCTGAGAATGAAGGGATTTTTGCAGGATGGAAGTTGTACCTTCCTCTGGCATTCAGGATCAGTCCTTCCCCAGAAGCTTCTGGAAGTGAGTACCCCCAGAGAGCTGCAGTCAGCAATTTCAAAAGCAGGTCATTGAAGTTAAAGGGAAAAATCCAGACTTTAGAGATGAAAATGGAGGCAAATTCATGAAATTCCTAATAAATATAACAAAATCAGAAGCAGTCTAGAGCTTTTTTGTCACAATTTGCTGATGAAGCAAGAGCAAAGCCTTAGCCAGCAGAAAGGCCAGCTTCTCAAATCCTGCACACAATCTGTCAGGCATCTCCCCTGAAACTGTGCAGGTGTTTTCCTCCATTCTTTCAGGGGCCTTGTGCTCAGGTCAGAGGACTCTATTAGCAAGTGGGATGTGAGGAATATTCCTATTCCAATAGTTACATACACATAGACTGGAATGCCTTTCCAATGGAATTGTGCACTGATTTTGGGCTCGGAGCACAAGATTGACCTCCTGTACATATCGAGAACATTCCTGTGCATTAAGGGTGTATTGTCACATCAAAGAATGATTTTAAACCTCTGCTAGGGACTGGAGAATTCCTAATTAACCACTTTTCCCTGTCCAACTTTAAGCTCTCAGAGAGTTACAAGCTGAGTGTTGCAACATTCGGCCCACAGTAAGATGAGCTGTGGGGATGTTCCCAGGCTGGCCTTGCCTCAGCTGGGGCCCTTTTCCTTCCAGCTCCATCAGTCCAGCATTAGCTGAGCCTCAATTCAAACAGAATATTGATCTCCTGTGGAAAACGTGGGATAAATGCATCCCAACCAGAGGCTGTCCCAATCTGAGCCAAATTACTGAAGCTGGGGAATGAGGGGTGGGAGAGAGCCCAGGGCTGCCAATCCCAGACATGCTCAGCACAGGGAATGCAGAGGTCAAATCCTCGGGGTTTGCAAACAGTTTGCAGATCTCCACCAGAACAATCACGGGTGTGAAATGTTCACAGAGGATGGGTGCCACAAAATACAGCAAACAGATCATCAGTGCAGTTCAAGCAGTACAGCCTTCTGCTCCATTATTTAGTATAATCAGTTATTTGGATTCCTTTCTTAGGGTTCAGACGTCCTTAACTCCTCAGCCCTTATCTTTAACACCCAGTGGTTGTATTCCCTTATTGAGATTTCACTGATCTACAAAAGGATATGTGATGAATTTAGAGAAAAAAATGCCAATATTAATTTACACCCGTTTAAAATTAAATTAGAATTACCAAGTGACCACTTATTTCACTCTCATTTTTATTGAAATTCAATCTATCTATGCTCAGAAATATAGAGGGTGTGATTTTCAACAGTGGCTCAGTTTTTTTCTTAGCTTTAACTGTAATTGGCTTTAGCAGAGACAGGAAAACAAAACAGAAATATAAAGGAAAAAAAAGGAGCAAGCCAGGGACCTCTAGAAAATCGCAGTTTGTGCCAGAGAAGAACACTGATAACATTTCCATTGAAATTGCTGTGTTTTTGGAGTTTTAATCCTGAGTACCAGCATGCAGCTGTTTTGGTCAGTGACAGCAACAATCTGTGAGAGGCTCACAAAATCCCTGCCCAAACACACAGCACCATATCAAGAGTTCTCCTTTGTGTTATTGTCCCCTGAAAGAGAGAGAACCTGCTCAATCTAACACTGTGGTGAGAGGCAGAGCCAGTATATCCACTGTTCTATCTTTATCTAATAAAAAGTCTGGAGACAGAAGCAGAGTGAAGTTACCTCTTTTTCCTTGGGAATTGAAGCGAAATGGTCCCAGATCCTGGAATAGTTCAAAACAGTCCCAGTTCAAAGTAGGTGCCTGGGAGAGTATCTGAGATGGGAAAGAAGTTGTGCTGGTCAGCCCCTCAGCACAAACGGCAATGACACACGGTTAGTCTTGTTTATCAAACTGTAAATCTGTGTCAGGAGATCTTGGACCATCAAAGACAAATATTGACTGCTTCATTTCATGATCTGTATGATGAAAAACGTTTCTAATAAAGGCCTATAAAGCGTAAAGATCCAAGATACCTCATTCAAACTTTACCCTAATCCCAAGTATTGAAAGATAAATTATCTTCCCTTGTGTGTTCTTTACAGTGCAGCCCTGCAGGTGTCACACAAGCCCAGGGCCGAGCCAGTCTCCTGTACTGCCCTGGCACACAAGGAGAGGTTGATCAGCATTTGCCCTCCCTGGGCAGTGCATCAGTGCGGAACCATCACCTGTGACAGCCCCTGGCTCCTGCAGCACGGAGCTGCTCCCTGGGAAAAGGTGCAGAAATGCCGCGTCCAAGCAGGAACGTGCTGTGACAGAGCCCTGCCCGTGGCCCAGGTGTCTGCAGCACTGCCAGGAGCCCTTTTCACGGGCACACCTTTCCCTCTCAGTGGGCTGGTGCTCGGCCCGAGTTTAAACTGTGCACAAAGGCCACCTGCCCCGGCAGTGAGCACCGGGCTCCTTCCTGCCGGGGCTGCAGCAGCCTGCCCTGGGGCTGCGAACCAAACAGGTCTCTGCACAAGCCAACAGATGGCTGTCTTGCATTTCTTTCCATTAACAGCCACTTCTGCTGCAGAGGAACAACTGTCTCTGTTCTCTGGAATCTTATTTCCCGTCAGGATTCTACAGGATTTTGCAAAAAGAAGGAAGAAGAAAGTCTCTAAACCCTTCTAACTTGCATATGGAGAAAATGTTGACTGTGACTTGAGTGCTGCACTGTTTAAATATGTGACTGCTGCACTAAACATTCCCTTTTTCTTATTAGGCCTCATCAGGTACTATGCCAGATTATTTTTCTAAATTTTGTTTAAACCTTTTTAGTCTCACTATATGCAGCAGGATTAAACCAATAAATGCACATGGATGTAACTGTCATCCAGCACAACTAATCCCTGATCAATAGTACCTGGGAAATTCCGAAAAATGACCCAGCAGTTCTGCCTGGCCTTCAGAATCTCTAAGTCAGCAGTTATTTATAAAGCCTGGGCAGACTTGGCTGAATACCACACAAAATAGTGAATAATTTTGTCATAAGCACTGTCAGCTCTTTCAGTTCTCTTTGTGGCTTCTTATTAACAACTGCATATGCGTATCTGCATGACAAATGTTTTTTTTTTGCCCTGAAGATGTTTATGAATCCTAAATACTTTGCAAATAGTCAGTGAATGATTATTCATGTTGAAAAGTAATATTGCTAGTTATTATGGGTCAGTTCTTTTTGGTGATTTTCTCATTTTAAGACTAAATTATGTAATCATAGTGTAGAAACAGAAGACTTGAATGAGCAGACAAATCAAATGCCTGAAAAACATCACCAGATTCTTAAAGAACTAGTAGCAGGGGATTCATAAAAAGCATTTGTATAAACCTTTCCCCAGCCTGCTGGGAATGATGCTCACTTGTTCTGCACAGACTGGCAGCAGTACCACAGCCAGGCCCCAGGGGAAAGGGGATGAGCTGAAGCTCTGGACCATCACCCAGGTGCAGACCTTGCAGAAGCTGTGCTTTGGCCATGGTGAATGCCGGGCCCTGGGCAGAGGCTGGGCTGGGGGATCCAGCCAAGGCCCCCCAGGGGTGTGGCCTGGTCCAAGGGGCTGAGGTGGTACCAGGAATTCCTCTTGAGCATAAGCAGGGAACCAGCTCAGGCAGTGGAAAGCATAGCAGAGCCTTTACTGCTGAGTATTTCATTTTTGGCTATCTCAGTCATGACTTATGAATCACCTCTGTTCCATTTTTAGCTGATCAAAAGAAGAGCAGGAAACCTTATGCAAAGAAACTGTAATGATGCAGTAAGTCTATGACATCAGCTGCTGATTGCCAGCACAGTGCATAGCAGGTGAGGAGAGGAGCTGCTCCAGGTAAGAGACTGTTTCCCATGTCTGCCAGCTACAGTCAGAGTGCTGGAGCTGAAGGATGTGCACTGCTCTCAGAGCAAGTTGATGGCTTGAAATCATAGCAGCATTGAAAAAGCAGCACAGGACCTCTGTCCTGTGTGGGAAAGGTTGCTTTGAAGTCCAGTACAAGCAATAGGCTGCTACATGGAGCTGCAATAACTGCAATAGTGGCCTCCCCAGCTAAGGGATGTGGGGCTGGATAGTGGAATGACACCTGTCTAAAAGTACTCTAAGGCCCAACTCGCCCAACTGTTCTCCAGTGATATTAAATATGCTTTGTTTGAATAGGGATTTGTTTCAAGAGCTGTAGAGACTGGAAAATAGTGACATTTGATTCCAATTCTTTACTGAGGTCGGACAAGCTTGCTGTGCATAATATTAAAGTTAGAAATCACATGGAATATAAAAACAAATAAATATCACAGGAAAGAAACTTCAGTTTTCTAGTATCTTGGTAGGAGAGTTAAAAGACTCCAATCCTAAACTTGAGGGGGGGGGGGGGCGGTTAATGAAAATCTTTTGTGACTGAAACTGTGTTGAATAGGAGCTGTTGCTCTGGGAAACCTTCAATTGATTTTATTTTCTGGCATATGTACCAGCTTTGAACTGAACTCTTGGAGTTATAGCTCCTGAAACATGGCAGTGTTTCTGGAACATTAGACTGTGTTCCTAAAGCTTCCATAACAAATGCAGGGTGTTTCAGACTTATGCACTGAACCTTTAATGCAAATAACTTCAAGTAAGAAATAACATTTAACTTGTTGTCAAAATGATAAATATAAGCTTCAAAAAACGCCTCAGAACTCAAGGATTTAAAAAATACTCTTGAGATAATTTTGTGAAGTTGCCCTACCTGCATTTGGCAACTATTTCCAGAATGAATTTCTCAATTCTCATTCCCCCTTTCAGACTCCCATCTGACACTTGGTGCCACTTCAGAGCTCCATTGACTTCAATAAGGCATGAAATTGAGAAAGAATTGAAGTTCAGTCTGCTTAAAACAGAATTGCAATGATTTGTGCCAAGCCATGGTGAGAGCAAAACTCTCAATAGTCAAAAGAAATTCTCCCTAAGTGAAAATAGAAAAAAACTTGATCTAATAAAGCTTTTGAAAGTTTGAATGTTTACAGTTAAGTAGGTAAAGTGAATAATATTTTGGTTTCTTCCATCTGTCTGACAGTGTAGGGTAAAAATAACTAATGCCAACCATAGTAAAGAAGTATTATGAGGCAACTGAATGAAAAATATGAAGTTTTTATAAGGCAACCCACCTCCCACCTCTTCACCATAACTGGCAACACACAGGTTTTGGAGTTTCGTTTGGAATTTTTTCTCTCTAAACCTGTACCTCCCTAAGAGATAGGATGAACAAAACTGAAATGGTGAATAACAAAACTGTAGTCAGTGAGAGGATGAAATAAGTCTCCAGAGTGCCCATGTATGGAGTCACATGTAACATAAAAATCTAATTCTGTGGCATGTCTTGAAATGATTTGTTCACTGGCAATGGGGAAGGAAAATAATCTACTGTATCATGTCACTAAGTTTAGTAATGCTAATAAAAAGGTTTTGAAGCATAACTACTACTTGCATGAGCAGGGCTATTGACCTCACTGGGTCTAATTCAATGAAGTGCTTCATTGAATGAGTAAGAATTGCAAAACAGAGCCACTTGTTAGATTAAAAAAATGGGGTGTTTTGCAATGCTACTATTTTTTCTTTCCTAACTGAGTACCATTACAAGTTCTCATCTGGGCCTGCATAAATCTCATGCTTCTGGAAGCACTGAAAAATTACATTACAGGAGCAATAAGCAATAATTTTTAATGTTTGTGTGAAATCACTTCATAATTTCCTGTTCAGAGACTGACATTTACATCATTATTAAACATAGGTTAAAACTATTTTGTTCCATTTTATTAGTAATAATAATAATGAGATTTGGCTACCTGGTTAAGTATCAGTTGTTTTAATGTTCCAGATGTTTGTAGTGGAGAATAACTTGTCCAAATCGACGTGCTGATGACACAGGGCAGGAACAGATGGCACAGAGCTGCCCCTGCTCCATTCCTCATGTCCAGGATAATACCACATTGGTTCTCAGCAAATTACAGAGCTCAGCAAACAAATCAGCCTGACTGGCAGAGGTCTTGGAAAAGTAAACTGACTTGCACAGCTTTGGAGGTTACATGACTGTGGATCACATCACTGCTGAAAGAGGTCAGTAGAGAAATGTCCCAGGAAAGAGATTTTGCCTTTATCTAGTGCTTGTAAAGTGGGTTTTTTTTAGCCTTTGGCTTGGCTGAGTAGTTCTATTGGCATCACTGGGTCTAGTATATAAGTTTTTTATTTAAGGAGTAAGAATTACAGATTCAACTTTATGAGAAATTTCCAGATAAGACTGTAGTAATGGCATCAGCCTTAGAATTGCACAAAGATAGAGCAAAAGTCATGCTGGGCTCTCTTGTGCTTTCTGGTGGATTTTTGCAGCAGCCTCTTAGTTGCTATATGGTTATTCTTTTTGTCTTGGTGTGATTATTTTGAATTAATGTTGGTTTTGTCTGATTATGACATTCTAGTCAGATTTATTTTATTTTTGTGTCAGAAGATAAGGACAGAACTGTATCAATTGTGCAATTTATGAATCCTTAGTCCTTGCATGGAGAAAAAAGTCACAGATGCTACAAATGTCCCCAGGTTAGGTACAGATTCCTAACTGGATTTGTGTGTCATATATCAATCAGATATTTGTATCAGACAGAAAATCCCAGCAATTTCTTGATGCTATGAGTACTCAAAGCTTATTGACATCCAGATGCAGTCAGAAAACTGGTTCTAGTAATATTGCCTAAGAAAACCAGGCTGAGAGCACCTTTTAATGCTTAAGGCTTTCAAGCATTGTCTTGTCATCTTACTGTGCCCCGTGAAGAACAAGGAGGTGCAGAGGTGTCAAGTGGCAGCTGTGCCAGCCCCAGGGCTCTGCAGGGGCTGTGTGGACCTGCCAGACACAGAGCAGCCCTGCCTGTTGCACCATGCCCTGCCCTGTTGCAACACTGGTTGCATGTGTCCACCTGTGCCACGGCTCTGAGTTGCTCTAGATTATTCCCTGATCAATATCAACCCCTTTTGTGTATCCTTCAAGTTGTGCAAGGGCAGTTGAGGGTATCTTTCAGTGTTGGTGTGCAGTTTTATTCTCAGGTGCAGTGACATATCCCTACTCAACCCCACGTATGTGTTGCTGGGTAGGGTATAAAGGAGCAAACACAGGCATGGGGTTCTTCCACGTAAGGATTTAGGACATTTAGTCTACAGCTGGTGCTGGTGGAATGTAGATGACTCAAAAGACACCCTAGAGGTGACTGACCAGCTGATGGGTGGTACTTGCTCTTGCTTTGTTGTTATGGTGTCTCCCTATCTCTGCATGAAGTCATCTCCATATCCAAGGTAAGAATCGCCTCCAACATCCATGTGTCCACATACATCAAATATAAATATAAGTCATCAATGGTGCACAGAATTTATGAGATGGATTTCTGTTGTAAGGGAAATGACTGTGAGAACAAAAAAGATGTTTTTACTGTGCACTCCATTATGCACATGCTCTGCTGCCAATTTAAACACTATTAGAATCCTGGATTTTAACAGAGGAATAGACTTGGGTTCCCATTTTTTTCAGCTCTTATTTGACATCAGTGTTTGTTCACTCAAAACAAGCATAAAGCTACCTGGTGTCTTTGTTTAGACCCTTATTGTTTCATCTAATATGTAAATGTGAATCTGTCATGAACTGAAATTGTCAAGGACTTGCAATTAGATTGCAAGACCATTTCACAATTCTGCTCTAAGTAACTGTACCCTGGGATGAGCAGGAATCCTACGAAATCCTTCTGGCTTATGACATGACAGATTTCTGGGATGATCTCTCATGCTTTCTTGCAACATTTTGTTTTGTTTTATTGGTTGGTAATCCAGTACTGCTATTATAAATGGGGACACTGTGAGTCCAGTATTGTTATTTTAAATGGGGACATTGGGAGCACTACATGTCTGACTGGGCCAAAGGTTAGAATGGAAGGTTAGAATGTTTTGTCCCCATTTCTTGGGTGCATCAGAAGAGTTCAGCCTTTAAACCACTCCTATGTAACAATGGAATTTTTTACCAGAAAAATTATTTTCTTCAAACACTGAGAGACTACTGAGACAGAGCCCTACCTCTCTCTGTTCTCTCTGCTCTGCTGTTAGACCTTGGCTAATTAACTGCATATATTTTACTTCACTTTTGCACCATACTCCTCAGCAACTTGTCTCAGAGCATTTAAAAAGGACTTAAAGACTTTTATCCTGATTTTTATGTGATTTTCATCTTAGCAAAGATCCAGTGGTGTTAAGAGGTTGATGACAAAGCAAGGAATAAAACCTAGAACCTGGGGAGATCCATAACCTAGAAGATGGGTATTCATTGATGGTTTTCCTACAGATTTATAGTAATTGTAGTCATGCCTTGCAAACTTTACTAGCATTTTTGTAGAACATGGTGTGTGGTCTGCTGGTAATCTTAGACATTCACTATCTTCATGCCAAAATATGAAGAGTGACCAGTACCCAAGCCACTAAAGAGAAGTGCACATTCAGTCTTAGTGGGATTGTTGTTCCCTGCAGTTAAATACACGCGGTTCTTGTCAGCACAGCGAATGTTTTCCTCCCACTTCCCAGAATGATAAAAATAGGGTATTGCTAGAGGTGGTTTTGGTGTTGCAAAGCAGACAATTCCTCCAGTCCTTCCTCCAGTGTCCAGGCAGCACAGATCCTCATACCTTTGAGTAATAGATTTAGATACAGGTAATAGGTAACGTGATTGATATGTATATAGAAGCCTGAGTAATAGATGAAATGGCTTTGAGTAAGATAGAGTTCTGAAGGGCACAATTATTTTTTTTTTTTCTGGTTTGATTTGCGTTTTTGTTGGTGGTAGGTTTTTTGCCTTTTTTTTGTTGTTTGGTTTGTGGTTTTGTGGGGGTTTTGTTTGTTTGTTTAGGTTTTGGGGGGCTTGGGGAGGGTTCTTTGGGTGGATTGTTGTTGGGGGGGTTTTTTTGTTGGTTTTTTGGGGTTTTTTACTGCAGGAAAAATATCACATTCTGTTTACAGATAATTTTTGTTCATTTGGCTACACCCATCCCTTCTATAAATCTTTTGCTCTGAACAGAATCAAGGAAGGAATTTTAGTCAGCTTCTAGTGATATTTGTTTTGTGAGCACTGGCTTTTAGGTCATAGTTAACAGATACCTGAATGGGCAGCTCTTCTCTGAGTTCTTTTCTTTAATTGCTCATTTAAACTCATATATAAATGTGTTATTTTTAAAAATTCTATTTGCTTGTTATCTTAAATATTATACACATTGAAAATTAAAATTACCATAACACATTTTCTATTTTATTCATGTAAGGCCACTGGTATTTCATGGGTCTTGAAATAGATAAGTATAGACCTAGAGCTGAGAACTAGCAACAGAATTTGCATTATCTGAACTGTTGTCTTAACTGGAGCTTCCACTTCCCTCGTGAACTTAATTGGGGGGCGGGGGGGGGAAGAAAAAAGACACATATGATATGTTAATTTTATTGCTTTATGCCTTGAAAGGTGCTGAGCCTGTTGGGAAGAGCACCTGGCAGAGGTGCTAGCTGGGACACGTTGCTGCTGAGAGGAACAGCTCTGCTCTGGTAAGTGCCCTTGTCTTTATCACAACAGGGGGAAGATGGTCAGTGACTGAAGGAGCAGATGGCACGTTTTACAGGTGTTTGATTTGCTGTGACAGTCAAGGACACAACTCCCAAATGAAGGAAGCTCCTTGATAAGAATGGGGTACCAGGTGAGGAGAGAATTCCTTGCATCACCTTGTTCCATTTATCAGAAGCCCATAGGGGATAGGTGGGCAGGGAATATTATCAGCCATTCTTCCTGCAGGCTTATCTTCATTTCAATCTCCTTTTTTCTTTGCAGATATGAACTCTTAGCCACTTAAGACCAACAATTTATTTTGGCACTAGAATTGACATTATTATATTCACAGTTCATTTGTCATTGAGCTATGCTTACAGATGCCTTAATGAAACCTAAACAAGACTGATCCAAACAGAAATGGGGTATGCTTGTCTACGAAAAGCACCAAAAAGATAAAACTTAAAAATTCTGATTTCTGATGGTGAATCTTGTGAAATTGTGAAGCAAAAAAATTGGGTGTTTTACTGCTTGCATGTCATTTTAGTCAGTTAAGAGGTTAATTTCTTCACCCAAAATACTACGGTTTTATTCATTTAAGTTTAAATCACTCTTATGCAGGACCCAAAATTTTTTACTACATTGAAGATATCTCACTTTGCAAATCACTTCAAAGAAGAAATTATATTTTAACAGTTTTTAATATATGTCTAAGATAAGTTCTCAAAACAAACACAGTGCGTACCCCTGTGTATTTTCACGGTGGTTTATTTACCATTTCATCTCCTGCATACCACATACTCAAGTTCTAGGCTGCTCTTTCTGTATATAACTTACATTTCATTGCCAGGATGGCATAGCAACTTCTTCTAATTAAAGAACTTCAAGTATTTTTATTCTCCCAGCCTTTCATCCTAACTGTTTTTCAAAACTGATATTATAATATATCTTTCCTTTCATCTGTCTCCACACTACTTTTAATTATTTTAGGAGGAAGGGATTCTATTAAATACTACCAGAGATGCTTCTACTTTTACTTTTTGTCATTAAATCTGAGGCACGAGAATTTGGTTCAGCAATGACCGTATATGCATTTTCACAATTAAAAACCTTTTTTCTTAAAAGAAAGTATGTATGTTAGCTGTCGTAAGTATTTTCACATGTGATTAAAGCCTGGCTTGTTTTAAAGCTAAATTAATCAGCTTTATAAAACTCCATTTCTCATTCATTGTAGTAGCATGTCATTTATCCTACGACTGGCTGAACTGAGTTTAAAGGGACAGTTCACTCTAGTGAATGTTCGTGCACATGTCTGTAGGACCTAGCTCTAGATAATTTTTCATTTTATTAAATACTAAAATGCTTTCCATTTCTTTGCAGGTATACTGTTGTGTCTGTCATGCTACTCACAAAAGAAGAGATTAAAAGAAATTTTTAAAGGTGTTTCTGCTTTACTCAGGGCAATACTACTTGTTTTGAGCTAACACACTCTTAGAAGGATGAGCCATGTAATTTTACAGATTACTCTGTTAAAATTTACAAAGCATTTTGGCAGTTTATATGGAGTGACATCACTCTAACATTGAGTGTAATTCGGAGAAAAGAGGCAAGGTTTCTCCCTGGGAGGTATTTAAGAGGTAATATATCTTTAAGTGTCTCCGCCTCTGAATCCACCCACTTCTTGATAGCTGCAGCAGTCTTGTTGACTCACAGAAGCCGTGTTCATGCAAGAGCCAGCAATGAGCAGTATTTTCCAGAGATTTTAAGAGCACACCTCCTGCTATGTATTTCACATTCTAGTTTGCTGGGGCTGAAGCTGTATGAAAGAAAGTTTTACGTTTTGAAGACATTGCAAAAGATAGTTCCTCCTCTCATCCTGGAAAATCCTGACAGACCAGTTGGATACCTTTCAGGCCTTAACCAAGAACTTTATCTTCTCATCCCACTGTCTTTTTTACAGTAGAAAGACCTGAGACACCCTTAAGAACTGAGAATCTGACTAATTTAAACAGATGGCTAATCCCAGTGCTGTCTGCAATGGACATCTACATCACCACCATCATCATCATCAGAAACAGAATAACCTCTTAAAGAGTGGACTATCTAAGAAAAATGGAATCACTAAAGGAATGAAGGTAAGGTTTAATTGTTTACCCTAATTGCTTCAATATTGAAAACAAATAGGTAGTTGCAACATTACTTATTAAGCTATTTTATGGTCGTCTTAGTGTCCATTGAACAGCTTGTATGGATTAGGTTTGTGTGTTCAGTTTTGTAATCGTGGGACCTAACGCTGCTTTTGTCTCTCCTAAACTGCAGAGAGAGTTGGGAATGCTCATGCAAATGCTGTTGATCCATCCCATGGACTGACTTTGCCTTTAGTTCATATCAAACACAACAAACACATGTAGTAACTTCCTTCTAAAGCTTAACTGGTGGTGGAATTGGCTTTGCAATGTATTAATCACTAGTGGAAAGCTGTTTTGTCAGCTTCAAGCATGTCTGGAGTAATTTTTAAAGTGTGAATTGATGCTGTACAAGTGTAACAACAAATATACGTAGGCAGGGAAAGCTACCTTTTCTTGATGTTTACATTTCTGCAGGGTTGGCTTAGCTGATCCCCACATTTTACTGATGCCTACTCTCCCGCCTTGTACTGCTTAAAAGCCAAGCCAGTTTACTTTCTATTTTCTCAGGCTGTTCTCTTTGAAAGCAGCACTTCTCCTATACGTGAATATTTTGTAGAGACTGCTGGCATGTAACATCCTGAGAAATTAACGTCAGATCTAAAACCATACTTTCACCAAAAGAGCCCAAACCTTACAGGTTGTCTCTCCGTGATACCTGTTCTGACTGGGAGCTCACTGTCTGTCTCACAGCGTCCTGACTCTGGATCTCGATGTGATCATTAGGAGAAAGTCTTGTAGTGACTGTAAGAAGGCTGGCTTTACACAGAGCACAGTGTGGTGGTGGCAGAGGGGATGGAAAAGGTGCTTGTGGAGCCCGTGCGCTCACCTGACCACCCCTGTTGGAAGCTGTAGACAGGGGCTGTGCTGAGGGCTCCGCTGTTATTTTAGAGATAAACTGCTATCTTTTATCTTTCTCTAAATGGGGCGCTCACACGCCTTAGCGCTCTAATGAGGGCACGCCCAGTGTCATGTTTAATGGTTGTCTGGCTTTAGGTGTCTCCGCTGGTATGAGTGTTTCCCAATCACTGGCTTGTGTTGGATGAGGAAAGCAAAAAAATCTTGTGCAATGATTGAAAAAACGCCTTCCTTGGATTAGCTTCCAGAGACCTAATTCAGTATCCTGTTATATATCACATACACCTCCTGGTCATTTTGTACATTCACTATTTGCCACAGTGGTTTTCTAAATCTTTGCTTTCCACTTGTGACAGATTTCAAGGACTAAGCTTTGCCGTTCAGTTACTGTTAAACTGCTGCGAATGAGTGATTTTGAAATCCCAGGAGGGCATTAATTAGGATTTCCTCCTTAATAAAAAAAAGAAGTAAAGTAAACAGCTAGAGAAATAATGAATAATATTGTTGAGGATGAGAAAAAATATTGGCCTGAAAGGAGTGGCAATGAAGGAAATATTAGTAGATGCACCTTGAAGTCTTACAAACACCACATGGTTGGAGGAGAAGGTCTTTTACCCTGCTGTGTGACACTGGACAGTAGCACTGAGCCACTGGTAAATAACCATCCATGGCTGAGGGAAGTGGTGAGGAAGTGAAGACTTAGAAAGTTCAGGAGGTTTATCAAAGGCAGATTTGT
Organism: Zosterops lateralis; assembly: GCF_965231275.1. NCBI lineage: Eukaryota > Metazoa > Chordata > Aves > Passeriformes > Zosteropidae > Zosterops > Zosterops lateralis. The sequence continues at coordinate 6,454,734 of NC_139764.1, forward strand.
TAAGTCCAGGTCGAGCACTGTGCTCCGAATTACATTCCATTTCCCCTTTCTGCCTGCTCCGAACACACATTGGGAAAGAAGGAAACAATAACAGACAAGAGTCCTGAATGAACCAGGAATCTCATTCCTGGTAGGAATCTCCCCATTCCTGTCTGGTCTGTTTCCCCGCCCCAGCTGCCTCACCCTGTTCAGTGCTTATGCTTGATGCTGTTTTACAGGAGCAGATCCTGTGCCTTCCTCCCCGCACTGTTTATGAGCCTCCACACCATCCTCCGTGCTCTTGTGCCACTCCTTGCTCTGGGGTGTGCTTCCCACTTCCCAGGCTGGGCTCTGAGAAGCAGGGAATATGGCAGCTTGGGGCACAAGGAAGCCTGTACAAGGCTCTCAAGTTTCTCTTAATTCCAGTAAATCTTCCGTCTTCCTCTTTTGTTCTTTTGCCCCTCTTTCCCCTAACACTCTGACACACACATTTACCTACTTTACTGCCTATGCAGTAAATGAATTGACCATCAAGCACCTTATGTAGCAAAATCAGGTGCTACAGAATAAGGTAATATAATGGTATATTCAGGGAATGTGGCTGGTGATGCTGGTTCTAGGCTTGTGAGAGTTACAAAAATTTTGGGCTTAGTTACAGCTGTGCTGCTTCGCAAGCAGGAGAGGAGGGAGAGATGCTGTGGTTTGAGAGAGGCAGCTGGGGCGGAGACTGCAGGGAGAGAATGGCACAGTGAAGGCTTCTAAGCCTATAGCAATGGTTTTGCACAACTGACTGACTGGAACATCAGGCTTTGCAGAAATCAGCTCTGTAAACTCCATTTTTCCAAGGGAGCCCCCAGGAAGCACTGACTTCAGGAAGTGATGGCTTTGGAAACATTGCTTTTGTAAACACTTGCTCAAGAACAATGCGTTTTGCATCCTAATGATGTAAGAACATTTTATGTGTCTTTGTGTGCTTGACAGAAATAGAGAAACAATTCTGATACCACAAAATCCCCCGAGTTTCTAAAGAAAGGATTTTGTTTAATGGGTTGGGAAAAGTAATTAGGGATGATCAAATGTGGGGAAGCAAGGAGGCTGTCTTTGTTTCTAGCAATCTGTGGCGTACCAAGGACAGAAAGGAGGTAGCTGAGTGATAAAGAAGCAGTGAAGAAGAGAAGCTGCTGATTTTGGGGAAGCGCTAGACTGCTTTGAGGTGGGACTGCTTGTTCTGATAGCTTTTGTGATTATTTTAAGTCTGATTCACTCAATTCTAGCTGATAGCACAGACTCTCCATTTTGTAATGGACATCAGGCTTAACCATGCCCCCACAGCCATGCTGCATCCTGGTATTCTTTGAAAGCTGGGCCATAGTAAAACCTAAACTTTGGGAGGTGAGTGGTGGACCATGTCTTCTACTTTGTTAGTGCTTTTAGCAGAGGCAGATGCTTTGTGTTCTCCCAGAATCCTAGTCTGGGCTTGCCTTTACCCAAAACACAATTCAGTAGCTAACCTATTTATGTAACTGTATTGGCCAGGAGATGGTATTTTCCTAGTGATGTTTTGGGGTTTATTTGCTGTTACATTGCTGTTGATTGGGTACCAATAATAGGGGACATGGGATTTTTAAAACAAATCATGTTTGTCTAGTGGAAACATTTTTCCCTATAAAACACGTGCAACAGTTTCATTTCTTCAATAGATTATGTCCTTGGATGCCTTAGCTTCCAAGATATTATAAAGCTGTCTGCAAAATCATTATTTTTATGTCCTGCACAAAGAATGGCAGGGCTTGGAAGAAACATGTAGTCAACAAGACTACAAGCTTTTCCAGGGATTTCAAGCTTCTGTGTGAAAGCAAAATAGAGCCTGGGATGAGATCCAACCCAGTAGTATGTGCCTCACTTTTCTGATGGCCCAAAATGTGATAGTCTCCAACATTTGGGGGCTCTAAAATTCAGAAGCTATTAATGTTTAACCTCTGTCTTGTAACATCAGAACCTACTCCTTAGCTGTTCTACTTAGCTATTTAGTTCAATATTCCAGCATCCAGTCTCAGTCTCTTCCATGTTCTTGGCACCCTAGTTTTTTTTCTCTCTTTTCTGCTCTACAATGTCATTTATTGCCTAATGAGGATCTTAAAGATTGATTGTTTAGAAAGAGAGTCACGAAAGGAATATGTCATGCAGTTCTCATGGCAGTAACTTGTATGTTGTAAAGGCCTCTTATAATTTCTTTGCTCTCTCTTCACAAATACAGACAGCACTTCAAGTGTTTTTTCAAACCTGATGTAAGTGGGGTATTTTAGATGCATGCCCAATATAAATGTTAGAGTCTGGTAGGAAAAAAAAATAAACTAATTCCCACAATCAGAGTTAGGCAATAAGGGTTGTTACTAAGAAGGGAAGAACAAGGAGAGAGGATTAAGGCTGATCAGGCCTTTCCAGCTGTTTGCAGCATCAGTTGTGCAGCCATAATGATCTACCAACATAATAGGTTTTTTTCTGAAATATCTTCATATTTTGATATTGGTTTGGGTAAAAAAAATAAAAATTTGAAAGGGAACTTCATTGAGTCCAGCCTGTTTCACTTGCAGCAGCTCGGGATTTGGGATGTTTTCCGTTGTGCATGTGTTTATTGAAAGTGCAATTGCAATTTGCCTTCTGGAGTTCATAGCTATAGTGAAAACAGGAAAAAAAAATCAAGATTTGGGTTTTATTCAGCTTCTCTGCCAATTAGTGTACCTGTTGCTTCAGCTGCACCACAGATACGGCCTCCTCATCCTCAGTTCCTGCCTTCTTTTCTCCTTGGTTTCAAGCCTGAGAAATGTGTTGCTTTGCACCTGCCCTCTCCAATAATAATCACAGGTCTCGGATCCACACCCTTGTTTCTGTCATCTGCCCTGCTATGTGATGAGCTCAATGCATTGGAAGCAGGAAACACTGGGGACATCTTTCTGCAGCCGAGGAGTCACCACTGTGTGGGCACATGTAACAGTCTCTGACTCCTGTAGCAATGCTTTGAGCGTGTTGCATGAGACTTTAAATGCAAAGCTGAGATTTTTGACATAGCTCAATATATAAGGTTGGTCTAAAGCCATTACCCTCTTAACACCTGGAAATCTCTAAATTCAGGTAATTAAATTTTGGAAGGTAAAGCCCTGACAGAAGTAGCAGATAGTAATTTACTTTGGCTTGAAATATTCAGCATGTCAGGTCTTTAAGGTCAGCCTTCTCTTAGCACAGTAACAGCTCATCCTTTTACTCATGAAAGCAAGTAAATGTATTGGGAGACTGGCTTAGCTACACACACATAACCCATGGCTGAGCTCCCGTGCAAAAATAAGTTGTATACAATAGATAGAAACAGGAATGGCCTTTGAAAGAGGAATTTTGAAACATTCTGGTGGCATTAGAAAAGCCAAAGATCTCCTGGAGTCAAGGTTTGCAAGGATATCAAGGGAAGCAAGAACAGCTTTCACTGCTACATAAGTAGATAAACAAGGAAGAAATGTCCCATCAACAAATGGATGCATGACTTAGTGACCACAGATGCAAGTAAGGTGTACTGTGTGCTTTATTTGCCTCACTTTTCACCATCAAAGACCTCCAAGCTTCTGTGTTGTCTAAGTACCAGCAGTGAAAGAAGGTTGAGTCACGGATCTCTTGAGAAATGGCAACCCATACAAGAACAGGAGATCAGGAGGGAAGCACTCACGTGTGGTAGGTGATATCACAGTAATAGCACACACTATCAGCTTTGGAAGCTCTCAAGTGTCAAAGATACCTGGTCACTTAAGACAAATGTCTCACCTGTTTTCAAAAGGCAGATCATTTCTAGCAGAGGTTGCTTCTGGGAGCATAGAGAGGAAAGTGATTTGGGACAGCAAGCATACATGTACCAGAGATAAATAATGTTTGACTGACTGACTTCTAAGCTGAGTTGCCTAGATTTGTGTATGAGAGGTAAGTGATGGATGTCACCTACCTTGACATTGGCCACACCACCCTCATGTGCTACTGGGGACACTATGGTCTCAATGGGCAGACTACCACATGGGTAATAACTGGCTGGACCATGAGGCTCAAAGAGTGGTGGTTAATGGTTTCATACTCCTGCAGACTGGAGGGGTTTCAGGTGTGTGGAGGGGGGGAGTGGGAATCAAGATATGGGTAGCAGCAGTGGGACATATGGAGCCTTTCAGAGCTCAGCTGGACAAAATCCTGCTGGGAATTTGATGTTGACCTGCCTTTAAACATGAAGATGAAACAGAGACCATCCACTCGAAGTGAGGCTGTGACCTTTCAGTGCAAGGAGGCAGCATTTCAGTGGTGAGTTAGCAGTGGTGATCCAAAAATGGATGGAATTGATGCGGAACCTCAGTTGGGTTTCTGTGAATATTTGTCTGGCAAGCAGCTTATTCGTGCTCAATAGAAGTAATTAGTAATAGAAAGCCATGACGTGGCTAGGGCCATTGCCTGCCTATTTACATCCCTTCAGCCTGAGAATTAATTACCTTTGCAAGCTTTAAGTGGCGGTTTGGCTTTCAGAAATGAGAAAGGTGAAATGCATCCTCTACCTGCCATGTCAGTGAGGGATGCAGCTGGATGTGTTCCATTGCAGAAGCAAGTTTATGAATAATAATGAGCATAATGATAAGATAATGGCTGCTTAGGACCTTTTTGGGTCTCTGTGTTAGCTGGCATATACAGGACCCAGGCATGACCACAGAATATTGAATGAAATGAAAAAAAGTAAATTTATTTCCATTACCTTGTCAAACTAGGGATCCTGAAGCAGCACCTGGGCAGAGCCACATGAGCAGGGACACCAGAGAACTCAGTTCATGCTCGGTCCTTGCTAGAGGATCTCTGAACCTGCTGTATTCACCTGTATTTCAGGGGCTGTCACAGATGTAGATTACCTCCCTTCAGGGAAGGAATCTCCACCATGTTCAATTGAGTTGCCTCTAAGTATCTCAGGCCTGTGTTATTGAAACGCAGACATTGAGCTTACCCAACAACACACAAAGCTAAGCAGTAATTGGTGTATATGTTTTTCTACACCTCAGCTGCAGATCACTTCAGCATGTGTATAATTCTCCTCAACAATCTTCTGTTACGTTCCCACAGTTTCTATAAAATCTGACTTTTTGCCAGAAAAATGTTTAGCATCGTGCTGCCTCTCTCACAGCTTGCTCTTTGCATGTGTGCAGTGATGTTTCAGATCCTGGTTTATAGGGTACAAGGCAACCATGAAGTTCCTAATTCATCATGATATGCAGGTCTGTTTCTTCTGCCAATAGACATATGAGCTCTCTCCTGGATTTTTGGTTTTTTACTTTCTTTTTTAAGAAAAGTAACTTTTGTTGTGGCTAGGACTGTGGCATTAACCATCAAAGCAGGAAATTAAATTTCCCTACAATGACCAGTGGCTCAGCCAGAGAATTCCTGCCATTCCTGGCAGCTGATTTTCCACAGAAAATACTTTGAGAAAGCAACCCAGCCAGGAATTTTGCGAGGGTATTGTCTAAGAGAGTTGTCATTGTGGGATGGATATGGAATTGGGAAGGAAAATGCCACTTAAGGAGAAGAGCAGGCAGCAAGACCAGCAGTGTTTTGTGCCAGACTGAAGGGGAACTGAAGTGGTTTGCACTAAAAGATACATTAATTCAGGCAGATAACTAGAACATTCTGTGAGATACCTGTAGTATAAAACTGTGAGGTGAAGAGCTGAATTTCCAGGCGGGATGCCATCTACGTACACCCATGTCTTCAGAACAAAGTAGCATTTAACCTGTTTAAGGCCAGGTGTCTTTCTCCCACCTGAAGTATTCTGAATTTCTAGAACATCCAGGGTAGATGTAACACAGCAGTGCCTTATCTGTTCTACTGATCTTCTCAGGGTTTGGTTTTTTTTGGAAGTCATTCAGCTGTATCCTTGCCTTCATTCATTTGATCAAGCACAAACATGTGCTCTCTCATTTCTCCCTCTTCCAAAAAATTTGGTCTTCTCCATCAGCCTACTGAGACATGAGGATTTATTCGCCTAAAAAAGAAATACAGCGAGACAAATTTGAGATGCAGAGCTGAGACTTGTAGCCATTTCAGCTGACATAATGCTGCACTCTGCTTCCTCCAGGAATTTCCATTTGAGTTTCTGCTTCCCTGTCGCTGCTGCTGATTCATACAGCCTGAAGAGCTGCCGTGCATCTCTCCCTGTGACTCACATGTAGCTATCTGAGACTTCAGCCTGGCTAATCTCACAGCCTAAAGCTGCCAGCCTACACCTGGAATCACAGCAGCCAGTTTCTATGTTCTTGAGCATCCCAGGGCTGTTCTGCAGGAGAATGCCTCAATCTAGCTTGGAATTTCTATTTCCTGCCCATTCATTGTACTTCCACAAAATTTCGATTGTCTTCTGAAAGGAGCATTTCTTCCCCTGTCATCACCAGGCTGGAATTCCTGCAGGTAAAGGTGAGCTGCAGTCAGGTTCTTATGCATGCTGTTGTGGGAGAGATCTGTAAATATCAGCCACACTGCTGCCTGCAGAGGACAGGACACAGATATTTCCACCCAGTCCTAGCAGCTGTGTGTCAGTGACTGCAGTGATTTACACGAAACCTTGGAAGTCAGGAAATGTAATCTGAGGAATAAATGTGAGGCCACCTATCGCTGTCACATTGTACTGCATTGTCAGTCATTCCCTGAAAGAATCCTGGCCCCGTGATCTGATTGAAGGCATTTCTTGCTGACCAACTTTCATCATAGGATACGAAAAAAAGGTGAGAGACTCCAGATATTTCAGAAGGCAAAGAGCATATTAAAATAAGCCTTTATTTTCTAATTCTTACTACCTTTTATAAGGTGTTCCGATACAGATTTAACATGATTGGTGAATTGGAACGACACCTCTCTAATCCCACTGGTTAAACCAGAGAAACACCAAAACACCACTTGAAGAAAGATTGTTTTGAGAAAGGAGAGTTGTTTGCCAAGATTGTTTTGAGAGAAGCTTTCTTGAGAAATTTTTCCTTGGGAAGAAGTTAGCAGCTGCTAGCAGGCTAAAATCTCTCAGGCCCACAACCAACCTCAAACCTTCAGATGCTACACTGATCCCAACACCCAACTACAAAACAATTCAAACTGAACAAGATCTTTCCAAGGCATTTCATGGTCCAAGACAGCATTTGAAAATTTTTTTCCTCTGCTTTTTGAGATCATATTCATACAAGCTTCTGAGTTCAAACTTTTGAACTTCCAACAATCTCTTGACATCAGTCATTCTCAGAGGGAATGTTTTACTTCGTCTCTGGCACAAAATGTGTGTCTGCAAGTCTCTTGAAGCCATCTCTTCTTTATAAAAGGGTCTTTATAAATTGCTCCCCTGTGCAATATTTTCCTTGCATCACTGTTATATAAACAGCTTGTTTGTTTGCATATGTGGGTGGTAAAAGTGTCTGGGAGGTTCTAGCAGATATAAGGGTGTGTTAATCTTGAAGGAGGAAATCTTCTTGGCTTACGATTGTTGTATTTTGATCAGAAATGAAACAAAACTCTGTTCACACTCTTTTGATTCAATCTCCACCCCTTTTCCTCTGTTCTAATTCCAATCACCTTCCCCTGCAGGCCTTACCCTTGGTTTCTTTCCACTTGCTTTAGGTTACAAAAAAAACTCTTGGGGAAAATAAGCCTTTAAGTATTGGATTGGTGCATCTCTGGGTAAATGAGTAGTAAGGGGTGTTGCAAAGCAGGTTCTAATTTCTCTCTGTGTACAGCCCAGTTTTATTCCAAATAAGAAATTTATCAAATTATCTGGGAAGAATCCCATGTGGGCAAATCCCATGTCTATTGTTACTTTTTGGCTCTCAATACATATTTTAACAGTGTGTTTTCTGGTTGAACTCAGAACCTTTGCTTCTTAATTCGATTTCTTACCCATAACCAAGCAAGAAATACAGATTCCAAAACAAAAACATGAGTTGGCCAAAATCTACAACTTTTAAAGAAAAAAGCTAGTATTTTTGTTTTTTATTCTGAGATAAGTGTGCTGTTGATATATGCCAAGTCTAAGGGCTTTTTAAAAGCAAAAAAATAAAATTTAAAAATCTGTTTTCAGGGGTTAGAAAATGTATCAATTCCATAATTTGTGTCTGTTATCAGATGTGTATTAATGGAACTGATATGTTGATTTGCAGAGTGTGAAATGTTGAATACGCTATGAGCACTAGCAAGTTAGCAAAATAATTGAGGTTGTGTCCTGAGACAGGAGACTTGTGCTTTGGGAATGGAGGAGCAGCTTTAATAAAATCTGGTTTCACCTTGGGTTGAACCTTTTATCCAAGAAGAGGTGTAACTTATTACCTCCCTGAAGAGGAATTAATTGACCTCCTTGCATCTCTTACTCACCAGTGAAAGGTAAAGAAATAAAATTGTGCACACAATGACTGTCTTGAGCCAGATATTCAGGATCAAGAAGGGCTTGAGGGAGGCTGAGTTTTGTCCACAAGTCTGTTGTAAGGATGGGGAGCTGAGCAGACTGGCCCCTTGGTCCTCTAGCAGAGGATTTGGTGTTACAGCAGCAGTTTTCAGCATAAAGTAAATGTCTTCAAGATCATTCCACCTCCCTGAACGTACAGTGTCTTCCAAAGCACACAAGGTCACCTGTCTCTTTCCAACAAGGACACTCCATTAGTGTCCTGCCTTTTACTAAATTTCTGTTGAGATGAGAGAAATCTCTGCCTTTCACCGTCTTCCTCTACAAATGCAGCCCTGTCATCACCTCTTTGATTTGGTAAAGCAACACAGTAGGTTTTGCACCAGAGATATATCTCTGGAGGTTATGCAAGAATGAAAGTCAACAGACACTGTACTGGTAATAAACAAGACAGCATTACCAAGCATGACAGATCAAAAATGGAGCTCTTTTAGCTTCCATCTCATCCCTAGCCCAAAGGATCCATTCATTTACACTTCTAAAAATCTTACATCACCTTCCTTATGTTTCCACCACACCATAATTAAAATCAAGCAAATCAGAAGGTAAAAATTAGCTTTACCTATCAATAGGTAGAAAACATTTTAAAATTTGCAGAGATAAGAACATTAGCAGTTTTTTTTATCTGTGATTCAGTATAACCAAAGACCTTTAGAATTCTTGCATGTGGGCTGAGAATCCCATGGGTTTATTTAAGTAAATTGAAGCATGATTTCAATCTGGTTTTTGGGGATCATTATTACTTGGGCTTTTTTGACTGTTTCAGTGTATACCTGCTGTGAAACAGTGTTGTCAGTTTGTGATTTTGTTATAAAGATGTTAACATCTGCAGGAAACAAAATTTCAATCAGTGGCCAGTTATGCAGGTTCTTAAAACCTCAGGTAGGCATGTTTGTTTTTATTCCCCACTGAACATTTTATGTGTGTCCAAGATATGTGTGATTCGGGAGAGGGGAGTCTTATATGAGGGGGAACCCCCCCCCCCCCTACATAGTTTGAGTTTTCAGCGTGGTAGCATTATAAAATCTTGGCTGGTTTCCTAAATAAGCAAAACTTATTTAGTGATGCTATCTGTCTGTCAACTTAACAGCTTGTGAACTCATGAGCCATTTTTGTATCATCCAGTCTTTGCTTTAAGTAGGCTTTTGGACACAGGAGAAAGGCCTGGCTCCTTCCCTGCTGAAATAATAGAAGCTGCAGTGTGAACTCATTCCTCCAGTGACCTGGGCAGTCTGCAGCAGGAAGGAGATTTGACCTATGTTCCAAATAAGAAAGAAGGTTCTGTTGGAGTGTTCCTTTATTTTACATGAGAACCAACATGAGACACACATAAAAAACCCCAGAATTTATTATACCCAGAGCTCACACTTCTTTGTTTATTTCTGCTCCATCTCATTTCTGCATGGTGTGTGTCTTATCTTTGCATTTCTCTGGAATTTGTTTAGTCCATAAGCTTTCTGAGATAAAGACATTTGACATTTTATTTTGTTCTCTGCTTGTAAAACACTTAGTACACATGGGATCAGTGTCTGTTCAGGGTACCTTTATTCACAGGGATTTTTATCCAAGCCTGCCACTTCTTCAAATATCAGTGATTTGTCATCAGTATTGTGTAAAGTAGTTGCCCTGTCTCATGTTCTAGTTGATGCTACTAAGTCAGGATGAAGTGTGTTTTGGAGTCATTTCTCATGGGACATTCCTGTTCTACCAGTCTATCTGCAGATGAATTGAGTTCATGTTAAACGTTATAGTTTTTTCCATAATTCACTTCCAACTCAGTCAGGCATCAGTTCTTCATCTTTAGAGCAGTCTGATCCAAAGGGGAGCAGTTCCAAACTCATTGTTGTGGTCTGCCTGGCTTCCTCCTGTTCACAAGGGCTCTATGATTTCACTTCACCTCCTGTTGATCAAGTCTCTCACCTGCTCAGCAGCAGCGTTCTCGTTGGGGCTGTATTTCAGGACATCATCTTAAAGACAGAAATGCAAACCTCTCACTCTGTGACAGGTAATTTGTGTGAGCTCAGGCTGGAGGTTGATGGACAGGCATTTTAGAGGGCTTTGAGTACTTCTACCTTGAAATTAACATGACCATGATGAGAATATTTTATTTTTTAGGGCTGCTTACAAAATTACTTGAGTAGTGTGGGAAGACTAAACAGCTTTTAACCAGATATCCAAGAAGGATTGTGCCTTTAAAATATAGCCTTAACAAACTGACAGAGGGTTTGAGGGTTCTTTAGTTTTCTTTTTTTATTGAGTGATTTTTTTGCTGGAGAAGTTCATCAAAACATCTCTGCACTTGACAACTTCTCAATAAGTAACCACCATGGTTGAGTGACAGTAATTTGTTTGCAGACTCCACTGTTTGCTGCTATTCCTACTTTTCTATTTTACAGCCTTGTACCTCTTTCTAGTTTATGGCTCCATTTCAAGGCTGCATTTAATCACTACTGCACAGTGTGTGGCATTCTTGGCTGTGCTACATCCCCACTTATATGTGTGGAAAAAAAAAAAAAGAGACATTTTCCACAGGATTCATGCTGGGTTTGGAATGCAGCATTTTAGCAGAGGTAACAGAGATGGGCATTGATGATCTGTAATAAATCATGTTTGCCAACTGCACCTTCTTGGAATAGGAAACAGCTTTATCTATGAGATTATGGTGATAAAAAGATTTACCAAGTCTGATGATAAATCTTCTGACTCAATTTCTTGAAACTTGTGGTAGAGGCAAATGAACCAGTGTTACTTTCTATGCTATTGGACAGAGGAATATTTTTCTTAACTTGAAGCAGATGCTGGAGTCTCCTTTCTTTATTAGCCTCATTTAGCCATGGTTAAAACAAGCTGGCACAACTGTACTTTATCTATTCACATTTTCTCACAGATCATTGCAAAACTGAATAGGAGTTTGGAGGGTTTTTTCAGCCCATATTGTTCAACGTGTAAAGTTTAGCAGAGTTCATAAACACCAGTGTTTTAGCAGTTGAGTAGGTAAGAAGATTAGCAGTGCATTGAAACACTCTGAATTTTGAAAATAATTCAGCTCAGTGGGGGAGGTGGGAGGAATAAAAAAATGCATACACATGCAAGGCTTTGAAAGGGAAAAGTGTCTCAAAAGCTGCCAGAAATAGATCTTCATGTATGGATCCTGGTCACTTTTGCTTTAGGAAAATTAATTCTCAAGCTACCTGATATCTGATTTACCTAATACGGGTTAGTTGCATATTAAAGGTGATGATCATCAGCTGGATACAAACCTGCTTATGTCATAAGCAGGCAACAACTACAAACAAACACTTTGGTTTAGGTCCCACTTTCACACCCGAGAAAGACACATTTGGAAACGAGACTGCAGCAATTTGTAGTTATTCAGGTGTCAATATCTGTAATGTCTGCGGCAATTTGTAATTCTTCAGATGTCAGTATCGGGGACAAGGAATGACAGCCGAGCTGTTGTAACTCCTCCAGCTCAGCGCAATCCTTGCTAGCGAAGGGACAGTGAGCTCTCTCCCAGTGACAGTGGGGCAGGCTGGAAATGAGGCAGCCAGATAAAGCAGCGGTCAGACCGGAGAGTCCGGCTGGCTGGGTTATCCCGAGCTGGTGTCAGCAGTGCTGGGCTGGAGGGGAGGCGGAGCTGCCCCAGGGAGCGGAATGAGCTGCTGTGAGAACTGGGTCAGGGGCGAGCCGGCTGCGCTCCCGGGGCCGGCGTAGCCCCGGGCAGATAAACGGGGAAAGCCAAGAGCAGGTGAAAGGTGGATGGGTTGAGTCTGTGACAGGTGATCTCAGCCAGGATGACGGGGAGGAATGGTTCCAGGAGGGGGAAGATGGAGATCTCTGAGCAACTGCAGTCTTGAATCTTGAAGGGTGTTGATTTTCTTTTTTTTTTTTTTTTTTTTTCATAAGTATCAAAGAAGTAAGCCTGGAACGTGGGTAGCTGCAGAATCACAAATAATTTCACAGCTAGCGTGTGTATCGACCAGCATATAGTACTCAAAATACTTTAGTGTTGACTGAACATTTAGTTAAAACGGCAGCCAGCAGTTGCTGCTACCACCAGCTCTATACCCCCATTCAACACCCCCATTCTACACCCCCATTCTACACCCCCATTAGGAAAATTCTATCACAGCCCCTTCTGGAACTGCTTGCAATACTTTTCTTCAGTTTGTCTGAGTCCCTAAGGGTGCTTTAATCCATGTCGTCGTACGTTCTTCAAAGGTTTATTTAACTCTTTAAAAATTTTCTTCCAGGCTCCAAAACTGTAGTGTTTCATGGGGAAATGTGGTGTCCTCTGCAGCATGTCTGGTAAGGTACCAAAAGCAGATTTGAGGGCTGTGTGGGACTGAGATGGATCTTAGGAAATGAGGATAGAATTGTAGGGGTTTGTGTAGGAATGCAAGACTTCCACATTATTCTACTGAGATTTGTAACACAAGAAAAAAGTTGTTAGCACTTAACTCAAGTTCGCTGCAGAGACAAAGGGACATATATGGAATTTCAAAATAATTCCACTCAGCTTTGCAAACTAAGTGGTCAGATTTTTGGAATGGCTCCCACAGAAAATAAAAATATTTCGAAATTCTGTGGTCTGTGATCTTTTCTCCTGACAGTGCAGGAATGCCTGTGTCAAATATTTTCCATTTCTGACAGGGATTTATTCCCCCAGAGGTTATGTTCTGTTTTAATGTAAATAATCTATATGGTGTGATGCACCTGAGTGAAGAGACTTTAAAGACTTTACATTCCATTCCATTCAAGACCTATGAGATAATCTGAACCTCAAGCATAATTATCTTTCCTTCCTGTATCTCCCTGTATATCTTCCCTGCACTGTCTGTTGCATTTTCAGTTCTCTTGGTGTAGGAGCTAACCTTACTCCTTGGCTGATAGAATCTCAATTTGGATACTCCTCCATTGGTCAGGGTTTTTTAAATGAAATTCTGATCTGGGGTAAAATCCTTACCTCCATTCCCCACTGAAACACCCTGGATTTGCCTCACCAGCCCCTGCTGGAGGGCAGCTCTACCTGAGTTTTGTTCAAGGGTTCCCACTTTCTTCCTCCTAAGCAGAAACCAGTCAAAAAAATCATGGCATAGGAAGTGCCAAAAGTATTTTATTATACTTACTATCTTCCAGCAGCTTTAATCCGTGAAAATAAAGAAAAAAGAGGGGTGGAAAAAGAGTCAACAATACTATCTAGCATGAATTTGGTCCTCAGAGGGGGATATTCTTGAATTATGATGATTGTTCTCCATGTCCTGCTTGCCATTCTTGATTCTCTATCAACTGATTTTTTTTTTCCCCCCAGGCTGATGTTATTGCATTAGTCCATAAGGGAGCTGTCAGGATGGGCACATAACATTTCTTAATTATGGTTAATTTAATACTGAGTATGAGGGGAGTGCCCAGCTTTCCCTGTGGACTGGGAAAGAACATAAATTCAGGGGTTGTCAGAGTATGCTGATATTGTTTCAGAATTCACTGTAAAGCATTAGGTCTGAAATCTTTAAATAATTGGCTACAGAAGTGTCTACTTGGACAGATTTTGCTAAGAGTTTCTGTCATGGGACCTCAGGTAGTTTGTTGGGCTTTTTTTCCCTTTTGTAGCTGAACTCTATTCATTCTTTATTAACTGATTTCTACCATGCAACATGCTACTGGGGTCATTTTGCATATGTGAACATTTTTCACAAGTAAATTATGTTTTTCTCTGCTGGATGGTAGGCTGTAAGTATATAGTTCATCCTCTCAGTGGAGTTCTTGGACAAACTAAAGTTGTCAGAACCTGAGAATTTGAGACCTCTCTCCACTGCAGTTGATAGAGAAAACTGGGACCTTTTGTCATTGCTCATTATTTGCCTCTCTGCAGAAATACATTTGTAGCAGTCATTATAGAAATCATTATAGAAAAGTCACTCTATCTTCTTATATAGAAGACATGAAACATGAGATCTTCTGAGAAAGGTTTCTTTTTCTTCTGTGTGAAGTTTTGCTGTTATTTGCTTAATGTGTTTAAGTTTAATCAGTAACTTCTTTCCTTAAGAAGTAGGAGACTACTTTACTAGTATATTAAAATCTTTACATTTTAATGGGCTTTAAAACTACATTCCTTTCATGTGAGCCTTCCTTTTGGACTGTGTTGACAAGAAATCAGATTGGTGTCTAGGCATCTTCTGTGGCTCTTGAAACATATCAGGCAGCTCAGGAGAGTGTGTTCTTGATCAGAGCTTCTAGATCCTTCTAGATGACCCTGTCAGTCCTTGCTTTGCCAGCTATTGTTGCTCTGTCTCTGAACTTCCCAATTTTAGGAGCACATGCACAGACGTGTGTACCCAAAGTGTTAGCCTAAGGAAAAGTCATTAAACATTAAAAGAAACATCATCATATCTTTCAGAGGATTGATCCACTAAGTAAAGATAGATGTTAATGAGGTAAAGATAAAAGAAGGGGGGGGGGGGGGGGGGATTGTTTGCCCACAAAAGACGGGGGAAATGTCTGTGGGGACTTTTTGTTACACAGATTTGAAGTGTGCTGAACAGATTTAAGTTCCCCAAAGATCAACAGTTTTCTAGAGACAGAGTAATATTAATTTTATTTTAATTTTAAGCAGAAAGTCTGTATACCTATTTCCTTATTCCAGCATCTGTGATTCAGGGGTTCTTTCTGTCTGCTCTACATTTCACCCTCTGAAAATATGTACCAGCTGTTTTTGCAGTTCTCAGTCATTTCTGTTCCACATTTCATGTCATGGTGAGCTTTATGAGCATCAGCTAAGTAGGAAAATAGGACATGAGGCTTAAAAGTAGTTTAGGATGTTTCCATTTCTGCAAATCAGTTTTATCCAGGGCTGGTTTTCTGCTGGAATATCTTGAAGGCTGTTCTGGAGCCTCTCAGCTCATAAGATGTGCCACTGTGTTTTGGGGTTTTGTTAATACTGACAGCACTGCTTTCTGCGGTCTTCTGCTAAAACAATATTAGCTTTGACTTTACATAAAATGTCCCTACCAGAGGTTTATGTCCATCTTAAACACCTTCATTGCTCTAGATTCACATTTAACTGATTTTATCAGTACAGAGTTATTTCTAATATCTGATTTAGCTCGCTTTGGCTGTAATTTAAGCCTATTGCTGCTTAACAGAGCACAGATTGCTGTCTTTCCTTTGCACTTATCTTTTACTTGTTTGAAGACTCTTGGGCTGCCAGTCATTAGGGTTTTCTCTTCTCATTAAACTAGATAATTCAAATTTGTTCATTCTTTGCTCATAACTTATTTGACCAGACTTTATGCTTTTTCTCCCAGTTCTCTCCATCTGGTTCATCTCTTCTTTCTCAAAAAGCAGTGTCTGAAGCTGGGTGGACACTTCAGCTGAGTTCTGTATTAGTCCTGCTTAGTAGCTCTAGAATGATTTGTTCTTTTGCCCTCAAAATGATTTCCTTAAGAAATGGCTGGTTTTTCTCTAACTCCTTTTAATATTGCT
This sequence comes from Zosterops lateralis, assembly GCF_965231275.1. Lineage (NCBI taxonomy): Eukaryota > Metazoa > Chordata > Aves > Passeriformes > Zosteropidae > Zosterops > Zosterops lateralis. The sequence goes on from NC_139764.1 coordinate 6,470,689, forward strand.
TCCTATAGCAATACCTGCTACTTCTGGATACAGTCATGCTCTCCTGAAATCCGTGATTCTGCTGTTCCATTTCCTGCTTTTCCCAAGTCCCTTGATTTCTGTCAGTTTATGATCAGTGTAAATGAAAACTTTGAGTTAATGCACTGTAATGTCTCCTGAAATTATTTCCAAAGTGCAGCAATGTTTTGAGTATTGTCTTCCAATTTGCCCTATGGCAATATGGGAAGAAACAATAATGGAAGTAAGACCTGTGAAATGCCTGTAAGCATTTTTTTTTCCACAAGCAGTGATTTCATGTTGTTACATATCCAGCAGCCTCCACCACCCTGGAACATCCCAGCTTGCCTACCACATCCTTTTATTCCAGAGGGGCAAGAGGCAGGATGTGCTGAACTTTGTTCAGACCTAAGCAGGTGCTGGTTAATGGGTTATTATAACTGTGCTTATGTAATTCACCCCAAGAATGGCAAAAGAGCCAATTTATTGCTGTCTGTCCTTCAGTTCAGGGATTTGGATCCCTTTGCTACCTATCAAGGTCACATTTTTCTGAAGTTTTTAGGACAGTTGATATCATGAAGGCCTCATCAGATTTGGTTGAAATTGCTCTGTGAGCTCAAAAGCTTTAGTAGACAGGTCCTTGCTGACAGAGGGGTAACAGAAGGGAGTAGGCCATTGCTTTCTTAAAAAAAAAAATAGGTTAGGATTGTTAAAATGCAAAGTCTAATTCAACTCACTTTTTGCTATGCATTTGAAAACGTTTGTTGCTGAAACAATTCAGTCTCCCCTTCAGTATTCTTGCACCTGTTTTTTGTCTCTGGAATTTCTCATGTGTTTCTTTTTCCTAAACCTTGTCTTTTCAGCCAAGAACCACAGGCTCCAGGTGTTTAGTGCTAGGCAGGCATTGATCCACTGGTGAAAATCAGTACCTGGTCGGCTGAGGACTTCCCTTTTTTGTCTGTAAAATCTGAGGAGAATGTTCATTTAAGGGTGTTTCTGCAGACCTGGATAGCTACAGAAGGTTCAGATGAGAGAAAGCTATCAGTTTTCATGTTCAGTGTTATGACTTAGAGAATTCCTGGAACAACTTATAAAGAGCATTTCAATGTATAATGCCCTTTAAAAAAACAATCATCGATTTATTTCTAGATTATTTTTATTGATCTTCAAACAGTTGAAAGAAATGAAAAATTTTTACCTTTGATTGAATTAGTCAATTTAATAATAATTCATATCATAACAATTAAAGAGCCATTAAGAAGGCATACAGGCCAAGGTCATCTTTTTACAGTAGTACAAGGCAGAAATTGAAATTGGTGGGAAGAGAGCCTCCTGCAGAACTGTTGAACCTGGAAGGATGCAGTTGTGAGCTTCTCACAGGTGTAGGTGAGTAGTGGGCACTACTTAACCATAACAGATTGAAACTGTCTTTTCCTGATAGTTTTCAAATGAAAAAATAACTAGAGCAGGATGTTACTGCTTCTGTAGATTTTTAGGTGAAAAAGAAAAAAAGTAATTGGTTGTCACTGGTTAAACTATGTAGCTTTTCTGCATTAGGGCACAAGTTGATGAGTCTGAGGACTCTAGACTGAGGTTCTCTGAGGACACTTTGATGATAGGTGGGTTGGCAGCCCTCATCATGTTGTTAAATTAAATGGTGCAGTGATTTGATCACATGGCCAGTTGTGATGCTGGCTTTGGTGTAGGACAACTGACTTTAATTAGCCGTGGTCACTACTACCAAGCTGCCTAACAATAGGCTGAATGAGTTTTTGTCTTCTTGCTTAAAAAATCTTCTGTTGTGTTTGAAGGTGTCAAACTGTTCATTTTCTTGATGTGTTCATAGGATGGGTATTGTCTTCACCTTCCTTGAAATCTTCTGTCCTGCAAACCTAAATGCTATGCCTTAACTGAATTTATTCTGATTCTTTTTTCACCCTAGGGCTCTCTTTTGATGCTGAATTCCTATCCTAACTCAAAGGTGGTCCTTGTCTACCCAAATGGTCATCTTCCTACTGAGGTTTTAATCCCCCTATTTTGTCAAGCTAGCAGCACAAATTTGATTACCTCTTTCTCAGCTGTTGATGAGAAATTCTGTTTTCCCCTTGTGTGGGTTTTTTTTTTGTTGGTTTTTTTTTTTTGTTTTTTTTTTTTTTTTTTTTTTTGTTATGGAATTTCTTATCTCTCCTCTCCATCTTTGATATGTCAAGATATTTGTATTTAAATATCATTTTAAAGTAGTTAGTTACCTTGGAGGAGGCAGCATGAATCCAGCTAAAGTGATTGCATTAACAACATTTGCAATGACCTTCTCTTTCATCACATTTTTGAAATATGATATGTTACTCATTGCCGTCATAGGAATGTCTTGGAAGGCATGCAGTTTCAGCTCAACTTGTGTTTTTCTCCCAGAATCAGTGAAATAATATGCTAATTATCCTAGTGATATGCAGCCTTCAGGTGGGAAGTGTGAATACGTTTGTCCTCCTTTAACAAGGGATGTATTGTGACTTCCAGAAGTCTTTATCAAAACTGGTGCTGTAATCTTAGGCATAAGGAATGGCCTGAGACTGCTTTCTGAATGTTTGACACCTTAAGACTTAAGCTTGCAATGTATTTGGCATGATCCAGCATCCCTGGCCACATCCATTTTGACAAGGAACATGTGTGTCTCATTATTAATCTCATTATTAAATCTATGCAAAATCCTGGCCCTGTTGAAGCTGTTCTGTGATATAATGGGGAAAGGTCTGGCATCCAATGAGGATTCATTATGCTGGTTAGTGCAGAAGATGAAGCATTTTCTTGACAAGGGAATTTTGCATGAAGAGGGATCTGATAGCTAATTAAAACATTTTCTGGTGCAAAGTCACTGTGTAGGAAATGTGTAGGAGTTGGTGGATTGCATCATGTGGATATTAACTCAGAATCCACACTGGGCAAAATCACTGGCAATCTAGTTAGCACATCTTGAGAATCTTTACACTGTTACAGTCTTCATCCCAATAAAAATGTATGTGATATCCATAGGATTATTTTCTAAATGCTAGAACACTTCTGGAAGTAGCTTCCCATATTAGCAGATCGTCACCAGTGATGTGCAGAAACTGGCAGCCCTTGAAGTGATACCACTTTATCTTCATCTTGTGTGTTTGTTTATTTTTAAAGCCAAAGCCATAGGATTTGGATGATCAGGAGATATTCTTATGTGGCCAAGCAGTGTGAATCCTGTAACTTACCCTGAGCTTTGGAAATCCTAGCAAACACTTGCTGCAACTTGGCACCACCACACAACAGTGTGGGGATTGCTGTAACCCAGGTGTTTCATCCACTTCTCTCTGATCCCACATGCCTGGCTTGCTGCTCTGTAATTGCTGTAAAGTTAGGAAATACCTTTTAGTGTTTGTAAGTATCTCTCTGGGTAGTGAACTTCATTGTTTTGTCTCTAATAGTTTAAAATTATTAAGCTCCATCTTTGCCCTCATGCCTTCCTATTTATGTTGAGTCACTTTGAAGTTTCTGGGAGTTACAGCAGATTAACAGCTGTATAAGAGTGTCATGTTACTTTCCCTTTCTAGTTTTTCTCACTATTGCTTGAAATGTACAAATGTAAAGCTATTAGGAAAAGAGTTTGCTATGCATTTTTTTTTTATCCCTCATGTACTGTTTGATGTAAGTGCCTTGGTTGCTTGGCATTGGGTAGTAGCTGTTATGGTTTACATTGAAATTTATGAACCTTGGCATTCAGAATAGTGTTTTCTATGATTTTTCTCCCCTTCATCAGATTGCATTTTCATGGTTTGCTACTGGATTTTCTCCTGATTCTGTGTGCATTAGTCTAAGCTTCTGTGCTATAAAAAGTTACATGTGGGTTTTCTTTTGACAAACACAGTGGTGTGACCATTCTGCAGTGAGCAGTTCTACCTGCTGGACTAAATTCATGCAAGATGAAAACAGGTGCTGATGTTTTCTGTAGCTTTTGCAAAAATTGCACACAGTAGGCAGTTTCTTAATAGTTGCAATTAAACACTCATTAATGCTGGAGTGCAAGTAGCTTGCAGTGTGTGCAGGGCTAGAATTTCTGATAGATCAGATAAGACACTTACTAAATTAATATAAATATCTTAATAAAAGCTTGCAAAACTAAGATAAAATGTGTACTTTCTGAGTTCATATTTCTTCTTGTGTGGAACCCTTGCCAATGTCAAATGTTCTTCCTGAATATTATTTATGAGTAAGTCTTCTGTATCCTCTCAACCTCCTATATTGCAATCAAAAGTATCATTTTAGCATCAGAGTCAAGTGTTAGTCTGAAAATTATACAGTATGGGTATTGTTTTCCTCATTACATAACAGCATTTCACAGTATATTTCTAATGTGTTTGTCATTCACATCTGTATTTTCACATTATTAATGTCATAGTCAGCATTACAGGACTTATTTGATGCTGAAAGGATTGCTGCAAGATGAATATGTTGGAGTTTAACTTGTGCTCAACTGAAAAGATTATGCAAGTCAGGAAGGTGAAGATCCTGTCTTCATACCTTTGTGGTGTTTGCCTGTAGTGTGCTGTCTTGAAGAGAGGCTGCAAGTTTTTAGTCAGCAATTAGATGACAGTTCATTAACAAATGAAAAGCCATTTCCTGGTGCTTGTGAAAAGTGTTGTGAAGACCCAATCTTCAAACAAACCTCAAGCAGCAGAACAAGCAGCATTTAATACTGTTTACGGGGAGTGAACTTTTTAGAGTTTTTGAATTGTTGAATCCTAAATATCTGCAAGTTCAGGAGTACATGGTTTCCTAAGTTATTTTAAGAGTGTCCTATATTTCCTAAACCTTCTGGACTGCCTTGCAGATTTTACTCTTAGTCCTTATTGATGATATTACTACCAGGTGTATATTTTTTCTTGAATCTTCAATAGAAATCAATAATCATTCTAAACAAGGGTTCTGCAGGCACACTAATAAGAACCAAAGCTTTTTTTGCCTTGGTTGCTACTTGCAGCTTGTGTTGTAGCCACTTTCTTGTGGCTTTGTCACCTTGCAAGGGGCAGTGACCCTCATTTTAGCACCTTCTAGACTTTCAAGTTTCACAACTATTTTTAATGTAAGTCTTGTCTTTACTTTGTCACAGTAACCTATGAATTCCCTGTGTAGCCATTTCTGGCTTATGGTTTAGAAACTTGAGCCTATAAGATCTGAAATGTGTTGTTACAGAAAAGAGATCACTCATTTCAAGTGAAGGATTTCATTGCCAGTCAGTGGGCAGATGTATGAAGTAGTCTAAATTCATGTCAATAGTGTATTCATTCCAGGAAACTTCTGCTTTCATAATTTCAAAATTCATAATTTTCTGCTTTCAATTTTCCTTTTTTTTTTTTTCTGCTGGGGACTGCATGCAATCACTCAGATTCCTCCAGTGTCTAATGGGTTCCTAAGTGATTTTGGGAAAATGCAGTAACTATGACAGTAGCCTGGTGGGTTTGCACAGAACCTGATAGTTTTATTCTTTGGGACCCACTCTCTGGTGACAATGACCTGTAGGAGATAGAATTGCACACCAGACACTTAAAGCTGTGAAGTGTCAAGTTCAAGTGGGAAATGCTGAGTGGGCTTCAGCTGGACCATTCTCTTCCCTTGGCTGAAATGGAATCCTGTACTACCCCCATCTTCAGCTTCTGCTCCACAAGAGTACAAGCTTCTGTAGATCCTGTCACTCATTTATGTCATTATTTATATAGATATTTATATTCTTCTCCATGTGGCTGTCTCACACATCCTAGGACATCTAAAATCATCTGCATTTAGGGTCCTGTACCAGATGCTCTTCCAATACTGGGGAGGAAATATCTGTCTAGAACCAAACTGTCTGCAAACAATCAGATGTTGCATTAGCAGTTATGTCTGTTCTCCCATCAGTGGTTTTTTGTTTGTTTGTTTGTTTGGTTTGGTTTGTTTGTTTGGGTTTTTTTGCTGTAGGAGCACACTGTCGTAATTTGCTTAAGATTTCACTGTCATTTTGTAGGTCTGTCAGATATTGAGCAAACATGGCTGTCACTTGGTTCACAGTTTTCAACACCTCTCTCTTCATATACATATCTGTATGGGAAACATTGTGGAGATCAGTCAGCTTGCATTGTTTTTTAATAGGTTATACATAACAACTTGATAAAATCTGATCCAGAAACATACAGAAAGTTTCATCCACCTCTGGATCAGATTTTATTCCTGGCAGGGAACTTTTAAATTTAAAGACTCCATTGTTCTCCCAGTAGTTTTTCTTCAAGGATAGACCTGTCTGCACTTACTGCTGCTCTATTGGAAGTGGCCAATAATAACAGGAGAATATTTAATTAGAGCTTGTTGTCTCTGTAGAACAGACTTGCATGAAAACATGGGTTCTTGGGGCTCAGTTTCCTTGATACTGCTCCACTCATCCAGTGGTTATCTCCCTGCTGTGGAGTTACTCAGGGCCAGCACACAGGTTTGGCACTGTGGCACTCTGTGCTGTTCAATTCTTCACTCTCCCCTTGATGGAAATCTGGCACATACCAATTAGCACAATTCCAAAGGCTGCAGGACCTAAATGCAATGGAAAACTAACTCCTCATTTTAACAACAGTGTTAAAAAATATTTAAGTATTATTCATGCTATTGCATGGCTATAATTTTTTTTCTTTGCTAATCCAAATGTGTTTTGTAACTATTGCTTGTAAAGGTGTTGCCAGAAGTGTGTTTAATAGACTTCAAGATGAGTTTACATTATTATTAGAACAAACTATTTCAGTTAAAATTGTGTGTCCCTTATATTCAGTATTTTGTACTGATGTCCATTCTAATAGCACTCTGAGATTTGTTGTCAGACACTATTTCTCCATTTAAAAAACTGAAGACATTTTGGAAGGGGCTCTTCATTAGGAGAGAGTTTTGAAATACTAGGGTTAGTTATAGCAAATAGGAACCTAATAGGTATTGAATCTAAGAGGAATTGTATTTAAAACTGACTTTGCTTCATTGCCATCACTCCTGTTGACTTCCTTGGCATCGAAACCTTGCTGCAAGGAATTCTCTCGCTGCAATATCTTACTGGAAATCAGCTAACCAGAGGATCAACACACAAAAGTTGCTTATCCTGATCGTGGCTTTTGGTTTCCAAGAATTTGATGAAATCCTGGACTTGTAGAACTCCTTGGTAAAACATCCATTCTCTTTGAATTTCACCTCTGGCCTTTCTGTGTTTGTCTTTATGTTGCACCAGTAAGTTCCCTGCATTTGTGCCTGGAAGGTAAACTTACTGTCTGGCAGGCCACTGAGAAGCTGTTTTGATTTGAGATGCCAGCAAGATTTTTGAAACAAACCAGTAAATTGTGGATTAACAGATTACAAGGGGTATTTACTCAAAATATTTAATGGAAGCCAAGGATAAAGTTGCTGAGTAACTCTGGGCAGCTGCTTATCCTGCCCTTTTCGCCAGAGAAATTAGGGGTTACTGTTGGGAAAAACGGGACAGGAAGGACTTATGAATATGACTGCATGGCAAGAAATACTGTAGATATAAAACCTGAGTGAAATAGGAATGAAAGCCAGTTTCGAGATGTGTGCATGGCAGGCAGGAAGACAGTGATTAGCTGACAAAAAGACAAGAATGTTGCCTTTCCACCTTGGCAAAGACATCCGGGAACAAGGGCATAAGAAAGAATTCTATAGAGCTTAGAAAGTAAAATAACATGGTAATGTAGTAGTTCTTATAGGCTGCATGCAAAGTTTGTAGGTTTTGTATCTCACGCCGGTTGGTCAATGTAAATTAGAATATTCAACAGAAAAAAAGATATAATGTATTGTAACAAGAGAATTGCTCTCTTCTCCGCTCTTCTCCGCTCTTCTCCCCTCTCTTGTCCTGGCTCTCCTACCTTTTGCCCTTACCTCTCTCCTCTGGCCCTCTCACCCTTCTTCCCTTATCTCTCTTGGCCCATCTCCTCTCCTCTCTCTCACCTCCCTTGCTCCTGCTTTCTCCCCACGTTTTTCCCCTGCTCCTGCCCCGTTTTTACCCCTTAGCTCTCTTCTATCTCTCTCTCTCCCCATTCTCTCTTTAGGGCTTTGCTCCAGCCGAGGCTGGTGGCTGGAAGCAGGCCCGCTTTACCCATGACCCTTGTAATAATAAAGCCACGTGTTTCTAGAGCATCACAGGTGTACAGAGTTCCTTGTCCCTGCCATCCACGGAAAAAATTGCAACAGGTTACAAATAAACAATTTTTGAAAAGGTAACGAGGGAAATGCAGGGAATGGAGTCCCCCAGGGATCACTCTTCAGATGTGTGCTCTCATGTTTTCATTGGTGGTGTGCAAATAGGGGTGAGGAGAAATAGGTGACAATATGTATTGACAATACAGAATTCTTCAGGTTGCTGAAAAATTAGGTCTGAACAAGAAACACTGCAGAAGTTTCTTGTTGGTAGTGTGTGTAATGTTGACAGGAGATCAGAAAAAAATGCAAGTTGCTAAATAAAAACCAAAGAATTAATTGGAAGGGAAAATGGTCCCAAGAATGCACAAACAGCAGTGTACTCTAAATGCAGTATTTTTGCAACTGAGGAAGAAATCATAGGAAGTGAAACTGTGAACTGTGGCAAGAAGGCAAATAGAATGTTAACAGTCTGTAAAAAGCAACAGAAAAGACAACAAAGCATCATTTGCAGATGTATAAACCTCTACCGTGCCCTCAGGAGGGGTATGCAGTTTTAATTCACATCCTGTGCATGTCAAAAAGGTTTTATTGATTTTTGCAGAGTGAAGAGAAAGTTGAGCATGAAAATATAGGATTTTTTAATTTAGTTTTTGGGGTTTAAATCCAGGTAACGACAAGGAAACTGGACTAGAATGACATAGACTAAGATTCTTCTAGGTTGAGAAGAGACAAATGGAGAGGCAGAATTTATTTAAGTATAGAAAATTATGAGTTGCATAATTGGTTGAGTAGGAAAGCACAACAGACAAGAACAGTCAAAATAAACTGTCATGACACTGTCAGGTAATTTCATTATAAAAAAAGAAAAACATTTTTACAGATGAAATGAATTATCAAATGTTACAATTTATTTCCCCAATATTTTTAGGTTCAAAAATGAACACATTCATAGTTATCCCCAATGACTGTTAAAGGTGATAAGACAGCCTTAGAGTCATAAAATCTCAAAGCCACCATTGCTAAAGTTAGAAGAATATATATATATATATATATACACATATATATTAGAATCTTTTCCCAAACAATTGCTAGTTGAAGGTATGGAGTAGAAAATGTACTGTCTACTGCAGGTGTTATTACAGGTAATAAGACACAATTCAGCAGAGCACCCACTGTGTAATGGTGTAACTAATGATCTCTGAATCACTTCAGGCATTTGTAGGAAATCTGCTGTATTTGATTTCAGTGCCAGCAGCAGCTGAATTACATCTCCCTTCACTGTCTAGCTGCTGTTCTAAGTGCACAGTCTCCAAATCCTCCTCCTTCTTCTGAGATAAAACTTCATGATAACATAGAAAAAGTCAATAGTAATGTAGTGCAAAATGGCAACCATTGTTTCGCTGACCAATTCAGCCAATTTAGACTGGCTGAAATTGAACATCCTCATGGTATTCAGTCAGTCACTCATACATCCCAGGCTTAGATCAGAAATGCTGCACAGAAACATCCTTGTTATGACTCTCCCATTCTCCAGAAGCACCAAATCCACTTGGTTTGGTGATTCTTTCTTGAAACTCTCTCTTTACATTTTTGTGGGACTCTAGGGATGGATTAAAGCTCTTTTCCTCACTTTGTTTTTTAGACAAGTTGTCACTGTGTTTTTTGAATTTGTTCTGCCAGCCTTGTACCAGTTGTTGGAAGGCTCTTAGGTTTTATCCTTCATAGCTTGGAGAATGTGGGTCACATCTGGCTCCACATTCTTCATACTTCACCACCATCTGTGCTCGTTCCTCCCAGCTGTTTTTTGTTAAGGACAGTGACAGTGGTTACCTGGTTAAATACAAGTGCCATCCTGACTGCATCAAATGGCACCCGCTGAAGTGAGAGTTCCACAACAGCAGAGATTTATTGTGGAAGAAGGATGTTACAGTGCAGAAGTCTGATAGGAGCTTTCCTGTTCCTTCACCAATAAGGCTTAGAGCAATAAAGTGTTTCTTAATAAAATCCATGAACAGAAAGATCGTAACTCTCTCCTCTGGGTGAAGGGGCATTATCACATCATCACAGCTTGATGCCAATTGATTTGAGAGAATCCAGCTAAATGCCACTTGAATTTCTATAGGTGACCATAAATATGCTATTAGCCCATGGCAAATGCAAGGTAATAGGACTGAGCTTAATCCTTTTTAAAGTATTTGCTTTATGTCATCACTGTGTGCACGCAGCTGTTGTGACTGGTGTGAAATTTGACTTGACCATGTATTTAACTCATCCTCATAAAATGTATTTCATTGTGAATAGGCTGCCCTAAAAGAGCAATTAGCTTGAGGTAGGAGTGCATGTGTAGCATTTCTTCAAAGGTGTCCCCTCACATGGGGAGAGCCAGCCGTCCATTCCTTCTCCTTTGCAGGGCAGTGTTTCCAATGTCTAAATGTGTTTCTGTTCAGCCCAACCAGCATTTTTTTCCTTTTTCTGGTTTCCTTTAACAGCCTTTGTATTTTCTCTTGTGCCCAACAACACCTTTTTTTTTTTTTTTAAATTTCTTTTTCTCCCAAAAAACTATTGGGGAATCCAGGATTGGACCAGCAAGTTACAACAGAAATTTAAATCCTTTGAGGATGAAGACATTTTAATCCAATATGAGGATCAATAATACTCTGTCATTATAAGTATAGTGAATTGGCAGTTGTTCTTAATATGAATATTCTATTTCAGCTTGCTACATTACATAATTAGGTAATCTACATTTTTGGTTCATCCCTCCCACAGGCAGAAATGTATTAATGATATTTCTTCATACACTGGGATCTTTGCTTTATAATATGTCAAAATATATGTCCTGGGTATTTGGTTGGTTGGTTTTGGTTTTCTTTAACAGGGCACTATTTTTTTTCTGGATTGTGGTTTGTTGATTTTGAATTAGCAGGTAGGTTGCTACTAGACAGTAACTGTAGAGGCCTGATGTTTTGCAGAAGGGAGTTACCACTCTTCCAAAGAATAATCTGATGAGCCTATTGAATATGGCAACTGGAAAACTTTGCTTCTTTAATTTGAAAATGGAAATCTTAATATATTTAGATGACAAAATATTTTGTCCACACGCTGTTGTAAATTTCTAGAATTTGCTCTCAATGGGATCACTAATTCCAAACAAGCAAAGCTGTCTGTGTGTTTTCTTCCTTTTTCTTTCTTTACTTTTGCTCTTCTCTATTTTGCTTTTAAGTACCCTTAGAATTAGGGGAGACATCACTGAAAATAGGATTCAAAGCATTTGTGAAATCAGAACAGAAATAGACAGCAGGGATCATAACTGTTTTGGGTGCTTCCTCAGGTCTGGAGAACATCATGGACAAGCTGCCCTGTTTTAGGCAGGATTTGTTTTATATAGGTTAGTTGCTGCAATGGGTTACACAAGACTTCCAGAAGCAGTCAGGCACAGTGTAGGTGAGCTTTTAATGCTGCCCTTCCCTTTTTATAGTTCTGTCTTGCGAGACAGAGTATTGTGGTTTCCATTTAATCACCTTTGAAATAATTGTCCAATTGCACAATAATACATTGCCAATCTTTCATGAGTTTCACATGTTTCAAAATAGACAAGGGAGTGGTGTTGAAGTGGCACATCTGCAACTGAGGACATAAGAGGAGAGAAGATGGAAGATATTTGTAGTGGTCAGTAGCAACTGCAGTGTTAAATGTCCTCCTCTTCAGCTGATTCATTGTGAGGTCTAAATGTCTCTCCCAATTAGAGAAAAAGATTTGCCTCAAGGTCAAAGTGCATAAGCTTTGATGAGATTAAATGTATTAATCCCAAATTTCTGTTCTGTTTTTTCAGAAGAATGGAGTATCAAATGGAACACTCTACAAAAAGACATTTATTGAGCACTTTGAACAGGCACCAATGTATGTCGCAGTTTTCACTTTCGTGGGCTTTGCAGTGGGAACGATATTTGGCTACCTGCGAGATTTCATGAGAGCCTGGGGACTAGAAAAACGTAACATTGCTACGGAGAGAGAACAACAAAAAGTATGTATGAAAAAGTCATCATGTATCCACAGCTGAGTTTTCCCCTGCTTGCAAGTGATTTACAGCAACTTGTGGAAGTAACAAGGCAGACAACTTTGATTTTACAGAGTGTTGCACAGGGGTGAGAGGAGTGACACACCCTGCAGTGGAATTGTGTGCATGTGTATGATTATGTACCTACATTTATGTAAAATCATCATTTTTACCCAAGGACATGTTCACCTCATTCTAAGAGTGCTGCAATACTCTCAGCAAAACAGAATCTCAGTATATTAGGTCAATCCACAGAAAGAGAAAATCATAAATGCCTTATTGTTAAATACATCATCTTTCCAAATATCTTCAACTCTGATTTTCCTTTTTCCCATCTGGCTGTCTTATGCTGTCTTTCACAACAAGGCAGTTCTAATTTTGTTATAATTGAGTTCTTGTAACTCCAAAAATTTTTTCATCCCTCATAGTTCCTAGTGAAACTTGCACCTTAGCAAGATCAACTGCCTTCCAACTTGGTTTAGAATTTTTGGTTGCTCCTCCTTCTCTGTGAGGTTTGAGTCATCATTTATGGTAACACCTGGCATAATGGAGGAAAAACATGAACAGTTTTACTGTTTCTCTTGCAAATAAAATTCCTGAAATTGTTTCCTGTTTTAGATTTTCAAAGATACATGTGTAACTTAATGAATATCACTTTCAATTCACTTCATGATTTGGCCATTTGTTGATTCCAATTGTGCCAGTTAAATATTTTTGTCCTGAATCACATATTTATTTAATTCTCCCAGATACGTTGACTGCATGCCACGTTATTTCATCAGTTTATTGTATGCAGTGCCTGTCATGGAGATATTGTTGTTTCATGTAAAGCTTTGTTTAAATTTAATTTCCAAGAAAAATCCATAGATAGACATCGATTCTCAACTAAAAAAATTGTCTTAACTGGATGTTTCCATCTCCATGTTAGGCCAGTAATTCCCAAATCACATATACTGGACTAGCTTTTGTCCAATGTATCCAGCTTTTCATAAAATCCAGTGAGTCGTTTATCCTCCTTTTTTGCAGTCTACTCCACACATAGAAAAATGCTCAATTTGAAGCAACTGGTTTCTTCAAGCGAAGTAATCTCGATTTTTTTTTTTTTTCCATTTCCAACTTTTAGGATATATAGGGAGAGTTGAACCAACTTGTTAACCATTAAAAAAAAAAAAAAAAAAAACAAAAAAAACCTGACCAACTAAAAAATTCCCAATCTTAAAACAGAAACAGAGAAAATATTCTACCCTCTAAGTTTTAAAAGAATTATAGTAAGAGATTTGCTGTTCGGAGTTGTAAGTGACATAGGAACATGAGGCTGCTATGGCTCTCTGTTTACTGATAAATCAGTTTTCCCTTGTTAATAGGAATGACTTGGGTACAGAAGCAGATATTTTCCCAGCAACATAACCTTGTGCATGTTTTCAAACCAGGATTTTGTGCCACTTTATCAAGATTTTGAGAACTTTTACACCAGAAACCTCTATTTGAGAATACGGGATAACTGGAATCGTCCAATTTGCAGTGTCCCTGGGCCACAGTTTGACCTCATGGAGCGTGTCACAGATGATTACAACTGGACATTTAGGTGAGTCACCTTCCACTCTGCTGCTCTCAGCACACTCCTGACACCTCTGCAAAGCACAGAAAGTTGTGCTGAGATCCTTGTCTAATATCCATCAGCACGTTTCTTTTTGCAATCAGTACCATGCTGACAATCTGACCCTTTTCTTTGGAGTGTTTTTTTGGAAATGCAGAATAGATTTCCAGCTCGATTGCAAGTGGGTTTGGCTGTGTCAGCACAAGACTGCTCACACACCATTTATAACAGCAGACCCTGACTCAGAATATTACAACAAAATTTGTTTTATCCCTTGGTTAGGTTTTAAATCACAAATTCTTGCATTGCATGAATGTGGCTTCTTGCCTTCGTAGTGAGTCTTTGGCAGTAAAGCAGATTACAGCTTGAAGGTTTTGGTGTATTTCAGCTGAATTATGCAGCTATGGGAATTCCCAGCATAGACAATATGTAGGTTGGCTATATTTGAGCTTTTTGAGAATGTATCATAATGTTTCCCATATTTTCATCAAGTTTAAGTTCTGTGTGTGTGAGAGCACTGATGACTTAATGAAAGCAGTAGACAATTTGTTTGAAAATTAATATCTGTACATTGTTCCTTAAATAAAGTCATGAATTTGTTACTTTATTTAAGTCCATAAAAGCAGCCATTCACCTCATAGCAGTATCATCTACAAAGTGCCTTCTAGAAAACACTCTGACCTGACCATGAAGCAGCACTTAGTTAGGAAAAGAGAAAGGCTAGAAAAACTTCTGAGCTGTTAGAGTACAAGGATTGTAAATTCCCAAGTAGGAATTTGACACTGGGAGAAAATTTGGTGGGAAAATTTCACGATATTTTCCTTTTCATTTGGGATTGGAGGGAAAATTGCACTGCTGTTCAAAATTTGCTTTAATTGTAGGTTTACAGGAAGGACTATCAAGAATGTAATCAATATGGGTTCTTATAACTACCTCGGCTTTGCAGAAACAGATGTTAATGCCTTGAAAACTGTGACCATAGAGTTAGAAAAATATGGGACAGGAATCTGCAGTACCAGGCAAGAAATGGGTGAGTAAACAGTGAGATGGCCACCAAAGGTTCTGTAACTATACTCTTTTTCTCACAGATATCTTGAAATCATTGGATACTTAGATATCACAGATATATTGAAATGATTGGAGAACTTTAATCTTATCAACAATTACCTGTTTCACAATTTAAAAGAATGCTGTGTTTTATTTGTTCTCACATGGTTTGTTTTTTTTTTTCAAAAGGAAAACCAATACTGATTTTTGGAAAACAAAACCAAAATACTAGCCTGGGGTTTCTAGTGATGGAAGTAACAGACTTATTCTTAAACAGAATTTGAAAACACATTGAGATTTCAACAATTGTTCTGGGGCAAATTCAACTGAGTGACAGATATATATCAGTTACCACACACAGAGGTTTCAGATTAGTAAAATGATCTTTTACATAATGTTTTTAATCCTGTGTTCTAAGAATATACTGAAATGTATTATGAGATACTACTGGAACAAAACAGAAATTTCTAGTTTGCCTTTAGCAAATAAATTCAGGAAGGCTCCATCTGACATTTTTGGTTTATATGTCCTTTATGCTTTGTCTGCTTTGTTAGTTTGTAGGCTGCATGCAGTATTACCTTCAACTTTCTGTTTTTGCACAAAGCCTTGTATTCCCTATAGTACAATAATCTTACATTTCAGAAATAAACAGTGTCAAGCCATAGAAATGCAAGGAGAGGTTTCTCTTCAAGCTTTATCTTTCTTGGGAGCTATTAAAAAAAAAAATAGGCAGACTTCTTTTTTCTAATCAGCAACCTAAAAAAATTACATTTTTTATCTTCAATGTAAACTCTGTTCTTCCATAAATCTTACAGAAAAAAAACCCCTCTATTTAATTTAGTTTTTTATTTAAAGTCTCCGTTTCAGACGTAAAAAGTAATGCAGACCTTGTCACCTGCTTCTTCTCTTGTCATTGTGGTTTGATTTGCCAATAATAATTATGTCAGTGACACCACTCAGAGAGGGTTCACAGATTGACCCTACTTTCCTTTTGTAGATGACCCATCTGGTGACTGCAATATATTATTTAACCTGAATTGCATGCTTGAAAGTGGTCACCGTTGCTAGTCCTTTAAGGTCTTGAAGGAAGCTTTCTCTCTTTTTCTCCTGGATTCTATTTTGTCTGAGAACATTTCGAGTAGTTTTCAGGACATCTAAAATTATGGCTGGTGTTCCTTATTCTGTAGCTTTTGCTGATTTTTTTTAAATGAAAGATTTATTTTTAAAAAAGAACTTATTAAAAGGTTGATTCTGTGTTCAAATATTAAAAATCTTACTAGGTAACTTCATCTTGTCTATTTGAGAGTCAATGTGTAGAGATTTCTAGGATTTTCTCTTAATCTGAACTCCTGTGCTCAGAGTTCTTGACTGATTGAGCCAGATTTTAGGTCATTCTAATTGCCTTCACAGCAAATAGTCCCATGAACTGCATCAAGACTATTAATAATGCAAGAGTGGGCTGGAGATAAACATCCTAAAAACCTTGTGAAGTGGATTTTAGAAGTGGATTTTGGAGAACAGCTCAGATATGAACCTAATAAGAAAGGAAAGCAGACTTAGCTGGTGTAAATGAGCAGTCACAGCAGTTTATCCTGGGCAGGGCACAGAGGACCTGTGTTTGTGTGCTCCATGGAGAGAGGTGGCTCCACAGGGAAGGGCTGAGCAGTGGCTCATTCCTTGGTTCTGTCTCTTTGGAGTTTGTCTGTCACCAAGATCTGTATGAACAACCTAAGGAAAACAGCCTCCTCTTCATAGCACCCTCTGTCCTTGTTCCTTTATGTTCTTGTGCTCCGTTCTCATCACAGTCAAACAGAAAAATTCTGAGTTAAATAAATCAGAGACGGGGAGGGGTCTGAATGAAACCTCTTAACTTTTTAAATTATCATTTCTCACCTTCATCTTAGATAAACAGAACAGGATGGGTTTGTTTCTGGGCAGATCACATTTCAGAGCTTCTGTTGTTACTGTGTATGGAGCTAAAGTGTTTTGAAGTAAAAGTACAGTGAGCTGCAAGAGCCAGGGTTGTAAATTCCCTGTAGAGTTCTAAAGCAAGAGAGCACTTGAACATATTTATATTTTCAACCTATTTGACTTTGAAAGTGCTGCTCTGCTTGTGTGCATTTCAGTGTCTGGTATGTTTGAGTCTCACCAAGATCTCTCTCTAAGCAGTGGTAGCTCTCTTTTTGAGAAGGATCATTCCACTACTTTCAGAGGATTTCAGAGAGAGGGTAAAAAACAAAGAAGGCACAAGTAAAAGTAATAGGAGTGATATTTGAAAGAATGCATGATGGTAAAACTGTAGTTGATGGTCTTCTGCCTACACTCCTCCTCTTACAGCTGTGGAGAGGGTGTACAATGCTCTCCTATCAGAATTCTGTTTGCAGGTAGTTTTGTCTTATAACAGGGTTAAAACTGATGAAAATAGTGTCTGACCTTCCTAGGCTTATCTCCCATAAAAAGATTTAAGGCTTTTTCTTCCATTTTTAATTCCATGCTCTTTTCAATTGTAATAATAATAAATTACTTTCTTACTAGAACAGTGTAATTTAAGACACATTTCTGAGGGTTTTGTGGGACTTTCAATGTGAAATAAAAATTCTTCCCTTGTTTAAGACCAAGCTAGCTATTATCCCTTAGGAGCATGATCTTGAAGTTATAAGTGCTACATCCATGGAAGAATTAACTTGCTGTTCCATGATCAGAAAGCAAATCAAGCACTAGAAATTACTGGAAAGTACACAGAAAGCCAACCATGGGGCCTCAGTATGTTACTGCATAAAGCTGCTGTTTGTTGTTGTCTTGAGTACTCCGTGCAGGTCTGATCAAAAATGTTTAGCAGAACTGGAGTGTAAGAGAAGGGTCACAGGGATCATCAAAGGCCTCAGACAGCTTCTGGGTGAAGAGCTATTGAGCTTGCTGTCTTCAGCTGTCCCAAAGGCCTGTCATCTGTCTCAAAAAAAGAGCCTGAGGGGAGAAATTATAGAAAATGTCAACATAATGGTGTGATGTGGAAGAGTGGTCAGGGTTCACTGTCCATTGCCTTTCTCGCTGCCAGATGTACAGGGCATTGTATGAAGCTGGTGGAAGATTTTCACCTAAATTCTGGAGGCTGCCAGACCCAAAGAGCTCACTGCTGCAGGTGCCACAACTTCACACTCCCTTGTGTTCTGAGGGACACTGGCCACGTGTGCAGAGCAGAGCTCACTGGTAGTTACTAAAAATACCCAAACTGTTCTTCATTCAGTGTCCTTATTAACTTTGAGAGATGCCAAGGGAGGTTACAGGGAGATCTGCACCTACCATATCTGACAAAAATTGACCATGGGTGTTATTTAAATTAAAACAGCTTTTGTCAGCAGCAGTCTCTCCTGTAGTTGCAGGAAAAGGTTATTTTTTTCTTTATTTCTTTGCCTTGTTCATTATAGGTCAAGAAACCAACTGTGACATTAAAAAAAAGTAGGAAATTTTGCTTTTTAGGAATAAATGTTGGGTCTGAGAAAATAATTCTCAAATTTTGAAGGATTTAAGCAGCCATCCAGTACCTCAAGGTGGCTACAAGAGAGCTTGAGAGGGATTTTTTATAAGGGTGTGGAGTGACAGGATAAGAGGGAATGGCTTCAAACTGACAGAGGGCAGGGTCAGATTAGATTTCAGGAAGAAATTCTTCCCTGTGAGGGTGGTGAGGCCCTGGAACAGGTTGTCCAGAGAAGCTGTGGATGCCCATTACTGGAAGTGTTCAAGGACAGGCTGGGTGGGGCTTGGAGCAACCTAGTCCAGTGAAAGGTGTCCATGTCCCTCCCTGTACAAGGTGGGGGCACTGGAATGAGATGATCTTTAAGGTTCCTTCCAGCACAAAGTACTCTGTGATTCATTCTGCAATTCCATGAGTAACTGGACACCAGCTTTTCAGCTAACTGGAGTGTTGGGAATGGTAGGGCGTTCCATGTAAACTGCCCCAAAAAAATATCTCCACTGTTTTATGTATTTTATTTTTTCTCTCAAAAGTGTTATTTTTTTTACCTTAATAAAACTGCCAACAAATAGGAACCCAAATAAATATGAAATAGCAAGTAGTCCCTCCATATAATGAAAAATACAAAAGAACGACAACTTGAACATAAAGTCCTTTTTCCCTTGCAAATCAATATATTTTAATGGCTGGAGTGGGAGTTGGCCACTTGTGACAGGCAGATTCAAAAGCCTTTTGTCTGAGCCCATCCTGCTGTTCAGTATTTATAGTCAGCCTTTTCTAAGCAATGTGACTGAGAATTACTGAGAAACATGCAAATTAATTTCCTGCTTGCTGCTTGCAGATGATAACAAAATCAACAAAGTTACACTTTTTTTTTTTTAAGATAAAGCAGATGATCGTGCTCTGAGTGCTCCTAGGGCCAGGCTGGTGACAGGGCTGTCACAGGGACAGCCAGCACTCCCAATGCTCTGTTTATCCAACTCCCCAGTATTCCTCACGGAGATGACATGCGTGAGTAACCTGAGCAAACGTGTCATTAGTGCTGGTTAAGCAGCCAGGCAGGATTCCTGCCTTTTGAAATCCTTCTCCTGTGATTATGCCTTGGACCAAAAGACAAGATGGAGCCTGCACAGAGTACTTGCAGGGTGATTCACTCTGGAGGGCATGCTAAGAGATTGCCCTTTAACACCTGACTTGCACTCGGGTTTAGGGCTTTTTCTTTGAGGATGTTTTTTACACTTGACTGTGGTCTCATTTCTAAAAAGCAGATCTCAAAATCTGTGCCAACATTTAATATACAAAAGTAGCTCACTCCCATTCACCTCCTTCCACTGGGTTTTAAGGCTCAATGTGAATTTCTAGCAGCGTTTCAAGAAGATAAAAATAGCTATTTGGCCATTCTTTCTTTTATACTACTTCAGAGCTTTAGGGCCAGGCTCATTTTAAACGTAATACTGTACAAACATGAATAAATGTTTCATTTTTCAGTTTGGAGAAAGAGATAAAGAGCTGAATGTCCCATAATTTAGAGTTTCCAAGTGGGATCTTAAGGAGAAATAAAGACACAAAAAATGAGAATTTGTGTGCATGTGTATATATATATATATGTATATATACACGTATTTCATAATCTTACCTATTTTCTGATAGGGTATGGTATAAATTAGGAAACAGTGCCTACCCTCTCATAAATAACTAATCCAGCTTATGATCAATTTCATATAATCATTGGGTCAGGTTTGTTCCTTGTATTTCACCATTGCAAAAGTATGCTTTGCAATGCAAGGCTATTAGTCTGGATAGTCCATCTTCTAGAAGGTGGAATTGAAGGCATCTGTAGGAATTAAGGGTTGTGTGACTTGTTTAATACCTAAAGTATCTCTGATATATGATGTTTATCTGCATGCAGATATTTAGATACTTAAGATGCCGCCATACAGGCTTTGGTATGAAGAGGCTGGATTTCAATTAGAAATTTTAACCTTTTGTTTTTCTAAAGGCAAAAACCAAGGAAACAAAACCAGAAGATCTAAATTTAACTGGAAGTCTTGTTAAAACTAATCTACTTTTTCCTGAGAATCACTAAATTAAATAGTGATTATTAGATCTATGACACCCACAGCATCTTTGTGGTATGAAAGCCCTGTCAGTTGGTAGCAATGTTGAGAAGACTTGAGCATTTCCTTTCTATCAAGTGATTCATCAAAACCCCACTTATTTTGGGACTCCTTTCTACTCTTTTCAGTGTTAGATGAGGCAACTGCAGAACGTTACTGTGTGCTTCTCTCCCTCTCTCTTTCCAACATGCCTCATCCTCCAAGCTGAGGCTTTCCTCTGCTAGTGGCTCTGTGGGACAGTGACACCATCATCTGCTCTGGTAACACAGTGTAAAGAAAAAAAATCATTTCCACAGCTTCTGTTTCTTCATCTTGCTATTAATAACTCATCAGATCTTGCTTTTGTAAAAGTGTGTATGTCTTTCAGTAATACAGGGTTTTTTTCATCTCTGACAAGCATCTCACCAGCGTGAGTTTGTGACCTTAAGTTTCAAGTGTGACAAGGAAGTTCAGATGTTTTGTTCTGCTCCCCACCCTCCCAGGGATGCTGCTGACAAACCCTCATTTTCATAGCGTAATGGTTCTCAGTCACCTTGGTGAGTCATGTCAGGGATACACAGGGTTCCCAGCTGTTCTTTTTTCTTTCAAGGCCTTGTTGCTCATATCAGTGTACTCTTCCAGCTTTTGCTTAACTTGAGGCAGGCAGGTGTTTCCCTGTCTTCTTTGGGCCTTGGAATTCCAAACAAAAAATTCTATTACAGGATACTGTTGCCAGTGTTGGCAGTTCAACCAGTCTGTGTCATTAGTATATAAGAACCTGAAAGACAGTATTGGGCAGACTAACCAGTGGCATAAACCACCTTGTCCAAGCTGAAAATGTCAAACTAAATAATGATTTTATGGATCCATGGAGAGTCCATTTTTTCAGCTTTATCTGTCTAGTGGTCTGGCAGTGACTTTCAGCCCAATAGCACGGGAAAGTCTATGAAAAAGCCTATCAAAGCACATTTTATGTTCCCTGTCACCAGAGTGCAGTGGCAAATTAATGGAGGGAACTGGGTCATCAGATTTTGAAAAGGAGGGGGATTTGCTTTGAGAAGTGTGGGAATCTGTGGAGGTGGTACCCATTGTGAAAGTCCACTTTTGATATGATCTTTTATCTTAATGCCTGCATCATCTTGGACCACAGTGACTCCTGTATTGTATTGCATGCAGCTGTTCAGCAGGGAAGAGTAAGGATTTCAAAAGGATTTAATTTTGTGTCTTAAAGATGCAGGTACCTTTTTTTTTTTGTCTTAAATCTACTGGTGATTTGGTGTACATTGTTCAGTTGTATCCTCATTTGTTGGGTCAAGCCAATCTGTCGTCAGTCAGTGGGGAAATTCTAATGTCTGTTTATAGGGCAAGTGTAGAAAGTCTCTGTGTAAAAAGATATATCTAGTCCATCACTTTTCATTCATCAGATCATGATACTGGTCTTGAATCTAGCACAACACAAAACATTTTAAGGGCACACTTGACAGCTCTAAGGTTGTATTTAATGAAGAGCTGTGTAATTACTGCCTTTGTTATGTAGCTTGAGATGTTTCAGCTTGTGCCAGTTCCTTTGAATCAAATTTGCATCTGTCTGGTAGTGCTGTTTATGCTTGTCATGGTGGTGGCTGTGACCAGCTGGGAATGCTAGTGGACAAGCCTCATCCCATGTCTGACCCCTTGTTTCTTCCAGTGGGAGAGAGGTGATAGAATTGATGCCATTTATACAATGTCCAAGGACAGCCTGTGTAGAGATATCTCCTGATATGATTAAATAATTGCATAATTATATGCTTTTTCAGCTCTGTTCAGTGTATACAGCTGTCAGGAACCTCCCACTGACAGTACTGGCATGTGTTGTATTGCTTCTGCAACACCTTACCTATCATCAGCAGTATTGCCACAATAATTAACATGATTCAAAACCAGGCCTCATTTTGCAAATCCTTGTCGTTCAGGATTTTGTTCTGCTAACCAATTTCGGTTTGTATTCCAGGGTTTGTAGGCAGTAGTGATGTACAGTATCATCTGCATTCAGTCTTAGGATCAGTAAATAATAAGAATCAGTCACTTTCGGAATGAGTCGTTCTTGTCCATGACAAAAATCAATAAAAATAGATGCAAAATGTGATGTTCCTTTGTGGGTCATCTAATAGGAGCTTTAACAGAACAGTCTGTATTGAGTCAGGCTTTTCCTGTTTGTAAAAACAGAAAACATGTGATGCAACCCCAAAAAGCAATTTAACTCCACCCCAGTAGTGTCAGACTTACCCCTGGAAGAGTCAGGGACAATTGTGTCATGCCTTAAAATGCCTGCCTTGCAAAGCACACACTGCTTGTGTTCTCATGCTTTCACAAACCTTCTTATTCCAGCTATGACCATATTGTGCTTGGCTTCGAGCTTCCATTTCAGACTTCATCTTCTTTTTGTGTGCTGATAGCTCTCGAGTGACAAAATAATATCTGCAGGGAATACCAAAGCAGCTGATCCTGCTGGAACTCTTAGTTTTCCATGAGTGCTGTAACCAGGTTGAAGACTAGCTGGGCCCAATTTGCAAAAAATACAGAAGTAACCACAGAAATACATACTGAGTCCTGCTGGGCTTACACCTTAAATCAGATTCTCACCCACATTTCCAGTGAGCAGCTCAGCTCTGAAACACTGTTTTGTGTTTCATGGAACCTGGGTACTAAAATAGTGACTGCGTGCAGAGCCAGCTCATACCCTCATGTGTCTTGGGATGTACAAATTCAAAAAACAGTCATACTCAAAGAGCTTCACACTGACTCAGCTCACACACAGTAGTTTCTGCAGAGCCACATTTTCTGTGTCACTACCTAATTCTCAGAGCACAAAGACAACCCAGCTAGACAACCCAGCTCCAGGTACATGCAGTGTGATACAAGGAGTGCAAAGACACCCTGGAAGCTCTGCTGGAGTAGGCTGAGGTCTAGCACAGCACAGGAAAGCTCTGGCCAAATCTCAGCAATACTATTCTTTACTGTTCTTGTAATCCAGGTTTTTCAAGAAGCTACATGATTCTTACTCCTTATCTCCCTGACTGTTGGAGGGTTACCTGCCTACATGATAGATGCTTGTCACATTATATTTCCAAATGGATGTCATTCTTACTTTAGATATTTAATGAGCAAAAATAACAAAAACACTACTTCACTGTAACCAGCTGACTTACTGCTGTTGCAGAAACTGTTCTCCTGACATTTATATTTGGGTTTTTTTAATGAGCTCTGCTCCATGATGAAGGTAAGATCATCTTCCTGACTCATCATTCTTGTTGAGACACTCCAGCCAAGTTTCTGTGTTCCTCCATTCATCTGCCCTTTGTCCATCACAGTGAACACAGCTTTCTTGTTCCATCCATTGTAATTCCCTTTGTATTATTGTGCCATCAGCTTGTGCTCACTTGCCTAATTTTTTTCTTCTGTTCTCTGATTACAGCCTTATTCATAGGGGAAATGCTCTGTCAGAATCCACAGGCCACTCTCTTTTCTTCCCCACAGATCATCCTGTAAGAGTTCCTTCTGCCTTGGTCCCTGCAATGCACAGCCAGGCAACCAAAGACTAGAGAGCTGGCAAGTTGAGATGATTCCTTTCTGTTCAAAGCTATCTGTTACCTCAGTCTCTTAACACCACTCTTTTGCTTGTTTGCCTTTTGTATTTTGTCATCCTCCACTGTGAGTTGGGCAGGAAAGATACTGCTTTTGTTGGATAGTTGGAGCACCTTACTTGTTTGGAGACTCAAGCACTAATATTAGATAATTAACATGCAATAAAGAAGGGTCTCTAGTGTTGTGTTATCATTTATGTTTGCTGTTGAGAGTAAAGAAAGAGCGGAGTTGTCATCAGTTATGGGGAGTGGAATAGCTTTTAGTTTCCAAAGCAGAAAATTATGGAGAATGCTTTTGTTTGTCTATCCATATAAAATCTTAATTAAGAATTTTGTGCACGTATATAGGCAGGTGATAAAAAAAGAAAAATTTTGTTGTCCCCCATTTTTGTTGTCACATCTTCCGAGCACTCAAGAATGCCTTAAATGTTTGCCCCACATTTCCTGCAAAAAGGAGGTATTTTTGTCCTCATTGCAGGGAGGGAAAAAGACAAAAATTAGTCTTCAGAATAAACTATGTCAAAAGTTATTGTGGGAAAAGGAAGCTTTTTACCATAGGAACTGCTTTGCTGCCCTAACAGCAGCAGTATTTGTTAGCATCAGTCACAGCTGGTTTGCACCTCTTGCATTAGCCCACATGCACAGGATACAAATGGAAAACCCTCATTAGAACTTACTGTCACATAGCTTAATGAGACACTTCTGGCCTGTTCTTTTGTGTGTTTTGTGTCATCATAACTTTCACAGTTTAATGAGATTTAATATTCCCTGTGCTCATTTTTGCAGGCACCCTAGACAAACATGTAGAACTAGAGAAACTTGTGGCCACGTTCCTTGGTGTGGAAGATGCTATGGTGTTTGGCATGGGCTTTGCAACTAACTCTATGAATATTCCAGCCCTTGTTGGAAAGGTGAGTACTTCCTTCAGGAACATGCAGAACAATCTTTCATTAATTAACTACTGTTGCAGTATTCTGGGTTTTCAGTGAGTGGAAAGGCTTGATCGAGGAACAAAGCTCGGTATCAGGAATGTGTGAGTCATGAAGCTGATGACCTTGTGACTTTAAATAGGCTCCTTTATCATCTAAGTGTTGCTATCACACATACCTAACATCTCCCTAAGCATCAGTGATACAGCTCTCTAGCCTCTCTTCATGAAGTTGTTTCTCCCTAAAAAGTAACCAGATGTTGAATCTCATGTCCAGGTGTTGTGGGATAAAGTATTTAGGCTACTTGCTGAGGTTTTGCCCAGCTGCCTGTGATGAAAGATGATGATTAGGATAGTTTTCACAACACTTTGAGAAAAGGAAAAGCAAAGTGCTTAGCATTCCTGGTGAACCTGTGAAGAAAGCTGGCAGCAAATGCAAGTCTAAAGTTATGAGCATGTTACAAAAGTTGGGTTCTTACTTGGTGCTGAAAGGACCTCCTCTCCAGAGCTGGGATATTTAGATATAAATGGCAGAAGTAAAGATATTATTGTAACTATTTTTAATATATATATATATTAATTTGGTATATATTATTATACAGTATTATTATATATTATACATATTACAAATATTATTCAATTACCCTATATTTGAGAGATTTAATCCTATGTTATCCTCTATAATTAAGCCTAGCAGCAACATTTTCTTGTCAAGCTGCATCTACACTTACTGTTAGTTCTGCAAACCAGACTCTAGAGAGATTGTGTGGGTATCTCTCAATCTAGACCTGATCTATGATTCTAGAATATGTTTTTTACTTAATTATGTGTTGCTCTTTGGGTAATTAAACACAACAAAACATGTTTAATAGAAAGCAGAGCTAAACAAGGGTTCAAGCTCGAATTTCAACTGATTCCTGCCCCTTGTTAATGTAATAGACAAATTTACTTCTCCTGCATTTCTGTTTTCATTTCTAAAAACAAAATGAATTTTCAACTGAATTAATTAATAAAAAAAGTATACTACAGGTCAACTCTATATGCATTTACCAGAGAAAGACGCTGGTTCCTAAACTTCACTCACATGTTAATGGAGGTGGGACTTAGGAAGCATCACTGTCTCCTGATCTCATTTCTGCAGTCCCAGGTGCTGATGTCAGCCCAGCCTCAGCATTACTCCTCCTTACACTACTGTCATACAGCCTTTATATGTGGGGTGCATTTTCCTTACAGCTCAAAATGGGCTGTAACTTCCAGTTACAGGAAATATTGGACTCCCATGTACCTGGGAATGCCTGAGAATCTGATCCCACTGTTTCAACCTGCCTTTGCAGTGCACCCAACACCTTCAGGAAAGTGGCAGAAAAATTCATTTAATGTTTAATCCTTACAGCTTAATTAGTGTAATGCTCTGTTGTAGACAAGTGTGTATGCTGGCACACACAGGCACACGAGTCAGCAGCCTCCCAGTTCCTGCAGAATGCTCACTGTACTCCTTCTCCACAGGGCTGCCTCATCTTAAGTGATGAATTGAACCACACTTCTCTCGTTCTCGGTGCGAGGCTTTCAGGTGCCACTATTAGAATCTTCAAGCATAATAGTGAGTATTGAAGCTGCAAAAAATTTAGAGATAGAGTTATTCACACCTCAAAGGCAAGAATGATTTCTTTCAATGCTTACTTTGCTGCCCAGTTCCCAGATGATGTTTTGGTCTGGGCAGGAGGATCAACTGTTTAATATTATGAGTGATTTCTGATGGGAAAAATTAATAGCGCAGTACTGTAATTGCTATGGTGTCTTTTTGACTTGCTGAATGACTGTGTGCTGCCACAAAAAATTTTATTGTTATTGTCATTGTAGCCCAAACAGTAGAAATACACTTAAAAAAACATGTCTCTGTTTCCAGCAGGTTCAGTGAAACCAGAATTACCCTAACATATGGTATTCCTTTGAAGTGGTTACTCTGAATTCCTGGGGATCTAGTAGCAAAGATGCAGCATCATCCCAAATATTCTTTGAAATAGAATTTTACTATAGAAATCACACATTGACTTTGCAATTGTACAGTTCTCTTCTAAAATGCTCATGCTCTTTAACTTTATATAGTTAATGCTACTGTGGTTACTGTCAGAGATATTGGGACTGCCTTTGATGACAGGAGCCTGTTCTTTTCCCTTGTACCCCATTGCTGTTCCCTTTTCCATCTTCACTGCTGCCATGAGGCAGTGATTGCAGGAAAGGTTTAGAAGCTAGTGACATGGTGAGAAACCAGAAGAGTGGTCTGATTACCTTTCTTAATGGCTAATACAATCCCTTCTCTTTATTGTGTTGTGTTCAGCCCCAAGGGGAGCAAAAATGAATTATGCATATGCTGTAAAAGGCCTAAGGATGAGTTGGAATGAAAAGCACACTATAGTTATAATGAAAGATGTTGTTATAATTAATATCAATTCATAATTTGGGTCAGAAGCAATTTCTGAAGATCATTCAAGGATTAAAGACCATCTGAACACAAATATTTTTGCAGAATTAATTATTCATCGGTTAACCTGTAGCATACCCCAGCTTGGTCCACTTCCACAAATATGGATATGCTAAACATGGTCCCCGCCCCAGTCTTTTCTCAGCTTTTCCTTGGTTGTTCAAAGCCTTATCCCTTTCAATCAGGTTACATCACATCTTGCAGGTTGACCTCTTACTACCCAAATCCAGATGTTCTCAGCCTCTCCACCCACCTATGCTTCATGCAGTCCAGCTGGCTTGTGTCACTTCCTACATCATTTCAGAAAACATTCCAGTCTGAGGAGTGTGTTACTCTCAGCTCTGAAGATATGACCTGGAGCTGTCATGCTGGCTTTAAGGAATTCAATCTCTAACCATCTCTCACTATCTCATTCTCCTCCCCAGAATCTGATACCTAACCATCTTACTATTGCACTGACAGTAAATTAAAGTTGATGCTCTTCTGAAGAATGGGTGAACCTAAAAATAATAATGAGCTACCCAAACAGTGCTAATCTAGCCCTAGAAAATGCAGACACTTCCTTTAAGGATCTTGGCAAACCTTAGTGGAAGCCTATCCAACTTGCTTTGGAAAAACTCATTGGTTTCTAGATTAGAGATCTTATTTGTCAGAGACAGTCTTGTATGCCATTGCTGAGACATCACCCTAACTTATTTCCAGAATGAAACTGTGGAAACTTCTGCAAATACTGTTTGGAATTGAGTGACAGCTTTTGTTGTTACAATTTTGTAGTATTGAGCCTAAACTGCATTTAGAGAGCACTTCATATGAAGAAACTTCACGTGCTCATGCTTTCTTTCAGCCCACACTGAGTCTCTCAGCTTGGTTAGAAAGTTATGTCTTTTAATATTTCCTTAATCATACACATCACTAACAACTAAAATCACACATGCAGAGATGTATGTATGTGCCTTTTGCTTTGGGGGAAATAGGGTGTGTTTTGGGGGAGGTAACAGTGGAAAGCAGAACCCAGCAGCACTGCCTTTGTAGTCCTTTCACCCAAAGTGGAGCAGACAGCCTTGTGCCCTCAGTCTGTCAAGGGAATAGTGTAACACAAGTCAGTACAGCAAAAAAAAAAAAAAAAAAAAAAAAAAGGACCAAAACTGTATTAATTAAGTAACCAAAAATTCCAGCTTGGGTTGGGAGGGTTCTTTTCAGTTAGACAGATGTTTATTTTGTGCAAAACAACAGCTGAGTTGCTTTTGCTCCCAGATTCATTCTTGCTAATGTGTGGGTATGTGACATATACAGGCATGCCCAAATTGTCAGAGTGTGCTCTTGCTGTCATTGTCATGCTCAGGAATAGGGGAATGGAGCTGTGCTCTGTGTCACACTGCTTGGTGTGAATGCAAGGTTCCTTCTGCTGTGGTGGCCCTGTGCATGAATAGAAAACTTTGCACTTTAAGCTACTGCTTTAAGATCTTTAATAAGCATTGATTAGGTTCTAACAAACACATAAATCTCTCTCCTCTTTCCTTTCCCTGCTCTGTTATGGAAAAACTCTTTGTCAAAAGAAAAATGATACAAAACTTTGTTTTATGATAAAAATATTTCACAGAGAAAAGAGTAAAATCTACCATTTTAAACTTGCTGTGAACTACCTTTATCTTTCAAAGGCTGTACTGTAGCTAATTCTGTAAAAATGTTACTTTATTTCAAAGCATGAAATCTGTAATAGAGGATTGATTTGTCACCTTTCAAAAGTAAATATTATTTTATTATTAATAGAGAATTATTTCATTTGTAAGAAAAGAAAGAATCTCTATGTATTACCTTAATTATGTATAATGTAGTTTTTATTCTTACAAGGGTAATGAAGTTCTATTTCAATAAGTGGATAGCTCTCTTAGACATTACACTTTCCATAAAAAATCTGAATAGTTTTTCCTACAAGAGACAAAATCCTTAGACCTCTATGGTTTTCCTAGGTGAAATAAAAGGCATCTGGATGTCTTTCCTTTTTTGACAAAAACATTGCATGGGTGTATGAGAAGCTTTTCAAGCCTTAAAGTAAATAATAGAACAAAAATGTGCCGTGGACCTGTAAGTCTACTTTTATTTGGACATAGGAATGTGCCCTGCATCCTGCCTGCCAGTGAACGATCCCTTCCTTGTAAATAGACAGGAATTTACACACCTGGGCTGAGAGAAATGCACAGGCACACACACCTAGAGATATCTGTGTGAGAGAAATGTAGAGAATATTCCATCTTAGCCCAATAACTGAAACCACTGATCAGGGCCTTCCCTTCCTGTGAGCTCTCATTTGCACTGTCTCTGGTCTTCACCCTGCTAAGGGCATAGCAGTATTGGCACATAGGTTTTGGCCTTTAAAGGAGTTTTTCTGTCTCAGGTATTTGTGGGGTTTTGTGGGCACAAGCAGCAAAGTTCAGCTCCCTGGAGCCCCTGCTCTGAATCACAGGTCTAAGGGATTTTAATTTTTTTTTCCATTTTATTTTAGGGTCTAAGCAGTCCTAAATGTATGCAGTAGTGTTTTAGTGGACTAAAATCATTCTGACCTGCCCATAAAGCACCTGCCTTTTGTCTCTCCTGCTGTGGTGTGGACAATCCTCAGGTTACCATTTCCCAGGCAGTGATTTGTTTGGGAAGACAGGAAAGAGCTGCATTGCTGCACTGGAATGCAGCCAACAGCCAGTGCACAGTGGGAGAAGGTGGGAGGCTAAAACATCTCCCCACCACTGGGGCAGTAGTAGTCTGGCCTTGGTTAGGTTTGTTGGGGTTTTTTTGCCAGAAGATGTCTGATGTTACCCTCACCAGCCTTGGGCTCCATGGAGTCTCTCCCACCTCCCCCAAGTGACAGGCTTGGGAGTCCTTCATCTGAATGGAGTCTAAACTCAGATGTTTTTACTTCCTGGCTCAGGGAGAGATTGACTTATCACCTGTAAGTTTTTGGGGTTTTTTGTTGCTTTTTTCTTTTTTTTAATTTCTAAGGCAATCTTTTAAGAAAACCATACATTTAAAAGCCCTTTTTCAGAACCTCTGACCTTTATCTGGTTAAGTATTAGCCAAAATCCTTGACCCTTCCCAATAAAACCTGAAAAGCAAAACCAAATATTTAACCATTAAGCAGTCTGTGATTTTATCACGGGGTTTCTCTCATAGCACCCTTTCTCTCCCTTTTAATAGGGGGGTCTTATACTGGTGTCAGGTGTTCCTTCAGTGAACAGATGAGGGTGTTATAGACTAACTACATGCAAGTGAGTTCTGTTCTTAGCGGCCTGTAAAAGGAGGGACCATACAAGGCTTAGGATTTGTTTACTCTTTCTAATTCTACCACATTTTTTCCATGTAGCATCAAGCAACTCAGTTGCAGTCCCGTTCTGAGGTTTAGATTTGCAATTCCATGAACAGTCTGTGGGAATGTTGTGATGAGGTACAGAATTCAGGCCATGGGGGAAAAAATATATCCAGTTCTCTTATTTTCAATGACATTTCACCACACAGAGCAAATGATCCTATAGGGAAGGCAGGGAATTGCAAAGCATAACCAAGCACGTTGGTTAGGTGAAAATCCAGCCTGTAATCCGGTGCTTGAATCCACATCTAAAATGGGAATCAGGGCAATACATTCCCAATACATTCTCATTCTTCTTTACGCACCTTTTCAATGCTGTGAAAGTAGTAAGGGAGTTTTTTAGTTTATCACAGATATCAAGTGGTTGATGCCAAGTGTGTGATGCAGGTGTGAGCTGTCCATGTTTCCATACAAAGTACAGTTCTCAGCTTGGACAACAATTGTGAATTTATGTTAATCCACCTCTGGCATTTCTCAGTCTACTCTGTCAAATTACTGCTGTGGAGTTCAGATACAAGTGCCATGAGGACACCTTAAAGAAAATGCACAGCTACCTGGAGGAGCTGTAGTTAATACTGAAGGAACTTCTAGATGGCAAAAGGCCTTCACCCTTCAGTGCAAATATATTTTCTAGCTAAAAAGAAGGAAAGAAAAGGGAAAAAAATAATAAAGAAAGAAAAGCAGAAAACTAAGTGCAACTAATAATCAAGCAGATAAAATAAGGGGGAAATTAAAGAGATAAATAAACAGGTAAAAATTAGAAAGAGATCTCTTTGGTTGCAAAACCCAAAGAGTTTGTGGTTTAGTACAGGATGGTTCCTTAATTTTTAATATTTTTTTTCCAAGTATGTAGGTACCCTTACATTTCAGAAGGGAGGGCAATGTTATAGCTATTACAGAGCAGCATGAAAGGCACTTTACCCACTAAGATTTTGTGCTCCTTGAAGCCTCTGGCCACTATCAAAGACAAGATTGTTGCCCAGATAGGTGGACTGCAGCCTAATCCAGCTGGGTGTAATTCCCTGTGACACATGCAGACGCCACCAGGGCAAGGAGACTGGTCTGTCCTGCTCCGTGCACTCTGTGTCTGTGCCTGCCCTCTCTGCTTTGAGAAAGCCACATCTGACTTCGCAGCTGTGGACAGGGAGCTTTCTGAGCCAGTGCCCTTTACTTTCAGAGAGATTGGTATTTATGGAGGGGCAGGGAAGGGGAGTCTCAGGCTCTTACTGTGGCTGCAGCAATCGCCACTCCCACGTTCCAAACAAAGATATTGGTGTGTAGCCACAGGGTCTGTGCCAGCTTGCGTGAGAGTGCAAAAGGGGAGAACCTAAAAATCAGAGCTACAAGCACAAAGCAAAAGGACGAACGTGACAAGAGTAGTAGCAGCCTGTTTATTTTAATTAAACAGGATTCAGCTGACACACAGGAGGTTTCCAGCCCACGCAGAGGAATGGTGATGACATCCCCAGCTTTACAGTGTAAGGATGAGGGGTGGAGACGCCGTGTCTGTGCTCCCTCCAGGAGCCTGCTGTCCCACCTGCACTGGAGGCAGCATGACACGCTGCCTGCCCAGGTCCAGACTCGCTCCAGCCCACTGGCAGTTTGTGTTCTTGCTATTACTCTTGAAGTAGCTACGAGAGATCCCAAACAAGGATTATGCAAGTCCACCAACCCACTGATATTTCCACTGTCCCCTCTTAGGACACTTTATTCTCTGTATCTGAACAGTACACTAAAAGTACAAGATGGAAAGTGAAACATGGATAGATCTGGGTGTGCTTTGATGAGTCAAGTCAAATCCTTAGCACCACCCCCTGGGCTGGTGAGTGGTTGTTTGCTATTGCTGCTGAAAACCATGGGCTGGTGATGGTCAAACAAAGAAGGACTGTTATTTTCTCTATGACTGGTTATTCAAGATGGACTCGTGCAGCTCATCATCTTAATGTCCTAATGTCTCTCAATCTAACTATATTTAATGGGTAAATAATTTGATATCTGAAAGTCACCTGGGGTTGCACTGCTGTTTTTCCTGCTAATCAGTATATCCCACTTGCTGAAAAGCTTAAGCACAAGCACATGGAGCACTTTGTTTTCACCTTGAAGAACAGAACCAGCCTTTTGTGGGGAATACTAAAGGTTACAGATTATTTTTTTTCTTTCTGCCTATTTCCCTTTCCAAATGAGGCGCAGATTTAAAAGTCAGTAAAATTCATTTGCACCTGAACAAATTATGTGTTGACTATTACAGACTTCAGAAAGGGTCACACATACATGTTTTTCAGAATACAAGGTCAAAAAGAAAGTGAGATAGCCCTGATCCTGCAAATAGACATGTTCTTAGCCTGTACTCCAGCAGGACAATATTATGTGTAAATAGAGAAAAAAAGGGAAACTTGTCTCTTGGAGAGGTTCTTCTCCCCAGTCTGTGGTATCATGTTCCACAGCAGTTTGGACAGAGGACCTATTCACAGCCATGTATTTTTAAAAACAGAATTATATGCATTTTATTTCATCTCCTCTTTCCTTTTTTTTCTTTTCATGTGAATGTGCTAAAACAACTGAATCTTCAAGCCATACTTCTAGCTCAGAGGTAGAATGACTTTTCTGAAGTCAAGAACCAATCTGGACTGACACATAGACAGAACACTGAATTGAAAAACCCTGTGTGATTCAAAAGAGGGTTTCAAAGGTCCCAAGAGGATTTAGATGACAGTGAGATCAGTAGAGAATAATTTGGTGGAGAAAAGCGGGTGTCCAAATTTTACTGTGAGCTCTCTGTCATCCTGAGGGGAGCCCTTTAAGAGGAGTTCTAAATATTATCTACTCGAAACAAAAGAGAACATGATCAGCTTCGTTATAACTTTCCCTTATAAAGCACCAAAGAACTTTTATTTCCTTGATTGCCATCTAGTGGAAAGTGTCCTGTCTGCATTGCATCATTCCTAGCAGCATTTCCATCTCAGAGCTCACTGAGCTGTGCAGGCCATTGCACTACTGAAACAAGGGGAAACTGATACTATCCATGCCTGTTTTGTGCTTTGTAGAGTACAGCAGGGACTTGCTTGGTCAAGTGCAGAGTGGCAGTTTTGTTGCTGACACCTTTACCTTCCATTAGCATCACTGAATGTTGCTAGGAGGAGGTGAGTCATCAGGATGTGGAAGGGTTCAAGATATAACCTGGCCATCTCTCAGGGCACAGGTCACTCACAATGAGCAATTAATGTGCATGGCCCCATTCCCCTCAGGCAGAAACCAAACTATGGGTCAATATTAATATTTCTAAGGTGTATTTTTTTTTCCTCAGGACAGTTCATTTCACGCATTCACTTTGTGCTATTGTAGAAGGTTGTATCAACTGTGTTAAGATGTGTTGCTGAAGCAAATGGGTTTATATTGTGAAAAAATGCAATTGATTTTCTCAGCCCACAGTTTGATCTGATCTTTAGTGTTTCTTGGGTATTATGAGATTCTGTAGGATATTCTTGGAAAACATTTTGAAATGCCAATCTGGATTCCTGAAAAGTACCAGAATAATTCATTTCAAAGAGTGTCCATTCATTGGAGACTCCAGAATGCTGGTGCATTGAGTCACATTAACCTGACCCTGATTTCTGTGGTATTTTTTCTCGATTCTTCCATCTTTTTCAAAATTTCAATGGCTTTCATTCAAGAATTTTTTTAGATGACCCACTCTCAGCCCTTAAGGAAGCAGCTAAGGATCATAACCTTGTTCCAAGCCTTCTTACATTGAAGTCTCACCAGTGCCAAGCATTTAGGTACCAAAGTAGTGTATCCATGCAATGTGCTTGTATCCACTTGTCTCTTCCTCTCTCCTCAGCAACCTTCCACTTGCTTTCCTTCCTGAGAAGGACAAGGCTTCTCTTGCTGCCATCCTGATGTGCTTCATGCAGCCTTGTCAAAACCTTTGCTGAAGAAATTCTTGTTGATCATGAGCTTCTGATTGAAAAGCAACTAAAACTCACTATTGAAGCCTTGATAAATTATGAATATCAACAGCTGCTACCCAGAACTGCTGGCAGTTAGCCTCAGTACTGAAGCAAAGTGATTGATTCCCTTTTGCCTTTAAATATAAATGTATGCAGAGTATTTCTAGAAGTTTCCCAGATCAGGTGCATAACTGGATGCTTTTTATAGCTCTTCTTGTCACTAAATTGCATTCACACCAATGAGAGGAATTGTTGGGTCTTGCCTACTTAATAAAGGAAGTTAATCTTTAGGGCACTTTATTTTTAATGTTGTCTTTTGCTGCATAGGAAAAAATAGCACCCAAGAGAAAATTGAAGGTTCTTGATAAAAATCTTTGTTAATGTTTTTCCTTCCTCCTTTTTCCTGTTTTTAAATAAAGATATGCAGAGCCTCGAGACGTTGCTGAGAGATGCAATAATATATGGACAGCCTCGCACCCACAGAGCATGGAGAAAAATTATCATCCTCGTGGAGGGCATTTACAGGTATGTTTGTGTTGTAGAAAGATGAGTATTCTATCATTTCTGAGGACAGAATGATGAATTGAATGGGGTAAACTCTGAGTATCTGAGGGAAATCTGAATGAAAGAGGAAATTCCAATAACATTCTATGATCTCATAAATAGGTTGGTTTCCATTATGACAGCCTGAACCTTGTATCCTGTAGCTCCAGTTAGATCCTGTACATTTTTCTGAGTGTTGATTTTAGCAAATCACAGTTGAGTGGGAGATGTACTGAGAGCAAGACAGGGCTACTAGCCCTAGTCCCTGGAACAGTTCAAATGAGAGAAGTGCCCTTGAGAACCCATCTGATAATAGCAACATCAATAATACAATGAAATTATAGAGCTCCTCAGACAGACAGCTATTGTTCACTTGTGTGATGCAGATTGCACCCAGTCAGAAAGACAAACAGTCACTGGAGTGGAGCAGCAAAGCAGTGGCACCAGCCATGCTCACCATCCTGGGCTTCATCCTGGCAACTGCTCCAGTCTGGAGAAGGTCGTTGAGAAGGCAGCCAGGGAGCTCATGGAGAAGGGAAAGGCAGGAAGGGCTGAAGAAGTAGAGGTTTGGATAGTAAGAGGGTTTGCTGAATCTAGGCAAGGTTGCTGCCATGATGACAGGGATGGGGGAGCAGGACAAGGGTGTTTTGGGGAGTAGCAACACCTGCCCCAGAGAGAAGGAAATCAGAACCACTCATTCACAGGACATGACAGGGTTTATAAAAGTGGCATTAGAACTTTATGTATAGGGATTGTATCATGTGTGGCTGAAATGCAGCCAGTCTGGATGGGCAGTCTCTTACACCATTTTACTGCAAAATGCTGGCACAGCTTAGCCAATTAGCATTTTTTTTGGAAGAAATCTTTTATGATCTCATGTCATCACAACTTCATAGTTGTCAGTGCTTTCTTTTTGCCTAACGTTTTCCATCCCGCAAAGGGACCAAATCGGTGCTTATCTAAACACCTGTCACTCAGAAGTGAAACAGGTCAGCAGCAGATCAGCTGATCCAAAGCAGGCTGAACATGTCCTTTCAACCAGAATAAACACAGCAAAACTACAAATAAACATTGCTTGGCACTACTAGCAGAAAAGCTCGGATTTAAGGACTTTGATCATGCAGAAATTAAGTGGACCACCAACATTTTATTGACAAATGTTCCCATTGGTTACATGGCTGGCAGAAAAGGTTCCAGCTGCTGAGCTTTGTTCACTTTTAAATCCTCTACCCTGAATATTGACCACTAGGGAACAAGAAGGTAGACCGGTAACACAGAGGCATGGATCAGTCCAAGCGGTGGGACAAACCCACTGACAGCTCTTTAAATATACTAACTTATGACTCTATTTCCAGATTTATGTTTGGTGTAGAGTTTTCCTGTAGTTTTGCAGTTCATTCTCAAATGAGATTTCATTTTCAAAAGTTCAAAGAACCTTCTGTTGGAATACAAAATAAAAACATGTTAAACCTCAGAGTACCTACTAAAAGGAACAATAAAGTTCCTTCAGCTCCATAAAGGCTAAATAATATTAAGACCACTCATGCCCTGAGTGTCCATGCTTCTGAAAGGCATAATAAAGTAAGGAGCAGGCTCACAGCCTGGGCAGTCAGAGCCAGAGTTGGTAGCTAAGAGTATTTCATAGGCAAAAAAAAAAAAAAAAAAAAAAAAAAAAAGAAAAAGAAAAAGCTGGAAGACAGAGTATAAATACTCTTACTCTTTTTCGTGTGTATGTTCTTTCCTTTCTTGGCCCAGCGTTTTTGAAAGACTAAAATTTTCCAGCCCCGTATTGGCTAACAGTAGTTTTCTTGAAGATTTGCCAAATTAACATTCATCAAGAGGGTTTAAGAGGAGTTAGAGTGTAGTTAATGTATTCTTCTTACAATAGTTAATACTGTTTTTTAATTTTTTTCCTTAAGTTATGTTTCAGGGACAGCAAATATAGAATTTAAATAACTTGGTCAGAGCCACTCTCCCAGTTATAATATCTTGATTTGCAAGTTTGGCTTGGCAAATTTTTACAGAAATGCTTTTTCCAGAGATGTGAAAGAAAACACTGAGTTTTCCTTTTGTAAAAAAACATTGTTCTATGGGACACCATAGTCTTACTATGGTGAAGTTAATGGTATGGAAAGAAATTTGCCTTCCGTTTCCATTAGGAGTATCTTAAAGTGTTTATACTGTGCATAAGCCCAGACTTAGCAGCTGGCAAAATTTGAAAAGGGTCATTGTTAGCCAACATGAGCATTTCTGGAAATCAGACTTGTGTCTGAAACCATAAACCACAGATTTTGCTTGGTTACAACTGAAGGCAGAAATGGCCTCTCAACTTGGGAAGCACTCAAGCTACATGTCAAATAAATAGCATTAAGTATATGTTTGTTTGCTTTTTAATGTCTCTATTATCTTCAAAAGGAAAAAAAATCATCAGAAGTAAATGTAAGTCCTAGTGAAAGCTGGTTCTTAACTTGGACCAGCCTAGGAGCAAATGTATTCCATTTGTGTTCCAAACTGAGGGAGACCATATAGCCATCAATCTTGACTCCAAAAAGCATGAACAAGTTTTGGCAGTGACCAGGGCACAAGTTAAACGGACTCGCTAAATCGTATTTTTATTATTTGAACTCCAGCTAATGTTTTCCTTGGCTTCTACCATTTCCAGTTCAGTATTAATCAGTTACTGTATTCTTACATGGTTTGTGGTGGGCTTCTGCTCTCTTCCATGCATATTTCTTTAGGAGTCACACAGGCCAAGGCCCAGGGCAGAAGTTGTGGGGAGTTATCAGAAAGTGATCAAAACAGATTGGTTTTCATTTGTTTTTTCCTTACTTTTAATTTAATTTGTGTATTTTCCCTTCCAGCTAAGAAAATAGCTCTGATAAGTTAGATATTGTCTGATGCCTTTTCATATGCATTAGAAGCTCCTTGGGGTTCAATGCCAATCGTGTAGGAAATTTAGCAGGGCTATTTTTTATTTCCTGGGATTAAGTGACTGGACTTCCAGAAGGGAACGAGGTAATATTTGATGTCTTTGGCCAAAGACCAGCATTAAAGGTTAACATTTCTATCATTTCAGTGTTGAAATGGAGTTGTAGTTGAGGGCAGAGTTGAAAGATTACCTTGAAATTATTGCTCTAAACTATGAAACAGAGATTGTTGTATGAATGTACAAGTTTCATGTAAGAAAACAGTGCCTAAAGTAACTGTTAAAGTGGAATGTATATGTCTTGTGAGTAGCAGGCCAGGAGAGGAGGGATTTTTCCCAATTACAAACTAGCCTGAAAAGGGAACAGATAAACTCTTTAAATGTTGAAAAGATAGTGGTACTCTAGGGCATGTTTAGAGATCAAGTAGATAAGAGGTGGAATATTTGTAAATTAGTTTTCCTGAGAGAAAAATAAAAAAGGAAACTGTGGTACCATAGTAGAATGTAGAAACCTCTTTTCCCAAGAAGTTTCAAGATAAACTGGGCAAAAAAAATCCATTTTGTGTCAAGGGCGAGCCTGTGTTCTCATCTCTCTCTTCAGGAAGGCTGAGACCTGTTGCAATGGCAGCAGAGAACATATACATGACTCCAACAGCACTTTAGTCCCTGTTCCATGGACACTTCAAGGCCATATTAGGAATTCTGTCAACTATTGCATTTATGTCAGCCAGCATCTTTTCAGAGCAGTAGATCAAAACTGAATTCACTGTATTCACTGAAACTGAATACAGGTGACTTGTTTTGCTAAGCAGCTTAGAGTTCCAAGAGAAATCTCCTACTCATATGAGAAAGAAAAAATTTCATTCAGTCTTCCAAAGGGTTAAATCTCGCATCATCCATGTACCACCTCCATGTATTCTGGGATTCAGCACAACTTTCCTTCCATTACACAAACACACAGCATTTTTAATTTACCATTTTTTTACTCTTTTTGAAGTTCAGTGCTGTCTCTCCTGCCTGAATCTCCGTGAGCCACGGAGCCTAACGATGACTGTATAAATGTGGAAAAACTATAATTGTCCTCCTCTACCTGGCTGATGTGCCCAAGCATGGCTGGAAGGTGGAGGGTGGGATTGCAGTTTGCAGAGGTGCTCCATGGCTCTCCCTGCAGACCAGCCAAACACAGCTAAAAGCTGCCAGGCCCAGCACATAGGATGGTCCAAGCACACCCAGTGGTTCAATGTCATTTTAGCTGACTAATGCTTTGACTCTGGGCTGTGTGAGGACAGTGGGCTCTGCCCTTGTATTCACTAGGAAAATGGCTGTGGTGGTTTAAATTGCTTCTCCCCCAGTGCCAAGTGCCATTTGGGAAAAGTGAGAAAGCCCAGTCCCCAATGCAGTACAAGCCCACCCTTCTTTGCTGCAAGGAACCTTGGTGCCAACACACAGTCCTGCAGCTGCCTCTTTTATGGTTGGGCAAGACAGAAGGACAAGATTTGCCAGCAGTCACCAACAGCCAAAAATTATGCCTCCAGGCACACACAGCCAGGCTCTCTGAACCTCCCAGTGTGAACAGCACAGGCAACCCTTGTCCATGGCTACACCCCCATGCTGTTACACTGATGGAGATTTGCCTTTGGGCAGGCCTCCTTCAAAACTGGAGACCAGTTTCCAAGCTTAGGAGACCAAAGGATGAAGAAGGACTAAAAGTGTCAGAAATTTCCCAAGTGCTAAAAGCAACACGGTGCTCCTTTTGTGCCAAAATTATCCAGCTGCACAGTACAAGTGGCAACAAAGCAGCCTGTGAAAGCCATTGGTCCAGTATCCAAAAACTTCCAAGATGCTATTGATTGCATTTCTCTTTTGTACTTGCTATTTCGGACCAAAGTCCATGTTTATGGTCATCTGAAACTTGTTGCATTTGCAAGTGGATTCACCGTAGCCACAGAGCCCTGGTTTTTCTGGCACATGGCACACTTACTTTGTGTTTGATAGGAAGTTTTTAGTTTTCAAAGACCTGCTTACTAGAGCTAGTGGAAGAGAACACGATTAACTTGTTATGAAATGAATACTGAGTGCATCTGAGCATATCCAAGCATAGCTGTAGTCATCCCACAAAGGTTTTCAAGGCACAAGTCTTCACAGCAATATTCTGCATGTGTCATCTTTATGGGATCAGAGAGTATTTCTTATTTATCTCCCTGAGCTTGCATTTTTGCTGGACACCTCTTCCGTGCCTTCTCATTTACTGACATGACTGCCAGCAGTGCAAAAGATTTATCATCTCTTCTCCTTTCTATAAATCTCAGTACGCTGTTAATCACAGAATCATGGAATGGTTTGGGTTGGAAGGGACCTGAAAGCTCATTTTGTTCCAACCCCCCCTGCCATGGACAGGGACATCTTCCACTAAGCCAGGTTTAGTTCAGAGCACCATCCAGCCTGGCTTAGAACATTGCCAGGTATGGGGCATCCACAGCTTCTCTAGGCAGCCTGTGCCAGTTCCAGATACTTGGTTTTTCTGTATGGCTGTAAGAAAGTAAAAAGAAAAGGAATGGAAACTTTTTTTCCTTTTGATTACTAGGTAGCAGGCTCCATTTCCTAAAAAGTACATATTGAAGCAAAAATTGGCAAGACTGGATTTCAGCTGCCTGTTTTAATCCCTGATTCTGTGAAGACTGGGAATGCTTAGAGTTTATGGCACCAGCTGTGGGTTTCACATGGCCAATCTCCAGTGTATGTTGGACCTAAGTCCTCTGGACCAGATGAATTTGCTCTAGAGCTGTCATGCCCAAATATTGCCACAGTAGCTGACGATGAAGTAAGCAAGGACCAGACTGAATTATAGAAGTTCTTTATAATATTTCTTTTGTAGAGTTGAACTGTAATGTGCTGCTTAGGGTAAATATCTCTGCCTTGCTTTACACCTTTCCTTTTCTCCTCTGACACGTAGACAATTTACAAACATTCAAGGACTTTTTGACTGGTTTTGAACGTTTGAATTCTAAAACTGTTTAACTGTTTTGTACTCACCTGCAAGCGGGAACGTGTTGCGAGTTTTCTTTGGCTTATAAGTAAAAAGCCAAATTGAGATTCCAGAAGAACTTTGGTGGAATAAGGCAATTAATGACTGTATTTTCTGCCAGTCTGGGAAGGAGCCCAGGGTTTGTTGTTCACCCCTGATTCTCTCCACGAGCAGCATGGAAGGGTCCATCGTGCGCCTGCCAGAGATAGTCTCCTTGAAGAACAAATACAAAGCCTACCTCTACTTGGACGAAGCTCACAGCATTGGAGCAGTGGGAGCAACGGGCCGAGGAGTCGTGGAATACTTCGGGATGAGTCCCGACGACGTTGACGTGCTAATGGGAACGTTCACAAAGAGCTTTGGCGCAGCTGGAGGATACATAGCTGGCAAAAAGGTAAAAGGAAATAAACAATTTCACATCAAGGATGTGGGGACTGCTTTTGGATGGTGTGTGATATATTTCAGTATCTTTTTGAACAGCCTGCTTAACACGAGCACTGTTCTAAAGTTAGCATCATTTTTGCCCGGATCCCAAATGCACATCAAACAGTCAGACTTTCTTATTTTTGTCTCATGTTCATATTATGTAATTTGCTTGAGTTGGGTTATTCTGTGCCACCCTGATGATTGTTGTTTGTCTTGGAAATGTTTGGACATGTTGTGGTTAGCTAATATACTTCCCTACATTAATTTGCATGCAGATTACTCATTACTTTGTTTCACATTTGTAAACAGTGTGTGGAGCAATATTGAGAGATTAAAACCACAGTTTCATCCACTGATAATACAATTCCTAGAGTTGTGGATTGACATAGTTGCATTTTTTAGGAGAATGGAGAAAGAGGTTACTGGGGGCCTTTTGCAATAGTAAACTCTGTGTCCTCAGTTGCTCCATGTACATTAACAAAACAATCTCTTGCCAACAACAGATGTCAACAAAAAGTAGAGCTGAGCTTGCTTTAACTGGGGGTGTAGAAGAGAAAGCATAATCAGCACCATTGTGAAATGTCATTGGTTTTGTTGCTTGACAGAGAGATCAAATGGTTGCTGATTAT
The DNA here is from genome assembly GCF_965231275.1 of Zosterops lateralis. Lineage (NCBI taxonomy): Eukaryota > Metazoa > Chordata > Aves > Passeriformes > Zosteropidae > Zosterops > Zosterops lateralis. The sequence goes on from NC_139764.1 coordinate 6,513,026, forward strand.
TTTCTCTTTTCATACCCAGCTGAATGTACTTTTTAAGCAGTCTGCTGAATGAGTGGGAAGCCTGTTTAGACAGCCCATATGGTTGTTGTCAGGATAACATTAATAAGGGCAGCCCTACAGTAGAATAAAAGGGCTATAAGAAAATATAAACTGTGTATTTCTTACTGTCTTTTTTGAGTTTGCCCCTGGAGATCTTAAAACCAAGTGTTATAATATATCAAGAATCAATTTTCTTTGTTTCCTTGGCTTCCTGAATTTGTGTCTCTGTGTTTGTTTCTTACCAAAGACAATGTGTGTAATGTAGCTAGAAAGTATAGAAATATTAGACCTGTGAAAAGTAGTCCTATGTAATTTATCCTCTAATCCTTGGAAGCTTTTTTAAGTGAAAACAGGTCACTCTTTTCATGACTGTGTGTATCACTAAGCTTAGCCTCAGGCTCCTCAGCCTTGGAAGGCTGCTCACCCATTCATCCACTTACGTTCCTTTCTGCAGCCAAAAACTCACAGTGGTGCTGTTTATTCTGCATCAGCTGGAGCCCAGAAGCCTTCTTAGCTTTTAACCAAACCCTCAGGAATACAATTGCAAAATGGCCATGCACAACCTGTGTGAGGTTAGGTAAATCTTTATCCTCAGCACTGGAGTTACTGTGTAGACTCATACAGCATTTTGGTAGTGATTTGTGTTACTCTCACTGGATTTTATCTTTTTTCTGATGGTATTTTTTTATCAAAGACAGTATTTAAGTTTTTCTCACTAACATGCACTCAACTTTTAGCGTGGTAACTGTTACTCTGATATTTTTCACTAGGGCATATTAGTTGTTATAACAATGATGATCTTAGTAAGATTTGAATTTCTACTGCATGCCTGGATTCAGGAGAGTTACTGGTGTTTTAGATGTGCCTACAGTATATCAATGGTTTTTCTAAGAGGGCAGACTGTGCTCTTAGTTATTGTGCTCTTAGGAAATGTTAACGCAGTTATACCAACTCTGACATGACTGTCCCTGCCACAATGATTGAAAGTTTTGATTGGAAATTTATGTGCTTATAGTCACAGATCCCATTAAGGTTGCTTTTCCTGGGCTGGGGCAGAGGACCTTTACTGATGTCATATAGCCCTTGTTTCATTACCAGAGGGAAACTCAGCAGCACTGTTTTAAGTGCAGCTGTTCATTGGTCTTGAAATTATTTTGGCTCCTTTATAATATGTCTTAGCACAGAAGTAAACATTATTCTATTCCAGACTTTTGTTTCAGCTGTAATTGCCCCACTTATATGGTAAAGCATTTGCACCTGCCTGATGTTTCTTCAGGCCATGTATTTTAACAGTGGCAGCCAAGAATGCAATCCAGTAGCTGGTGAAACGTCCTCTTCCTTTTGCACATTCCCACTCCTGCAGTAGTTAAGAGGGAGATCTGCTGTTTGGCAAGCTCGAGGCTCATTCATGCTTTGTTTTGCTTGTGTAAGGGCCTTGTGGACTTTTTACGAACTCATTCTCACAGTGCTGTGTACGCCACATCCATGTGTCCCCCCGTAGCAGAGCAAATCATCAGGGCAATGAAATGTCTCATGGGACTGGATGGGACAACACAAGGTAAGCAAGCCTTCCTTTCCTTCCTTCCTTCCTCCTTCCCTCCCTTCCCTCCCTCCTTCATTTCAGCTGCTACCCAGAGCATCTCTCTGAGTTCAGGAACAAGAAAAACGTCATGCAGCAGCAAAGAAGTATTGCAGTGCAATAGACAATGCAAAAGAAATCCTTTTTATTGTAAAATTAATACCCAAATCATCATACTTCTAAGTGCTGTCGACCTTGGGGTTTTTTACCATGCTCATCCACATGCAGCAGGGATGGAAAGATTTTGGGGTTCTGCCTGTGTAGTTGCCAGCCCATCCTGCTCTGCAGCAACAAATAGAAATGCATGGATTTCCCTTGGACTATACTGTCTGACTTTGTAGTAGGGTTCATGAGGACATGCCTTCATTTATGGGCTAGCCACTGTCAGTTTAGCTTCTTTGTAAGTGTGGACCTTCAGAATGGCAAGCAACTCAAGCATGGTGCAGCATTTCAGAACAGGTATTGTATGTTAAATAATAGCATGAAAAAAATATTATAATAATTCCTACCTCACTCAGGCATCAATTATGGTGTCCTGAGCCTAGTTTTGTACTACATTTTGTCCCAAAAGAATTGAGTACTTGGTGTCCTTATGAAAACTTAGGTGTATTTCTATACCTGTCTTGAAGTTGGAAATGCAGCTACTGTGCAATCCTCTGTGTGACATGCTTTATCCTCTGTGGGATGTTTTATCCTCTGTGTAATATGGTTTTCTATGCAACAAGCAACAAAACAACTGTGACATACATACTGTTTCAAAACAATGCTGATATTTGTTTGGTGTTCTAGGAGTTAAATCCCAATATGGAGAAAAAGTGATTGAATTTATGTAGGTTTTTTTCAGGAATGCCTGAGAGTCACTATATTCTTTAATGTGCAGCTGACAATGCAGATTCTGCTCTGAATTGCAATCTCTTTTGTACTGTTCCGGCAGTGCTATTTTCTCTTACTTTGTCTGAGACTAACAGCATTAATTCTGTATTAGTCCTGCCTGATGGATATGACTGGGATAAGGTGGGAATGGAAGGGTAGATGAGAGCAGGTAAGATATTGCCCTGTACTGTCCTGTTAGATACAAGGCTTTTAAGACAGATATCACAGCGCTTTGATGAGGCCAGAATTTACAGACCCAGAGTGCAGAAGGAGGGATAGATAATCCAGTCCCAGTGCCAAATCCTGCTGAGTGCAAAGATAAAAAAAAGGCAGCAAAACTCCAGTGCGGTGCGCAGACAGGCGAGGAAGCTTTTGTCATTTTGGTGGAGAAACCAGGGCATAAAAACTTGATTCCAGCTTGAAATTTGGAAGATCCCTGTTGCATGTGCTGATGCCTACCTATGAGAGACCATCCCTGACACCCTGCCCCGGCGCTTGCCGTGAGAGGGCGGTCTGACACCGAGCCCACCCGGCGCTCCCAGATGCCGCATGTGAAAACACGAAACACGCAGAGAGCATTTTTCCAGCCCTTCAAAGCCTGTTAAAAAACTGCTCTTCAGCTAGCGTGATCCTGCGTGCAGTTCAGCTACAGGATAAGAGGAGAACTGGGTTCAAGATGGAGTCTTTTAGATGTGCGTGTCTGTCTCAGGGCTAAGAGTTTGAAGCGTTTTCTCTTCGACAGGCAGGGCTGTTTAATGACACAGTGTTTGCATTTCTGCGCTAAATAAGAGCTTATTAAGTCTTCTGCAAATCTGTTATGAAATAAATTAGTGCTCTTGTCAGTTTTGTTTTTTTTTTTTTAAAAAGCCTTGTAATATGAAATTCAAATGAGTAGGAAAACAAATGAATAAATCATATATCACAACTTAGACCATTGCACAAAGGCTAGCAAGCTGGCTGTGATGTGTAAAAATGTTTCTTGTCCTTCTGAGCCAGACTCATTATTTTAGTCTTTTGGGTTTTCTTTCATGTGGGCCTCCCTTCATTAGGCTGTCTTGTGGACTACAAAAAAAAAAAAAAAAAAAAAAAAACCACCACAACCCAAAATACAGGGAAAAAATGCTGTGCTGGACCACACTACAATGTGTTGCTTTGGTGTCGGAGAGAGGAAGGTGGTGGCTTAGAAAGGAACAAGGAACAGAAGGGGGAAAGCACCATCTCTCCTTAGATATTTTTGATTCCAAGGACAGAGTTGTTAGGTCCACTGTCACACAAGGTGGTGAATCCTGCCTATGAGTGAATTCCTGTGAGAGCATGAGCTGTGGAGCAGAGAAGTTTCAAGTAAACTGAAGTTGCTGCAGGGTAGTATCGACCATGTGTTCTCTGGAGGCCTCTCAGATCCATAAGAGTTTATTTTGCCATTAATTGCAAATGGCATTCTCTTCCCTCTTATAAAGAATTTATAGGGGAATCCTTTATAAGGAGATGTCCACCAGTGACTTGTCCTCCAGAGGTCATTTCTCTGGGAGAGTGAGCCTTGCAAAAATCACTGGGAATGTTTTAGACAATAATGGAATTAGTTTGCTAAAAGGTTCTGTGTGAATTGGAGGCTGCTTGTTGAAAACAGGATGAAACAAGGGGGGTAACAAATGTGTTAACCCAGCGTGTTCTTACATCTGAACTTTGTGACTCCTTGGCAGATTAACAGACAACTAAGAGAAGGAAGACTGATTTGGTCATTTAAGTTGCTGCTCAGAAAAATCCATATTTCTTAGTCTTCTTTATTTTCCCAGATATAAGACTGTTACCATCCCTTGAATTTCTTGGTAGTTATTCTCCACTAATTTCTTAAGCAGCAGATTTAGAAAAGACTAACACAGATGCAATTATATAGTAGGTAATGCCAGAGCCCAGAAGTGCAGATACTGCTTGTGTATCCTGATGTGTGTCCAGTTGATTGATCTTCCATATTTTCTTCCTTTATTTTCAATTAGTAAGAATGTGGTTGTTTGGAAAAGGAATCAGGATATACATTTCCCAGATAGGATCAGCACAGGGGATGCAGGATATGAACAGATGTTTATGGGCCCAGGGGGTACTGCTTCATCCCGAGGAAGGAACAGGTTAGCACCTTCAGAGTAATTCTGTGAAACCTAAACTGTTCAGCTGGAAATTACCCACAGCCAGTGTCTGTTCCACGCTGAAAATCATAAACATTTGGTTATGTCCCACATCAGCATTTGTGATAGTTGTGAGACATTAATGTCATGATAATGTGACTGGGAGGACACTGCAGAGCCCACAGCCAGCTATTACAGTTTCATTTATTTTGCCATGTTTTCTGTGGTGACTCGAGAAAATGAGGGGCAAGAAATGCTAAATTAGGAAAAGGTAGTAGCTCCCTCAAAATTGGTAATACAGCATTGTTCCTGCCTGGGAGAGAGGAACAGGTTGAGGTCAATATTACCAGTATTTCTTGAGTAACTATATGCAAAGAATCAGAAACTGACTATAAAAGATGCAAATGTAAAATCAAATTTTTAGTGGAGTAAAAGTCCTGTTTTTCTCAGTGCCATGTTTTACAGAACTCTGAAAATTGATGTCATTGTAGAACAAAACACATTGGTTCTTAGTACCATAACATCATAGATACTTTCATAGTTCCTATAATAGAGTTGTTCGAAAGTGTATGAACTTCTGGCAGCTGTATTTCCTCTAGTAATGTCATAAGGCAGCAAGTTCCACAGTTCAGCTCATGTAGTCTATTAAAAAGAAAAAAAAAATAATTTTATCCATCTTAAGCCTTTGTGGCCTTTTCATCTCAAATGTGTCTCTGCTCATTTATTAGGAAATATGGGAAGCGGAAGTTCCCATGACATTTACTCTTTATAATTCATAATATAGATATTTTTTATGTGTTTTCCTCGTGGCTTTCTCATTACACCACTGGAGATACTTCAGGAAACTCAGCAGCTGCCTTAGTGGTTTTGTCCCATGATGAGACTGGGGTTGACTCAGAGTGTGTGGACCCTGCACAAATTTACAAGTAAACTTACTTGCATGCAACATAGCCCCTCCAGCTGTGCCCTCAGACCTTTTCTTCCTCCCCCCTTTCTGCTTAAGGATACCAAAAGCATATTTTTACACTTAAACCTGATAGGTATAAAATAGAACCACTAGGCAGACAGAATAAAGACTGCTGGGAAGTCCAAAGCAATCTTTTTGATGACTAGTAATAGATTATACTGGTGTAAAAAGCAAATTGCAGCATTTGTAAAGGAAGAATTTTTTTCTGTTTAATGCATGGCAAACGATAATTCAGCAACATCAGTGGGCATTTTTCATGTTTTTATGGGATGCTGAAACATCTAAAAGTTTGTCCTCTGCAATCTACTAGTAAAAAATATTTTGTTAAAAGATAATTCCTGAAGTTGTTTGGATTGTAAGTGTTTCTTTAAAATTATCATTTACTTTGCCATTTGTGCTGATTGGTTTATCTTTTTGCAACTACTACTTTTCATTTATGTTTTTAGCAGACTCTTGAGTTCTTGCATTTGAGCTCATTCAGATTGTGATAAATGGCAGAACACAGCTTTCTATTTTGGTTTGGCACTAAAGAAATTATTTTTAAAAGGTTCCTTTTTAAGATATTTCCATCAGCCTCAGATTTTTTTGTATAACTGGAGGAGCACCTCCTTAAAATCAGTTTCCATCATTTTCCTCTTCTATCTGTCCTCAACAATCTTTTGAAAACATTTGTTTTGCTTTGTAAGGATCCTCTGTAAATTCAGAAACCTTAGTTCCACATCACCATGACCTGGCATAAACCAACACTGGTGCAAGGAAGAACAGTCTTGCCCTCAGTTTCTCCTTCCCCTGCCTATCACCTTTCTCATGCCCCTTCTCCCTACAGCAGTGTGTGTGCAGCCCTGCAATGAGCTGAATCAGAGCACTGATGGAGCTGAAAAGTAACCAACCCTCCCATAAATGGTTATCTTGTACCCAAACTGGTCCCCAGAGCCAACCTGCCATATGGCTCCAGGAGCCTCACTGTCAGGACTTGAGCAGCTGGAGCCAAGAGGAACAATCCGTTTTGCAGCAAAATAAATTGTGCCAGACTGGGCTGATCATGAAACTATTGCTGCAAGCTTTAAATCTGCAAGTGGCTTAGAGGTGGACCCCTTGGACCTGCTCAAAACAGCTTGCAGAATCAGTCATGCTAAAGCCTATCTTTTTCAAATTCTCATTTTGCTGCTTCATTCTGAGGGAATAGCTTCTCTTAGGCCCTTAGCAAGCAGAATGCTTGAACCCTGGCTTAATTTAAAGTTAATATTCCCAGTAAGTATGTGGTTACATTTCAAGCCCTTAAGCACATTTATTCCCTGTTTGCACAGCACTGGCTCCATGGCTAGGGCTCCCAGTCACGACAACAGCAGAGATATTAGTGATGATAATATGCTGCCACAATTATTATTTGTCTAAGCTGAACAGCACAGATGTTCTCCCATCAGTGGATGATGAAACTGAGCTAAATGGTGACATCTTTGCTCAAAATGAGTGAGACACGCTGTTCTAGTGGAGATACTTGCCGTGTGATCCACCTGCCACAGGACATCAGATGGATCCATGGAGGGATCTAAACAGCTGATCTGAACAAGCAGGGGCTTTGGACTGATAGTGTTTGCAGTGATTTGCAAGATCTCTGAGGATTAATCAAATTCTACCTCGTTTGCAGTCACTTTTTTTCATATTCAAAGTTAAACCAGTGCTGTAGTCCTCTAGCAGACCCTGCCCGTGGGATAAATGTTCCCTGTATCCTGACATAAGCGTCAGCTGCAGGCAGAGGAGGGATGACAGACTTGGCTGTGACCTGTAGCCTGTGCCCCAGCGGTGAAATGCTTTCCCCAGGGAGAGCAGCAGGCAGCTCCATGGCACAGCTCCCTTTCCCGAGTGTTTTTCCTGCCAGGAGGGAGTGAGGATCCCTCCTCTGCTGCAGATGCTGCTGGAGCAGCGCAGCCGAGCACAGAGCAGGGAAAGCGCCGTTCCTTAGCGGCTTTGGGATCCCTGGCACCTCAGGAACACCTAATGGGATGCAGATGGAGCTCTTTGTGCTCTGGCTGAGTTCCAGCGGCGGGACGGAGCCGTGATTAATCACCTGTGCTGGGAGCGAACAAGGCTCAGCCAAGGCTGGCTGCCCTGTCCCTGCCTTGTGTATCTGAATATAGATAAGGGGCTGGGCAGGCACATCTGACTCACTCGAGAAATAAAGTCAAAATGACCGAATCGTTACAGTTTTTCTCCTTTCTGCTTCAACCGAGGTTGCCATTTTTCTTCCCCCTAATCTTCTCTGAAAAGTGTTTTGCAGCAGTTCACAATTAAAAGAAGTCCTTAAGGGATTGTTTAGCAGCTGAATTAGGTTGAAATTGCTAGATTTCTAGTTAACATTAGATTGTAGAAGTAAATGTCTTCACTTCTCCCCAGTTCATAGCAAAGTTATTTTTTATGAAGATTGTTTTATCTGAGAACATATTTCCTTTAGGCACCCCGGTTTTACAGCATTCTCTTTGTGATTTAATGCACATGGAGGTACATGTGTGTTACTCTTATAATGGAACCAGAGGAAAAAAATGAAAATCTGTCCATCTGCAATAGTTTAGTGGGAAAGAGCTATTGTTTTCCAGTTTTTTTTCCAGCCTATGGAAGATTGCTTTTTCCTGTCTAGTTGTTAGCAGAGGAAGGCAGGGAGTTGAATGCTCCATCCAAGGAGCACTGACACTGGTATGTAAAAGCTCAATTGTACAACTAATTATCCAGAAAGACCCTATGAAACAACAGCTGGAGGGGATTAAAGCAGGTGGATTTGTGTCTTGAAGAGTCCACTGCATGCCAAAAACCAGTACAGTGTGGGGTTGTCTTTCCTGGCATGGGCTCAGGAAAAAGAGCTCTCCTTCACCTCCTACACCTGAGATCTTGATATAAAAGGCTACAGGTGGCTTATTCCTCTTTCCAATAGACTGAGTCACAGCTTCCAAGGGCAGGAGCCTACAGGAAGAGTTCAAAAGTGGAACGTTTGTGCAGGAATTGAATGCAAGCAGCTTCTCTGCTTATGAGCATTTTGTGGCAGGCAAAAGCAGACATCCCTGGAAGAGGAAAACAGAATTTTGTTTTAGAGAGCTGATAGTTTTATTGCCTCTTTTGCTGCCAGGATAAGATCCTCAGCTCGTGAACAGCAAAGTTCTATTGAAGTGCACAGAGCTGTGCTGGGTAAAGCCAGCCTAGGATCAGGCCCTTGGATATGTAGTCAGGATGCCTTCCTGATGTCAGGTGCCCTGAAAGTGTGTGACAAAGCCTCTTGCTACTCCAAGTGGCTCTCTTAAAAAGCTTGTTGCTTCGAAGAAATTATGACCAAGCTATTACATTTTACTATTTCTCTTTTGCCTTATTTTTGTATTTTTATGTCAACTAAGCCATATTAATTTTGAGCTATAAAGCTTTCTAAAAGCTTGCATAAATTAATGAGCTAAAGCCAGCAGTATACAGTGATGCGTGTCACATAAAAATACAATCAGCATTTTTCCCAGAATTGCCAACACCTTAGAGCTTTGCAGTAAACCAAATATTTTTAAAGTGGTGCAACCAAATGAAAACTCTAAATTTGCCAGCAGAAGGTAGGTTGCTGATGCAGTAAATCTGCTTTTCTTGCACTATCCAGGCAAATAATCCTTTATTTCAGAAAAATGCCCATAAACCAGCTGTGTGTGTTCCCAGCAGCGTGACGATGACTTACGAAATTTGAGGATTGTTTATCGTTCACTTTTCTCTCTTTCCTTCCCTTCTTGATTCAGTCAATAAGAAGATATAGAGCACTTAATAAAGTTGTTCTCAGCCTTAGCTGAGCATTTCATGTGCTTAGTTTTAAACACTGGAGCATTTCATGTGCTTAGTTTTAAATAGAGGAGGGTTGTTTTTCCCTGTCCAGGCTGTTTTTTCCAAACATGTGCTGTGTTGTGGTTCACATATTTCATGGAATATAACTCTCTGGATATGCTGCATGCTGTGCTATAAGCTCTTTGCATAGACTGTAAATCCTCGAGGACTTTGCAAAGTAAGAATTTTGTAACACATATATTTATTGTCTAGGGACCTGATCCTCTAATTAGTCCCATACAGGTAAATTGTTGCACTTACATAGGTGCAGCCATATTCTTTTAGTTCAAGGGTCTGCTGGGCAGATTTTCACTCAATAAATATCAAAGGATGCAAGATCCCAGCCTCAGGAACCAAAGAAAATGCTTTCTAAGTGTGGTGCTTTTACTTAAACATCCCATGGTAAATTTGGACTAAGACCTGATTCTAAACTGAATTCATCACCCTTAATCTGCAGGGTGGGGGAAAAATCAGGCCAGTGAGACAAAAATAAACATTTTGCTCATATCTGCCTCCTTATCTGACGTTGGAAGGTCCCATAAAAAAATGAAAAAGAGTGTTGAAATACAGCTACAAATTTCAATGGTTTTATTGCTCTTATAGGGACAGCATATAAGAAGCCTTCGTATATGGTGTGTGTCTGTGGTCTTTGACCACAAAACTTAACATGAGAAAGGAAAGTGTTGACATTTGGTAAAGAAATAGATTCCTCCCAGCCACCCACCCACAAATGCAGTGTGTGTAGCAATCGTCTCCTAATGTGCTTCTTTTCCCTCCAGATATATGTGAGTGCTCTGATCTTTTATTTGGCTCTTTGATGCATCCCTGCAAATGAAATTAGTATTCTGGGACGTCGCTAAAACATTCAAGTGGCTCTTTTGCATCAGCACTGGCTGGCTTGAAATGAGCTCCATAGAGAGTCTTAAAAGGGGGGGATCTCTCACCACAAGCTGGTTGAGGATGTAAGGTCGGGAAAGGAAGACTAGAAAAGGAAGAGGTGTTTGACTTTGGGGGGGTTGCCTGAACCTCCTCCTTCGGTTCCGAAGTTTCCTTAGCTGGAGTCTAAATTTCCAGCACCAAAAATAAGTAGGGACAAAAATGGTTCAACTCCGGGCCCTGCGCATATGGTTTGATAAATAGTGAACAGCCCAGCCTGGAATCCTGCGTGGCTCACACTGTGTTTCCAGCTCTGTGGTAAACACATGAATAGAAAGGAGAAGGCACAAGTCTTAAACTGCACTCGCCAAGAACATCTGCATTTATGAAGAACTTTCCCTAAGTGAAAACCTAGTAGTTTCAAGTGCTTTCCAACTGAGAGTTTGGAAACTAGCTCAAGGGCTGCTAGGATAGCAAGGAGCAGCAGTGGCTTGGAGCCCCCAGTTCAGGTTACTCCTCCACCCTCCTCCTCCTAAACTGGACATTGAGGAGGTGCTAATAACATCTTTACAATTTCTAACGAGGGAAAACATCTCTCTTTAGATGTCAACCACATTATTCTGTAGTTCTCTAACTCCCTGTCCTTACCATCATCTCCCCTTCCCTCCTCCTCCTCCTCAATACTTCCTCCTGTTTCTTTGGGATCTACTACGCCAAAAATATTTTTGGAAATACCACAGACTATTGTTTTTATTAGTGACTGGAAAGCTTTGTAGTAGGATGCTTTTGTGTTTCATTTGTTTTCCTTGCTCTGGCACAGCTGTTTTTGCTTTAGCAGCATTAGAGAGATGGTTAAACTATTTGTGGCCTTTTCTAACCCAGCAGATCTCTTCCACTGAGTGCTTTAAACTGAATGACTGAGACTGTAAGTAACAGGTTGTCTGAGTGGGCAGTTTTCTGCATAAAGTTACAAATGCACTGGTTTTATGAGATCTTTTAATTTGTTCAAGCAAAACGCCAATCGCTGTGAAGCAAGTCCCAGTTTCCCTATAAATTTCCCAGCCAGAACACTGACAGAACCTTGACTCAGGAGAACACAGAACAAACGAAGCGGTAGATCTTGTTCAAACCTACACATGTTCAGAAATATTAATGGAAAAGAGGTTCATGTAGGTGTGGTGATCCCCACTTCAGCCAAGAGGGAAAAGGAAGAAAAGTCAGAGCAGATGGTGGGGGCAGAATGTGGTCTGAGGACAAATCTGCCAAAGGTGGCATGTAGCTGCTGCAAATGCCTTACTGGCAACTGTGGTTACACAGAGCAAGATGGGGAATTAGGAAATAGGGATCCAATCAGAGAATGGTGACAGCACAAAGTAGTAAATGAAGAATGGAGCAAATGAAAGGTAAAGTAAAATGAAAACGTAAATGGAGAGTGAAAACATAACACATCTGTACAAAGGCAAAGGGAAAAGCAAAGGGAAAAGAGGAAATGAGTTGCACTGGAGGTTTCAGTGTTCATGTCTGGTGACATAATGTAAGTGATATTGAAAGTATGGGCTGATGAACAGCAGGAAAATGAAAGTTAAGCATGTAACTGTGTCCTGCTAAATCCCAGCCTTACCACAGATTCTCACCACCTCTGCTGGGCAGACACAAGCTGCTGAACAGCGATTAGGTTGAGAGACTCAATCTGCTTAACAGTGGCTTGGCAGTTTTGTTTCTGGTGAGGTCAGGCACAGGAGAGACCTGGCTGGACTTGGCTGTGTGAACTTGGGCTGGCACTAGGCAGGCTTGTGGGTGTGGAGGAGGTGGCACCACCCCTGTCAGCACCTCACAGCAGTGGAAGAGCAGCACATAGATCAGTTCTGATCTGACTGTAACTGATCTGATATAATGCAGATGGAGTGGTGAAAGGATGTATCATATCTCCTGCTAGAGTACATAGAGCATGTTTCTTGCCTCTTTATGCAATGGCTTGGGAAGCAATTGCACTTGTCAGAAACCACCTCCTTTGTGGCACTAAAAGGAAATGGCTGAAATGTCTTCTCAAGCACATTTTTTCTCTGCTGTTTTTATTCTTTTCCCTCCATTAAAAACAATTGTTTTCAACTCTCCTGTAAGTTTTGCTGGGGGTTTCATCTGTGGATCCATGACTAAATTAGGCCAGGGACAATGCAGAGATAATAGTCAGTTATGTTGAGAAAGAGCATACTTGATTTACACCTCCTATCTGCACTACTTCTCTGTAGGTGTTTGTCATCTGGGAGGTTTTATTTAGCACAACAAAGTCCAGGGAGTTGTCCACATGTCTGTCCACAGACAGGGACTGTTTCTGCCCATGGGAAGGCACCTCACAAGTGCAGGAGTATCAGCCATCCATCCTACAATGCCATAATAATCAGTGTAGTTGCATTTAGCTCGTTCCATATTTTTCTTCTCAATCAAATGGCAACATCTACATTTCAGCCAAACTGTTACCCCCCAGCCCTGATTCTTGCCTGTTTCTAGACTTCAGTTGTGAGTCTTTGCACTGACTGTTCTCCTGACTGGCTTGTTTCAGGGCTCCAAAGAGTGCGTCAGCTGGAGAAAAACACAAGGTACTTCAGACGAAAACTGCATGAAATGGGCTTCATCATTTATGGCAATGATGATTCTCCTGTTGTTCCCTTGCTCCTTTATATGCCTGGTAAGATAGGGTAAGTACTGAAGAAACCTTGCTGCCCAAACAAGCACTGTTCAAGTTTGTGGGTTATTTGGTACACAACTGCGGAAGATAATGTTCTCTGTGGTAGGTGCTTCTCAGGAGAACCATACACTGTTATTTGAATTCATCATTTAGTTCTGTTTTCTTTTAGATTCTCCCCTAGGTATAATTTGGAGTTGTTCCAGATGTCAGAATTTTAAAATTTTTTCTCTTTTCTTTTTTTAACATTGTCAGGAATAACACTTTGGGTAACATTTTGAATTTGAATGTTTTGGTTTTGAATTTGTAATCATTAAAGGAGACACATGGCCTCTGATGTATGAACTGGTTTAGAGGGATGATTTTTTTTTTTTCCCCATCTGATCTTTGAATGGTCTTTGCATGTTTTACCATTCAGTTCCTCTCAAGCAGCACTTGTGCAGTGACTTGGAAGCACAGACCAGGAGTCGTAATAGCATAATGAAAGTGTTGAGCTGTAGGGGAATATTTACAGGTAGCTTAGGGTGGCTGTGGGCTCTAGGTCTTGTACATGCCACACAAGCCTTCCTAACTGGCAGAGCAATTGTGGGAGCAAATAAACCATCACACAGATTGGTTTGTTCTTATTGCTGTTCAGGAACCAAGCATTCATACCTTCCACGAGACCAACTTCTTCCATCCTTTGGGGCTGTTAATGCCCACATGGTTTGATTTGTACTCAGAGATTTTCATTGACATAAATTAATTGTGCCTACCCTGCAGAGCCCTCTCTGCCATCACATTTCTAGTATTTAACACCCATGTGGCTTCATGAGCCACTAAGCAGCAAAGAATCTCAGTCCTGCTTGTAAAATTCTGACTTTTATGGAAATCAGTGGGAATATTCAATCAATTGAAAACAGGATTTTACCTATTGTTGCATTACATGTGAGTGTTTTCTGTCTGTGTTCAGTTTATTGGGTATAATGTATTTCTGCTTTTCCTCCTTCTACTTTTTCTCTCCTCAGGGCTTTTGCAAGACGCATGTTAGAAAGAAACATCGGGGTGGTCGTGGTTGGGTTTCCAGCTACTCCTATCACAGAATCCAGGGCTCGGTTTTGTGTGTCAGCTGCACATACACGGGAGATGTTAGACACGGTAAGCACAGCAGATGTCCTGCCCAAATTAACTTCAGGTGCAAAGGCGGCTGGGAGAAGCTGTGCCTCTGTTACTTTGAATCTCAATAATTCATTTTTACATTTGTTTTTCTGGCCTTGTCACTTGATCTTTAAAGGCATTTGAGCCTGATACATTTTATTTTCTAAAATAAATTATGGGGCATTTAGCTTCTTATGTTCTTCTATTTCTAATAGTGACCAAATCTGTCATCACTAATAAAAACCTACATGAAGAGCGCAGCGAGACAAAAGTTAAATGCTACATCAAAACTATCAGAGTAGGAAACCTGAAACTATATGGAAATAACTGAAAATCAAGTTTTCCATACCCATATTTCCATTTCATATTTCCATGTGTTTCTTGAATTGCAGCAGTATATGGGACAGCCTTGGGGGTGCAGGTGGAAATTGCAAACAGTATTTGGAACTGTTTGAACCTAATCAAGTTTAATTGGTGCTGTCTGGCCAGTCTCAGTTCTATATCTTTCTCTGATATCAGAAATACCATTAAGAGTATATTGAGACTTCCATCATAAACCTCCATTCCAACACAGAAATGTGTTTAAAATAAACTCTTTGAAATTTTCCATTTCCTTTTTTTGCCGAAGGTGTTTTTGGCCTGGCTTGAGATATGTTCTTTCATTCTCAGACTAAGCCAACTTAGAGGCATGAAACAAAGAGGCTTAACAATAAATTTCAGGCTTTGCTTTTCCTCTCTTTGCATGAGTGTTAATGGTCAAAACAAAAAATCTTTGGACGCGGAAAGGTATTTGAGTTAAACGCAAATAAGCACTTGGGCCTGCAGAGAGCTCCTGACTCTCCTTTTGCACCCTGAGATGTGCATGGATGTGGAGGCTGTAGCCCTGCCTTGCTGACCAGCTCCAATACTAGTGTAGGTAGCTTTAAAACAACATGGAAAACCTGCCTTGCATGTGTGCAGTGCAAAATTACTGCTGCTTTTGAAGGTGCAGTACTATAAAGGTAGCATTTTCATAGACATAGCTACGTTCTTGTGTTGGTCCTTACCAACTTTTGCTGTTTGACTGTGAGGATTTTGGCTGATGTAACTGTTGACAGGCAACGAAGTTGATCTGAAGGTTCATCTCTTGAGGTTGCTGCTTTGATTTTCTTCATTTGCCCCGGCCCCCAAATGTCAAGCCCACCTCACTTTTGGGCCATCACTTCCTGCTCCCTGCACCTTGCTGCTTCCAGGGAAGGTCTGACACTCCCCAGTCATCACTGAAGGTGCTTTTGCCACAGTGCTAGTGGCACTTTTAGAGCATGGGGGAATGGAAATGCCCTGAGTTTAATTACTTGCAGGAAGAAAGCTTTTAGGACAAAACACTTTGTGAGTGTGCCTAAACCCAGGGTAACGACAGGTAACAAGCACAATGAATATGTTTCCCTTTGGCAAAATTTGGTTTGTATCTCAGCCTGGAACTAAAGAGGAAAGATCCATGGAAGGGCAAGCTCCCAAGAATAACTTCCTTAATGACCTGGAAGCTATCTTCCTGCATAAACCATTACTAAATTACTTCTTTTTGTTCCAAATTACTTCCTTTTGTTCATGACCTTGATCTAGTGGCTTTATAGAAACAGGCTCAAAATCAAAATTGCCATTTCCTTCTTTCATGCCAAAAAGTTGGCTGCTCTTGAACAGGGGTCAGATGCTGCCAAACACTGAGCTGCTTTCCTATGGTACAGAGTTCCTTGGCTACTTTTTGAATCCACTGTTACAGAATGAAAGCAAAGTTTTCCCATTTGTCCTTTAAACTTTCTTTAATTTATTTTTTTTTTAAATAATCTTCTTGTTCTGCAGTAAAGTAGAAGTTACTAGAGCTTCATTTCTTTTCCAATAGAATTGACAAAAGTATCATGGTCTTACAGGTTTTGAATGCTCTGGATGAATTGGGTGATTTTCTACATCTGAAATATTCCCGGTATTCCAAGTCAGCTCATCCTGAACTGTATGAAGAATCTAGGCTTGAACTTGAAGATTAAGTTTTCCACCCATGAAGAGAACATTATGATGCTATGAAAGGGCGGAAAACCTGAAAACTAAACAATACAAATGCATTTCTTCCCTTCTAAGGACAATTTTTATTTCTCAGTTAATTGAAAGGAGGGGAAGCTCGGGTGTTGCATCATGTTGTATCAAATTTCTGTGTTCAAGAGACTGAAATATTGATACAGATTTGCCTCCCCAGGAGATCTGTCCTTCTTAAGGTATTTTTGATGCAGAACAAATGCATCCATTGATCCAGTTGCTAACATACAGCTTTTGATATGGCCCTTTTTTATGAAGAGGCTTCAGATAGTCTTAATTGTGACTGAAATAATAAAGTTTAAAAAAAGTTAATTGATTCCAGTGTAATATAGCTGAGCTTCATCAGTGAGACTGACTTTGATCTGTTAAAGAGCATAAATCGAGACACCGGTGTGGACTGCTACAAAGGAATGATCAGAAAGTGACCTCTTTAACTAAGTTGCACTATCATGCATTTCTCCAAGGACAGAAGGTGTTAGAAAAAGTCTGATGCTGAGAACAAGAAAAGTAGCCTGATTAGATCATGTGTTTCTGACAGCAGGTTATGGGAAAGGGAAGATTCCTCCTCTCCACAGACCTTTTCTTGGTCACCTAAATGCACTCTAAACTTTGAATTGTACAAAAATTTGTGCTTAGACGTAAACAGAAATGCTTTTCTGACAACTCATTTGACCTACAGCCTATCACATCTTATCACTAAGTTCTTCAGCAGGCTTGCTCCCTTTTTGTGGAGCAGCAGTAAATAAAATTTAATAAACATTTAACTTTCCTGTAAAAACTTTGATCAAAACAGTCAGATACTTGCAGTTCACAAACTGCAGATGACATTTATGGGCCTGTTCCTAAGTTTCTTGAACTACTTATGGGCCTCATAAATTCACTAACAAGTACATAATGCTGAAGCTGTTACTTATGCAGAATGTGAAGTTCAAGGTACCATAAGTAGTTCTGCCACCTGTTAAATAGAAAACGCCATCATTTCTATACATGCTACAGTCATCCATGAAATAACATTTCTTGAAATGTTCTTGTCTGTTTTATGCATGTCAGGTGTTGTTCTGTCCAGAGGTTTTTTTGAGTCGTTTGTTTTTTTAAATAATTATTGTATCTCCTAAAGAGGAAGATGCCCTTGTCCCCTTGTCCACTGCCCAAGTGACAAATGCTCAGAGCTACCTGAAGGAATTGTTCCAGCCAGCAGTTTCCCTGCAATGCCAGCAGCCACAAGCATCAGAGTTGTGCGGGCTGAGTTGCTGCAAGGAAATTGGAGCCTTTTTTCCTTTTTTTTTTTTTTTTTTTTTTTTTTTTTTTTCCAGTGTTGAAAAGCAGTTCTGCAGCTTTAAGAATGAACTCCAAACAATTCCATGCTATCAAATGTCATTGTAAACACATCAGAGGAGAGATGTTTAGCTTTCTGTTGCACAGATGTACCACACTTTCATGTTCTCTTGAAAGCTGTGGTGTAAACTTAACCCACAGCTGCAATATTAGATTTAAGAACAGAACAATTAAATTGTGGAGTACCAATTACACTATATTACTCCCTGCTTGTTAAAGCAGCTTTCAGGATATAACAAGGCTGACTGATTGAGGGCCCATTTTTTGTTGGATTTTTGTTGTTGTTGTTGTTGTTGTTGTGCAAGTTAATAAAAATCCAGTGGTGCTATAACTTTAAGAATTGATTACAACACATTCTGTAATACCAAATGTCTGTTTTAGGAAATGTTCATCAGGGGCTGGGAGAGGACTAAGTGGTGTGTCGTGCGATTCCTCACTGTGGTAGAAGGACTTGAAAAGCACTGCAGAGGTTCTCTGTTTGTGGATAAGAGCAAACTCACTGTATAAATATTTAAATACTGGAGCACAGGACAAGGAGAAATTAGGAAACATGAACTTCATCTTGGAGTAACCTGGCAGTTTGTGGTGCACAGCTTTGTTACATGCAGGGTGAGTGCACTCACTGGGAAAGGAGATGGGTTGAGAAATTTCTGCAACCTGTTCCTTGAGGGAAAAGTACTGGAGTTGATATATTGCTTTTTGATCTCTATTGCTGAACATCTGCGGCCAGATCCTCAGTTGACTTCTGACCTTCCATCTTGGGGTATACAGCCATAGTTTATATTTCAGCAAACATTATTACACGTGCTGTTGCAGGCAACACGCTATTTCTCTCAAAGAGAGGCCTGAGATTGATTAAACTACAGAGTGATCACTTTCTGTACCCCAATAGGGGAATGTTTTCAGTCTAAAGCGGAATTCTTCCTGCCCTCAGAACATTACTCTCACTCATGTTAAGGAGACAGGACAGCTATTTTTTAGAGACTGTCAGTTGATTTATTATGTGCTCTCTTCTGATTTCTTCCATCCCTTACACACTAGAGAAAGTACAGACTGACTGCCCCTGGGCTTGGGGAACAGTTAGGGAGAAATCTCTGCTCCACTTGAGCAATAAAAAAACTCCCAGAAAACTTCAGTCTTTTAGATTTTCCCTATGAGGTTTATTATAGTCTGGCACTTGCTCTTCTAACAGTGTGGAGTTTTTCCTGGTTGACTTCAATTTTAATAGATTTAGAGTTGATCAGTATTTGAAGATTCTATTTTAGCTCATGTCTGAAAAAATCTGATGAAGTATCCATTAGGGAATTTGCACCTCTAGCACAGGATCATGTATTTCCTAGAATGTGCTGCCTCTTCAGGCATGCATGTTCTTGGAAAACATAGTTCTCTGAAGTTGCTTTAGAAGGTATTGAAGAGCTTCCTTCCATAAATTAAAAAAATGCTCAAGTTGTCATATTTTAATCCAGTGGAAACGTAAGTAAAACTACACTAACTTTTCGTAGGCAAGCTGCATCCTGTTGTCTTATGTAAAATCTGGATTGACCTTTATGATATGGGAAAACTCTAGAGTTTCTGTTTGACAGAGAAACTAAATTGTTTGCTCTTTCCTGCACTTTTATTCATCCTCATCTCTTAGAAAGTCTTTTCTCCTGAGCTTACCAAACTTGTCAAGGTGGATCTCCCCTCCACTTCTGTCTTTTAGTGTTGTTATTTCTGTTCTGCTGTTTTCTATTGGGGGAAAGCACACAGACAGCTGCAGTGGAGCTGAGTGCAACAGTTGGATTTCTGGGCATTGCCTCACTGCCTGCTTTTCCTGGTGTTCTCATCAGCTTTTGCAGACTTTAATCTTTTCTTTTCAAGTAAAAAAGTTTTCTGTGGATGGTGCTAAATTTCTGTGCTGAACCGAATCTGAACTGCCCAAGCTGTTGAACCAAGACTGGGCTTGTTCTGTCATTTTTGCAAGTTGTAGATCAGGTCAAGTCTTGCTTTGAAGTCAATACTGTTGGTTTAGAGCTAGTACAGTTTTGAGAGGAACCTGTCAGTGTGAGGTGAGGTGAGCTGCCTGCATTTGTTTCGGAGGGGTTTGAACACTAGTGTCTCTGGACTGTTTCACAGCCGCTGCTCTTCACAGGGGACCAAGATATGGAGTGGATCTATTTAAAGTAGGGTTTCAGCTGGGTTTTATTTTCTGGTCTTTTTCCAAACTGTGCTTGGTTGAAGGTGTGTTGCATATTTCCCTGTCCTGCTGAGACAGGGAATAAAGCAGTGATGTAAGAAAAGCAGTCTGTACTAAAGGTGTTTATGTACTTTCTAGCCTGCTTCGAAATCCAATAGAGATTCTCTAATGTATGATCTGCTTTTTATTTGTGCATGAAGTTTAATTGTTCTTCAATTTAAAACACAGATCAGGACCAAATTTTAAAGAAAACCACACCACCAGCTGAGAAATGGCAGATGTCATGCCATTGTTGGCAGCTGAACATCTGAGCCTCCAGATGCCTTCAGAAACAGCAGCTAGGTGTTTCCTTTGTTTACTCACACATGGTTTGTGCTCCCTGCAGGTCAGTCACAAGGTAATGAGAACTCACTTTATCCATCTGGGACGCAGAGCTTCAGGCTTGCCAAGATGGTCCCAAAACCACCATCCACCTGACCACAGGAAATAACAGTTCAGCACCATTGGAACAGGGGGCCGGGGGCTGAGTCAGGCTGGTGGCTCAGCACTTACTGGAGAGGGGAGTGTGTTTCCACATATGTGGCATGTCACTGACAAGTGGCATAAGGAAGCAAAGATAAATCCATTTATGTCACATGCTCACCAAATGAAAAGCATAAGTGTAGTGGCACAGGATCTGGAGAGATGTGGTAGACCTGGAGACTTGGACTAGATCCAGTTGTGTACAGAGACCTTTTGTGCAAGCATTACAGGAGCTGTTAAATCTTTTTAACCAGCTAGGTGGAATAGTGGAAAACATGCTCTTTAGTATCAAAATAGTGACTTTGAAAGAGGCAAACAGAGACATCCCACCACCTGCATTGCTCCAGTTTGTTCATGAAGAGAAGGAAGGGTAGATAGGGTGCCATAACAGGTGACCCTGATACTTGGCTCTCTATTCACAGAACCTTTTCAGAAAGTCACTTCTGCCAGATGCTGTCCTAAGGCCCAAAACTGTTCATTGTTATCAGTATACCCAAATTCCACAGCTTATGCTGCAGGGCTGGCCAGGGTTGGTTGAGCCACCAGCTGTAGCAAGCTGTGCTGATGCTGGAAATAACTCAGAGATTGTTTTAGTGACAAGAGTGCATGGAATCACTGATGGTTGGGATCCACTTACTGGGCATCACTGCTGGGACAGCCTGTGCTGAGGTGGCAACTGCCTGTGCTGGTCTGCCAGGCATACCTGATGTGGCTTCAGGACAGGCATGACAGTCTGTCCTCACCTGTGCAGATGTGGGACTTGAGCTGTAGGTCACTCCAGGAGATGAGCTGCTTTCTGGCAATTCAGCTCAACCAGAAGATTTGGCCAGGAAGCAGGATTCTGTAGGAAGTCTAGATCAGTAGTCACAAATCAAGTACTTGTATAATGGAGAAATGCTGGTGTGTGTGATGGAGCAATGGTGCTTTGCTATTACTTCCATTGAAATTGTCTGAAGGAATTTGCTATGGACGTGAGCTGACTGCTGTCCTGTGGGTGGACCAGAGTATTTGTATCTTTCAGTTCCTGAAACAGAGAACTGATCTCTCATGCCATGATGTGCCATCAAGCTTGTTGCCCTGATCATTGGTGTATCTGTCCCTCCAGGACAGAGTACAGCCTGCTGAGCCTGTGGGGTTCTGACATGACCCCTCATGGTCTGTGACACAACAGTGAGAAAACGTTCCTTGGCATAGGCTGGCCTTGATGTGCCGAGATAGCCTCGTCTGAAGTGGGTTCCTTGTCTCTTCACCTCTCAAGCAGCTGTTCTGGAATTCATGGAAGTGGTGAAATCAGTGGGGACATTTCAAAAGCACAGCTTCTCCTGAGTGTTTCCTGGAGCCTGCTCTGACACAAGGATTGTGTCCTCTCGTGTCCCTCTCTCGCCGTTGTTACCACACAAACCTCGTGATGTCTTGGCTCCCTGCTCTGTGCAGAAACTCTTCCACGCATTGCTGGGGTTCCTACTTTCATGTGGGAGCTGCTTTTCCAGCAACCCTCACACCAAGGACACAGCTACTCTCAGACAGAGTGGCCAGAAGAGGCATGATATTTTTATAGTTCCAGGACCATCTATTTACACTTTTGGCATTTCCTGATGTGCTGAACATCCCGATATAAACTCTCTGACTCCCACTGCACACTCCAATATTTTAAAAACTGCTCAGTGAACCACTGTAACCTAAGCATTAGAGCTCTGAACTGGATACAAGAGAACCAGTTCTGATCTGCCTCTGTTCTGCTAAGCAATTGCAGATGAGACACATTAGTGTTCCTTGCCTCATTTCTATTCCTCTGTAGAACTCTGATAGCAATCCTAATTAGTTTGTAAAACAATAAGCTTAACTAATGAAAAGAGCTACAAGAGTGAAGTGTTGCTATTATCTGAGTGATCTTTTAATTTCCACATTTTAATTTCCACATCTCCATTAATCCTATAAAAGTCACGAGTACTCTGTTTACTAGAACTAGTGCATGAAACATTACAATGATGAAGACTAATTATAAATCATAGAAAAAAAATTCTGGTAAACAGATTCCTTTAACATTTCCATTCTGTGCAGGCTTTGTCAGTGTCATATGACAATGGTGCCAGTTGGATTAGAAAGCTTTTTAAAATGTGAATCTATATTTTCAGAGTTTTGTAGCCAAATCTTTCCTGTTTGTTAAAATGTAATTAGTGTCTGCTTGTTAATATAATGTTCATTGATTTTCAAAGTACACACACACTTTAAAGCTAGAAATAAATAAATAAAAAGAGAGATAATTCAAACCAGAGTGGAACAGCTCGGACAGTTTTACTCCTTTGCCAGGATCCCAAAGCTGTTGTGTTCAAACAATGCCACAGTTTGAGGGGAAATGTGAAGATTAAATCCAAACCCTGCATGTCAGCTTTTTTTTGCAAATGACTGTCCAGGATTTCAATAAAATATCCAACCACAACAAGATTATGTTGCAGGGATTTTTATTGCCTAACAGCTTGTGATAGTCTCCTGTTTCTCTAACATGAATTATAAACCTATGCACCTAGCAAGGATCCATGGAATGGTGGTACCTAATTCAGTTAGGCTCTTCTGAAGAATAATTTGAAAGGAACAAAAGAGAAGGAAAGATGGATGGTTGCAGAATCTCCCAGTTGCACATCAGGGTGGTGTGGCACAAGATGGAAGGTACATAAATATGGAACATAATTTGGCCACACTCATGGACAAAATGATGCCAGTGCTAAGAAGACAAGTGGATGTACCTTGAAATTCAGACAGGAATTCAAAGATGTGACTGATAAATACCCTCAGGAGAGAGCAGAAGCAACACTAGCACACAACTCCTCAATAAGAAGGTGGCCTTGAGGCCAAAAAGATGGAAAGGGATATCCATGGGACAAGCCAGGGGCAGGAGAGAGGATGAAATTAGCTAGTGTGGGAGAGATGAAGCTGAGCAACAAAGTTATTCAACTAGAGAAGGAAGGCAATTCAGAGGCAAAGAAGAAAAGAAGGGAAACTACCCCCCAAAGACCAAATGACAAGACAGTGGAGACAGCCAGGATTGAGACTCCACAGGAGAGAATGAAGGGGGAAATAAAAGACAGACTGATTTTCCCAGAGAGGGAGAGGAGATCCCACCACACCAGAGGTGTCCATGGACAGGGGTGTCCATGGCAGCAGACAGGTTCCTTGGTGGTTTGGAACACGGGAGGAACAATGTGGAGACAAAAAGCAGAGAGATGCCTTGTTTTTCCATGAGTAAGAAAGTT
Source organism: Zosterops lateralis (assembly GCF_965231275.1). Taxonomy (NCBI): domain Eukaryota; kingdom Metazoa; phylum Chordata; class Aves; order Passeriformes; family Zosteropidae; genus Zosterops; species Zosterops lateralis. Next base: position 6,536,491 of record NC_139764.1, read on the forward strand.
AGATGTGAACCAAGGGCAAAAAAAATGAGGAAAACTGGTGGAATTAAAGATTGTCTTCTAATCAGGACAAGGGAATAGAAGTGACAAGTGATAGGAGGAAACATCTGAAGAACAACCCCAACAGAGAGAGGACAATGCTTTAAGTTACAGATGCTCTGGGTTTGTTGGTTTTTTTGGTTTTGTTTTTTTTTCCCCACACAACTCTTCCAGTCCCAATGGAAAATGATAAGCTAATAGAAAAAGTTATATTTCCTCAGAACTAGCCCTGTGAAGGAAGCTGCTGAGAGGCAGGCAGCTAAAGCAGATTCCTCTGAGGGCAGGTTCCATTCAGCTACTTGTGATACTTGCCTTCCAGGACTGAAAATTGCAGTGAGTAAAGCCAGCTTTCAAGTGTGAAATAGTGAGAAAAGGGCACAAGAGCCCTGTCTGATTTTCACGCTTGGTTTTAGCAGATGGGTAAAGGAATATTTTGGTAGTGATTATAGGGACAATGGACCACAAAAGAAGAAAGGAATAGTAGCAACAAAGTATTCATTCTGTGCTGTTCCAAATACATGAAGATGGGATTTTTTTTCTAAAGGTTTTGGAATTGCCATTCACTTCATAATTGCAGATTTGCTGTGTGATGCCATCGACAGTGAGCACAGAAGGAGTTCAGCTGTGTGATAACATCTAAGCTTTGTGTACAATATAAGTGTTCTGCTCTCTATCTGTTCTTTAAAAATTAAGAGGCCACCTAAGTTTTGAAACAGCCATGCCAGACAGTCCTGACAGGAGATGTAGTCAGTGAAAACACTGTACCAAGTGGTAAAAAAGAAAGTACAAAAGGGTGAAGGGGAATCATTGAGTTCAAGATGGCCCAGTTGCTTTAGAAACTGTTTGTTACAATCTCCTGGCATGAGTCTTGTCGAGTCATCCCACCAGGCTGCAGACATGGCTTGGCTTAAGCCGTTTCAATAATGAATCTCCATTACCTTGACTTGCTTTGACTTTACCAAGCTATAGATAAAAGCACCTCAGTGAGCAGACAGGAGATCGTAAATTGCTGCAAAGTTTAAGTAACTTTAACTTCCAAAACAGGGATGGTGCTGATGACCACGAGGGAGCAGCAACTGCTTTCTTTGATACTTCTGAAGCCAGCAGGAATATTTGTCCATGGAGTTGGCTGTGGAAGCAGCACGCTGAGTATCTTTCTCATCTACCGAGATTAAATCACCAGCAGCCAAAACAACAGGCACTGAAGAGTGGAGAGATCAAGACTTTTGAATGTGGCGTCAGGGTCTTCTCAAGGTCACATTTTATCTTCATGATCATCTTAAGGATTTGCATCTCAGTGATGTCACTGGGGGGAGTCCTGGGGAAGAAGAGTGGGCAGGGAGAATCTTCTTGACCTCACAACTTGCATAGTCCTCTCAGTCTACCATAAGAAGTCAGCTCAGATCTTGCAGGCACAGGACAAGTGGCAAGGAAAAGCAGTGCTGTGGTAAGAAAGCACCAAGTGAGAGCTCTGAAACATCAACCTGAGAGAAATGGTGCAAATGAAATGAAAGCAAATTGTAATGGGTCTGTTAGCCATAAAAAGAGAAGCAAAAAATTGAGTCACGATTAATGAAGTTTACTGCCTATTGCAGCAATAAAATACAGTCAAGGATTTGACTATGAATGTCCCCCGAGGAGCCCAGCATGGTGGCAGAGGTGTGATGAAACCTGCAGCACTGAGAAGTACACAGAAAAGGGATGAGAAACCAAGAAAAATAAAAGGCAATTTTGGAAATACTTAAAATAATTGAGGGGAGGAGTGATAACCTGGATCCAGACACCCTAAAACTCGTTGGCACAGGGAAACTGAAGACCTAGAGGAGCTATCAAGAGCTTGCTTATGCAACACACAATGGAAATCTGCCCATGGAAGAGAAGTTGTAGGGTGGGTCACAATCAGTCAGCAAAGGATTAGATAACACACACAGGGGAACAAGGCAGGGATAAAGTGATGCTAGGTGTACAGGGCTGGATTTGGGGTCCCACAAGGCGCTGTCCAGCTTAATCATCTACGATTCCATGGAGACAGCAATGAAAGACCTGCATTGTCTCCCTGAGAACTAATTTCGATAGGTATGGGCTTAGGTCACGTATTACAAATACGTCTCTTTTATGTAGGATTTTAGTTTGGAGTTTGCAGTGATTGATGGGTTCATTAAAACATCATCACTGCAAGGGACAAGAATTTTTTGTTTAAAAATAAATAAATGACGACAGAAACAGCTAAAGAGCCTTCTGCTTTTTTTCTGATCCTCCCTACAGCTTAACATGCTTCAGGAGACCACTTGGAGGGAGAGAGAGGAGACAGGATAAGAAAGGATTAGCAAGGGATATCAGCATTTCACTTAGATCTTTGGCTACCTGGTCATTCTTGAATTTTACCTCCCAATATCTTTCTCTTTGTTTCTTTGAATGTCACACAAGTATCATTTTGGTGCCTAATAATACTTGTACTCTGATCTCCCATTTGGTCTGGAAAAGGCACTTGGCCAAATTCTCACGTGGTCATAACTGAGCTTTATTGTACAGATGTGAGCAGAGTTGCACTTGAAGATCCAGCCCATTGGATTACTGCTTGTACAGCTGTGCTGTCTTTTTAAAGCCAAATTAGTCGGTACAGAAAGATTTTCTCCACAGAATCTGGCTGTCACCCTTGTGAAAGTATGTTATATTTTCAAGTAGATCCCCTGAGCCAAATGAATTGTACTGCTCTGCTGATGTCAGTCATGTTACCCCAAGTGTGAATTTGGCCCCATTGTTCTAAGGCTAATAGAGATTTTTATTTGGGGGGATTTTTTTTAATGAAAGTGGATCATAAAATATTCTCAGATTTTCATCTGGTTTTGCTTATAATAATTATCCTTTCCTGGAGCTGAGTAGTAAAGAAAATATTCATATTCTCCAATGTCTGGTATAAATTGCAGTGCTTGTTTGCTGCAGCCCAAGACGTGGGCTAAGGGCAAAAATTGATGTATTTCCCATGTCTCTACAGACAAGGCAAAGCCTCCTGAAGTCCTCTGGCCTGTGTCAATGATTTTCAGTGGCTTTTTTGTACTTTACAAGAAACTCTTCTGGCAGCAAATGCATCAAGATAACATTAAATTCCACCCCTTGTTATTAATGGAGACAAAAGACATGTTCTTTTTAACCGGTTTCCATTCTTTTTGAAATAATATCTGTAAGGCTGACAAAATTAATACTGAGGGAGAGAGCCAGCATATTTTTTGCTGACAGCTTGCACCCAATTAGGCAAGAGAAGATGTGGGGTGTGATTACAGTAAAATTAGCTGAACCAGGCAGTTGTTACAGGTGATTCCTACTCCTGATCTAATAACATACCTGAGGGGAGGTGCAGTTGGGACACCACTGCTGTCATTTTGGAGAGAGGGGCTGGCTTTCCCTGCCTGGCCACTGCTGGATTGCACTTGCTGTGTGTCACACCTGGTGCTCCCAAATCTGTGTTGTGTGAAATGCCAAGAATTGGAGTGGTCTGGTTGAATTATTGCATCATTGCTCAGTCCAGTTCTGAGGAACATCAATGAAAAAGTTAAACCTGATATGGGATATGTCCTGAAATGCCATAAAAGGATTAGAAGGAACTTTTTAAAATATTAATTTATTTATAGCAAACCTTAACAGCTTGGAGGAGGGATGGAGCTCTCCATCCCTCTCTAAAGCGCTGGGATTCCTCACAAACTCTCGTTCACCAAACCTTTTGGTCAATTGATATTGCCATGGATAATCACTGAACAGCAGTGCCCCTGATTTACAGAAAGGCATCAGTCAAAGACCTTGACCTCCTGAATAAATCTTAAAAGAAATAGGTGTGAAAATGAAGCACATGGAGCTGGTACTGCCTTTCCAATTTAGGAAACTGTCTCTGTAGGTGCATTTGAGGCTTCATCTGGGGCAACCAACCTTCAGAGTCCATAAGAACTGCAAGGAACTTTTGACCCATCAAAAGGAGCTCTTTCTCTCTGAGCTCAGCTGCCTTCTGCCCTAAAGAGTCCTGCAGGGTATCTGGCCTGATGGATGTTTAATGAAGAACCAAGACCAGTTCTACATCAGTGGTGTTGAGAGTGGGAGTTATTCTTGAAAGAGGATTGTTGATATTGGATCAGCCCTAAAAGAGCGGTGAAAGCTCTTCTGTGATTATGCAATTTTCTTTTCTTTCTGTTGTGAGCAGTGGTGGAAGAAAATGCACAGAGATTGACCCCGTGCCCATGTAAACAGTGTATCTGTGAAAACTATACTTCTTGACAAAAGGAAAATAACATCCTGAGCAAACAGATAGGAGGTAGCCTAACAGAAAGAAAACAAAAAAAGCCAAGAGGGATCTCTAACTCCTAGCAAAGTATTTTTTCTTTTCTTACCCCCCACCACAAGAATGAGCTAAAGCAGCTGAATCTATGTGTTTTCTAAAAGTCTATGGGGAGTCTCTTAAAGATGGATCATTAGCCAAAAAGCTTTCTCTTGCTGGATTTGTCCTAATTTGATATAAATGTTTAATACCCTTTTCCCTTCACAATTCAGGATTTTTTTTTTTTTCAGATTATTTTAATGTCAAAGACAGGCTCAATTTTCAGTAGCGTAAATTTCTCTCTGGTGTTTATGGGAGAATTGTCAACTGGACATAGCTGCATGTACTGCAGGGCACGCTTCATGCTGTTCTTCAGAGCTCTATCTACTGACTGCTACACCTAGTTCCTGCCTAGGAACTCACTTTTTTGCCATCTGTTTATCTGCCAGGCCTTCAGAAGCACTCTGTGACTTCAATGCCACTCTATTGTCCCATTAAAATGGTTCCATGTATGCACAGCCTAAAATATACAAGTGTAAAAGAGGACACTGTTCCTTTTCTGTGGCAAAATAATTTTAAAGGTTAGCCTTTAAAATTAGGTTGACAGAGAGTTAGAAGAACATGTCTGCTGTCAAAGACTTTCTCCTAGTGATGTCTCCATGCTGTGGTGTTCTTCTAAAGGATGGATCATTGTCTCCAGTTTTAACAGGTGATGCCCTGGTGCCCTTAAAAATGGTTGAAGCTGGAGCAAAGCTTTCCTAATGAAACTCAAAACCAGGTAAAATTGCCTGCTTTAGGAGCTCTTATAAAATCCTGCAATTCAGGTCAGTTGTGCTGCTGTTCACAAGCTGGGGCACAGTTCAGTGGGAATGCAGGAAAATTGCTGTAAGAGGTGGAAACCAGGCAGGGCTTGGCAATCCAGCCACATCACACTGCTGCTGAGGTCAGCACCACTCAGCAATCTGCCATTGGAGATTTTAGATGGACTTAAATTGCAGAAATCCAGTGTACCTTTAAGGAAGCTGAGTACATCAGAGTCAAAAGCAGGTCAGATTACTAATCCACAGAAACAAATATTATCCATTTCCATCCCGATCCAGCTGAAGCCAAGTGTTACAACATTAGTGTCCGAGCCTCAAAGGTGAGATTTTTGTCTCTTGTTTATAGCACACTCGACTCCATATCAACATCTCTTACCTCATGAGGTACTAGGGAAATTCCAGAGGACTGGAACTGAGCAAATGTTTCCCTATTTCAGAAGGATGAAGGAGGTGACCCCCAAGGAAATACAGGCAAATGTGATGTCAGCTCTGACAACTGCAAGAAAATCAGGTGCATGAAGGAGCTAACATTATTACTGACAGCTGACATAAATTACACCAGTCAGTATAGTTTTGATCATAAAAATGGTGGTACAAAATAATTCTTACATGTCACCACCCAAGATGCAGCACATATTAAGTGAGTAAATTGTTATAACAGAAAGGTATCAGGAGGGTACTTTCATCAAGGTCCTGCAATGATTTGTTCCTGCCCGCAGGCCATTCATTATTGTTATCAAGGATTTGGAAGGGAAAAAAAAAAAAATAAATCAGCTGCTGGAAAAGTTGCAGAGATGCCACAGTGGTAAGTAAAGCAAGACGGGTCAAGTCTACGAGGCAAACTGCAACACTTGGCAGAGTGGACTGCTCTAAACATGTGTTTTAAACCAGCAAAATGCAAGGTCATACATCTGAGAACAAAGAGTTCAGATGACAGTTTACATCCTGGAAACAGTGACTGTGACAGCCTTGGCCCAGACACAGGCTGTGGGCTTTGTCACTGCATGCACAAGAACAGATTAAATCCAATCTCAGACCTCCTAAAATCTGTTTGTGTTAAATCTCTATAATCAGTTGTTCTCATTAGCCAGACCACTCTGTTCTCAGCCACTGTGTAAACTTCAGTGAAAATTTGCCTGCTTAGGACAATTTTCCCTCAAGTTGGAAAAAGGCAGAGGTATCTGATTTTGAGCTTGTTTCTTCTCCCTCTGAAATGCTTTATCATCTGTAATGAATATCCTGAAGGTTGCCAGTTATCACACCAATTACCTGACAAGAGGCCAAGTTTTTAGGGCAGCTCTGCCAATTTTAAGGGAAGAAACAAGGCTCTGTGGAAATCAGAGTCAAAACATCACTGAAGATCTGATGGATAAATGGTGATGTTTGATTAGAAAGGGTCACTCTTGAATTCTTGAAGCTCATAAACCCTTCAAGACCGAGCAGTTCATATTGTTCTTCCTTTGAGGTAAGAAAGTATTTGTCAGGTATTCAAATGTTAAGAATTGCCAGGATTAAGTTTTCTGTGCAAACTAAAGTAATTTTCCTTGTGAAAGGGGATTAGGATAGCTTCTCATCACGACTGCTCTTGATTTTTCCACAGATCCCCTACCTTAATGATTTGCCGTTTGCATTACTAATTAAAAGAGGTTCCCAAGTTCTCTATGATGTCTGAAAATGCAACGCAATCTGTAAATCACTGGAGTGTTCTTGGAAAACATCCCATCGAGTCATCACTGAGCAAGTAAACTGCCAAAAACCAACATCAGCCAGCCCCACAGGTGGGGATATATGACAAGTAGGGAGTCAGGGATTTCCTTACCTTCTTGGACTTCTCCAGAAGCACATAAAGCACAGGAGAAGCTGCCACATTGAACTGGTGATAATCCAGCCATTTCTCTGGAGGTTCTAGCTTGTTGGTACAAGTACTTTTAAGATGTATTGTTAAGCTCTAGAAAGAGGTAGTGCACACTTACACACTTGCCCAAACTCCTCTCCCTAGGGACATTCCAAGATATTTTATATCCGAATTTGTGTGATTGATGATAAAGCAGACACTCACCTCCCATACCCAGAGCAGGGCTGCAGTCTTTGCATTAATCATTGGAAGTGCCATATTTTCCTCTCTAAGAAAGGCTTGTGGCTGGTAATTTAAAACCTTTGCAAGCCTATCCTTGTTAAAAGATTCATGTCTTTCCAGCACTGGTGAATAACATCCCTTTTCTGAGCTTTTTGGGTTCCCTTTGTAGTCCTAATATTGCACATCCCTGCTGGACCTTTCCTTGCTTTCTGTGACCTACAGCCTGACCTTCCTTCTGGACTGATCAGCACAAGTCAGCTCAGACCTGAATAAAAGCACAGCATTTTTACTGAAGGGAGTTCCAAGCTCAGCCAAACGTCTTGCAGCTCCTGTGTGTGGCAGCAAAAGCAAGGACAGAGGCATAAGCTGGCAGAGCAGGACTGGTTCAAGCTGCACCAAGGGAAATATAGGCTGGATATCAGGAAAAACTTTTTAGAGAAAGGGTAATAAAATATTGGAATAGTCTGCCTGGGGAGGTGGTGGATTCACCATCTCTGGATATGTTTAAAAAAAGACTGGATGTGGCACTCGGTGCTGTGGTTTAGTTGAGGTTAGGATTGGGTTGGACTTGATGATCCTGGAGGTCTCTTCCAACCTAATGAATCTGATTCTGATTCTGGTTAGATAGCTCAGCACCAGAGCACAGTGCTTATCCTGTGTGATGGTGACACATCCCTTTTTGCCTGCTTGGTTGTTTTTCTTCCTGTTTTGGTGTGTTTGGATTGATGTTAGGGGCTCTGTCAGGAGAGGGAATGTCACAGATCCTGGCTGCTTCTGCCTGGTCCTTGTTCTTCCAGTTGCAACCTTCTGGGAGAGCCAAGCTACCCTCTGCTAAGCAGTGTCCAAAAACTGGAAGTGAATGGGGTTTTTTTAATCAAAATGCCTCAATGTGTTCATTTCTCAAGCAAGTGGATTTGGCTTTCTGACTGTGATTGTGAGAACCCTCCCTGTACGGACCTTTTTCTTTTACCATCTTCCAAGCAGATTTGCCCTGCTATGACTCTTGTCTTGCAAAGGCGGGAAGGCTCCTGGATTTCCTGTCTTTACCCAATGAACATCACTTAGCATCCAGCCAGAAGGCTTGGTCAGGATGAAAACAATGCTGAATTTTTCAGGTCTCATTTATTTAAGAGGGTGAAACGTCTTTCTTCTCGAAGTGCTTCTCTTTAGCTTTCATTTCCTGTGCACAGAGTAGCTTTGTCTCGAGTACAATAATTAAGTTGTTGACCTTCCTTAGAGGTCAAACATAGCTTCCCTTTAGAGAAAGATAAAAACAAGCAATAATAGATACTTTGACTGGTTTAAGATACTTGGTTGGCATATCCCTGATGTTGCTGTAATTTCTGCTGGATATTTTTCTCAAGATAATTCAGGGTGACATGCTGTTGGTCCATTTATTTTGGTAAGAGCATAGTATTTACTGGAGTTGCATTTTACCCATTCTTTAGGAGAGAAAAAAATTCTATTGTAACTCCATCAAAGAGCATGAGGTAGCATGCTTATGGTCTAATGAGAATGTTTTGTGGGATTTCAAAATGGAATTTTTAACTCTATATTAGTTATATTAACTCTATATTAGATTTTTTTTCTGTAATCATCTGAGAACGTTTTTTCACAATCAAAAATAGGAACTGAGAAGCCCAGACATTTACATGCATTATACCATTATACAGGGCAAATTGCCATTCTTTTCATAGTGCTTTAATTTTTTTATTTTTTTATTTTTTTTTTTTAGGTTTTTCTTTCTTTCTTGTTTGCTTGTTTTTAAATATGACTGCTAGTTTATATTAAAGTTCCTAATAGCCTGATGTTACATTCCATATGGGATATGAGGTGATGCCAGCAGTTCAGCTCCCAGGAGCTGTGCCTAAGTGAGGCACTGGGATCATCTGATCAGTCTGAATAAGAATTAGACACAATTTTGACTTCTTTTTTATGGAAATGTGAGATTTTGTCCATGGCATGGAAACTGGGGGGGTTGGATTATGCTTTACAAACTGGGCAAGAAATAGAAATGACAGCAAGTGGAAGAAATCCATGAATTCCAGTGATAGGAATTCCAGTGTTGATTTGTGCAAATGGCAATAGATGCTGGAATTGTACAGCATGTAGGAGGAAGGAAAAGCAAACAGGCATCCACCCCAACCACTGGAATAGGATGGAGCAGCCTTCATACTTTTGAATTATGAAACCTTCTATTCTAAACCCTCATACTCCCTGTACCTTTCTTATTCCTTCCAGAAGCTTTTGTTGGACTTTTAGATTTCCTTTTCTGAAGGAGGCAGCAGAATGAAGTCTGAAAGGGCAAGGTATAGAGCCATAAAGAAACCCAAATATACATGTACTCTTGGAAGAAAGAGGACTCCTATCACTGCAGAGACCAAAGTTCACTCCATTTCTTGCTGTTGTCCCACTTCATAGCTATTAATACATGAGCCATCCCCTCCTCATTCACCAAAACCCTTAAATTCATCACACTGTCCCATCATGGCAAATTAAAGTCAAATATATCTTAATGACGGGGCGGGGGGGGGGGTTAAGTGGAAAAAGTCAGGCCTAAGCAAAGCATCTTTTTTTTTTTCTTTTTTTTTTTTTCTTTTTTTGTTTTTTTGTTTTTTTTGTTTCCGAAGCAAAAGAGCAAGGCTGGTATCTAATTTTGGACCCCAGGGAAATGCCTCTGATACTGAAGTGGTCAGCACCACGTACAAACTCAGTGAGAGCCTGGTATTCCCCACTGCCAGCAGTCATTCAGACTTGTGTGGGCATCCCTCAAAACCCCTAAGTAGAAGCTATGGTTGCAGCTCCTTCAGCCATTTTAGGGCTTTGTAGGTAAATGTGGTCCAGCAGCATCAAAAGGCAGTTCTGTTTCTAATAAAGATTAAAAAATATTTTTGAATGACCCTCCTTGTTCCTTACTATTATATGGTATTAAAATATAAGAGTGCAGCCAAGGAGAATAGAAAACAAAGAGAAAAGCCTTTTAAAAAAATTCCACATTTTTATATCCTTTCCCTACTAACCCACCACAGAATTCAAGGGTGGGGGATTCAAGGGCTGAAAGAATCTTCTTATGGTGCCAAAAATTCCCCACAGATCTCTCTGGTCTCTCAGCATTTGGCTATTTAAAGCAAACACATTGTATTTTAGATGCTAGTTTAGATCCATTTTCCATATGAGGAGGTGGGATGTAATTAATTAGCCATTCTTTTGATTTCTAAGTATCACATGTACATTTCATAAGGGCATGTACTTTTGACAGAGGCTGGGAAAAGGAAGTAAAATACAAGTTGTGCCAGTTAAGTCTTCTGGGTACAAATGATGGATCAACAGGGGATTATCATTTGTATTTTATTGCTACCAATGCTGATTCAGTCCCATGAGTGTTAAAACAAACCTAGAGGGGAAAAAAAAATCTGGATGAAATCACAGTAACAGAGTTTAAAGTGTTTATTTTAGTCATAATTGCACTGTTTTTACATAATGTCTTTGATCTGTAGGTTGAAAAAGAGGCAAAGCCAGTAGTCCACAGTAGAAGTAACCAAAGATAAACTTCTCTGTATAGTTTAAGAAAATGAAGTCCACAGTCAGAGATACACACACTAACACATAGAGCAGGGAGGTAAAACCCAGGCTTCAGCACGCCAAAAATTACAATTCATTGCCATCTCAGCTAATGGAATCTCTTTTCTGGATTTCTTCATTTATTTTAACCTTTATGTGGATCATGTACCAGAGGAAATCCCATGTAACAAACCAAGTCATGAAAAATGAGGGAGAAACCTTTACAATCTCCCATCCAACATGACAAAAATAAATAATAGATCTGCAAAATTGGAACAGACAGCCAACTCCTCTAGACCCTTCATCAGCACAGAGGTCCAGCTGCTCTTGCTCCAGGACTCTGTTGGCCGCAGATGGTCTTGGAGACCCCTCAGAGGGTCACCTCCAGACTGGGAGCCAAACTCACCATGACAATTTGATGTCTATAGTGACTTAACAAAACAACCAAAATGCCTCTTCCTTGAAGAGGCAGCCAAGTCTCCCCTGTCTGCTCTCGTACCAGGACTGGATTTGCTCATCAGCCTTCAGACCCAGGGAGCTGCAGCCCCAAAGCAACTGGCCTGTGACCTCTTGGGTCAGGGGATGAACCAGAATAAACAAGCCCCATAGTCCCATTTATCTCTCCCTATTTTTTGCCTCTTTATTTTGTTTTCTAAAGCTAAGGAGCATCCCCTGACTGCAATGCTTGAAGACTGAGGACACAATGATACTCTTTAATTGCACAAATCGTTTGTCATCTTTATCTCTACCCAGAGCAGAGGAGGTTTGTAGAGGAGCCATGGCCTTTATGTGAGGTCTGCTGATGTGGCTGGGAAAACAGACTCTGTTGCACAAATCCTTTCTCTTGGAGGTGCTCTCTTTTGCTTTGGAAGACCAAATGTCTTTAGGGCATTCAGTGCGTCCCTCCCTGTATATTTGGTGAAAATGTCTGGGCATTATTTTGTGACCGTTCATTTCTTCACCCTTCTGCTTGCATGCAGTTTTCCAAAACAATGCCTGGAGGGTTTCATGCATGCAAGCTGGTTCTCCCAAAGCCCTCCCTGTAAGAGCAGAGGGAAAGGCAGGTTCCTTGGTGGGGCATTTCAGAGCCAGAGCCCACCACAACTGCACCAAAATGCTGAGCAATTCCCCTCTTGCTGAGCTCCAGGGAGGTTGAGAGAGGCCCACTTCAAGCCCCCATCAGCCCACTGTCCCATGCACTGCTGGTCTGTGAATGGATGTAATTGCAAAAGTGAATCACACTTTAATGACAAATGCTTCAAACACAAAGCTATAAAATTCTTCACTCAGTTAAGTTTAAATGAATTGTTTAGGTTGTTTCCTTCCACACACACACACACCCACACACACACACACCCCTGCCCCTTAACTTATTCTTGAGGGGAATGTGTTTATGGAGCCATGTGCTTCTCACATGGTTGAAGCTAAAAATAGCTTTAGAAACTCATTCCAGCTTAAACTTAATTTAAGATCCAGTTTGTCAGCCTGGCACATTGGTCTTTTAGCCTGGTTTCTTTATTTGTAATGGTAGCTTTGACCAGTCTTTTGAGGGCTGATTATTTCTGGATTTCCTATACTGCTCCTCTCTTTAATAATGTATAAATAAACACATTCCTGAGCTCAAGGAAACCCCCAAATTACACACAAAATTCATTTTCTCTCTATGGCCCGGACTTCCACTTGGGCAACAAGTAAACTTACTCATAAATACCCACAAGCAAGAGAGACAGGCAGCACCCAGCCCAGGTTTCTTGGTTGGTTTGGATTTTTTGCAGGGGAGAGAGAGGCTTATCAATTATTGCAAGTATATTGTCTAAGCACTGAATTGTTTTCCCCCATGTTCTTTTTTGTCAGCGATCAGCAAATCAGATGCTTCAAAATGTCTGAACCCTCATGGGTCAAATCCTTCTCCTGTTCATTTCAGTATGAGTTTTGTCACTCATTTTAAAGCAGAGACTGCAGCCCATAATAGACAATTACACAATTCTTGGATGAAAGGGATGTTTTCTCCTTGCCCTAGATAATTAAGCCCAATGCAGAATCTTTCCATTCCCATCACTAGTTGTTTTTTTTTAATTGGTCTTGAGATGACCGTGTCCTGAGCTCCAAGGGTTGAAATCCTTTAATAAGGAGATTTTTCAGCTTGCAGTTTATGAATCTTTGGGGCAGCAACAGGCAGCTGTTGGAAGGAAGCAAGAGTAATGTCAGCAGGCTCAGGAACTACACAGAGATCCACGTGAAACAAATGCAACATTCCACATTAAAAACCAGATGGAACTCCACTGATTTTGCTAATATTACGCTATACAGGGGAGGGATTTTGGTCACATAAGAATGCTTAGATTTGCAGAGAATTTTTTTGTTCTTCTGGTTTCGACATGTTTCTGTTTGAATCCCACTACTCATTTCTACAGTGTGAGAGGCATTATTTATTTAAAACCATGTCCCTTTTTGCTTCCAGAATTCATGTAAATTAATGATGTGGCACTTTCTCTGTCCAATAGGATGAAAGAGGTGATTTTCCTTCGTGAAAACCAGTTGCTGTTTTACTAGACCTTTTTCAATCCACTTGTATGTCTGCTCCCTTCCTTCCTTCCTTTTGGTCTAGGTCCCTCCTCACATGTTTGTTTCAGCTTTGTTTAGCTTTATCAGTTTTGGGTTACCTGCTAAATTTAGCAATCACTTCTTAGGTTTATATATACATATATATGTGTGTGTATGTGTGTGTGTGTGTGAATTTTTCTGATTAGTCTACTTTTTTTTAAGTTTACTGTTTAAATAATTTTCAGTCAGTGGCAGAATTTTGCCCTTTCAGCCCTCGTTGTTTGGTTCATGTCATCAGCTCTAGCAGGAATCTCTCTGCAAGGCCAGGTAAGTGTTGTCTGGTGTTTTGCTGAAACAATCAAAGAACGTCCACGGACCGAAGAGGTATCAAATCTCGTTTCATGTAATTCTTCCAAGTCCTTTATTTCTTTAAGGACTGTATCAACTATTTGACTTGATATTGGTTTCTACAATAAGTAGATGCCATTACAGATACAACCACTGCTCTACCCAAACCAGAAGTGTTTGTAGCCCCACTGCTTCCCAGAGGATTGCCATGTGTTTACTAGAGACAGAATTAAAGCTGCCATACTTAACTCATTTCTAAAGATACTGTAAGTTTGATAACCACAAGAAGGAGACAAACCAGAGCAATTTCAACATTCACAGATTTCAAGCATGTGAGTAAATGCATGTTAAAACCTAGCATTTAACATGAAATTATTTCTTAATGGCATTTTAATGTGGTTGGAAGGGGCAGGATACTCTACATTATACACTACAAAAGGCAGGAAATTCAGAGTTAGTACCTGTGCACCATCATCTCCTGTGTACTGGAACTACAGCTCTGTGACACGTTTGGGGTTTGGCTGCTTCTCTCTTGCCTACAAAGTCAAATTTCTGCAGTCCCCTCTGACAGGGGTGGCCTCCAGACCCTGGGTGCTCTGCAGCAGCAAATGTCACCAAGGGTGACACTCCCAAATGAAGTTTTCTGGCCTCTTGGTTGAAGCTGGAGTGCTCACAGCTGAGGAGCTGGGAGTTAAAATCTGCAGCTGCCAGTGTTTGCCTCCTGCTTTGGAGCCCCTTTACCTTCATTATTTCCTCTGTACGTGTCATCATTAGCAATGCCAGCTTAAAAAATAACCTGTGAATTTAAGTAGCTCGAAGTTTGAAGGCTTTAAGGGTGGCGGGGGCGGGGGGAAAGCGATTGTGAGGTTCAGGGTGAGAGCAGAACTGCAGATAACAGCCCAGGCTCTAACTCCACAGCCTCCCCAGATATTAAATACACAGCCAGAAGCTGAAGTGTGGCCCAAACCCTGCGCAGCTCCAGGGGATTAGAGGCAGGTAGGAATGCGAGGACAAACTCTGGCTCCCTGCTTGGCAAGGGACAGGCATTTGGAAACCCAGGCCACCGCCACATGCACGAAAATCAAAGGACAGCAAGCAGGAGACAAAGTTCTGTTCTCTTTGAAACAAAATGTTCATGGCAGGGATTTTTTTTTTTTTTTTTCTCTTGCATTGGGCAGGCAGAGCTGTTCAGGACCTCCCCGAGCCCAGGGACCAAAGCAGAAAGTGCAACAACGAGCAGGAGTTTAGGGGAGCTCTGTAAACACAACCCCTGCACACAAACTGTTAAACACAATCAGGATTTGGAGTTTTGGCTTTGGCATCTCGTTATGCCCTTCAATGAAACTACTGGCAATGAGGTAGTCATTTTTTCTCCCCCCCTTTGGTTTGAATTTCTAAAAAGCATATTTTCAGCAATTTTTCTCTGTTCTTACATACACACACAAATTGCTTTCGACAGGAAGAAATTGCTTTAGACAGGAAGAATTTTCTAAATTGAGTTAGACTTGAATCAAATAATTGAAAACCTATTTTTAAAAAGCACTGTGGTACTTTGCATTCTTGAAAAAAAAAATCTTGTATTCCCAATTGTTTTCCAGTAAACTTTCATCGGTCTGTTTAAAGTTCTGCAAGTGTGAATATTCAAATTTCAAACATCTGGCTTCAAAATCGAGTGTTTCAGAAGTGCCATATCCCCCCTTACTGCAGAATTGTCAGTAAAACTTCAGCAAAGACCAACTCTATTCTTTGCCAAGGGGCTGGTTCTGCATTATTCACTCAAACAGGGTTTTTTTTCCCCATTGAGTGGAATGGGAGCAGAATCCCTCCTGCAATAGTAGCCCCCTTGGTTTAATCCATGACAAGAGACAAACAAATAGACCCTTTGAAATGAGTTTCATCTTTTGTGTCCCATTTGTTCTCTGAAGCAGGTGTCAATTGGATCTTTTCCTGTCTGTCTGTGGTTGAAAAGCAACACGTTGTAGTTAAACCCACTTGTAAATTGTAGTATTTTACAGAAGAACTCCCCCGGGGATCTACTAAAAAGCTACTTGAGTTTAAGAACCAGAAGTCAAAAAAAGGGTTAATTTGCTTTCCCGGCCTCCTTCTCTCCCTTTCTTATTCTGTTTCAAGTGGTTTCTTGTTTAAAAAAGATCTCCCTACTTATATGTCTCGTGTTGTATATGTCTCCATATACAGTAAAAAGATTCTTCATACACGGGGTCTTATCCTGCCTGCACCGAAGTTCATTTATTTGTAAATCACAGAAAAGAATTTCCTTTTATAGTGGGCCCAGCCACAAATTTCCTATTTTCTCGAGCCAACAATCTTATCGAGAACCTGCTTTGTGGATCTAGGGCTAGAAACTGCTTCGGAGTTTTTAATCTTGTGAAAAGGTGACTCTGGAACTAAAACTCCAAGGAGCTGGCCCAAGTGCCCTGCCAGCTGGACAGACTGGTTGGCTATCCAGAAAAAACCCACCAGCAGCTTCAACAGCAACAATAAACCCACAGATGTCACATTCTGAAAGAATGACACTGTGTGTAAGAAAATGCACTGGAAATGTATAAACTGTTATGTGATATAATTGCACAAAATGAACTTTCCAAAGGCTTGATCAGAGGGCTCTGTGCTGTTTGCAGTGACTTGTGCCCCTTTTCTGTACCAGTCTTTCTAAACCTTTCCACGAGGGTTTGTGTAGCATTGCACCACCTCCTGAAGCCAATTCCAACTGCACGAGGGTGTTGTTAATGAATAGAGACGGAAAATCTTTGTTGCTCATTAAGCAGCAAGTAATGATAATAACCCTCTCGGTCAGCAAGGTGGAGCTCCAGGTATTGCTTTTCCATGCCCTTGTGTATCACACTTGCTGCTGTCTTCGGGGTGCTAGAGGAGTGAAAATCTTCTGCAGACAAGCCAGCTGCCTTGAATAAACACCTACTTTGATCTTCAGTGACTTCCTCTCTTGCAGGTACCAGAGGGCTGCCCATTTGAGCCATTCTCCCTCCCTCTCTCCAAGTGCTGGGCACGGCTGTAAAGCCACCACAGCCATGAACAGAGGAGTCCCCAGCCAGCCCACACCAGTGTCTCCAGCCAACCACAGCACTTTCCCAAAAACTTCTGCTTCTGGCAGGACCAGGGGAGATGTTTGTGTGATTTCCCCAGCTCCTGGTGAGTGTCTGTGCTCCCTGCCTGCACCAGTCAGGTTTCTGCAAAGGCTCTCTTGGCACCTTTCTGCAGCTTCTCTCTGTGTTCTGACCATCTCATTCAGGCCCACTCAGACTGCCACCATCCCACCGTGGACAGCAGGTGAAGCTGTTGCTATCCAAACTGCCCCTGAGAGCACGAGCAGTGTGCACATTTGTTTGCCAGACAGCACACTGGAAGTCGGGTAGCAGAAGATGGTTTTCTTAGAATTGAATACTTCATGAGAGGTCCCGATTCTGTTTTCTTTCTCTGTCACCTTATTTGATAAAGTCATCAAGTCATCCTCCTTTAAAGGCACATTCCCCAGTTATTCCTGCCCTCTCCTAGCTGGGACATTCCCCAGGGAGTGCCTCACTATTTGGTGTTGAGATTATTATTATTTTAGGTACTGAGGTATCGCAGACTTGGGCAATGCTACGAGGAACATTGCACTAAGGGAGGACACAAAAACACCCTGCTGGAAGGAGCATATAATCCAACTGCCCATCCTTAGCCCAGGAGAAATTCATTTGACACCTCAGCAAGTTAATAAAATGTGTTTAATGCTAGTTAAAATGATTTCTTCACCTGCTGTAGTAACTCTGAGCCTATTCTTGCTGTTTCCTTACAGCCAAAAGCCTTTGCTGAGCAGGTTGTCACAATCTCTACAGAACAAAGATTTCCTTCCCATTAGAACTTATCCCCTGCATTTCAGAAAATGTGTGTTTTAAAAGGCTGGTCACAGACCGTTCAGATGTCTCTGCAGGGAATACAGCATTTGTCATCAGGCTCAGATTTGGGGTACCAACAGCTCTCAGAGAAAGAGGCAAATGGCAGGTAAAGAACCTGCCCTCACTCTCCATGCTTCTGCCATCTTTATTGAACAAACTCCTTCTCTAGTGACAGGATTGTGGTTTTTTTCCTCCTACATCAGCTTGTGTTATGCAGTGCTTACCTGGAAAATTCTGCTTTCTAGAAGAGAATGTTTATCATTAGTACTATTTGGTTCCTAAAGCACTGGCTCAAAATGGGGCTGAGAAACTTTAGTGCAAACTCAGCACTTCAGTATTTAATTACTGGAGTGTTAGAATATGCAGGTTTCAAAACCAAATGTTTCACTGATGTGGCATAATTTTGACTTGACAAAGCACAGCACAAAGATCTTAGGAAATACAAAGTGTTGGCAACCAAGCAGAGGAACTGACTGAGCAAAACCAATAAAATGAAACCCCTTGATCCCCTTTCCAGGAGGTATAACTAGACTAGGCAAATCCTTACCTGTGCCAGTGCAGCAACTCACTAACACGAGTTCCTTTGCACAGGCTGTGCTACAGGTGTGTTAAATCACCTAAGTGAAGCCAGGGGACACTTGAAACCTGAAGCCATCCAGAAAGGAGCTCTATTTTCTTCACCTCTGGGAATTAATTCCTTCCTGCAATGGACACAGGCAAACCCTTCTTTTAGGAGAGAGGCCTTCATCTCACCCACCATCACAGGATTCACTGTGAAATCCTTCTTTCCCTTTCCTGCTCCAGAGCTGTCCTTCAGCCTGAACTGGCCTTCTGGTTTTGTTGTTATTATTATTATTATTATTATTATTATTATTATTATTATTATTATTATTGTTTCCGACCTCCAGAGTCACAAAAGCAGACTTGAAAAGAGCCAGTTGCAAGCCAATAATGTGATGTTTTCCCTGAAATGAAAGAAATGAAAGGTTGAAAACCATAGGTGCAGAAGGTGTGAATTGCTCTGTTTATCTCTATTTCTTTTTTTTTCTCTCAAAAACGCTGGCTGCCACGCTGCTGGACATAGGACAAGACCTGTCAGAAGGGATCAAGAAATTCAAGCTTCAGTCAAACAACACTTGAGGGTAATTTACAGCTTTTTCAGCCATCAGCTGTGCCAGGATCACCTCCTTCCTTTGTACTCAGCTCCCACCAGACCTGTTTCAGTACTGCAGACAGCCTGCATATACACAGGGTGAGCTGAAGCCTTACCTGTTATTTGATGTAATAATTTGAATTTAGTGATAAATTTGGCTGCCCTGGGCCAGGGGGCCAGCTCTGCCACATGGCTGGCACTGCTGCCAGAAAACCACAGTAACTCAATCTAGAGTCAGAGCTTTTACTCGGTTTGAAACACTCAGCTCCACTACACCAACTCAGGCACTTCTGCAGAGCTAAAACTCTCTTCAGAGGAAAGGCGTTTGCTGGTTTCACTGTATTTCTCCAAAGAGGCAAAAATTGCCTTGTGGCAAGAATCTCTTGTGAAAGTCAGCAGAATTTGGAGTCTTTGGGCACTCCTGGAAAACCTTGCCTGGCGTGCTGGTTCCCACAGTCCCACACTGCCACAGCTTGGCAAAAGCTCCAGTGCAGTTGCACATCATCAGTACAAAAATGTACAGCACATTGAAAAGTGAAAATGTGGCAGAGTGTAAAATAAAGAGAATTTGGTATTAAAAAACCCAACCTGGCAGTTGGGGAACTGGGCTGGATTGTTTTGTCTGTTTTCTCCATTTCCATATTCCATAATCCAGACTTGTTATACATTTCCGGTTTGGCTTCAAGTTTTAATAAAGTGGCTGCTGAATTTCCAGCCTGTCACACAGGCACTGCAAAATTCAGCAATCTTGACCCCAGCTGGTGGCAAAATATGTAGATGGGAAGAAAAGCACCAGTCTAGGAGAAGCAAGAAAATGGAGAACTCTAAGCTAATCAGTTGATTTAAAAAGAGAGTGGTTACTATTCAAGTAGTAATTTATTGAGATAAAGGAACCATGAGTCACAGAAAGACTTAGGTTGCCTGCAGGGGAATGTTATTCTTTTTTCTTTCCCTTTTTTTTTTCTTTTTTTAAGAGAAGACCCTTGTGTGTGCATGCAGCTTATAGCTAAGAGGTTGGAGCTAGAAGCTAATCAGCCATTCTGTCTCCTATCTGCTGATCTCCTGGCGTTGGGGGAAGGGCAGTGTGGGCAAACAGGCATTAAATTCCACCGGCAGGCAATGGGGAAGGTATTTCTTGATAAGCAGCATCCAAGATGATGAGCCGTAAAGCAAAGCCCCTGTGAGGAAGCAGGGGAAGAGGTAGGGAAAGCTTTAACCATCTGTCTCAACCCAGCCTTGCTCAATGCTTGCCAGAGCAGAGGTCACCACCAAAAATAATAACCCAGGAGAAGCCAGACGTATGCTTTCCATTCACCAATAATCTACAAAGCATCTTAGGGTGAAATCCTGGCTCCTCTGAAGTCAACGGGAGCTTTGCCAACGACTTCAGTGGAGCCAGGTTTTCATCCCTGATAAATTTAAAGCAACCCCGAGGCTTAAAGATGAAACGACAGCATCCTGGGAGTGGGTGCGGGCTGAGGACCAGCAGTGCTTCTCTGAAAAGCTGTCAGACCTTACAGACAGGATGTTTTCACAGTCCTGGAGCAATACCAGGATGGACAGTAAAGGGGTAAAGTGGACAGTCAGGTAAACACCAGTAATTTTTAACTGCTGGGACTGCTTCAGTGTAGGACCCCAGTGAGTCTTGATACTGTGACAGAAAACCCAGTGGTCCTTCTCACTTCTGAGTTAAAGCACATGAAGTGAGTTATGTTGGTTTATATTATATCATACTGATTTTTTTTCTCTCCCCTTCTAATCCAGCCATTTTCATGTTGGCCTTGAAGATTGTCACCTGGTGGCACTCATCCAAAGTGAGGATTCTTCACACTTGTGATCAATGAAACGAACTGAAATGTTCATTTCAGTCACTAGGACCACCCAGCCTCTGCAATGTGCTGTGTCCCAGTTTGGCAATCCTTTGATTTTCAGGATTCAACACCAAGTGCAGATGCCTGCACAGTGATGAAGAGGAGCTGGCTCTGGGCATTGTGGTGGGCACTACATGGGGTGATAAGCTGTGATGGCCAGGGCAGGAGACAGGCGCATCACCATCAGGACACCTCAGCAAGGACATCACAAATTCAGCCCTGAGCAGAGTTTGTTGGCCTGGAGCATTGAAGGTGGTACAGTGGCATTTTTGTTGGCAGGCTGGTGTAAGGGACACCCTGGACCCTTCCTCTGGCAGTATTACAGCTGTACCCAACAGGCTCCTGAAACACTTCCCAGGAGAGAGTCCTCACCTTGTGGTGGAGGCTGCAGCATGGACAGCCACTACCTGCTCTTGGAGCTGTGCCATAAGGAACATGGGATCTGTGAGGTGTGGGAGAATCTGTGAGCTGTGGGGTATCAGGGGAGCTCCCACAGCTTACTGACTGACATCACATGAGCTCAGCCACACCACCTTTGGTGACCATCATAGCTGGGCACTATGGTGGTCATCAAAGAGCTTGGGCTCAGGGCATTCTCCCTGGCGCTGGTGAGCAGCTGGAAGTGCACAGGAGCTGAGTCTGCTTTCATCACTGAAGAGAAGAGAAATGGAAGGTAAAAGCTGGAGGTGGAGGGGTGAGATGTGAGCTGTGAACTTTCAGAGGGAAGGAGCTATCACAGGAACATACCTCTCTTACCCTAGCACCACCATCAGACCCACTTGCTGATCCACCTCTCTGTTGTGTCCATAACCATATCCCAGGAGCAAGATCCCCCTCAGGCTAGCTATGGATCTCCTCTTCCTGGTGAACCCTGACTTCATTCTCCAGGGACTAAATGGCAGCTGCTTGAGCAAGTGTCCACCCAGCTGGGAAAAGAGAAATTTCCCTTTTGCTTTTAAATCCATCTCTCCTCCAGGTCTTGATTCAGCCATCTGGATTCATCAGTGAAATCATCTGCTGGTTGAACAGCGTTTGTGAATTTAAACAGGCATCTCCAGAGCATGCGTGTGCACACCCTGCCTTGCTGCCCCAGACAGCCACACAGGCAGCAGTGCCATTCCCAGGTGCCGCTTTTACACCAATTTTTTCCAGTGGGAAGAGGCTTTGGTTCCTCACTGCCATCTGCTCACAGCTGAGAGCAGCACTGCTCTGTCCCTCCCTGGCTTTGCACAACAGCTCAAGGCATTAATGTGCCATGAGGAGACGAGCACCAGTACGGGCCCATCTCATCTGGATTAAAGATGTCATTTGGTTCCGTTTCATAAGGCAAGGCAGAACTTGCATTACCCAGAGCTCGGCGGCAGATCCATGTGTGTGTTTCAAACCAGACTGTCACTCAGACTGTTTCACATTAGGAGCCTTCAGTCCTGCTCTGGCTGTCGATTTGTACTATTAAGCTCTGAAATACAGAACTCATGTGCCAAGTTTCCACTTTTCTTCAGCAGCCGGGATCCACTGACAGCCACTAGGTATGGTCAGACTTTGGCAAACCAGGAGGACACTTGTGCCTCTTGGCTGCCAAGCCTGACTCCTGTAGCTGCCCTGCTCTTGCTCGCTGCCACCAGGATCACAGCAACAGTGGCAGGAGGAGAGCCAGAGATCACAGCTGAAGTACAGTCGGTGTTTTTATCTTCTCGATATTTTGATTAGTCCAAGGAATGTTTGGGTTAAAAAAAAAAAAAAAAAAAAAAAAAAAAAGGCACCACATTTTTTAAAAGCCACTTGACAGGCTGTTATGGCTTTATGCAGAGTATGGAATGGCCCTGTATGATCCCAGAGCATCAGTGCCACACACGGTATTTTTTGACAAGTGATTTCACGAGCTGGGAGCCGCACCTCTGATGCACTCAGGGCAGACCCCTGGGAGTCCCTACCCTGTGCTGATCGTTCCTACTGCAGTGCTAACATGTTTGTGGATTTAAAAATCCTTAAATCTGAAGGGTTTGAGGCTTGTGGCTTTTGGTCACATCTTTAATGATACCCCAGTGCAATTATTTTAACCATATCCTTGCCCGATTCCTGCGCAATCACTGACAGCGGTTATCACTGGAGGGTATGAGACGTCATTCTGACTCGTTCACGACCACAGCCTTCAGATGCTCCAAGACCTGCAAGAAACCTCCCATGAGCTCTGACTCTCCTCATGCCCCAGAAGTGCCAGTTTTCCAGGAGTTTATTTTCAAGAGTTTTCCAGGTCGGGCAGTGTGGGCTAAGGCTCCTGTGACATGCCTCAGTCCCAGCTGGAACTGCTGGAAGAACATCTCACCCTTACCATGCAGGAAACCCTGTGGAGGACACTGGTCTCCAGATGAAAATGTTTTAGGTTGGGGGACACTTTTTTTCCCCCAATTTAGATATTTTAGACCAATTCAGCCTCCCAGCTGTCACACATTCACAGATTGTTCGTATCCTCATTTTTACACATTTCCGACTGTGCAAGAACGACAATAAAGATTCCAAAACTCTTTTTTTTTTTTTTTTTTTTTTTTTGTTTTGTTTTGTTTTGTTTTGTTTTTTTGGTTTTTTTGTTAGGTGGCTTTATTTATGCTTCAAGTTGATCTGAGCTGTGTTTGTTCTTGTTACACTTGAGCACTCACAGGGGTCGGTCCAGCTCCCTGGACCAGACCGGACACTGAGACGTTGACTTACAGCAAGCGATAATCCAACCCTCATTTTCACATATTTTCAAGTCCACACTACTTCTAAATTTGAGGGCCTCCCGTCTGAGAGAGAAAGCTCTTCCCACAGTACTGACATAGGTCAGCAACCAAGAGGAAGAGTAAGGAGTGTCAAACGCCAGTGGAGTCCCACCAGGGATGCACAAACCAGCTGAAAGGGACGTGTCCCTCCAGGGCAGCTCCATCCCAGCCGAGCAGAGATGGCAGACGGGACACAAGGTGCAGCCGTGTGTGGGGTGGGGTGTCCTGGCAAAGCAGGGCACGGAGAGGAGCAGGTCGGGCCAGGGAGGAGGGGAGCAGGGTTGAGGGGGGGACACGCCAGGCTGGAGCAGGAGCTGCAGAGAGGGCGAAGGAAAAGGGGGGGAGCAGGGAGGGAGGACAGCAGGGGAAGGAGGCAGGGCAGTATAAAAGCATCCGACACGTACCTCTCCCGACACAGAGCGAGGGGGCGAGAAAGTGGGTCTGGAGGCGGCAGCAGCAGCAGCAGCAGCAGCAGCAGCAGCAGGCAGGAGGAGCGGCAGCCGCTCGCAAACACGCACGCACGGTGGCAGGAGAGAGTGCGGCGCTGCCCCTGCCAGCCCTAGGGGACTGGAGGGAAGAGAGAGGAGAGATGGAGCCAGGTATCCAGCTCCCCGGGAGGGAAGCGGGCAGCTGAAGCTTTTTGCAGCCCCTCGTACTCTGCCCCCTATCCCATTTCCCACGGCTGAGACAGGCGCTAGAGAGGAGGAGGAGGAGGAGGAAGAAGAAGAGGAAGGGGGTCGGGAGAGGGAAGCTGCAATCCGCCCCTCTTTTTCCCCGGGGAGCTGGCGGCCGCCCCGTTCGGTGCTGGCAGCCGGCGGGGGTCGCGGCGCGCCCCGCTCCGTCCCCCCCGCCCCTCCCGGGGCAGCGCGGGCCCGGCGGGGCGGGCAGGGCAGGGCAGGGCGACGCCTCGACGGGCGGCGGGAGGGGAGGGGGGAGCGGCGGGGCGGGCGAGGACACGGCGGCGGCGGCGGGGGAAGCTGGTCCAGGGGCCACCCCCATCCCCGCGCGCGGAGGGAGGCGATAGCCCCGAGCTCTCTCCTCCCCTCGGAGCGTCCCGGCTGCCCCGCCATGTGAGACTCGTCCCCGGCCCCCCCGCCCGGCTCTGCCTCCCTCCTCCCTCTCCCTCGCACACACGCTCCCGGCTCCCCCCGTCCTCGCCGCGTCTCCCCGCCGGCCGCCGAACCCCGCTGCTCTCCGCCGGCCGCGGCTCCCCGAGGCGGCGGGGCTTCGGCCGCCCGCTCCCTCCTTCCGACGGCCCGCGGTGCCTCTGGCTTGCAGGGCTGCCCGCAGAGACGCCGCCGGCCGCGGGTACCTGCCGCCCGCCGCCGGGCAGCGCCGGGACTCTGGCCGCGGCATCCCGCCCCGACGTGGCTCCGCCGTGGTGCGGCGGCCCCCGCTGCTGCTGCTGCTGCTGCTGCCGCCGCTGCCCCGCGCCCGCCGCCCGCCCCGCCGACGCCGAGAGCGCCGCGGTCCCCGCCGCCCGTCCTGCGGCTCCCGGGGCCGGGGCCGGGGCCGCTCCGCCGGCGGCTGCGGTTGTGGTGGCGGCGGCGGCCGCCGCGGCTCCTCCTCCTCCTCCGCCTCCTCCGCGGCCGCCGCCGCGGGGCCCTAAAGCCGCCCGGCTCAAGAGGATGGTGCGGCTGGCGGCCGAGCTGCTGCTGCTGCTCGGGCTGCTCCTGCTCACCCTGCACATCACCGTGCTGCGCGGCGGCGGCGAGCCCCACGCCCCCACGGGCAACCACAGCCAGCGGCAGGTGAGTGCCGCCCCGCCTCCCCCAGCACCCTCCCGCGTCCCCCGGGGCCGGCCGGGCCGGCGGAGCCGCCGCCGTGCACCTGCCCCGGCCGCCTCCTCATCCTCCTCCTCCTTCTCACGCCCTCCCGACTCCGAGCGTTCCCCCGCCCCAGGGCTTTCCCCGGGCGCTCGGCGAGGTGTCCCCCGCTCCCCGTGGCTTCAGGCTGTCGGGGACGGCGGTGGCAAAGGCAGGACGGTTCGATGCCGTGCGGGAGGCGTCGGGGCGGCTCCACGCGTGTTCCCGGCCGGAACGCCTGGGGAGCCTGAGGGGCGGGCACGGGATGGAGGCAGCTGTGTCTCAGGTGGGGGACAGCGTTCCCTAGAGTGAGAGGGGAGCAAATAGGTGTACGGTGTCGAGAAATACTGGAAGTAAGTGTATGGCTTTCCTTGGAAAGCATCAAGAGACAGGCTGACATTCAGCCCTGAAACAGGCACCAAACTTAGGGTGGTAAGTGCTTGTGGTGTGAAGGACAGCGCTTGTGACCCAGCTAGCCCGTTCCAGTCTTTTGAAATACTTCTCCCATGAAACCAAACTGTGTATTATATCTGACAGAGGTAAAGGACTTTTTTGTTGTTGTTGTTCTGATTCGGTATTTTTTTATTCGGCAGCACATGTTGCCATTCATTTATAATGGCTGGAGAGAGTGATCAAAGCTGCAGAATCACCAACATCCTCAGACAAAGCTTGTAAATCTCTGGTCAATTGTATGTGCCCTGGCCAGCTCTCTTCCCCTCTATCCGAGTGGTAAAATAAAATCAATTACCAAGTCGCGTGATGAACTGACAGAAAAACGTCTAATTATTATCACCATAAATTTACGTGAACTGCCCATCATCTGGGTAAAAATCACAGCACCAGCAGAGTATAAAAGCCAAGGGAAAAGTGAGAAGAGTGCAGGCTGTGCTGGTCACTTGTATGCATGGGATCCCCAGCTGGTGGCCCACAAAATGAACCCACTAGCCATAGGAGGGGACCCAGAGCTGCAGGCTCAACATCCCAGTCACAGCCTGGGGTCAGGTCCCTCTAACTCTGAAAAACCTCCTGCTGAACTTGGTGGGAGTCCTGCCTTGGTGGGAGTGCTGAGCCCTGCACTGTGGGTAAGGCCCCACCGTGCTGTCTCTGCAGTTTTATCACCGGCCTGACATTCCAGGATGTTTTTTTTTAATATCTGCAAGATTTCTGGTAATAATGTTTTATAAATGATGCTTTCTTTCCTCATGGGCACTGGGAATGCCTTTTAAAATGATGTTCCTTGGAAAAGTAAATTTGGAGAGGTTTTTTATGAGGTGTTTGCTATCATTAGAATAACCCTGAATTTGCCTTTTCTTGACAGGCTTGTAACATAATGAGAGAAACATCTGGGTGAGTGGGAACTCTGGGTGATGCCATTTCCCTGAGGAGCTCCTTTTAGAGCACTGTTGTGAGGTTAGGGTGAAACAAGAGGAAAATCATCTTCAGATAATTATCCTGGGTTATTATCACTCTAGTTGGCTGTCTCGTGAAAACCTGTAGATTGTTGACTTCAAGATTTTTTTTTTCTGTCCAGTGATGTTTTACAGATTAACTTAATAAACTCTGTGCCTTTAAGCACTGTGATAGCTTTAGCAGTTCATATTTTCATAATGTTTTGCCATTTGTAGGATCAAGATTTTTATATACTTCCCAACTCAATTGATTCTGCAGTTACTTATTTGAGAGGCTGTATCTGTACAAAACATTATGGGGGGGAAAGGATATTGATTAGAGCAACTGGTTAAACAGATGGAAGTCTATCAATTTTCTGGTTTTGTAACTTCCAGGGATTCCATTGCTTAGCTGAATTCTATTGCTTTAGAAAGTTGCACTTAAGCAGGCAGAGGCTTCCATTCAGAGCATCACAATATAGATCTCAGTGGGAAGTTTGCACTGGGATCTTCTGATTTTGGCAGATTTTGGGTTGTATCATGGCACGTGCTGAAGTGAAATGCAAAATCCCGGTGCACTGCAATCGGAGGGAGGGAATCAGTGTGGGAAATGGAACTGCACAAACTCAGACCTGTTGATATGAGCACTTAGACACACCTCAGGGTTTTTCTGTCTTGGTACGTCTGTGATTGTGAGAAGTGATCAGTGTTGCATTTGATGGAATTTCACTTGAAGAAGTGTGGCAAATCCAGGAAAGAGTGATCTTTGCAACAAATGCTTAAGATGTCTTTCAACATGGCAAATTTTTATCACAAGTCCCTGGCAATTATCTAACTGAGGATATGGTGTGTGAGGACTTAGGCAGTGTGTTTGCACAAATGAGATGGTCAGATTTGGGTCCTTTTTACAAAAAACGGATTCAGGAAGAATCCTTAGTAATCTTAAAATATTGCTGGAGATGTAAATAGTCTAAAACACTTGTCAGCATTTGAAGTCTGATTCAGTAAGGAAGAGCTTCTCTTTCTCCCATCCCTTGGTCCTTCAAATGAGAGAAGGATTTTGTAGGATAAGTTTTGATTTCTTTTAATCTTTCAGTTGGGTTAACCCCATGCAATTAATTAGGCTGAGAGATGAAAGAAATATAGGAAAAACAACAACAACAACAACAACAACAACAACAACAACAAAAAACACTTCCATCCTAAAATTAAACAAGTTATTTTTTTCCTCCCTCTTGTTTTTTTCCCCTTTGGTGCCCTTCCCCATGCTCTGTGTGTGTCTCCAGAGGTTCCAAATGTCTGGGATTGTCTTGTGCCACTGTGGCTGGTTGTGAAGGAGCAGCAGTGAGGAGAAAATCCCAGTGTTCTCCTGTGGTCCTCTTTGGGACGGGTGAGGTACAAGCACAGGCTCCCTGGGTTCACTCTGGTGACTGGAGCTCCGTGTGGCTGCGGTTTCATGCTGCTGTTACAACTGGGTTGTGGCAGGGCAAAGGAACACGAAATGGGAAATCCACACTGGAGTTGTAAAATAGCTCCACAGTCTTGAGTTATGAGAGGGAATCAACCTTGTGTTGCTCAATCAGATTTTACTTCCCTCCTTCCATCTCTTCTAATCGGGGGGGAAAAAAAAAAAAAAAAAAAAAAAAAAAAAAGGCGAATTGGGGAGGGTGGAAGATTTTTTATTTTTTTCTGCTGAGAATTCTACTAGGTCTAATTTAATTATCATCCAGAAGCTGTTCTGGAGTATGTTTATGAAATAAAGAAGTACAAACTTTCTTTTCTGAAGAAGAGCAAGTGAAGCTATGTTAAGAGATGGAAAAGAGCAGCTTGGGTATGTTTTTATCTTTTTACATAGCTCTAAAACCAAGAGAAGGCTTGAACATAAATTTTGGAAGACATTTTTAATACTTTATGATGTTCTAAAATCTGTGCTTTCATTCTGAGAGAAAATATTTCACCATGAAGTTTATCCCCATCACTTCTAATTTTTCCATAGCAGGCCTTGCACACCAAGAAAAACAGTGTTCCCACACCAAGAAAAATGACCTTGTAAAATGCAGTAACAGAGCCACCAACAATATATGCCATAGCACATGAAGTCAGATTCTCCACTAAGACACTTGCAGCAGTATAACATTAGCCCAAAACTCGGTAGTTGTGCTTAAAACTGGAGCCGTGTAAGAAAACATAATTTGAAAAGCAGCACAATGCTGTAAACAGATTTTTTTTTCCCCTTTAATCACCCTGCTCCTGCCCTTGCCCCCCTCCTCAATAAGCATGCAAGCAATTACAGCGTGTCAGAAGCGCTCTCTGAGCCCCACCAGGAGAAACACATTCTGCTGCTTATAAGTGTTTGCACAAGAGTCCCTCTCCAGGCTGCATGAGGAGCCTTGTAATTTTCTCCCAAGATCCCCAGTTCAAGGCCATGAGTAGTTTAGCAATGGTGTGCTGCTGTCTGGTACCTTTGCTGAGGTGCATTTCAGTCTTTCCAGGGCTTCTGTGTTCTTGCTGACCCTCGTACTGTTTCAGGCAATTTGCAAAACGATCTCCAGTTGGATACAGTGGCATATTTCAGCTTTCTGGCTCCCTCAGTTAAGTAGGACTCAAGCTGTTTACTTTGGGAGCGTTTTAGACTCAAGTTTTTTGAAGCTAATTTCAGCTCTGGAGCTTTACATTTGGTTTGCTCTAATAGGAACCGATCGTCTAAGTCATCTTTGAAAACCTGTCAATTCCACGTTCTGCCTTCTTGTTTTCCAGATTGCCTTTAGCCTGTGTAAGGTTCCAGGAGGTGGATGTACATCATGTATTTACTATGAACACTAAACCCTTCTCTGCCTTTAGAGAAGTTTATGCATTACATGAATAGCTTTCAGAGCAGGTGGCTTGTGAATTGGGCGGGCTGATCCTCTGCAGTCCAAAGTCTCTTTTGGTTCCTCGTCACAGGGGATGCTGTTTTGTGCTTTTTTGGCAGTGACAGTGAAACCTGCCTGCTCTCAGATTTTCTGTGTAGGTTCTTAGCTAAGGCTCACCCTTTGGCATATGTTCCTTCAGTTATGCACTAAGATTTAGCAATGGCTCAGACCATGTGCAGTTCATTCTGTCATCTCCCAAGGGAGGGAATTATGTGTGCTCTTTAGTGGCTTTGCTGATGGGCTGTGGCTTGTTCCAGGATCCAGGAGGAAGGAAGGGTGATTAGCTTTACATGTGCTGCTGCTGCATGTGTGGAAGCAAAGGATAAAATGGGAAACAAAGGTGAAGGACTGAGACTGCTGCACTGAGCAGAGGACCATTTTCTGGCATCCGTTGCTCCCAGGAGAGATTCTTTCACCTTTCAAACCTGGCTCCCAGAAATCTCCAGAAAGCATTAATTAAACTTCTCTTCATACCTATCACTTTGATTAATTTCCTAGCAAATTAAAGTTTGCTTGGTGGAAAAGAGCCACTACAACTTCAGGGTAGGATGTGGCAAGATTTTTAGTGGCTTCGACTACTGCAATAATTCAGAACAGGTATCCAAGAATATTTTATTTAGTTATGGCTGCAAGGAGCAGTATTAGGCAGGTATGAATGTAACTTCCTGAGTTAAATTTTAGCAAGATGTTTGGATGAGGCACATTTTGCTAAACACCTCTTCAGCTCAACAGCTAGCAGTTACTGTGCTGCATGTCTTGGATCATCACTGATAAACACCTGGTATTAAATCACAAGGAGCCTCTATTTTGTCTCTGTAACTATAAGTCAGAGCTGTTTTTTCCTAGTGCTTCCTACTGAAGAGTCTCTTTGAGTTATTCATTTCTGTTTCGAGCAAGATTTAGGGTTGTTTCCCAGCTCTATATAGTATTGGGCTATTTGTAAGAAAAAAGCAGAGTGTGTGTTGTTCTAAATTCAGTCTGGGCCATCACAGTGTCTTCATGTCCATTCCCACGGTCCTGGAGCCAAACACAAAACACAGTGGCTACTACGGGGGAAAGTCCACTGACATTCCTTGTTTTGCCTTTCTCTTCTCTCACTTGCTCCTCACCTCTACTCTGGGGCTGTGTGTGAGGGCAGAGGGGTTAAAAGGAAACCTGCTACCAGGGGCTTGAGCCCTATGGCCAAACAGATCATTCATGGCAATGCAAGGAGTGATAGGTGTGAAATTGGCTCTTGGGCCAGTCCAGAGCTGCAGTGATTGCCCTTGGTGAGAGTAGAGAGCCCAGGCGTAGGTACAGAGATCCTGGGGGGAGCTGCACTGGTACTTCCCACTTTGGCTCGTCTAACTTGGACAACCAGCATTAGTTCTGGTGCAGCTTTTGTTTTTCACTCTTGTTGATTGTGTAGAGAAGTTTGTTCTCCACAGGAAGAACACAGCAGTTGGTTACAGCAGCTATAACAGTGATACAACACACTGCTACTGACCCCTTGCTCTTGCCTGACTGGCACAAAACCCTCTCCTTTTCTTCTCCTGCCAGCCCTCAGGTTCAGTCACATTTCCCTGCTCTGTCCTCTCCTAGTTGTCAGCTGTCCACAAAAACAGGAGGCCTAGAGCTGCAGCTCTGCTGGTGGCCTCAACAATTTTGTCATCATTGTGCTGTGTGGTGCTGGTCAGTGGGTACTCCCCTGTGGTCTGTAACATCACTGTTATGACCTGCAGGTAAATAGCAAAGCCCCAGTACTCAGAGGTTCAGCATACTCAGCTGTGTGACACCTTGCTCTGCCGTGGAATTCCTTTGCTGAGGAGACATCTGTTTAACCAATACAGGTTATGTTGGATGTAGACTGGGAGCTGTGGTTTGTGAGGGCAGAAGAATTCAGCATTCTTCTTTTGTCTCTGCTCATATCTACAACATCGGTAATCAATGCTGAATTGTTCCCAAATGGTGGAGAACACAGAAAATAATGAAAGAATTGTCAATAAGGTGGAAACTCCTGCTGTGTTATGTCACAGCATCTGAAAACCTCATCGAAAGTGAAGTGCAGGAGGCAGTAGTACCGCTAATGATGCAGACAATGCAGGCTTTGCCTGCCAAAGTAATGTGTGTGTTTGAAAATCTTTCTGAAATCATATGTGATAGAGTTGACTTCTGAAAACCCAGCCATTGGTATGTATTCCAGTAGGAAGAAAAAAATCAGTTTGCAAATCTCTTATGTTTTCTAAGATGCACTGATTTGTGAGCACTCATGCTTAAGAATTTCTCCTTTGTTTTCCTTTATTGTGTACAAGTGCACAGCGTGCAAATAATGCTAGGAAATTATTTTCCCATGCTTCTCTTATGCTTACATTCTTCTGCATCACTTTAAAACCTTGAAATACACTCATATTTCAATTACACAGGCAATTGAGACATTTCCTTACACACGCATGAACCTAAAAATTTGAAGCAATGTAGTTTTGCTTAGTGCTTACACCCTGATTTAGCAACTTTGGCAGGTTTAACTGTCAGAGTTGGTTGCTTTATGCTCTTCTGTGTGATTTTGCCAGTCTTCCTTGCAAACAGAGGTGGTAGTACTCAGTTGTGCCTCATTTGTTTTCTTCCCTGTGTTGGTTAGTGCTCATTTGGTCCTTTTGTTACAGCTCTTACCTTGCTGTCAGCTTTAAGGCCACACTCCATAAAAGCCCTTTGAATTGACTGAATCATGTTCAGTTATCAGAAAGATGATATTTTAAAACTATTATTTTTCAATTGTGTCTTTTTTTTCCCCCTTATTTTACTTTTCAAACCTCAACCCAAGCTTGTGGAGGCTGAGGTTCCAGGTTTTTGGTGTAGCTTGTGAGCAATATGCAGTGCAATGGATCTCCAGCCTGAATGGAGGCCCTGTCAGAAATGAATAATGAAGTGTAACTTTAAAGAGAAAAAAAAGTGCTTCAGTAAAAGGCAGAAGGAAGCACTCAGTGATGCAGTGGTTACTGTTGCACTTTGAGACCATTGTGCCTATTTTACAAGTTTTCAAGACAGTAAATGCCAGGCTAAACTCATAGTCCAAAGCACAGAGGTGAACAACATTTCCAAGAAACAGCGTAGTGAGCTCATGGGTACATCAGCAAGAGCAGAATGTTTCCAGTGTTGGTGTTTCCATGTACTTTCGATTCAAAATACCAGAAAAAGAAAGAAAACAAAGTGAAATGTAACTTATTATTGTAATAAGGGATGGCTCACCACAGTGGTCACTTCTGTGGCACCAGAATGCTTGGTTAGAGGAGCTGGTGTGGGCGGTACTGGTAAGCAGTTCCTTTATCCTTTTGTCCTTGTTTTTCGAGTGCTTGGAGAACTCACAGCGTGGGTCATATCTCTCATGTTCCTCTCTTCTAGCAGTCTGGCCGAAAGCAGGCCTGGAGTTGCTCATCTCTAAGCCTTTAATGTAGGGAGGTGCTCCTGAAGATGAGAGGGGAAAATCAGAGGTGAAATCTTTCTCTCACACTCTTGGTGCGCATTGAAAGGCAGAAGGGGTTCAAGCATCCCTTGGTTTTTATGGTTCTGTGCTAGATCTGGGTTCTCAGTGTGTTTAAATTGACCTCGCTCTACCGATTTCCACAGAGCAAGGCAAGCCAATGAATTGTGTCAGCTGCAGAGCCAAGATTCTCTTGAATATGGATCTTTCACAGCTCAGTTTTTCCACAGAACTGATAAACACATAGCACATGTCATCAAGACCTCTGTCCATAAAGACGAGCTGGGCCCTGGCACATGGCTTTCTTCATGTTGCATGAATTAATTTCCATCTGCTGTGTTTCATTGCACTGAATAATCCAGGACTGTTTGTTCCACAGTAGTTCCTCTTCTTTGGGAAGAGTAACGTTTCCTCTCTGAGAAAAGTGGATTCCTCCTCTTCTAAGGAGCAATGACTGGGTCCGTGTCATCCATGGGACAGATTTAAATTCCCAAATACTCCTTTCAGGCATCTTGCTTTTGCATTCCCATTGAGTCAGGTGCTCAGGTACTGAGGTTGGGCACTCAGCTGAAACACTTTCTCTAATAGAGGGATGCCCAGGAATGCTGAGCAGGAGGTGAAGTTCTTGCACTGCAAGAGCTGTGCTGCAGGCTGTGATAGAAGGAAGTGACTGATGGCACAGAAATAACAGGGAAGAGGACCTAGCGATGAGACATAACTATTTTTTTAAGCTAGGGCTTCAAAAATTATTTACATAGCTTTGGTATCTTTATTGCCTTAGATCCAGACCCAGCATCCGCAGTTTTTGCCTGAAGAAGCCATCATTACTCCACTGGAAGCAGATGCCAAAGTTTATAAAGATAAAACATAAGTTTGCTTGGTTTTACCTGCCACATGAATCAGTGCAGGATTTTAAAATCAGCATGTCATTGGTCTCGATATAACATTAGTAACCAGAGATCTACTAATGTCTGTTTGCACAAGCTACCCAGAGAAACAAAAAGGATTAATAGTTTAAAACAGAAAATTAAACCATAGCTGTCTAGCATAGGCTCTGTAACACCCCTCTATACTTGCCTCCTACATCATGTAAATTGTCTATGCACTGTTTAATTTCATAGCCAGAAATTATTCATCTTCTATTTAGCAACATGAGAGCAATAAAACTGCCACTGTCTTTAATGTCTGCTGATGCAAGTCTCATCTGAAAGTGCCTCTGGAAGTTACCTCAGTAATCAGGCTGGAGTTGTTTAAGATGCAGTCTTTATATCAGCATTTTGTGCTCCTGATTTTAAGATTCTCTGGACTGAGGAAGCCTGTAAAGGCTTATTGCACAGAGCAGGCTATAACAAAGCAGTTAATGATTCTTGTGACGTAAATGCTGCCATTTCAGTTTATTTGAATGATACTGACATTCTGTCATATATATATATATATATATATATATATATATATATATATATATATTGCTTTTTATAGTGATAAATTTGATTGGTTGGGGTATTTTTTGGAAACCAACTCAATATTAGGCATGGGTATGCATCTTAGCTAAACTATAACCTAGCCAATCCATGCCTTTTGCCTTGTGGAGTGCCCGAAGTTTTTCAAAACATGTAACCACAGTGATATTTTTATAAAGGAATGTTCACCTCATGGGATTTTTTTAAGGTGTTCTATTTTTTTCCCAAGTTACAGCTTCACTTTATTGTACATGATGTCCAATAAAAAAGATATATGTCTGTGATTGGACTTTGAAAAAGGGCCATGGTGCCTATTCCATTTAAAGGGAATGAAGTCAAGCAGTAAATTTGCTGGTCGCCCTTTTCATATTGACTGTATCTTGGCCAGCAGTTGGTCTTTGATGTTGTAACAATAGAGCAAAGGCAGAGGAGGATTAGGACCTCCATATTATAAAAACAAGCCTGCATTCATCATGATTTTTATAGAGCACAGTCCTTGTCTATTGGAGTTTTGCAGTATATGCTTAATGTTCTGCAGAAGAGTACAGCAACTTTAACATTTGAAGGTGGCTTGCAATTCATCTATCATTACTCCTACCATCTCTTCTTAATTCAGTTTGTTTAGGCAGTCAGCATTTAACTTCTCCTATCTTGTTATTCCTTTCTACAACAGGAAAACAGGTTTTATCAGGACAGAACTTCTGAAGTATTGTTTTCCATTATGAGAGTTGATTATTTTGTTATTTATTAAAGGCTCACTGCAGCTGGCCAATAGAGTATCTATTTCTCACCTTGTGCTCCAAAGTCCAGGCTTTTACTGGGAAAGAATAGGGGGCTTTATATGTGAATATAGATCTCAGATGAGACCCAGGGCAGCCACACTGCCTGTGACGTCAGGCATGTCAGAAAAATAGTGCCAGAGGTTTCAAATGAGCTGTTCAGCCTGGTAGAGTCCTGGAAAATTTTGATGTGTATTGAAATGGTAGCAGCACTAGCTCTCAATCCAAACATGCAGGAGGAAAAGGGTCATTCATTTCCTCAAAATGTTCAAGGTGTGCTGAGTGCTGGTGGGAGCAGATAGGCTTCAAAATGTGAGCAGAGCTTGGAAAGAGACTAATAATCCATAATGTGCTGTTGCAGCATTGTGTGCAGCATAAAAAATGTAGAAGACAGCATGAAGGGAGTGCTCCCAGGGATGCCGCAAGGGGATCCACATCAGAAGGCCAAAGGCAGCTCTTAGGAAACCATCTGGGGCTGCATCAGGTTAAATTTCTTTACTGCAGCCAATTCCAGTGACTCTTGCTTAAGGCATGATCCTGAAGCCCATTGACAAGGCAGAACACCTGGAAGCTTGTCTACCAGACTCCAAAGTCTGCCCCAAACTTGCCCCAAGGAAGGGAAAGAGGGGAAGGAAAATGCCAATCTGTGGTGCATTTGCCAGTTCATCACTTGATTTAGGGTAGGATCCTGTGCCTTCTAGGTGTCCAGATTAGACCAGTGAGTCCAAACTCATGAGCAAGTCACTGCTTGCCAGCTGAGCTGCAGTAGCTCCTTAGATGTCTTATTCCACCTTCATCCCACACAAAATATGAGGTGACTTTATATTTATTAGTAAGTCAGCACTGAGCAAAAAAGCCCTGCCCAGAGCTCTCATCAGGGTGACAGCACTCTGTCCTCAGACCAAGCACTCCATGGTCACCAAACGCATGGTCTGTCAGTGGGAAATCTGGTTTTCAGTTAACATCTACCATGATGGCCATTAGAGAGGCAACATCTGGTGCAGAAAATGCACACCTTCCATTTCTGTGCTCAGCTCTGTGTGTCCTTCATCGAACCCAGACACAGCATTGCCTTGGCTGTTTCTGCTTTCCTCAGCTGCTGGAAGCAAACTACATGAGGCTCAGCCAGTATAAGGTGGGAGTTCTGGCTAGTTAGAGGCATCACCCAGTGTTTTAAAGGGTTTGCCCTTGAGAGATCAATAGCTCTGAAAAAGCTGCTGAAATCCTTCAGTGGATGTGAACTCGATTCCTGCTCTTCTTTAATCTGGCATTCATGGCATTTTGAATAATGTAAATCAAAGCTGCCTTTCTCACCTACCCATCCCTCTTTCTTCTTCTGTCTCCTAAGAGGATCATTTTTTCATGTTCTTAGGAATACAGCTTTGGCTGTCTCAACATCAAGATAAAATGAGCTCATTATTTGCATAACATCAGAGTAAGGGCCAGATTAATACCACCTCTCTGGGTTTTTTTTCCTTCCTTTATCGTATTCCTACAATAAAATACAAGGGAAGTATGCAGCTGAAATTGTGTTTGCACACATATGGACTGAGTGGGGAAAAGAGCTGCATATGCCAATTCCTTGAAATGCACTGCTGCCACTGATAAAAGGAGCCACAATTACATTGTTATATTGGGTTATAAACCCCACAATACTACCATGACAATTATTGCAGTTTGCTTGTGAGAACTGTATGAGGAGAAAAAATCTGTCTCTTTATCAGAGTTAAGTAGCTGAAAGTGAGTTCTGAGCCACAGCCTTCAGTGTCTCTTGCCGTTTCTGCTTTGGGATCTCTCTTTGTATAGAGCTGTTCTCCCTCCATGGATCTGGCTTATCCATGAGGGTCCCCATCTCTATTCCTCACCAGAGGAGGTGAAGTTACACAAAATTTAGCTTCTTGTCTTTCTTCTCTTACCTTGCTGCTGTTTTGGGCTGCTGGGATTAATCTAAAGATGCTTTTTGCCTGCTCCCATACACTTTATTGTCGGTGGCGTCTGGGTGGCTTCAGGCACATGCTAAGACTATAACAAGTTTGAAAAATAAAACCATTTATCCTAAAAATAGCTCAGAACTAACTAGCAATGGTGGGGTGGAAGAGAGACAGAAATGAAGATATTTTCATTTCACGTAAGTGTCAGATTCAAAAGCATCTGCCTTGTTCAGTGCATGTATGGTATTCATTTCCTGTCTGCAGTCGATTGGAATGCCCCCCGAGTCGTTTGAAATTGAAAATCGAGTCATGCTTCTTTAATCAGCTCTAGGAAATATCCCCCTCCCTTACTGTTCTAGGAAAATTTATATATGCATGCATAGAGTTCATAATACAATCGTCCAGGGCAATCTTTTCTCCCCTCTTAGACAGAGAAGGGTCTTCACAGTGTCTTGCCATGGTGTTCTCCCTATCTACTCACTTGCTCTTCTTCCCCATTGTGTCACTGGAGGGAGGCCTTTCTCCTGTGAATCCACGTCCTCTGCTTTCTTGATTTGTCACTGGGGCAGCTCAGGGAGGTGGAGAGAGAGGGCATGATGTCCACTGCTGATGGCTTGATATGAAACCACAGCAAGCATTGCCTCTGTGTGCAGATGCCATTTATGCTAATTACTTCCAGTCGCTCCTGTATCCGTCTCCAAAGTTTTCTAAATGGAGAGGGCAAAGCCGTGCACTTGAAAGAGTCTTTCCCTGCAGGAGCTGAGGTGCATGGTCCTGCAGCAGCCGCTCGGATTTCTGCTGTTGTTTGGCTGTAAACTCCTGGGTGCAGTAACCCCTTTCCAGCCAGTGCTGTGAGGCACATAGTTGGTGCACAGATATTGAAGGTAAACAAACACTGCCTTTCCTCTGCCTTCACCCTCTCACTTCCATCCAAAGGAGAGTGAGTGTTGGTGGGGAAGGCAGCTAAGGGAGAGGCACATAAATTATCTCGTAGCAATTCGATGGTGTGTGTGTTTTGAGCACCAAGACTCAAGTGATTTGCCTTTTTTCAGGCACAGAAGTAGCTTTGCCAGAAGCACAGGAAACATCATGTTTTTGGAATATAACACTTGTCTGCTTTCTTGCTTTCCCGTTATTAGCTTTTGCTTATGTGATGAAGTCATCATGTAACTTTTAGTCCACAGGGACTAAACACTTTCTAGTCTCTAAAAACATCTGCCAGTTAACACAGCCAGAGTCATAGACACTTTTGAAAGCATAGGGTGGATATTCAGTGGCATATGAGAGGGAGACACAGAGGCTGGGAGTAGCTGTTTCTTGGAAACTAACAGCTGAAGGCAACTTTGGAAATTGAAAAGGCTTCAAGTAAGGTTACTCTTTTAGCTAGGGAGAGATGAAAACTTCACTTATTAAAGCTGGTTCACCTAGTGAAATCCTAGCCGTAGTGATTTAGTGGAATAAACTTGCAAAAGGACATAGTTTAAAACCCAGGAAAATAACTCGAGATGTATGTTTGTTCTCTTTCATTTACACTGACGTTGTGTGTGCTGACCTGCAATGCCTGACCAAAGGGTTGTGTACAAAAAGTATTAATATTCTGGATTTCCTTTGCTGTTTTGATTGCAGCTTAAGGCAGCTTTTCCCATTCTGTTGGAACCTAATGTATAAATTATGATCCAGATTTCAGATAACTGGGTGAGATTAAACTAGTTTAATTAAATTTAGCAACGGTATAAATAAATTCTACTTAAAGCTTTATTTTACTACTGATTTTATGCAAGTCTTTAATAAGGCCTAAAAATAATTAGAACATTCAAAGAATTTGCATTTGGCACCACAGGCATAGAACACTTGGGCTACTCTTCAGCTGTACCTTTGCCCGTTCAGCCACTAAATCACTATGTCTTGTGTGGAGAGCTCAGCCAAGCAGTGATTGCAGAGAAGACCTTTAGAGTCATGAAGAATAACTGAATGTTTACCATCAGCTTAGGCAACTGAAATTATCTGTTAACTGCAAGCAAAACTTGGCACTGAGCATCTGTCAAAGCCCTACACGATTTAGTTCTGTGTGCTTGGAGGTCCCCTGGATGGCTGAGTATCTGCTGAAGAACAAAGCACCAGTGTTGTACTATGTTAGAAAACTTGCTAAAGGGCCTCTGTTTTTTTTTCCAGCAGACATTGAGCTGTAATCACCACCAAGTTTCTATTATCAAAGTGTTCATACAAACTGGCAGTTCTTCACCTCCAAGCTGAGCCATGCTGTTTGTATTTTCCAGCTGAATGAAAACATGAAATACAAGCAAACAACAGAGCATTAAAAAATAGCTGTGATGTGAAATGTGTGTCCACAACATGTAGCAAAAGGTTGCCAGATCTGAGCATAATATGGTTGGGTTTCTCCTTAAACTCAGAGTTAAAAATATTGTCTGCCAGACCATTCAGATGTGGACCCACTGTTTGCCAGTGGTGTGGAGGAGACCAGCAAGCTCGGTGAGCAAAACTCCCCAGCAGAATGTGAACGAAGGATGGACCAAAGCTTGACAACTGCCAGTGAATAAACTAGCTCAGTGGGGGAATAATGGTGTTAGAGCTGCTCTGGCACTCAGGATGTATCAGTTCACAAGGTCCAACAAGGCCTTTTCCTCCACTGTGGAGGATCCTGACGTAGTGTTGGCCACGTGCCTCAAAAGAGCTGTCTGGGACTTCCTAGATGTGAAGGGGCCCTCAACCCTACAGCCTGAGGATCTCTGCAATGATAACACATGTCCTGGCTACACATTCAGTCCTCAGGGTTTTCTGTGTAGCCGTAAGGGCTGCACAGAGAAGTTTTTAGTGTAGAAATTCAAAATTCAAAAGCTGTGATAATTCTGTGATAAATGTGCCCAGATGCTTTGAGATCCTTGTTCTGCTGTATATGCAGCTCCTGAGGGCTATTTCAGCATAAGGCAGACAAGCAGCTGTGGTGAGCTGTGTGTGTTTTGGGGCACCCCAAGCACCCCACTGTACCACTGGCACCCAACATCTACAGAGACCACTCCTCCAACAGTGACTGTGGATTAATGTCTGCCATGAATTTCTTACTTGCAACAGGATTTGTGACTCCATCCTGTTCTCCATAGAATCCACATCCCCTCCAGGAGCCATCCTAAAGAGCACCTGAAGCTCATGTGCCCCAGAGCAGTTCCCTGTGGGGTGACTGGATTTGGTCCATCCATGGCCACTTGGTCACACAGGCAGAGGTACTGCAAGTTAGAACTGCACACACTGTCATTTTATACCAATTTTGCTGGAGAACTGGAGAATAATAGAGAATTATTAAAACATAGATCATGATTAACAGGAATTATTATTATTATTATTATTATTACCAACTGTTATCAGTGATTCATCTTTTACTTGCACAATGTTTAAAGCAGATGCTCTATTTTGGACCTGCTTAGTGAAAACAGTTGTGTACATACAAGCCAATGTCGTCTGTTTTAAATTATTTATTAGCAGTGTTCATCTAAAATGCACTCTTTATTATTGGAACAATTAGTTTGTGCAGTAATCTAAAGATAAGTAAGGTTTTTCACTTCCCTGCTATATTTGAGTGAGGGGAAAGCTCATTTTAAGGAAAAATTAAAATATCTTAATAGCAGAGTGGTTGATGTGACACCCCTGTGGCCTGACTTTCTGTCTGACTGCCTGGACTGTATGTGGCATTAATCATAGAAGAAATCTTTCTCTGTGGATCTCTGATAATATTTCTCACCTGTTACCCTCACTGCCTGCTTCTCTAACACTGCCCTCATACCTTGCTCGGATAGGTCCCGTGCTGCTTATACTCACGATAGATGAAAAACATAAATAAACTCCAGGAATTAGATCACCCAAATTCATTACACATCTTGGATCTGTGGAGATGAGAGTCTCATGTAGTATCCTGGTGTGTTATTTGGCCTCCCAAGACTGGTTAATTTTAAAGTGATCATTTAGCACTAACCTGAAAAACCACGACAGCCTTCAAAATGAAAACAATCTGTTTGGGCAGGTGGGAAATGAAACCAGTCCTAATGGCTGTAATGGTTTTCTCTGAAGGCCCCAGGCCTCATTTTGTCTCTGATAGCAATGTAATCTTTTATAGCATCTGTGAAGTTTCCTAATAAATAAAAGTTCCTTGTTGCTGGTGGTTGAAGATGCTGTACAGGTGCATCATGAAAGTGCAGTGACAGACCCTTGGTTTTCAACTCAAGACCTCTTGTCAAGATCATTTTACAAGATATTTCAAAGGAGTATACAAGAAATAAGAAAGCCATGTAGCTGCAGCAGGGATTTAGTAATAGATTCCCTTGCTGCCTGGGAGCTATTAGAACATAAGTTGTATCAGTTTTCCAAAATCCTCTCAACTCCATAATTAGCAGTGCTTGCAAATGTGCCCTTACTTTGGCAAGTGGGGAGTGAATGAAGACAAGTAATAAATATGAAGGGCATAGAAAGAGCAACTGCTTCAGAATATTTTCTGTAGCTACAGTCATTCTTCCCTTATTCTCTGTCTTGGTTTTTTTTTTCCAGAACTGGAAATGGTATTAAAATAGGGAAGAGAGGAGGGAGATGGACTCCTTGCTTGCCAAAATTGCAGAGAAATTCCCTTTTCCCCTCGTTTGATATTTTTACAAGTTCCCATTTCTGTTTAGCTTCTCTGTGGGGAAGAGAAGCACTACATTTCCCAGCAGCTCATGTCTATGGTGACAGAGGGAGAAACATCATGGGAAGGCCAAGGAGGGAGAGTTAACCTCCAGCATCCCACAGAACATTTTTTCCTGCGTGCAGTATTGTCCCTTGGGGCCTTAAATATAGTGCAAGTCCCACCTGGATCACCAGCACTGAAAATTATCCTCACAAAATCCCTGTGAATTGCTCTTCTTTTGTGATTTATAGATGGGCACAAAGACCTTGATACGTACTGACCTATTGCCCTCCCTTTTTCAGAAATGGGTGTTGCAAGGTGTGTTATTCTGTATGCAAACAATGTGTCAGATTCTCTCTCAAGGGTTTATTTCCTTTCCTTGACACAGAACTATGGATTATGTGTTCCTGCCCTTACATACTGTCCACACTTGGAACACTCAAAAATCCTAAGCTGTTTTTGTATTGGGAGCTTCTATAATTATCTGATCCCATGAGGCTTGCAGAGCTGTAGCTTACAGCCAGTATGAGTAACCTCTTAAAATCATCTTAATGGAAAGTTTAAACATTGTGAATAATCCTTTTAAATGAAAGGGAAAAAAGTGTTTTATCTTAAAATATTTAGAGCAGATGCACCATTTGAGTAAGAAACCAGTGTGCCTGAATTAGAAATGTCATAACTTCAAAGAAACTGAGTCAGTAGTTCTGAATGAAGTGACATAGCTTTTAAAGAAAGGCAAAGCAACACTGCTTTCCCAAAAGCAGCAGGAATAAAATTGTGTACACCTAAAAATAAATAGCGTGAAATGTAAACATAGGAAATAACATAAAAATAAGAAGAGAAGAATATCCCCCCCAAAAAAAAAAAATCATCTATTAGCTTTGGAACACAAACCCTATTTTCTTCAGAAAGGATGCTGGCATTGCAATAAGGACAAACTTTTTCCTGCTAGATGGGTCTTGGAAGAGCCTTTGCAGAGCTAATGCAGTAGCACAGGGTGAGCATAGTCTTCCCTTCACATGCAGTTCAAGCTCACTTCTATTTGTGGCAGCCTCTTTAGTCTTTTTACCAGAAATGCACATTTCTGGTAATACTGCAGGTCAGCTTAGACATGCCATCAAGAAGTGTCTTCCTAAAAAATGGAATTGTCTTTATTAACTGGAAACAAATGTCATTTGACTGGAAAATGTCCTTTCAGTTGTGGTATCATGAGCAGATAACTGGAATGATCACATATGCTGAGCATTTCCACTTGCTTGTGTTGCTGTAGGATACAGAGGCCCAAGGATTCCTGTCTTGGGCTTTCCTAATGCAAAAAAGACTCTGATAGTGACGCCTAGGGAAGGCTGACCTGGAACAGAGACTAGACAGTGCTAAGAGAATACAGTGCTAAGAGAATAAAGTAGGTACTTATTAAAAGGCCTTTAAGGGTACACCTTGGCCAGGACAAGAGCCTGACCAGGGCTACACCTGAGATGGACCAAAAATGGTCACAAAATGGGCAACCGGTCACAAGGTCTCACGCTTTTATAAGTTTTAGTCCATTTGCATATTGGGGTTTAATTGTCCAATTACAGCTTCAGATTATGAAGTCCCATCCTTTTTGTTTTCTCTCTTCAGCCCATCATTGTTTGTGCTTCTGGGCCTGAAAACTTCTAACAGTTGTCCTTGGTCTCCAGCAGGAAAAGGATTTGTTTTGTCTACCCACTCTGTGAAGAGAGCTTGCTAACACTTAATATGACGCTCAGAACTGCAGCCCTAGGCAGCACAGAGTCTGAAAAACATGAAAGCTAAAGCTTAAGGCATCAGGAGACAGCACTGCCTCTAGGCAGAGCACAGGGCACAGTTTAACCTGGGTCATTCCTGCCAGGCATCAGCCAACCCTGTTCTTGAAGTCAAGCTCCGTGTCCCACTCTGTGTCTGCTCTGGGGCTTGGCAGTGGCTGCCATCAGAAATGTGTACCTGATGTGTCACTGGAGTGTCTGGGTGGTGGCCACCCTGGGCAGGCAGAGTGGTCCATCCTCCCTTGCCTGCAGCAGCCTTTGGGATGGGGCAGTTATCTTGTCCTCCCTGCGTTTTCCTTCCTGACGTCTCGCTGGCTCTGTAATTAATGACAGCCCCTGCCCCAAGCAGCTTGGTCGTGGGCCCGATCAGCCTGATGTCATTGCCTCACCGTGACAACTTCCTAACTAACTCCATGTGATA
Source organism: Zosterops lateralis (assembly GCF_965231275.1). Taxonomy (NCBI): domain Eukaryota; kingdom Metazoa; phylum Chordata; class Aves; order Passeriformes; family Zosteropidae; genus Zosterops; species Zosterops lateralis. The sequence continues at coordinate 6,580,484 of NC_139764.1, forward strand.
TTCCATCTGTCTGACGCTTATTAAAAACTCTTTATATGGCCCTTGCTGTTGTAGTTGCTGAGCTCCCCGCAAACATCACCGTGAGGAAGGGAAGGGCTGTTATCCCCACCGAGGAACCTGTCAGCATCACACACCAAATCTTGGCAGAGAGTTAAATGTGGGTCCCCCAAGGCCTCCAAAGGCCTTGGCCAGCTCTAGCTGCCTGGTGTGTTAATGTGGAGAATGAGGATGCTCCTGAAGGGGCAGACAGATAGGGAAAGGACGGGATTGTACGTGAGAATTCTATTAGTTTTTAATAAAACCTTACTTTGTTTTTAATAAAGGTAAGATAATGTGCATGATACCCCAGTAAAAATAGTTAAGTACCACTTTTTTTGTTGTTGTTCCTAACTGAAGTCACTTAACCAGAGCACTATTACACCCTGTAGTTAGTCAGACATAACTGAAAAGCCATTTAATCCTCGAGCACCAAGCCTGTTAAATTCTATCTGAAAAGTGTTAAGTTAAAGCATTAGCATATGAGTAAGGAAACTAAAGTTAGCTAAGTGGCCCTCAGTTTCATTTCCTAGAGCTTGTTGCTGTGTCATCTGCTTTCCACTTTATATTGAATAACGGATGGGCCACCAAAGTCATCTGAAAGTCCTTCCTGGTCTCCAGCAAAGGGAAGAGCCTGTTTTAGCCTTCAAGCAACGCAGACTGTCAGGAACACACACATTTTTAGCACTGCACACATGCGCTAATTCAGAATTTGTATCTGTGCTGTAGATAAATGTATAAAATTACGCCTTTTGGCCCTTTCAGAGTGTAACCATTCTGGGCATGACAATACAATAACAATATTAATTCTGCTAAATTGATTTTGTTCTTTACAAATAGAGTGCAGTGAGGAGGATAGAGGAGAACTACCTTCTTTTTTAGTCAAGACAATTTCACTTAGTCCGAGGTTAATTCTTCAAGTTTGGTTTATTTTAACTCAGTGAATATTTTTCTGTAATGTGCACCGGTTATATTGTAACGTCTCTTTAAAGGTCAATTTAGAACTTCTAAGCAAATAAACACAAAATAAAAGAAAAGGCATTGGAGCTGTTATCTATCTGAGAGCTTAGCTAAAGGTATGCTGTGGCTTAATTTGAACCAGGGGAGCTGGATGGAGATTGCGTTTAACCAGAAATGCTGGCAAAAATATGCTGCAGTAGAGCCAGAACCACATGTGGCCATTCCACTTTAATTGTGCTTGTTTTAAAAGATAGGTCTTTAACATTTACCCTCTCCATGCTTGCTGTCTCTTTATGAACTGAAAATAAAAACTCCCCAGGCAGTCGTACTAAGACCTCAAGCTAAAATTTTTCAGCTGAGTCAAACCCAAAACCTGCATTGAATCTGCCCCATAGGTTTTTTGTGGGGTTTTTTTGGGGGGGTTTTTTTTTGGTTTTGTTTTGTTTTTGTGGGTTTTTTTGGTTTTTTTTTTTTTTTTTTTTTTTGCCATAAGAAGGTTGGAGTTCTCTGCTGTTTCTTCCCCCAAGTCCCCAGGCCAGTCCTAACCCAGGGAGGCAGTGTTTTGATACTAAATGTGTCTCCTTGGTGAGGTCAAAGGCAGTGGCAGCAGTGCTACTGGTTCAGAGGCAGCCTGCTGTAATATACTACAAAACCCAAAAGTACGCTCAACAACAACAAAAGCATTAACCGCTGACCCACAGCTTGGTGAAATTCAATCCCACCATTAGGCAAACATGAAAATGAGATCCCCAGAGGAAGGAAGGTTCAGATGTTCAAGACCAGAGGAATTGGGTGAGGAACACAGAGACGAGATGGAAGTTGTTGCAGACTGAGGGGAGAGAAGGGGAGGTTGCCAGCTCAGTGGTAGGATCTTTTAATGCCATAAATTTCAACATGGCCTTAGCAGTCAGTGTTTTTGCTTCACTTTGGAACAAAGTAAACGAAAATGATTTACAGGATGGATGCCTTTCAGCATTTTTAGGGACATGTTTAATGTGGTACGATTTGATTTCCCAGGGGTTACTTCAAAGCCTCATGTTTCTAGGTTTGTTTTAAGTCTGATGCGTGTGTCCATGTGTAGGTGCTCACCACAGGGCTGGAATGGTTCAGAAGCCTGGAAGAACTAAGTCCCCAAGTCTGACTCAGTTTTATCTTGTGTCAGCTGGTTTCAGATCTGTGTTTCAGTAGTGAGCCGTGGGTCTAGGTGCTGTAAGGCTGCAGCCATTGGAGGGATGGGGGCACTGGCAGGACTGCGCACTCTCAGTTGTCATTATTTGGCCTTGCTTTTCTTCCCCAGAACACACTGACTGCAGAGGACCAGTCTCCTGAGGACAGTTTCACCCTTAACCCCGAGGAGCAAGGAGAATACCCCGACCTCCAGGCTGCCCGCCGGCCATTCCCTAAAGAGCAATTCAGGCAGGAGAACGGGCACACGTCCTTGCAAAGAGATGGACCCAGGTCTTTCCTCCTGGACCTCCCAAACTTCCCTGACTTGTCAAAAGCAGATATCAATGGGCAGAATCCCAACATTCAGGTACAAATTTATGTCTACGTCTGACTTTTTTTGCAGCTTACACAAAGTTATTTTACTGAACCAAGAGAACTTTCAGCCTGTCTTCCATGACGTGCAGCCAGAACAATCTGTCTCTACCAACAGAGAATTTATATAGTAGAATATAATGTAATATAGTATTATATATAAAATATGTATAATACATACTTTTTCTCTGTAAGTAAATGTACATATTGCAATTTTTTTTTTTATTTCTCCTTAAATAGTGTTGATTGCATAAGTGTGGAGATCAGTGTAGACCTGTTTGTGATACTAAACCCATCTTTGTGATACTAAACCCATCTCTGTGATTCCCATTTTGGAGCATATTGCCTTCGCTGAAAATAGATGGGTATTTAATTTCTGCCTTCAATTTACTGTTGTAAAATTTGTTTGTGAGCAGATTTGCTTTTTGTAGGCTATTATAAAATGCAACCATCCCCAAAGGCTGACAGAGAACAAGTCTTTCAGTTTCAGCTCAAAATGCATTTGTCTGTATGGAAGCAAGACTTAAATTTAATTTCTGCAGCAGCTGCTTGTAGTATAAAAAAAGTTGTCTGCAAGAAACTTTGTTATATATTATTCCTCAAACTGTTCTTGGGTTTGGAACAGCCTCTTACAAGCCACTTGCATCTTGAAACTTCAAGGATCAGAAAGAGGAAAAAATGAGTGATTTGTTTTTAATTCAGAGCCTTAAAGCAAAATTGGCATTAATAAGCAGTCATTTTAACCAGAACAATAAATTCAAATGTTGTTCTGCCTAAGATGTGCTTATAAAAACAATGCACTAGTAGATCTGGTTTTCTGGTTAAATTAATTCCTGGCTTCTTATAGTCCCCCAGCCCACAAAATTACCATCCTTTTGATATGGCTAAGAAGTACGTATGTAAAGATGTAATAGATCTGCTGGTGAGAGGCCAATGTGCTTAAGAGGGCTGGAGCACCTCTGGAGACAGGCTGAAAGGGCTGGGGCTGTTCAGCCTGGAGAAATGAAGGCTCAAGGGAGACCTCAGAGCACCTTCCAGTGCTGAAGGGGCTCCAAGAGAGCTGGAGAGGGATTTTTTACAAGGGCATGGAGTGGTAGGACAAGAGAGAATGGCTTTCAACTGGCAGAAGATAAGTTTAGTAGTGTTAGGAAGTAGTTTTAGGAAGAAATTCTTTTCTCTCAGGGTGGTGAGGCCCTGGCAGAGGTTGGCCAGAGAAGCTGTGGATGCCCCATCTCTGAAAGTGTTCAAGGCCAGGCTGGATAGGGCTCTCAGCAGCCTGGTCTGGTGGAAGGTGTCCCTGCCCATGGCAGGGGAGTGGAATGAGATGATTCTTAAGACCCCTTCCAACCCAAACCAGTGCATGATTCCATGACTGGGTGAGAAAAAGCTGCCCCCATGGCTCCACTCCCTCACATTCCCTGTAGATGAGTTGGAGCATTAAGAAAATTCACATGTTTGGATCAAGGGCAGGTCTAACACTTGATGGGGCAAAGGAGTAAACATGTTCAACATGTGGTGATGGAACACATCTCTCATGCTAGGAGAACCATTCCAGAAAACAAAAAAAGGGAAGGTTGGAAGCTGTAGGGGCCCAGATTGTGGCATGAGGCAAATTGTGCAGCACCACTGTTTGAACAGTGTGTAAACTGCAGAGGAGGACAGGACGAAACAAAAACCTTCCCTGAGGGGTAACAGCATACAGCGTTTAGACACAGGGATAAAAGAGATGGAAACAGTTCACTGGATTGTCTTCATGGTAATTGCTGCTGCTATGACCTCTTTTTCTACCACCTGATCTTGGAAATGTGTCAGCAACTATGTCAGCAGTTTTACTGGACTCTGAGAGCTGGGAAGACTAGTCTTGTAAACTGGAAAGAGGCAACATTGATCCCAGAGCTTTTGTGCACAAGGATGAGCCCTTTCAGAAACAGACTCCCTAAGTTCTGCATTTTATTTACTCTGAATTTACTCTGCTTACTTAGGTGAGTAAATAGTGATTATACAAAGCTTCTTTAAGTTCTTAGTTGACAGTCTTACAGCTGGTCAAGCCTCATGGAGATAAAACTCCCATTAATTCCTTACAGAGTCAGAGAAAGTTTATTTTTTTGCCTAAAGGTTGTAAAAGTTGGTCTACTCTTTTACAAAAAAACAGGATTATAGTGAACTCTTGCTTGTTAAACAGTACTATATTGACCTGAACAGAAATAGTGACACTTGTTGACTTGCAAATTTCTCATCAGCTATTTGGCAGGTGAAAACAGAATTAATGCTTATTTTTCTTTTTGCACAGTGGCTCCCAGATCTGTAAGTTACAATCCTGGGAGTGTTGATTTAAAGAGTCCTCTTAGGACCAAGAGGTCGGATAGAAGAAAACAGCCTCTGTTTTAAGATAGCACAATAGCCACATTTTCTTCTCAAAGACTCAAACCTCTTTTTCCTTCTACTGCACAGATTAAAGATAACATTTTTTTAATGGAAATTATACCTGGGGAATTAAAAATCTAAGAAAGAGGCATAAAATTCTTCCAAAAAAGCAGGTGGAGAAGATACTCCAGTGAATACTCTTTAGGGCCATTCCTTCTCTGGTTTCTGTGAGATGGCACTTGCTGTATCATGCCCTGGTATGTGCTCATTTAGTGATGAACTGGTGAATATCAGAGCAGCATCAGAGAAATTCAGATTACCCCAGGTACCACCATATTTATTAGATGATAATATAAGTACAGCAGACTGTACTTACATTATCAAGAAAACCAGAAACTCCAGGAAAACCCTCAGAAGCAACAGTCAGAGCTGCAGTAATCCAAATTAATATGACTCTTTGCATACAAGACCAGGACAACCCTTACTGGCCTTTCTGTGGTGTTCTAGCCTTGTAAAATCTTCCATCATTTAAAGTGGCATCTTATGCTTCAGCTGTGCTTCCACACCGGTTGTTGAGAGCAACCACAGTAGCTGCCGTTGAGCACAGACTGTCTGCTTGGCTTGGGGTACTTTGTTTTCTTTTTTGTCATTTTAGCAATTCTGCCAATGCCCGGAAGACTTCTAGGTGAGAAGGTGATTACAAAACCTGATTACACATTTTTTTTTGGATTTCCTTTCACAAGTAGAAAATCCCTGCTGGCTAGGTCTGCACTTGTTTGACAGTCCAGCCAAGGGATGCCTATGCAGACCCTGTAATTTTTCAGGGTTGTTATTCAAAGTCAGAATTGTTCTTTCCCCTGGGTAGCAGAATGCAGTCATGTGGGAGGTGTACAGGAACCTGCCTATTTTCCATTTCTGATGGGTTTTTCTTGTCTGTTCCAAACAGCCTTCTACAACCTCTCTACTCTTTGCAGCCAACCTTCTGTTTGGAGCTAGATGTTTCAACCTGCAACTGAACTCTTGCTCTTGTCCCTCTCCTTTTCTTTTTACTACTGGTTTCCCAGGTTTGTGTATTGCAGCAGGGGCAGGGAGTGTCCTGCTGTGTTGTTGCACTGCTTTGCTGCTTCCCTGGCAGTGCTTGACACCATGACAAATGAGCAGAAAAGGGAAAACTCAGAGAACCATAGAGTAGTTTGGAGAGGAGAGGACCTTCCAGATGTGATGATGGGCAGGGACACCTTCCACTGGATCAGGTTATTCAGAGCCCTATCCAGCCTTGTCACACCTCCAGGGTCAGGGAGTTCACCATCTCTTTGGGCAATAAGTGCATTTTGTTGATAGTAATGTTCCTCACTGAACTTAGATCTTGGTCAAGCTTCATGACCAATAGAGCTGAAACACAGCTGGGCGAGCTCCAGTTGTAATGGATGTGTTAAACATTTTGATGAGGTGACACGTTCTGGGTGAAAACCACACAGAAAGTAGGATTCCTGTTTAAAACCATGTTGATAACCATGTTAATTGACAGGAGTGGTTTTAAACCAGAAGTTAATGTCTGCTTGGTCTTTGTAATTTGCCATGAGGCCTGTGGCCATATCCACCAGAAACACCACTCCAGTGCTGCTGTGTTATCTTTGTTACCTACTTGTTACCTATTTTCACTCTTTGATACCTGCTGGGTTGCTACCTTCTCTTAAAAACACGTCTACACAAACCCACCCGCTCTAGCAACATACACAACTACAGAGAAACAAGGCTTTGGAAAAAGAACTGCAGACCTCAACTCTTCTCCAGCTTCACCCATGGCCATTTCCCCCACCTCCACCTGCATCATAATGTCACTTTTCACACATTCTATTAGATGCACTTTTTAGCTATCATTTACATTTGCCATTTGAAGCTGCTGGTTTCACTCCATTGGAAAGCATCACCCTCTGGGTATTGTCACAGAAGACTCAACAGGGTCTGACCAGTTCTGCCAGTCCCATCTCTAATTTAGCACAGGGAGAACTAGAGTGCTCCAGAAGTGCTTGTTTCTTGTAAGACCTGTAAGGTTTAATACCTTGAGGTAGTGGCACACCAGTTGCTGCCAGGTGCAGCGCTGGAAGCACAGGGCAGCCTTACAGGAGTTGGTTGTTCCTCTGGCCAGATGCAGAGGTTTGTGCAGGCAGAGCTGAGGTCCAGGAGGCTGGGGTTCAGCCACTGTCAATGCCAGAGCTGTGCACGTTTCTTTATGTCATGCTGTAACAAGATCTCACTGCAGAGTGCAGAATTCAGAGCTAGAACCACATTTTTATTTCTAGGGTTCAGTTGGGCTCATCAGAAATTGCGAATTGGATTGACAGCATTGAACAGAAATTTCAGGTCTCAATTCACATTGTCTTCTTTGCTGCCAACAAAGTTCAAGGGACCTGCACTTTTCAAGTCCAAAAACTGTTCTAAGTGGCCTGACACAATCAGCAGTAGCGTCACCGCTGATAGCATTTTAATTAAATTTATGTGATGTAGAGCCAGATTTACCATTTCAATCTCTTACACTGAACTTGTTTCTGTTCTCCTGTTATACTTACCTCATTGCTGACTTGCCCATGTCTATCTTACCAGAATGGCAAGTTCTGTATTGAAAATTTGCATCAATTGCATGAAAGAAACTGGATAAAAATGTTGTAGGATCTGCTGCTTGCACAATATCACAAACATAATCCTTCCTGAAACATAATCTTCCAGTCACTTAGGGCAATGTTTACACCAGTAAAGTGAATTCAGAAACATTGTCTCAGTAAACAGGACAAAGAAAACAGAACTTTTTGTGCACTCCAGCAGGCTGGGATATTTATCTTCTGTATATTTTTGGCCAGGAGAAAATTGGATGTTGGTGTCTGGAGACATCTGTGTGTGATACACTTGTTTCATTAGAAATTGACTGCAAATCTGTTGTTTTAATGTGCCTACGCCAATTGCTTTTAACAGTTTTCAGAGGAATGTCCTTATTCCTAGCTTGTACAACCATAAAAGAAGTGGCTTTATTTTAGGTTTGAATATTTCTGGGGATGATTGTGGATTTATACAAGAACTATGTTACCACAGACATTTTGGGAAGCTTGAGAAAAAAAAGAACCTTTACAGTTTTGATAATCGCTGGAAGAAGAAATCAGCCTCTAAAATGGTCTCCAAGATAGAATTGCTAAACCAGATCTATTTTTTAATATTTAAGAGAACATGTTTTTGTTGGAATACTTATACAGCATGAAAGCTTTTCCAGAGCTTCTCTAAACGCCTGGTTTTTATTATTCTAGTTCTTGATCTTTATTCTCTAGTTCTTGATTTCTTTATTCCTTTTTATAAACAGCCCCCAATATAGAAACTGATCAAACAAGTTGCATGTTTCAGTGCCATATATGTGTACAAGTATGTGTGTAAGTGCAGTCATGGACTAACACTGTAAGTCTATCTGTGAGTACTGGGAAAAACACAGTGAAAGCTCAGTTTTCAGAATTTTATACTGACATAAGGGAGCAATTGCTCACCTGAAACAGCAGCCTCTTCTCACAGTTCTGCTCTAATTTCTGGGTCATAGAGTGGAGGAGGGATTATGCACTGATTTCCTCCCTGCCTCTGGAAGGTCCATTAAGCCAAGACCCTGAAAACACCAGAGCTGGTTGAAGCTGGCTTCTAATTTCCAAGAGTGGCAGTTCAGACAATCCCAGGATTCTTTACAGGATTTCTTTCACTGTGTGATTTTTATGCCACAATAAACAACACCTTGGTAATCAAAGCTTAGAACAGTGGAGAGGGGAACATCGGCATGTGTCAGACTACCACGCTGGCTTTTGCTTCTGCTGCTTTTGGTTTTTAAATTGTCTCTGTGTTGGAAAACTTATTTTAGAGGCCTTTCTAATAAGCTTCTTCAGAGGTAAAAACAGACTGAAGTGGCTGACTGCACAGATATGTCTTGAAAGTAAGTTAGTGGCAGTGCTGATGGAGGTCTGGTGGGGTCTGACGACACTGAAGCGTGTGTGTTCCACCTGCCTTTCATCACCAGTGTGGCACCAAGCTCAGCAGGCTCAGCAGCTCTGTCCCTGCAAACCCTCTTTTCCTTAAGCTGACTTGGCATCATCAATCATTGTTTAAAATCAAGTTCCTGTTGTTCTTCAAATTGTCCCTGGTTGAAATAATGCCAAGTTCATGCTGATTGACTTTCACACTGCTACACATTATCAAAGCAAATGGAGCTTTTTTTTTTTTTTTTTTTTTTTTTTTAAATCAGAGGGTTTGTTTTTTTCCACTTTGCTGAGTCATTGCTCAGAGAGTTAGTGTGGTCCTAAAAATACTTGCTGCTAAAGTACTAGAATTGTACTAATTTCCAGGTGGGGAATACTAAAGCCCCACCACTGGCAGTGTTTGCCGCTCAATAAGGCGATTTCCTTTCATTTATTGTGAAAACTGTTTTGCTTGGATAGAGGGAACAGTTTTGAATCCCTGAACTGACTCTGATGTTTTCAAGCTTATGAAATCCATTTTAATTCTTGGTCTGTAGAAACTGAGGTTTAATGAAGTAATCGTTCCAATTCCATATTTAGGCTGGGAGTGAAATCCCCTTGTGTAAAGATGCTATTAGGCTGACAACTGCACTTTCCCTGGCTCTTGCTCTTTTTCCCCAGTGGAGCTTCATAGTAGCCTGCAAGTTTTTTTCATTTCAATGGCCTGGTCTATGGTAAAATGCAAAGCATGAAATAAGTTCAAAATCTGTCTCCAAAGAAAGGATGTGTAGGCATTGTTTGTGTTTGCAGCTCTGAAGATACCACAGTTCTGCTTTGCTTCCTATGTTACACTCTGTGGATCACAGGTAGCTGTGACATTTTCTATCTGTTTCTTGTGTGTGTGTGTTGTGATTTTACTAATAACAATTGTATAAAACTGATCTTTTATGCACAATGCACATCCACAGAGCTATGTAAATAACCTTTAGTGTAACACTACATTATTTCTGTTTTATACAACTTGATTTTCGTTGTGTACCATCTTGAAAGGCTGGGAATGCCTCTGTAGCTGTTAAACATTATAGATCTATCTGACAGTCACTTCTGGTTGTTTAGCCAGTCCAGTGTAATCACTGAACCACATTGGCATGAAACATCAGGGCATTTTATGATCTGTCTGTGGCCAGGCAATGCCAGCATGACTCACAGAGCCAAGGTTTCTGATGGCTAGTCTCTGCTTCTACCTAAATAGCCACCTATATGCACACACAGTATTTATCCAAGAGTTTTACAATTACACATTGTTCAGCACAGAAAGCAATAATCAAGGGTTGCTCCTATGCAGAATGATATTGACATTTGTGATGTCCGTGAGGGAATAGGGCAGCAAACTTTGAATTTTGGTTCTGGGCTTCTGTTAGAAACCATAAACAGGTTGACCATAACAGGTCATTATACTCTTCGAGCATGACAAAAGGACCTACTTTAGAGGGCTTTGCAGCAAGTGGCTTACTCAGCAACGGTCAGAGGAGCTGCTGGCTCCCATCACTGCCACAAAGTGTGGTTTCATGAGGCAGTAACAGCTGGGCTGCTGCCAGAGGAGTGAGACAGATGCAAACGCAGAGATACCTGGGCTCTGCATCTTGACCTTCACACACCAGGCCTTGCTTACCTTGAGCCAGCCCAAGTCCTTAGAACAAGCTCTGCACAACTGGTGCACTTCATACTTGCCTCAAATTCAGCCTCAGGATAGAGTACAGCTTTGGTTTTCTTTTTCCCGGTCATATATGTCGGGCTCCAAACACATTTTCCCATAAGGCAGAAAATTCTGCTGCAAAGATTTTAAGCACAGCATGGCTTATTATTTTGTGCAGGATTTTTCCTAGCCTCGGTTCCAAGGTCTGATTCAGCAGAGATAGCAGAAGGAATCACTCAGCCTCTGCATACCTCTAGGCTCAGTAATTCATGTATGGTTTACAACAGGTGAACCCCGTGGCATTGCACAGCCCCTTTGCCAGGCAGCACTTTGTCTTTGCTGTGTGGGAAGTTTCCCATTGACAAGGAGGAGACACTGACAGTCAAGCTGGTCTGTTTTGAACAGGTTACCATTGAAGTGGTGGATGGCCCCGAGACAGAGACAGACAAGGACCTGCAGAAGGAGAGCAGCAAGCCCAGCTGGCCGGCCCCGTCTCCTGGCTGGAGGAACTGGTGGCAGAGATCCTCCACCTTGACTCGCATGAGCAGCGGGGACCAGGACTACAAGTATGACAGCACTACTGAGGACAGCAACTTCCTAAACCCTCTGGGTGGGTGGGATGGCCATGCCCCCAGTCACCGGACATTCGAGTCCAAGGAGCAGCCGGAGTACGGTAGGTTTGGGTTCCAGGCCTCGTGTGGTGGGCACCTCGGGATTGTGAAAACAAGCCTGGGGGGAAATGAGGATGGTGAGGCATCGCTGAGAGCAGGCCAAGCAAAACAGGGTTTTTCAGCATGTGGCTTCTGTTCATCAGCTCTCAAATACAAATCTGTGCAGATGCACAGGCTGTACTGTGGTAGCTGCATTCCACTAGTAAGTCTATAATCTTGAAAATCATACCAGTTGTCCCAGAAGAGGGCCTTTTTTTAATCCAACGTGTGCTTTTTTTGAAAATAGAGGAAACAAGGTTTCGTATTTATTTTTAGAGTAAGGGTAAGTACAAATTTAGAATCGTGTGGTGGTTTGGGAACCAGAATATAACTGTTGCATAAATAAGCAAGATCTGAAACGTGGTAGTATTTGGTGGATACACAAATAAGATGAGTTATGTTAGTGCATGTGTGGGGAGTGGCATGTGCAGCAGGAACATTGTGTATTTGCGTGTGTAATATTCTTCCAGATGTGCCACGGGGAAAACAATTGTTTTCAGCTTGCTGTATGAAACAGTTGCAGAAACTAGAAACAGAGAGGAGCTACAGCTATTCCCTGCCCTGACAGGCTGCGACTATCCACATGGGAATGACCCCAGGGAGGTGAGCTAAACTGTGCTCACAGGAAGCTCAGAGACCCTTGAATTTAAGTTGAATTTAGGTTAATTTAAATACAGACAATTTGTAGTCAGAACAAGGTGTCAAAGCCACGGTACTTTTACGCTGGCGTTTCTGTTGTTGTTCCCCAGATGCTGCAGAGTGCCTGGGTAAAATAAACTTATTTTTCCCATGATTTGGGTGACTTGAAGTACTAGAGTCTTAAAAGTCAAGAGGGTTTTTATGGAATGGTGTGTTTAAACACACATATGTATTAAATTTTGTGGCCAGAGGATTAAGGTCTATCCCTTCTTTTTGCACCTACATTTATTTGTGGCCAGGGTTTATTGCCAAGAATTCATATCTTAGGTAGTTATTCATTTAAGTTAAACAGAATTGCATTCACAAATAATTGTGGTAGAAAAAACGTAGTAAGAATTACAAATATGAAAATAGGAAGAACAGGTTGAGCTGCAGCTGAAAATCTAACATGGTATATTCAGTAGTGTGCTTCATAGTGCAGTGTAAACAATAGATAGGTAGGTCTGAAAATTATCCTAGAGCTCCCTGCTGCACACCAGAGCATCCAACTAACTAGAAACAATTCCTGGCCTTCTGTTTAACCTAAAATGCTGGCCTTGTGCAGGAGGATGTAGCAGCAGATCCTGCCCAGGAGGGGCGTAGATGTTCCACCCACTGACGTGTTCACACCTTTCCTGTGTGTCTCTCTCTCCTCCTGCTACTGCCAAGGGCTCTCTCTGTCCTTCCTGGGCCTCCTGGGCTGGGCTGTTTGACAGGCATTGCCTCTGCTCACCTACCCTGCTCCTCGTAAACCACGTGGAGAGAAAAGGGTTGGAAAAGGGCTGGGAAGAGGAGCAGGGCCAGGCATATAGGGCAGACCACGTTTTCCTGAGACATCTGATGCCTTTTTGGACTGTCGTAGTGCCTGTCTGCTGGCAGATCCCAGAATCATGAGATTTGCACATTGACATTAGCCATGTTCACACCCACATCCACCTGATTCCATCGTGGTGGCTTCCCAATCATCAGCCGTGTCAGAAAAGGAGGAGAACCACAAAAGGTCCTTGCCTTCTGTGAGGAACTCACATCTAGGCAGCTTGCTCCCAGTGAGATATATAACCTTCCCGTACTCCTGGCAGTAAATGTTTAATAGCACCCCACAGAGTTGTCGTCAGTCATTACATATGGTACAAATCAAGTTACGTGTTCTACTAAGCAGCTCAGGAAGCCCACAGACAGCATGGCCCTGGGGGAGCAGGAACTGTGTGTAGCACAGAGGCCAGGGAAGGCAGGGATCCTCCCAGGGTCCAGCTGTAGCTTAGGTACTCTCACCTAGAGCTATAGAGCAGGGCTGCCTCAGAGCCACTAAACCAGATTTTGCTTTGCTACCAGTGGTGGTGTAACCCAAAGGAGCTACAACTGCAAGTTATCATCACAGGGTCAGTAAAATATGTCCCATGGGTTGCAGAGAAAACCATCAAGCCAAATGTTCCCTCAGCTTGGGGGGGGGGGGGGGCGGGGGGCGGGGGGCAGTGGGAAGGCAAGAAAGCTGGGATGGCTTCATGGGCTTGGTTTGGTGGCCTTCACATGGTGGGATGTGCAGCAGTTTCCACAGCACGCAAAGGAGACTGGTTCTAAAGAGTTTAGGTACTCATGGCAGCATCAGCCTCTGTGGTGCATACCTGGTGTCCAGTGCCTTTAGCTGTCTACCAGAAGAGAATAAAGTCATGTTTCTTTTTCAGAAGGTTCCTTCTAGCAAATAGCCAGATTTGATGTTATTGAATCATTCACATGAAATACTAAAAATCGCATGTTGTTCTTGGTGCAAGAGGAGCATGCAATTCCCTGTTCCTGAAATATCTGTGCCCTGTTCAAGGGACTGAAAAAACAAAATTGTGATTGTCACTCATGACCCTTTAGCTTCCCATAGCCCAACAACACGCATCTTGCCCAAAAATTGAGTATTGTTCTGCTATTGTTGTTGTGTTTTGAAAAGATGAAAAAGAAAACTCAATTTATCCTTTGCCTGGTTAGCCTGTGGTCCACAAACACATTCCTAAACGCAGGCAAATGACGTGAATAGATGTGTACTGTTAGTTCATGACCCAGCTTTGCAGCTGAGGATCCTCAGCTGCCAAAAGGTCAAAAGAGAAAGGAAATATTTTTTCAAATAATGTTGCATGCATTTCCCTGAGGAGCATCAAGTGTGAAAACCATTTAAACAGCAGGCTCGCGCCTGGCACCCGGCCCAAGCTTCAGGTAGAGACATCTGGATCCCATTCTTGTTTTGCCTTCTTAATAAAAAACACCGCACGGTAGTTTTTTCGGGTAGCGGGAGTTTTCGCTTCCTCCTTTCCCTGCTCACGTGTGTCCCCACACAGATTACATGGACGGCGAGGGCGACTGGAGCCCGTGGTCCCCGTGCAGCGTCACCTGCGGCAGCGGCAGCCAGAAGCGCACGCGGACCTGCGGATACGCCTGCACTGCCACCGAGTCCCGCACCTGCGACAGACCCAACTGCCCAGGTGGGGACCTGCCCTGCCTCGGGGCAAATCTGGGAGGAAACCTCCCAATGGGATTCCTCTGGAGAGCAAACACAAATGGCCTCTCCTCCGTAGCCGGTCTGGGGAAAGGACTTCCTCGGAGAAAAGTGGGAGAAACTGTTTATTTAAACAAATAAAATGCCCACAAGCATAAGGAATGAACAGTGTGAAACAACAAAACTTCTCGCCGCTCTGAAGAGAGATGGCAAAACTCAGGAAGTCCTTGCCGTGGGTGTAGCTCAGCTCACTCAGACTCCCACCAGTCCCAGTCTCTCTGGAGGTCCAGGCCCCAGTGGGGGCCCTCAGTCCTCCTCTGGGTTTTTCAGTCCAGAGCAGATTTAAACAGTCCCAAGAAAAAAAAAAAAAAAAAAAAAAAAAAAAAAAAAAAAAAAAAAAAAAAACAGTTCAGTAAGCTTCTTTGCCTCAGCTAGCTAAACTAACTAAAAGAAAAAAAAATATATATATATATATATATGTATGTATATATATATCTGTCCAACCTCTGACAAACAACACCGTCCTGAGCAAAAAAAAAATAAAATGCAGAGGAGTGAAGGCTGTTTTCTCAAACAAACTCCACGCTTCTTCTTTCCCTGCTTTGCTCTCAGAACCAGTCTGAGAGGCACAGAACTCAATATACAGCACACACAGAACAGATGGATGGGGATACAAGCATCATAAAGTCACCCTGGGACAGAACTCTTGGTGGGAGCTGCTCCCAGGGGGAGAGGAGAGAGGTGGGCAGGGGCGGGGAGAGCCCTTCTCCTGCACACAGAGCCTGAGGCAAGGTGCTCCAAGGCAAGGTAGACTGATTTTCAATGCCCTTTATTCGTAGCACCATCCCCTGGGGCTTCAGAGACAAGTACAGGCTTTCTTCAGGTCATGGCAGTCGTTTTTGTGCACAGGTGTTTTGTGTTCCAAAGGGTGTAATCTACTCCCTTGGAACAAATTTGGAGCTGTTTGAGAATTTCTAACCCGCTGTGTTGTTACCTCAGTGAGCTCCCGTTTTGCTGTGCAGTGAATGGCTTTGCCTGCATGGTGAACAAGGATGAAGGAATATACATGTTTGGCTTGAATATATTCAGGAAATATGGCCAAGGAGCCTTGCCTTAGCTCCTATCCATTCATAGGACTTGACATTTGAATTGTCCTTACCATCACACAGTCTTCTCTTTGGCAAAATCAGGGCTGAGCACTCGAGCCTACATCATGAAAATCTGAAGTTGCTACGGAAAGCTGTTCTTTAAATGTTGCTGTGTGCTTGAATTTAGACCAATTTGTCATGCAGTAGCTGCCACAATGCAGGGGATAGGTGCAAGTTCATTGCTTCCCAAGATCAGACAGAAGTAAAAACACAAATCGTGGTGGTATGCATTACTCTCAGTTTACTTAATGACTCAGAAAGGCAGGAATTCTTAAACTGGAGGTCAGGCTTTTTTTAATGGGAAGTGAAATGTCAGCAGTGCTGGAGAGGAGACTTAGAAGATTTGGTGAGAGAGTTAGAGAGAAGTTTCTCACTTGCAGATAGATTAATGTCTCCATTGCAAAGCAACAACTGTGAGGCAATTCAGGGGAAAAATGTTTCTGCATGCTCTCATGCATCCTAAAACCTCAATAATAAGGAGTTAATTCCAGAAGAAAGCAGCTAATCCCCAGTTATATTCTCTAGTATTTAGTACCAGCTAGCACCAAAAAGTGGCAAACTTGAAAGAATATATTATGTCATACAACAGACCTCCAACGATCAGCAAGCAAAATATATTCACTCTTTGAGGCTGTGCTGACATTTTTGAAATTACAAGGTCAAAGCTCAGCTTCTGCTGTTTATAATTCCAGCAGTGAATTACTGCCTTGTAATGGGTTCTTGGGTATCTATTATTCTACATCTAGTGCTGAAGTTAAGGCAAAACCCTACGATAATTTTATTGAAAATTGGCCTGAGGCTGTTTTGAAGCTTTGCAAGCCACTATTATGCCCCTGTCCAGGAGACTGGGAGAAAGTTCATTGGCAAGAAGATGGATGGTGAATAGACTTCATTATTAACCATATAGTTATCACATATTAAAGATCCTTCTGCTCTCTTTAGAGGTCTTTAATTCAATGAAGAGGAAAGGGAAAAAAAACCCTAAAACCTATTTGTGGTAAACAGCAGCACCACTAACATTGTTTGTCGTAGGGATCGAAGATACCTTCCGGACAGCTGCCACAGAAGTGAGTTTACTTGCAGGGAGTGAAGACTTCAACGCAACCAAACTGTTTGAAGTTGGTAAGCAGCCTAGTCAATCCTTCAGTAACAGATAAGAGACTTCTGTAGGATTTTCTGAGTCCTGTGGGATCAAGATACTGAGTTTAGCCTTTAGAATGTCAATAGTAACAGCCATTTATTATCTTGGTTATGTTTGTGATCTAAAATTTTGCTTTGGTCATAATATCTTTCCCCCCTTAAGTCCTGTGCTTGTTTCATCATAAAAGGGTTATTTGTTGTCCTAATTCAGAAAAGAGCTGTAAGACTCCACATTAATGGAGGGGGAAAAAAAATCAAACACTCTCTATTATTTTGCTGAAATAGCCTTGAATGGAAGACCCTATAAAAGCATTTTAAATACAGCTGTCACATTAAAAAAAAAAAAAAAAAAAAAAAAAAAAAAAAAAAAAAGGCAATGACTTTTATGAGCATGCATTGCTTTGCATTGCTTTTATAGCTCTGTGTGCTGCAGTGGGAGCAGCCAAAGCAATTTTATAGGACATGGCTTGATTCTGAACTTTCTAAAACTCAATCCATCATCTGCAATGTTCTGATTTCATTCCTTCAGTGGAACCATTGTGTGGCCCCCTCAGAAACACTGGATGCAGGATTAATTGAATAAATAGTGTAACCCAGCACCTCCCTCCTATGGTGGCAGAGCACAGTGGTTAATGACAGCCAGGATGAGACTCTTTAAGGAGATAGAAAAACAGGAGACCAATCACTAAGTAAATATTTTGCAAGAATGTGTGCTGTAAGAGTTTTAGGTCCCACTTAGTTACTCTCCTGCAGAGTCCCCTTAAGTAAGTGTGGAGCAAGACATGCAGAGGGGGTTTGGCAGCCCATAGGATGACATAGACGCCTTAAATAATGTTTTAGGTAGGAGATGTTTTCCTGGATTCTCCCAAGAGTCTTGCACAATTATAAAGTGCTGGTATTAAATATGCTACTGGTCTACAAATCACTTTAATCCCAGCTATACATCATGGCTCTGGTGCCATAAACTCCTGCTGATGTACAGCCACTCTGATGTTAGGTCACACAGGCCTTTTTAGAACCTGAATCACTTTTGGCTGCATTTGCCAGCTCAGATGTCAGTCTCCATATTTGAACTACAGATGCTTGAAATACCCCTTTGGAAAGTGGGTATCAGATGGAAAAAAGGATTTGTTTTGTAAAAGAAAGACTGAATTAGGGCCTAAAATGAACTTCAGAAAGAGTAATGCAGGCCTTGCTTGCCGTATTGGAATCTCTAGCATCATCTGAACTTAATCCTTCAACATCTGACTGCCATTTTTCCTGTTGATGTGTTCTGACTAAGGGTTCCATCTGGAGAGTGGCACCAAACCACTGTGATTTCTCTTTTTCTATTGCTTGTCAACCCATGGTAGTGTCTCTCGTGCCACATGGGGATATCAGTAGCCTAATTAAAATTTGCCAGGTAGAAGAAACACCACAGTATTTCCTACTGGCCTGGTTCTGCACTAACTCAGACTGGCACTGCCTGAGGCACTGAAGTCAGTCACACGTGATTTCTTTATCTGGCAAGACAGCACAGTGGGCAGGGCAGCAAGCTGTGACTGCCCTTTCCTTCTGCAGCAGGGCACTGGTGTTGAATAGCTACACTTCACTCATTTGTTATCACTGATCACACTAACTGGGATGCTGCTTAATGTATCTTAAGTTTCCATTTCCTCCCCTGAAACAGATACCGATAGCTGTGAGAGATGGATGAGCTGCAAGAGCGAGTTCCTGAAGAAATACATGCACAAAGTGGTCAATGACCTTCCCAGCTGTCCATGCTCCTACCCCAGAGAAGTTGCCTACAGCACTGCTGAAATCTACGACCGACTGAAGAGGAAAAGCTTCCGCTGGAAGGATGCAAGTGGTCCAAAGGAAAAGCTGGAGATCTACAAGCCCACGGCGCGGTACTGCATCCGCTCCATGCTGTCCTTGGAGAGCACCACGCTTGCAGCACAGCACTGCTGCTACGATGACAACATGCAGCTGATCACCAGGGGCAAAGGGGCCGGGACACCCAACCTGATCAGCATAGAATTCTCAGCAGAGCTCCACTACAAAGTGGACATCCTGCCCTGGATCATATGCAAAGGTGACTGGAGCCGCTACAATGAGGCCCGGCCTCCCAACAATGGGCAGAAGTGCACAGAAAACCCATCAGATGAAGACTACTACAAGCAGTTTCAAGAAGCAAGGGAATATTGAGAAGTTTTTTCCTTTTCTTCAGATGCAAAATAGCATTCATTTCCTGAATGCCAAAGAACTGGTGATGGCTGCTGCATCAGCTCCTCGACAGGGGTTGATCAGTTCCTTTCTGATGAATGTATATAATTGTAATATAATGCATAAGTATTTTTCACAGTGTGTGTAATTTATAAACACGCATCTCTCTGTCTCACACACACCTATTTTTGCATACAGACGTCCATAAGTCTCATCCTGATAGGATTTTATACTGCAATAACGTTCATGTAATAATGTGCATTTCATTTTATTTCCCATCTGTAACATAATGAAGGGGGTGGGGGGTAGCTGCCATCACCATCAGGCCCCAAGGCCCCAGCTGAGGAGGCACATATTTAAAAGTTGTTATAAACAATAGGATTGAAGAATGTACTCTTCCATATGGGAATGGTTTACAAGATTAATGCACCTACAGCATCAGTTTTCTCCATAATTGGTTTCATGGCTAGTCATATCTAAGGAGGGAAGAATTTTTTTTTCGGAAGGATAATAGTCAAAAGTGAATATAGAAAATCCCTAGCAATTTTTCCTCTTGGAATTCTTCCTGTTACCTTCTAGCTCAGGTCTTTGCAGCCCACCTGGGGTAGACTTGCAGGAAGATGTAGCTGTGGTTTTCCTATGGGCCAGAAAATGCCCTAGTGCAGTGATTCTGCAGGAGTTACAAACAGCCCCCTCCTGGAGACATCTCTGATACGAAGCTGCAGCTGTTGGGGCTTGCATCTCCAGAGCAGCTACCTGTGAACTGAGCATGCTGCAAGTCTTTAGAGGAGTGAGGGCAGAGAAGGAATCCATGTCAAAGGACCAAAAAGATCACAGTTCCTTCCCAGATTTTAATACAAAGAATGTTTGGATCTGCTTGTTTCTTTCTTTTAAGAAAGGGAAGAAGTTTATTATTTTAGAGAACAGTAAAAGTGGAATCCACAAGTTCCCTGGGATAAAAGATGCAACCAGCCCTTTTCCCCCATTTTTCTCATGCTGAGTGCACAGTGTCCTATAGAAGTAGCTATTTTTTTAAAGGAAGCTTTCTGGGAGGAGCTACTGGTGTCTTAAAATGTCTTAATTTTTTTAAAAAGCTAGCATTATTTTTGTAAAGTATTTATTGAATTGTAACAATGACTCACATGTGGGATATATCTCTAACGTGAAAGGCTTCTGTAGATGGAACTTGATTTCCAAGAACACGACTGTTGTTAGGAAAAAGATTTTATTTCCAAATTTTTATAAAGTGCAAGTTTAAATACATAATCCTATCATAAAGCAGCTCATATCTGCATTCTGATGAAAGGTAATAGTTACACCCTGGGTAAATAAATACTTACAGTTCCATCCTGTGAAAGACTGCCTTGCTGCAAGTTCATTTGGAAAACTAAGGCTAAATGTCACTAGAGAAATGCGTATTTTGGGGTTATGTGGTCTGACACACACATGTGGAACCTCACACAGTGGTGAAGCCAACCAGCATTGCGGCCAGTCTGAGCTCAAAGATTCAAGAGAGACACAAAAGGCAAATCCCTCTGCTATATACAGACACACATAGATGATATTTAAGGTCCCTTCCAACCCAAACCCTTCTGTGGCATCCTGTAAATCCTTTCCATGTCTCTGTTGGCCTCCCAGGTCCAGTTGGTTGTGAGATGCATGTGCTTGGTGCCTCTGGCATTAACACATGCACAACAACCCCTGAGCAGGGACAGCCTTGTGTTGGTCTGCCCAGGTGGTCCAAACCAGGGGTTCAAAGGCATCCTGGGCCGTGCACACCCAGTCTGATCCGTGCTGCAGAGCCCCAGCAGTGTGCTGGGTCTTCAAAAACATCCAGGTCTCCAAAAACACAGCAGTCCGGGCAAAGCCACCGCACATCTGCGCCAGTGACTGCTCCTCTGAGGTAACCTCGGCAGCTGGAAAACTTGGCCAAGTCATAGGAGCATCCCAGATCCAGACTTGAGTTGGTGGGGAAGACATGGATGTGTTCTAGCACAAGCTGGTAGTAACAAAACATGGTTAGTTGAGCAAGAGGGTAAACATGGGGATCACCCCTTATTTTTTTTATAGAAACCAGATTTTGTAAATTCTTGCAAGGTCATACGAAGGCGCCACTAGCTCGAGGAGCCAGTTAAATTGACAGCAGATGGATGAAAGGCACAAGGAGCTCCAGGATCACTTCACAGGGAAGATAGGTATTTTCAGGGAGAAAGCTCTGCTTCTTACTTAACAATGTGGAGGGGAACAACATTCTCAGGTTTCTCTGGAAGAGAGATGAGAGGGCCGTTGGTCACAATTCTTGAAATATAAAACACATCCCTCCCCTTTGTGGATTGGTAAATTATGGTGCTATTGAGAAATGCTACTACACTTCTAATACAGAACATAGCACGTAAAGTGTCAGGGAAGAGGAAAAATTATTCTAATAAATGAAATGACGCACAAAGTTTCAAGTCTGACCACTTGTAATTTGCCAAGGCTGGAAACTCTGAGGGAGCCAAATAACTTCTGATAGGACCTACTAGGTGTTTCATAGGATGAGTCCTGGAGTGCAGATTGAGATAGTCTGTTCTCCTAAGTAACACTCTTTATTAAAAACAAAGTCTGTCCTACTTCATAATAAATTATGATCCATTCAGAGCCTGGCTGCTTATTTTATTTTATTTTCTATTTTCTTTGTCTCCTTTCCAATGACCAAAATTGTACATGAAATGACTTTGTGTAGTAGACTTCAACAAGGTGCTGGAGTTTACTATAGCCAAATTAGGCTCTGTCTTTTATGTATAGAACTCCTCATATAAGAACAAGACCTGAGGAAAGGTTTGTGGCTCACATCCTCAGGCACAGGTCAGCAGTTAGGAGAAACTGTTTCTTACATTACCACAGAACAGGCATATTGGAACACTCAACTGAAGATATGGGGGGCGGGGGGAGGGTTTGAAACAAGAATAACTGAACACGGAAACTGAAACAAGGAACCAGTCAAGTCATCCAACTTATTTTTAACCCCAAATCACTCAGCAGATACAAATTGCAGCGCGGCTTCTGAGTCAAGTTGGTGGGAATGCATTAAGCTGGCACAGCTGCTGTGAAAGATGTGTGGAGCAGTGCCCTGAGGCAACCATAAATGGGTTGAATCGTACCTTTGATGGTTAAAAAGATGAGCGGGCCTGGCTTCACATTGCCCGGACAGCTGCTGAGCAGCAAAATTCCACTAACATAACCCACAGTGATGCATATGGGTTATAGGACAATATAGGGAAAACCAGAACCATACACACATCCATGAATCCCCACAGCCCTGCATTAGTTACCAGCTGCTTCTCCCCCCTCCCACTGTGCAGGCTGGTTAGCACTGTCAACACAAGGCATTCTTTGGAAAACTGCTGGTGAGCTTGCGGGGCTGTTCCAGATACAGCCATCACGGTGAGGTCTTAGGGCTGGCTGCAATGGGTTGGTGATGCACCTGACACTTAGATCTGAGTGGGGCCAGGCCAGGTGAAGGCAGGAAAGGGGGAAATTTACCTTTTCCTGTTGAAGAATCTGCCTTGCCTGAATGGTGGGGCCTTAATGACATGGGGTATAACTTATGGTGTCTCCCTGGTTGGCGATGGAAAGGCAGTGAGGGAGAGCTGAGTGATGGCCCCGGGAGCTGCCTGTTCTGAGGGGCCACCAGTGTTCTCCCAGGCCTTCCCTTTCTCCCCTTCCTTCATTCTCCATCAGGGCAGCCCTGGAACAGCCCAGCAGCCAACATGGCTCACAGCAGATTGGCTTTGGCTTACGTTCAGCAGAAGACTCACACACTCTTCCATCCCTGGAGAAAGTAATGTTCAGGTTGGACAGACTACACAGAAACCTGGCATGTGCCCTTCCTAGCGAGGGCAGGGAGCCTGTTCATCCTCCACCCAGGCACAGCTACTCTGCAGCTCCACTGTTACCCACAGGACCATGCAGCACCACACAAGGGGCAGTGGCATGGCCAGGCTCTTTCTCTACCCAGAGGAGGAAACCTGCAAAACAGATAGGGACAAACTTGGATTTCTTTACGTTCACTGCACCCACCTGCACACAGAACCCAGCACATTGAGGAGGGAGAGCATCAGCAGGAAGACCAGCAGAGTAAAGATGACACTTTTCCCAGCAAACTGGAGTGAGTGTGTGTTGCCTCCTGGCTCCATGGCATTTCTGTGCCAGCTGAAGAGAGCATGTGTTTTTCTATCACCAATTCCCCGCTTCTTTCCCTTTGTAACTTTTAATGGAAAAATGTGTGGGCAGTTTCCATTATGCCTGTGCTGTTTCAGACAAATTAAGGGGTTGGCTAAGAAATGGCTGGTTTCATATTTCATACAGAAAACACACACATGCATATATTTATATGTCTATGTAAATTAATTTAGGATATCCTCTAGTCATGTGCTGTACAGCATTGCCTGAAGGAAGGGTCCCACGGCAGAGCACTTCCCTGCCTCCTGCACAGGGCATGAGGCTATTTTTGCACTTGCACAGGGGGGAGAAGGGCCAGGAAGCTAAAATGGCAGCAGTCATTCTTCAGCTCTGCCTCTTACTTTATGAGTGGCAGGTTTATTCATTTTTTCCTTTTCAGCCGCACTGCTAAAGCCACAGACGCCTTTTATGACTGTGCTAATTTTCTATCAGGTCAGGGAGTTATAAAGTTTTTCCTTATTTATTCTCTATCACAAGAAGGATCTGGGAGCGGGGCGGGGGGGGGGGCGGATTTTTAAACATACAGAGAAACTTTTCATTCAGTACATTGCACAATTTATAAGGGATTCAGAATGTTATATGGTGGAAGTGATAGCAATATTGCACAGGTCAAACTGGCCAAGCCTAACACAGCTAAGTGTGGGTGGCTCTAGTCTTCAGAGGAGTGCTTAGATAATATTTCCTTTTTAAAACTGGGCAAACACTATTACATGTGTTAAATGTCAGAGCTTGCTGTTTATTATGGGTCTGACCAATGCTCTGCTTGAAGTGGAACAGTGCTTCACTTATGGATTTCAGGAGGACTCTGGTAAGACTCTGAAACATGCCTGAAGCAAGGGACAGCATGTGCACACCATAGTGGTGGATACAGGATGTGAGTCAGAAAGTTTGGGGAGCAGAGAAGGCTTGGGAGCTAGTTTCCACTCCAGGCACCATATTCCAGGCTGGCTCCTGCCTCTGCACAGCTGTGATTAACCCATTTACTTAGCCCATTCCTTTGTCCCCAAATCCAAGCTGCAGCCATTCCCCTTTCCACACTTCCCAGGGGCATCTCTTGAAGGGACGTTGCTCAGCCATGAAACACAGAACTAGGACACAGCTGGCCTTGGAAAAGTCCCATCTGCCTGAGTAGGACTCCCTGAGCCGGGTAAGGAAATGGGAGAAGTGCAAATGAACTGGACCATGCAAACACAGGGATTCTTGTGTCCCACTGTCTCTGGCGGTGTTTACCATCAAGCAGTCCATGGGGAGCACCTTCTAACCATGGTGCAGCCCGGCTTCATACACCTCCTGCCTGCCAAAAAATCATGATGGCAAATCTTAAGCAGCGTTCCAGCACTGCTGCAGTTCCTGTTACCCCATAAAGAACAGGGGATCCAGCTTGGCATGGCATCTCCATCCAGGAGCCAGCTCCCACCAGGAGGCAGAAGCACAGCTCCATCTCATGTGCAAATGTCCCAGCTCTTCCAGTACAACCAGCAAGTGACAACTTGGAGAAACAGCAAGTGCCACTACTGCCCTGCGGCAGTAACCACATCTGAACACCCTGAATTTCAGTGCATCAGTTCTCCTACATATCCCTCATCTTACAGCCTGCCTGGGAAACACCAAGAAAAGTGTGGAAACAGGAGGAGTCTCTTTGGGTTAAGAGGATGTAACAGGAATGGGAAGAACCTCTGCCCAGTGGGGAGAGCAAAGAACAGTGCACTGAATTACAATGTGGCCTCATTAAGGGTCATCTCAATTTCAATCAGCGTGTGGATAATTATATCCTGAAGGAGGGTGGTCTCGGACAGGGGCACGTCAGAAGGAACAAAGCAAATCTTGAAAAGGAGCTGAGCAAAGAAAACAGTGTCCACATCCAAAGCAGGCTAAGGACCTCCCTCGCCTGGCTGTCCACTGACAGAGCCATTCCCCAAATACATCCACCGCCTGTTACATCACCACTAGGCACACAACCCCAGAAGAGCCAAATGAAAAGGCTCAGCTGGCAGGTGTAAGGGGAGGAAACATTCCTGAGCCCATTTCCCGGCTATAACAGCGCCCGTGGCTGCCCGGGGAGGCCGCGGCCCAGCGGCGCTGCCCCTCAGCTCCAGCCGCCCGCGCAGCTCCGTGCCGGTGGTTAACCTTGACAAACAACCGTGTCCTGCCCTCGCCCACAGTGGCACAGTCCTCGGCACTCCTGTAATTTAGTGCGGCTTTTGCTCACAAGGTCAGCCCCGCTTCCTCTCAGCCCCTTATCAGCGGGTTTGCCCCCTTCCAGCACCGCTGACAGCTCTGCCCGTGCTCCCTTTTCCCACAGGGAAAGGGGGACATGGCCTGGCCTTCCCAGCACACACAGACAGGAGGCACGAAGCCACCGGAGCGGCAGAGGCTGGATGGAGGCGGTGGTGGGGAGGAAGCTGACTCAACCTCAGACACAACCGCATCCCTCATTGCTGGGTTGGGCGGCCCGGGGGGAAAGGCCAGGCTGTTTGTGCAGCCCCACAATCGCCCCACACTTTGCCAGAGGGAAAGCAGGGCCCTGCTCCGGGCCTGGCTGCTCTGCACTGCCGGGGAGGAGCAAGGTGGGAAGCCCCGAGAGCTGTGTGCTTTTAGATCCAGCACTGCCAATCTGAACCTTCTCAGTCCTGGGATGGAAGCAGCAGCCAGGCAGCCATACAGGGAGCTGAGGTCAAAGGAAGGCCTGGAAGGAGAGCCCAGCTTTGATAGCTAAGTCACTGTCGAGGGTGTGTTTGGTCTGCCTTTCGAAGGAGGTGAGGCCAGATAATTCCAGCTTTAGAAGAGGAGGTCTGCAAGGCCAGGGAGTCCCACAGGTATATCTGCTCCATCTGACTCCTCCAGGCTGGCAATTCTACCACGAGCTGCAGAATTCTTTCTGAACAGAGCAAATTTGATAGAAACAGAGATTTTTTTTCTTCCCAAGAATGTCCACCTGTTTCTCCCAGAGACTGACTTCTGCAAAACTTCCCAATGCTTTCAGCAGATGTAGAGCTGCTCTCCAACATTTTCAAATTCAGAGCCCTCTAGAGAGAATCATGTTTGGGTTGGAAGGGAACTGAAAGCTTACCTAGTTCCACCCACCTTGCCATGGGCAGGGACAACTTCCACTGCACCAGGTTGCTCAGAGCTCCATTTCACCCAACCTTGAAAGGTTCATTGGCAGCAAAACCTAGAAGAGAAACAGCAGCAATATGACCCCCCCACAGCTCAGTCACCACCATGTCATTGCACCCGCAAAAATTCCAAGTGCTGCCAGGCCCCTTTTGAACCAGCACTCTCAGCTTTCCTGCCCACTGGCTGAGTTTTTCAGGTCAAACCAGGTGTGGACTTCAATAAAAAGGCTTAAAAGACTTCTCCAGGAGACACTAATCCAATATGTTTGTTGCTAATCCTGGGGCACGGGGGACAAGTGACAGCCCCTCTCCTACCACGAACTTGCCCTGTGTTGGCTTTGCAAATGTGTCACTGCATCCCTGAGCACTCAGGTCTGGCAGCTCAGCCCAGCACCACTGGCAATGGCCACTGCATTGCCCCTATCCCAAGACACTTCTCATGCCAGATTTTTTCTTTTTTTCATGGGAAGAGACACAAATCCAGACCCCCTGTATGAAGACAATTTGTCTCTTCTGGATAAGTTCCAGCATGAGGAGGGTGCTTTACACATATGGGCTCTCTTTCATGTTTGATTGCTGGACTAAGACCACATTGTTGTCCAGCACGAGGAAGGGAGAAAAAAGAGCAAAAACCACACAAATCAGGAAAACATTAGGTAAACTTAGCTCAGAATACATCTTCTGACCAAATGGAGTGCAATGCTCTTTCATATAATTAGACCGTCTGCCAGAAATCAAACAGAACAAATTGTGATGCTTTCAGTGCTGTGGGAGCTGTGCTGTACCCAGGAGATGATCACATCTTCCCCACAGCATTAGTTGTCACCCTTGAACAGGTTGTGAAGGCAGACTGTGGTTTAGAAAACTCTCAGAAACTCTTTCATTGCATTGCATCTCCAAATGCCATTTCTCAGTCACAGAATCACAGTTTTGGACAGGAAGGGACTTCAGGGATGATCCAGTTCCACCCCCCTGCCATGGGCAGGGGTGCCACCCCCAGAACAGGTTGCTCAGGCCCCCAACCACCCTGGCCAGTCAATGAAGAGACATGCATGCAGGAAGCCAAGGTGTCAAAACAAACCTGGACTGATCAAAAAGCATTTGAACATTACCTTCAAATTTGCATAAGGTGAGCAAAATGCTGCGTTTGGCAGTAAAGGCACAGTGGCACAGCCAGCAGGAGAGCAGAGCCAGTGAGTGGGACTGCACCAAGCACTGGAGGGAAAACACTCTGTACCAACATGTGGCATCAAAGAGTAAATGATCCTGTGTAAAAGAAATAAATCTAACCCCCAACATCCTGTCCTTCAGGTAATGTTTCTTTCAACAATAACCTTTCCTGTAATGGGAGTGGCACAAATGACATTGAAACACGCAGGTACAGCAAAGGCAACTGGAGCCTGACACCTGAATTTCTGTTCATGGCAAGCAGTGGGGACTCAAAGGGCCAGAGCCTTTGACCCCCCCAAAGCCAACAGCAAGGCTCAAATCATCCATAGCCCAATCTGTTGTTTCAGGAATCCACTCTTTACCAAGAAGAAACAAGTAAAAATTTTCCATCCTTTTCTCTTCCTAGATGTTAAACTTGTAAATTGCTTCCAGCAACTTCCAGACAACAAGGGAACAAACAACTATCAACAGGCATTACACTCATTGCTTCACACGAAAGCAGTTATGAGGCTGAAGGGCTCCTGACAGGCAACTGGAAAGCAGTCCTTTTTATGCTAAATTTACTGTCTTTTACTCCAGTTTTCCATGATTTAAAATGTGTGATGCAATAAAGAGCTGGAATGCCTTCTTTTGTCACAATATTTCACACCCAAGGCCTCAGAGCACTTTTTTGTGAATCAAGCTCTGCAACAGTTTTGCAAAGCCAATGGTTTAGGAAGCAATGAACTGGAAAGAGAGGGCAGTTTCCAGAGCTGTTGGTGGCCACAGAGGAGCCTATAACAAAACTCAAGAAGCATCCTAATATCTGGGCTCCCTGATCCCATGCCCTCCTTGGGCAGATGTCTGCTGACAGCCCACCAGACCTCCTCACCTGGAGCTGGAGCTCCTCACCTGCAGGCCCCGGCTGCACCATGCCCTGGCAGTGAGAGAAATGCAGAAAGAAAGATAAGATGGGTTCCTTGAGGGAGGAAAATGTAGGAAGTGAAACATTGCACATTTTTCAGTATTCCAGATTCTTCCTGAGAGGAAAACAGTGTCAGCTGTCTTGGCACCACTGCTGGGCAGACTGTAGCTAACTGGGACCATTTGAGGGTCCCAGTTCAACACCCATGGAGCCAGTTGTAACCAGCACTGCAGATAAAGGGCTCAAAGCCTGAGCAGACAGGAGGCTGTGCTGGTTTTGGAGGACCCCATATGCATATGGGTGAGCTTTTTAGGACTTCCATGCAGAGGAAATTGCCTGCAACCATAGGCCATGGTAACTGAAATTCCTTAGGTTATTGGCATGTAAGCAAATGGTTTCAGGGTTAAGCTGTTCGCCTAACTACACTCTTAGAGCAGACCCCTTCCTGAGAACAGTCACAGAATCCTGGAACCATTAAGGTTGGAAAAGACCTCCAAATCATCAAGCCCAATCTTCAACCGAATACCTCCATGTCCACTAAAACATATCCTCCACCATGGGCAGAATTTCTAGTCAAAATGAGGAAGGAACTGAGGCCTTTCTACTAACACAGGCTTTCTCATTCTGTTAAAACCAAAATCAGAAGCTTCTTGTGAAGTCAGCCCCTACACAGTGGGACAGGACAGGCTTAAGCAGCAGGATCGCAACCATACCTTGGTGTGGTTCTCCATACTCAGAAAGTTTCTATGCTACATTACAAAACATCTCTAAGTCCATCCTGGGGATCTCAGCTCAACAAACATTCATTACCCAATTTCCCCATAGCTTTTAAAGCATGATAGTAATATTAGAAAAAATCATGGTGTCAAGAGAATTTACCTGACTGAAGTCAGAGAGGAAGGGCTGTGGCAAAACTGGGACCTGACTGTAAATTCCTTTTCCCCTAGAGCTCCATCTTGCTTCTAAAAGCATGAGCACTATTATGAAAGATGACTGAAACACAAGTATTAATGCTGATATTTCTGAATATTCCAGTAATTGTGTCTCACACCCACCAGTGGCTTAGACAGAAACTGAGCAGCCACCAGGCTGTGCGAGGCAAGGACAAGTTTGTGCCCATGTCAAACACTGTCCACACCTCAAAGCAGCACACAGACAAATCCCTCAAAGAACCAGGAATGGGTGGGTGCAGACAGTGCACACTGTGCAGGATTTGGTCTCAGTGCCTCTGCAATGTGCCACTCACTGATGACACATTGTCCTGCATCAGGAGGGCTTTGTTCTCTCTAGGGTGAAACCTCAGCCTTCAGTTTATTAAATGCGACTGCAGAAGATGAAGGGGTGAGTCACAAAGCCAGTTGTGTGAGCACACATATGATGGAAGCCCACAGGACATGTATTCCATCACAGAGGATGGCTTGTGTCCAGCAAAGCCCTTTGGATAGGCACAGGTTGGGACACAGCCCCAGCTGTCACCTCCCACCTAGTGCCAGACAGCTCAAGCAGACAGTCTGTCCTCCAGCCCCTTTTAAAAGATAAATTAGGAAATGGGAAAGGGAGGGAAAGGGAGGGGAAGGGGGATGAGAACTTCTAAAGCTCCCCCAAGAGAAGCTGCCAGCACAGGACACCTTTGCAGCACTGCAAACAGTGCTGACAGCAGGATGCAGAGCCCACAGAAGCAAGGGCTGCAGCACATCCTGGCTCCAGCTGGGCAGTGTTTTCCTGACCCCTCTGCTCAGCAGACTGCAAAGCCTTCACTGGGATTAAACACCTGCCCCACCATAGGAGCCACAGTGGGGCAGGGGGCTGCTGGCCAGGACAGGTTCCTGCCTCTCCTCTGCACTGGGCTGATCGCCTGGCTCATGCTTGGGAAAAACAAGGATGGCCATGGAGTAGCACCAGGGGAGAGGAAACGGGGAGCAAACACCTGCAGGTGCTGCTGCTGCTGTGGCAGAGATGTTTTGACCTCAGAGATGAACCTGCTGTATCCCCACAGGGTCTGGAAGGGAAACAAAAGCTACAACTTAAAATCAGCTCCAGGGCCAGCTGTGCCTTTACATCAGCATCGCTCACAAGTTTCCATCCCACAGCTGTGACCGCCTTTGGTGGTGTAGGTAGACCCTCAGAAAAGCAACCAGGGGTCGGATCCCCTTTGTTCTCCTCACTCAGACTGTCTCTTTTCCTTACCCCCTGCCTCCAGCCAGATGTGCTCACTGCCTCTCTCCTGCCAGCCTTTGCGTTCACCCTGGTGTTCATTCAGCAATTCAATTCAGGAAGCTGATCCAGCTGAAATCCTCAGCAAGGGAAAAAAAAGAAGTTTCCAACCAGAATATAAGCACTGTCTTTGAACACACACGCAAAAAAAACCTTCCTAATTTGTTTTAAATAAAAAAAAATAGAAGAAAGAAAGTGATTGAACTGTCTTCATAAAAATTTCCTTTTAAGTTGAAGAGAAATGCCATAAAAATACCAACCTTCTAACACCGTAAATTGAGTTGTAGAGGAGATGGTGCCTTTACCAAAAGAGGCTGTATGGAATTCATCACTGCTTTACTCTTTTAAAATAAATCAGCTGGCAAAGTTGTGACGTGACCTACTTAATTTGTTGTCTTGAAACTTGATGAGCATTTAAGATTTGTTCCCAAAGCCTAGAAAATGAGAGAAGGGGAGAAAATGCAGGCACCATATCCAAATCCCTGTACTGAGATGCTGCTTTCTTTCAGACACTACAGGAGTCAGTGGCTGCAGCAGAGCTGCTTCTGAGAGGGAAACTGGGCTCCAGTGACCCTCGCAAGGGAAGTCCAGCCATCCTCCTGCCTTAAAGCTGATCTGATACTGTTTCTAGCAGAGATTTGTTCCACGGATCTTAAGAAGTTTCCACTGATAGAGGTTTTACTCCACACCTGAGTACACACATCTTCCTCACCAAGTCTTTGCAGAAGCCTCCTCCCTTTCTACTTCCAAGGCACCCTTTTCTACAGGTGACAGATGACACAGTGAGAAGCACCCTCCCTCTTTCCATGCAGTGGTGGAGCTGGAGGCTGTCACTCTTCCAAGCCCTTAATCTTGCAGCTCTTTGCACTTTCTCTCTTGCTCTCTTCTCACTTCCCCATTTTCATTCACTTTCCACAAAATGTGGAGCCCAAACCCATGGGGCTTTCTTTGCCAGGGTACACTTCTGTGGATATGTTTTTGTCCCAGTGCACCACACCTCCAACACAGTCCTGCAGTCGTTTCAGGTTCAGTGCACTCCCTCCATGCTGTCAACCCACCCTTTGGAAAAGTATCCACAACTCACTCAGAATCCATTTGCCTCTGTTATTATTGTCATAACCTAAGACTAGGCAGACTTCCATATCCAAAACAACAACCAAAAAGAAAATAATCAAACACCATACAGCTCTCTCAAAATCCCAAATGTCCCCACTCTTTCCCAGGTGAGTCACTGAAGAACTCCTCTGACACCACCAGAAGCACAGCACTGCACCAAAAATGTTGCTCAAGGGCTCCAGAAAACCAAAGGTTTGGCGAGCAGATCTTGGCCCTTTGACTAAAAATCCTTAAGAGGTTTAAAAGTGTTTGAAGAATTTATTGGTAGGGAGAGAAATCAATTACATCTACCTGGTTGTATTTATAGCAGCTTAACCTTCTTTGAGATTTCATTTCTTCTCTGATTTGATAATATTGTGGCCCTTTAATAAGCTGAAGCATTCATATCCTTATGACAATCTGGCACTGGAATTGTTTGCTTTAGCACTGCAGATTGCACAAGAGACATGAAAGGTTTCAGCGTAGCTGGAAAGTCACTTTTGATGAAATCACCCATCGCTCCAGGGGCTGCATTCTTTACAATTTGTGCATACTGATGATATGTGTCTTCAGATGCGTTTTGGCAACCCCTTGCCATTTTCAGAAATCCATCTGGGACTCAGGAACAAAGCAAACGCACACAAACATGAGGAAGACAGAGCTGGCACAGCTACTGGGTGGAATTTCTTTAAGGAAGCTCAATTGCTTGTTCGTTTCACTGGCAGGAAAAGATAGGAAAATGAATGTTCCTGTTCTCGATGAACTTTGTGATATTGTTAAATCCCTCAGACAACATATAATTCAAGGCAAAGCTGTGGCAGAATTCCTTTGCACTTATCCACAGTGTGGCTCTCCCCCAAAACACAGATCTCTGCCTTCATTTCATACACAAAAATTGCCCAGATGAACAATGGCTCTAACTTTGGAGAAAAATCAGAACACTTGCCCTTATTTTTTTGTTTCAAGACTGCCAAAATTTATAATCATTATTCCATCAGTGGAAAAAGTGCATCTTTTCTTGCACTAAAACGGAGAAGCAGACTCCATGCAGCGATATGGATTGGGAAGTGACTTTTGAAGAGAGTTTTCCGGGTAATGGCTTGAGCTTTGCCCTGGAAACCCTGAAAGGGAAGGCCCAAATTATGCCCCATACCTGGCAATGCCCCTGAGCACCAATGGCATCCAGCAGTGCTCCCAAGGGCACATCCCTGAGCCCAGAGCAGAATGAGGAGGTGGCACTAGCTCTGATCTAGCTCTGATCACCAACCCAGCCTAAATCTCCTCCATAGGTGCTGGTGGATATTTGAGTTACACCAAGCCATGGATGTAGCCCCAGGCTGCAAATTGTAATTAATATTCATCCCAGCTTTGCATTTCTTTTGGAGAAGAGCCGTGAATCACTGAAGGGGAGCCTTGCAGAGGAAATCCTCAGCCACAACAAAAAGATTTCATGCTTTATCTCCCCCTCTCAAGTATTTTAGCAGACAGACGGAGGATTTTCCTCCCAGTGACAACAATAACTACGCTCATTGAAGAAAAATATGTGGAACAGGAAGACCTACATTCCTTGTGTGAAAAATAAGAGTGGTCTGTGCCAACTGCATTTTTCAGGAACAACTCACTCACAAGAAAAAATGGCTGCTGTGATAATGTCCTGAACAGTGAGGCAACGGTAATGTGGTATGTAACTGACAGATGGGAAAAGAAGAGGGGAAAACAAGGCTTGGTCTTCATTTATTCCTAATATTCCATTATTAATATGCCCCTTTGACTCACATTTGAATGACTTGCATCTTCTCCACTCCATGCTCCTGCTGCTTTGTGTAGCAACTGTACCTTATTCCTAACTTCACCATTCTAAGAAGTTTTATTACTTTGTGTTTAAGAATCTCCTTGAAATAAATTCTGATGTCTTGGTCTCTTCAGGGCATGGATTTAGAAAGCTTGTGTTTCAGTCATTTAAGTATAAATTCAGCTTAATCTGTCTGTCCCTAAATTAATTCAGTTTACCCAAGGGGTATGGCTTAAGTGCAGCCTGGTAATCCAGACAACTGTATTGTCATGATGAAGAAGAATTATTATTGTTGTTAATATTATTGCTACTATTGTTGCTGTTGCTTTTATTTTTTATTGTTATTATTATTTTTAAAAGAGAACTCAAAAGCAGGAATAAAGAGCTGGAGAATATTTCCTAACCCAAGATTAGCTCAGTTGATTGGAGCATGCTGCTCATGACACAAGGGCTGTGAGTTCAATGCCACCTAAGAATTGGAATCCATGATCCTTGTGGGTCCTTTCCAACTCAGAATATTTTGTGAATCTGTGAAGCTCTTCTTATCAGGAAAAAATGACAAGGACATCAGCCTCACATAAGAGACAAGGCAGCACTCACATTTTACAAAACTGGGTCTTTAAAATGAAAGGAGAACACAATTCCTACTTTCTACCTGAGCACTGTCATCTTCAGAGCAGGAGCCTGTGGCTGTTTCCCAATTCCAGACTCCCTGATGGCACCGGAGCAAGCACTTCTCCCACACACAGTGGGTTTGCCCAAGCCCCCATGGCCATGACAGCAAAGGGCAGTGTCTCCTTCAAACAGGGGTGCTGTGGCTCACTCCCATGGTGACAGATCTGCAGGAAGCACGGTGCAGAATCAGAGGAGCCTGTGCTGATGTGTGAAGGAGGAGTGGCAGCTCAGAGGCCACGGGCATCGGCGCTGGCTGAAGGAGCAGAGGCTGAGCCGTGCCAGTCCCACCGAGCAAAAAACACTCAGCTCCCTTTCAGCCATTAAAATGAATGAAGAGCAAGACTGTTTGGATAAACATCAGCCAAAAGAAACCTTGGAGGCAGTTAGAAGGCTACTGCTTCATACAATATAGACCATGTTTCCAAATACAAATATTACACTTGGCAGAGACGCTCCTTTACTTCATGAGTTATGTTGCACTTTTTGTTATGTTTAAGTTTGTGCAAGAGGTATAAATAGCTGGGCTGGTATTAAATGAGCTTTTCATTTTCTTTTTTTTTTTTTGCAAAATATCAAAATGGCCCCAGCTCTTCATGGAACAAACACACACTATATTCCTGTGCCTGAATTTTTGTTGCTAATTACAGAAAATACCATGTAACCGAAAAACAATGTTCAAGAGCCAGACGTGAAAAACACATCTTTCCTATATGAAGTCACTTTTTTCAGAAAGCTGTCTGGAGGAGGGCATCTGGATCACCATAGAATTGACATGTGTGCATACATGCTCTGTGGCCTCACAGTTTCTGCTCACACTGTGGGGTGGAAAGCCCCACGTCCCAGCTGAGGAAGGGTGAGTGAGACTGAAGGACCTGATTTGGGGTGCTGGTCACAACTGCTTTGGCTGATCCTGTATTCCCTAAAAACAGAGATAACAGCAGTGCTGATTATGCCTAAATTATGTCCCAATTTTAGACATACGACACTTTGTACTTCGTACAGCCACAATTATGGGCACGAGGAAAATCCCAGCAGCCATCCAAGCCTCCCCATCTCAAGATACTACAGCCTGAAGGCAATTTCATTTGCTCTTTGATAAATCTGAGTGTTCATAAACACAAGAGCACAACAGGGCCCTCACCAGGCAGATCCCCACTTCATTGCCACCACAATAGCAATGTCTACCTGGTTTAACCAATTCCTACCTGAAGGGATAAAAGAGTTACTTTTAATGATGGATGCAGATTGAACTATCCAGCATGGATGCAATATGAAATGACTGTCTAAGATAAACCAGAGAGAGTAGTTTAAACTCTTGAGTTAGTTTAGCACAGAAAAGGGTTATCAACTTCTGACAACACAAAGGGCTGTCTATTCCCACTGAAGTCAATACTTATTTCAATTTAAAATAACCCAGCTTACTAAATATTCCCAAGTTTTTTCAAAGTGTACAAAGACCACCAAACCAATAGAGCAGACATCAACTGAAAATGTGAGATTAGTGATTAATGATCACAACTTCTGCAGCCCACAGGGAAATGAATAATGCATACTGTTCGGTTGCAGGGATGTTAAGGGAAATTACTCACAAAATCCCTTCTTAAATAAAAAATATTTTGCTTGTGAGTGGACATGGGGAATGTGATTATTCAACGTGTCATGCAGCACCTTTCCATCCATTCATCCCACCTCAGCAATCAGGTGAGAACAACCAAGAAGAGTCTCACCTCACAAAAGCTTTGGGGCTCAGATGCTGGAACAGCATCAGATCAAATGCTGTAGATTAACAATTAATTAATAAAATGTACAGGAAGAAACAGAAACCCATTTTCTCCTCTAATCCCTCATGGTTTTGCTGATGGCCAGACCCACTCATCAGAAGCAGATGAGTGTGCATTGCATTATATCTTTATAAATAGCTTGTTGACTATTATTTTGGTTATTTCCCCTTGTACCAATGTAGGGAAAAATATTGGTCACAACTCTTACAGTGGCTGATAGAACAGAATAAGAGTTACTTTCAGAACCCCACAGAAATGTTGGTAATTTTAGCTCCTGACGCCACTGCATTTCAGGAAGTATCCAACCAGTAATAGTCATCCTACAGCACTGTGGCCAATCTCAGTTTAAAGGCTTCTGCTTATCTTGCAATCAATGGCTCCTGAGCTCATTTTCAGTTCACATTTTTGGCTGTGAAAAGCAGCTTGTTTTTCAGCCAGCATGATAATCCCCAGAAAACATACTTAGAAAGAGCTGAGTTAGACTTACTCAGCTCTTGACTCATTTTCTACAAAAACAGCATCTCCCAAAACAAAGGTGTGGGACAAAGCAAACACACTGTGAACTAGACAAGAGCCATTCCCTGTGTTTGCTTGCTGCCATTTCTCATTTGGAAAAAAGTGTATTTTTAACAACACAGAATTAGCACGGGGTGGTGAGCCTTAAGCTGTCATTAGAGGCTGCCAAATGAGCCAGTGTCCCTTGTGCTGGTGAGTAAACAGGGGTGTACGAGGGCTGAACAAACAAATAAACAGAGCAGGCAGGGGTGGCTTTTTGGACTCCAGCAGAGGTCAGTGGTGTGGGAGTGAAGAGAAACCCTGAGCTATTTTCTCTCTGCTTTCACAGCAGACACTGGAAGAGGTGCCTGGGGTCCCTGTCTGGAGCAGTGAGATCAGCTCAGTCTCCTGTTTCCCTGTGGTTAAACCCATCCAAACATCATTCCGCTCAGAGAGGAGCCCCTTGCAGTACTATTGAAGAAGCACAACATGGAGAAAATTCAGCCACTGGATAGATTCATCTGGTCAGCGAGATTCCTTTACAAACCAGGCAGATGCCAGCCCATCAGAGCTTGTCTTGGTTTGGAAAGACAGGTGTCTGCTGGGGAAAGCTGGACTTTCCCTTGGAATGGAGAATGTAAACCCCCTCCCTCCAAATTATTATAATCTTGCACTTAAGGGGACTTTCAGGCAAAGATTTGGGAATAGGAATAACAGTTCTTGACTAGGAATATTTAAAAATACAAAGGTAGTAGTACAAAAAACCCAAAAACAAGCAATCAAAAAAGAAATCCTAGAAACATTGACAGAGTCAGAACACAACCTGACACCCTGTTGGTCAGGGTGTTGGGAGCAGTCCAGTTAAGTCCTCCTGGAGTGACAAATGTGGTTCTGATGGAGCAGACGTGACCCTGTAGAAGGGTCTAGTGGTGGTGAGGTGGGTCTGGTCTTCCTCTGGGAATCCAGTGGAAAACAAGCTGTCCTGGTGTTCTGAATGTCAGGTTTTATCCAGGTAGGAATGCTGGGCTCCTCCCACAATGGGATGATGTCATGCAGTGAGCCTGGATGGCCCATTAACAGCAGATATCCTCTGGAGGGAGGATGGGTCACAGAAGTGATAAGGAACACTGCCCCACCCAGTTTAAACAGCTGCCCATTGACAGAAGTCACCCAGCCCCTCCCTCCTGGAGTTATGAGGAATGGGTTATACAAGAGATAAAGAAAAACACCTCCCCAACCAGTTTCAACAGGTGGCAAATAGAATAACACACTTTTGGTTACGTGTTGCAACCCAAGACATGGCTGCAGAATGTATGAGCAGAATTTTATACTTCTTAACACGTGTTGCTTGCATGGGGCCACATCACAGCAGGAGCTGAGCCTGGGAACCCTCCTGTGCAACCTCCTGTGCATGGCCAGACAAACCTGGGTGAATTGTGAAGTGTAAAATTGACATGCAGACCACTCTGTGAATGGTTTGAGCTCTGTGCCTCCCCATGCATGGCAACTTCAAACATTCTCGAATATTCTCTTCTCAATAACTTCCCTGGGAAACAAAATGTGAACCAGACTTCTGACACCTCTCTGGTGGTGGCCTTGCCAGCTGAGCTCAGACAAACTTCCCTGTATTCGTATGAAGAAATAAAAGTAGCATCCCTCAGTTCCTTTACCCAACCTGCCCACAAAAGCCTGGCAGAATTTCTGCTAAAATTAGAATGTTGCTCATGTATAGGGGAGGAAGAGAAAGGAGGCTGAGGAAAACATGATGTACACAGACTTGGCAAACACCAGTCTTGGTTTCTGCATGGGGATTAGGACAGTCCAGCCTATAGCCTCTCTGGGCAATCTCACAGCTATATTTATGGTAATTGTGCTTCTGCTGCAGATTTTGCTTTCCCATTCACACAGTATTCCACACCTTCTTATTCCATCTTCACTGTGAATCCAAAATTGTCCATTTACTTTGAAACCTTACTTACTCAACTCCTACTTCCTCTCCTCGGCTAAGATAGTTCTGTTAAGAAAAGGTAACACGTTAAACATGCTTTAGCTTTGCTTTTTGTACTTACTGTGGACTGAAGAGATTAAAGTTTTCTTCTTGTTTTTTAAAATGTAAATGTATCATTGTGCTTAACACACCCATCAAAAGCAACAACTGCTTTCACTTGCATATTGTTACCATAAAATGTCTCTGAATGACCTACAGAACTGACATTCTCACACAGGCAACAGGGACAAAGAGTACACCATGCATGCATTTTTGGTTTTTTGAGTTATGATCTAAAGGTAGAAAAAAAGCTACCAATTGTCTGTTGGCATTCTGAGGTTTCTCTCCCTCACTGCTCTGTGTAAAATAAACAGGTGAAAGCAGCCCATAGGCCCCTTCCAGCACCAAGTCCATCCAGTGCCAAGAAATAGATGTGGGACTCACGTTCCCTCGCGTTTGCAGTGGCTGTTGCCTTTCAGAGACAAGGTGTTTGTTTTCCAAGGGGAGGCAGTTCAGGGAATTCCCCCCCCTTTCCATGCACACACATTCCTTTGGCCATGCACTCCCAGGCTGCCCCCCTGCACCTCTAACTGATGCAGACTGTGCCTGACCTGAGGAGATTCTGCCTGAGGTGATTCCATTGGGAAGATCTGCTGCCTGACCCAGGTGAGCCTGAGGTCTGTTTTGCAGTTTGAAAGAAGTTTCCCTGCATAACTCACAGGCATCATTCAACCAAAGCCAAACTTCTGTATCCTCCTAAACACTGTCCCTGCTTTTGCTCCAGGGACAGGGGTTCATTTAGGTTACTGGAGATTAGCAGGCTGTCAAAAAGTTCCCAAAGTTCCTGTATTTTGCAGAGGCAGATGGTGATGTGGAGACCTGGGAGCTGGACAGCTGAGCAAGGGATGGGCATCTCCCCTGGAATGCCCAACAGCCCCTGGTGTTTCCTGTCCTTCTCCCCATCCCTGGGTGCCACGTGGCTCCAAACTCCAGCATGTTCATGAGTTGGTGACATTTCTAGAGGAGAGCACACAGAGCATGAGGCAGCTGTGATTTAGCTGGTGAGGAAGTAATGATTTATATTAACATTCAAAGCAGGCCATTAAATATGACCCCCTCACTGCAAACCCCATGCTGAGCAAGATATTTTCTTGTAAATGATTTACCAGCAAGGTTTTCATACTTTCAGTCTTGTAGGTTTTGCATAACTGAAGTCAGGCTCACTCACATTTCCCAAGTCCTGGTAGCAGCTTTGCTTCAAACTGTAAAGACATCTGAAGGCTGCTACAAAGAAGCAGAATTTGGGGCTGTTTGTGGTTTTCTCTGTCCCAGTTCTGTGATAAGGCACATGAGAAATCCAGGAGGTTTTTCTTGGGGCACCTGGGTAACCTCTGGTTGGCTTTCTCTGTCCAACATTACTGGATCTCCGTGGATGGGGTGGCAGTTCCTGCACTCCAGACAGCGAAACTCAGATCATGCCAGAGGGCAGCAGCATGGGCAGCAGGTCAGGGGAGATCATTCTGCCCCTCTATTCTTCTCTGGTGAGACTTTACCCAGGATGCTGCATCCAAATGTGGGATCCTCAGCACAGGAAGGACATGGATTTATTGGAGCGGGTCCAGATGAAGATAACCAGGGCACCTGTGCTGTGAAAACAAGCTGAGAGAGGTGGGCTTGTTCATCCTGGAGAAGAGAAGGCTCCAGGGAAGCCTTCAAGCCCTTTCCAGTACCTAAAGGGGGCTTCTAAAAAAGATGGGGATGAACTTTGTTGCAATAGGACAAAGTATATTTTAAACTGAAGGAGGGTTGACTTAGAGTAGGTGTTAGGAAGAAATTTTTTACAATGAAGATGGTGAAACACAGGTGTAAGGTGCCCAGAGAAGCTGTGGAAATATTTACAGTCAGGTTGGATGGGGGTTTGAGCAACCTGATGTAGTGGAAGATTCTGGAAGTCCCTACTCACTGCAGAGGGGTTGGAGCCTAGCTGGCCTTTAAAGGTCCCTTCAAACCAAACCCATTCCATGAGTCTGTGATAATGGAGCACCCAGAGCTGTTCTCCTTGGTGG
Source organism: Zosterops lateralis (assembly GCF_965231275.1). Lineage (NCBI taxonomy): Eukaryota > Metazoa > Chordata > Aves > Passeriformes > Zosteropidae > Zosterops > Zosterops lateralis. The sequence continues at coordinate 6,620,938 of NC_139764.1, forward strand.
GGAATACACAAATCCTGCTTGCACACTCTCCTCTGGGAATGGCCATCTTAAATACAAACCTGCAGAACACCTTCTCAAGGCAGAGAACTCTGGGGAACTGAAGCAGTCCCTGCAGTGTTTGTATCCAGCTTTTTCCATCATGAATTAAGTTGTACTCATGTCCTGAGAGGCATTTTTAGTTTTGCAACCTCACATCATCCAATCCAAACTCCCACTGCAGCCCATGGAAGGAATCTATCTTGTGTTATGTCAGCTTCAAGCCAGGCTTCAGTCTCCAAAGGACAATCACAGCTGAAGATAAACAAACAAGCTACACAGTTCTGTTTGATTTTTTTCCTTTTAAATATAATTTTTCATCTGTGTAACTAGAACTGTTCCTTCACAAATGGGGCTGGATCGTATTGCATGATGCTTTTGATAGCATGAGAAACAAAATGTTTGCATGTATTTAGCTGGCAGATTGCTTTCTCCTTTTATGGAGGGGGAAAATAGCCTCTATCAAAAAATCTGAATATTAACTCTCATCATAAAGAATACTGATTTCTGATATTCTGAACCTCTGATGTGTCTTAAAGAAGAAGATCCTTATAAAATCAAATAATAAACATGATTGAAGGATAAAATAATATTTAGATAAAATATATAGAGAATATATAGATAAACACACATATTATGTATATATATAATATAAAGAATGACATTAATAAGGCCTCATTCTTGCTTTAGGACCAGCCATATATGAGGCATCAATATTGAAAACATTCAGTATTTGATGTCAGGCAAGTTCATACCTACACCACAAGCAGCTGGAAGAAGGCAAAAGTGCCAGGAATTGCAGATAATTTTTTTTTTTTTTTTTTTTTTAAACTGAGATTCATATAAACCATACAAGGGAAAACTATTTGTTCGTGAGCATGTTTGTAACCTTTATTTTTTTCTAAAATGCTCCAGCTTTTGGACAATTCCGGGCAAGTGAAGGCGCCCCGGTTGATGCCAGTGTCATCCCTGCCTGGTGCAATGTGTGCAGCTGCTCCAGCCCGGCCGCAGGGCCGAGCCCGCCGTGCCCGGAGCCAGCGGGGAGATGAGTGAATGTGCTGAGAGAACTCAGCACTGGCCTCTGAGGACAGAAAGGAGGATGTGCTGAATTCCAGCCGCCCCGAGCGAGGCGGGTTTTGCGCAGAGCGCTTTACTCTCAGGGGGCAGGGTGGGGAAGCATCCCCGCTCCTCACGGTGCCCGGCAGTCCCGGCTCCTCCCTCACACACCTCGGGAGCGGCGATGGCTCCCTCCGGCGCATCCCCAGCTCTGGGGGGAGAAATCCCTGCCAGGGATTCCCCTGTGGAGACACAGCGGGCTGAGCTCTGCCCTGCCCGCGCCTTGGCTCCCAAGCCTGTGCGGCGGGGCAGGAGAGGGAAGGGAGCGGCCCGATGTTGGTGTTACCCGGTCGGTGTGTGAGCTGCGGGGCTCTCAGCGGGTCCCCGTCTGTGGTACCCTCCTGTGGCCGGCTCCGACATAGCAGCAGCCCCGCACCTGCCGCGCCTCCCCAGCTGCAGAACCGGGAAGGGTTGAAGGGACCTCTCTCTACAGGTGTCTGATCCAACCCGCCCTGCCGTGAGCGGAGACATCTTCAGCCACACCAGGCTGCTCGGAGCCCCATCCAGCCTCACCGGGAATGTTTCCAGGGATGGGGAATCCAACCTGTGCCGGTGTTCCAGCACAAACCTTCATCCGTCCGGCTGCCTTGCCCTGCAATGCCCCACCCCGAGTGATCTGCATCCCTTGTGCTCATCCAGGGCAACCTCCAAGGCTGCTTCCTCCCCAGCGATCCCCTCACCGCCCTCGGTGCCCGGGTTTGGATCACAGCCCTGTGTGAGCAGGGAGCTGCCAGGGCACAGGGCTCCGCAGCTCCTGGAGACTGCCCAGAGGAATGGAGCCGCCCTTTCCAGAGCTCCCAGTCGGTGTAGGGATGGCTCCTGCCTTTTTTCTCCTCTGATCTGGTTGCTCCTGCAGCTCCTTTCCAGCTCTCTGTGCGCACAGAGCTCCCACAGCCATTCCACATCGCCAGCCACTGCCACCAGCAGGCACGGCCCCTCTCAGCCCTTGGCAGGCAGCTGCCTTGCTCTGTGGGAAGTTTGGGCTGGAAAGCCAATGGAAATGGTGTGGGGGCACCGGGTCCTCATCACTGCCCAGGCCTGCAGCATGCTCAGCAGGCTCTGGGCACTCCTGATTTTGAAGGATGCTGAAGATGCAGGGGGAGCCCAGGGATGCAGGAATTTTCCCGACTGGTTTGGGATCCCAGCAAATGGCTCCCCATGCCCCCTGTCTATCATCTCTTTCACGTTCCAAGCAAAAAGGCTGTTCTTGCTGAAGCGGAGGAGGGAGGAGAAGGATTATTTTGTATTTTAGTCCCTTTCCGATACGGCAAAGCAATGCCAACAGATGGAGCTGTGCAGAGCAGAGACCGCCGGCTTTGGCAGAGCACAGGGGAAGCAGCAGCCCAGCATGGAATTCGAATTATTGAGCATAATGACAGATGAATCATCTCCAAGCAGGAGACAAACTCCTATTTACTATGCTCGAGTGAAAAATAAGTCTGTCAACAAAGCTATAGGCCAGAACGGGGGAATCCCGGGGTTTCTCCACCCCCTCGTGTGAGGATGTTCTGTCCCAGGAGAGAGGAAGGGCTCATCACAGCCCTTCAGCACAGGCTGGAGCCTCAGAGTCCTGGGCTGAACTCACATCATCACTCACCAGAGCTTCACATCAAAAGGATATATCGTGCAGGACTCCTTCCTTCCCCCAGCCTAATCCCAGACTTCAAAGGCTGGACACAAGGGCATGGCACAGAGCTTCCACCCATCATCTCCTTGGAGTTGGATCAAAGTTCTCAGCTAAGGCCTCTTCCCTAAGCCAAGGCCACAGGCACACTGTGAGCACTCCAGAGCTCACCAGCAACCAGGAAAGCAGGGACGCAGGAGCAGCAGGATCAGGAGGACAGAAAGAGAAAAGAATCAACAGCAGGTGACCCTTTTTGGATCTGTATGCACAGACAGTGGATTTGAGAGCTGCAGTGTTTCACCAACAAATAAACTTAAAAGTCCATTGTCAAGTTAGTGCATTCTTTTCCCTGACAAGATGGACTGAAACAAAATGTACTTGCTAACCTTACCAGCAGATAACTAACAAGAACAAGGTCTTGCAGCCTATCTGCATGGGACATAGAAATAATTAGAATATTTAAGACGAGGAGGAGATATCAGCTCTCACTTGAAAGAAGTTTTCCTTTTTGGTATTTTCAGGTAAGGAGAATTAGTTACCAGGAAGGGAAAAGGGCTTGTATCTTCTTTCCAGCCACATTAAAGGTTTCAGCAAAGAAGAAGAAAAGCTTATGTGGTCTTTCTCTTACAAACCCTGTTGAAAAAAGTCACTGTATCTACTTTTATGTCATGAATAGAGGAATTTTTTTCATAGCAAAATTACATTAATATTGTATTGGTCTTTGCAAAAGGACTGCATGAAGCAACATCTTTGATGGAGAATTTTTAGGGCAGAAAAAATAAACTCACCAAAAAGTATAAAAAGCAGGGATGGCTCCTTTGCCCCTTCACCAGCTCCCCTGTTGCCAGCATGGATGCAGTGCCTTCTTCAGGTGACATTCAATTTATGACTGGCACTACATTACTGTGCAGGTGACTTTTAGCAGTTGCAAAAAATCTGAGAAGTGAAAAATACAAGAAATTAAATAGGCAAAAAACTGGTGAAAATAAACAGAAATAAAAATTCAAATCTTTCCCACCAGCTTAAAAGGTTCTCACTTGTGAATGAGGCTGTTCTCTAATCACTGGATCAAACAATGCCTTGTTTCTTCCACATCTGTGCCAACAGAGCTCAGAGCAACCTACATTTCAGCATAACTGGGAAAAAAAAGTCCTGTACAAAGGCTTTTTTGGGCATGGATCCTTGAGGGACTCATCAGTCTTCTTTCACTTCAAGAACTTGATGTATTTCCTTGTTCTTTCTAGCCACACACATTCATTTCACAGGGGAAATTTAATTATTGACCCTCTGTTAATAGTATTGAAGTGAAACAAGTGGTGGTGCTGGAGAAAGAGAAAATAAAGATGAAAAGAGTGGAGAGAACAGGACATAAAGTGGACATGAATAAAGACAACACATGCACATACAATCCAGGAGCACATTGCCTGAAAGAACCTGCACCTAGGATTTCCAAATGAATAGTTAATCATGCTGACTAGCCAGCCTGGCCACCATTCTTGCTAAAAAAACCTGTTAAAATGTAGGTTTTGGAGTCTCTGACTTTTTTAAGGTGGAGACTTCAAGTGTTTTCCCAGGTAAATTATTCTTCTGATCCTTGGCAGTGATGCAGAAGGGACAACAGCATCAGATGGATGGATACAGGCTTTAGTGCCCCCAGTATCACGAGAGGAAAAACACCTAACTGTGTCATTCAGGAAACACCCTGAAGACATTGTGACATATCCTCAGGGCAGGGCTTGGGCAAGATGAGTGGTACGAGTCAGTTTGGGAGGAAAACAAAATCAACAGGTCTTGTTTCCTTCATTTCCTCTCCAGGAGGGGTAAAAGGAAGGCTTTTACCACTTGGTGTGTGCCATTTGTGAGACCACCTAACACAGGCTCGTTCTATTGCGGCGAAATGGATGAAGGATTGGAATTTGAACTAGTTTGAAGACAAAGCACAGGGGAGTGTTGAAAGCCCACCCATTTCTTCAGACACCTGAATGCATTTGGATGCCATTCTCTGCAGGGTTAGTTCCTATTGACTACCTGACCTGGGCTTGGCATCACCAGAGAAGTAAAAGCATATCTGTTTTAAATTAATTTGCATGACTTGATACAATAAAATGGGGTCTGAAACAACATCCCTCCCCTTCACAGACCCAAATTAGTTTCAAAGGCCATCATGACACTATGCTGACCATTAATTACCTCAAGCCTCATCCTGTTCTTATCTCCCCAAAGGAGTTCACTGCCTCCAAGCTTTAGAAACTGTTTCTTCATCGGATCAAAAACTGTACTTCACTAGGATTGGTTCCCATAGAATCAGCCAAAAATTCAATTTTATAAGCATGGCAATATTTTCCCAACAAGATCCATGTTGCATTGTAGCAGTTACTTCCAGGGATGGACTGGAAGCAATAAGAGCAACACCCAACACAGAAAAAGAATCACAGTGAGTAGGGTGATTGGAGCAGTTTCATTTAATACCCAATTTAACAGCAGCTAAAAACAAGTCTTTCTGTCTTTCCCATCCCTCTCTTCCAGCAATGCATTCCATTGTTTCCTTTACAGTCATGGAGCTGCAGGGCTCAAAAACATCAGCCCCTTGGCCCAAGAGAAAATTAACTCACCAGAAGAATATTTCCTGCAAATTTTCACTCTTTGGATATAGTCCTGAAGAGAAGCACGGCTGCAGAGGTAATTGATACTGGTACTTTCATGGGTAACACGAACTCAGCTAGGGGAAAATTAATTTAATGCATGGCTAATTAAATAGGTTTAAATAGTGATAGACAAAGGCAAATTAAAACACCACCTTCCCCCATATCCTCTTTCCCAGGCTCAATGTTTCTCCCTCATCCATAAATCCTGCACCCTCTCCTGCAACAAGGGTTTGTGGGGCTGTTTCTCAGGTTTTTTTTCCTCACTCCTTGTTACCCATCCTGGTCTTTCACAACCAGGGCCTTGACACCTGTCCACAGTACAATACCAGAGACAAAAAGGTCTACCCTTAGCTGCAAAAAGCAGCAGTATTTTCAACTATGGACAATTTAATCCCAGCTTTAAACCAAATCTCAGGCTGACAGCAAGCAGGACCAGGAGATCTCCAGCACAAAATTATATTGTGTGGCTGCTGACAGTTACAACTCACATTTTAAGGAAAAAATTCTAAAAACTATGTTCAATAAGATTTCTATCAGAAGGACAGTACATCCAGCAGATGTTACAATCCAGGCTGGTGTTGTGGCTTATTGACCTTTACCGGGGACACAGTGGTTTGCCCCAGGTGAGTTGTACCACGGGAATCCTCGCTTAAGGTTGTGCTCTGGTGGTTTGTTGTTGATATTATTCACACACATGTACCTGAAGTGAAACCAGGGCTGTAGAAATTGTCATATTTAGGGAAACTTTTAGATTATTTATCATCAAAATTATAATCTTTTAGAAAAATATTGCTGAGAGCCCCTTTTAGGGCAGTCATTGCCCATCTACAGCAGATTGTTAGCCCAGAGGAATCTGTGCTTGGTTCTTCCACTTGGCCTGCTGGAGCCCTACACACCCAACAGATATTCCCAGATAATCCAAAAAATAAGTATGAGTCATCAAAACATCTCACACCACTGCATTTCTGAAGCTGCCAGTACTGGCATTAAGGGACTCATAAAGTTTGAGTCCTCTAAGATGAACACCTCCAAGGATGACATCTTGGCTCCACTGAAGCTGATGGCTGAGCTCCAAGTGACCTCACTGGGAACAGGATCTCACCTCAGACACTTGCCTTGGTGTGATGCTCTCTGAAAATGGCATTTCACTTTGAAAGGCCTTTTATTTCAGACAGATGAGCTTAGCTGGTCTCTCTCTCTCTGCCTTCATGGGCATTTGCAGCAATACAACATTATCACTGAGACCTCAGAGGTAAGGGAGAGCACAATGGTTTAGGCACAAGGCCAAGGGAAAGCCTATCTCACTGTGCCTGCTGCTCATGCTAACACACTTTATTTGCTTCATTAGGCAGACAGGAGTGGGCAACAAGACACATTTGTTGTGTCTAAATCACTATCAAGACACATTTGTGGTGTTTAAATCACTATCAAGTGATGCTAATGGTCTTTACAGGGATGTAAGGCCCAGGCTATGCGGAATGTGTACAATCTAATCTGTGTCACTGTAGAATCTAAACCAATAAAAGTCCTTCTTATCTCTGTGTTATCTCCCAGTGGAGTGAATAATCAAGCACAGGGCTCTCACAGCAGCAAAACCTCCCACCAGCCTTCCTGTAAAAAATGAGCAAAAAGAAGAGGTAAGTTTTATTAATTAGAAATTGTGTCTTTAGACCCACACAGGAGTCCTTTGCCACAAGGTTCCATATAAAATCTCAACACAATTTCCTGCAAGTTACGGGTTCTCAGCATTTCTTGGCAGATCTGGCCTCTGGTATGAGGCAGTGGCCCTTTCCCAACCCTCCTGCAAGGAATCTACAAAACCTCTGCTGACATGCATGGAGGCTAAAAGCCACAGAAATTCTGTGTAAACCAAAACAAGTCTTTCACATGAAAACCAAGTGTAATGGAGCAGATCATACTTCGTCTCTTCAAATATCCCTTGGAAGATGAGCCCTAAAAGCATGTGAAGGATACATCAATTCTTTGAAAACTCAGGTTTCATAGTTATCGCCTCTTATTCTTTCCTTCAAAACAATTTTGTTATCCCCCTACCACTTTCCATTGATTTCTGCTCTCCCCTGTCAGTAAATTTATTCTGTATACTCTGCTGACAAGAGCCTTTTTTCTCTCCCAGATAACTTTCCCTTCAATTCTTCAGTTCTCTCCTAAACCATCTCCTATCAACCAAGCTGACCTAAAAACCAGCCTAAGTCATACTTAAATATGAAAAAGTGACTCTCTACTAAGAGGATGGGATGTCAGCCACCCAGAATTACATTGATTCCAATTCTGCTAGTGGCAAACCTTCTGAGAATGAGATGAACCAAGGTGTTCAGTCATTTGCACACACAATACTATAAAAACTGGCCATGCAATTCAGTGTCTTTCAACAGATAAATCTTGCTACCACTGACTGACAGAACTCTTGATATGTCTCGCTCACTCAAACAACTCACATAACAACTGGAAGAAAAAAGAATCATTGAACTGCAAGCCTTCATTTTAACAAGCATGTAAACACACACTGGAGACCTTCCCATCTAGTTCTGCATCATTCTGCCTAAAACTGGGTTACAAAGACTGTCCAGCTGCATGATTCCCACGTGCCACTGTGAAATATTGTACCTGTGATGCAATAATCACCAATTCCATTGGCTACTTTTTCTAGATTATGCTTTTAATTCACATTTTAAGTAACAACAGCAGTTACCCCAACCTTGCTAGTAACCCTAGATTTATTACCAGCTTCATTTTCTTTTTAGGCTTCCTGCTTTTCACAGCACCTTCTGTATTATCCTTCACAGGTGAGTGGCTGCAGTTCCCCTAAATCAGGTCCTCTCCTCCTCCACCTCAGTCAAATCTCATTTGCCTCTCAGAAGTTAATTTACAAGCAGAAAAGCAGTGTCTTCATATGTACAGAATATAAAAACTGTAGAGTCTTACTTTAAAAACCCCAAACCAACCAACCAACAACCCCCACAACTGGAATTGAAATCATGTCTTCAGATTTTTTAGTGTAACAAGCCTGTCTTCCATAACTTGCTCAGTTGGAGCCCTTTGAAATCACTCATTATAGGCTCATGCTGCAAAAGCACAGGAGCAAAGTAAGACAAAAATGGGTTATGTGTCAGGTTTGGTTTAGCCCATTAGCAACTTTAAGCAAGAACATTTATTATGGCTGAAGACTGAATAGGACTACTCTGGCACCGACCTGTCTGCTGCAAAATCCTCTAGGACACGTAATTGTGCGTTTGAGTATGAAATCAACAGTACCCAAATTTTATTTCTATGTATTTCACTTGCTCATCCTTCCTTTATAATTTCAGCAGCTATTGCTGTCGACTGTGTAATTTCCTCTTGGGCTGTATCTGCTCATGCCAGTGGCAATGGTTACTCATCACACACAGGGCTCACAGACCACGTCACTGCAGGGTCCCTCCTCACCATTTATATTTCATAAGCCTCTTTTAACCTCAAAATAGAACTGGTAGCACAATTAAACCCATAATTAAAGTAGTGTAAGATATTTCATTGGTTTAAGTGGGAGTTTGATAGGAAATTCTGCCTCTGTCAGTCTTCACAATTACTGATACCAAAATTCATACATGCTAAGACAGTTTTCTTCTCATGTGTACCTTAGGTAGAAAACTCTGCACCAAAAAGAAGGAAAAAAAAAAAGATTGGGTTATTGGATAGACACAAAAGCAAAGTAAAAACAAACCCCAAAAATCCTATGCTGGAATCTAGACCTCCAAGAAGTGAGATTAAGTGAGGGGAACAGACAATTTATCATTTTACATTTTACAAGGCATTCTGCCACGCTTATGGCATGAAACAGTGAATTTATGCCAAAATTTCTATTATGTCAGTACAGAAAAGCACATTTAGAATAAAAGCAGGCTAATACTGTTCCATTAGCTTTTCTAATAACAAGGCCATTTTTAAATTTGGATATGTACAAAGCCATATACATCATCTTCAATTTTTCACACCCTAGTGAAAGGTCCACACAATAATTTACTCATTAACCATGTCAGAGCAGTTCTAAGGGCTGTGACAACACAGCTTCTGCTGCATCATTTCTGGAGTGCAGGAGGAGAGCAGGACAGTCCTTCATTTCCTCAAACCATGAGTGTACCACTGAGGATCCAATCTGAAGTGTTGTATTTGAGCACAAACTATTTCAAATCAGGTACATTCCACCTTGTTGTTGTGCAATCTGGAAAGCTGCTGTTTTCTATTATTTACAGAACTGTACTGAAATATCTTCAACTATAGGGCTACATTGGAGTTCAATCAAAAAACCACACACAGATGACAGTATCTCAATGTATGCTGTAGTATAGCAGTGAAAATGAACTCAGGCTATTAAAAAAATTTATTTTTCCCATGAAAGATTGGTACTACAATCAATATAACAATTTTATCAGTCAAGTATGTCTGTTATAGGCAGGCACAACATTACAAAACAGGCAAGTACAATGCCTGAATAAGCGAATACAGTCTGAATATCTATTCATCCACTATTTCTGAAAACAGTATTATCAAATATCCACCAGGGAAAAAGATGAACTATTTTAGTTTCTCTTTGGCATACTTATCAGGACAATGCATCAATTACAAAAGTCTTCTATTGCTGCCAGTGCTGTAAAGGAAAAAGGACTGAGTGGAAGGTTGTACATCAGAACTCGCTTTTAGGACTTGGGCAGCCTGGCTGTCATATCCACACCGGTGACAAATGACAGTTCAGCCGTCAATGCTCCTTCACGAGGCAGACAAGGATGACATTGTTTTACACTGCAGGTTTGTTGAAGGTATCAAAAGAGTTACAGTAAATTTATGCACAGTACATACATATTACACACAGTTATATAAATACCCATGCTGCGGCCGGACTCGAGGAAGTCGCTTTACCAACACGAAAGCTCAGTGTCAGACCTCCCACCAGCCACTTCATACACATTGCACTTTGCATCCAGTAATATGTTCATTTCTGTACCTCTCTTAAAAATAGATTTAAAGCAGAAGTGAAGAATAATATCAAATCTTTCCATAAACTTTGTTTTCTTATTTACACTGTAATATTCCATTATACATAAAGACTGCGTAACGATACATTATCTTCATATAGCTTTTTGCAATACATACAGCTTGGAGCTATTAACGTCTTGGTTTGGGAACACAGATATGACCTATAAGACTATTTAAAAACAATTTGAGCCTTAATTTTGTTCTAGTTTGTTTCACTGAAACCATTCTTTGAACAACAACAAAAGAATCCTCATTATTGGAGAGGAAAAAAACCAACTCATGTTTAAACCACCTCTAGATTTCCTTAAACCACTGAGAAACTTAGAAACTATAATAATTTTTTGCATAATTACAACGCCACTTCAAAGGCCTGTTACTTTTAAATTTAGAATACGAATGACAATTGTGACCATATCTTTAAATTACTCTTTCTTAACTTTTGGTTCATTTTCAACAGAAAAAAATGAAAATGCAATCATTAATCATACATGATCTTTGCACAACTGGGGAGAGTTCCTATTTTATTTGTGGGACAAAATGAACATGCACACAACCCCTAACTCCATCCACAGAGTGAGAACATAAACTACAGCAGCACTTGTCTCAAGTTATGGTGCACATGGTTGCAGTACAGAGTATAAAACAAAAGCAGAATTTCCAACATCTGTTAAAACACACAAAAAAAAAAAAAACAAACCCTTATTGTACAAAAAGCCATTCACATTCTTTGCAATGAAGTGAAGAATCAGCTGCTTTCTGGACTCTCCAGCCTGCAAACTCCTCCTTCTATTGCCACAGACTGTCCTGCCACAGCTCCAGGAGGAAGTCTTGAAATGTGAGTCTGTGGAAAAGTCAAAAGAATATTATGGACTGAGAAAAGGCAAAATTATGCAGGGCAAAGTAAGCTTGTAAGTATTGAACAATTAAGCTGTTCCCTCACTGAAGTCTGAGGACAAACTACAAAGCAACTTGAAAAGCAACTGAGATTCTTTTTCTATTTTGTTTGCATTAATGTTTAACACATGAAGAGAAAGACCGTGACACACGCATAGAAAAGGTAAATTGGATGAATCAATGCACTGAAAGTACAAAGAAATATCCAGAGTGTAGACAAAAGAAAATAATTCTGGCATTTCATGGTTTATAGGTCTATATTTTAGGGAGATTCAGAAGTCTTTGCTACCACATAAGGAAACACACCTTTGAGAAACCTCAGATAGAATGAAACATTTGACAAACTAACACTTCAGAGCATAAGGCAACTGCAATGATCAGGTTGCAAGGAAGAAATTTCTCTGCATAAAATACCTACTCATCCACCTAAAAAACTCCAAAGACTTCCTGTTCCCAACTACCAAATAAATCAACCCAAAGAACAATTGTGGTCTCTTCCATAGAACGTTTGAAAAGTCTTTGAGAAAGCACTGGAATATTTCAGCCAGGGTACATTTGTCCGTGTACACAAAACTCCAGTTTACAACTGAATTGGAACTCAGTCACCATAAAAATCTGTTAATGATCCTTTATGTATATTTTATTACTAATGGGCAAAGCAACTGCTTATGAAAAGATACTCTGACTTACTGTCAAGAGTAATGACTTTTTATCCCCCTTTGCACATGTTTTTATACTGTGAAAACTACTCCTGTTATATTAAATTAGGAACTAGAACTGATTCCTACTATGGTATAAAGCTCACAATATAACATTGCTGGTGTTTAGAAATTACAGCTTCCTGTAAGTGCAGCCCACCACGTATTTGTTTGTACATCCACTATCCCATTTAAAAGATTTAGTTGTTACAAAATGTGTTAACTTGCCATGAGGCAACAGGTTGTCACAAAAAGTACAAATATAAAAGTTCAGTAAGAAAAATTTACATCAATTGAGCAGAAAGTGATTTGAGACTCTGAACTCAGTTCATTACATTGAAGAAACATTTTTTGTCTCAGGCAGCTTCTTTTAATTCCTTTCTTGATAAGGGTGTCCTCGTGCCTGCACTTAGATGGTCTTGTTTTCAGTTAAATCACAGAATAAGATTTAATTTAAAACATTTCAATGTTTTCATTGTATGGCTAAAACTCTGATCTCTGGCTGTCCTGTGTGATATATGAACATGTTCCTACTTTGAGAACAATTTCAATTACAATTGCGATTTACCACTCCAAGAAGAAAATACTTTCTTCAAATCTGTTACAATTTTCCCCAAAATGTAACTGACAATTTTCCTGTAGATGTCATTTCATAAATTTAAAAGAACAAATTAAAAGGAAGAAAATCAAGTGGAAAAAAGGGATTTTTCATTCTATGACTGACAGATCCATGACATTTTTCCAGGTCTGTGAACATTTCTAAATGAAAAGGATGACAGTATAAAAGCAGCACTGTTTGAATAGCATGATAGGAAATTTGTTTCCTCAAAGGAAGAATGCTCCTGGTTGTTTAGAGAACGTAGTAGTTTCACATTTTAAATTTAAAATTAAAGATTTTTTAGGTTTTTTTATTAAAAATTAATCTTAATTTTTAAGATTTTTTTTTTTAAGATTTTGTACTGCAAACACAGCAAACCAGTAAGTTAATCCTAGTAAGTTTTTGAGCAAGGGAAGGAAAATGCACAAGAGGGGATAAGCAAGTAGTCACCATCTATTAATACATAGCAAGTAGCTATGCTTAAATAGCTGCCCAAAACACATTTCCTATAGAAAACCTCATTTCCTATGTCAGGAGGAACACATTTCCCATACACAAGACCCCAAACCACTATACACCAGCATCTAAAAATTTCACTTCCACAGAAACATGGAAACCACATATAACAAAGCATTTCTTAAAGCCTTTACTTGCATCCTGTTTATTTGCATACTTTCTATGATAGAGTAAATACAGACCTGCTTTACATTGACTGCTTTTTATTACTTTCACCAATGGCTGCCTTATGTAGAACAAAAATGAGACAAATCTAAGATGAGAATGTTTAAGATGTTACTTAATAAATAATTTGAAAGGATAACATTGCCATGTCAAGACAACTTCAGAAAACTCCCAACTGAATTCTTACAATTATATCTCCCTTGTTCTTAACCATAAGAACAAACTCCAGCAAATAAAAAGAAACATCAAAGAACACTGAATATTTTTACACGAACCACAGAGCTTATTTGTAAAGTTAGTTACATTTTTATAACCCAACATCATATTTTACATTAAGTCCAGATTGTATAGTCAATTAGGTTTAGATTCTAGAAACTTAAAAATAAAAAAGCAAGCAAAAAAGAACGACAAGGAAAGGTTTTAATTGAACTCTATTAGTCTGTCAGCTTTACAAGTTGAATGAACCCACACCTGGAAGAAATTGTGCCTGGGACCAGAAATAAAAAGGAAAATAAATAATTTTCCTGAATTAATCCTCCACTCAACTCCATGGAAGACTCTCTTTGAGGAAAGCGTTTGTCAAAGAATGGTAGATTAAGAAAGATGTTGTTACCCGTATTTCAGCTTCATATATAGGCATTTCACAAGAATATTCTGATTTGCTTTGCTTTCCCAGAGCAAAGCAAGGTTGGTGAGGGTCCTATAGGAGATGAGGTACCAACACCTGGGACACCAGTCAGTCACCATGAATTTTGGCTGCAGCTTAAAGGAGGAACCTCTTGCCCACAGTTCCACAGGAAAAATGGTAAATGGTGAAAGTAAAATTTGATCTTTTGCTTCCTACCCCTCCATAGAGCCCACACGAGCTAACCAACTTTCAGATGCTGATTCTTGCTCCATGTTCTTGCCCTCCAAACACACAGTGTTTCCTTCTTTCCCTCCTAACCAAACCAACATCATGGAACTACTGACCCCCCCCAGCTCAGTGCTGCAGACACTGGAATCTTACTCTCTCCCAGTGCTTTTTGATGCACACTGCACAGCTCCCCACTACTTACAAAACTAATAGGTCTTTCTGCTCTGGAATACATGGAATACAACTACTACAGGAACAACATGTGGTTTCACCTTTTTGACTTACATTATTTAATTTCTCATAGAAAAGGATTCCGTAACAACCTCAAGACCAAGGAATATGAAAAAAGGTTTTCTTTTCAAGAGCTGGTCTCCTCCTTCTATTCACATAAAAGTATCAGTTTGTCACAACAACTTTGAGAATTTTAATTTCATTAAAAGCATAAATACAATGTAAAATGAACATATAAAATTTAGGCCAAGAGGCAGGCAGTGCTGCATGAGAAAGCTGAAATCAATCAAATGCTGCCAAGAGGACAGAGTACAACTACCAGATGGCAGCACATTCAGTTCTTAAGCGAATCTAGGGAGTACTTCATGTGTTTAGCACTCTTATTACACACTCAGGATGTGCTTTAGACAGAATAATTCATAAAACAAACTTTTTCCATTTATTACACTATAGAGATGAAATATAATGAAAGACCAAGTATACCGTATCCTTAAGGAAATTGCTTTCTACAACTTTGCTCCCTGAAAGAAAGAGTATCACCAAACCCACATACTCTTTAGAAATTTGGACCCTTCTAGCTGGGTACACACTTCCACCACCATCAGAACCATATGACCACACATTCTGAATTTATTTTCTAAGCAGTAAGAGCCCATTTTGGCAGCAACTCTGCTGCTCTGTCTCCTGGTAATCTCTCCTCCTGGTTTGCATGTACACCTGTAGTATGGCAGGAGAAGGTGCCCCACTAAATACTGGCAACTGCTACTATCAAAAAATGCCATGTGCATCTTGTTGGATGAAACCTCAACAAAGAAAAAAAAATGGGGAAAAATTAGAAAGAGAGGCTCCAGAATACTGTCCTTGTTGGGAAACAACACAAAGACACAGTGATGGGGCACTTCTGGTCTCACTGCCCTGAAAATAATGACTTTACATACAGGTCGCTTAGGAAGTTAACAGTTTTCCAAGCTCAGATTCGTTCTGTGGGTTAAGTATATTACTACAAACTATTTATGTATCTAACTAAATCACTCATTTCTGCATCAAGACAGCCTAAAGACACATGCCAACCAATCACCCAATCAGCTCACCATCCCAGGGCTTTGGAGAGGTATTCTAAAACCCTGTCATGAATCTTCAGATGTGATCCGTATCATTGTGAATTGCAGGCACTAAGTCAGGTTATTTCATTTATATTTGCATACTTGCACACACAGTCCCACCTTCCCTACTCCACTCTATCAGCCAAATCCAAGGAGAGCTCCAGAACTACTGGCTTTATGCAAGAACCCAACCCAAAAAGTGAACTTATCTTCTCATCTCAGAGCCAGTTCATTTCCGTGAAAGTCTACGAGCCAAACATTTTAAGTGGTATCTTAGCACTGAAGGTTATTTCCAACAAATAGAAAACCCTTATTTTTATAAGATAACTGGATGGTCCACTGTATGCACAGAGTAGTTTTCAAATGAAAATTTCTGACTGATTCCCCAGTCTCCAGACAAGAGTGAGGATTAATAGAAATAAGAAGAGTGACATATACTTTTCCCTGTCTCCTGAAGTTAAAAGACTGCCTCTGTAGTCTGAAATGAATGACTGAATTATTTGACTTCATATTTCTGCTCACTAAACAGGCTCAGTAAATTTTTCCACTAATTTTCAAATTAGAATTAGGATTCTTCCAAGATGTGCTTCTTTACCCAATGAGCACTGGAAAACTGCCCTTCTCCTGACAAAGGGCTTTCACAGACCTTTCACTCACAAAGTCAAATACAGAGGCTCATCCTCAGAAAAGCAACAACAATCACTACAATCAGTGTTTGTCACATGTATCACTTCAAACACAGAGGGAAGGGCTTCTGCTAAATTTTACAGCATCAGTAAAGGCAAATAAATCTGATGATGACAGCTTACATCTCCACAGGAAAAGTGAACTGGAGATGGTCTCCCTGTCCACCATGTTTGCTCATACTGGCAAATGGAATGAACTGTCAAAGATAAAAGTTTCTGTTTGCACATTGCAACCACAACATTTGGTGTGGACAGCAATTGCTGCTGATGGATGTTTTCAAACTCAGCAATATGCAACACTCTCCACTACTGCTGCACCATGTCTTGCAAAGTAATGTGAATTTGCTTCATTTGAGAATGGAAAGAACGGCTTATGTAGCTTTGCATTATTAAAACCTGCCATAACATAAAGCTTAGCAGTTCATGTTATAAGAACTGAATAGCTGCCAAAAGGAGATTTAAACTGGCAACTGAATTGGATTATATTCAATATTGCAACTGGGCTTTTTAAATTTGCTGTCTAAGCCATCCAGCTGTTAAAAAAACTAAAACCTATGAGTCTGAACTACCACTCAAAAATATTGCAACATTTACAATAATTGCCAAAGTTTGCAACATTTATAAAGATCATATAGCAGATTTATAAATACTAAGAAATACAGCAAGCTGATAAATTATTTCAAATATTTACACAAAATAAATTACTAAAACTGCATTTTGCTGGTATTGAGACTGGATCTTGCACTGAAAAAAAAGCACTCCGACTTCAAATACTATTGAAAACAAAGTGAGGAATTACCTATCTTCAAGCAGAAACCTCAGCCACCACCAACTACTCTCAATCACCACGGCAAGACACTTGTCAGATCCAGGAAAAAGTAAGCATCCCAGCCACTTACACTTTCTTCATACAGAATACTGCAGGACTTGACCAAACAAATACTCTGCAGACCCTGCCTGAGATACAAGGGCTCCTGTCTGATTATGCACAGATACACAACACTAAATCAAAGAAAGGCTGCCTACCCATAACCAGAACCTTCAAGAGATGCCATTGGTATGTGAACTCACATTGCAGGCATAGGCTGCACTCTCATTTGAGATTGAAGAACTTATTTTCCTTCGAAGCATCCTCCACTGAGCAAGCAGACATGGAACAAGAAGATACAATTTCTTTGTAACTTAGAAGAGTCAATTAACTTCTGCAACCTAACCATTAACAACCTTCCTTCCCATTCCTCATTTTAATCTAAAATCACATTATAGGTGAATTGAAGGAATTATTTTTTCCCATACCAAATTACATGGCAGAAGGTCTGTAACCCCTTTCTGCAAACTGACACCAAAATCTCTCTACCAAATGCTACGTAAACTGTTAAGACCTAAAGTATTGCATATTGTTTATGACCATATGGACAGAGCTGCAAGAAGCAACACCCTAGAGTAGAACCACTTCTCCAGTGGTGACAACAAAAAATGCTTAAGTTCTCAGAACATAACCCAGCCAGTTCAGGAAAATAGAAAAAGAGAACTGAACCCTGCCAGAGTAAGGTTAAAGAAGTCAGAGCCCCGGTAGAAAGGTGACCTTCTTAGCTGATGCCATCATCAGTTGTTAGATTTATTATGGATCCATAAAAAAAACCAAGCATCTGGAAGGTTGTTCTGAAGACCAACTAGTATCTCAGAAAGACAAAAAATTTGGACTGGAAAAATAAATATTTGCTTATCAAAGATCTTAAATTCATATCAAGTAATTCTTGAGTCAACAACACAATAACAAGAACAACAAAAATCTCAGTTCATGCAGTTACTTAATCCCCCAGTCCTTTTAATCTAGAAGTCATAACCTTTGTGGATGCAGCAGTTACTGCTCCAAAAGGAGCTGTGTGAGTACAGAGGGAATCCACAAACTAATATTTTCTATCTGCTTCCATGTATTAGCACAGCTGCAGCCAGAAACTTCCACTGCAGCCCAGAATATTCCAACAGCCTCACTAATAGACAGAGTTGAGCATCAGCTACTCTGACAATTCTACCATCATAGAGGTGGAGATACAAGACCTTGCTTCAAGAGATCTTGGGAAGCCCATTCATCTTCCAAAGAACAGGGTTGATCGTGAAATAATCTGTCCCAGTATTGCTGCAGGAGGGAGGTTTGGCTCCAGCAGCTCCTAAACCAGAGTCTATCTGCCCCCTAAGCTCATGGAAACTGAGGCTCCCAAGCACCAGTTGGGTCAGGGGTCAGGTGCAGCACCTGGTGGTGCAAGTTAGTTCAAGGAATACAGGAGAGAGCCAAAATATTCAGATGAGAAGCTTGTGTCCTTCCCCTTCCACATCCAATTTGTGACAAATGCTGGCACCAAGTGATTATGAAGCTGCTTATGTTAAGAAGGATGACAAGAAAAAAAGAAAAGCACAGTTGAACTAGCTAAGATATGCCTTCATTAGCTGTTTGTGGAATAAGAATCTGAGGGAAGCCACTTGGACATCCACTGTGCAGGTGCTGGAGATGGTATTTCCAGAGCTATGAGTGGTGGAGAAGCTGAAATAGTTCCAGCATCAAGAAAGAGCTGATAGGACACACAACCAGAGGTGACTGTGTCAGCAGTAAGGTGTGAACTTAGCTCATCTGGCAAGGCTATGCAGGATTTTTAAAGCAACACTCAACTAAACACTTTAATCCAACAGGAAATAATGACTTTTCCAGGCAATTGGTTTCACAAAAACAAACAAACAAACAAAAAAAGACTGGACACCTTTGCAGAAAGTATGCTTCAAATCAAACCACTACCAGTGCACAGCTCTTGAGGCTCAGCCATTGGGTGCTGGTGAGCTAACATTCCTGCAGTCTGACCCGCAGGTGAGGGGCCAGCTGCAGAACCCAGTCTTGCCTAAACTGGGAGCAAACAAACCCCTGGTGCAAGGCACTTCCAAATCAGTGGAAGCTCACAGTGCTGGAAGCCAACAGCACCAGCAGGTCAGGGTGTACAAACCACTCCAAGTCTGCAATTCCACTTTCCTGTCCCACTCCTCTTTCAAGGAGTTGCTGATAGATAACTAGTTGTCTCCATGGCTTGAGCACACCAAGGTGCAGGTGAGCTGCATCTACCATGTGTTTGCCTTGGAAGAAAGGCATCCTGTACCTCCATAGTTTCCATCTGAGGTTCAGAACCACCATTTGCTAGATCCTGTTAGGAATTGCATTAACCTTCCATGCCCAAAGAATCACACTAAGATGGTAAAGCAGGCTCCTTTTCTCCTTAGTATGCACCCCCTTATATGATTCTGATATTAGTCTGCTTCATAACAGCAGATACTTTAAAACCTCCTCACTTTTTAAGTCTTGCTTTGCTTCATAATCATTAAATTGTTGATTAATCTGAACCAGTTCAAAATCAGCCAGTGTGACAAGCGCTCAGTTTAAGAGCAAAACTCAAATCCTAGACTGATGAAAGAAATAAAACCTGAAGGTCTTTACACCCTAGAAAAACAGGAAAGCAAATGTTTCCTTACAAGCTGCTGCCTAATCATTTTGCTATGGTCCTCATAAACAAGTGATATTTTATACTTTTATGAACTCTTATCCCATTATTCTTTCATGGCAAGCAGTCAAAATTAACTGTAGCAAAACAATCACTCTATTAAAGAACAGAGGTTTGCTTTTTTTTTTAACTTGCAATACATTGTGTTCTATTTCAAGCCCAGTTTTCCATCTATAACTTAGTCCTAGTTGTAGCTGAATAAAATTCCAGCTTTTATGACAGAAGACTTTTTTTGATCAATAGAAGTCAGCAGCAAAAGCATTTGTGGTTTTTCTCTGGAAAGCATTTGTGGCCACAGACTCAAAGAAGGAAGAAAGGGAGGGAGATTAACTCTTCAGTGAAGGTCAAAAACATAATTTAAGAGTGAACCAAGAAGAGCAGCTGTGTCTGTCAGCACAATCAGGATTACCAGCTGGAGAATTTACCAGCAGTATGAAAACAATGCACACCAGATGTCAAATGTTGCAACTGTGAGTAGGAAAGCAACTCTGGGCATGGCACTGTCATGTTAATACTCATTACCAGACAGATTTCATATTTAGAATTTATTTATTAATTAGATACTGCCAAGAAGAAACAATAACATTTTGAGCATCAGTGTAAGTCAGAGGCAGGTGTGCACACTGGAAACATTTAACATCTTTTATTTTCAGTTATTATTCTCACTGCAAACACAAGAAAACAATTTTAAAGCTAACTAGCAAATACTAGAACATCTGTGGCTGAACTTGCTTTAGTTTCACTCAGTTCAATCTAAGCTTTTAACTTCAAGTTTGGAACTTTTTTTCAACTAAATCCAAAAAAAATTTTAAGAGAAGAAGTAAACTCACATTCTATTCCATGTATAGCTATCTGGAAAGAATTGCCCCTAAGTTATTCAAAAGCGAGGCAAATACTTCACTTACACCTCTACTAGCACTTCCTTCATCAGCTGCTTGTTACCTTTCTTGTCTTTCAGGGGCATTCTTGTCTTTTTTTTTCCCCTGCACATTTTATGCCTTGAAGATGAACTCAACATTTCAGTACTTGAAACAAAGTGTTACATCAGTTTTGCTATTTAAAATATCTGATGTTCATTTTCTTCTTTTGTATATTCTTGTATTACCTTGGTCCCATTCCCCTTTGCATGAATGCCTACAGAAACCATGACTGTCATGGGCTTAGTTAACTCCCTCATCATGATGTGACAGAATTTTCTGGTTTTCATTGTTAAATTCAATTTTAACATTAATATTTCACCCATTAAAAATCAATCATAAGGCCCCAAGAAACTGAAAATATGGATGGAAATGCTGGAATTATTTATCACAGAGGCTATTCTAGGAACTTGTTTGAAGTTTGTTTTATATCTTCCTTGATGGTGCAATTGCTTTATCTGGAGGAAGACGTGCCCACAGAAAAAAATGGTACAAGTATAACTGAATCAAGATGAATAAAGTCATTCAAATACAATTACTGTCAGCAGCGGGAATGGACATGTGTTTGTGGCACCTTACCCTGACACGGAATATATGTTAGTATAGGGTTGTTAACTGCTGCAATTAAAAAAAGAAATTAGAAATGCCTATTCAACAGATAAATTTAACTGCTTATGCAACCATTACTTCTTCTATTCTCTTAAAGACAGAAACTTCTTATATATTTCATTATCTTTAATTCAAATTCTCCTTAGCTTCTGCACTCATTCTACTGTATTACAGCCTGTTCCTCATGGCTTACCTTAGCTTTGCCATCCTGTGCAGACATGTATCCAACACACATGCTCTCCGTTGTATGGCTCCACAGAAATTCCACTGTAAAGGGAAGTGCAAGATGTTAAAAAAAGGCCTTGGTTTAAAATACAAGCATGCACAAATACTCAAGCCTGCAATATGGGAATTGAAGATATAGAGCAGGCAGGAAAGACATCTGGTAAAAGCAAAATCATCCTGCACAAAAAGGAGGAGAGGTGTCTGATGGAATCAGAGTAACATGCACATTAAGAAAGAAAGATTTCTGGCAAAATTTGAGGAAGTCTTGCATTCAAAAGTATGCTGAATTCCAACAGCAGATGAAAACACCTCCCTTCTCTGTGGAGAGTGCAAGGAGCACCAAAGGTAAGAGAGGAAAGAGAAATGAAGCAGAAACTTCTATCAAAGCACTCTCAGGTCTGATTACCTGGATTTCCAGCACCAGGTCTACAACATCAGCTCTCTGGTACTGCATTCACAGCTAGGATATCAGTGTTAAAGACACTAAAACTGTCTAAAATTTAGGATATCAGTGTTAAAGACCAACTGTCACGTTTACAGTGACAACAATTAAGAAAACTCATCACTGGTCACATGTATTGTTATAATGCCTGTTAATCCACTAAGGTGCTGTCCTGAAGTCTGGAAGTGTCCTGATTTATTATTTGTTTAACAGCCTGTTCCAGTTATCATGAACTGTCGGATACAAATGCAGGTATCTTTATGTACACAAACACACTCCTACTCAGCTGCAACACAAAATTCAGACAAAGAAAACACTATTTCTATGTTCAGCTCTCTGTCAGTGGAGCTTTATAAATTGCCACCATTTTCTTCCTGCTCTCTGTAATGTTCATTTTCCTTTGTGCTCATAAAGTCCATAACTGGGAAGAGAGGAAAGAAAAAAAAAATCGGCTGATCAGAATTCAAGGCATTTCAGAGAATTCTGAAAAAGGTTTTTAAAAAATGCACTGAAGCACAAATTTTTCCTCTGGATTATGGGAGGTGTCTTACATGAATTACACAAGATGCCATGAACAGACATTTCCATGTATTTCTTTTGAGAGTGACTTTCACATACTGCAAAAAAAGCATCACTAGATGGGTTTAAAACTTTTACTCCTTCCTATTCCTCACATTCTTTTAACGTGGCTGCTGAAGGTCACAGCCTGCTGAGCACACTTATCCTTTGAACCACTTCTGCTTTGCATAGCAATGAAACCAGAGCAGGAAGATCAAAGGTGAGATGATCCCAGCAAGACTTGAAGATTCTGACAGATATGCAGATATCATCATAAAAGAAAAATGAACTCCATCGAGGTGTGTGCTCTGCTCCCCTGTAACACACTCGGGACTGATACCACCAAAGGTGAATCAAAAGCTTTCAGAGAGTAAAACACATCCAGCACAATCAATGTGTGGGTTTTTTTAGGTCAAATTTAATCCTGTCTTTCAATGAAACCCCCAAAATATTACATCTTTGCCTTTTATAACTACCAAAAGTAGGCTGTACTAGCACAAACCTCGGTTATTGTTAGCCATTACAAGTAGTGAACTGTAATGAAAATTCTAAATTACATGTAAAATATCATCAGATAAGTAAATTTTCAACATTTAATAAGTCCCTTCCTAGCAATTTGTTTTAATATTAAAAAGAAACAAATAGATGATCCCTGTAACAAAGACAAGAGCGTTCCTTGTTCTATACATGAAGTTTTTCCACTATTAACAAACTTATTTTCAGTCCAAACAGCAGAAATATTACAGATGTTTAATTATGCATTGTCTCTGCATTCATTATAAGGCAGAAAATTTCAAAGGTACAGAAAAAAAATTGTGTTATAGTTAATCTCAGTGTTATTTCAGTGGAAAGAAAACCAAAAATCAATGGACAAATAGTCTTTACTTATGATGTATGACACATGAGGATTTTATAAATTAATTTTTGAGGAAAAATGCCAAATCTTTATTAATAGAATATGTTCTTATAAGAATGACAAGCATTAAATGAAGAGAAAAAATTCTCTCACTTCCAAATCTCAGGAATTAAAGGTTAAGTTGATCTTGTTTGTTCTTACTTTGTCAGACTTTTATTTTCATTTTCTTAACTCTTTTTTTTAAGGATAGAATTTATGGTGCAGGATGCTGTTGCACCAGATAATGTCACAATTGGGTAAATAATAATAAAGCAGAGTATTATACAAAGGGAAAACACTAATTCTGGTAACATAACCCCAATCTGTATTAGACAGGTCAGTGTGACCCAATAAAAAAGCACATAGCTCCACATCTGAGGAGCCCCATAGGAAAGGAGATGGCACAAGTGTCACCCTGAAGTAATTCATATGCCCTCAATCCCAAATTCCTTCCCTTAAAGAGGCTTTACTGTCTCAGGGTTGTATTTCCACCCTGTTCTGCTCAGAGTCTACAGCCTTCAGTCCCCATCTGTTTCTCCCACACAAACCATGGGATAGTTTTCCATAATACGCTTTTCTGCTGCAAAGCAGCAAGACAGGGATTGTGTTTCCAGGACAGAAACCAGAATGAAGGGATGTAAAGCCCTCTGGGAACCAGCCAGCTACTGCTGGAGGCAAAGTCCAGGTGATTTCAGGATGAGCAGCAGAAACTCTTGTTTGCTGCAAATGCAAATAGTGACTGCAACATTTCTAAACCGATTTTCCTGGCAATTACCAAGATTAAACAACCATGAACAACTTTCCTTATAAATTTTAAATGTATCCTCCGTATTCACACATTTTCTTCTGCAAAAAGGAGGAATAAAGAACTTTTTACAAAAGCGTTTTTCACAAACAAGCTACTGAGAAACAGTAAACAGCTACATGCGTTACCCCCAGCTATAAATGCAATTTCTTCTATGAGGAACAACACATCCTGCCTCACCACAAACAACTATTATATCTATGCCATAGATTTAGAAAGACCCCACACAACCCTCTGAATGACAATTCTGCTTAGAAATAATGAGTCAGAAAGAATGCTCTTTTCTGAAGTTTTATTAATATTTGCCTTGTTTGTTTCCCTATTTCGCTTTCTAGATTTTTATTATTTCAACGTCAGTTCCTTTTTGCACGGAGATTTTATTTCACCCTTCACTTGGGAAGTAGCACCCAGCTGAATTGAAAATGAGTGAGAATTCCTTACCCAGTAAAGTTTGCTTTTCCTGTGAGGACTCAGGCTCTGCTGAACACCTGCAGGAGCGGAGAACTATCACACCTCCAAGCACACCATCTTCATTGGCCAGAAAAGGTGAACCTGGGCAAAAGATTGGGGAGGATTATTTGCAACAGGAATAGTTTCTTGGGCTTTTTTTCTTTTTGATTTGACTTTCTGCCTTTCCCCTTTAATCTCGTCACTAAGGGTGGAAAAGACTGACAGATCAAAAAAAAAAGCTTTTTACAAAAGCATCAGTTCTCCTTTTTCCTAGTGTTTGAAAAGAGTAATTTTCTGGAAGGTAAATCTACTAATTCACCAGTAATCAAAAAAATGAAGAGCTACATGGAATAAAACAAAAATATTAAAAATTACGTATCTGAGAGTAAACCTATTTGTTCATGGATCAAGGAAAATATAGTAATGAAAAATGGAGTGTCAAGTTGAAAAAAAATTCTGACTCAGTATTTTGTTCTTTCTGTTCTATAATTACGACAAAGACATACCTAAAAAATCAAGCAAATTTACGTCATTTTTACAGTTTATTCATTTTTGCCAATTTAAATCCCTTTGTACAGAGACATCATCAAACTGCTATAGTGTCTGCCTTGCTGTTTGATGAATACTAGCAGAAAAGCCTAAGCACATCCTTTTTACAGCGGCTCCTCTGTTGTTAATTTAAGACATAGGATATAAAAGTTTTCTATCAGAAGCTGGCAAAGTTTAAAGATGCTCAACCAAGCCTAAGTATTCTTTCTCTGGTTTGCAATTTGAAATAAGATTCCTATAGTTTTAAATGTGGAAACAGTGGTATAATTTACATATAATTTAAAATGTCTTGAGCCACAAAATTAATCAAGTTCTTGCACTTAGACCCATAGACATCCTAGTTACACATCTGCCTTATACTGTCATTTAAAATTGAACATACAATTGCAACAGCCATTTAATGTAATTCTTTTCCATTCTTTCCTTTAAATAAATTAGTGTACAGTCACTGTAATTCGCCAGCCACAAGAACTTTAGAGCAGATCTATTCATCAGACTCCTTTAACTTGCCCACAGCTATTTGTACGATTAAAATTACTCCTTTAATGCAAACAACAACAACAAAACAGCCCAATAAAATCCAACTTCGAGCTTTACCATGAAGAAAACTAAAAACTTTAATTTGTTTTCTCTAAACATTAGAGGAGCCTTCAAAAGTGATACAAGGTGGTCACTGCAATAGAAGCCCACATTGCAGGAAAATAATAAATAGAGTATGCTTAATAAGCAGTAATATCTTATTTGATCTAATGCAAACAGATATTATCTTTAAAGTGCCACTTGCTTTGTGAAAGAATTATTACTAGTTACAGTTACAGCTCCTGCATTGCTCACTGACTGTGACCAAACCCCTGTGAAACAAGAATCCAGCCCATGATAAGGTAATAGATAACAAACCAGGAAAATACATTTGCTTAAAATAGAAACACAAGGCTTGGAAAGTTGTGAAGAGTTTTACCACCCAAGTCAAAATCGGGCACTTCAAAGACAATGCCTCTACCTGAACTTGGTCTGCAGATCTAATCTCACACTAAACTACACAAATGATTTGAGATCCAAGCCATGCTGTGGCAAAAAGTCATTGCAAAGAGACAGAAAAAGTTCTGGTTTGTTTTTTAATGAGCAGTTTCTCCTTCTCTTTCAAGGGCTGTTTAAGATTCTTCCAAGGTTCTAGTGAAAAATACGAATTTTCTCTTTAATTAGAATGGTTAAAAATGTTCTATTTGATCAGAACCCAGCCAGCAATCAGTACTCACAGCAGACAGTATGTTCAAGGCCACAGTAAAACACTGGGACTGTATGAATGCACATAATAGCAGACAGTAACTGCTGATTATAGTTTACAGAGTTGGTGCCACTGAAGTCTTGTTCTAGAAATGATTCCATTAGTTTAATCCCTTTTTATTTTAGGGATTTTGTGTCTCCTGCACTTTGAAAAAAAATAGATGAAAGGGAAGCCTGTAAATAAGCTAATTATATATTTCTTCATTTTCCCAGTATTTTTGTCAACTATGCCATTATGACTGATCAAATTTTCAGTAATCTGAGTACTTGTATATTGTCTTTTGAAATCTTACAAGGCTTACAAGGCTTCTTTCCATGTAGAGACTGCAGAAAAACATATAACACTGCATTTTCATCAAAAGTCTTCCATTTTTACAGGGATTTCTTTGCAAGAACTAAATGTTCATCTTCAGTGAAACACAGAATAAAAGAACAATCACTCAAAGTAAGTGTTTTGTGAAACTTTTTTTAAAAGAGGGTTTAAATAAGTAATTTACAACTTGAGCTTCAAGCACATATGACAAAGTCTTCAGCTTACAACTTCATCCAAAAAGATGCTCAACCTCTGCATGAACAACTGCAAGCCCCAGTTCTGTCAGCATAAAGAGCATTTATTTGACATTAAACATGGTGTCCATTATACTGCCCTAAATATGTATACAATTGTTTTCTGAAGAAATTACTTCCTTCAACGATTATGCACCATGGAAGCTTTATTACCACTCCACAAAACTCAAAGGCTTTGAAGACCACTCAGAAGTTGGAAAACTGACTGTATTAATTCAGCCTTTGCTAAAGTACACTGCCACTCTGCTGTAGCTGGAAAACTCCAGAAGAGGATTAACTTAATAGCACTGCACCTGATAAAAGTGTGATGTAAGTCTTAATTCCAATATCCATAAAATACAATAGATGGACAAGACAGTTACTTCTTTAAGAATGACACAGGTTGGGCCCTTGGACTAAGAAGAAATGTTGGTTATGTTACATGAAACCAGGTCACGCTGCACTAACTTTGTAACAGTATTGGCCTGAGACAGAGATAAATAACTTAATAAAATAACTTGAAGTGACTTGTAGCAGGTAATTTGAATGGACTATTGAACCAAATGCCTTAAGTTTGTGTTATGCAAACAAAGCCAGGATGATGGGAGACATTATCTCTCCTACAGACAAAAACATAGCCTTGCTTGCCCTTTTGATCTTCTACATTGTTTCATCATCACCTGCAGAACGAGCATTGTTCTGGAATGGTGGGAGAAGTCTGAAAAAAGAGCATAGCCCTTGTTTTCATCTCCAAACACAGGCAGCAAATGAAGACACAGTCACTTGCACTACCCCACAGACATTCAGGATCTTCCCACCCATGCCTCTTCCAAGGGCCACCCTGATTCCCTGTTTCTGCTGAAGGCTGCCATTCCCAGAGACATCAGAAGCAAATTCTGTGACTACACCCTCACCCATCCCAAATGCCTTCAGCAGCAAGTTCAGCTGAATCATCTCTAGTGCAAAATCAGCAACAATACAGTGTATGTCTCCAATTCACTGCCCAAGTTGTGGGGAATTGGCCTCTAAAAAGTGTCAGTAAAAACCAGTTGCCTACAATAATACCATTACAGTATTCTATGTTACAGTAAATTCAGGCCCCTAAGCCAAATTAAATACATGCTGAAGAGCATATTGCTTAAAAGTGACTTATTTTTCAAAAATGTTAAAAGAGGGATTCAAATATAATACCTTTTTTGAACAAGGATCTTTCTAGATATGCAGACCTACTGATGATGATCACAATTATGCTAAAGAGTGTATTTTAACAAACCAGACAGTGCAAATGAGTAGGTCTATGGTAAGCAAAATTCCAGACAGATGAATGCTGTGCATCCATCATTAAATCTGTAAAAAAAAAAAAGGTACAAAAGCAGTATTATACTTTATTTCTATAGAGAATCCATGTACCATACACAGGAATTAATGTGAGTGTTCTCAAAATGGAGTGAATTCAAAGGTTAGAAACATATTTCATTAATTTAGTTCTAAAACTCATTTTGTTACAGCCAACCCATTGAGAAAAAGAAATAACAGAGCAGACTTTTGTAAAAAATAACAATATAGGTAATGACTTTTTTATATATACATTTAATTAGTATTTCAAGAGGAGGAGAAAAAGTGAAACTAAAATACTGCCACATATATTAAAGGCAGAATGGTTTTTCATTAGAAGGAAAAAGTGATCTGGCTCCCACCTCCTTCACCATTTTTGCTCTCTCTTTACTCTTTGGAAAGATAGATTTTCCTGTACAAATTCAAAATCTAGTTAAAATAGAACCAAAATATGCCTACTAGCCAAAAATACTGTTTTCCACTGCAATAAAGTGGAATTGCTGGATAAATCTTTGATCTAATAACTTGCTAATGACAAAATTACAAAAACCTGGGGCTTTAAATGTAATTTTAAGTCTCATGAAGCTCAGTGCTCCTTTCCCAGTTACACTGGCATACCACTGAGGAATGTGACATGAAAAATTCAAAGTAAAACTCCAACTGCAACATTAACTAATAATGTTAGCACTGAATGGCCACACCAGAGAGAAAGGGTAGGATAAAACCAAAACAAACCCCATATTTCATTAGTTTTGGTCAAATCCTCACCTTCCCCAGTCACAAAACTACATTTTACAAAACACATTTCTCTCCTTCAAAGCTCAACTACTGTGTTATTGCTATGTGACATACAGAAAGCATTATCACATTTTTATTTGTGTATTTTGTGTGTTATTAATCTGCAGCAATGGCCTCACAAAAACAAGCAGGCAGGTCTTCACAGCAACTCCACATTCACTGATCCCTTGAAGTTCTGCAGGAGCAGCCAGAGCTGAACACCACAAGCCAGGTTCAGCTGCTGATGAGGGACAGAACAGAGAGATTTCACAAGTGTTAAAGCAAATAATGGCCTCAACATTCAGCCTTGCCCTGGAGGAGCTACAGTTACGAATTAAGAACACTTTTTCTTCAGCATCTCCTGTGAATTAAAGCCCTCATGTGATGAAGATTGTTTCCTCCAGATCATGGGATTGATATGAGCTGTTCACTTCTGATCCTGTGCCTTTTTCCCCCCATAGAACCATTCTAGCACAGATTCAACACTAAGCTGGAAATGAAGTGTTTTATTTACACTTACCCAGCTGAAGGATGAACCAGCTGCTCATCAGTTGTTTTACATTCATACTCTTCCATAGCACAGAAACCATTACCAGCTCCATTGTTTACACCAGCTTTCAAAGGCTTAAAACTTAGGTCTGAACACTGACTGTGGTGTGGTGTAACCAATTAAGTGCTCCAGCATACCCCAGTCTTAATAGAGGGCAGTTAAACAAACCTTCTTGTGCACTGTGTGAGTGAAACTCTGGCTTTTTCAGGTCAGCAGTCTATAGATAACCTCAGCCAATGCATAGCTTGTGTACAGAATGTGGTGGAAGTGAAGCTGTTTGCCACTCTGCTTCTGCTATGTATCCCACTAAAGTCCAAGGTAACAACTGAAATAAACATTAGAGGAATGCAATAAGTACTAAATGAAGCCTGCTTTTAATTTCATGCACCATTATTTGGTGAATGTTTAAGCACAAGCTGTCTCAAGTCAGAGGCCTTTATATTTCATGATACATTAAGTTACATCTATGTTGATTTTTTAAAGAAGTTGCAAGGGAAAACACCTGCACTTTAAAACTTTACAGGGAAGATTTTAAGAAATTAAATAACTGAGGATACCACAGACCAGTAAAATCCCAGTGCTTTTGACACGGAGAAGCATAGGGAGGACCTACACAAATCCTTGTGGAACATCACCACGTTGCGTTTAGGATCAATTCATTCTCTTCTGAAATCATTTCCTCTGTGTCATGGAGAAGCATAATAATGCTTCCATAGTTTGTTTCCTCTGCTAGAAAACCGCAAAGGATACTACAAAGCTTAGCGTGATGCAGCATACCGAAGGAGAAACTATAATGTACTATAAAGTAACTATAACACTGTGCAATGCCAGTCACAGTCTTGTTACTGTAAAAGTACGAGGCTTTTTCCTCCCCAGCAAGCAAAACTAATGATAATATAATTATTAATTAATATTCTATGGTTCCTAGCTGTCCAAAGTCCTGCTCAGAAGAGAGGATATTGACACTAAATTGCTAGAAGAGGAAATACCAGCGTTATCCATCTGCTATTACCTTTCTGCAGACCACTCAACTGAAGCCCAGTTTAAAAATACAAGAATAGAGAAACATATTTCTGCTAAGGAAAGAACAAATATCAGATTCCAACTATGTCTTTCAGCTCATTATTTTCTAATACTTCGTAAGAAGTTTTAAAGTACCATTGGTAATGCTGCCATTGTTAAAAGCCCAGATTTCCCGCCAATGAGATGACACAAATATTTACTCTAAGTCTACATTCCTCAAACTTGGCTGCATTTGAAAGGAATGATGAGTAACAAAATCCTCTGTTCTTCTGCTTGGAAGGTATTTGTGTTTACAGAACACCATTCTTTAACTGTGAACCAAGCCTTTTGTGCTCTTTGACTAAAGATACGGAGCCCATTCCATTTACGAGAAGTCCAAATTTGATTTTTCTCACCTCTGATTCAACCATCAGTTGTGCCTCCCCCACAGTAAGCTGGCTCTGAGAAAAGATTGAGAGAAGCACATCTGACATGAGTTTGCTCATCACCTGCTGTTTAAACAGCACTCACTGTCTAAGCCAGGCATTCCCTAGCTGGAAGGATTCCCAGGGCTCTGCAGAGACTCAGAGAGTCCTGTAAACAGGAAGCACCAATCTGATGGCAACTGCCAAAATCAGCTGTTCATTCCTCTGATACAACTAATACACATTTTGACTTCTGATAAAACATTTTAGCTCAGCTTTGTTAAAGGCTGGAGTTTTTTCCAATGCCTTGGTCCATTATAATTCTGGTGACAGTTTGACAAGACCACAAAGCAGGGCTCTAAGGAAGGCAAGGGAAGCAGCCATGCACTCAGCAAGGAGTCCATGAGCCCATTTTATCCTGTTGGTTCACAGTAAGAAATCCTGCACCACACCACACATCCTGTGCTATCAGCTAGCAGGTGTTGTTTACACTGTGACTTTTCATAGGTGTGCTATCACCTATGCTACAAACTCAATACTATGTTGCACGCTAGCAGCAAGATGTATCTGGATTTTGAGAGTCTTCATTCACAGGACAGTTGAGCACAAACTAGATTTTATGTTTGCTAATCCAAGCACTTCAGCTACACAAAAAACCAAAAGTGGCCGTGTCTTTTTTTCCCCACATCAGCACTGCCCAGAGTGTAACTGAGCAGATACTACAGGTTCCTGCTGTCAGGCAGCAAAAGCTTGCAGTGCTAAGTTTCTGAAAACACAAGCCAGACCTGTCCTGAACTAAAGCTTTAAAAAAGGAATTACAAAGCATTTATAGAAATGTTATATAAATGTTTTTTCAAATTTTCTTTTCATGGAGAGCATTAATTTGATTCTGTCTCTCACTGTTTTCACTTTCTGCTGTTTAGCTGGGTTTAGTGTTTTCCCAATGCAGTAACAAATCACACTGATATCCTGGCATCTCTCTCCGTGCAGCTCCTCTTTCTCTGCAATTGGTAGTACAGGTGTAACAAAAACTTCAGCAACATTTAATAGGCTCTTACCTCCAAGAGATACATTTTTACATTTCCACGAAAGAACACAATGTATATATCACATAGGAGCCAGTTAACATTTAAATGGCAACATCTGTTATGCAAAGTGGTGGCAAAGTATGTTTGCATTAAACAGCAGAATGAGAATTGCACTTTTTGCTAACCATTACCAAACAGAACAAAAGAAAACCCAGAAAACTCAAAGCAACTTAAAGAAGGCACCTTTAACACTAAAAAAATTTAAATTTTGGGCCTTTATCAGTCAGTGTCTATGAATTACTTCATCAGTAGCTTTCCATCTTGTGTGTGTACATGCACTAATATGAAAATGCAGAAGGCTACATACAATTTGGGCTTACTTTTAGTACTCTTACCACAACCAGCACAATAAATTTTGAGAGCGTGGACTAAAGATCTGACTTTCCTAAAGTTAGGCCACTTCCAAACAACATCTGCAAAGCTGGTTACAAATCAGCAAAGCTACCACAAGCAACCTTCCTAAACTCTTCTTTTGGGTACACAAATTCCTAATTTTGTGCTGCTATGCACCAGAATCAGTGATTAAATATCTAAAAAACTACATTTCTGCTGTTTGGATTAGAATTTTTTTTGGGGAACACACAGAGTGTTCTGCACTCTTATAACATCTAGAAATTACTGCAGTACAGCAGCAGATTATCAAGTGCAATCTTCCAATGCAGTCTTCCCCTCAAACAGTCAAATGTCAGAAGCAGAATCTAACATGGATTCAGTACTATAAAAAGAAATCTAAACTAAAAGTTGCTTGCCAAAACCAAGGGCATCAACCCGTGGGACCCCAAAAGGTGTGTATATGTTCCTCTTTCAATTCTAATTAAAGTGTTACAAAATGAGCTTAGGCAACACGGTGTACAAGTATTATGCTGTCCACAAGAAATTTTGAAGATGAAAATTGCCTGAGGATTCTGAAGTTGGAAAAATTTTAAGGGGTATGAAAACACTGCAAGTGAACATACGTGCCACAAGTTTCACTGAATTTTCAAAAGGGCAAGATTTTATGGTTATTTTAAAAATCCACATTCATATTTTGCTTATGACTTGAAGAAAGAAAACAAGATCTATATTCGCAAGAAATTGAAGACATATTGCACAATTCCCTTAAATCAAAGAAAAAATTGGAATTTTTTAACAAAGTCCATTTCACTTCTTCAAGAAATTAATTTTATGATGTAAATAGCAAACCAGAATCTGTCTGTCCAAAGCATTTAATTAGAACATGAAGTTGTTTTGAGGTCTACTATTTTTAAAAGGGTTAACATGAGGAATAATTTTTACTAATGCCCCTAACCCATCAATTCTAAAATATGCAATTGTACACCACAGCCCATGATTCAGACAGGAAATTCTTTCTTCAAACCTCTCCGGGTATTCTATGACTCACATAACAATTGAGGTATTTCCAAGGGTTTTCCTTTAAATTTCCTAATATATTCTTCTGTAGTTTAACATTTTTCAGATGTAACACAACACTAAATCTTGAAGCCAACTGCAGCACAAGGCTTCAACAGGAAACACAAGAATAAGTATCTTTATTTAATAGAGTTACTTGCTTTTTCAAGCATGTTGAGTGACATTTAGGTAATTAGGGCCATATACTCACCAATAAACTTGTTTTGCATAGTCTCTAGGAGAGCTTGGTGGGCATCCTCTGTTTGCAGAGCACATGAACATTCTCTGGCCAGTATGGTCCGGACAAGGTGCTCTCCACAACCTGAAGAAACATAAAGATTGGGAATAGTCAAAATACAGATATCATTATGAAGATAAGCCTGTCATTGATTTACATCATCACATTAATTTGGCTGCGATGATCCAAAATAATGAGTTTCTTCATAGTGATGCATATGACAAGTTTCTGCCACATATTTTTATTTTTTAAAAAGGTTGACACAGTGTCACCCAAAAAGTCAATGATGTCAGGGGTTTTCTCACAACTCTCCTGAAATTTCAACTGCACAAAGTCATAAACCAAACAAAAGTTAAGTACAGAAAGAAGAAACAGCAACACTGTCTCTGACTTGGCATCTCTATCCAGATAGAATCCTCTTACTAACCATTCTCCTGGGAATGATCCTTGCATCCAGCTCTTCAAACCACAAACAACTTCAGTGACACAGTAACTCCTTTTGCACAACAGAATCTTCTGCTTAGTCCATCTGATTCAGCCTTTTTGCAACAAAGGAATACGTGATGAATTCACCTATGCTTTTTTTGCCAAAGTGGCAAGTCACTGGACTCCTAATATAAATTCCTGTAATTTTTAAAGGTTTGTCCTCAAGAAACTAAAAAGCTTCTGCAAACAACCACTTGTTGCCTCAGTACCTGCTTTCTGTACCTATCCCTATTTTTGATGAAGACAAGCAGGTCATTACTGCTACTCTTGTTCTGTAGGAACACTCACACCTGCTATTTTTTATCCTACATCCTTTTCCCTTCCTGTGCAGTGCTTTGGGACATTCAGCTGCAGCCAAATGGCACCGTGCATGTTTACTGGACCAACTGTGGTTTGTTGGACAGGAAAACTCACTGCTGATACCTGCTCCATATAGACCAAGGTCATTACACTACTTCTGCCTCCTGTTTGTTGACATTTTTCCTCAATGGCAGGGAAGCAGGCAAAGCAGCTAGAAGAGGTTTAATGAAAAGCCAGGTGAGCTGTGTTATCCAGTTAGGAAAGAAAAAAAACATAACTAATGTAGAGTTGTAATGTAACAATGATCTCAAATTATCTAAATGTAAGTTTCTACATTTTGATCAGATTTATTACTTATCTGGGCCTAAAACTGCTTTAGACAACAGAGTATACAGAGAGGAGTCAGATGTAGTCCATTCACAATTATATATAAATATTTCTAGCATATTTCTCATTAAATGCAACAAGATGATGCAAGCACTGGAACCATTAAAAAAATCTGCTATAATCCAGTTGGACTCATTAGCTCAGGTACAGAATTACACAAACACACCTACACAGCCTCCAGAAAAAAAAATTATGGCTGGAAACCATCTAGTTGCTTCCAAGTGGCAGGGAAGTGGAGCTGGTAAGACATCAGACCTAGGCTGGCTTCAGACAAAGGCAGCTCAGTCTCCATGGGTAGCTCACACTTTACTGGAAGCACTAACAAGCCCAGAACAGAGACACTGGCTGAAGCCAGCCTAGATGTGGCATAAAGAAAAAACTTAATAATTAAACCCAACCCAAAGTGGCTCCAGTGCAGCCTGCTGAGTCTGTCATCACTGTGCATATGCTGAGTTTAGAGCACTGACTGTTTTGGGTACAACGTGGCACAAACATGTTGGCAGGTCTGGCACTGTGTATTGCAGCTACTCACAGACTGGTTTCTAGTTCTTCTCACCATTTTAAACCCTAATTAACATGGCAACCTGCTCAAAGAATATCCTTCTCTGGCTACTTGTTACACAATTATATCCTTCCCCTTATATGCACAGTGAGCTTCCACTGCTCTTCAAAGATTGCTAATAGAGAAGGAAAAAAAATAATACCTCCCTCATTTTCAAGATTTAAAAAAAAACCAACAAACAAGAAAACTCACCCTCTGGAGCACTACGGATGCATTAGATGTCAGAGAGTCAGCCCAGAGAATTCAACCAGATTGCTAAAAAATTGTGTACACGTGTCCCAAAATCCTGCTATGTTCAATCACCAAAAAAACCACCTTGGTCTTCAGTTATGTGTC
Source organism: Zosterops lateralis (assembly GCF_965231275.1). Lineage (NCBI taxonomy): Eukaryota > Metazoa > Chordata > Aves > Passeriformes > Zosteropidae > Zosterops > Zosterops lateralis. The sequence continues at coordinate 6,656,834 of NC_139764.1, forward strand.
CCTGCTAATGGGCAGTGTCTCCTCATTAATACAATTCAGCTAAACTGAGTTCTTTGAAGTGGGACACTTTGGCATTGAATCTACGTACAACTGGCACAACAGAAAGACAAAAACTTCTTTGTATAGCAATCAGATTGAGTAAAAACCAGTTACAAATTTAGAGGGAAATGAAAGAGCCAAAACACTGCAACAATTACAGAGCCAAGGGAAGTTGTTCTTGAGAGCACAAGGGGAAAATTGTTTTCATTGAGACTGTCAAGCTCTCAAGTTAATGAGAGAAGTGTCCTGGTTAGGAGATAATCTTCAAGAGGCTTGTGCAATAGAGAAATCTCTGCAGCTGCTTACAGGAGGGTCTGTCCATTCATTTCCTTCATTATACCCACATTCAGAAGCTTCTGTCCACAACAGAACTGTGAGTTATCTACTATTTATTCCAAAGTGATGGATGAAGAACATGAAAAAAAACCCACAAGATTCATTTTACCCACAAATCACAATATGGACATTACTTTTTATAAACTAAGAAACTTTAATCAATATGAAATTTTACTGTAAAGAACAAAACTAAACAGTCATATGCTCCAGCAAAAACTGAAAAAGCTGTTTTTTCTTGAAAAACCTGTTAGTACCTTTAAAATATAACATGTAATACCTTTAAATAGAACTATATGAATAAGAAGCAGAGGACTTAGAATAGGAATCAAACAAATGAGACACAGAAATCAGAGGGAGCCCATGCATCCCCAGTGCATCAAATAATAAAACCAGATGTTACTACTTCACAATCTTCAAGTATTTCCTAAATTGGCATCAGAAAAACAATGGCCATTTTTTAGCATGACATATAATGTTATTTCCCCCCCCAAGAGAATGACTTTATTGAAGAGTTCCCATAACATCAAGTCTGCTCCAAAAAAATTTCAGAGAGAGAAAACTTAATATGGGTTAAGAACAGCTGCAGCTCACAGATGTGATCCAGGATCAACCACAAGGAAAGCAGCTTTGCAATTCTACTAACACATCACACATCTCTACGTCCCCACAGACAAAGTTATTTCTTCTTGTCATATTTATGTCAACCTATAAGGCAACAAACTTACAGACTGCTGCTGGCAGTGTATGCAAAAATCTTTCAACACATCAATTGCTGGCAGTCTGCAGGGACAGATAACTAAGGAAAACAATTCCCCCATTTGGAAAAGAAAAATTTGTTACTGTAGTTTTTGATGTAGGAACATCTATTTTTGAAGAAGAAAAAAAGAACAACTAAGCAGTGTTTCACATACTTTGACCAGATACAGGCTGAGGAAAAGAATTACACTTTTTATTATCTCGAGTCAGAAGCAAACTTCTTGCAGGTTTAGCAGATCTTTATGTCTGTATAGTCTCTAACTGAGGACACACTGTAGATAATACCAGGACAAGGCACAAAATGAATGTATTCATTACTAGAGCAATCAAGGCTGATTTATAACTTACAATATAAAGTTGTGGGTTCAAATTTATAGTTCAGTCACTTTAGTCTAACCACCAGCATTAGCCAACTTCCAAAGAAGTTCTATTAACATGACTCGAGACAGCAACTCCAGTGAAAGCTACTTAAACACATTTCCAAATCATGCACACGAGTTGATGAAAACGTAAATCTGCTTCATTTGCTTAACTATCTCACATTATACTACATTTAACTACATTTAACTGCAAGTGTTAATACATTTGGCATTTCTTCCACAGAATAGTACTACAACCAAAGCAAGAGGGATTCCCACGAAGAATCTTTCAATTCTACATTAAAGTCTCAAATACATTCATTCTAGTAACTTTCCTGTAAACAGAGTTTAAATAATTTTATTGTCCTTTCCCAGTCATGATGATGACTTCTTCAGTAACCTGAAGCTCATTATATTTCAAAGATGAATATTTTGCAATGCCAGACAAATGCTTCCCTAAGACTTCACACGAGTGACTCAAGGATGAGATGACTAGCTGGAAAAATTTACTGGGTTAAATTAGTGCTTCACACTGAAATAACGGTTCCATATAGTAAACAAATTATTTTCCTAACACAGTAATATTTTGCAAATACCATGTTGCCTACTTGTAACTCCACTGCTGACAAAAATACTGTTGTTGGAACTGCTGCTGTCCATGTTTGCAGGGCTAAGTACAATTAACTGCCTCCCTCTAGGATTGCTACTGGCAAAGGCAAAAATGCTTCTACAGAAAACAAAGAGTTTACAGAGTTTACTGTGATAAATCATGCCTGACAAATTTGGTGACCTTCTACTGTGAGGTTACAGCATTAAAGGGTATGGGAAGAGCAACTGGGTGCCATCCACCTGGACTTGTGCAAAGTATTTGAGACTGTCCTGCACAACATCCTTGTCTCTGCATTAGGGAGGTCGACATCGTACTGGGAGTCTGTTATCGTCCACCCAATCAGGAGGAAGAGGTGGACAACTTATTCTATAAGCAGCTGGAGACTGTGTCAGGATCATCAGCCCTTGTTCTTGTGGGTGACTTCAACCTGCCAGACATCTGCTGAGAACTTAATACAGCAGAAAAGAGACAGTCCAGGAAATTTTTAGAGTTCATGGATGATAACTTTTTGTCACAGCTGGTAGGTGAGCCCACCAGGGGAGAGACTATGTTGGATCTGTTGTTCACAAATAGAGATGGCCTGGTGGAAGATGTGGTTGGAGGATGACTAGGGCAGAGCGATCATGAAATTATAGAGTTCTCGATAATTGGTGAAATCAGGAGGTACATCAATAGGACTCTCACATTGGACTTCCAGAGGGCAGACTTTGGCCTTTTTAAAAGACTTATTCAGGGAGTTCCTTGGGAAGAAGCCCTTAAAAACAAAGGAGTTCAAGAAAGCTGGGTGCTCTTCAAAACAGTTTTTGACGGCACAGGAACAGACTGTCCCTGTGTGCCGGAAGACCAGTCGACGAGGCAAACGCCCAGCCTGGATAAGCAAGGAGGTTTTGGATGAAATCAGGAATAAAAAGAGGATGTACCGTTTTTGGAAAGAGGGCCAGGTCCCTTGGGAAGTATTTAAGGGGGCTGCTAGAGAATGTAGGAAAAAAATTAGGGAGGCCACAGCTCAATTTGAACTCCAAAGGGCGACTTCTGTAAAGGACAATAAAAGTGTTTCTATAAATACACTAATGGTAAAAGGAAAGGTAAGGCTAACCTTTGCTCTCTATTGGATAAGGAAGGGAACTTAGTAACTGCTGATGAGGAGAAGGCAGAAGTGCTTAATGCCTTCTTTGCCTCAGTTTTCAGTGGGAAGACAACTTGCCTACAGGACAACTGTCCTCCTGGGCTGGTAGACAGGGAACAGAATTGTCCCCCCATTATCCAAGAGGAGGCAGTCAGAGAACAGCTGAGATGCTTGGATGCTCATAAATCTATGGGCCCAGATGGGATTTATCCCAGGGTGATGAGGGAGCTGGCAGATGAGCTTGCAAAGCCACTCTCCATCATTTACAATCAGTCCTGGCTCACTGGTGAGGTTCCGGAAGATTGGAACTGGCCAATGTGACACCCATTCACAAAAAGGGTGGCAAGGAGAATCCCAGTAATTATAGACCAGTCAGTCTGACCTCAGTACCTGGCAAGATAATGGAACAGTTTATACTGAGTGTCATCATGCAGCACCTACAAGATGGCCAGGGTCTCAGGCCCAGCCAGCACGGGTTTAGGAGAGGTAGGTCATGTTTGACCAATCTGATCACCTTTTATGACCAGGTGACCCACCTGGTGGATGCAGGAAGGGCTGTGGATGTTGTCTATTTGGACTTTAGCAAGGCTTTTGACACTGTCTCCCACAGCATACTCCTGGATAAGCTGGCAGCCTGGGGCTTGGATAGGAGCACTCTCTGCTGGGTTATGGACTGGCTGAATGGCCGGGCCCAGAGAGTGGTGGTGAATGGTGCTGTATCCAACTGGCGACCAGTCACCAGTGGTGTCCCCCAGGGGTCTGTGCTGGGACCAGCTCTGTTCAATATTTTCATTGATGACATGGATGAGGGTATTGAATCTTTCATTAGTAAACTTGTGGATGACACAAAGCTGGGAGCATGTGTCAACTGCTTGGAAGATAGGAGGGCTCTGCAGGGAGATCTGGAATGGTTGGGTCAATGGGCAGAGTCCAACAAAATGAAGTTTAATGAGTCCAAGTGTCGAGTCCTGCACTTTGGCCACAATAACCCCCTGCAGCGTTATAGACTGGGGACAGTGTGGCTGGACAGTGCCCAGGAGGAAAGGGACCTGGGGGTTCTGGTCAGCAGCTGGCTGAATGTGAGCCAGCAGTGTGTCCAGGTGGCCAAGAGGGCCAATGGCATCCTGGCCTGTATCAGGAATGGTGTGTCCAGCAGGAGCAGGGAGGTCATTCTTCCCCTGTACTTGGCACTGGTGAGGCCACACCTTGAGTGCTGTGTCCAGTTCTGGGCCCCTCAGTTCAGGAAGGGCGTTGAGATGCTTGAACGTGTCCAGAGAAGGGCAACAAAGCTGGTGAAGGGATTGGAAAACAAGCCATATGAAGAACGACTGAGAGAGCTTGGGTTGTTTAGCCTGGAGAAAAGGAGACTCAGAGGTGACCTTATCACTCTCAACACCTTCCTGAAGGGTAGTTGTAGACAGCTGGGGGTTGGTCTCTTTCTCCACGCAGCAACTGACAGAACGAGAGGACACAGTCTTAAGCTTCGTCAGGGGAAATATAGGTTGGATATTAGGAAGAAGTTTTTCACAGAAAGAGTGATTAAATATTGGAATAGTCTGCCTGGGGAGGTGGTGGAGTCCCCATCCCTGGATGTGTTTAAAAGGAAACTGGATGTGGCACTTGATACCATGACCTAGTTGAGGTGTTAAGGCTGGGTTGGACTCGATGATCTTGAAGGTCTCTTCCAACCTACACATTCTGTGATTCTGTGAATTTGATGGGCAGACCATTCAGTAGGTAAGGAACTGGCTGGACAGCCACACCAGAAGAGTTGTGACAAAGGCTTAGATATTAGGAAGAAATTCTTTACTGTGAGGGTGGTGAGACACTGGAACTGGTTGCCCAGGGAAGTTCTCAATGTGCCATCCCTGGAAGTGTTCACACTCAAGCTGGTTAAGCAACTTGTTCTATGGAAGGTGTTCCTGCCCATGGCGGGGGGTTGGAACAGCATGATCTTTAAGGTCCCTTCCAATCCAAACCACTCTAAGATCCTACAAAAAATAAACAGAAACATACAGACAGCTATTTTGATCCAAGTTTGTAGCCTCCTACATTAAGGGGAAAGAATATACAGATTCCTAAAGCCTCCAGGGATATATGGCAACAAATTCCTATGACAAGGGAAGGAAAGAAGAATGAGGCTTAATAGTCACAACACCTTCATTTTGTAAATAAACTACAAACCCAAACAAAACCTTAAAGAGATCCCAGAAAACCTGTCTTCAACCACAAGCTTCTATTCCTGCCTGAAAAATACTTGAAAATCAGATACAAAATCAAATACAAAATCACTTGAAGATCATACAGAAGCACCAACACTGATTTTTTCAGAGAAACATATCCTGGATCATGCCACAATACAGTTTTTTGATGCACTGCTTCTTTCAAAGTGCCAGTCAGATCAACGGTGAAACAGAACTTCCATTTTCTGTGGATATTGAAACAAGTAATTACTGAGAATAATACAATTTTACCTCCTATATAAATACTCCTCAATGATTACTACAAGATTTGCACAAGAACCACCAGGAATCTACGACCTTTTTTTCATAGGCTCTTTTTCTTCTGTTATCTTACTATAATTTAGCTGTTCTGGATGTATCAGTAGTCCCCTCAAGTTACTATTTCAGCAGTAGTAACTTGCTAGTTAGCCTATTTACAACTTCCATAACAATCAAGTTACTAGAGGGGGTTTTGTGATGTTTTTGATTTTATTTTTTAAGATTGTTAACATCTTCAATTTTTAGCTCATACATTAGATACTATCTTACATTGCAAACAATTTTGAAAAAAGGTTAAGAAATCTGACAAATAATTTTTAAACATTAATCTTTCTGATAATTACTTACCTAACAGTAACTAATACTCAACTCACAGATTATACAAACCTCAACTTGCTACACACTCGGATCTTTCATTTGAGCTCCACGCAAGAAACTAAGGATTAGCCTCAGCATAGTGAGTTCTCCAGAAGATTTCTAATGCCTGAAATAATCACAACAAGAGGAGAAAGAGCCCAGCACAATACAAGCTGAACATCCCATTCAATGTGTGTTCTGCATCTCATAACGTCCCTCCGATGGAACCAAGATGGCAAAGGAAAGGAAGGCCTTGTGTAAAGCGAGCAGTGTGTCAAGGAGAAATTATTTTTCTGCTCCTTTTGATGGGAGATGCTTTCAAGTCAGGAAATTAGAAACAGGTGTGCCAGAGGGCACACGCGCGCGCACACACACACACACAGCCATGCAGCACACTGAAACACACGCGTTTTCAATTTTCAGACATGAAAGAGGCTCCTGTTGAATGGAAGGAGAAATGAAAGTCTCATTTGCTTTCTGTGAGCCACAAGCAGAGGGCTTATGGAGCTTTGACAGGCTGCAGGAGCCTGTCTAGCTAGGAAACACACAGTACCTCCAAGTTCCAAGTGTTGGAACTTGCTTTAAAGGAGCACAGAATGGAAACTTGCATTACTCACATACAGTCAAGAATGGAAAAATTAATCTGGTTTACTCCACTGCCAGTGTATGACTCTTCGCTTTTCAGAAGCTAAAGACAGAAGTTACAGGTTATCTGTATTTTATCATCTGTTCTCCACAGCAGAGTCTGAACCTGGCTCTGCTGTTTCTGTCCTGTTAAGCTTTGATGTTATTTTCAGTTCAATAGTATTCTCTAAAGTGTCAGCTAACAAGTTAAAGAACTACTATTTCTGCTTTATTTCCTGGATAATTTCTAGTTTTGCCTAATGGAAACACAGTGAAACCTGTATTTCAGTAAGCTCTGCTCGTCATTGCCTGCATCTCTAGAAAGAGCTGACTAAAAGCTTGCAAGGCAGTGATTTTAAAAAACAAAATACAGTACAATAAAAATATTTAGTTGGCAAGACACTGATACAGGTAGTTACATATTGAAATAAAATTTTAATGTGTAATTCTCAAAAGACAATATCCTGCATTCTAGCAGGATACACTACAGTGTTAAATTAAAGTTACATAACTTTTAGCTTTTCTTAATCTTATCAGCTGCTGTATCTTGTCTTCATACTAGCGGGGGAAATTTTTAAGTTGCTGATCTACTGCCAGAAAAAACACCTGCAGACAAAGTCCTGTCCAATTCCTAAAGCATTGATCCTAGAAGGCTGAATGGAGCACATTCCTGCTGCAGACAGAATACTCTTACATGATTTACCTACTAAGAAAACACAGTGGAAATTTTCCAAAAGAGTGAAACTTTAGCAAATTTGGGCTGGTTTCAAAGATAACAAAAGACAAATTCAACATGCAGACAAACTTGTGTCTAAAGTATCTTCTCTAAGGAAAGGTAGGAAAACACTTATGTCTCTAAGCTTTTAATATGGGAAAAATAAATTAAAATCATTCTAAAGAACAACTCATCCAGCTTTTCTTCAATTTTACAGATAAGAAAAAAAAGGTTAGAGAGATACAAATTAATGAATCCTTGAGTTCTAAATAGTGGTAAATGCCAGATAATTTATTTTAAAAGCCTATTTGAGTTACTATGAACAAAAATAATTTCAGGTGTACCTCCAAGAGAGGTTAGAATGAAGAAAAAACATAGGTCCCTTAAAGAGGGTGTTACATTTAATACATTCTGAATACATTTGTTACATTTACTACATTCTGAAAAATTAATTTCAGTCCAGGTGTAAAGAAAGAAGCCAACTCTTTTCCCTAGGCCTTCCTCAGAAGCTTTGCTGCTACTGATCTCTGTAAAAACACTGTAACTCTGCAAACTACATCACTTGTCACATCAAGCTTACAGGGAAAGATGTAAGACAGCAGCTTATGTGTTTGCTAACTAACAGTATAACACCACTTACTCCCGATCCCAGAAAAGTGTTGAAGACACAGAAAGGGAGTTCAGTCTGCTTTTGTCAGATTTTACCCTTTTCTGACCCAGAGATGGGGAAGCTGAGAGGCATTTTAAAAACTTTTATTCCATTTTCAGTCTCATGTGAAGGGTGAGACAATACAGATGTTACCATTCATGCCATCACAGTCAGAAGCCAAACTATTTCCTAATTAAAATACATTATAAACATTTCTTGGCCCATCAGCTTTTGCCACACAGTGCTGTAAATGCCTTAAAGCCAATCACCTAAAATTACCCCTCGTGGGTCCTACTACAATGCACCTTTCATAGTTCCATTTCTCCAAAGCATCTGATCTTGTTTGCAAGGCCATCCTTTGAAACTTGTTTCTAGCTCCATTTCTCTCTCAACAATGTCCGTCCTATTCCATGGCATTTCTAAGTCAGCATTTCTTATCTCAAGGTTTCCATATAGATGCACATTATGTGAGCCTTCTGTCAGATTTTGAGAATTCTCTACAAATCCATTTCCCACATTCCCCCTCTCTCTTGAATGAAAAAGACTTCTTTGATGGCCTTGTTCATTGCTCACCATGCAAGTGAAGTACACGAGGCATCATCACTAATATTATCCATCTCCAATTCACTTTCTATCCCTGCACCTACTTCAAGCCACTTGGGTAAAGCACAGCAGCATGACAGGACCAAGTGTCTAGAGCAGAAGCTAGTGCTGCACAGCTGCTGGCCCTGGTTCCAAAAGTGCTGCTCAGCAAGCCCTGAGCCTTCCGCAGGAGGCTACAACTCCACAAGCCTCTGCACCTTCAAGCCCAACAGATATCATAACATCAAGTAAATTAAGATTTCAAGAGGCAATAAGCACTCTGATTATTATATCCATCCAGTTCTGCTTCCCAAAGAGCCTTCCAAAGGCAATTCAAACAACTATTGTGATCATTGTGACGACAAACCCCTCAGCTCTGAACACTGAGTGCTGTGTTTAACTGACCCTTCTCAGTGCTGGCATTCCCACAAACCATCTCTGCCTGGGGCTTCCTCTCTCTTTCCCCAGACTCGTGGTGGTGCTGAGTTAATTCACACAGCACATGCTACAGCACTGAAGCCTCCCAACTGCATCTGTACACAAAGGCTGAATGAACTCTTGACAGAAACATTCACTTCATAGGTAAATACTGATCTGTCTGGAGATAGACCTCCTCTTCCTCCACCATACCCTCTGGTTCAAAATGACATAACTCTTCTCCATATGCAGCTGCTTCATCTGTGATGCATTAAACTACCTCTTATTCCCCAAATCTTACAGGACCAGACTGATTTTGAGAGATAACACACATACGTCAATGAAGAGATTAACTGTATCATAATATCTATCTCACATAGTGCAGCTCAAACAATCTGTACAGGATACAAGATTTGCACGTGAAATTCCTCTGGGCATTGGGAGCGTAGATTCAGAAGGACAGGCCAGACAGACAAAGGGCTATTAACACATGCAAGTTTGAAACAAGATTTATAATCACATTATAAATGTCATTCACTGGCACAAGTTGCTCAGAAAAACTGTGGCTGCCCCATAGCTGGAACTGCTCAGGGACAGGCTGGATGGAGCTTTGAGCAACCTGGTCTAGGAGAAGGTAGAGGGGTTTCATCCATTAAGGTTCTTCCAACCCAAACCATTTCATGATTCTACAAAACAGCACTGGCAAGGTATTCACTCATTGAATCCTAACATAGCCACTACTGCGCTCAACAAAAAGGAATCACAAAGCCAAAGTTACGCATTTCAAGTCAATTTATTTGCATTAAAGCTTCCCTGAAAAGTATTTACTCCATAGATTTGCACATCACTGTCCTTTGTTTGCAAAAGGAGTTTTCAAGGAGGAATCTATAAATCAGTGGGTTCCATAAGGAGACCAAAAGCTCAACATACAATTTAACCACAGCCCATCTTTACACAGGTGTCATTCCTAATCCATCCTATTCCCATACATTACCCATTCCATATTGCCTGCAAAAGCACCCACAAGACACACAATGGACTGGAAAGAAAAACAGATCTTAACACACAATTTGAGCAGAAAAAGGTGGGGCAAGGAAAAGTGAATATATTAATTCCCTTATTTGATGTCAATTTCAAAAACAAGAGAAATCTCCTTGAGCAGGGGGCTGGACTAGACCTCCAGAGGTTCCTTTCAAACTAAACAATTCTGATTATTCACAACACAAAGTGTGCTATTTCTCCTTCATGGAATGATGCATTATATATACAAATGGATATCTAACACAGCTTTTAAAGCATTATGATCTAATCTCTAAAATGCCTTTACGAGAACAGAGGCTACTGCTTTTGTCATGAGACATAAACAGTTTTTTAGGATCTTGATGAATTCACCAACACAAGAAACTGTTGAGGAAGTTTACACAGAATACATACAGTTTGTACATGTATTCCTAAAACACTGCTGCTTTCTCTGATTTTCATTCCTTTCAAGAAAAGACTCCGTGCAGGGGAGAAGAGCAAGACATCACTGAAAGACCTTTCCCAGACACAATCCTCAACTACACCTCAAAAATATATCTGGTATTTCCAGAAATCTGATATCCTTGCTACCTTCTCAACAAAACACAACTCTGGCTCAGCCCTAAAACCAAATTGTTTGTTAGCATCCTTAATTTCTCTGAATGAGCTCAATGTATTTCAAGCTTCTACTCCTTCTTTGGGATCATAAATTAGGTTGTATTTTAAATCTCCCTAGGATAACCTGCATGCCTTTCTTGTATATCAAATAGTCTCTTCAAATACATTTTACTAAAAGCTGGAGATTTTGCAGCTTTGTGTCACAGAATTTCTGCATTTGTAAAATAATGCAAGACCTTCCATCTTCAGAAATGCAATATTAAAGGTTTGCTGGCTTCAATGGCTGGTACCTAGACACAAAACATACCCATCCTTTGTATGCCTTTTATTTCCTGCTGTTGTAAAGATGAAAGAAATGCAGGACATCATTTTCAGTCTTCACACTTCCACTCCAAGACTCCACTTAGGGTTGCAGTTTCAAAGCATCCAGCATTATAGCTGTTACTGTAATTTTATATTTATCTTTATATTTATCGTTAAGGTTCTGTATATCCAAAGAGAATTACAATTTTTCAGTTTATCTCTCAGGAAAGACACAGTCTGCCTCTTACCCCAGAGCAGTATTACTTTTGGCACAGTTAGTGAATGAATATTCACCATCATCACGGATATTCCAACTGAGTAGGAGCTTCAGTGTCAGACTTGATATTATTTTGAATGAGAAGAACATCCACAAAGTCTTTGATTCTTCTTATGCTCAGGAAAAAAATAGGAAACGTTTTCTTAAAATACAGCCAAAAAAACGGACTATTGTTTCTCCTGTGGTTGGGTTTTGCTCACAAATGTTTTCCCTCCAAATAATACCCATCTTCCTGTGTTTACATTCATATACCAACAAAAACCACCCACTAAAGAGTTCCAAGCAGCCTTACAACTGTGGTTCTGGCCTCTTTTTGGGGGGAGGTGCTGGGGGTGCCTGCAGGGGAGCCTGTTTTCCTTGCGTCTGTGTGCACACAGGCATGGAAAAGCTTCTAAACACCACAGATTTGGCTTCTGATACTTTGATCCAAAATCCAGTTTAGCTGTTAATTACATTTATACTAAATAAAGGCCACTGGTCACATTCATGCCACTTAACAAGCCTTCACTCTGTCTCTGCCATCATTCCTGTACAGAACGGCCCTTGCACAGTTATTAGATGCCACAGTTAAGGTTCCCCAGGTGTCTTGGCTGTGCCTGCAACTGCAACATTCCCTGAATTTCTTGAATTTTAATGCTGGTTTTGAGATACTTCAATTCCTGTAATGTTTATCCTTCAGCTGCCAATAAAGTCTCACAACCATTTTTTCCCCAACCAAAATATTAATTTTAATATAATTCAGAGTTTATACATCAAAATGTCTCAAAACAATTGATGGGAAAAAAAAAACAAAACAAAAAACCAGAAAGGTTTTACTCATTTACACAGAAACTGAACTTTAGACTGAGAGTTACAGAATAAACCTTGTATTTAAGGCCTTCTAAGTTTCACTATCTCCCCCACTGTGTTTTTAGAAAGTCTCCATCTTTTGATTTCAGTTGTCCCAGGCCCTGTTAAACTACAACCATAAAATGTGAGTTTTACAATACCCTGTATTTTGTAAACCTTGAAGTAGATTTTGAAAAGCCAAAAAGAAAGAAAAAAAAATTAAAACCAAAGACATTGTGGTTAAACAACAAGGCCAAGTGACTGTTAGAGGTATGAAATTACCATGCAAAAAGTTCAAGTCATGCCCAAACAAGTTCAGAACCACCACCTTTGGCACATTCAACACAAAAACATGGAAAAAATAGCCAAAAATATTTAGGAAACAACTTGCTAAAAGGCATAAGAACTAATAGCAAATCCTTCCTGAACAGTCAAAAGCAGAAAGTCTCCAGCAGCCACAGGGTCAACAGAAGATCCAAGTTGTCTTCAAATAATACACAACCATTGAAAGAAAGCTACAGGAACTTGGAATTAGTTTTAGGTACTTGTGTGGTGACATCTTCCCCCAGCCTGCCTTTTTTTTTTTTTTTTCTAATGAGGCAGATACTGAAAGATATTGAAGCTTCAACTGGAGGATTTTAGAACAAAATTAATAAAAATTCAAGAATACAGCCTACTGTGTTATTAACTGTAACTTAAAACTTAAACTTCTGGAGACAAAAACTTAAACTTAAATTTTTCCTTTTCCAAAGAAGTTTCTTCAAAGATAATCACAGAATAAAACTATTCCCAGCAAAATGGAAGTATCTGGCCTTCTAAGAACAAAAAGAAATGAGAAATCTTGAGAAATCACTCTGACCTATTAGAACAAATATATCTCCAGTTTATAAAGTCTCAATATCACAAATTGCCAGAAGCCTGAATGATGCAGTGGAGGTGCTTTTCCCAGTCCTGTACTTCTCCCTGGAGAACTGCAAACACCCTTTGTGTGAGACAGAACCAAACTGTCTGGAGCTCTGGTTCAACCCAATGTGTCCATTCCATGTGGATTTCAATGTGCAAGAGTTTGTGCTCTGCCTACTTTGAATTACTGTGCCAAACCCTCCTTTCCCCTAACCACAGGTTTTCCCCAACCTCTTCATCATCACTTCCAAGACCCAAAGACATGAACAATTTCTTAAGTATGGAGTGAAAAGAGTTGACAAAACCTGACCTTTCAAAATTGCTTGTATGAAACTAATGCCAAAGAACATCCTTTTCCATGATTGAATATAGAGCCTGATACAATAAACTCTCAAGGCTCAAATTTCTATTCTCAGCGATCGCTAAAAAGAAGTTTAAAAGTAAAAACCAGTACAAAAGAAAAACTTTTTCATTCCCAAATAATTATTCAGCTAAAATTATTTGGTTTAACACACATTATTTTAACACAAATAATTTTGAGGATACTTTTGATAAAGCTTATGGGGAATTGGAGCTTAACTTTTTATTCAAGATTCTTTTTTAATTCCAAATGTGATTTGATGAGTCAGCTATTCTCTGAAGTCATGTCACAATAAACATTAAACATTACTCAATACCCACAGCAACCGCAGTCTAATTTTATTCTTTTTTTCCTTCTCCCCACAAAATGGAAAAAAAATTCCCTGTAGAAACTACTAGATTTGTGCCAAATTTATGACTCAAAGACAAATGAAAATAAATAGACATGTGAAATTAAAACAATAAAATGTTATATCCTGAAAACCACAGAAATTTAAACTGACTGTAGACTTCTTTTATGTACATCTTTTAAATACTTTTCCATACAGGTGTAAATGTCTGAAAGTAAAGTAAAACATAAAAGAAATGTGCATGTACACAGGTTTTATTTATACATAACATGCAAGTTGCTTTTGTTGCTGATTTTTAAAAGTAAAATGTCCACACAAAACCTGTTTGGAAACCTACTAGAGGGGGGTATAAACACTGTTACAAATACAGTCTAGTCTGGGTTTAGTTACATTAAGGGACAGTGGTGATTTTCTGTTAAGAAGCACTGTCCATCTTGGAGTTTTCTAAATCAAGGCATCTTCTAGAGTTTAGACATGACATTTGTTTTCTAAATATTTAACAATGCTATATCTTAATGCATTATTCTCTTCCTTGGCCATGGCAGTTTCACCTGAATATTTGCAGATGTTTATGCCCCCATTCTCATCTCCTGTTGCGATCCAGCCAAGTTGTAAGTTTCATTCTTCCAGCTTTTCCGACAACTTAATTTTCCATCTCTTTACTCCTTAATTAAATTCATGGTTCACATTGTTGGATGTTCATATTTTAAACAAGAGTCAGGCATCAATATATTTTAGAACTGCACTACACATAAAGTACATTATAAAATAAAACATTATGAGCTTCTGAAATGGAAAAAGGAATGGTATTGATTACAGAAGAGTTCTCACTTCCTGTAAACATTTCTATCTCCCTCTCTCTACATACACATACTTACTTTAAAGAAAAACCAGAAACAACAGTTTAATTAAATACCACTACTCTGAATTTCAAATCCATGAATGAACAGAAACAAGAGTTTAGTTAAACATCACCAGTCTGAATTTCAAATCCGTGAATGAACAGATGGCCACACTTCACAGCCTGCCAGCAGGCCACTCCAGTTAACTGGGACTGGGATCAGGGCAGTGTCATGGAAGCTAGAAGATTTGAACCAAATACCCATCTATGTATGTTTGTGACCACTTATAAATAGTATAACATTTAAGTATTTATCACTGTACAAAAGTGGTACCAGCAAAAAGAGAGGAGGGTTCTATTTCTGGTAATCTCCTGTGAGTTCACCAGGATGCTTGTCAGTACTCACACTGCCTTCAAATCCAGCTGACTTTGCAAAGAACAGCTTTAAAGAACTAAATAAAGTTGTCCACTTGAGCTTTTCCACAATCAATCTCTAATATTGGACTTGTGCTCCAATAATTAATATGGTCCCAAATATTTAAACATACTTGGTTACATCGGTAAGCATTTATTAAACTAAAATCAATGTGATGTCCCTTGAGTAAAAACATCTTCTGACACTCCTGCATTCAGTAGAACCACTCCCTGAGTAAGTACCCAAAAGGTTATTTGCTTTTACTGGCATTCAGCTTAAGGGTGAACATCTACATAAATTTTCAACAGTGTAAGACAGGCATGAATACAGGGGAAATAAAAGCAACACAGAACATTCCTGAATATTGTCTTCAGCCTCCATCAAATTTTAACTCTGCAGTCTGCCACTTTGCCCCCCCGCGCCCCCCCACTATTTCTGCAGCAGGACTCTAACTCTGCACTGCCCATGGGATATGACACGACCTGAGTCTGAACTCTGCAGATTTTCTTCACCTCTCCCTCTACTGAATGCTGGTAACTCTGACCACTGAGCAGTGGGCAATACCATGAATTTTGCAACCTGACGTAAGCATTTATGAAAAAGTGTTAAAAGTAGTTTTTTCTGACTGAGGCTGTTCGTACAACTAGGGAGAAGAAAAAAAAAAAAAAAGTAAAAGCAACTCCTACATAACTTCAGCTTAAGACTTTTGTGATCTGCAAGGCATCAAATGAACACAATACTTTTGTGTGTCCAGGACCCTGAGCCTTCCAAGGAGAACAGAAGGTCTTCTAATTCTTACATCACTTTCACAATTGCTGAATGAATAGCTTCTGATACACTTATCCCAGTATTTTGGTTTTGCCTCTTCCCTTTCCTTTCAGAAGGAAAAGAGAGATGAAAGAAAAAATTCACTTAAATACTCATATGAAATAATAATTAAATATTTTTGAGGAAAATACACTGCATGTAGCATCTTTCTATCCAAAGGACTCTCTGATTATCTTAGTCCTTGACACAAAGCTTCCATTCCCAGAGGCATTCTGCAAATTATTCTGTATTTATATATATTCTGCATAATATTCTGTATTTAATACGATACTGGGCTAATAAGCACCTCTTCACAGTGAATAAGTTTTGGCAGAAAGAATATCATACATGAACTTAATAAAACTTGCATGTAATAAAACCTTAAATTATTAGGATATAGACTTAATATCATCTAAACTTTATAAAACTTACACTTAAAAGGGCCCAAACTTAACAGAACTTAAAATAAAATAATTTAACTGAGCAATACTTCACATGAGGACAGGCTCCTCAATCCTAAGAAATACAGCACTTTCAGTGCAATACAAAACAGGATAAAAATTTCCATGATTGCTAATTAATAAAAAGGGCAATATAAGCAACCAAGAAGAGATCAATTCATGGATTTAATGACAATATTGACACACAGAGACATACATATACATGCAAATAAATCATATAAATTTAGAATATGGTTTGGAAATGATGTCGGCATTTTTAATTTGCAAACTAATTACAGAGAAAGGTAGCAACTTCATTAAATATTTATAAAAGTAGTAAATACCTGAAGTACTCACAGCAGTGGAATAAGGGTTATGAGCTCCTGTGTTTTCAGCCCAGCAGCCACAACCATAAAGAGCTGCCTAAGTAAAGAAGCACATAGTTCAGAAATTTTAAGTGTATGAGATTCTTTGGTTTATTCCTTTTCCTTAAAAAAAAAAAAAAAAAAAAAAAAAAAAAAACCCTCAAACCAACAACAACAAAAAAAGAAACTCAAGAAAAATCCAAGTATTAATACAAAAGATGAATAAGAATATCATAACCATATTGTAATTCTACTCCATTTTGCTACATCCTCTTACTATTCTTGAGATTTGAGATCTGAGTGTGTTTGTCATAGACACAGTATTTTAGCCTAGCTTAACAGAAAATGAAGGTAAAGATAACCCTGTTCATACGAAGTCTCTTTCACTCTGCTATGAAAAAACAACCAAAAAACTAAACTTAAAAACATTTCAAAAGAGAACTGCTTTTTGAAAAGTGGAAAATGCCAACCAAAAATACAACTATACAGCAGTGGAGCAGAAAATTTCTGATGCACCTCAAAATTCCCTAACAACAATAAGGTGACATATCCTAAATATATTATTATTAACATTAATAATAAATACAACTATACATAATTTATAAACATAGTCATAATAATATATAACACATCATAAATACTCAATGTGTTCTTTTATAACTTTCGTCACTTCCTCAAATCCACAAGATCATTTAAAAATTAATTAGGACAGCTTCCCTAAATATTGAGAGAAATCTTATTTTAAGACTAAAAGCATGTAAGAGACAAATTGTGGTATTAAGGAGGTATTTAACACGCTGATATCTTTATCAAAATGTAACTAACTACAGAACATCACTGTTTTATTACCCTGATGGAGGAAACTAAAAACAACATCTGCATATCAATGCAGTGAAAATGCCTTCAGCATTTAACAGGAAGGGAGGGAGAACAGAATTTTGCTTGACACTTGCTCACTTGCTTGTGACACTGAAAAATCATCCCCAACTGAAAAAAAAAAAAAAAAGAAAAAAAAAAGAAAAATGTACAATGATCACCTGCCCAACTCTTCCAGGATGCTTCAGTGCTAAACCTCCACTGGAGACAGCAGCAGCAACATTTCCTTCCTGGTCAACAACAACTGCACCAACTGTATCCAATGTTCCTGAGTCATTCTCCTGCAGGACACACAAACAGAAAAATAAAATAGCAAAAACAGTATATTAAAGTCAGATCATACTCCTTAGGAGTGTGCAAGTGAGAGGCCTAGTAACAAAATGGATTTGTTATCATGCATTTGTACCCATTGTCATAAATCTGCCCAAAATGCTGTTTTGTCTGAGACAGGACCTTAATAAAATTTCTCCAGTAATAAACAGGTAAAAATAAGAAGATAATAAACATCTCAGAACTCATGCAATGCTTAGATCACCTGCTTTTACTTACAAAAGTGCCTGAAGTCATTTTTTCTTAGTGGTTGCCACTTGTCTAAGAAATAATTCAACTAAGAAATGACTCAACTGATGCCACATTAAAAAGGCTTTTCCTAAAAGGCCCAAGAAAGCATTTTCAGAGGCTCTGATCTTTAAAGATGTGTGATTAAAAAAAAAATTAGAAACACCCAACAAAGTACCACCAAAAAACCAAGCAGCTGTTTACCATGTAAAGAGAAAATACTGATATTCTGAGCAAGACAGTAAATAGAAGCCTCAAGAAAAAAAAATCTCCTCAGGGACAGATTCTTTCTGCCAGACTTGCCACTTCAGGAATCTTTAGTGAGTGAAGCAATTTTACCCCTTGCTCTCTGTAAGGAGAGGACAACTAGGAAAGTGTCCTTACTTCCATGACTTCTGAGGTAGATTTCCTCCCACCAGGAGGAAAATTCTTTATATTCTTCCCCCATTCCTTAATTCACCACACTAAGCCTTTCTTAGAGAAGGAGCAGTTTCCCCCTCTCCACCTAGGCTTGGCTTAGACTCCCCTCTCTGCAGAACCCAGGGCAAGGCACTCAGACTTCATGCTCCACCACACACACAGCATGCAGTGTACAGAAAATAAAACAAATAAACAAAACTGATCCATCATCCATCACGTACTCCAGAGATGCACACTGCTGCTGCACAAGCCTCTTGTATAGACTTATCCAGTGAAATAATGCCAAAGGTTACTAAGTTTTTTCATATAAATGTGAATTTTCTGGACTAGAATTCAGAGGGAGGAATTTAAAAAAAAAAAAAAAAAAAAAAAAAAAAAAACACCACACCTAACTATTCAACTTCAAATTATCAAGTTCCCACCATCAACTACAATTTCCTTGGACATAATGTGTCACTTATCAAGCACCATTTCCAGTACCACAATGCTGATGGTACTCTGGCCACACTTGATTTAAGAGTAAACACTTGGGGTTCATTCTGTGTTAGTCTCCAATGAAAAAATAGGCAGTGGAGCACTACCATGTCCTACAGTACTTTTCAAGCAACTGGAAGTCCTAGGCAGGAGTTTTATCCTTGGCTTTCAAAAGGAGTTTTGACAATGGAAGCAAAGGGGGTAAGAAAAGAGACAGCTCCCTTCCAAGTTCTGAAGATGAAAGAAAATCAAGGAATTCTTTTTTAACATCTCATATGCAAATATATTTTCCAACTCCTTGAGCTGATACTAACCCAGTTCAAACAACACTACTCAGAGGATTGAAAAGACCTTAAGCAGCAGAGCAGGCTGCTCATGGGAGGTGCAGATTCCCATCCTTGGAGGTTTCCAGGACCAGACTGGACAAAGCTCTTCCCAACATGATTTGCATCAGAAGAACTATTTCTAGAGAAGAACTACTATGATACAGGTGCAGCTGTCTACCCCCTACCCCCTTTTATCAAAGGAAATTATACCCACAACAAAAAACTAAACTAATAGGCAACTACATGTATTAAAAAAATATAAAAAATAAAATAAAAAAAAAAATCAAGCCTGTCAAAGGTAGTTCAAATGAGGCAACTTCGAGGCTGGAAATGTTTTTTAAAGGAAGCATTTCTAAGGGAAGGTTGAGTTGGCCCACACCACCTTCTGAAGAGAATCTGTAGCATTGAAGCAAAGGAATTCTGTATTTTTCTTCTCGAAAATTACAGGTTTGGTGCCGAGGGGGCTGGTTTGTGATCAAAAAATGTCACTGCTATATAGGTGATGCTGTATTTATCCTTATTCAGCAAACTGAAAACCAGTGATGACCAGTTCTATTCCACATCCAATGGGAAAAAAACACTGTCAGTATCTTCTATGTATGTGAACTGTATTGGCAGTATTTCTAGACCAGTAAATAAAGAGCTCATCAATTTTACAATTTAACAAAGGAACTTCCTGTACATCTCCCTACAGAAAAGCATCCTGTGCCTGAGGAGTCACTGCCAGACTTCACCTCCTGAGACTTTCAGTGTCACACATTTCACCTTTTCACCTCTTCAAATCATAGGAATGTAGACAAACAGAGGATCCTGTCAAGCTAGTGTCAGGCCAATAAAAACAACTATCATAAACACTACAATTTACAAAGTCTAAAATAAGACCAAACTTTATACAATCTAAACAAGATTCAGCTTGCTTGTCCTTATCTTTCTATTGATTGATTTATTTAACTATTTAAATTTTGAAATTTTGCAGGTTCCAAAGGAAACTTGGTGATATCTGCTACCAAATTCTGGATCTAACTTCAGCTAGTAAATTATACTTGTCCACTGCAAAAGCAGTTTGGGGGTTTTAAAGATATAGTACTGCAACCTAAATATAATCTATTATGTAGTTAATATTTTGCATGGAAACAACAAAGTCAGTGTTATAAGTCAGACCTCACATTACTCAATTTGCACTTTGCAGCAGGAAAGGAAATTAATTTATTCAACCATGGTCCAAAATACTCAAATTTTGCTAAGAACATGCACACGAAACAGGAAGACACTCATCTGCACAAATGCAGAGTTCTATCAGGCATTTTAAAAACTCCTCCTGCACATAAAAAAAAATGTGACTATTCATCATTACAAGTCCCTAAAGAAGCAATTAGCAGATTAGAAGAGCTCTACTCAGTGCCCACTGAAAGATTCTACACACAAGGCCTTTTCCCTCTCCATTTCAGATAGTTTTGAAATGCCATGAAAAGTAATTCCCACTAAATCTCATCTCTGAGTATAACTGACAAAATACAAAATTAATCAGATTGAAGTAATTAACATTTATATGCTATTACCCAACTATCTAATTATACAAAGCTTGATGAACAATCCCAGCCTTCCCAGTTTAACAGTTGTTTGGTGTGTAAAAAAGAACATTTAGCTTGATCTTCCTGTGCCAGATGAGGAAATTACTCCATACTGTATTTCCACAGATAAGTTTTGTTGTTTTGTTTTGGCTTTAACTAGAATGGGTGAAAATTATTTAGGTTTCTTTTCCTGTATTAAATGGATTTTGAAGCATACTTTGGAAAACTGTAAGGTATCAAAGACCACTTGCACACAAATGTGGGATGGAACATTCATTTCTTTTTTAAGGAAATTTCCAAACTGCAAGACTAAATATGACAGACACTAGGATTTCCATAGTTGACTGCTACACTTACAATTACCTGCACATAGGCAAAAATATTTTCTAAATATGTTTAGTCTTAATACAGTAATTGAAGAACATTTGATTCCACACATATAATTCCACCTGGTGTACACATATGTGAGTACCTCTGTTAAACTGGATAAAAATCAAGCCATTTTTAGTAAAACTCACCCAAAATAATGTTATGTATGGCGTTAAATAACTAGACTACAGAGTATTTGCTCACAAACACTAATCTGTTCCAAAAAGCTCATGTGTACTGGAGGTTCTTAGTGTCACTTATTCAAATCAAGAATACAACAACTTTTTACAGATATGCTGAGATCACCTGCGAAAGTTTGTAATAGCAGCACACAAATTAAAATCAGGGCTTCTAGCCAAACTCTGCTAAGCTATTTTCAATGACAATTTCCTCTGGTAAAAGACAGACTAACAGTAAGCACACAAATATTTACTTTTGATATTTACTGGTGCTTGAGGGGAGAATTTGAGAATGGCAGCTGGCTGAATGAACACATCATAGTCACCCCCCCATGAGAATGTTTAGTTAATTTTTTCTGTGTGAATTATTTCTTAGCCAAGTAAATCAGTAAGACTCTACAACTTAAAAAAGACTACATTTTTACGCCTTCACAATTTGGTGAAGTTATTAATGGGTCTTCCTTCTGCAAATCCTACATTGGGTGAACAATCAAAAATAATCAAGAAATAAAACTCCTTTAGTAAGTTACACTGCCAAGTTTTTCCATACAAACTTTGACAAATTTAAACAGCCTCATTCTTTTTAAGGTTGATATAATTACATTTTTATTGAAAACTAATTTTTAAGCCTGTATTTTTCCTTTTAACTGGTGACATTTATCAGTAGCTCAAACTTCTAAGTAATTTCAGTCTGTTTTGGTCTGCAATATTGTCTCTTCACACTGGCCTATTGGCTTTGATCCCATTCAACTCCACCTTTGTTAACATCCTTTCCACCTTGCTCTCCCCACAGCCTGCAGCACTGACAACAGAGGCACACAAGCTCAGCTGCAGCACAGAGTTCAAGTGGGTGAGTCAAACCAGATAATAAAACAGCTCTGAAGTCCTGCTGAAAGGAATGATCTGCAGCTCCAGAGATCCACAGCTGATAAAAAAGTTACATGAGTATTTAGCAATTAAAATAACTTTGACAAGAAGAATAACTTTTAATTACTCAATTATTTAAATGGTTTTAAATCAGTTATTTTAAAGCATTCTATGAGAGCACAGCTTTGACAGTGTGAGTTTTAGGGCAACAAATCACTCCTCGTCCTTGCTAAATGATCCTTTTCTACTATTTTGGGGAGATATATTCTACTTTTTTTTTTCTTTTAGAATTTGATTTCTCATTTCTATTTCATTTTGAAAACCTTACTTCCTGTAAGGCTGCAATTATCCTACACTCTGTGGGATGCAGGAGAATTCCATATTGAGAGCATGGGGTGGTTTTCATCCCTGCTCCATGGACAGGATATGCCCAGACAGGTGACAAAACCAGCATGGATTATTCAGCAGGGAGAAGAGCTCAGTCTGAGCACCTCCTTTACCTATTGGCCTTTGGGAATCTCCCACAAGAGCTGCACAGGACTCTGGAGCCCTTGAAATTTCAAATTGCAGGTTGGTAAGCTCATGCATTGGCATTTGTTTCAAGCATTGACTTGCCCCTTATTACGTGAACAGCAATCTTGCTCAGGAACACTTCCTCCCTCAGGGAGAGGGAAAAACTTCCACACTCCCAGGTTCACAAGGAGGTAACTGATGTCCTGTGAACGGGGAAAGTTCCAAAATGAACAACTAACTTCCACAGCTCCCCCATCCTTAATGTCTTCACAGGTCTTAGCTCCTTGAAAAAAGAAAAATTAGCAGCCTGCTAGAGAAGACATCTTATCTAAGATCATAGATGTAAACTGATTAATTTATCATTGTTTGCATTTGCAGACTACAGAGAATACACTTTTGCTAACAATTCTCTGGGATTTATACTCTATTTATATCAACATATGGAACTACTCAGTGGTCAGAAGCACAGCAAAGCAAAGAGAAATGTCTAATCCAAAGGCCCACAGGCCCCAAATAAAGCACAGGCATTTAATTTAATGAGCTATACTCTGAAATTCAACATTAAACACAAATACTGTGAATAACATTCTCACAGGTAACCAAAGCTTTACATTTAAACTATGAATGAGCAGAACAGAGGGAATCCTGGTAGTCTTGTAGCACAAGTAATATGGGCCAGGTCAATGCCAGATGCATGCACAGATGCACATGTTTACCTACCTGATATTTCAAATTTCACCAATTCCAGTTCCACAATGCAGTGTGCTCAGGAAACATTAAAAAGTGGGAAACAGTGACAGAGATCCCAAGCTAAAGAAAATGTTTTGGTAAATAATTATCTGTTTGTATTTACATTCATCATATTTCCAGTTCAAAATGAGAAAAATATTTTTCTTAGCACAAACAAGATATAAAGTGATGCTATGGTTTTCAAATAGCAAGGCAGAAAAGTTTTAACTGAACTAAGTTTTCATGGTATCATCTAAACATTAAGATGGACATGGAGAACAGGCTTCTGAGGCTACATCAGTCTTATCATATAAGACATGAAATTTATTAGCAGTCAGCTGTAAGTTTAGGATGACACAAGAATTTGAAACAAGAGCTAACCTTTTCATTTGATTGTCTTCTTTTCTTTAGTTGAATGAGATCTGTTTCCACCTTTTCGGCCAGCTCCAGCTTCCTCTTGTTCCTCTTAAAAGCTGCTAAACTAAACCCTATAAAAATAGTTCAAAAGCACGTAACTAAGTAAAATTTACTATTTTAAGCAAATATTGAAAAGTCGACATTTTGAAGGACACATCCCCCACTTCTTTACTGATGCAAAAAGCATCAATAAAAAGCCAAAATCTAAATATTCAAGTTTCAGTTCAGTAAGATGCTCTCATCTTTTCCTAAGTTCTACTATTGTTCAGCAACGGTGATGAGTAAAATATCTGGTAGAAACAGCGCGAACACATGGAAGCTGGTCTAAATATCTTTGGCAAAGAAGCAGCACTGCACAGAAGAGAACAGAGTAAGTGGCTTGTGTTAAAATTGTTTTTGACTGCTGACAAGTAAATAGATACCATGCGAGTTCATTCTGATAGCCATAAAATTAGGCTACTATTTTATTACCTTAATCACATATCTGTATGTTTAGCCATATATTTAAAGCCACACACAAGTCTAGCAGTAGTTTATGCTCCATAATCCAACACAGTCTAAAGACCACCTAGGTCTCAAGAAGACAAACATCTACTTCCCACATCTAAGCCCCACATTCAGAAAGGAAGTGCTCTCTAAAGTGGACTAAAAAATAAAATTGTTATGCTTAAGAGACCAAAATGACATGTTCCCATTTTAGAAGTTTCAGTTCATGAACAAATTGCAGATATTGACATATTTAGTTTAAATTAGTTTTGACTCAATATCATCCCCAGGCTGTTTTAACATCCTCTGTAAAATGTAAAGAGGTGGGGAGAAAATGTCTTTTGTCACTTGTTTAACCACACCAAATCAAGCTATTGGGAGAACAGAGCAATTTGAATCTCCTACTTACACAAATAAGTCACAAATTCAATGGAAACAAAAAAAGCACAGGCTTTTCTATAAACTTTAAAAAATGCCATTTTTAATGGAATTCTGAATATAGCTAAATTGCTGTTATTCAGAAGACTGGAACAGCTGCATGAAGTCTAGTAATAAGCTCAATATTGCAGAGCCAATGGAACCCAGAGCTTTCATTCACAATTCTCACAAAGAACATAGACAGTGAGCATATTACTTTGAAACTTCTCCACAGAGGTGTCAAACTCACCTAGTGAATTCTCTTTTAATCATGTTTTTAAGTATATGTACACACAGTTAGTTACTCAAGTATGTAACTCAGAAAGTAGTGAGAAAGCTGGCATTTCTCTCCAAAAACCTAATGAATATTGTATTTTTACAAATGTAAACCCATATTAATCTACTATCACCAAGAAAGGAATTCATTCTACTATTTAGAGCTGATTAATGCAACTACTTAGGACAACACATTTCTATGTTTGAAATGAGGACAAAGAGGTAAAGCCTGAATACTTGATAAGGGGGAGCAGGCAAAGAATCATTTTAGTTAAGTACTAACTGGCAGTAGGGAGAAACAAATTAAAAACCTCTAACAGAACAAGAACTTGGTAAACAGAAGTACGTCAAAATAAACTAAGCTAGCCCATTTTTTAAAGAGAATTTTTGAACAGGAGAACTTGTAAGTTGACAAAAGTTCACCAAGCACGGCAAATATCTATGGACAGAGCCACATGGGGTGAGTAAGAAATGGTGTGTGGCCTTGGGATTCCTCAAAAGCAGGAACTACATATGGATAAATCTGCCTAAGCCTGGGACCTGCTGCTGCCACTGCCTCTGACGAGCTGGGAAAAAAGTGGACCTAGAGAGCCAAAAGGGTGCAGGAGCCCACACATGCAAACCTCAACAGGTTCCTCGTACTCCAGACTCAAATCTCAGAAGTGTCCTGAACCCTTCTGCAGTATTTGCACATTCACCAGCTCAAATCCCTGCACAGAGATCACATCACAAACAGAGAACATATAGACTAGCTCCAAGCTGTCCTGGCAGCTGCACACAGTGCTGCTCTGTGGCCTCTCAGCATCTCCATTCCACCTATAACTTGGCAGCATATTTATCCTGCCATTTTTCCACAACACACAAAACTCTCCAAGCTTGAGAGATGTTTCACTCACGTTACACCACAGTTCCTAGCTAAGCAATTCATTTTTAGAGGTTACCCTGTGCTTTAAGATTGTCCTTTGAAAGCAAGAAAAAACCTGAAGACTGACTCTGAATGATCTGGTAACAGTAACTTCTTATCTGCGTTGTTAATTCAAAGTGGTATCAGTAAGCTGTGAAATACAGAGCAGAAAAAACCATCATTATTAGTAAAGAAGTATACATCTCTTGGCCATGTCAGACAGACAGATGAGGACAGCTTGCTAGCAACATGTAATGATGTAGGTTGGAAGGGATATTAGGAGGTTGTGTAGTTCAACCTCCAAAAACAAACTCAAATCCAATTTTAAAGGATTTGTTAGATTCTGAGTATTTTCAACAGTGGAGATTTCACAACTCCTCTGGGCCTCTACTTCAATATTTGATTCATCTCAGGTTTAAATAAATAAGGTATTAATTGATACTCCTTAGTTTTCTTCAGTTTACCATGAAACATCATACCTTTCATACCTGTGAGTATGTCAGTATAGTCAGACATCTCCTAGCAGGGAAATTCTTGTGCTCAGGCTACATTCAACTTCAGAATAGTTACTAGGATTAACTTTCATCTAAAAGGTGAAGATCTGTTTTAGCAAGGACTGATGTATAACAGCCTTTCATTATTTAAGGAAAATTATTACTAGCAGTAATTATCAATTTCCTCTTAGCAGGATAAGGCAGTTAATACTCCCAAAGTGACCAAATAAACATGAAATAAAGGACCAGATTACTACTCAAAACCCGGCATTTTTTTCCTCTAATAGTTTTACATCTAACTTCAGTTTAAAAAAATGCTTTGACTCTTACTTGAATCTTAAATTTGCTTTTTTTTCTCCCCAGAATAAGGGAATAAAGACCAAAGCAAGTGACAGGCTGCCTGCCTTCAGTTTATTCCTGCCTTTGTGAAGCTCTATGTAAAACCACTATAAATGCCATTAAAATGAACAGTACTCTCACTGCTTCATCTTGGCCAACTAGTGACAAAAGAAACTGAGGAACAGAAGTGAGCTTCAAACTACACATATGAAAGACGAAATTAAGAGTTTTCTGAAAGCATCCTCTAAGTTTGGTCCTTGACAAAGAATGTATTAAAACATTAAATTAAATCATTTCATGAACTAAAATACAATCCAGGATTCAAATGTGCTTGGTTAACAACACTCACACAACACAGAAAAACCACCCACAGAAAACTTATTTTGAAAATAAGCACTACACACAGAAAGAAAACACTTATACACAATTTGAGTTCATAGATCACATTAAATCTAAAACAAAACCTCAACTTTGTGGTGCAAGGACACTACAAAATTTCATTTGTCCTTAATGACAGTATAAAAGCCACTCTCACCTTCTCCAACCAGACAGTGTATTCCAAGCTTGAGAAAAGGAAAGGGTCACACAACACAGTGATGAAGACACGCATGTTTTCCTAAAACAAATGCAATATAGCTACATCAGCCTGATGTTTCCTGGGTCAAGGAGGAAGAGAACTAAGAGTTTACTGACTGGGGAGAAAGCTAGGAAGAGAGGAGGTAAGGGAGCTGATGGAATTTTAGCTTGAAAAAGTTTTGGATCACAGCCCAGTGGTACTTTTGTTGAAATCTATGGGAAGGTATTTAGTAAAACATCCTTTGATATTGCTCAAGAATTCAAAAGTTTAGATGTAATTCCAACAAGTACTTTCAGATAAAACCCCTGGCAATTACTACCCTACCCAGTCACAGCATGTACACTCCACATCATGCTTAGAAGAATGAGAATTGAGTTTTGGGAGCCACAGAGTACAAACAGCCCATCTGTTCTGCTCCTTCATGTATGCACCTACTGGCACGAATAAACTGCCTCAGAGCTGCTAAGAGAGGAAGGAATAAAAGAAAAAAGCCCCACAGCTTTACAAAATGGCTTTTCTTGTTTAAACACCATTCTCAGGCCCCATCTAGACTAAAGACTTAATGAGTGACAATTGTAGCACATCGGAACCAAAATATTATAAATCAATCCAACCTCACTGACAGTATTTATCACACATCCCTGCCTTGCAGCATGGGGTGCCTCTTCTGGAACAAATAATCTTCAAGGATTATTTGGAAACACCCTTCCTAATAATCCTGCACATTTCCCCCTCAGCCCCCAAGGTACTCTCTGCAGTTTGGGTGTAACTGTGCCAGCCAGGGGAGGCACTGCTGGAATAAATACTTGGTCAAGGCAGAGGTGAGACAAGAGTAGGGGTTTGCCTGGGAGAAGGTTCAGTGGCTGAGCACAGAACAGGTGGAAGCAGCTCCTGCTCACCACCTCTTACCTGCAGGAGAGGCTGGCATTAGTGGATGTGGTATCAGAACATGCACTTGATAATATTTATCTGTAAATGCAGAAGAGAAGCCTTACAGGCTCATCCTGTTCAAAGCTAAGACTGCTGTAGATGTTCAAAAGGTTCTGATGTTGCTGGATACCCTGATGAGAAAGGGCCACAAGATCTCCATAACATAATTAATTAGCACAAGATTAATCTCCTAAACTATTACTGCTAGACAAAAAATACATCTTTTTAACAGGCTTTTTTCATCATTATCACCACCTAACAAAGAGATGAGAAAGTAATTTTCAGCAAGAAGGTCACTGGAAGAGATCATTAGTCTCTGAGTCAGTTCAGAGATCCGTCTGTGCCACTTGTTTGCTGTAAAACTTCCACATCATTTACTCATCTCCTGTACTCTGATCACTCCCTTAACTCCTTCAACCATTGTACTGTGTACAAGTAAAAAACTGATCAAAAATCCTGACAGTTCTATTAGATAATGACACAATGACTAAATAAATGATACATTTATTTATCAATACAACTGTATTCCCCATTCTACACAGCCCTTCAGGAGTTTTCTTTAGTCACCTTTGATAGCCCATGAAGAATGATTCATAAAGCACAGGCAAATGAAAAGCAGACTGGACCTACACATGGAGTCCTTGAAATCACCGAATTGTACCTTCAGACCTAAATAAAACACTAAGACACCTTCTCATTTCTTAAATAATGGTAAAATTGATACGTATCTACTTGTTAATTCTAGCCCTGTGTACTTGAAACAGGCCTGCAGATGACAGGCTGTTTATTAGAATACACTGTTAATTTCTTGCCCAAAGTTAATACAAAACATTTTTACTACAAAATCCGTGTTTCCTTAAAATCCCCAAGCTTTTATAAGCCACACCCATTCCTTTATTTATTTTCAGTAAAGTTGAAAATTTAGAAAATTACTATGTGAACAACTATATTTTCAAACAGAGGTAGGAAATACAAATTTTTAGCACCACTAAATGACAAATCAAGTCCAGGACAATATTCAAACCTTCCTGCTTACAGTGGTGGAGCAACAAGCTGGGAACACAAACATCAAATACAAACTTTTTATCACACACATTACAAATTATTATGTAACTGAACATTATGCAACTTGTAAGTGTTCAGCAATTCTTGTTTAAAATCAAACCATAAACTGAAAATATTAAGAAAATTCCAAGAATATTTTTAAATCTTTGAAGCAGAGATAGAGCTTTGACCAATCATATAGCACCCCCTGGCAGACAGTGCTTAAAGTCAGCTGGGAGAAGCTTTCTGCATTTTATCTTTCTATTCAATACTAAAAGAGACTGCAACTATTGGGGCAGAGAATTAAAAAGGAATATACTAACAAATTAGTTAACCCACAGGAATTCAAATGATTTTGTGAAGAATTCTGTTGAGTAGTTGCTAAAATAAATAACACAAATGAAAACAGACAGATGAAAATAAATTTCTTTTTAACAAAGCAATTTTAAATGACAAATTAACACCACTTAGGCTTGTGTTGGGACTAAAAGACTACTAGAGATAGCTTCCATGTTGCCATACTTTGACAGAAACAGCAACATGAATAGGGGGGAAAAGGCACTTGGCAAAAGCATATTGATAAAATAACCTACCTCTCAGAGCACTGCTCTATAGTTCTTTAGAAGACAAACTCGGGGTACACTGCTGCTGGACACAGCATTTCTTACTACTTCCTGCAAGAAATCTTGTTTTGCGTGAAGCAGCCTTTCCTGAGCCTGGAAGATTTTCATTCCAGGTATCTTCTGGGCACTATAGCCCAACCTTTTTCCTGGGTAACTCACAGCCACCAGCAAGTGACCCTACAAACACTGTCTCCAAATCTAGGGGGGATTTACATCAGGTGTTCAGATTAACCAAGCTTCCTAACCAAATCCCCAGAAACCTTGAGCTTCTCTTCAAACCTATCATCATCTTCCCCTCAAAAGCAAAGAAAAAATGGCCTGAGCCACTGCCTCATCATCTTCCCCTCAAAAGGAAAGAAAAAATGGCCTGAGCCACTGCCTGAAATTCATAGCACAGTTCCAGCAATATGGCAAATTTTTTTTATTAATATGGTAATAATGAAGTAATGAGAGAACAGGGTGTGAAGTGAGATTTGGGGTTTGGGAGGAGAGGCAGGCAATACTGGTGGTCAGGGAGACATACAGTGTCACTAGAAACAGCACAGTCTGCACTACTGTCATCCAGAAAAGACTCTCCCTCATTAAAAAAATCCAAGCAGCCCTAAGATAAACAGGAATTTCCTTGCATGCACACAGTTAGTTAAAAAAAAAAAAAAAAGTAACAAAGGGCAAGAAATGGTCTGCCACAAGTAGAATTTCAAACAAACCCATAGCAGCCCCCAGTCTGCTGAACATGTTGTGATTTTACTGATAACACTAAGTTATTTAAGGTAATGAGAGAATTCGACTGAAGGAGGATTCTGAGTAGGATTCTGACAATGAAGTAGCAGCTTTTAGTCAGCAAGTCTCAAAATAATGACAGTGAGGTAACTCATAGTTGTAAAGGTTTTTGCAGGTGCTGGAAACTAATATGGGTTCAAAAGGAAACAAAAATTTCATGTCAGAAAATGCCATTTTTTACTTTCCATGAGCGCAGGAGTCACTAACAAGTCAGGAATTTAGAGTCTGGAATAATATAAAGGATAGGAAAAAGGAAGCAAATACTTGCTCTGTTCTTACATCCTTCTTAAGCATCTTATTTGAACTGCAGTTAACAACTTATGTGGATCCACTGCTGCTAGTTTTGTTCTTATATAATATTATCCACTGAGGTGCTTACAGCCACTTCCACATTGTTAGAGTTACAGGTCTGCTGTATGAGTTGCCTTCCTTCTCTTTCCCTTTGAAGATTTAACATTGTAAGCAAATGCAAGATGCTGTCTTACACCATGTTATCTTTGTCAAAGAAAATTTGCATCTATTACAGGCTGAACTGATAATTTCACATAGAATTGTTTTGCTTATTACCAGTGCAGGCACCAATACTGGCAGTTGAGGATGTACCTCCAATTTACACTGCATATTTAAAGTGTACTTTTCACATTTTTAAGAGATTGCATTGTACAGTAATTCAGCACTTCTAAATTGTAATTACAAGTTAACACTTGGATTACACTTTTAAAGCAAACTCTCTAGCAACAGGGCAACAAAGCACTGGGATAAACCAGTATGGGCTCTGTGCTGGCAGGCTCTAGTTTGGGCAGGGATTAATAAATTCAGTTTCCTTGCAGACTAGGCCACACAGACAGATCACATTTCAGGTGTTTGGGGTTTTTTTTAGAACCACTCACTCTGTACACTGCAAAGTCACCAGGTTTCTACAAATAGTAGAAATCCCGTTTCTTCATCCACCAGACAAACCAAAGAAGACAAAGTACATGAGCCTTGACAAAACCTTGATGGAATTCAACAGGTAACATGATTTAAATCATGCTTCCAGTTTGTGCTCAGATACTTGGATAATTCTGACAGAATTACAGAGCATGATGGCAAAGCTGATCATGACCTTTTCTGATACTGATCCCAGGGAAGCTCCATCCGTGCAAACCAACCACCCAATCCCCCAGCCTTCCTTACAGCACCTAGAACATTACTCATCTCAGCTCCAAGGAAAGGGAGACAGAATATGACAACTTCAAGAATATATTCTCCATATGCAGCACAGAGAAGCCAAAACATGCACACAGTTCTCCCTGACAATACTTACTGCAAGTACACATCTAAATCTGGATTAAAGTTTTTTTGAGGAGGATTTCAGTTTGGTTGTTCGTAAATAAGTTACTAAACATATTTTCCTGATGTTTGGCAATTAGTTCAGTTCTTTGTTTTACAGAGCTATTCAGAAGATATGTGATTTCTAGTTAATTTGCCCCCATGCAAACTTTACCACAGCAATGGCAGCAAGCACAACCAAAAAAGTGTCCCTTTTTTTGAAGATTGGTACATTATTTAACAAAACAGCTCGCTTTGGATGAGATCTCTTCCTGGTTGCATGGAAACAACATTCTCTTTGATTGTTTCTTAAGCACATCTAACTTTCCTTTCCATGGTAACATTGGATAAATTTCATTTGGCTTCTTTCATGTTACTGGTGAAACAGTTTCCACTTTCTTTTCACTTGTAACAATCCCATGTTGCTAATGGTCATTTTCCAATCCCACTGACCGAGGTCAAGGAAGTACAAGATTTATTCTGCTAAGGACTGGGACAGGAATCAGTATAGTATTTTCTGGAACTGATTGTTCAGGTTTTGGTTTACTCTTGCCGTTTTTTTGGTTTTTTTCTCCAAAGAAAAAAACTCAGATATACTACCATTAATAACTATACTGCAAAATTAACTTGCCAGTTCTGGTTGTTTCAACTGTTTTAATGCAAATTGTTTTGCTAAATAGAAGTATGCTGAAAGTACTGTGGAGACAAAATGCAATTAGTGGTCTTTTGGAGCAGGATTGTGAAAATACATTGGCTGGGATTATTCTTCTGATGTTTCTCCAATACAAATCCATAGTATGGATTTGGCAACCCAAACTAGCAGTGGCCATTCCTATTTTTAAACTGTAATGTGTAGATTTGCTCTGACTTGGGTACATTGTAGCTGGCAAATGTCTCATCTGCAATTAATGTCAAAATCTAATCATCTCTGTCACAAAAGAAACACGCTGGTACTAGAAGCAGTTGAAATCTGTGCATGCAAACAGAATTAGTCAAGGCACTTTCTTGCTGAATTACCTCCTGCATGTAAGTAGCAACTACTTTCCTAAAAAGAAAAGAAAAAAAAAAGGCAACCCCCCTCCCTCCCCCCAAAAAAACCCATTCAAAGCTTTAAGTGTTTTTACTCTTTCTAGAGCCACAGAAATAAAGGTGTTCTGCTCAAATCAGCACAACAGTTACTCTGCAAACGCTGTTTTGGACAGGAGATAGAGCAAAAGTTTCAGTCATGTGGAGCTAGAGATCAAAACTTTCTGTTCAAAATGAAATGTGTCCTGAATACGTATGAAAATTGGCACAATCAAATAAAACAGTGCCACTGTTTCAGGGGTTACACTTCAGCACTGAGTATCAACCATTGTGAGCTGCAGTTTCTAGGTATTTATCTACATTTAAAATTAGACCAAAATAAAAGGTTTAATGGGAGCCCTGGGTTCCAACCTCTGATCTAGGGACAAACCAGATACTTGAACTAGTAGCACTGTTTACTGTAAAATGAACATTCCTAATCTTCTCTGTGTTCTCGTTCTTTGGGTAATAACTTCTTTCCTACATAAACTCAACAGGCAGGACAGGGCATGTCCTCATCTATAACAAACAACAGACTGGTAGTAATGGCACTTTACAAATGGAGGGAGAGTGAAGAAGAGAAGGAAGGGAACCATATCCTCCTTTCCATGGTTAAGCACATTCATTTTTAGCCCAGTTCATAGATGATGCATCAACATAACATAATCATTTATTTTAAGACAAGAAGCTTGTCTAAGAAACTAGGGTTAGTATAGAGTATAATGCAAGTCTGTTTTCCAGACTGGGTTATTCTATCAGATTAGGTAAAGTGAAGCCTTAAACTAAAAAAAAAAAAGAAAAAAAGAAAATTAATTTGACAGCCTGTTAAGACAAGAGCAGTTCTGGACAAAGACCTAGAGATGGGTGTAACTACACAATCTCAGAGACAAACTGGCACCTGCTGAATTTTGATACGTGGCTAGTTGGTGCTGTTAGGATCCAAGACGGATCACTCAGAGACTTGTAAGACTGAGCTTTCAAAGAGTCTACATTTTGGTTAAAAATAAGTCCATCACTGGATTTAGTCCTAGAATCACAGAATTGCTTAAATTAGATGTTGCTAAAATGCAGCTAAAGTAATAGTTTACAATTCTTTTCTATTTAGATACTTATTAGAAAATTAATAAACTTAAACAGCCCTTATAGATCATAACACCATAAGCTAGCTGAATGACAAGAACAACCAAGTGATGTACACCTCAAAAGATGAGGCAGCATTTAAAGTTACTCTGTCCTGTTCTTCCTACTGACACCACCAGTTTACTCACTTGTAGCCATGATACCTGGAGGACATGCTGGTATCCCGTGATCAACTGCCCATCTGTAAGCTCCTTCACCAACTAAAAAGCTAGGAGACACAGAAGAGGGAGTTTAAACAAAACCATAGAACAAATCCCCCTTTGCTTGCAATTATTTTTTTCCATTTGGTTTGGTCATTTTTAAATCATAAGCTGTCTATATTTCACAGGACTGTCTGCTATAATTACATTTGGCAATCTTATGTAGTTTCATTAAAAGATTATACAGCTCTGACATTAAATTTATTACTGGACAAAACTAAGTGCTATTAAATTTGAAATCCATTAGAAAAGAGCATCAACTTTCAACTGCAGCTAAAACAGGACAGAGCTCTCGAGTCTTGCTCTCTAAAACAACTCAGCAAGATCCCCAATACCAAAAGTATGGAATGAGAAAGGTGAGAATAATAAGGTATTTCCACTCAAGCCAGCCAGTGCCAAAGGAATACCAACAAGTATTTTGGGAAGTACAACAAAGCTAAAAACTAACCTTATTTAGAAAGATTAAGGTCTATTTCATGGAGTTTTATCAAGCATTTGCAAATGAGACAAGCCCACTAAATTTGAAATACACTTGTAAAAATACTCCAGCCATCTGAGAAGCTGCTTTATAGTCAGTACTGAACACTTTACCATAGTGAGACAGTACACACTGCCGTGACAACAAACAAGAGCAAGAAATATACACACATGGAACTTTTAGGGATAGAAGAAAAAGCAAACCTCATGTTGTTTCCCCCTAAAAAATGAATCTTATTGCCAAAAAAAGGGTATGTAATAGCTGGAAATGAGGCACCTGCATAAAGCTGCTGTGCAACACAATAAAGGACAACTACTTCCAATCTTACTTCAAAAATGGACAATGAAGTTAAGAATAACACAACTGCCTAATGGACACAAGAAGCAAAGACTAGGAATTTTTAGCAAACTGGAAGAAGTTTTACAGAAAGAGCAGTGTTATGAAGATGAGTTTAAAGAAGTTACTCCAGCTACAAAGTAGTCCCTATGGCCATGTAGTTCTCAGTTTCTGAGCACACTATTGATACAGCAAATTTGTTGGCATTAATGCTGCTGGAAGTTTTCCTGACACCTAAAGCTTTTGTTATACAGTATTTTGTGGTGGTATTTTCTATCTTCTATAGGATTAAACCAATCCAAAGGTTTGATACCTCGGTCTTTCTTTACAAGTCTCAAAAAAGTTTGATCTAAATAAGAATTTGAATTGTTAAATGCATATTTCTTACCATTGTTAGTGCAGCTCCAGGTAAGAATTGTTCACGTTGCAAGATACTGTATGTTAAGTTATTGGGTACTTGGGCAGAACTCAAGCATCTACTGTTAGGTTAATGCTCAAGAAACAACTTGGCACTGACACATAACATAAAAAACTTTCAATATTAACATAAAAAAGATATGCAAACTGTAGCCAAACCTAATTTAGTAGTATTTTTCATTGTTTAAAAGAAGGTGGGTTTGGTCTTTACCAAACAATACCTTTTTGGGAGGTAAATAACCACTTCCTTTTCAATAAAATAATTTACAGAGAGAAAGGTTAAGTGGGAAAAGCATCAAACTCAGCACTGGGAGTTTGATAAATGGTAACTCAAGCACAGGTCAGTCAGAAACTTGTGTTTTACAAGCACTTTCACAACTGCCTTTTCAATACTTAAAAACAGAAAATGTCACTAGTATTTATAATGAATGCAGAAAAGCACCCAAGAGTGTCTCCTAATTTATGTGATGTGACTTTTAGTTTGCTCACATTTCTGTCCTTAATTCCTAGATTCCTTTTTCTCCTATAACACACAGAGTTTTAGTTCCAAAGAGTCATTAAATTAGTTATAACAGAACACTAATTGAGGTTCCATATCATCACAGAGATCATCCACCTTTTTTAAATTGTTCAGTTTGCATCTTTGAAGGACACTGTAATCACAGAAAAGTTAAACTGTTTACAAGACAAACAGCATCAGGATCTCAGAGCTTTGTTGTCTGTACACAAAACCAAAACTACCACCAAGCTTGATTTACTGGGAGAGAGGAAAGAGGGAATAAAGTCAGTGCACTATAGAAAGCAGTCAAAACCACCCCAAGCTTCAAAAGCCTTCAGGCTAGGTCAGAATACAATTTTCCAAAGGGAGGGGAAAAACAAATACACATAAACAAAGCATGAATGAGTTTATTCTCTGCTACACTGAAAGCTGGGTCTGGCACAAACAGGACAAAGATCTTTCTTGCAAATATATCAGACAGAGTACTGTAGTTCTTACAGGCTCAGAATACAGAAGATGAAAATACTCTCCCAGCAAGGAGGTGGTGCTCAGATGTCCTTCCCAGCTCCAGGCACACTAGGCCATATTAACAGAAAATACAAGTAAAGGCCTCTAAAATGGTCTTTTAAAGTGATTTTTCTCCAAGACCATGATTATGCTGCTGCTGAACACTCCAAACAGTGCTGTTTAATATGGGCTGTGGGGAAACAGGCTGCCCCAAGCCAAATAGAAGTGTCAGAAGGTTTGCTTCATGGTCAAGGTGATCCTGCTTACAATAAATCTGCTCTGTAACTTTTTATCATAGAACATAGCAATCACTCTGAAATCAGGGTTGCAAAGAAGAAATTGTTCTGAAGAAATACAGAGCAGAAATAAAAGGTGCTGCAAGCCTTCCTTCACTCTGGGAACTTTCATGACTGTGCACTGCCCTTAGACAATGTTTGTATCCTGCACACACTATTGTAAAGCTGCAAAGCAATTACAAATCCCTGTATATCCAAAGGGGGGAAAACCTAAGAAGGAATTCTTTCCCATACAGTTTTTACTGAGAAACTAATATGGACATGGACATGTCAATACTACTAAGAAGATCTAAGAAAGGAGACATTCAGGTGCATTTGTGCTCTCCTGCAAAGCTTACCAACATACATTTAAGAGCAGACAGATGTCAAGAAGCTTTTTTCCTTAGGTCAAGGTTTCATAGTAGGAAACAGAAAATCCTCAAGCTTATTACTACAAAACATCTAATCCATTACTCTGGGATCAAAGTCCATCCAGTTTGTAACCATGCTATTACAAAAGAACTTTCTTTTGGAATAGTTATACAGGGAACAAGAATATCTTCCATGAGATTATGCAATATTTACAAGTGTTTTCTGCTCCTGCATCAGAGAAAATCCTGACAACACCAAGGTGAATAAAGCGTGACAGATGTCAGGACCTTAGAGGTTCCAACAACTGCACCATGCATTCAGGGTTTCTCTAAACTTTTTAAATTTTATTTGGATAGTGGAATTCTGTGTTTTGAGACTGATCAATCAAGAGATTGATCCAGAAGGACACACTCCACAGAGCAATTTACAGCACATTAGATACATCAGTTCAGACACTTGATCCCTCCTTCCCAATAAGCTTAGCACCTCTGAATAACTTAATTCACACTCATTGGAACTTCTTCTACGGAAAATCAGAAATATACCACTTTGAATTGGTTTTGAAGTGCCACTATGAAAATGTATGCTGCACAGGGGTAAAAAGGCCAAGCAAACTGTCTCCACGTATTCTTTTATAGTGAAGAAGTTCCCTAATGCCACTTTTACTAACCTCACAGATCCTGAATTTTTCCTGTTTGGCCATGTGCCAAACATTTTTTGGCAGAAAACATTAAGGTAGCTTAGATCATGCTATAGAAAGTGTCTCTACCCTAGGTTTCTTTAAGCAGGTCCTTAGGCTAAGCAGTATCTGAAAGATTCCCCAATACACTATGGGCCAACGAGAACCAAGATGAAAATCAAGTATCTTTACAATTAAAAATCACTTCCTAAAATGCCAAAATATGGCTAATGTCCTGTCATTTGACTCTAAGTGTTCCCAGCTTGGGCAGGAATATAGTTCAGTCCCAAAACAATGTGTCTTGCCAGCCCCAGGCAAGGCATGAAACCCTCCACAGCATTGCCTTCAATGCACATGAACTTTATCATTCTGACCTTGACACTGTGTGTATAGAAACATCCACCACAGCAATCCCAAAGCATAACCCATCATATCCCACTAGTATAGACTGTTCCGAGGATAAAACAAACTGCCTTAATAAGATGTGCATTCAAAATCCAGGAGGGGGAATAGAGGAAATGAAAATACTCATCAGGTATCCCAAGTGCACAACATTTGCACAAGAAACTGTATGTGTTGGTTCCAAAGACAGCTCATCTCTCACCTGAACATTTGAGCTACCCTGTCTTTAAAAGCATCTGCTTGCCTTGCATAGTCCTCAAAAGATTTAGTCTTGCCCTTGGAGGGCAAGAGGATATAGCTCCTTTTCCACTCAGTATTTTTAAAATAATAGCATCATAAACTAGGTCATAAAGTCACAGCAAAATACCCAAGTGTTCTTCCTCACAATAATTCTGGAACACTGATGATACAAGTATACAATCCCAAGAGTTGCTCCTCTACCTGACTTCAGTACTACTTCTGGAACACCAAAAAAACATACTTCACACTCATTTCACATTCTAAATGTATCTCAGCAAAGCTTCATTTTCTTCTGACAGCTAAAGAAACAAGCAATTAAAACTACTGAAATTGAAGTACCTATTCTTTAGTAAACTTCTCAAAAATTACTCTGTTCTTTATCCATTGAAGTGTTAAAAATGTAAAATCTGTCTGTTGATGGTTTGATTTCAGGGTGGCTTTTTTTGATCTGTGAACTTTTTTTGCACATGACAAAACACTGAAATCCTCACTGTTTACATTGGGATACTGCACCATCCAGCTGTCGGCTACTTGGCTAATTTTACAAGACACTACAGTAAGGGAAATAAATTTTTTTAATCTAATAATTAATTTTTTTTAAACTATATAAATGCTGGTTTAATACTTCTGCAAATAGTGACCACTAGTTGGCAGAAGGCAGCAAGTTCTGCCAAAGGTGTGATAACTGATGATAGCAGACAATTAACATGAATGAATTATTCAAGTTCTCTACCTGACAATTTAAACTGCTAATGAAAATAAGATTGTTTTAAGAGCAATCAACTCTGAGACATTTCTTGGATTCTTTCCAAAGTGAGGCAATAACACTTGAAGTTACTCTGGGTTTAATACTTACCTCTGCCGTCTAAGTTCTATATCCATCTCAGTGAGGGACTGCTTGTTTTCATTTTTGTTGTAAATATTATTAAATTTATCTTTAAAATAAGAAGAAGTAACTAAACACTGCACATTTTCACAGAGCCACAAAGGCAGCAAAATAGGATTCTTTTCTATATTTTTAAGCTGCTTTTTGTTAAAGGTAGACAGAGGGAAAGGCAGTAGTATTTCCCTTTAATCTTGACTTTTTTGGGATTTTCAAGAGGCTACAGTATCAAACATAAGAATGAAGTAGGACAACTGGAAATAATCAGACAGACAGAAACTGTCACAAAATGATATTGCTATCTATATCTAATATTTCCTTCCACTGAGTGCATAAGAGGTTTCAAGATCAGAGAACAAAGTTTATCTTGTTTTAAAGGCACACTATCACTGCTATATAAACCAGCACCAAGCCTTCCTGGGTGAGATGAGACCTTCAAATATTGCATCCACGCAGCAGAGACCAAAGAGTGAAGAAAAGTCAAGCAGAACAAAGCAATTACCAAGGTGGAATTCTGCCAGCAGAGAGTTTCCCCTTCTGCCCTTCACACAACAATCTATTCGCAACCGAAACTGGATTCTTGATTCCTAAAAAAAAAAAAAAAAAAAAAAGGACCAAAATATTAAAATACTTTTCCTCATAGCACTACAGTGTTCATTTTGGCAGTGGAACTCAGCTTCCTTTAATTCCCATGGCTTTGTCAAGTCATTAAGAGACACCTTATGTTTCAATGTAGTAACAACTTTTTCAGTTTTCTCTTCACATGCTGTCAGTAGTGACAAAGCCTTCTAGTCAACACCTGCCCCACTTTTTTTTTAAAGAAAGAACAAACCATATTGAAATAGGAGGAGTGATCTCCTACCACAGAAATCTCACATAAAGTCTATTGTATCTAAGGGTCAAAGATGTTTATAAGCATTGATTTTTCTAGGTGGAATTTTCATTTGCATTTATCTGTCCAGAAGAGAAATTACAGATTTAAGCTTAACTGTCTCTCACTCTCAATTTCCTCCTTCCCCATGGCTGGAAGAATACATTTTGTAACAAACAAGGCTTGAAACACTTAATTTTACTATTTATTTTAGATTTATATCTACATGAGGAAGCTATTACTACAGTTTAGAACTATTCTAGGATAAAGAACAAAGCTTGAAATCTTGTCAGAAAAGTTATTCAATAGTAATAGCTAAGGCTGTTCATGTACTTAGAATGAAACCTCAACAATCCCTGTTTGGGACTTGATATTTGTTTTATACTGAAAGCTAAAACTAGACAAAAGAGAGAAACACATTAGTTCTCATACTTAATAAGTCCCATATGGAAATAAATGCCTGAGCACAAAAACAAAGAAAAAGCCTAATTTAAACACTTGTAATATTTTTTAACAACTGAATCTTACTATGAAATTATTGTTCCTCAAATTCATCTGAGCAAACTGAGTCCCACTGTGAATACTGTGTGGTATCACACAATTGTGCCAAGTCAAAAGATTATCAGTGAACTAATAAGACAACATGTTACATAAAGAAATTAACACAAACCAGCATTTCAGGGAGCAGGAATGCCTCCCCCTTTTTTAAAGGAGCAGAATTTATTTAAACACAGCAGAATTTATAATGTACCCCCCTTCAGGAGCAGTAGCAAAAAACCCCAAAATGGATCTTTGCACTTAAATCAGTAGTTAGCCTTGTAATACATAATTAACATACCACTCAGTGCTCCAACTGCTCCAAAATTCAATGACTTTCCATCCATTATACTGGCATCACATTCTATCTCACCCAGAAGGTTTAGGTTAGATCCCAATCCTGCATTTGTAAAAGGAGAATCCTAAAAATAAGAATTAAACACTGTAAGGCCATGTCCAGAACAGACTAGATCAAAACCTCTGTGTAACTGATCTGATGACACTGATCTTGATGCAGAGCATTTTCTTATTTTAATAGTTTAATCTTCCACAATAAAAACAAAGGCAATTTGAATAGAGCATCTAAACTTACTACAATGGACAGCTTTCACATCTGCAGGATGTGATATATCTCAAACGTAATCATGCACTCATATAAAAACCAATCACCCAACAATTTAAGATGATCATTTCCAGGCAAGCAAAAGCCTTATAATATGAGTGAAAAACCTCTCCCTCCCCCAAAGTACACACTTCCCTTGGTCCTTAACCCAACAAGTAACATTTAAATAACATCTTATAATCACTGCACAGACCAGTCTGCCTTTGCAACTCCTAAGTATAACACTACAGCAGAATAGAACTGTCCTTTTTCTGAACATTCTAACCCCATGACTGCAGCTCCACATGCAGAAATGAAGAACTGGCATCACTAAAAATTCACTTTGTAAAATTCTTATTCAACAATTAGCATAAGGACTGTGGTCTGGAAGCTTCTTGACCATAGAAACTATGGAACAACATTTTAACAGCATCAAAAACCTAACTCCTCTTTTGTTAACACCTTCTGTGGCTTTTAACAAACCCAAGGTTGTTGAAGAGTAAGTTCTGCATGCTAGAACTAAATCCCATTTTTATCCTTCCATTTCATCAGAGCATCCCCATGACTTTAAAACCAGAAAATTTCAAAGTAGAACAGTTCAGCAGTCTCACTGCCAGGCTCAATACAATCCCCTCTTCTAGATGCAAGGAATATAGGACCAAGAAAGATAATAGCTAAATCCAATTTCAGAGAAATGCTGCATGCTTTCAGAGTTTCCTATCCTTAAATTACAACAGTGTAACAACCTGATGTGACAGAGAACAATGTTTGTCTAGACCAGGCATGAACATGTACTGGAGAAGTATGACATCTCATTTCACTGATGAGTAATAAAAGCTGAATCAGGAAACAAATTACTGGAAACAGCTCAAAGTTCTGTCCTACATTTAAAATGAGCTGGATGGGGTTTGAACATATCAATTTGCAATGAATTTAAAGAAATAAAAGAGAGATGAGCACAAAGAAATGAAAAATAAACCTGATGTCAGTTAGCTTTTATTAACTTTCAAATGAGCAAGCAGTAAGTAAATTCAAAATCTGTTCTGCAAGATGTTGATTCAAATTTACAGAGACATGTAAAGAGTTCTCAGTGTTTGAGTCACCAAAACACTATTTTCCTGAAGAATCATGAATACAAGATCCCTGACTAATACATAATCATGAAACTAGCCTTCATTTTCTCCTTTTTACTTCTGAAGCAGCACAAGATATTTTCCTATTTTATTCTATCCTATTCTATTCCACACAACATTTCCTCCAATTCACTGCGTACATTCATTTTGTTTTTCATTTTGGCAGCTACACCTCACAACAAATGAGTAAATTTGAAAATATTTTAGGATAATGAAACATTTACAGTTTAGAGTGCACAAATAATTTTCTGTAGAAAGGGGATGGATGAGGAAAAATATGCTTAGAAACAGATTACAGCCTTGAAAAGGCAGAAGACTCAGAGCAGCTGCTGGCTAAACTGGCTTCATTGTTCCGCAGGCTCTACAAATATCAAGAAAATTAAGTCAGTGAGGTTTATGAAAAAAGGGATCAGAGAAGTGGTGAAAGCAAACAGTGGAAGGTACTTGAAAGACACAGTAAACCCAGGAATAGTGAGGACGAACAATGCTTGCTCCTAGTGCTGTCCAAGTGCTCTGCCCTTGGGTAATCAGAGTGCAAAGACCTGTGAGTCTGGAGATAAATCTCTGATGTTCTGTTCCAAAGACATTTCACTCAGTGCATTATACTCAAAAGAGAAGACTCAAAATCAAAAGAGTTTTTCCTCAAAGAGGAAAAATGTTGTGCCCCACAGATTTGTCACTGCCACAAAGCAGAGATAGCTAATATCTTAAGAGGAGATGTCCTGGCCAAATAAAAGGAGTAAGAAGGACCCACTAGGAAAAAAGTCCTGTTAACACTGCTAACACTGTTCAGAATCCCTCTGTACTCAAGGCACAAAGTCTCTACCATTTGGTAAAGGCAATAATCAAAAGAAAGCAGGGAAAAAAATACAGGATACAGAGTTCAGTTTATTTCTAAGGATGTGTGTGCTACATGCTTTGCTATAGCACCTTCACTGGCACAACCTCAAGGATGCACCAAGAGGTAATTCACTCAGAGCATCTAAAGACAAAGGGAACATCACCTATTTCTCCCTACAGAATATTTATCAGAATACTTCAGAATTTCTGATTAATAAGAACTCCACACAAAATTGCAGATGTCTCTTTGGTGGGATAACTCTCATATCAGGACTCAGAAGGAATCTTACCACTAACAACATGAGTTACTTCTCCAGTAAAAAGAAATCAAGAGTGAATTCCAAGCATCTGTTCAAAATTTCAATGGAGTTTCACTTATCTTGAGAATCAGATTGCATTCAATTAAGAAAATAGTGTCAGAATTCCTAAGAGGAAGACGGTTTAACTTCACATATCTGAAGGAATCTGAAAACAGCTTTAGAGAAACTGGGTGTGAACCCATGGAATTTTTGATATCTACCCGAGTGTCTCTGAGGTGAGATAAAAGCCTTTGAAACAAGGTGGGAGAAAACCTTTATTAATAAAATGGAAACAAGACATTCACACCTACTTCTCTGAATAGGTAAAGACACCACACAAACACAATCTCTCTTTGAAAAGATGAAGCTCTGCAAAGTCTGACCAAAAGATTTCAAGAGTCTGATATGCAAGTGGAGGAATATAACATATGAACATTAAGGTGTATTTTGAAATGAAAATTCAAAACTTTCAAGGAATGCAGAAACATTTAACCAGAAGCATGAATGCCTTCAAAGAGAGAAGAAACTGACCTAAGTGAAAGTCTCTTTATATCCTAAAACAGAAAAATA
This sequence comes from Zosterops lateralis, assembly GCF_965231275.1. Classification (NCBI taxonomy): domain Eukaryota; kingdom Metazoa; phylum Chordata; class Aves; order Passeriformes; family Zosteropidae; genus Zosterops; species Zosterops lateralis. The sequence continues at coordinate 6,701,256 of NC_139764.1, forward strand.
CAGCAATGCAAGAGCTGACTACCATAAAATGGGGAAGAACCCAACCAAAGCATGTGTCTAGGAAAAGGGAGGACAGGAAAGAGAAAAAGGTATCTTCAGGAGTATACTTTTATTTAAAACCACAAGCAGCAATCAGCCTTTGTGTTTTTAAGGAAAATGAAAAGGACAAGGAAGCAAACCAAGCCTGAGCTTTGCATGTTAACAGCAAGCCTTGCTACCATAGAATGGTAAGTGAAAAGAAAGACAAACAAACGTTACTCAAAGCATTTTAACAAAATGTAACTCTTCAATTATGTGAAAAATACTAGACTTCCTGGCAATTATGCCACAAAAAGTATCTCTAACTTACCATGTAAACCTACAGCAAAGAAGGTGAGAAAGCCTTAAGACCTGAAATAAGAGTTGTGTTTTCTCTCAAGTTATTCATCTTGCAAAAATTCTCAAGCTTCTTAGGTTCTATTTTTAGAAACCCTTTTTTATTCAAAATGTATTTATAAATGATCTGGCAGCAAATATAGGCATCCTGAAATTTCTAGCTGTGGTCAGAGTTTGAATGCTTGAAGATCTTACTCAGCTCTGTAACACATCTAGGCAAAGAGTTAAAATGCTCGTTTTTTAATGAACATGAAAGAACATTCCATCCATCTTATATACAGTTTTGGCCATGGCTTATTTGTAATTTCTAAAACAAATTCAGAGTCTACAGGCACTTCTTTCCACATACTGTAATTTTAAAACTTATTTTTCTGTGAGAATTTCATGACAATCAACAGTCTACAAGGATGAGCTACATCCCTTTCAATTAGAGGAGCAAAAATGTTTTTAAACAACACTATTATCATAAATTACTGTCAGTCACTCTGCTGCAAAATATAACAGTACTGCTTTTAACTGGAATTAACAACTTCCAGTTCATTACCCATTAGAAGTTCATCTATGGTGACTGCCTTAATACAACAAGGATGCTTCTGCTTGAAAGAGAAATCCTTGGGTCTAAGGCTGTATATTCCAAAGTCTTAATTACTAGGAAAATAATTTTTTTTAAAAAATCATCAAGAAAAAGGTTCTTCCACAGTAAAATTTCGCTGACAACCACAGAAACACACATTGCTTGAGTGTAACAAGTCCAAAACATTCTTTGCGTTGATCCACAATAACAACATGCAAAATAAACTGAGCAACTTCAGTAGCAAGGAGACTGGAACCCAAAATGTGACATCTGCTTCCCCATCAATCATATTAACTCCCAATTTAAATGATGTTCAGAAAGGATGTTCTACTAAAGTCAGATAAAGAAACAAGTAATCCACACACATATTAATACAGGATTACACTTAACTTAGAAACAATTTGAAATCATCATTCTTTACAAGCACTGTATGTTCCTGTCTCTAGTACCTGATCGGTAGACTTCAATAAATACTCTAAAGTCAAAGAAAAGCTTGAAATTGCATCATTTTCTCACAGCCAGACATAAATGCAAATCAACATGTGGTTCTGCTGAAAACAGCACGTTTTAAGTGGGTTGTATGGGGTCTCCTCCCCCCACAAAAAAAAAAAAACTGTTTAATAATTTCATCATGTTCAAAGGAAAATCCAGGCATCATATGATGGCTGATAGCAAGAGTGCAAAAATTAACAGTACTGCAATAATGACTCTGTAGAAGTTAACAGAGTAAATAATGGTCTTATGAAATACCTTGTCCAGACCATTTTATTATCAAAGGCTGACAAAAGTAACACATGCATTTATTTCTCTGCAATGCCAGAGTTCTCACACCAGAAAACAAACCTGCCTTAATGACCTTACCAAATACAGCTGATGCTTATGAAGACCAGCACAGCTGTTTTAACAACATTCTGTGTCAGTTTTGTGCCTTTGCAAAAGAAATTCGCCTTTTCCTCTAGTCAACTAACAGCATTATTATCCTATTCACAGAACAACATTTCACTTGAGTTGCACAGTCTAACAAAGAAAGGCAGTTCTTCCTGCACTTAGAGCCTGAAAAAATAAAACACAGACAGCATACCACAAGCAAACTGTCAGCTTGCTCATAAAAGATCAAGAGCAACTCTTGTGCCTCAACAAGTCTTTGAAGTGATGCCTTTTGGATGAGCTGGAATCCTGTGTACCAGGAGTTCTGCAATTGAGCGGAACTGAGGAAAAATATTCATCTTTTGTGAGATTTCCACCAAAATATCAAGAAGTTACAGTCAGTATACTTTACAAGGAAATCTGTTATCATTTAATACGATCTTTTGTTGTTCTACATCTCCATTTGTGTTACAGGAAGACAAGAAAACAAACAGTTTCACACACATTTTTTGTTATGTATCTGCCAACTTCAAATGCTAAAACACATTATGTTTATGCTAAAGCATAAACAAAAGGGAGTGACAGCTCACTAGAGAAACTGTCAACACAAACCTATATTTTTATTCATAAAATCTTGCAATTAATGAGAAAAACTATTCTGATTGCTTTGTTGACTTGCCATGTGCAGTTTGTTTTCCATAGAGCAAGAGAAAAATCACCAGTACTAAACCAGAAGATGCAGCTCCAGAAATGACAGAGATGTCTGGAGGTGGTGTTCAGACCAAAGTATGAGTAGATACAAACCTTTCCATATTTTGGAAGCTGACAGTCTAACACTTGGGAGTTTCTCATACCAGATCCAAAAAGCTGCCACTGCAAACCACACCATTTTCTGGTTGAAGTACAAATTTGACTTATCCTCAATGCAACTGCATAAACTAACTACTTACATCTACAAGAAGCCCCAATCCCAAACCTAGTACTCTCTATTACAGTAACAGACAGAACCTTCAATTAAGAGATTATATACATCACTTAATGAAAGCAAATAATTGCATTAATGACTGCAGTGCAACCAGAACAAAGTAACATTTTACTTTAAAAACGGGGAAAAAAAAAAGTTTTGTGCAACAGAACACATAAAAATAGTACCTAAGACAACTGCAGTACCAGAAAGTGGAATGACAGCAGGCATCAGCACAGTACTAGCAAGACAGATAAGGAGAAAAAGGTCTCTGATTGGAGTAATTGGAAAAAACTTTCATTTCATCTTAAAGCCATAACTTGCTCTACAGAAGCTATTTCAGAGTATTTAAATCTACTAAGGTAAAAGAAAAGTCTCTTGGGGATAAAAAAAACATAAAATATTTACTCCAGACACAGCTGCAAAGAGATCTATAACTGTTCGGTTAAGCTTCCCAAAATACATTTTCCTCTGTAGCTCAGGAACACGATAAAAATCACAACCCAAAGCAGATTTTTATTTTTGTTTCCCATTGAGGAGGGAGCTGACACAGAAACCAGACTGGTGGTGTGAGAGCAGCCTCAGTGAGCTTAGGGAAGTGCACCGTAAACAATCCCATTAGAGAGACACCCACTGCTTTCTGAGCTATACTCTAATGTGTCAGATAACACATGAAAGCAGATCTGAAAAGCTCAGGGAGACCCAGAGCAGTGCTGGAAGCCAAGGCACTGGCCAAGCTCACAGTGTGACTGAAGCCTTGGCTCCCAGTCAGCATGTCTAACACACACTGCAGCCTGCACTCACTGCCTGCCTTACGCTCAGCCCATCGAGTACATTAATGAACACTTCCCCAACATCTGGGGAAGCAAATTCACTGCTAATCCTCTTGGAATACCACCATAAATGCCAAGTGCAGGAAATTATTTTTACAGTATAACACTTACCTTGCCTTCCTTTTTTCTTACAAATAAAGTTGGAGAGGAAGAAGCAATTACTACTTACAGGAGAAAAAGAATACCTGTTTCCATCATTACTGTCATGAGGGATTAGTGGATCTGGGACAATGACCAAACTGCCTCATTTACCTCCCAGAAATGCTTAGCTTTACTCACTTCTACATTATTTCATGGAGACCTTCACTGAAGGCAGCTGCTATAAAACATCTCATCAGTACAAAAAGACACTTTTCCAAAAACCTCACCAGCAGCTGCTCCTCAAGATGTTCTATCTTAATTAACAAGTACTGTTTTGAAATAAAAGTGTTACTTGCCCTATTCCTCTGCACAGATTTTATCATAATAATCAGAACCAGTAGGATATTTTTTCTCCTCTCTAAGAAGCAGAGCCATAACAATCTGTCTGTAGCTCAGCAAAGTGTCCAGTAAGTTTTTAATCACTGCATTTATTCTTAAAGGGTAAAGACTATTTGATAAGGCATCCCCCTAAGATGAGAACCAAACTGCACCAACTAGAAAACTTGTATTCAAGTTGCATTTTTATAAAGTACTTAAACACATTTATACCAAAATACAGTGCAAAAGCAAAAGATAAAATTAGAATAGCATAAAAACAAATATTAACTGAGATCTCCCATTTAATACCCCCTACAGAAAGGTCTGGAAAGATTTACCCAAGAGATATATTTATTACAAGTCAATTCATACCTCTAATTCTATAAGTGCTGCAGTCACTGCATCTGTTGCAAGAGCACCAGCCTGTAGCTTTTCAATTGCCTGTAAAACAGAAATTTTAGCTGATGATAAGGAAATTCTATTATTCTGTGACTGAGCCTTACATTTTCCTAGTCCTGTATCAAATAAAATCTACATCAAATCAGTTTAAAATGTAAAAGGGTATAAAAACAAGAGGCACTGGAAAAAGTCAGTATGAACCGTGTGAGAGCAGATCTGAAGGTATGATTTTACTACTATGACCTTGTGACACCACACTTAGTAGCAGATTTCTGCATAGTCAAATTTATATTAAAATAACTTCTTATACTTGACGTCCTCAAACACCAAATGTTTCAGTCAACAAGTTTCCACTTTTCCTTCCAAGACTCAACAAAAATTTCTAGTACCACATATAGCAATTCCCATAAAATTGAAGAGAATGTCACAACCTCATCTAACAGCAAACATGAATCAAGTAAGATAATGTCACCTTCAAATTATGTCCACCCACAACAATGAACTTGTAGAGCCTAATGGTATTTATTAGATCCATACTGAACAAGACCTTACAGTCAAGCTTTCTCAGGGGACCCCAGAAAACAATTCTGGCTGCAAGACAAACCTGAAATTGCTTGTTCTTAGCAGAAGTTATTGATGTTGGCTACTCAACTCAAGAGTAGCTACACAGAATCTCAAACTGGACTTGAATTCAACAGCAGATCTCACATAACTAGCTGGAAATTACTTTCACCAAGGCTAATAAAGCCAGTGTTAAGCCTGGATGATTTGTGAGGCCTCTCATTACAAAGTTAGATTGGTATTAGGATTGAGCAACAAACTGTAACACAAAGTGATAATTATCAGAGACCAACTCTGAGACTCTTTTAAAAATCCTGCCAAGCTCCCAAGCTCCTCCTCCCTGGAGAAAGCAAAAAACATTAAAAATTTTAGAGAGAGGTCTTCCAGCAACTCATTCAAGGCTTAAAAGACAGGACTTGCCAGTTCCAAAGCAAAGTTCTTGGAAGAGATGAAAACATATTAATTTCAATGGAAATTAAAAACTCGCCATTTCTCCCTTTCCAACTTTGATATTTTTGGTTGTTTTTCCTGTTTCTACCTCCCTTCCTGTTGAGAGGGTAAAAGCTATGAAGAAGAAAATAATTCTAGAAACCCCTACATTCACAGAACCACTTGGATGCTAGAGTTTAAATAAACTGGAAAGTGTGGACATGAAAGAAATCAAAATACAGACACTATATTTAACTCCAGACATCCCAGAGAAGTGCAGGAAGCTGCAGGAATATTCCTCATAGGCACCACTGTGACCTCCTCCTGCTCTCTCACTGTTCCTTTGGTGTCTGCCATTTGCCAGCACTGATGAGAATGTTGCTGCATCTCACAGTCACTCACTGTCCTGCCTCTGCATCATGTTCACTGCTCTGTTTTCCCTCATTTCCCTATATAAACACACACAGCCCGAGCAGCTGAGTCCAGACATTTCTTGTGGGCCCAGTACAGGACTGTGCAGTCACACTCACCTTCTGGCAGGCTCTTTTGCACACATGCTTGTACTCTTTAGCTTTGGATTCGGAATGATAACCTGCACCTGCAGTTGAAGCAAAAGGAAAATATACTATAATACCTGGCAAACTACAGCCTGGAGTTCACAGAGAGATTTAAGGCACAGGCAGATAGAACATTCCTTATTCTGGCATTTCCTTTTTCTGCCAATGATTGACAACTTAATACACTCCAACACAGAATCAAACACACTGAGTAAAATACAGGATACAGCTCATATATCCAGAAGCATGCAGGTATAAATATCAGCATCAATCTTTTCTTATTAAAATGTTCCAAGAGATTCCAGTTTTGCTCATTCTTGGAGGATTTCCAGCACAGCTTTTTTCTTTACTGTCCATTGTTTGGCAAACCATTCAGTTTTACATCAAACTCTGATTTTCTTTTTACTACAATTACCACTTTGTTAATTTTTTCACATTTATGCTACATTTTTAGAGCTTGTCACTCCTGACTCAGAACAAGGAGTTCCTTGAAATGAACATCATACAGATTTTTCACCTTTTCCTTATTTTCAGTCTTTATATCTATCCCACTGTACTGAATCACTCTGCCCTACTTTGAAGCCACTGTCCCTACTTCTATACCTGAAAAATTTATCAATGCCACCATTCAACTAAATGCAGCATCAGAAAAACAAGAGTGGCACATTTATATTTAAAATTACTTCTATTTTACCAGGTTTTGCAGCTAAAGGTGTGCTTGTATTTATCTCAACTTTCCTTTGCTCATCTTTAGAAATATTAGTTTTGAGAAACTCTAATAAAATAAGCTTTAACACTAATACCAAAGTGACCCAGTAAAGGACACTATATTGAGCCATTTCATTTGCTCTTAAAATAGAATACCAAGGCCATCAAACGTCAACTCAGAATAAATTATTTGAGGTTTGGGGTTGTTTTTTTAACCTTAACAATTTTATAAAGCAAGTAACATGTTGGCTTCTCAAGTATTTCAGGTTTGACCAGGCCACTTTCCTCTATTTCACCTCATGTACTCACACAGATGCTCAAAACAAATATACACCCAGATATAAGCATTGTTAACTTCAGAATTCATAGTATTTAATAAAGAACCTATGAGAAAAGAATTTATGAGCAAGACACATATAACATATAATTTTGGTATCAGATCTGAGTAGAGTAGAAAGAATAAACAGTAACTCACTTAAACATGAACAAGATCAGAAAAACAGACTTGGAAGAAAAATGTCAGAAGGGTAACAAGAGTTCTGCAATGAACAGCCCAAGGAGATTTCAGAAGGTCTTAGCTGGACTGTCCTCATGGACAAGCCAGACAAGAAACCATCAGTAATGAAAGGACTGTATTTGATCCTTCCATAGATAAAGAAGCAGATGAAATATCTCCTCTCAATCTGTAGGTTTTCCAAGCTTAGCAGACAACTGCAGAATATGACATTTTATAGTCATTTAGACTTTGGGGTTTTCTTTGTCAGGGAGAACAAAAACACCACCCAGAACACCCAAATAGGTACATTTTGATTAAGAGTTTCCAGTGCAACTCCCAATCAAACTCCCCATTCTGAGACTTGCGCACAGAGTTAGTGTCACTCTATTAGCACACTAGTAGCCCAAAGCCACTATAAAATTTTTGCTGATATCTAGTTTGATATCAAAATATTAATTATTTCCACTGCATTATTCCCACATCTTACCTGCATGGACAAGCACAAATCCCACTCGTTTCCCTCTTTGGGTTTGCTTTGTTTCGGGCTCTTTGACCACCACTTTTACAGCTGTAACCTGAGATGATTTGGAAGGTAAAACTTCTACTGAACTTATCCCCTTCTCCATGATCATACATTGGGATCACCATCTTCTACTGGGAAGAAGCACACTTCCATTCAAAAATAAACTCTGGAGAGAAATCATCCTAAAACCAGAGCAGATGTGTAAGTTAGACAGTGATTTCAAGAGATGAATTTCACACAAATAACCTCAAAAAGAACTTTTGGGAGAGAGGTTTGAACCAAAGGGAACACACCTCTTCAAAGCAGCTTCTGACTTCTGCCTCATCCCTTGCCAACAGCATCAATGAGACCTAAAATAATCAAAGTTCATGTTGCAAGCTGAAAGGAGCCTTTTCACTACACCATAACTTGAACCTAATGCTTGTGCCAGACACTGGAAGGAACTGTTAATATAAGTTTTGCTTTCCATGGTGTCCTGTTTTCCAACAATACAACTAATTTCTCCACCCATCACATTTAACTAGCACATGAGTAACCCTTTAAAACACCACACCTTTTCCTTTCTTTTGCAGGGAATACCTGTTTAAGAGCCTATAATGAACTCCTATTCTTTTATACTGCTTCATCCCATTTCCTTATAATTCCCCACTAATCTGCAGCAGAAAAAGAAAAAAAAATTAACTTTTTTTTAATGACAAAGTATTTCTAAAACAAAACCAAGTAAGCCTAAAACAGCCAAATAATGTTTGTCTGGGTAAGTAGAGCTACCATGATTACTAGTGAACCACAACTTGCTTAAGCCAAGCTCAAATAATTTCGTAACTATACTGGTTTTGATGGATACCCTTAAGATGTTAAGAAAAATAATGTTTATAGAAAACTAATGGAAATATTGTCAGTACTGTCTGGTACATGAAACAAAAAAGTAACAATACAGAATGATGTATTTATCAGCAGTAGCCAAACAACTTCTCTGTATTTACTACTACCCTTATCCACAACTTATTACATACTAATCCTGACACAAAAACGTTTGTCTAGTTCAGCAGGTAAAACAGAAACAGTGACATTCCACACGTGGAATTACTTAAGGAAGTGAAAAGCACATAGTATTAATGCAGAAATGAAGAAAACCTCTGTAATATATTAGGAGAGTTTATATATTAAGAATCAGATGAAATTTAAGCTCCCTTCCAATCCAAACCATTCTCAGACTCTACACCTTCATATTCCAGTATAATGTCTACCACTCCCACCATCTCAAAAAGGACTTTGTAACCCAAGAACACTGGAAGGTGAACAGAAGTGGGAAAATGAGATGTTTAATGCGTAAGACTTAAACCACTGACTTTGCAAATGCTGTGTGGCTTACTCCAGCAATTAAATACCACTCCATTTAAATGGCCCAAACTATGCAAATGATGTTTGGCAAGATTCAGCACTGCCACAAAACAAACCCACTATTTAACAATTCTTTTCATAGGAAGAATCAGCACAGCTCTGGAGGAAGTTATTTATTTACCATCATTTCTTCTTAAATGCTAAACATGCCTAGTAACCTTCATACATTTATAAATTCACTTATCAAAATTAAATATGAACTCCTTGCTATAATTATATTTGTCCTGATACAAAATGAAAGGCCACTACAATACACAGGCTCTACAGAGAGAAAGAGTGTTTATGGATTACATCCAATTGTAATGGTCACTTCAAAAAGCTTCAGTGCTAAAATTAAAAGTATTCATCACTGCACTTACTTCCTTTTTACCAATAACAGTAAAGAAAGCTCCAGCAGGCATTGCTCCTCTTTGCTGCATCTACAGAAAGTCACTCCTGCTATAAGGGCACAGCACAGACTTCGGTAAAGACAGAGGAGCAAGTAAGGAATTTAAACTCTCCCAGGAATGAAAGAAATAGTGCGGTGGTAGGAAAAGCAATGATGAAGAGAAAATGGCTTTTAAAAATTAAGATGGAGATGTCACTTCAAGACTTACTAACAGTGTAACTGCAGGCTGAAAATCCTAATTAGGCCTTTGCAGCTAGGTCTAAGGATGCGTTTATTTCTGCAGACAACATACAGGCAACCTATCTCTCTCGTTTGCTTCCGCTTCTAACACTTCCTCCACACCAACTCAAACCCCTCCCACCTCAAGTTGTTCAAGTCCTTTCACATTTCATTCACAAACCTGCTGCTTCCACTTGTTAAGCTCCCACCGGACCCAACTTTTCCCTTTCAAGCCTCTTCTAGGATTTATCACTTCTCCCTCCTGGCTGCCAAACTTCCACCGCTCCTGACTTCCCTCCTCCTCGCTACACACCCCCTGCTCTCCCTCCGTGCAGCGGCAGAAGCGGTGGAAGAACACACAACAAGGAGCCTGCTGGAGAACAGGAACCAAAGCGATTTGCCCGAAACAGCCACTGAATGCCCTGACCGCGCCGCAAAAGTGACTCCGACTCCCGAACAGGCTCCGGGAGAAACACAAACACAAGCACACGGCGGGTGAGGCCGGGGCAGCCCGTCCGGCCCGGGGGAGCCCCCGCAGAGCCCCGAGTCCCCCCGCCTCCAGCCCGGGCCCGGCGCGCTGCTCTCGCCGCCGTGACGTCACGCGGGGCAGCCCCCGCCAGCGGACGCGCGGACCGCCTGAGCCCGCGCGCGGCCGCCTCGCGGCGCGGCCCGTTCCCGGCGCGCAGAGCCCCGCGGGCAGGACTCGCGGCAGAGGCCGTGCCGGGGAAGGCGGGGGCGGGGGCGGCGGCTCGGGGCAGCCCCGCCACGGCGCCCCACTCACCCTGCACCGCCGCCATCCGGGACCGCCCGCCCGCCCGTTGCCTCGGTGAGCATGAGGCGTCCCGCCCCCGCCCCGCGCCCATTGGCCGGGCCGCGCCCAGCGGAAGTGGCGCCGGCGTTGATTTGCGTTCCGCGAGACCAATGGCGCGCGGGGCCAATGGCGCGCGGGGCGGGCAGAGCGGGGCCGGGGCCGGGCACGGGCTCCGGGCAGAGCAGCACAACCCCACAGGTACCATCCGTGTCTCAAGGGATGCACAGCGACCTCCGGTGTTGTTACCGTGCGCCCCAGGGCAATATACCTGTATCTCATCTCAATATACGTATTTACCGTATCGATATACGTATAATAGAATGTGTATCATACCTTTAGATCTATGCAATATACATAAATATCATATATTTCATAAAATGTGCAATGTACAAATATATAAATATGCTACGTACCTATATATCATATCAGTACACATATTTCTATCAATATGCAGATAGTCTATCAATACACATATATATCGTCCAATATGCAATATATCTATGCCAACATACAATGTAGACGTATATCATCAATATTTATACAATATGCAATATACATACATTAATAAGCAATATACATATGTATCATATCACCATACATATATATAATACAGTATGCACTGTATAATAAAATACACAATATACACATTTATAGATATGCAGAATACATATATATCTAGACATGTGACTTCTGATAGCTGCCCAAAACTAAACTTATTGATTAAAAAATATGTTTCATAATAGACTTGCTAGGAAATTCTCACAATAATCAGATATTTTACATTTTTCTGCTTCAATGAGTATTTGACTATTGTGTTCTGCTAGAGATACTAAGTTTTTATTAATTTCTGTCCACTTTGTTGTAGATGTGACACATTGTTTTCTGAAGCTGCCTTCCCAGGATCAAGGACAGCCGTATATGAATCTCATTTCCATGATACCTTCTCTGATGGTCCCATCATCAGTCCTGGGAACCAGCTATGTATGTGTGAGACACTTCATTATCCCAGTCCACAATGTCCACTGTTTCCAAAGTGCCTCCACGCTTCCAGCCCCTTTCTCCTCTTCTTTGTAGAACCATGAAATTAGTCCAGATGTCCTTATGGATTTACTTATATTGTAAATTTATTTTAGCTGACACCTCAAATTCTCATTTGCAAAGCTCAGCCTGTTAAAGTTGAAACTCTAAAGCTTTGATTAGATCAAGGCAAGGCTGTTCTGTTTGCAGAATTCACTTGATCTCTTGCTCAAGCTCCACCACGTGATGTGAAGGGATGTATATGATACAGAAGATTATCCTGACCCTTCTAGATGAAGATTTTAACTGCTCAGTTTTGTTTTCCTAGAAGTAAGCCCAGCATGCAGCTGTTACACTGGTTCCTGCAACAGTGCACACTATCATTCCTTCTCTGCAAACAAGCTGAGAGAAAATCACCCGCTTCAGCCAAGCTACAATTTTTGTAAATAAAATTTCTACGGCACCTCGCTGACAATGAATTCATTCGCTACTAATAAACGCTGTCTTTCTAAGTAAACAATTTTAATAATAATAATAAAAAGCTGTGTGAGTAATGTAGCAGTGTTTTGGTCCATTTGCCTAGCAGATGTTGTTTTCTCCATCAGAGTAAAGCGCTGCCTCCTCGTCCTTCCATCCTTTCCTGCTCCTTCCCCTCTGGAGCGCGTCCCCCCGCAGGCAGCGCTGCCGCAGGTGCCTCAGGAAGCTCCTGACGGAGGCAGAGTTTTCCTCCCGGCAGCCGGACACCTCCTCACGGAGCGGGGAGCGGTCGGCCAGGCAGCAGCTCCTCGGCCAGGCCGGGCGTGTCCAGGCCTTTTCCTGGGAGACACAGAGCGATGGAGGGGCCGGGGGGCTGCGGGGCCGGGTCCCCTCGGGCTCTCCCGGGGACTCCGGGGCCTGGCCGGGCCGCCCCAGCCGTGCGGGTGGTGTGGAGAGCACCTCGGGCACGTTCTGGGCTCGGGCTCGGGGCTGGGGCAGAGGAGCCCCGGTGCCTGCCCGGGCTTTCCTCTCCTCAGGGGCCGGTGCTCCTCACCCCACACCTGCGGCTGCCGCCCCCGGCCCCATGGCCCCTGCCCCATCGCCCCTGGCCCCGGCCCCATCTCCCCTGGCCCCATCGCCCCGGCCCCATCGCCCCGGCCCCATCGCCCCTGGGCCTGCTCCATTGAAAATAATAAAATTTTAAAAACTCCTGAGTATATGTTAAAAGTCTAAATTGTTAGAGCCTTTAATTGTTGTGTAATAAGTATATTGATGTTTTAAATAATTTGTAATTGTAAGTTCCTGTACTGTGGCAGTCGGGAGCCACCTCCATAGTCCCCCTGGAAAAGCAGGGGGCCTATTTAGTCGCTAAAAGCCAACAGCCCCCCCACCGACACTGGAGCCGGCCCGCCCGCGGTCAGAGCCGGGGGGGGGGGGGCTGCGGCCCACTAATATGTAAATTAGAAAAACCCCAGTGTAAACTGGGACACTTTTAGAACCAAAGGTCCCCCGCCAAAACAAACCGATGTAAAATCTGAACCCACAAAAGACAGTACTGAACTGGCTATACCCTAAAATGTTGATAAACAGGTTTTTTGTAACTCGCTGTAACTTAAAAGTCCCCGAGGGGAGGAATACCCCCGGAACAGCCCGACAAAAGGTGAGCTCCTAGCACGCCTGCGAGAGCGAGGCTCCCGGCTCTGCAGTGACCAAAGCTGCAAAGCCGAACAGACCCTTCTCCTCAAGGTGAACCAGGAAGAGCTGACCATCCCTCGAGCCACCCTTTTGAGAGCTGATCAATAAAGGCATTTTAAAGAGAAAAATACTATCTCCGCCCATTTCTAACACCATCGCCCCTGGCCCCATCGCCCCTGTCCCTGCCCCATCGCCCCTGCCCCATCGCCCCCGGCCCCATGGCCCGTGCCCGGGGCCCGTCCCTCACCTCTCCGGGCCGCCCCTGGGCTGTTCTCCGCAGGCTGCAGCCCAGGCACAGCGCGGCCAGCAGCAGGGACAGCGCTAAGAAGCCGCAGCAGTGCAGCCGCACGGAGCAGGGCCCGGCGTCGCCCGTGTCGGGCTCCGGCCACCGCCCGTCCCGGGCCGGCACCGGCAGCCGGGCCGCGCTCCCGGGGGATCGGCCCAGAGCTCCGGCCGTGCCGAGGAGCAGCGAGGCCGCGCACAGCCCCAGGAGCAGCGAGAGCCCCGGGCGGGGCATGGCCGAGCTGCCCCGGGGAGGAGCTGCGGTCCCTGACCCCGAGCCCAGCGGTGCCCGGGCCGTGCCCGGGGCGGTGGCAGCGGCTGCGATGTCACAGGGATGTTGCCCGGCAGCCGGAGCTGGGAATGGCCAAGGCCAGCCCAGAGGGTCTGAGCCAGTGGCTGCTCTGTCTGACTCTGCCATTGCCTTTGACAATGAAGATAAGAGATACCGCTAACTAGGAGAGAATCCTAATTAGATCTTTGCATATACTTGGGTCTCAGGATATATTTATTTTTACATATGGTTGACTTATCTCAATAATTTCATAACATTTCCTCCTCAGCAGGTCAGTTTGGTCAAACCACTTCCATCTCAAAATATTAATCACGTCCATTTACATTTCATTTAGGAAACTGCTTCTTCCACTTTGTAAGATCACATTGGACCAATCCTTTCCCTTTCAAACTTCTCCTAGTATCTATCAGTTCTTCTTCCTGGCTGTCATACTTCCATCAATCCTGATCTTGACCCTCCTTGTCATACAGTTTGCTGTTGTACCTCTGGATAGCTAATGAAAGAATAGTGGAGGGATTACATGGTAATGTGACGCCTAAAGAACATGAACAAAAATAATTTAAGAACTTGGAGGTGCTGGTCTGTGAAAGGCTGGACGTGATGTGGGGATGTGCCTCTGGCAGCCCAGAAACCAACCCTGTTCCGGGCTGCACCAAAGCCCTGTGGGCAGCAGGTGAGGGGGGATTCTGCCCCTCTCTGGTGTGACCCCACCTGCAGTGCTGTGTCCAGACCTGGGGTCCCAGCACAGGAAGGACATGGAGCTGTAGGAGTGAAGAAGCCACCAAGATGATCAGAGGGATGAAGCAGCTGTCCTTGAGGAAAAGAGATTTGGGGTTGTTCAGCCTGGAGAAGAGAAGGCTCAGGGATGACCTCACTGTGGCCTTTCAGTACCTGAGGAGAGCCTACAAGAAAGATGGAGAGGCACTGTTCACTAGAGCATGTAGTACACAGGACAAGGAGGAATGGATCCAAACTGACAGAGAGTTAGGATGAAGTTCCTTCCTCCTCAGTTTCTCCCTCAGGTTAGGAGGAAGTTCTGAGCTCTGAGGGTGCTGCGGCACCGGCACAGGTTGCCCAGAGAAGTTGGATGCCCCATCCCTGGAAGCGTTCAAGCCAACGTTGGATGGAGCTCTGAGCAACCTGGTCTCCTAGAAGAAGCCCAAAGCTGTGACAGCACCGCAAAAGTGACTCTGAATCCTGAGCAGGCGCCGGGAGACAGACAAACACACGAGGGGGTCCCGCCGAGGCAGCAGGAGCTGCTCAGCCCCTTCCGGCCCGGGGACCCCCGCAGGGCCCCAAGCCCACAGGGCAGGGAGCGGCCGTGGAGGGAGCGGGACGCGGGGCCGGGCAGGGCCCGAGGCTGCCGTGCCCGTGCTCGTTCCCCGGCGGGCTCAGCTCCCACAGCGAGCCCCGGCCCGGGCGGACCGAGGAGCCCCCGGGCCGCCGCCGCCGCCTCCTCCCGCCGCCCGGCCCGTGACGTCACCCGGAGCGCCCCGTGACGTCACCGCGGGAGGCTGCGCGCGGCCGCCTGGTGGCGCTGCCCTCAGGGCCCTCAGCGGGCCGCGCCCGCCAGACCAAAGGTTTTAAAGGGAATTTTGAGAAATTACGTCTCTGCAGCGCTTACTGTTATACATGACCGTAAATTATTGGCTTTCGCATTTATGTATCTGCTTTTGCGCGTTGCTGTTGATCACAAGTGTTTTGATACAGTACAATTTAGAATTCCTTTTAGATGCTCGTTAGGATAATATAATCTATCAGTTTATGTATGCACCAGATAACCTCTATAAATGATAGTGTAGTAAATAGATATCATAAGCCTTGGCGAAATACAAAAATGGAGGCTGTGCAATGTTAAAATGCTCTGATGGAACTAACTCAGAAAATAGTGTAAAATAATTTTGTTGTTTCTCACGTCTCCAAACTGGCCTCTCCAGGTGATAACAGTGACAAAAACCAGAGCACCAGAGAAGGATTTTGTCAGGGAGAGTGAAAAAAGATAGAACCACAAGAAGAAATAAAATATATTGACCTAATCAACAAGATGTTACGCAGACAAGTCAAAGGTTAAAACCAAACAAAAAAAAAAAGTCCCTGAAATGTTAAAAAACTCAAAAATGTTTGAATAATGTATAAACTCATAAATATGTATGTACCCCCAGTAATGTAACAGAATATAGAGAACATTATTTTAAGTTAAATAAGGGTGTATTCTTTGGCCAATCACCAAAAACACCCCAGCGCTGGATATTGTTCTTTTATCCCTTATGAAACTTTTCTAAAACTTCTAGAAAGATTTTCTAAAAAATCTAGAAAGCGAACTTTGTTTTTAACACTAACTATAGGACTTCCTAATAAACACCCATTTCATTCACTAGCCAAAATACATTTTGTAGCAAATAATAACTAGTTACAGGTTGCTTACACTTCTTCCCTTTATCAGAAGTGCCATTTGGTGTTTGTGCTGAACACCATTGTGTATTGTGTATTAATTAGCAGGAACTTGCACTGAACTGGCAAGAACCAAAGAATTGTAGAACCATAGAATGGTTTGGGTTGCATGGAGCCTTTAAAGGACATCTAGTTCAAACCCCCCTGCTGTGCATAGGGACATCTGGAAACTAACTTTTTCACCTCCAAATTTTATTCCATCTCCACCACATCCTAATCGTTCTACATAGGATCTCCCCCAGGAATTCAGAAGGCTTCTTCCTGGCTTGCCTAACAGTCACAGAAACCCTTTCTATGGCTTTTTTTCCCCAATAAAAATGTGCTTCCACTTTTGTATTATTGACTTCTTTTTTCAAAGACCAGCCTTACATTTTTTTAACAATGCAAAATATGTCAGGAACAAATGCGAGTCTTTTTTCAACACCAGTTTTTGGCACACAGAACTATGTGGCTTTTGGAGAGCAGCTTTTGTCTTCCACATTACCAGGTGCTTCCTATTCTGTTGGACAAAACTACAAGGAAATAACATGCAATCCACAAACCCTCAGGAAATCTTTGGCCACCTTTCACAGATTTTAACCTGAGGTCCAAATCCCAGTTGCAACTTGCATTGTTGAAATTTTTTTCCTTTTGTTTTATTTAAAGCGCTTGTAATCCTTGAGAGTGCTGAAGTGAAACAAGGAGATTCCTCGAAGTACATTTTTTTGCTTCTCAGATGGCAATAGGTACATTTGAGCTAGGACAGGCTGATTTGAGGGGAAAGGAGGGTGTTGTGGAAGTGTTGCAATGCATTTGCCTCTGGCTGCAGCCCTTCTTCAATGCACAGCACTGGCCACCACCAAGGCAACTTTGATTTGACCTCGAGAATTCACCTCTCTGCCCTGTGTAAGGTCCTAGGCACCCTCTGCCTCCCATTTTCCCTTTCTGTGTCCAGCTGTTATATCTGTGGTAAGAAGGGAGCACCACAGGTGTCTGACTCTCAGCTCATGTATTTTTATTTGACCTGACTGTCAATTCTCCTTAAAGCTGGCAATAGGTTCGAATTAGGAAGGTAGGGCTGTCATAGTGATAGCCAATATCACAGAGCCCTTCATTCTTTAGGGAGGAAGCTAAAGCCTTGTCAATGTTTGGTCCTATACCATTTTCCAGAACTGGATTACAAATCCAAATGTCTGTTTTCACTTGTTTTTTGATGCCTTTACTTAACTTGTCCTCTGTTGCTGGTGACAGTTTTCAAACAAGCCAAATATTTCTTGGGGGTTTTTTTTCCTATTTTCTTGTCCTTACTCTTCTGTAGATTTGTGTTGCTACTCCAATAAAAAGTGATCTTATTCTATAAATTGTTCCTCAGCATTCAGATTTGAAGTGAAAAGTTTTATTTATTCCTTTTACAAAAATTCAAGGTGCATTTTAAAGCCTGCAGGTTTGTTGGGGTTTTTTTTCTGTTTCTTCTTGACTATTTTGGATTTCTTCTTGCACTTTGTCTTTTGAAGCACACTCTAGTAGTTTTACTTCCTAATATGATAAAGAGCTTATCTGTTCCTTTAATTTATTCTGGGTAAAAGTGGCTATTGAAGTTCTTAGACTTCAGTGAGGTTTCGCAAAAGATGTTCCAGGCAAGAAATACCCGGACCTTTGGTTTGGGAGGTTTCAATGCTTTTGGACACCTGTTAAGGACAAAGGTGCAAAGTAGAACAGAAGACTCACATCCCTTTTCTATCCCTTTTAACCCAGGTGAGAGGACACCCTAAAACGATTAATTAGAGACAACTTTAATGCTTTAATCATGGATTTGTCTGGAAAGTCGCCACGAGGAAAAGAGAAAAAAACCTGAAAAAGGCAAGTACATAGAAATACAGCTCTGTATGAACCACTCCAACTTCAGTTAGGAGCTTTGCAATTCACTTCTACAGTCAACAGAAAAAGAAGCTGAATGCACCAGTAAATACAAACAGGAACTGCTATCTAGATGATGGCATGCAAGAGCAGAATAACAACTGAAGGCTGGAATCAATCCACTCAAACACCACATCATCAATCCCCCTGCAAGACTGGCCGGTCCTGGCAGGTAGCATAAAAAAAAGCCCACAGTCTTCTCCAGGCATGCTTGTTGCTTCCTTTCCACGTGAAGAGGCCCCTTCTTTGACTTCCAGCCAGTAAAATAATGTTTTTTCCAGATAATGAGCTACTTCAGATGAGGGAAATACTCTCTAGCATCCTGGACCTGTCTATTTAGCATTCCACATGCTCCCCGCTGCTCAACGCCCACACGCGATCATTTCCAGCGCTCATTCCATCGCGGCTCAGAAAGCTCTAACTTGGTGTGACTGTGAGCTGTCAGCCAGCTTTTCAGGGGGGCCAAATCATAAGACACGGGACTCTTGAGAAACCCAGCTTCAAAAATGTGCTCCTCACTTGTTGCCAAAATAACCACAAGTAGTAAATCCCTGCAAGGTTTTGTCTTTATTCCTTGAAAAGTGAGTTAAATGTGTACGGGGTATGTACTGGCCGCTGCAGTAGGTAGGACACTCATCTCCCAATGACAGCTACAGGAAATCAGGAAGGCAAGGCTTGCAAAAAAAGTGCTTTTCAGAATCAAGGAACATTTTTCTTCATGCCCACAAAGTATGGTGCAGGTTTAAATATGGCAATTTAAAAATACTTCTTTTGGCAGAACAGGTCAAGTTGGCAACTAATTAATTTCTGAACTAGGAATTACTCTAGGCTTTCTCCAAAGGTTAGATCATCTCATTATTGTTATGAGTTTTGACCTGCCGGGTTGCTCTCTGCAGCTTTCCATGGCTAATGATTTAGTCCAAACTAGAGCTGGTTTATTGCAGTCAGGATATGATAGGATTCCAGTAGCACAGTCTTCACAGCATCCTGCTCTTCAAATTCTGTGGTACTCATCCCATTGCAACAGAGAGACTTCAAGATTCCTAAGTTCACTATAATTTAAGAATAATTAGCAGAATCATTCTCTATAATTATCAGAATCTTTCCCTTACTGGGGAAGTTCTGATCATCAAGATACAAAATGAGGGGAAAAAATATCTGTTCTCATCCCTCAGAGAAGCTCATGAGCTCTATCAGCAAATTCACATTTTGGTGAAGTTGAGATCAAAAATCAGTGCAGGTTTATCTTAGGACAGAATTTGCATTTTTAACCTACATCTTAATACACAACTAAATTCATTAATGTTACCCTTTTTCTGTAATTTGTATCTTCTGTCTTTCAAAAAATGTAAGTCACAGAAAAACAAACCAGTTATTCTGTGACAAAATCATCTTTGTTTACCAAGGCAACTTGCTTTGCTATCAAAGGTGAATTTTGGGCCTCTTAAGAAAAGCAGATAATTTAAGGGATAGATTAATATTCCTTTTAAGTGTGGTCTGCTACACCTGTTTTGATTTCATTACACGAGTGTTGCAGGAGCTGTACGGCCACCACCCTGTGAAGCATTTCTCCTCCTCTGCAGAGGGCATACAAAGCACAGAATCATTCCCTGCTAACACTTGGGATGTTCACTGAAGTGCCCAGTCTCATCTTCTGGATTGAGGTGATCACCCATCCATGAGACAGCTGAGCTTCTGTGGAGCATAAAGGTTGTGGCTTTTATTTCATTAAAATAAATGAAAATTAATACCCTGCTGACAAAGCAGTTATTTTGCAAAGTTGAGCACTTGGACACCAAAATATAGAATAATGAAGACTGCTTCCCTTAACATGGTATTTTCATGTCAAATTAGAGCTTAAAAAAAGCATCTGTTTAGGTAACTGCAACAAATGCCAGAGCTTATTTCACATTTACTCTGCTTGATTTTCTCTCTGCCATGGTTTTGGTTCCTAGGCATTTGTATTTAGTTTCCTTATAGGGAGCTCTAAAATTCACCCAAGAAGAAATATGTGGGGAAAAAACAGTCTATCTTCTGCTTGGTTCAAGAATTGCAGACCTTCTTTCCCCCCTCCAACTGCAAGAACACCCTTAAACTTTTTGCCAACACCAGAGGCATTGCTCATCACTGCACATCTTCTCAGGCTCTCTCCCTGCTGACTCCTCTCAGTCATTACTTCTGCTGAGGAGAAGGACCAACCTGTCCCTAAATTCTCCAAAGGCCAAGGCATCCATTCTTGGGCCAGCTCATGTACCTCCTCCCTCCTTGAGTGCCCAGGCATTAACTTAAGGGGAAAAGCAGACAAGGCAATGAGGAAGGGAAGCAGCTTATCCTTGAGCATTTTGAATTCCACAGAACTGATTTCAGCTCTTAATCAACCTGTAGCAATCACAGCCACCCTAAACCATTCCTTTGCTATTCCCAGTCCTTTTGGTAACATTTTTCGTGGACAACCTGCCAGCCCCTTTGAGCAGTGGTTCAGGCACACATATTGCTGACTGCACTGGGCAGTTTTTCTGCTCACACTTACAATGCCCATCCTTGATCCCACTGACAGAAATCACTACAAACCCCATCTGCCTCAGTTGTCCTTTCCCTCCTTCTTTGTCCCAGAAATACAAAAGGAGGAAGGTCTAAGTGCACTGGGCAGGATTTCAATGCAAAGCCAAGGGATTTGTGCAGTGCCAAGGAGCTCACGGGACTCAGTCCAGGAGCATTTGCCCATGAAATTGTGGCAACCAGCCGTGGGATCGGGTGTCAGTGAGGATGGGAGAGGAGCAAGGTTTGCCAGTGGGCTCACTGGAGGCTACAAGTTATGTTGTTTAAAACTCAGCAGTGTTGCATGGCTGAAATACAGAGCTGGAACAGTCCTGAGTAGGGATTACTCATATGTTAGTGATGAGAGGGATAGAAAGTAGTAATGACCTGAGGTGACATTCATCTAGACTGGGTCCAGAACTAGACAAAAATACTCCCATTTTTAATGGTGTATGTTAAGGACAGAAAACTTCAGAACAGGCCTTTCTGCCACTTTGTCTTGCTTCTTACAGGAATGCAGTAACATAGTCCTCTACATGAAAAGGTCCATTTTTACACTAAGAAACTTACAGTTTTTAAAGTATTCTAGGAATTAATAAAATCACTGTGCCATCTGAAGTACCACTGTTGTTTTTCTTATCACAGCTACAAAACTTGACTAAGGCATTTAACATGATTTAAGATAAATGCAAAGCAAACTACTTACTCTAGTACTTTTAAATATAGATCATAGGTAACATAAGTTCCTAAGACTTTCTTTAGAAAACCCACAGTATTTTGGTTGTTTGCTTTGTTTGCTAAAAAAGTATGTGATGGCACAACTTGCTGTTATTTTTGGATACTATCAAAATATGAAAAGAACAAAGAAGCCAACTTGCTATTAATTGGAAATAATACATTTAATTTTTAGACAGAAGGAATGATTGAAAACATACACGGCTCTTCATCTCTTGTTGTCTGATCTTTCTGAGTTTTTAAATAAATCAAACCCTCTTGTGATTTCCACTTGTAATATTAGAGCTTTAAAGGCCTGGCTTACATTCAGTATGAGCTTTGCTGCTGCCAATTTGGAGACAAATTACTTTATAACAGACCTCCTTAAGTTGCTAGAAAAATTATTTGTCTCACTTTTAACAGTCCCGTTTTTTAATGTGTTATTTTACTTCATTGCCTTCACTTTTGTGGGTTAGTGAAAATGAAAAGTAAAATCTTATTTTAAAGTAGAGAAGTTGGAACTTCTAGATCCTATTTTCATGTTTAAAAGAACAAGATGGTCAAACCCATAATTTCTTTTGTTTACACCAAGGGATATGGATTGCAGGGAATTCTAGATTCTTGCCAGATTTTCAAGATATGCTTTTCTGCTGGAGACACAGAAAGCCTGTCAGATTTTGTTCACATTGAGCTAGAATTGTGGAGATTAGATGATGGGATTTGAGTTACTAATTATCAATTAAAACTTTTTTTTTAAAGGAGAAAAAGAAAAAGGCTTTAGAGCTAATAATTTTATGAACAAAAAAATTCCCATCTAAGATGCATGCTAGGAGAGATCCTGAAGTTCTCCAGTTCTTCCCAACTAAGATGTCTCCTCAGCACTTGGTAACTTGAGAGCAAAACCAACAACAAAAACATCTGATTAGACAAAACGATCATACATTAAGCATTTACAGGAATGAATACATGTTACCATACAGCAAAATAATTATTTCAACCAAAAATTAGAATCACTGTGAAGTCTGCCTTCATCTTTCCACGCATTTTGTCTTGCTATGACATCCAAGTAGAGGCCAAGCTTCCTAATGGGAGAAAGTAGCCAGCATACATCCATGTGAAGACACAACATAACTTATACCATCTAATTTCAATAAGAAGTCCTCACAATTTGTGACTTTTCAATTTCATAACCAGATTTTTCAAATGACTCCTCCAGTAAAGTTCATGTCAAGGACAGAGGCACATAGTAAAACATCCCCTACCTCCGAGTGGGCATCTCTGTATAGGGAAAGAGTTTCAGTTTACCTTTAGACGTTTTAGGAAGTTTAACTAGAAAGTTCTGGGCCCTTCTCACTGTAATTGGCTCGGTGCCAAGATAGGAAAGCCTTTGACAAAGTGACTTTGTCACTGTTCTTCAAATCTTGTACCTCTCCTTATTGGCAGCAAGCCAAATTGTCCCTCCTAAAACATTAAGTATTTAGGAAGGAGCACAAAGTAAGGGGATTTTTTTGTGTCTCTAGCAGGGTATCAGAGGTTTTCTCAGACACCTGTGCACAGCTTTTCTTTTGTATTCTGTAACTTTTTATATTTTTCATTTATTAAACCTTTTACTTTACAAAACACCTCTGAAGAGCAGTCTTGCCAAGATTATTTTAAGCCAATCTGCAAGGGCTGGAGCCTCAGAGACTGATAAGATGGAGCAGAGATCCACCAATTCCACATGTCAATTTCCAAGTATAAAAGCACCAATAACACCAAGTGTTTGGTAGAACTTGGCAGGGTAAGAGGGTTCAAGAGCCAGTGCAGCTTGTTGTTGCCTTTCATTTTCCAGCAAATTTGTTTTCCATACAAATTACTAAACAAAGTTATGGGAGAGTCTCTAGGGGTCCAATATTAAAACAAAGTAACTCTGAAAATGTTCAAATGTTTATGAAGAGTAATTACATTTCAAACACTCAAGGTCTTTGCAAGTATTCCACAGGCAATGTACTCTTTAAAAATCCATCTCCATCTGTATTTGTGTATTATGTTCCTTAATACCTCTGGCTGTTTTGGTCACTCTACAGCCTCCCATGTGCTAATCCAGCTCTCTTAACTCCTTTAAACACTGAGAAAAATTTACTTGATATGAACACTGGCTTTGATTATCTATAGCTTCAACCACTGTTTTCATAGAAGTCTTTTAGATTAGTAGAACATCTTAGAAATTAAAAATTACATCTTTAAAATGGAAAATTCCCTCTCAGCCCCTTGCTTCTGAAGTTTTCAGTCGTTCTTGTAATGCCATGTTGTTTTCCATTAGATCTGATACAGCAAACATTTTAAAAAATCCTAACACCCCAACCCACACCAAACCTTAAAACACATCAGTGGCCACATTCCAGGGAAGAGGGATCATTTTCTATTTACTGTATCTTCCCTGCTCCTTTGATACTTTCACCACCAACACTAACAGGGCCAAACAACATGGTTTCTAAAATTGTATCATCTATATCTCCCTTTGATTATTTCCTTTCCCCCTCCCCCCATGTCTTTTTTAACACTTGCAATGCTGGAAGACTTTGTGTAAGTATCATATTCATGGAAATGTAGTAACGCAATAGCAAGAAGTTTATTTTGATATAATTTCATTTAGGCGTGGAAGAAAAAAAACACAGCTAGTACCCAAAATCCTTTTGGGCCAATTAAAAACTACTTATTTCCAAAGTATGTTAATGAAACACTTTTAAATGGCAATATTCCCACTAATTAATTCTATTCCCTTCAAGTATTTAAAGGAGAAATTCATAAAGCATTTATGCATTCTTTTAAAAATCTACAAAAAACTTGTATAGAAAATTCCTTCCATTTGTAGTTACATTATTACCTTTTTTATCAAGACAGGTATGTTTTACATATTTCTGTGGAATTAAAAACTTTAAAACCACCTAGTCTCAGCAATAAACCTCTGTTTATTAAAAGAACTGTTTTTATTATTTATAAATAAGCCCATAATTATGATTTTTATAACCATCTTCAGCACTTCTGTTATTTTTAAGAGATGACATGATACAAAAGAAACCACTCCAAAACCATCATTTCCTTACATATGTGCAAAACAGTATTTGTTGTGGGAGCAATTATTACTCTGAACACTTCAAAATTCTCCAACATAGCTAAATGACTTTTCAGGACATTTTAGGTGGACAGGAATTAGAGCAGGCTGCAGTAACTTTAACCAATGTCTCCAGTTAGAAGGGCTGGGAATAAAGTCTGAGCAAGAACAAAGTTCAGTTATTTGATTTTCTGCTTTTTCCGTGCCTGAAACTCTTGGGTTTTATTTTTGACAGACTTTATTAGCATGGATAGGGCAGGATCTATGGCTTTCTTGGCAACCCCTCCTTTCTTGGCCATTTTGTTCTCCAGGCCCTTGTTTGCCTCCTTAAGATCTTGCTCCTTTTCTTCTCTTCGGCGAGCTTTCTCTTCCAGGATCTTTTCTACTGCTTTCGTCTTCTTGAAATTTGGATCTGAAGGATCCAAATTAAACAGAGGAGAAGTAAACATGGCTTGGAATCTTGTATCAGCAACATTTACCTGAAGGGAGAAAAGAAGCATTTATTTTAAGTAAACTTTTCCCATGACAGGAAAGCTTTTTTTTAGCCCAATAAAACATGAGCTGCTTCAGAAGTCATAGTTCATGAGATTCCTGCTCCAGTCACAAAGTCAGGGAGTACACAATTACCTGGAAGTCATCTTCTAGCAATTCTTTCTTTTTCATAAGAAGCTTCTTTTTCTTCTTGCTCAAGTTCTGTTGTTCTACAATTTTTTTATAATTAAAATGTTTTCTGGTGTCATCCTCATCATCCATCATCAGTAGGGCCATTTCAGCCTGTTAAAAAAGAAGAAAGTCCATGTAAACAATAAAAGTTTTCTATGAAAAAAAATCAGCATCTCGTTAATAAAGCCTGTATGATTTTACATTTATTTAAATAAGTTGGAATAAGGTCATCAGGGCAGCATTATTTCTTCCATTATTTTAACACTCTGAGGTGTAGTATTAGAACAAATTGATTTCCTTCTTATTAGCTATAAAATAAATGCAAATATCCACATTCAATTTTCAAACACAGTAACAATCTATCTGAAAAAATGTACACTACAGTTTAAAAATAACTAACGGACACAATACTGATATTCATGTAGCAAAATAAAAACTAACATATCTGGATTTAAGTAATTTCTTTAGTTAACTTGTTCTGAGAAGGAATGAAAAGAAAACACAAAATAGCAAATAACTCAATCTTCAAGGACAAAAATATATAGGACAAGGTTTAAACTTGCAAATGTTTCATACAATACTGATGTTAAAAAAAATAAAAACTTGGCACTGCCCAACACACAAACTTCTTGGTAATTTTTGTTCCAAAATCTCTCACTATTAAAATTATAGAGTTTTATTCTACTGCCATAGAATAAAATTCACAAACACATACCAAATACTTGCAGAATTCATGCAATGCAACATTTTTACATCACTTTACCTTCTGTTTTTCAACTTCATCTTCATCTTCTGAGGCACTTTCTACTGATTCTGGCTTCTTCTTTACACCTAAGTGCAAATACAGTTTATGAACACATTTATCCAAGCTTATGCATGAGGGCATAATTTATCTATAGCTAAAATTTCCAAGTACATCTCATTTTCTTGCAGTCAGTATCTAAATGTACAGGAAAAAGACTGTGAAGTTAAGAAAAATGAAGACTTAAAGCAATAAAAATCCACTGAATAGTTCAGTTTAAGGAGGCAGCAACATTCAAACGACATAAATAAGTCACAACCATGGTTTTACTGTATTTTTTATAGAGCAGCAGCGAGAAGTATCACAATATTGCAGGCAAACCCACGACATCACAGCACTCCCAGGGTGTTTTCTAGTGGAAATTAAATGATGATTGACTCTGCTGAGGCTGAATGTTGTCCTGAGGAAGCTCCCCTACTCCCTCAGCCTTCAGATACACAGTGCTGATTAGACAGACGTAATGAACATCAGACACTAGTCAAACCTAACTCCTAATGAAAACAGACCTGTTTATAAATCCTACTAAATCAAATTATTCTCTTTGGAATGCCTGTAGATCTTGATCAAGAGGAAGCAGGAAAAGCAGAAGGTTTCCTGACCTGAACCACACACTTTGACCTTTGAGCTCGGAATGACATTCCCAGGCAATTTACTGCAGCCCACTGGGGGCACTCTGAAGGAAGAGATTTGGCTTCATTTTGTTAAGACAGGTTTGTGCTCAGACTAGAAACACAGACATGCCAGACACATGTCAAGTTATATCACTAAGGATACTCTGGAAGAGGATGTATTTCTTGATGAAGGCTTTTTTTCTGCCTGGACTGTTCCCTTGATTATTTCTACATGGATTCCAAACTGGAAATGGATTTCCAGAAGAAACAAACCACCAAAATGAAAAAATAAACTATCCTGATGCACAGTGACATCAGGTCAAAAACTAAACTATTGCTTTAGTAGTTCCAGAATATGTGCAGGAAAATCAGATTCAGATATGATATTGTTACCTAAACTACACAATTTAAGTTAATGTGTAGAAGGGAGAAATAAATGTCTTCTGCAGGACTTCAACAACTATGGAATCTTTTCTGTCTTTCAGAAGTGGCTAATCTACAGAAAAGAAGCACAGAGATACAACTGGAGACAATTACATGAGAAGTCAGATCAGTAAATTTCTTTTCTTTCCACACATTTCCCAAAGGAGAGTCATTCAAGTCACCATCCCTTCTCTTTCACTCTATGGGGAATCACAGAAGTGATCCTTATGCCTTCAGAGATTTCTGAGGCTGCAGATGGGGCTGAGCAAGGTGTTGGTATCAAACTGAGTTCTTCTCCATGAAAGTAAATAAATTAGTAAACACTTTCTTTCTTACCTTGACACTACGCAGCTAATAAAACCAGCTTGGGACCTAAAATCACCCTTGGGACTCAAAGATTTGTGACATACTGAAAATGGTTCTGCTTGAAAATTCACAAATGCTTAATTTTCTGTATTTCTAACATATTCCTGCCAGATTCCTTCTTCCCACATCCATTCTGCTGGCCCCACCACACACACTTGTTGCACACTTATGGCAAACTGATTGCAAACCCTCAGATTTTCCCTAGCACTTCATCCCCACTGCCACCTTTTAATCAGATTTGTCACACTTACAGCAGAAGATGCTTCAGAACTAATTGGTAGCTGCCACGAGCCAGTATAAAAAGCATCCAGTTGCTGCTGCAATCCCCACTCAAGCTGCCATTTGACTCTTTCTCAGCTCAAGAATTTTGCCTGAACTTTAACTTTGTGCATCAACAACTTTCCAGCTGACAGTAAGAGCTTACCAGAACTTTGAGACTTCAGGCACAGAAACTCCAAATCAAAAACTCCTCTCACAAGACCTCTGCCTTAGTTAGAAACTTGAGTCTGTCTCAAAAACCTTGCAAGGACACACAATAAATTAATCTTTTAATCTACTTTATCTTTCAAATACAGGTTCTACAACTATACTCTGATTTTGTTGTTAAGCTCTAGGTCCTTGCACTTGTTCTGCTCCCTTCT
Source organism: Zosterops lateralis (assembly GCF_965231275.1). Taxonomy (NCBI): domain Eukaryota; kingdom Metazoa; phylum Chordata; class Aves; order Passeriformes; family Zosteropidae; genus Zosterops; species Zosterops lateralis. The sequence goes on from NC_139764.1 coordinate 6,729,281, forward strand.
GGCTTTAAAAAGTCATCAATTCCTACATACATCATAAATTAGATCATGAGAAGGCATCTAATGGTTTGGAACTAACAGGAGTTACAATAAAGTGTGAAGAATTCCTCAAAGGTTCAACAAATTATATTTAATAGTTTAATGTGTTCTGAACCTGTTCAGTGATCTCCAAAAGCAGGACCTTGCTCTCATGTTAATAAGCAATTACACTATTTAGCTATTAATTTTTCAACAGTTTAGGCTACAAGAGTCATTCTGTCTCCCTCTTCTAAGACCCCGCAGAAGCTGATGCAGTAACAGTGAAACTGGCCAAGCCAAATCCAAGTTTCCAAGGTTTTGTTAAACAGTATAGGCATCAGTGTAAAATGAAAGTGACTTTTTTTTTTTCCTTGACAATATGAAACTAGAGTCAAGCTTCTAGAATGCATCATGAAGGCTCATGTATCTGCAGCATCCAACATTTTAGCCTGTGGTACTATTAAAAAATCACACGAAAACTGTGCAAAGCAAGTACTACCACGAACCCCACAGTAACACAAAGAGTTTGTTCTGCCTTGCTTCTCCCAAGTGTAAGAATCACTGCCTGCTTATCAGGAACAGTTATCAGGAACAAAGACATACCTGAGGAACATATGCTTTAGTAGACTTCCCATAAATTTCACTTTTCCTTTCACAGCACTCAGAGTTTTTAGGCCCCTGGTCTAGCAGCTCCTTCCACTCTTGCTTCCCTTCTATTGCCTCATCTTGACAGAAACCAAGCTACACAAGACCCACGCATGTTACAGGCAACAAATGAATGCACTTACTGCATCCTCAGTTTCTGCACTGGTCCACATGAGTCTGCAAATAAACCCTGTCATATGCCTCTTCAGCATAATCTAAAATAATCTGACAGTCAATTTAAGGGTGAAATTTCAATCTTCCAGGGGAATTTTGGAAGGCTGGTGAAAAATAATGGTCATTTAAGTTGCCTGTACCCTAAATACAAAGTTGGCAGAATTACAGCCAAGTTCAAAGATGACTGTAATCCATTTTCCCTCACTATATAAGCTGTGCTTAAAAGCAACCCCAAGTATGAGACAGAGGCTGTTCTGGGTAAACTTGTGAAAGCCAAAGTTGTGCTGTGTAATTACCATTAAAATGTAAACTGGCTTACAGCCAGGCACTGAACTGTCCCCTTTAGAACTTCTCCAGGGCTAACCACGTTCTGGTTTTCTCCCGTATCTCAGCAATTATCAGCAATCTTGAAGACAAAAAGCTTCACTTTCTTAACCTTTACGTGTATTTAACCACCCTCAAAGACTCCACAAACATTAAAGACTATTCTCCACGTTATGGACAAGCATAAGCTCATTCTCTACTGAGCCCCTTTAGGACACAACTTCTTACATAATGCAGAAGAAATCATTTTTTTCAGAGATTTCACAGAGAACAGCACACGTCACATGAGAGGACCTGGGCACATCTTGCTATTAAAGAAGAATTAAACAATTTGGTGGAGGGAATGGTTATCTTTACAACGAGTTACTTCAGCCTACACACGAGCCATGTAGAAAGCAGGGCAGAAAACAGCACTGCATGACACTTTGGACTCTGGTGGTTTTTTCTAAAACATGGACAGGACTCACTCTACTGTTCTGTATCTCAGATTATTAAGCACAAAATCATCCAGATTTTGGGGTTTAGTTATTTATTTTATCCTAGGATACGTTTTAACATTCAGGACAGAAGCCTGTGTTGGCAAGTATAAAATTAGAAGTAACTTACCCTTTTTAAATGGAACTTGGATCTGCATTTCTGTGCTCAAAAAACTCCCAACCAAACAACAGACTGGCAATATTAGTAAATCTGTTGCTATCTTCTTTATGCTTGTTTTCTTCTTTTGTTTTTATGTCACTTTTCTTCTTTTAATATACAATAATATGAGCCACCCTTAGGATCTGGTTCCCAGAAATATGGAACAACAGAAACTTACCTTTATTGATTTTACTCAGCAAAATCACTTAAAACAATTTTGCTGTTACCATGGCAAAAGCTAATTTAAACATCAGAATAAAAAGCTTGTAAAAAGGTAACCTAGAAATCTAAACTGGGCAAGTTATTTCCTAAAATACTACATTTCACTATTGGGGTTTCTAAGCAGCCAAGAGTACTCCAGTGAAAACTTGTATCAGACTAACAGAAAAGTGATTTCTTCTCCAAGACAACTTGGTTTATGATGCAAAAACATTTGATGTTTGTGTAATTGACCCAAGCTTCAAAGGGACCCATATATATATGGCTGTTCCCATATAAAAAACACTTCAAAAGCAATGGAGTTCTTTTCTCTGGAATACTTAGGGGAGTAGCTTGTTTTTAACAGCCATCCCCAGAAACTGGATAAAAAATGGTCTCTGGTGAAAGCCAAGAGAATATTCCCTACCATTCCATCTATCACAATATCCATAATTTTATAGGAACAGCAATTTTAGGCAAATGCCACCTACTTCATTTAATTCTGAACATTCTGTCTCTGTGTTTAGACCAGCCTTACTTTGTTTTGAAAACTCAGTATTTAACAAAAGGACAGATTTACTCTAGACGTTGCCTGCCTTGACTGACCTGTTTTCTCAAATTCTTCAGCAAAATAGGGGTCATTGAGATCAACATCAGGTGGAAGTTCATCTTCACTCTCTTCTCTCTCAGCAGCAGCCTGTAACAAAGCACGATCATTATTTCAATCAACATGTAACTACTGTTTAAGTTGCACTGGAATGAGATGCTCTGTTAGTAGCTATGATGATGAAAACTGAAATACTGTACATGGAACATTAAAAAACCAGAGCACACTAATAATTGATAATAAAGACAAATCAACAATTTCAACCTCCTTTCATATATTTTGATTAGGCAGATCCCCAAACTGTGATGCATCAGACAACCACTCCACCAAACTACAGGATCAGCACTGTTATGTCCTTACTCCTGTTCCACAAAAGCTATGTTGGGGACAAACTTGAATAAGGAAGCTCATTCTGTGCTGCAATTTGAAAAAGCAGGAGTTTAGATTTAAAAGAACAAATTTTCTTACTGGTAGTAGTGTGTCATAAACCTTGCTCCTTAATTTATCAAACTGGACAAGAATGTGATGCTACACAAAGTTGCTCTGTTGCACAACACTGCTGCTTACTCCATTTTGAGCTCTTACCAGCTTAAAGAAGTTACTCACCAAGTGCCTGTTACAATTAACTGACATGCAGAGAGTAACTCAAGGTGTAGAGTTTACTCTTAGGAGTGTAATTCAGCAGTGTGAATTACACTGGGAATAATTTAAGACTTTGAAGAACCTAAATTCTGCATGCCACGTGCCTTTTTTTTTTTTTTTCCCTCTTGCAATTTGAAATTTGCATAGTTCTTTGCAGCTATTAATTCTTTGCCATTACAGCTTTGGGAGACAAGTCTGTATTATTTTAGCCCCAAAATTTCCAAACCTACAATTATCATTGTCATAACAACTTTGAATTGATATGCACACAGCAGCAAAAAAACTGCTTCTAATGCATTAAAAATGCAAATTAAAGCTAATTATTATTATTATGACTAATTTATCTTTACAGCAGCACAAGTAGATAACAGATGTTTTGTGTAAGCATATGTATGGTCAGCAGTATGCTGAGTATCCTTTTGCTCTGTAGGTTTGGTGAAATACTGTCAGTACTTCCACATGAGTGACTACTGCATATTCTAACCTTAAAACAGCCCTGGCAGCTGGACAATTTATTTTGTTTATCTGAAAAAAAATTAACAACAAATTAAGAAAACAAAGAAACAACAACTCCCCCTCAAACGGCCAATGTAAACATTACCTTTCTCTTTTTCTTAAGAAGTCTTTTTTCTTTCTTCTTCTCTAGATATTTTTGCCATGGAGTCAGGTTATCCTTTCCTTCCAACCTGTTTTTCACCATTTCTTCAGCACTTTCTTTGAGACCTAGAAAAAAAGCCATAGTAAATTTAAAAAATGTGATGAATCTGAATCTTTTTAATCAACTGCTTTCTCCTTTGTAAAAAAACAATCTAGCTTTTCCTTAACAAGTCTGTGGAAACAGCATAAATATTGCTTAAAACCCCATCTTTATAAAGAATATTGCTTTACAGGGTGTGTTTTTCCAAATAAAACATTCCTTCAGCAAAAACTGTGCAAGAGTCAGAAGAAGAGTTTGCTATGTGGTATCTGATTCCCAACACTCCTGCTGCTCCTCAGAAAGGTCTCTTCTCCAGACATTCAACTGTGCAGTCTGCAGATGCCAGAATGAGTAACACTGATGCCTTGGGAAGGCTGACCTGAAACAGAGACTGGACAAAGCCAGAGAATAAAGTAGGGATTTACTGAAAGGCCTCCAGGATACACCTTGGGCAGGACAGGGCCTGACCAGGGCTACACCCAGGGTGGACTAAAAATGGTCACAAAATGGACAAACAGCCACGTGGTCTCACACTTTTATAAGTTTTGGTCCCTTTGCGTATTGGGGTTTAATTGTCCAATTCCAGCTTCAGGTTGTGAGGTCCCATCCTCCTTGCTCCTCCTTTCAGCCCACCCTTGTTTGTGCTTTTGGGCCTGAAAGTTGTCCTTGGTGTCCAGCAGAAAAAGGATTTGTTTTGTCTCCCTACTCTGTGAAGAGAGCTGACCGGCACTTAATATGAGGCTCAGAACTGCACCCCTGGGGAGCACAGAGTGCTAAAACTTAAGGCATCAACACAATAAAACCAACAGACATACACAGAGCCCTTATGTTTAATCTACCACACTATCAGTAATTAAGATTCTGAATTAATTTAGATTCTGAATTGCTGAAGCTTTGCCTCTGTGACAATACTCTGACAACGCTGCAGGATCTCTGCTGACCACTTGTATTTTTCCTTCTAGAAAAGTAAACCCCACGCAAGTGCAACATGTCTGGCTCTTATTAATTCTGGCCTAACAGGACCAGACGGTTAAGTCTGAATGAGTGAATTAGGTTTACATTGAATTCTGTAATTTAGGACAGACATCCACTGTTTCTATGCCCAGCACTTGCATCTGCATAGACGAGTGTGTCCTAACCTTTAAGCTTTTTGTAAATAGAACAGTGAAGTTTTCTATAAATATGCATCATTAGAGTATTCAATGATGTAAGAACATCACCCTAAAAATAAATCCATTAAATAACTGAAACATTCCCATGTTACATGTAGAATACTTAAATCCATAATATACACTTCATTTAAAAGCAATCTTCAAATTTTGGTTAAAAATTCCATATACATCAGGAATACTTTTCTAAAATTCATTGCATCACAGAGCACTTGGATGTTATAAGGATGAAAATTGATTTCAGACATACCTTATAAACTTTCAGCCTGCTCTTCACAAGATGGGCACTTGTGAAAACAAAATTTCATGATCTAAGGAGATTAGGTGACTTGCCTTGCAATGCACTGGAGCACAATTCAGTGGAAGAAACAGAATCCACTTCCCTGGCACGAGGTAATAGCCTGGGCAATGAAGTATTTTTCTCCTGCCTGCAATTCCTTGCTTCATTCACTATGCACTTTTTTTTAAACTTCTGTAACAAATCAGTCCAATTATCCTACAGGTAACATCCTCTCCCACAAAGTGACTGAATTATCCTGGGAGTTTGTAAGAATCCTCTTTCTGCTGAGCCCTCCAAGCCTGACATTTGTTGTCTCTTTCCCAATCCTACTTCTAGTGGTCTCCCCTCAGCTTTCTCTTCTGCCATGCCAGTCCAGCCCTGACCTGAGCACATCCTACTCTCCTACCCCTCATTCCAGTTTTATTGCTTAGAAATAACACTCACACCTCTCCAGATGTCTCAGACTAGATCCCATTCTTTCTTCCAGGTTTCTCAGTGGCCAAGTCTCCATTCCTCATCATTCCTTCCAGGTCTCCTCAGTATGGAGGAACTGCAAACAGTGATCATGATGGAAGGAACAGGGCAGCTCACATGGACAGCTCTAGCTGTCCCCAGAAGAGCAGGCAGAACATTTTTCTGAAAAACTGAAAAACACTAATCCCTGCTTTTGTGCTCGTTGATACTCCAAAAATAATTTCCAATGCTGGGGACCTGGTTACAACTTGTCTGAAAGACCAAGTGTGGACAAGATCTAAAATCATATTAAACCATAGAATCGTAGGAGGAAAAGAGTGGAGCAAAAACAAGATAAAGGATCCTTCTACTACTCTGGAAAGGTGCCAGAATGAACAGTAAGTGGCAAACTCTTACAGCCACAAAAACTGGGTGCTTAACCAGCAAACAAATCAGAGCCACGATAAAGGAAGGGTTTTGCATAGATTCACTAAAAACATGCCATTAAGAAACTCTCATACAACAAGAACAAATATTTAGTTATCTTCAAAGTCCGTGAAAGCAGAGTCATCAGCTTCCTTGAAATTGAACCACTGCAACTTTGGCTACTTTGTAGTACTTTTATGGAAAAAATTACTGGTCAGGTAACAAGCTTGCAGATTCTCTTTGAAGGTAGTAAATACAGAATTAAAAAGAATGTATGTCACATCTCCAGCAAAAGAGAGACCCAAAATCTGAAAGGAAGTTACAATATTTCTGATTTATTTGCCTGGAAAATGGAATCATTTGATCCATCTGGCAGTGAAGAACTTGGAGGAAAATCCAGGCCTTTCTTGTGGTGTTTGGCAGACTCATGAAAGGCATTACAGTTTCTCCACAGATTAGAATGGCTTAGAAACTACTGTCCAGACCACTTCCTGAGAATAAGAGTGTATTTAAGTGGTCAAAAGGATTCTGATTGCAGAAGGGGAAAGGAATTGTCTACTTTAGGTAGAAATATTAGCTGGCCATAGAAAGGTCTAACTTATATACCCTTGTTGATACAATATTTTTTTTAGACTTAATGAACCATGATAGTTTTATTTAATCTTCACAAACATGGGCAAGAAAAGAGAGGAAAAAGGTCATCTATATTAGCATGCAACAAAATAAAACTTCATCTAAAGTGTTGTAAATATTACAGTAAACTTAAACACACTGGTGGGACAACAAGGGATGGGCGCAGGCCAGAATTTTTACTTGTCCAAACACTCAGTTTTGAAAACTTATGGAAGTTTAACAGCCTGTCACTGTTATTAGAGGCTAGGAAGATAAATTTCTGTTCTCAGGAAACCTAAACAAGCAAGTTCATCTTGCCTGTAATGCCTCATCAGAAAGATGAAACACCTCATTGTAGGTAGCTGAGAGGAACAGCAAATAGAAACACTCTGATCACATTAGAATTTGTCACCCCCAAAGATAAACTATGTTGAAGTCAAGCAAGCTTTCCTGAGCAGCAGAAGTGGCTGTGAGAACCCACCAGAGGTAGCAGATGTCAGGTGTGAGCCCCCACACAGCTCAGCAGGAGCTGAGGCCACCCCAAGCAGGGACACGCTCAGCAATGACCCAGATGGAGACAAATATTTCACACCAGCATTTCTGTGCTCTACATCCTCTCTAGCTGTGCACTTTACAGACACCACAGCATTCTATTCCACTGCTGAGCAAAACAAATTTGAAATTTTCCTGTAAGCCTGGCTAAATATTTACATCTAGTTCTTCCCAAAGGGAAAGTTTGTAAGTTCAAAAACCACCCCCTAAAAAAACCTGGCTGAATATCATCAAGAAATGCTGTTGTGGTCTTCTCTCTTTTCACTTTTTAAGGGGACCTTTGGGAGCTGGATAAGGATTCATAGTAATTGTTGCTTCAATCAGATATGATTAAGAAAACAGATGGATGCTTAAATATAACACTGATTTTGTGCCTAGAAGAAACAGACCAAAGGGAGTTGGAACTACATCTAATTTATTTTTGCTGGCACTGTGGTTTATTTAAAACTATTATGATTCAAGAATAACTGAATCATTGACAAAGTATGCTTTCTATAACCATTTGTAAATAACCCTGCCAAAACTCAAAATTTTGAATTAATTCAAATATCTGCCTTTCAATTGAAAAACTTCCTAGATTTGTTGTAATCCTTCCATGTATTAAACATTTGGGCAGGAAAAAGATTTTGCAGTAAGTCAAGCACATTAAGGCAGAACTTGATAATAAAAATATTTCAACAGACATAAACTAGTTCTGAAAAAAAAAATTAAGGAGTCTTCAGAGATTACAACAAAAACTATTTTTGAATGCCCAGAATGCTCTAACTGAACATAAATGGTTTTGAAATTTAAAAGAGCCCATTTATTCAAGAAAAAATAACATAACAACTAATGTTCCTCCCTCTCATAAAGAAGCAAAGCCTCAAGTGTGTATAAATTGCCAGAGCTATAAACTACTGTTCAGCATGTGCTGCCTATGCTCCACCATATAAAAAACATATATAAAAGAGTATCTCCTTCAGGTGTGCAGGACCTCTTCTCCAAATGCTGCCTGAAATCAGTAATGGCTGAACTTTTGACTCAAAAGCAAACTTAAGACACCCATTTTCACTTTTACAACTTGTGTTTTGGACAAAACTTTCTTGCAGGGGTCAATAGCCACAAGTGGCACTGCTGACCTTGTGCAGGTAGACAGTCTCTAACAAAGGCAAGTGAGCACTTCTTTGATTTCCAGAACCTCTGCCCTTCAATAAACCTCTCACTTTTTCAGGGTAAGAAATGAGGAAATGTTAACATGTGCTGTAAAATCATAGTTGCTAATTTAACATCAAATACTATCAAGTATCCATGTAAAATTCACTGTGCACACATGCACATTGAACCTAAAATTATATGAACAAACCTGATCCTGTGCATGGACATCCAGCTAAATGTAGACAAAATCAGTCAAATTTATCAAGATGGGGGGTTTCTTTGGTTGTTTGGGTTTTTTTACCATCCCTCCAAAAGCAGGGATAAGGACAAAGGAAAAGTCCTAGGAGTCCTACAAGAAGGTGCAGTAAGGAAGGGATTGGAGTAGGTGTAAGTATGGAACAAATCCAATTTTCTAAAGTCAAGTCCCATTGCAAATAAACAGAGAGCCCATGGATCAGGGAACTGGATTCCATCTCTACTGCAGTCAATAGTCCTTTGCTACTAAATGTTAATGCAATTTACTCACAACAAGCAAGGTACCGTCTTCAGGACAGCCTCTTGGAAAACTTCTTGTTCTCTCAGGGCAAGCAAGGCTAAAGACTTTCCTTTGGTCTCCCTTAAAGCAATTTTTCCATCTCCTAAAATGAATGGTTTGCTGCAGATTCCTGACTATGTTACCACATTAAGTTGCTCAAACTTTTATAAATTTACAGGACTTCTTTCATCCCATTTGCAAAATTCTTCGAAAAACATAATGTATAATAAACAAACCCACCCTCCAAAGGGTTTTTCAAAACCAACACAAAAAATGGTTGCTTTAACAACACCTAAATACAAACATATATAAATGCAAAACACACTCCTGGCGGCAACAGATTGGTTTCCACCTTCAATCTGAAAGGTGGCAACAACAAATCTCTATGAAAGTCTAATAAAGCTACTTATGTATGAAAACTCCTTGGCCTTGAGTGCTCAGTGACACAATGGATTGACTACTGAGGGAGCAACGTTGTGAATGCAAGCACTGACACGCTGTGGACAGATGGGGAACGACGCTGTGTCGGTGAGCACTCTGCTGCATGATACCTGCTTTTGCATAAATGTTTTGAGAGAATTCATGTCAGAAGTTATTGGAATTATAAAAGCATGCTTGAAAGCACACGGTCATTTTTAATGCCCATGTATCTTTTTGAATACAGGCCTGATGAAGAAACAGGAATGGAATTGTTCTGTTCAGTTTAGTCCGTTTCAGTGAACTGCTACAGACCAGAACATTTCAAACCCAGCAGAACTTCTATTCAGCAAAAGTTACCTGAGTGAACTCAGAATAGTATCTGTATAAATCACATCATTAGATATGCATTCCTAGCTAGGATTAACCCATCAGCAGTGAAGGGCCTGGATTCTGGGTGTGTGTCTGGTCTTGGAATACGCAGTAACAGAACGGGGCTGTGTCCTGCCACAGGCTGCAGTCCCACGCCTGCTGCACCTTGCTGCTCCCAAAAGGGAATCTCATGCTTTCCTGCTCTTTCAGTTGCACATTCAACTGTCTGAGCACTTGCTTATCTGACAAGCTAACTCAGTGGATAAGATGCAGGTATTTTCTTATCCAGAGCAGTACTGTTATTTTAGCAAACAAAATTAGGTTTGCAAAGAGACCTACCAGGTGCCAGGGCTGCCACAGGCAGTCAGAATGAGCTCTGGGCCAGGATCAAGGTGATGATCAGTGCAAACCTTTCCCTTCATGGATGTAGTGAGCTGTTAAACTGGCTCATTACACCTCAGGGGAAGCATTCAGTCTGAGTGGGGTTTTGTCACAAATCAAAAAAAAAAACTAGACAAAGGAGTGTGGCCCTCTGGATGAGTTCTGCTGGGATGCTGTATGGTGAAGTAACCTTTCACTGATTTCCAGAGGTCAATCTGGTCTCACTGCTCCCCAATCACTCCTGGTACCTTGCTTTCTCCCAGAGCAGTTGCACTGGAAAAATCAGACTTCTCCTTCTTTGCTCCCCCAAATCTTTAGCTCTATGCAAGCAACTTTTCCAAACCACTCTCCTCTAATTAAACACTATGTTTCCAAACCATCCTGGTTTTCATTTTTAAAAGTGTAAGTATGTTTTATGATTCCATAGCAAACACACGAATTCTACTTTTAAAAAGTCTATAACATGATAATTGAAAAAGCAAGTACAAAAAAATCCTGGCAAAAAATAATCTATAAAGAGAAACTTACAGCTGAGGAACTGAGTTCAGGCATGTTATTTCTTCTATTTCCCTCACTGTAAACAATCTGGATTTCAATTTATGGGGGGAAAAAAAGGGTTTGTTTCTCCTACTATAAATTTAGCACCTTACACTACATCCCTGTCAACAGACCAATACTGCATATCTGCCAAGGCAGGAAAAGGAAAAATAAACCCTACCTGGAACCCATTTAATCTCCATTCCTATATCCTTCTCTTCCTGTTTTTTCTCTTTTTCTTGGATACTTTGCAGAAGTTCTCTGTACTTGGCAATTTGCTCTTCATCATCTTTTTGGCTTTTCCTCGGTTTGTCATCTTCCATTTCATTAGCTTCATCACCATCTAGGAGGAGAGAGCAAAGTTATCACAGAGAGCCTCAAGAAAGTGAACAACTCAAGTTAGTCTTTAAGAAATAAACCTAAGACACACACATTATTTCCTGGAGATAAAATATTTTCATCTATTACCCCACAAAGTAGCCAGTTTAAGAATTCCCTTGTTTAGATGAAATAAAAGTAATATCTGAAAAGACAAAAGACAATTTGTCCAGTAAAGGAAATCGCTGACTGGACTCAGCATCCTTCACTGTATTTTAAAATTATTAGAGTCCCTTCCAGCAGAGTAGCACTTAAATCTCCAAAACCAGCCCTTCCAGCCCTTTGTGTAGATGGGCATTACATCTGCTAATTTCCAGTCAATGGCACCCCCCTGATTATCCAGGACTGCTGAAAAATGATGGGAAGTGGCTAAGTGAATGTATGATATCTGCCAGCTCCCTCAGGACCCATCTGGCCCCACAGACTTTTGTGTCTCTGAGTGGGGTAGCAGATCACTGGCCATTTCCCTTTGGATTAAGAGGGCTTCTTTCTCCTCCCTGTTCCTGTCTCCCAGTTCAAGTACCCAGAGAACTGGCATTACTATTAAAGACTGAGGCAAAGGAGGCATTAAGTACTGCAGTCTTTCCCTCATTCTCTGTCACAGTGCTTCGCTTTACATCCAGAAAAGGAAGGAGATCCCCCTTAGCTCTCCTCTTATTGCAAATGTATTTATAGAGACAATTTTTGTCTTTCACAGCAGTTACCAGGTTGTGTGACCAGCTTGGCTGTGACCCTTCTAATTTTCTCCCTGCATAACCTCCCAACATCCTTGTAATCCCCCTGAATTGCCTGCCCCTTCTTCCAAAGTCCATAAACCCTCCTTTCTTTCCTAAGCTGCAGCCAAAGCTCTCTGTTCAGCCAGACTGGGCTCGATCCCTGCACAGCACATGGGAACAAGTCAGCTGCAGCTGCTTTTCCACTTTCCTCATTAGAAGCTGAGATCTAAGAGGAAAGCATCTGCTCATCCAGAAAGCAAAAGACAGCTTTGTTGTGAAGACAAGTAGAAAGAGAAGACATTTGGTTGTTCCTACTTCCTAGTGTCCTGAGAAAGAAGAAGCTGTACTGGATGGGAAGTGAAAAGTCCTTAAGCTAAAAGAGGATCCCTAGATCCTGGATAGGCAAGAGAAGAGCAGTTCATATTTATTACTTGTTTTGCTAGGAGAAATTCAAGTGGCAATGCATATTGTCAATCTTTCTGATTTAGATAGAACTTGTATTTCTTCTGTCAAAACTTAACAGTTTTAAACCAAATGTTTAACATCACCTTCAAAAGAACTGTAGGAGCTTCTAATTCTGTAAGTAAAAAAAGCACATTTGACAACAGCTGCCAGAAAGGAAAGTGAGCTGAGTATGTTCTCAAAGTTTGTTCAGAGTTCAAATAACCTTGCCAGTGGCTTTCAAGTATCAGGCTGTATTGCACAACATCAGGAACCACTTTCTGATGGATATTAAGGCAGCAATGCTTTCTGCCAACAGCTTGTTCAAAGGCTTTTTGAACAAAACACACAAACCAAAAAGTTCTGGGGCATTAACTGCTGCACTGCAAGAGAAATACAATCAACCTGGGAAGGAGGAAAAGGCAAAAAAACCTGATGAAATTTAGAGTATAAAATACAAGTATACTCTTATTGTTTTCCAAAGGAAGTAGCAATAGACGTGCTAAAATATTTTAAAGGAAGAGAGTTCAAATCATGAGGCTGGTCAGAAACATTCCAATACAACAATTTGTTTTTAAAAGATGACATTAATACAAAATATAACCAAATGCAGAGGTTCAATATATTAAATAGGTGACTGGCAGCTGAGTTAGCTGAGATCACGTTCTTGTAATCACAGTGTTGTGAAGAGATCCTGTTCTTAGTTTAAGAAGATTATCTTGCAATAGCTGAGTGGATGATTCCTTTTTTTAAAAAAACCTCAGCCTTAGAAACTAAAGACAGTGGAAAACTTGTAGCAGATATAACATCTGACAAGAGGTCTGCTGCAAAGATGAACTCTTATAAAGATGAGAGGGAATTTTCTTCCTGTGATGTAATGGCAAAGCAGAAAACTCAGCTACTGGCTTGGATGCTGATGGCCATACCATAAAAATTGCCTTAAATGTCTCAATTCTATCCAGGGTAGTTATTCAAATTCATATAGATAAAAAATGAAAACCAAAATGTGTACAATGCATGTAGATCCACAGAACTAACAAGGTTTACACTCCAGTGTTAAAGAACCAAGTCTGAGGTAAAGGCTTTTGCACTGCACTACAGCATGCTATGAAAAATTAAATGTGTTGACATCAGTCTTGAGCCAGAAAATAATGTCAGAGAAAACATTGGGGTTTAACCCCATTTCCCCCACATTCTAAGCACTTCCTGAGCAGGGAGTTGTACAAATCCTATTAGTTCATCCCAACAATAATAAAAAACTGGAAAAATTTAGAATACGAAAGGAAGTTTATTCAAAGCCTATCAGAGTTAATGCCTTTTTACAAGATTTTTCAGGGAGAAAAGATACTGGGAGAAGAGAATGCAAACAGAGAGATAACAGTAAATGAATGGTAAACACTGAATCATAGTGTTTTCTTAGATTTTTTTTTTTTTTTTTTTTTTTTTTTTGCATTATCCTTCAGGTCTGTGTAGTCCAACCACTGAGGGGTGTATTTTTTAATATGTTTTTAATGTTTTTAAACCTCCCCTTGCAAACCAGGTGAGTTTTGTAGGTGCAGCCTTCCAAACACCTTTAATTACAAAACAAACGCAACAGTTCCTGCAAACATGCTTTGGAAAAGTATCCAGCACCTGCATCAGTTTTATCATGTTTCTGATGCTTCACAGAAAGAAAATAATCAGGTTGTGTGGTACTTGTATTCTGAAATTCCCATGAAATTCCATCCAGGCTTGGCCAACTCATAAACTGTTAAACCCTCTTGCTGCTGCTTTACAGAGGCAATAACAAATAACTGCATGTTCTACTTCTGTCACCCTCCATTTCTTAGCCTTCTGAAATAGCTTTAGCAAATATAAACACATGTGGATGCTGTTCCTTTTCTTAAGAGAAAAAGGCTGTACCATTATCTAATAAAATGCTATATATGCATTTAAATTTATATATGCAGTTGTGAGTTATTGCACCAAATAGATTCGTAAAACAACTAGTCTGATTCTATTTAACGTTAATTGTTGAAAATAAGGTTTAGCAGCATTATTTAAACAAAAACTCCTCCCTCCCAACCACAACATTTCCCTTCTCTGCACTTGTGCACCTCTGGCATCAGGGCAGCAGCACAAAACAAGAGACAAAAAGGCAACAAAAGACAAAAAGGCTTTGTGGAGTCTTATGTTGGAAGTGAAATACCACAGAGGACTGGGCTTCCTGCTCAGATTCCTACTGAGGATCTACATGGAGCTCCCTCCAAGTCTGGTGTTGTTCAGTGCTTGGACAACTCTTAGGTTTAACTTCTAGGTTAAACTCCTTGGTGGAGTCACAACTTGGACTCAGTGATTCTCATGGGTCCCTTCCAGCTCAGGATATTCCATCCTGATTCCATCAAGACCAGCTAATTAAAAAAAGTCCCATAAAAGTATTTTATCATATAGTCTGTTTAAGTATTGGTGTGCTGTGCAAAGCAGAACAGCAGAAAAGATGTTGCTCTTGTAAAGATTAAAAAGAAAACAGATTAAAAGCATAGACATGAACCCCATAATGCTTAATTTGAAGCATATTTAAAATGCCATACACTAAGTCACTGGTCCTCATTGTCAAAATAGCAATTATGGGCTAGATTTGATGAATGTCAGAAACACTTCCTAACTGGGATAAATGTACCCAAGGAACAGAAAATTCAGAAGCAATGTAAAGGAGAAATTTTGTGCTGTGAACCACAACATTCATCAGGTCACTGAAATCCTTAATGTTACAGAACCATTCTTTAACAATAATACTAACATTCATGATGCACATATTTTAAGTTGAAAAATTCCATAAAAAACAATATTAAAACAGGCCAACAAAAACCTGATTATAAATAAAACATTTTAATAAGTTTGAAAAGTATGAATAGAAGTCCAGGACATTTTTTCCCTCCTTATCAGACTCCTACATTTCCATTCAAGCAGCTGACATTGATTTTTCCCATTTGTTCATAGCACCACGTAATTCTGCTGGATGGAACCCTGACAGATGGAATCCTGTTTTCTATCACATAACTGAATGGATAAAATGTCAGGAACACATTAAAGACATGACAACATAATTCCTCTATTAGTAACTTACTTTTCAAAACATCATTTGAATCCATTTCAAGGTTTAAAATTTATTAGTGTGATAAGATTATTTAAGGTCTTTTTTTTTTTCCTCCCCTTCCCAGTCATGGAATTTTACTCTTTAAAATTCCTGAAATGTTTTTCACATGAATATTTGCTTTCATCACCAGCCTATCACAGCTGCTTGCCTTTAGTATCACAGCTAAGGTAGCCTTGTACATGAAAGAAGATAGAGATGCTTTTTTCTGCATCCCCTGCTGCCTTTTACAGACTTCACTAAGAGAAACTAAAGCTCACCATGGTGCACTTTGTGAGTTTTCATGGAAGGTGAGAAACAAATGGACATTACTGCTGCCAAGATGAGTTTGCTGCCATGAGATTACCCATCTCTATAAGCAGAAAAATCTGTAATGTTTTTTTGCATGCTCCAACTCATCTCTGATTGAAGCAACCTGCTTTAATGCAGTATAAATCAATTTTAACATCTGTTTGAATAACCTAATTAAGGCTTAATGAAATTTTATTTGCTTTGTAAGCTAGGCTGTATATATTATTAAGAGAAGGATGTATTTTAGAATGAAAACAAGCAATTTAAATCAGGAATTTAAACACTGCTCCACCATATGCAGAAGACTGATGTACCTTACAAAGTTAGATGAAATTCTCTTCATATTCTTAAGCAGTATGTGAATCAAAAAGCATTTGAAAGATGTTCCTGTTCATTTAGTCATTATCCACCTTGCATTTCAAACTAGGACTTTTCCTCTGAAAAGGAAACACTTCAAGTTCTGTGGGCCTATAATTTATCTCAGAAATTAATAGATTAAAAGCAGATATTGCCAAACTTGACAAACAGATGTCAAGATATCCTGAAGAAAGAGAAAAAATGGAGTAGGAGAAGAAATAAAATGCAAGAAAATTATTTTCCACTCAGAGGTGTAAGCTCCTATTCAGAAAGCAGCTACTGTAGTCCAGTGGAAGGTGTCCCTGCCAATGGCAGGGGTTGGAGCTGGATGGTCTTTGAGGTCCCCAGTCTGAACCATTTAGTAATTCTGCTCAGGGGCACAATCATTGCACAACAAATATAATATTGTCCTTGTAAAAGATGACATTCAAAGCATTTTCTATAGATATGACATTTAAATACTTAAATAATTCGTGTTCAAAACTCTGACTTTGTGGGTTCAACATTTATTACCACAGTACCTTGCTGCTGTTCCTCCTCATCTTCACTTGATGAAGCCAAATAAGCTTGAAAATCCATGTCAAGAAGCTCCTCTTTGTTAAAAGTCCTGCTGAGTGATGTCACTCTCTCATGATCTGTCTCATCCCATGTGATATCTACCTTAAAAGTAAGAACACCACTTGTAGAAGCTGTAGAACACTAAAACTAAACCCTGTAATGCTGTCTTTTTAAGGAAAATTATTTTATACTTCCCATCCAATCTAAACCTGTTAGCAATGGTCTCTACAATAACTCACTACAATAACCATTCAGTAACATGAATTCAATTATAACATTTTGGAATTTATGCTACAGTCAGTTTAAATGAGTTTGAGGTACAAGAAAACTGAAGAAATCTCCTCATGCATGGGTTCAGTAACAGCAGATCCCACAACAGAAAACCTCTGTAAGCCAAATTTCCTTTGTGGCAGCAGATTCTGGTACTGCAGCAGCCACCAGCCCCTCTCCTTTCCTCTTCCATCAGCCATGCACTGCTGGAATCACACAGGGATTGCAGTGGAGACAATGAAAGCCTTTGCACAACTGCACCCTCAACAGATCTGACTGAAAAATCATCCAGCCCAAAAGTGCTTCTTTCTCAACTAATCACTTCATGGCCAGATGGAAACTTTGGCTGTCAGTAGGACAGAGCAGGAACAAATTGCTACAAGCAACTGTTGAAGCCTGGCATTACTACCAAAAAAGCTCTTACTGATTTATACACTAACATCCACTTTAGGCAAATTAAAAGATTTAACTGTAAATAACAAAGTAATTTCATGTGCAGCTTGCCGAAGAGATATAAAGAGGTCAAAATTCAGTATTTAATTTGTAAAAGAGAAGCCAAATCTCCTTTAAAATCCAGACCAGGGTTGCAACTTGTGGGTCCATGGCATGCTTAAATCTTTTAATACGTTTGATGTCTTTATTTTGAAATGGCAGACATAATCAGGAATCTTTTCCCCAGTACACATATCATTCATGAGCTGACAGCAAAACTAAACAAATAAGAAAAACATTGCAAAACCACTGTAAAGATACCTTTGATGTTCCCATAGCAGCAGATGTGAAGTACTTTGGCTTATAAGCAGCTATGTTGACTTCTGAGGCTACATCTTTTGGCTTATCATCAAATGTAACATTATCTGGAATGAATCTTAAAGGCAAACAAAACATGTCACTCTTCAAATACACTGGAAAATTGCATAGTATAAACAGTCTAAGCTTTCATGAGTATGGTACATCAGCATGAAAGAATTAGTTAAAATAAAAAGGGGGTAA
Source organism: Zosterops lateralis (assembly GCF_965231275.1). Lineage (NCBI taxonomy): Eukaryota > Metazoa > Chordata > Aves > Passeriformes > Zosteropidae > Zosterops > Zosterops lateralis. The sequence continues at coordinate 6,747,224 of NC_139764.1, forward strand.
GCCTGCAAAGGGAACAAAAGAAATGGACGAGAACTCCACACATGTAAGATTCATTTCCTGGCTTCTGCAGATCTGTTCCACAGGTTTTCAGGGTATCACAACACCCTGTTTGGGAAGTATTTCAATTTTCAGCCTGGTATAATCAGGGTCATGGGTGATTTTTTGAGTGGCTCTCTTTGTTCTAAGAACTATCTTTTCAGAAAGTTTAATATTAAAAATTAAAAAGAAAAAAAAAAGTGAATAAAATAGGATTTGGAAATAGATGAATAAGAAATTCCAAACCTTTTAGGAAAGTCTGGTACATCTTGCAAATTACAATTAGTAAGGAAAAAAAAAAAAAAGTTAAAAAGACCAAAGTCAATTGAATGAGTGACAATTGAAGAACTTCATAAAACAAACAAACAAACAAACAAACAAAACCAAACCAAAACAAACAAACAAACAAAAAACCACAAAAAAACCCCAAAACCTTGGTATACTACATGAGAAATTAATTACTTGTGACTTTTTTTAAATCTTTGCAAATGTAATCTAATAAATAGCATTCAACATTAAAATTTAACACAGCAGAAGATTAGGAAAATCATTGGAGAATTTCCAACAGCTGCATTTGCTGTAAAACATGATCACTGTTTAAAATGATGAAAAGTTACACGTTCCCCTAGCAAAGATGTCTTTCCCAAAACGGTTCAAAGCAAATTAACTGAGTTCCTCTAGAAAATTACTCAAAGCAAAAAAACCCTTAACTCCCACTGACTTCCAAGAGTATCCCCAGCAGACAAACAGGGCTTTTGTCACAACTCATGATTTAGTAACTTTTCTGCTTAGAATGAAAGGGGCTTTTTTGCAACAAAGGAAATACTAACAATAAACCAAACCATAATTTAAAATCCTTTCTTCCCCAAACATGACTTTTGAAACATCAGAGCATCCAGCAGCTCATTCAAAAGGACTAACAGATCTATTGCAGCCTCACGACAACAGCAGCAATAATCTTGCCCTGTGGTAAGAAATCACAAAAAAAGACCCACTTCTGGACCCTTGGGGAGAGGAAAAAGAAAAAAAAGTTTCATTTTCTGAATCCTATCACTTTACTTAATTGTACCAAAAGCTTGAATCAGAACTTTTTATCTGGTTTTTCTGAAAATAGACTCTCTTCATAGAGATCCTCTTGAACTTCCCATACTACAATAAAAATCGTCACAAAGAAGAAAGAAGAACCAAAGGGAACCCTAACAACACACTGGATGCCAAATTTATCTTTGTATCACCTTTTGGTTACAGAATAAAGCCAATATAGTTTACTCCAAATTATTATAAACTGCCTTTAATTCACCCCCGCGTCCCAACATGCAAAAATATCACCAGTGGCGTTACCTCAAGTCTATGAAAGAACAGCTACTTTCAAATTCCAGTCCATCACATTCCTCATAAATTTTATTGGCTGTTTCAGGAGAATCACATTCTACCACTGCATAGAAGTATTTCAGTCGCTTAAACTGGTATTCCCGCAGCTTTTCCCTATAAATCCTACAAAAGTGGAAAAAAGATCAGGCAGGTGAGCTGGCTTTAACACCTCTTTATTCACAAAATCTTCTAATTCAACTCATTCAAAACATGTGCCCATCAACCACTCTCCTAACCTTGTAAGATTAGATGTTGAACAGCACAAAGTTCCACCAGCACTGAGTTTTCTTCATGTAGAAAGCCTATTTCAGACAGATTTATTAAGTGTAAAATCTGTACATAGCCCCATTGAAAGGTCACAGGGATGAGGTTCAGTGTATCTGAAGGGCAGAGGTATCACTGAGGTACCTCTGGATTTCTGGCCAGTCCAGCAAGATGCATTATACAAATATGCCCCCAGTCAGGCAGCCAAACATCTGGAAATTCTGGGAAAATATCAAATCAAAACCTTGTAAGAAAGTTTTAAAAAGGCACAAAAGACATGCCTGAAGAAGCCAGGACAATGGCAGGACTGAGGAGCTCAGCAGAGGAGGCCAGGGCTGTGCTGATGGCACTCAAGAAATCCCAGTCTGGGAATTCTTTGACTAAGGTCCCTGCTGATCCACAGATTAGAATGTTGACAGGGAGCACTAAAGGGAGTTTACTGCACAAATGGCAATTTGTAGAGGAGAAATGCTGGTTTTTAAGCTACCCACATATTTGCTCCATTCATTACTCCAATGAGCTACATCATAAAATGTTGAACTCAGATCAACAAGCAAATCTTTTCAAGTTTCATCATAATGCATTTATTAAATGCACTGATAATAAACCAGTGCCTGTTGTAAAACAACCTTTGAAAAAAACTAAAAAATGAAGGTGTCCACAGGACACTTCCACATATGAACTCCTGGAAACAGGAGCTGATTGGGATTTCCACTAAGAATTAAACATATTCTATCTCTCATTTGAAGACAAAATTAAAATTAATACCCATCATCCTCTGTGGTATTCTCTGGAATATCAAAGAGTTCCACAGGTCCTTTTTGTTCTTCCTCTTTCAATCTCTCTTTTCCAAACTCTGAAGGATAAATCTACAAATACAACAACACAAAGCTCATTTTTTAACTGTACTGTAATGTACACTAGCTAAGAAAAAAAAAATCTCTCCAGGCTTTTACACTTTACAGTTTTTAAGATCAGTAAAGGGATCAATTACATAAACTTTAATACCTTCTTAACTTTAATGTATGGAAAAAGACAGTAAAATAACCAAACTGCCTGCTAGGAATTTTGAGGCAGATGAAGAACAACAACCCTGACTTTGTTCATTGTACTGTGGCCCTCTTCAGAAAGAAGTATCTGAATGAAATTTCTCAGAGAGCTGAGGCAGACACAAATTATGGAAATATATAACTTAATTGGCCACAATACAATCAATTTATTAGTAAGGTCTAAGGTTGGGTTACCTGCCATACAGATCACTAAATATTAAACTGAATGTTAATCAAGGAAATGTAGTCTCCTCCCACTAGATCTGAGAACTTCAGGAGTAGTCTCAGAAAACCAGCACTGAGAGCCAACCTCATAAACATGGGAAATCAATGGCTTTGGCCTCTAACTCTGCCAAATAAATGATTGTTGCAGCAAGTTAAATGGCAACACAGTTTCTCATTAATATTTCTTTTGGTTCTCCAAAGCACTGTCTTACTTCTTATTTTGTAGCCTATTTTTTTTAACAATAAAAGTCAGTAGCCCTTTCAGAAATCAAGAGTTTCTTACCTTAACAGAAAACACTGTTCCTCCTTTGGGTGTGAAAGAATTAAACAGAGCCAGCAAATCCTTAGCCTTCAACCTATCCCAATCCATATTACAAACTGCCAATCTACTTGTAATCTGAAAGAGAAGAACATAATATTCATAGGTTTAATTGCTGACTGATGTGGGGAATACACAATTCTCTAGGAGAGCTCAGTGGTAAAAATCAAAGTCAGCAATAAACTTTGCTGAAAAGCAGCACTGTCATCAGGACTTTTTATTATTTGAAATAGCAAAGATGAGAAGCAGCAAATACCAGAGCACATAAAAAGGACATAAATAGTGAAGCACCTCAGAACAGACTGCACCAATCACAGATTCAGAACTGCAGCAACAACATAATCACTTAGGATTTTGTTATCATCAAACATTGATAGTCTCAGGAACAACCACTATGATTACTGTGACAGGACTAGAGTACTGTGATTTCTTACACATTGACTGTGCCAGTTGTAAGTTCCTATTTCACTGTCTCATCATGCCTTAATTTCTTAAAGTGTGAGTTAAATAACTAAATTTCTGAAAAGTGAAAAAAACCAGTAATGAACAAAAGCAGTACTACTTGAATTCTGGAATTCCTGAAAGGCTCAGTTTTGTCTGTCCTTTCACCTGTAGACAGTTCATCCACAGGTATAGGTAAGTGTGCTTAGGGAAAGAGGAGATACCAGTGAAAACTGCAAGTATCTCACTGCCACACAATTTCACCATCACTTCCATTCTGTCACTAAAAGCCTGAAAGATCTTTATGAAAAATACTTCCATGAACTGCTCCATGCATGATAGTCTGTCATGAACCCATAACACTTCTGAGTTTGTCATGCAGCAACTTCTCATATGCAGAGCATTGTTACCTCATCTCCACGAGGGGCATCTTTATCCAGCTCGCGCCAGGAGTGCTCGATCTCTGGCTCCTTTGGAAACAGCTCATTTAAATCCTCATCATCCTCTGAGCTGGTTTCAACGTTCCCTATGCCTCTGGCTAGATCAGGCCCACTATCACTTTCTTCATCATCTTCTGAATCACTGTCATCTTCACCTGTTTCCCCATCATCTTCTGGCTCCTCTTCCTCGCCCATTTCTCCGCCATCTTCTGATTCCTCCTCTTCCGATTCTGCATCCTCACTTGCAGAGGTTTCTTCCTCTGACTGGCCTCTAGATTTTACACTTTGGTCACTGATGTCTGAGCACAGAAAGATAAACATTAGATACATTTTTATGTTAGAATTACACATGACCCCTTACAAAAAGGAAAACTTCAGGGTTTCTTCATACCTATTTACAGGACTCCTGAAAGGCATAACGATGCAGGAGCAAATAACAGGAAACATCAGCATTGGCTCTTTTGTTTGTGTGGTCTCATCTAATTTAATTACACTTTAGGTCCAAAATTCTGTTATCAATCTCAACAGTAATGAAATATTCTGCTATTTTATTTATATTACAGAACCAACAGGTAGAAATCTATTTAATAATGGACATTATACACACGCACAAGCAATATAAATAAAGTTTTGTTCTTTCTAATCCCCTCTAAAATTAATGGCTCAATGCTGCCATGTCTACAATTTCAGCCCACAAGTTGTGATGTGGACTGTGGATACCAAGCCTTCATGGTATCAGTTTCATAAATACAGCAGTGTACATGCTGTTGTAAATTTTACCAACAGCTTCAGTGCCAACAATTAAAAGGATAAAGATGTTCACAGTCTTACTGAAGAATCAGAACTGATTCTATACAGGGCTGACCAACTCCAATCCTTCAGCAGCACTGATCTGAGTCAGTCAGCTATTTTATAACTGATCTTGCAAAATATCTTCTGTGGAGAAAACAAAAGCATCAAAAACCAAATAAACACAGCTAAATTCTCCTTGTGGTTTGAACAACTAACCTGATTCTTTTATTTTCCCTCCTAGGGCTTGGTCCCTCCTGGGAGCTTTGACTGACTTAGCAGCACTTGCTTGTGAAGACTTTTCCTTGATTTGAATTGAAATGGATCTTCCCCCTGACACATCTCCTTGCTTGTTTTCCCCTTTGGGTAAAAGGCCCTTGTTTCTCCGAGAGCGATCAGCTTCCACTGCAGGTTTCTGTGAGTCCTCTTTCAAGCTGAGCTTAGATTTACTTTTCTGTCCTTCTTTTTTAAGGTCATTTAGTTTAGTCACCTCTTCACATGTTTGGTCCACCTCCTGTTGGGTATTTTTGCTCTCCTCCTTTGGGAGGCCACCAGCAGAATCTGCTTCTACTTTACCTTTACCTTTCTTTTTCTTTTTTTTTTTCCCCATGAGTTCTTTACTCTCGCTCTCTGAAAGGTCAGAGTCAGATTCTGACAAGGCATAAAACTTCCTGAGGTTCTCTGCAGAGCTGTAGTTAACAGGGCGACCTCTTTTATCCACTGTGTACCTCAGCTTGAACTTCTTGTCATGGAACATGGCCTGGAACCGCTTGTCAATCTTGACCTTGCGCTCCTTTTCGGGCATCTCCCAAAACCTGGGGTCCCTCGCGATGCGGCTGAACCTCCCATCGCTCAGGATTTCCTCCTGGGATGACATCTTTGATGCCACTGAAGACTTGGACATCTGCAATATGGGAAAAAAAAACCTCTCAAATACTTCTGATTTAAAAAAAAACCCTCAGCCAATTACATAGATTTAGATATGTAACTGAAAAAACAGTCAGATTTCTAACCTGCAGCTAAAAAGTTATTTCCAAAAGCACAGATGGCAATTTCACAGCATCACATCACACACCACCTGTGATGCTGTTTTTTTAGGGAAAATTATTTTATACTTGCCTGTTGCTAGAGGACACAAAAGAACTACACTCACCCACCAGGTTGAGAAGTGAGAAGAGAAAGAGAAAGTTTATTTTGGTTTGGGGTTTAAATAGGGTTTGGAATTTGACCAACAATTGGGGAACGAGGCTAACACCTCTCTGACCACACTGGCCAAGCCAGAAGTCCATCAATTTGTCCTTCCTCCTGGAAAGGAATGCATATTTACAAAACATCAGTCTTTGCTTATGTTACAAGCATGAGAACTCCAGCAGAGAAATGTAAAAACATCAGAAGGCTGAAAAATCAAGGCGACACTTGCCACCCAATCGAAACCTGTCAGCAACGCTCTCCACAATAACTCACTATAACAACTATTTAGTAACGTGAATTTAATTATAACATTTTGGAATATGGTTTCCACCTGGTTGGAAGGGACCTCAAAGATCACCTGGCCCAACATTTCTTGCCAAAATCATTCCATATACAAGATGGCCCAGCACTCTGTCCAGCCAAATGTTGTAACCGTGAATCCACCACTTCCCTGGGGAGATTATTCCAGTGGTTGAATGTTCTCACTGAACGAAGTTTTCCTCTTGTATTTAAATGGAATCTCCCCAGGAATAACTTGTACCTATGACCCTTTCCCTTTTGTAAAAACAGAGTCTCCATCTTCTCTGTAGCCACCTTTTAGACACTGGAACATGAGGATAAGGTCTCCCCTGAGCCTTCTTTCCTCAAGGCAGAGCAAACCCAGCTCTCTCTGCCTTTCCTCACATGGCACTTCCCAGTCCTTTGGCCCTTCTCTGGACCCTCTCCAGCCTGTCCACATCTTTTCATAGAGCAGGAACCAAAACTGGACACAGAATTCCAGATGTGACCTGACAAGCACCAAGTGGGGTAATCATTTCTTTATCTGTGCTGCTGATGTCTGGCTGATGGAACCCAGCACCTCGCTGGCTTTGATGCAGCAGTAGACTTAAACAAGTCACAAATAATCCTGGACCTACCACAGTCTCAGCCACAAATCTTTGCTCTGTCAGATGTGCTGGCAGCCCAGAAATCCCCTGTGCCCTGGGCTGTGCCCAAAGCTCCAGGGACAGCAGGTGAGGAAGGGAATTCTGATCCTCTGCTCTGCTCAGGGGAGAGCCCACCTAAAGTGCTGTGTCCAGACCTGGGGTCCCAACACAGGAAGGACATGGAGCTGTTGGAGAAGTCAAGATCAGCAGGATATTTAGAGGGCTGAAGTTCCTCTCCTATGAGAAAAGACTGAGAGAATTAAAATTGTTCAGCCTGGAGTTAGGTCTCCTCTCTCTTCAGGAGACCCAACTGTGGCCTTCCAGTATCTGAAAGGAGCCTACAAGAAAGATGGAGAAAGACTATTTACAAGGGTCTGGAGTAATAGGACAAAGAGGAAGGGCTTCAACCTATTAGAAGCTAGGTTTAAATTAGATAGGGGAAAAAAATTCTTCCCTGTGAGGGCGGTGAGGCACTGGTACAGGCTGCCCGGAGAAGCTGTGGATGCCTCATCCTTGGAAGCGTTCACGGGCAGGTGGGATGGGGCTCTGAGCGACCTGGCCCTGCCCATGGGAGAGGGCTTCGAACGAGACTGTCTTTGAGATCTCTTTCAACCCAAGCCGTTCTACGATACACCGGGGCTGTGGACACCTCCCTCCGTGACTCTCCGCCACACCACGCACCGCACCTTCCACGAGATGAGCACCGCAGCCAACAGCCCACCAGCAGCACCAGGTGCGCCGGGATGGCTGCAGCCAACCCGCGCTCCCGCTCCGTCCCCGTCCCCAACCCCAGCGACGAGGCGGCCGCGGGGAAGAGCCCCGAGGACGCTCCGCTCGCACCCACCGTGCCCGGCGCCCGGCGCTCCTCACGGCGCTGCCCGCACGCCGCCGCCACCACCACTTCCGGCGGCGCTACGGCGGCCGCGGCGGGACGCGGCGGGACGCGGCTCCGGCTCCCGCGCGGCGCATGCGCAGAGGGGTGCGGGAGGCCGAGCGGATGAGGGGTCTGGCGCGGCCGGCGCTGAGGGCACGATGGTGCCGCCGGCTGTGGGCGCTGCCCGCCAGGGCCGCCGCCGCTTCGCCCCCTCCTCCTCCCGCCGGAGCCTCGCCGGCCTCGGGCGCGCTCAACCCCTTCGACCGCCGGCTGAAGCGGAAGCAGAAGAACTGGGCGGCGCTGCAGGCCGAGCCCGCCAAGTGCGATTACCTGCGGGAGGAGGTGCGGGGCCAGGGGCGCCGGCGGGGTCACCTCCGGTGCCGCGGCCGGTTCTGGGCCCCGCGGCTCGGGGACGAGATTGGGGAGCTGGAGCGGGCCCGGGAAGGGCAGCGGGGCTGGAGCCCAAGGCCCCTGAGGGAGCTGGGGTGCTCAGCCTGGAAACCCCAGAGAGAAAAAAAGGCGTTGGGATCGCCTTATCTCTGTAACTCCGTGGAGGAGGTTGTAGCCAGGTGGAGGTCGGTCTCTTTTCCTAGGCAGCCAGCGACAGGAAAGGAGAACATTCCCTCAAGCTCTGCCAGGGGAAGTTTAGGTTGGACATTAGGAATTTCTTCACAGAAAAAAGCGATCAGAGATTGGAATGGGCTGCCCAGGGAGGTGGTGGAGTCACCGTCCCTGGAGGAGTCGAAGGAAAGACTGGACGTGGCACTCAGTGCCGTGGTTTAGTTGACGAGGTGCTTGTTTGCTAACAGATCGTACTTGATGATCTCAGAGGTCTTTTCCAGCTTCAGTGACCCTGTTCTGACCGCCGGCTCTCTCCGCAGGTAGGCGGCAGGATCGCGGACCGGGTGTTCGATATCACCAGGTGAGCCCCACGCTGTCCCCTCGGCCCCGGGGCGGGGGCCCTGGCGGGACTCGGTGGGTGCGGAGCGCCCTTCTCCGGCCTGCCACAAAACCCAGCTCCGTGGGCTGACTTCGATAAGACCCTTAGAGATTAGCAGGTGAAACGTAATATAGTTTAAAATTAAAAAAAAAAATCTTAAGACTTGGTTGTGTTCTGTGTTGTTAATCTTATCCTTTAGAACCTTTCCTCTCGCTTTGGATGTTGGCTCTGGAAGAGGTTACATAGCTCAGCACTTAAACAAGGTAACTGCCGTTATCTTCATACTTAAAAGTATTTAAAGGAACTTCATATGTGTCCCTCCCCTTCAAACTGGGCTCTGTTACATCTTAAAACAATCATCTGAGTCTTGATGAAGTAAATCTTTCCCCCCCTCCCCCACTCCTATGCCTGCAGTTTTAGTTCAAAGCTGTGTGTTGTGCAGGCTATTTTAGTTTATTGCCACTGAAAACTGGACAAATGGTAGTGCAAGGGAAGTTGTCTGTTATAATGCAGTGAACTGTTAGTTTTGTGTAGGAATATGTGTGGGTTTTAGGTGAATCTTTTGGCCACAGTTATTTGTTAAAGAGAAGTGTCATTATGGAGACTTTGAAGCCATTAACAGTTTACCCTTCATGAACCAGGCTGTAAGTAAAGGTGCATCCTTGGCTGTAAATCCATGGTTTATGCTTAACTGAACTTATGCCTAAAATTACAGAATGTGTTTTCTGTTACCACTTCTGCCTCAGCTGGTCTCCCTGGGAGAACAGTGTTGAGTGGAGAAAAGTGCTTTCTGCTTTAGATAAAGCTCTTACCAGGGGTGGAAAAGATTCTTTGTAACTTAATATAAATAGGTTTAAGTGCAAAAAATTACTTATGTCCATTTACAAAATAATTTGCGTATTTAATAGGTTTTTAAAATTTTATTTCAGGAAACAGTTGAAAAGCTCATTCAAGTTGATATCGCAGAAAATGCTTTAGTAAGTAGATTTTTGAGTGCTAAAGTGCTTCAGTCCTGTGATGCAGGAAAGCAAAAGAAGGGAGTTTCTGATGAGCTGTTTTTCTTTTAACCCAACATTAGAAAAATGCTGTAGAGTCTGAAATCCCGACGGTCAAGGTCGTAGCTGATGAGGAATTCCTTCCTTTCAAAGAAGATACCTTTGATCTTGTTGTCAGCAGCCTAAGGTATGTATTAATAACTTACTTTGTTTTGTTTTAAGTTGTTAATAATATTCTTTTCAGAGTAAGTTCAAGAAAATCAATCTAGCAAAGGTTACTAGTCCATTAAAAAGCAATGAGTTCTTGCATAGTTAATATAAGCATGCATTAGGAAAAACTGTCCTGGTTATACTTCCTGTTTTGTTTGTTTATTTTCCTACAAAACACTCAGAGAGCTTCTCTCTTTCCTGCATTTTGACAAACTAATCTCCAGGACTTGCATTTTCTCAACCAAAAGAAGAAAGAAAAAAGCCCTATGTGGGTAAACTTTGGTTCTTGTTTAGTATCAGTTTCAAGCAGGTGTTTCAGCATGGTTGCACCTTGAGCCACCAGTCTGTGGCTTTGGCTCCTGAAACTTACTTAGTTAATTAAATAATTATTTGCATTCCCTAAATTTGATTCAATCTGTAAAATCTAAAAAAAATTAAATGTACACTTCTGTTATTTCAGTTTACATTGGGTGAATGACCTTCCTAAAGCCTTCAGAGAGGTAAGGAACTGTTCTTTCATACTGTAAGTCAGCACTTGCCATTACTTGCATTGAGAGCACTCTGTATTTCCAGGTCTTTAAATAAGAGGCACAGAAATGACTCATGCTGCACAAAAAGTATTATTTGCAATACTTCGGGCAGTTTGAGGAGCATTAATTGATATTGCTGCTGATTTGTTCCTTCAAATGAATTTGGAATAAATGGCTGAAACAACATGTTTATACAATATTTTGGATTCTCCACCTCTGAGATCATGGTAACTAATGTTACCTGAGGCAGTGCTGTTGATTTTTATTGTTAGCTCTTACTACATGTAGTACAATACTACACTTTTCCAGAACTGCTTTATGGAGCTTGAGTTATTTTTATGTCTCAGCTGTTTATTTTGAAATACAGCTTTGGTCAAGGCTTTTTGATTTTGAAAGAAAGCAAATACTTCTCGAGGACAGAAATTAATTCTTTTACCAGTAACAGTTTTGATCATTTTGGATCAGTTAATCTCTTTCTTGCAGGTATAAACTTTAGTCAAATCAAAATTGTGATACAAGAGCAAGCATCATGTTAACCAGTTTGCTGTTTTTTGATTTATTTCATCTTGATCAGTCATTGCAGTGCTGTTCTATCACCTGTTGGTAGGAATAGGACTCCCCTACTGCTACTGAAATAATAAAAATCAATTGAAAAGCATTCAGTACTTACTGAAGAAACTTTGAAAGAAATATACAATTTTCCCTGGAATTTTAAATATTCTATAAAGTGTCAAATCCATTCTCCCACAGTAAATACAACTGACACTGTCTCGCAGTGTGGAGGGAACTGGGCTTCTTGGCCAACTTTCCTGATTTCCTCTGTTGGTACCACTGTCTTTAACTAATGGAAACTGCCTTTAACTGCCTATTTTTCTTACCTGTCAATTAAAGGCTTTTTTACTAGCACTGAAAAGGTAGCTTGATTTTAAAACTATTTAAATTTTTTTTTCAAAAATGTTGGAAATGCTTTCTGTCTTGTTAGCCTGGTTATATCATCAGGCTCTTCTAGATTTCTTAACCAGAGATCATTTCCAACTTAAAAAAACAAGAAAGCATGGATTTATTGGCCTTCTCACTAAGAAAGAGGATAGAACTTAGGAGACCAGAAAGTAGCAAAGGTGTTTGAGTTACAGTGTTCCTGTGTTGGCATGTTAATGATAAGTAATTGTAGACATAATAAAAATGGCATTACTCTATTGTCTCAGAAGTGCAGAGATCACTGCTGGCAACTAAACCCTCCATTTCTCTTAAATCAAGCCATTAAAAAGTGCTTTTGCTGCTCTCAGAAGGTAAAAGTAATTAGCATGCTTACCTTAATCTACCTTCTTTTCAGAAAGAGATTGAGAATATTGTTTCAGGAGTATTCTGCTGGAAATAGTTTTACCTTCAATTCCCACGGTTTGTTCCATGTTTCCTGACTGTAAGCAAGTGAAATTGACTGAAATCACACATGTCAGGAAATCACACATGTCAGGAAACATGGAACATTTCTGAGAATTGACTCTTAAAAATAATAGAGAACAATCTCTCTTCAGCCAGAGCGTTTGTTCGCAGTGTGACCAGAGGCTGCCTCACAGCTCACCCTGCAGAATACAGTCAACATTGTCTGTTACAGCTCTAACAGTGATTGCTTTGGAGTCGGTTGAGAGCCAAAGTCTCAGGAGCACGTGTGTTTGTAGATCCACCAGGTGCTGAAGCCGGACGGAGTGTTCATCGGGGCCATGTTCGGGGGGGACACTCTGTACGAGCTACGCTGCTCGCTGCAGCTGGCCGAGCTGGAGAGGGAGGGCGGCTTCTCCCCTCACGTCTCGCCCTTCACCGCCGTCGCCGACCTGGGACACCTGCTGGCCAGGGCTGGCTTCAACACCCTCACCGTGGTAATTATAAGTAAGAGAACCATCAGGCAGAACAATCCAGAGTTGCTGGAATGTAAAAATCGCTGTTTGCGATTCCTTCTGCATGTGGTGCATCTTGCTGCAGAAATACCGCAGACTGCCACTGCTTTTGGCTTTGTGGTGATTCATGGAACCAGCTGAAGTGTGTCTTTGGCTCGTGGCCCAGTAGAATTTGGATGGTTTTCTTGGAGAAACATCAGAGAATGTTAGAGCTGTGTGAAAAAGTTACAGACACTTGCTTTTCCTTTCTAAAACCCAGAAGGAAGTAATGGCGTTTAAATTAAAATTTGATGGCATTTGAATTAAAATTTGATTGAGTTTGGGCTACTAAGCAAACCTTTTTAGAAATGTTGAAATAGTACATGCTTTCTAGAAAGGCATGATTTGAGCAGCAGAGGCAGATGAATAGAATTGTAAAGTGGTTTGGATTGGAAGGGACCTTAAAAATCATCTGGTTCCAACTCTTCTGCCAGGGCAGGGAAGAGTTTGGTAGTACAGCAAGGTTGAAATAATGCTATTGGTTTAGCATGATATGGTCTATAACTGAACTTCTCAATTCTTCTAGGATACTGATGAAATCCAAGTGAACTACCCAGGGTTATTTGAGATTATGGAAGACTTACAAGGCAAGTATATTCTTTGTGGAAACATAAATGTTTTCTGTATCAGTGGAGCAGACACAGAAGAGTTTTACTGTGTGTTTCTTAACTCCAAATCATACATACAATCGTGGGTTGTAAAGAACCTTTAAAGGCCATCTAGTCCAGCTCTCTGCAGGAGCAGGGACATCTTGAACTGGATCAGGTTGCTCAGTGTAGAAGGGAATACAGGTGACCAGGCCCCTGATAAGTAACAGCTATGTTAATTACCAATACATCCTCACCCCTGATGAGTCACAGCTGTATCCAATACAGATAAGTGTGATAAAGGGAGTGGGTGAGCTGGTGAGGGGAGAATCATGAAGGAGGAGGAACTTTGAGGAAGAGGGAAGGCGAGACTCATGAAGAAGAAGAAGGATCCCGAGGAGAGAGAATCACTGCTGTCAGTGGTCAGTCTGGGTGTGCAGTCAGAGCCTGTTGTTGGAACCTGCAGTCACAGTCTGGCTGGGTAAAAGCTGCATTCAGAGTCTGCAAACCAATCCCTGCAGTCAGAGTTGAGCAGGAAATAACCAGCAGGTTGGGAAACCTCCAGCAGGAGCTTGGTGCAGCCAGAGGCAGTGAATGGTTGGGGTCAGGATGGCTGAGCTGTAAAGAGGAATAAACCAGGACCCTTTTCATGCTGTGATAAACAAGGAGTGTGTGTCTCAGCTGATTTCTACCCTCTAACAAGAGAGCTGCTGCAACAGCTCAGAGTTCTGCCTGACCTGGTCTTGGATGTTTCCAGATGTGAGTCATCCACCACCTCCCTGAGCAACCTGAGCCAGTGTTGCACTATCTTCATCACGAAACATTTCTTTCTAAAAGAATACAAAAAAAAAATCTTCATGCAACAGGGGAAGCCTGTTTTCCTGCTGTCTAGTGAGTCAGGAGATTATGCCTGTCAGGAGATTTGTGTTGGGAAGCACAAGTCAAAGATTTGCTACTTCATAGTCTGCTGTGAACATTCTGCTTCCCTGGGGTTCCTATTCTACATGAGCCTTGTTCAGTGTAAGGTGCAGAAAAGCCCTTAAAGAGAGACAGAAGCCCCTATCCCACACACTGACTTTTCCTGTGAGCCTTTCTAGTCACCAGGGCAATCAGCAAACTGCTTTGGAATGAGAATAACTATATCCTCATTTTGGAGTCTGCTGAGGAGCAGCAAACAGTTAGTAAGGATTTTGTTCATATTCTGATTGCATTTGTCATAGATTGTAAAGCAGTCATTCACATGCTGTCTGTTGTTACTGACAGCAACTCAGGGCATTTCTTATCTGGATCCACTGCTGTTTGGAGTAATTCCTTAATGGAAAGGCAACTTTTAGCAGAAACATTCAGATGGAGTAAGTGATTAAAATATTAGAATTGTGGTTATTTTATTTTGTATTTTAAATCTCTTGGACTAGTAATTTTGATAATTATCTAATTATTTAACAATTGTGTGTCTGAATAAACTTCTTGTACTTATTCTTAAAATTAGGTATGCTTAAAAGCCTAAATGTTTGAAGACTCAGGATAAAGAAGTAATAATTTGAAATGATTCCTAGCAATACAAACTGTAAATTGCAAAGCATAGGAATGAAAAGTTTTGGATTCTTACACTTAAGAAACTCACCTAATGATCTGTGGTATGTTCTCTCTTACAGTGAAGTGCAGAAGATTCTGTACTTACTCTGGTTTAGTAAGAATCTGTCCTTAGTGCATGGCACTTAACTCATGACATGTGCTGTATCTTCTTTTTCTTAAAGCTAAAACATATTTTTAGGTATGGGGGAGAGTAATTGCTCTTGGAATAGAAAACCTCTGCTGCACAGGGAGACAATGCTGGCAGCTGCTGCAATATACCAAGGTCAGTATTTGAGAGGCAATGAGTTAATCTAAAATGACTTTAGGAGCATTTTTTTCTGTGTCTTTTTCTATGACCTTTATGTAAAAGAAAACCCAAAACCCCAAACAAACCCAAAGCAAAACCAAAAACCCCAAGTACTTAAGAACAAAATGCCATTACCATAAGCTATTTTTAACCTGAATTATAATGCCAGGATTTGAACTATATTGATGCAGCAGGACGAGATATTTTTATTGTCCCAAATCTTTCAGCAGGAGTCATTATGATGAATATGTCAGAGTCAGTTCTGATGTTCTGAGAACTGAGTGTTTCCTAGAGCTGATGGTCTGAACCTTTTGTCTCTCCCTGCCTGCCCTGACAGAAATGTACGGGAATAGCGATGGCTCCGTACCTGCCACCTTTCAGATCTACTACATGATTGGCTGGAAATACCATGAGTCACAGGTAAGGTGAAGCTCTTACTTTATCTTTCAAGCTACTATTTAAATAAGCATTGTTTTAAAAGCTTTTTACAAAACTTTTTAATTTAAAATATCCCTATGCGTATTTTTTTTTTTTTCCATAGGCAAAACCAGCCCAGCGAGGTTCTGCAACGGTTTCATTTGGAGATCTGGCAAAAATAGAAGGACTTCTTAAGAGAGGAAAAAAATAGTTGTTCATCAGGGATAGTAACTGTCTTGAGACTTCTATAAAAGTTTTAATTGCAGACAGTCTTCAGTTGTGCTTATTTAGTGATGACATGCTGAAATGATAATAAAGTACATACCCTAGAGGTTTTTGTACTGTGCCACAGCATCATCTGTGTGAAATGGGATTAATTTTTTGTTTCTGGATAAATATTTGAGCAGTTTGCTCTCTCAAGTCTTTGAGAGAGCAGTTCAACTCTCAACTTTTTATTAAAGCCACTATTTTCAAAAATAATGCCTCTAGCGGCATTTCAGTATCACAGGCTGCTCCAGGTATGGTTTACATGTCTTGAATGTATTTTTGAATTATTTCTCAAGGATAGTAGATCATAATAAATAATAATGTATAATAAAAGTAAAGAATGGTAGCAGGTATATTTATGAGCCATCCTGTAAGAGAAATTACCAGCAAACACAAATTACTATGGTTTTTGAGTTGGAAAGTATGGGTAAAAAGTTACTGTAAGTATTGTTTGAGATTTGAGTAATTGAGTGATACTTTATTGAAATGTTAGTTGGAAATTACATTTACACATAACTTTGCACTTTTCTATCTCAGAGGCTAAAGAGCAAGAAGAGTAATTTTCTCTTTAGCTGTGCCATGGAGCTATGACTTTTCCTGTCTATAATTGCATTACAGAAATTGATATTAATTGCAACTATGATCCATTAATATGAGAGGTTTAGAAAAAATATCTGCCCAGAGATTTTGCTTGATTATAGCACTTGTAGAGATGGGGAGAAACAGAAAGGGTAAAGACTATACAACCAATTATACACAGTTGAATAAGTTTTATCATAGTATCTGAGTGGTATATCAATCCTGGTGGAACTAAAGCCCTTTCAAGTTTATTTCCTGGGCATTTTTAACACTATCCACCAGGTGGAGTTTGACAGAATTTGTGAGCGGCACAAACCCAACAGGCCAGGTAGGCAGAAGCCTTCCCATCAGTAAGGTCCTGATTTAGGGGGTTATTTTATCAACCAGGCTTTGACTTTGAATAAGAAATGGGCAGAGAAGGTGCAAATCATGAGAAGGAGGGCAGCAATATCATGTCCTGGTTTTGCTTACAAGCCTAACCTGAAATTATTTGAGGAAAATGAGTTCATCTTTTGTTTTCCTAGAAAAGAACAGTAATGCTGCTGAAAAAGGGGAGAGAGACTCTAAATGGTCTGATAACCTTTAAAGCCCTCTAAAGACTAAATCTAAAACAAGAGCTTGTTTCTGTGAAAGCTTCTTTTTTGTTCAATACTGTATCAGTGGATTCAGTACAAGATACTGCATCTCTCTACAGTTCTTCTCTGGCTTAAACAAAAATCCCCTTGTTTCTGGAAGAATCTCTGGTTTCCCAGATGTAGGTTTCTGTGAAGTTATGTGTCAAATTAATGTAACTTTGTAAATCCTTGCTTCAGTAGGTTAATTTCCAGTCACTTGAGCTGCAGGTTGTGACTCAGACCTGTTAAGGGAATGAGGAGGTGGAATGTGCTGGGTAAATGTTAATTGGAGGAGTGCTCCTACTGTGCTCCTTTGAAGTACTCAAGTTATGGAGCAAAGGAAGGATTTTCAGTTCTTTGATTTCATATTTCATAGATGGCATACATAAATAGTCAAGTGTTTTGGTAGTGGGAAAACGGAGAAGAGATGAATAGCTTTCTTCCTAGCCCTTGGGGAGGAAAAAAGGTGTAGCTATTAATTTGGAAAAGGGCTGGGGAGTAATAGAAGTGAGGAGTAGTAAATACGGCATTGGAGCAGTGTGGGTTGGAATTAGGGAACAGGTAACAGGCAGGCAAGGTGTTCATTTCCCTGGCTGTGTTTGAATAACTGCCTTTTCTGGTGGTTTTTAACTGCAATTATGGGGTTTTTTTCTGTAGTACTTCTTGGAATTCTAGGTTACTCCTGGTTTCTACTAGTTGCTTGAATGAGTAACTTTGAAAACACTTAGTATACTATGAACAGATGTTACTGTCACAAGGCTCTGTTTAATTTGAGTTCTTTTTCAGATTTAAGTCTTTATGGCTGTCTGAAATTGTAATGAAGAGCATGGTTGCCAGTTGCTAGCCTAGTACTTCATGTATGCTGAGAATCAGCTTTTGCAGAGTGAGTAACTTCTAAAAAGTAGTGGTGAAGGTGACATAATGTCTCTTGTAAGTTTAGTTAATTTAAAAAGCTTTATGCGTAATACAGAGTATTTTTCTCCTGAATACAGAACGAGGAAAGAATTCAAGGAGATAATTATTTTAATTAATCAAAAGCTAGGAGCCCATAAATAAAATAAAAATAAGTTTAGAAGAAGTATGGTTGCACTTAATGAACATGAGTGTTTTTATTATAGAGTTTGAGTCACAGATCTGGGTCTTTGGTTACAAGATCTGTCAATGCGTAGTTTTAATCAAGTCTGTTTAGGGTGAAGGAATTAGATCTGTACTTTCAAGACTAAGAATTTGTGAAGCTGAAACATCAGAGAGGATTCTTCATTAGCTCTAATTTATAAAAATGTCATCAGCAGAAGTATAAAAGTAAACCATACAAAATTAAATTTAAATGTATTTCTTTAGACTGTTTAAAAAAGAAAAATAGGAATAACACTCTTTTAATGTTTTCTGGAAAAACTAGGAGCTAACACTGAGCTTTCAGTTGCAGGGGGAGAAACACACCAAGCTTTCATATGGTGTTTAATTGGAATCTCCTGAAGCAAAAACCTCATCTCAGGGATTAAATTCATTACAGCATCTTGTTTAAGAAGCCATACTTTAGAAGGCTATTATGTATGTTAAACCTCTTAAGTTTTCATTTGTCTAACCCAAAGACTTCATTTCCACTTTTCAAGGATGTGATCCATTTTTGCCCAGGTTTTGTAGCCACTACTTGGGAGGAGTGCAATTATTGTAGAGCTTTGATTGGAATCTGAGTACTGAATCAGGTGTGACCTGTGTAGATAGTGGTTTGATGTCCTGAATATCTTGGGTGCCTTCAGGTGAAAGAAAAGGAAGAAGAGAATAAAAAAGAAAAATGATAGGTAAGTTTAGCTGAAGGCTACATATCAGAGTGAATCAGAATACACTGATGTAATGCAATTGCTGCTTGTAAGGGGAAAAACAGCTCAATCCTTATTTAAATGAAATTAGAATTGAGGTAATTTGTTGATTTATTGATGGCTTGTAATTAATTATTAGTCCATTAACTATAGATGCAGGATTAATAACAGCAATATAACACATAAATGACTACTATACCCTTACAAAACCTTAGTAAACACCTTCACATACCTAAACACACTCCTATAGCAACCCCCATACATACACCCTCAAATTTGCAGGTAAATGCTCCCCCCTGTCCCTTTACCAGGAGATTTTAGTGGTATGAGCCCACCCTTGTCAGAAGATGTTATCCTGTGTGCATCCTGTTAAAAATGTTAGGTCTTTTTATAGTTGATTTTTAAGCTGATTTTTCATTCTCACCTGAGGTCTCTTGGTAAGTGCCTGATTACTGTTTCATGTGGCTGATGGTCATCTTCATTTTCAGACAATCTCAGCAGATTTGGAGCAAACACCCTCTCAGTACTGGATGTTTTGTTCACACACATTGCACTTGTATTTCTGTCACAGCAGCTGATGTCCAGGATTTTTTGCCACATTGTACTCCATGTAGGTTTCCCCCATTATTTGGAGCTGTGTCTTGGGATGTGAGGAATGTTGATAAAGGAAGAGACAAATCCCACAGAAAGAGTGTACCTGTTTAGAGCCTTACTTTGAAGCAGTGAGTGATGAATACTGGGGAATTCTTTTTGGCCTCAAACTGTTCATAGCCAGAATATATTAAAATTTGTAATTGTAAAATAAGGAGGCTTCATTATTCAAATACAATTTGTATAATCAATATCAGATGTAATTTCTGCTTTCATAGATGACAACACTACAGGGACAGGAATATATTGGATACATTTCAGCAGCTTCCAGCACTAAAGAGGCTGCTGAGGGACATTTTATGGGTGTGTGGGGTGATGGCTCTAAAGTGACAGGGGGTGGGTTTAGATTAAATAATAGGAAGAAATTATTCCCTGAGAGGGTGGTGAGGCCCTTGAACAGGTTGCCCAGGGGAGCTGTGGATGCCCCATCCCTGGAGAAATGTTCAAGGCCAAGTTGGATGAGCTTGTAGTGACCTTGTCCAGCAGAAGGTCTCCCTGCCAGTGGCAGGGTTTGGAACAAGGCAAGCTTTAACATTTCTCTCAACCCAAGCCATTCTATGATCCTTTGTACCACCTTTTTAGCCAAAATATAATGTAAAAGAAGTTACTGTTTTACTCAGTACCTGCATTGGTTTAAATGGTTTGAATCTCTAACACTGAATTTTTTACATCTAAAGTAAAGCACCCTAATATTAAAATATCACTTATTCTGTGGAAATACTAGCCAAAATGAGCAATTTACTAAGGGAAACTACAGGGTAACAGGTGTAAGAAGTAGTAACTTTAAGTTTTTGTTGATAGTGGAATCATACTACCTGAGGATTTTTTCCTCCCTGGAATTTTTCTCCATAAACTAAGCCACAGATGGTAGTATGTGATACCCATTTTTTTTAGCCATTGTATCATCTTGTCTTCACAAAGTGTATATTGCTGTAGCATTCAGGTGCCAGAGGCAGCAGTTCTTACCAAAACTACTTAAGGAATATTTTGAAGTCTCCCATTTTTCTACCGTGTATTCTAATTCTTAGTTTTGTGAAGATCTATTACTTGATTCCAGTTCTAGAACTATTGTTGGCTTTAATTTGATGCAGAGCTTATATTTGTTACAGAACTCTTGATATTATTTCCTAATGCCAGTTGCTTTCACCTCTGTAATTAAAAATGTAATTCCCATCAAGTACCATTTCAGATTTGGTGATTATATTCTCAGTCAATTTCTTTTCTCAGTCAAAAGCAGGATGCCTAATCTTTGAGTAATATTGCACTTAGGCAGCAGCTGTAGTAAGCTTTATTAGGTAAACTAATGCTGAACTTCATAGGTAGCTAAATTCAAAATATAAGCCAGTCATAACTCAGTACAAATTTGCATAGCATCTTGTCCAGGCATGACTTTTTGTTTGTGATATTTTTTTTTTAAATCTATAATTGTTTCTGAAATTCTAAAGCAATAGCTGAGCCAGAGCTACTGCCAAGAGGCTTTGTTAATCACATCTCAAAGTACTCCTCAGATGATTTTGCCTCCAGGATTCGGCTTGGAAGGCGCTCTCAGGAGGAGCTGCGGTGCTGTCACAGCACTGTTGAGTCAACAGATGTAGAGCACTTGTTTGATGCATGGGTGACTGATCTTCCATTACCACCTTTCACAAAACAAAAGAAAACATCTGTTCTTTTATTTATATGTGAGCTTTCCAAGTAGATGTGTACAATTCTTTTGTTTATTTTGTTCTTTTGTTTATTTTGTTGTGTGAGTTCTATTCCCTCCTGACTCATTGAATCTTCATTGTATGGAAAGTGAAACTTGGAGCGCTGAATGGACTTGGGTGATTGTGTGGATGTTTTTACAGCGTGGTGCCTGGTATTTTTCTGTACCTAGAAGTTTATTATCCCTTCGAAGATAGCTAAGCAGAGAGTTTTAAATTAAATTCTGTCCCAAACATATGGCATTAACATAATAGTATGATTATTTCGAGCAGACTTAGTTGTTCTGCTTTGGGAAAGAATTCAGGTTCATGAATGCAAAGGCTTCTGAAGTGCAGGGAGGTGTTTCCCTGCAGAGAGTTAGTGAATCTTCACAAATATAAAATTATTCAATCCCTGCACGCCTTTCTGGCATTTTCTGCTGGATAGCTTGCCTTTGTTATACTGGCCCTCCTAGATCACTGAACAGTCACATAGAGTCTGTGCATAATTTTAGAAGTTTTGAGAATTTAAATCAGAGCCCCTTAGCTGTAAAAAAGATCTGAGAGTTAGATCACAGAATGGCTTGGGTTGGAAGAGACCTTAAAGCTCATCTGGTTCCAACCCCCCTGCCATGGGCAGGGGCACCTTTCACCAGAGCACCGCCCTGAGTGCTGCAGCAACACAAATGCTTCTGTGCACCTACTTGTTCAGTCTCTGCGTTTGAGTGTTGCTGAATAACTCCATATAACTGCACTGTAAATATTGTTTGTTTTCAAGCAGTTAACCATCTTGCAAACACATCAACATGACTTAGTAAGTGTAACACTTGATGAATTTACAAATGAATCTTGGCATAAGGCAAATGCATTTTAACACTGTGGTTTGTGTGCCTGCTCCCTGCATATTTATTTTCAACTTCCAGTTGATTAGCTGCTTTGTCTTGTGTGTAGAAATGGCCTGTTTAATGCAGTGGGAAGTCGAGTAGGAGCCAGCATTTGTTAATGGATGCTTTGAGCAGGCACAGTCAGACATTTTAAATTATTCTAACTAAGCAGGAATTCTAATTCATTTCTAAAGATAGAAGTACAACAACCCAATTACCTAGTTTTCTCACAGAGTGTAATGAGTATAATTAGCATAAAATTGGTCTGTAAATTTAATGGGCAATTTCTTGTGTGGACATTGAAAACACTGGTGGAAATGTGGCAAGCTGTATTAGAGTCCATATAGTAACTTGTTCCCATTGGATGCTTCCTTGACAGAAGGCATCACTGTAAAACACCAATCAAATCTGTTCTGCACAAGGAGTTTTTAAGGTATTGGTTCAAGCAGGCAGTTCCTTCAATCAGAGAATTTTTTTGGCTGGGATGGCAGTAGGGTTTTTTACCTTTTGAAGATGGTATTCTGGCTGTAAGTTCAAACTTGTAGTGTATCTGAGGATGTGGCCAGTTCTGTGTGCAGCCTCATAAGAATAGCTGGATCAGTAGTTCTGAATGTAGAATATGCACACAGCTGACAATAAAGATAATAAAATGCTAATTATTACCCTGGAAAGTGGAAAGGGTGTTGGAGTCCCACATCTGGTGCAGAATTCTCAAATCATGATTCAGGCTGTGCCAGCATTTGTGCAGTTGGTTGGATGTAGCCAGCTGTGGGGCATTTCAGAAGTTCTACATGATGGAATTCCAAGGATAGTTTTCCTTCCCTTCTAACAGCTGATTTGTTTATGATGGGGGATTCTCTATGTAAATGTCTTTTCATCTAGTACAGTAAACTCAGACATAGCAAAGTTGTGGTGACCTGCTGAGACTAAAGTGGTGAAAATTAATGCTGTGAGAGAATATATACTTAGAAGAACATGAAGTTTCTTCTGCTTTGTCTGTTCCCTAGAGAGTGAATAAACAAACAAAAAATCCAACCCTAAGTCTTGAAGATTAGGACCAAGTTCTTCAGAGTATGTTTTCATGATGGATTTTTGATTTTAAAATGCAAGCTAGTGCTAGCTGACACTACTGGAGAGATAAATGTTCTCTAAAACTTACCAATCATGAAAATGCTTTAATTCCTTCAGGAATGCATCCATTTTAAAGGTATTTTCACTGCATTATTCTGTTAAGTACAATGAATAAAATTATAGCTGTGACTGTGAAAATAACAAGTTCTTTCTTGTGCATTAGAACAGCTACTCTCTTAGAGATTTATGCCCTACCACACTTTTCCCTTTCTGATGATCTCATAGAGTGCACTTGCCTGCCTTCCACTTTTGCCTTATCACTGAGCAAATGAAATAATTTGCAGGTCCTGGGCTGCTTTGGAGAGCTGGTGGGTCACTGTGTGTACTCTGTGACTAGCAGCCTGCCAAACAAAAACAGGCAGTGTGTGCTCAGTTTACTTGGTTGTAGGGCCATGTATCTTTACATTTGTAGGATTTAACTCTGGGCAATGTAAATTATTTTATTAAAATATATTAGCATGTAATTAACAATTCTGTTCCGGGTTAAACCCAAACAATATTAATCCTATGGGATTTCTAACTTTGGTTTATTCAAGAAACAGTATTTTGAAGTAAGTATTTAAAAAAAAAAAGATTTTTTTAGAGTTCCTGAACTCAATGTGAACCCCACAGTGAGGGGAGAAAAGCAGGGAGCAGTCCATTGCTGGCCTCCCTCAAACTGAGCTGCACTCTGCTAAAATAGAACTTATGGAGGAGAAGTGTTCTTAGGTCTTTTTTTTCACACGGAGTCACAGAAAAGATAGGTCAAAGTTTTAAATAAATCTCTTGGGAGAGTGTATTCATATCTTACCTAGTAAATCAGTGCATCTCTCTTCACTAGTAGCTGAAGATTGAAGATGTCATTCTATAATAAGGGTGTTTTGGCAGTAGAACTTGTAAAAAGTAAAATATTTTCTTGGTCTGTGCAGGAATTTGTGTGTATTTGACTTGGAATGTGAGAACCACCTCACTTAATTCTGATTATAGGAATAAAGTTATGCACAGGCAGTGCAGGAAGGGGCTGATTTTCGGGCCTGTGCTGACAGGGGTAGCTGCTCCCAAGCCCCAGCAATGTTTCAGGGCTGCCCTCACCTCTGTAGGCAACAAAAAAATTAAAAAATAATTTAAAAGTTCCCATCTCTGGAAATATGGTCATGCTGGATGGGACTGTGAGCAACCTGATCTGGTTGAAGGTGACCCTGCTCTTTGCAGAGAGATTGGACTAGATGGCGTTTAAAGGGCCTTTAAACCCATACTGTTCTGTGATTCTGCCATCTTACTAAAGTGGAAATTATAATGTATTTCTCCTCTAAAATGCTTTGTGATCAACAAAATGGAGCCAGATGTAAGCACAAAGCAAACCCCTGTTTCCTAGGAAGTTTCAGAAGTTAAAAATGGACACATGGGTAAGTTTGGAAGTTGGCTGCAAGGTCAGGTAAGTAGAGCAATGTTATTGCTTGTATAAATAATTGTGTTGATTTTTCTCTTCTGTGAATTTTTTCCAGCACAGGCTTTTACCATCTTTTAGAAGCAGAGCACTTGTGCTCTGAAATGAATAATTAGCTGTTGAAGTAGGTCTGTGCTGTGTCTGTACTGTCTTCCACTTGCCTTCTCTTATGTAACAGAGATTGAAACTAAAATAGGGAAAAGTTACTAAATGCTGTACAGAGGTTTAACTTTTAAGTGAAAATGGGATTGTGATGTTAGGAAGGTGTTGCTTGGGAGAAAGACCTTTCCTCCTAGTGTTCTCCTAGTAATCATGTTTTCAGCAGTGTTCTTGCAGAACTGAATTTCTGAGCGTATTTCATTTTAAAAAATAATAGTAATTTAAATTCTAACATGGTGCCACTAACTGGCTATTTTTGCAAAATGGTACCTTGAGAAGCAAATCACTTAACAGTATAAGGACATTAAATTCAGTATTCTATGGATTATATATGGTTTCTGTTTTAGTAAAACATGCACATTTAATTTTTTTTTATAATGTACTTTGCATAAATGCTGAATGTGATGACTTTTTTTTACTATAGTTGCAGTTGTTGTCACTTGTATTAAGCTATCTTGCAACTTGTCCAGTGCTGTGGACTACAGCTAACTGTATATTGCTGTTAATTATTAACTTTTTAATTAAGACATAATTATTTTTAAAACAAATTATAAAAAAGCCCTGTTCTGGTAAAGTTTACTCAGCAAAACAATATAAACTAACCACAGGAGAATGAAATCTATGATGGAAGGGAAATGTAATTTGGAAAGGTACAGCTCTAACAGAGGAATGTGTGTGATTACCGTGGAGACCTGTCTCTTTCACTGGGAACTGGAATAAGGAAGACAAAGGAAGGAAACTAAAGAAAGATCACTCATAACCTAAACGTTGAAATTCACACTCAAAACTAATGTGAGACAGGTTATTGCCAGCTCAAGATTTTAAAAGTAAAGTATCATATTTTTCATTAACCTTCTGTAATAATTTATATTTCATGTGTGTTTTTCCATTTCACCTTTTCATGCCCTGCCTTCCCCTCTATATACTGTAGACAACTC
Organism: Zosterops lateralis; assembly: GCF_965231275.1. Lineage (NCBI taxonomy): Eukaryota > Metazoa > Chordata > Aves > Passeriformes > Zosteropidae > Zosterops > Zosterops lateralis. The sequence goes on from NC_139764.1 coordinate 6,772,792, forward strand.
TCTGCTAGTTTTTCATTTCCAAGCTGTGTTACTTAGAGGACTCAATTATACATCACAATGGTGTCTTTCTTCCACTTACTGAATGACAGAGTGCCTATCATTTCTGCATTGATTTATATGTTAGGTTGCCATAAATGCTTAAGCTTAAGACCTTGACATTAATTCCTGCTCCACAGCCATTTATATCAGGAAAACTCAATTGTTTGAGCACTTGTGGAAAGTAAATGCAAGTGGCGCCCTGATATCATTAAATAAATTAATTGAAAAATGTAAGAAGGAAAAAGATGCAAAGTGAAGGTCTATGGCTGCAAGTCTGGAGTTTGGTTAGACATGGACATGAGCCTTGTAGCCTGCTTGAGCTCAGCTATTTTTATTGCTTATGCAGAAATTAGTTGCATGTTTAATCTGCCAGCAGGTCACTCAGCAATTTGGCTGGAATAGGTCTGGAATTTCGACCTCCAGATTGCCAACTTCCTGCAGTTGGTGTTTGCCTTTGCTGCAGGCACTTGTCCACTGATTTTTAAGGCTGGTGATTATTTTCATGTGCTGTTCTGGAAGGAAGCAAAGGGTATAGCTACAAACACATAAATAATGTCATTGTTCTAAGCAGTCCTAGATAGTTGTAGGGATGGCAGTTTAGGGACCCTCTGCAAAAGAAGGCACAAAGAATTGAAGAACGAATCTTAATTTGACTTTCTGTTTGCTCCTTGTTGCTCAGGCCCTGAAGTACCAAGGTTGTTAAGTGGCTTGAAAATTTGAGACTTTTTTTTTTTCCCCAAGTGGAATAAAAGCAGTACAGAGCAGCACATATGTCATAGTTCTGTGTTTAGCTGGAATGTAGAGGGACTTCTGAGGGTAAACCCCTTGTTTTGGGACCTGACTCAAAAAAGCATTTTTGCTTCCTCTTCTTGTTACCAAAATTAGAAAGCATTATTAAGCAACGATGTTTGCAGCTATGCCAGGGAGCTGTATTGCTTCCATGTGCTTGCACAGAGTATTGACAGAGAACACTATGAAAAGGACTCAGAAACGTGGGACATTGGGAGAGGAGAGCTCAGAGGGCACCACAGGCAAAGCTAAAGCCTCAGATATCAGTTCCCATAAGAGGCAGAGACTTTTGCATCTGAAAATGAAGAGCCTGAGTGTGAAAGGTAAAGGAATGATAAAAGTAGCTGTCAGGGGTGGGGTGGTCAGCAGCTGGATTCCCAATGCACCAAGGAACTTGGGGTGACAAGCAGGAAAAGGGGCATTGTCAAAAGTATCTACTATGATTTCAGGATCAGAGAGAGAGAGGAAAACAGGTTTATAGAACAACATGAAAGGAAGGCAGAGAGGATTTAGCAACAGCTTTGCTGAAGGAGAAATGTGTTGAGTGTTCAAATGATGGAAGAGAAGGACAAGTTTGAATGAGAGGAAAGGGATCTGACAAACTTGAAACTTTCTTTTTGTTACTTAGCTGGAGGTGACAAGGCATACCTTTGGTTCTGGTGCTAAAAATGGATGCGTGGAGTACAGCCAGAAGATATTTAGATCACTCAAAGGCAGAAATTACTTTTGGAAATACTGAGAATAGGTGATGTCATTTAAGTGAAAGAGAGAAAGTGCACCAAAAGAGGTTGCAGGAAAATGTCTTTTTATCAGCTTATTCAATCAGGTTAAGTTTTAGGAGAAGTAGTTATTGCTTCTCCTTTCTTCTTTGGCACTATATAGGTGGATAGGTGCAGTCACTGAAAATATTTAAAAAGTGATTATGAAGATAAGGTTCGGACTTTGTCATCTTGATCACTCAGATATGTCAAATTTCAGTGAAGGAAAGGAAAAAGTATGTTTTAGACTGAAAAGGATTAGAAGTAGTAGAGCAACAGGAATTATTTCGCTGTACAAAACACTGAAAAAGTTTGGAGAGAGGTTGACTGGAACAGGTTCAGTGATGAAGGTGAGATGCTGAAAATGAAAGGAGTCAGTGTGGGGAGTGATGTAAGCTGACTCCTACTCTGTGTGAAATTCACGGTCAGCTCAGTATTTCTTGGCACTGTGAACAAGGTTGAGTTTTAGTGCCTAAGAGGTGAGGGGCAAATAAATTTCCTCTCCCAGAGAGGATGAAAGCCAACTCCTGTGGCTACTGCTACTTGCCAAAGTGTGAGTAAATCTGCAGCTATTGTAAACAAGAAGTCAGATGCAGTGCCATGGCAACTGCTCTGGGACCAAGCAAGTCTGCCTCTTCTTGCTTTCTTATGCTATGCTTTTTCCATCCCATTAGTCTAAAAGGTTATTTATCTTTTCTCTCCCTCCCTCCCTCCCAGTAATTGCTTGCTTTGATAATAGCGCATAAAAATGAGGAAAAACATTATTCAAATTCTTAAGGAAAGATAAGGACACAGACAGGGATTAAATCACTTGAGAAGGCATCAACAATACTGATTGTTTTTAATGGACAGAGAGAAGGTATGTTTCTGTTTTCTGAATAAAAGCTTCTCAGTACAATAGTAAAATTTAATCTGTCAGTCTATTAGTTTTTGAAGGCTCGGGTAGAGTCATGCTGGCTTGAAAGTTTCTTAAGAGTTTTCATGCTGATTGGTAAAACTTTTTTGTGGCTGGGGTCATCAGGAGCTCAATATGTCTTTGGAGCATCACCTCCTAGGGACATCCTTCAGAATACTGAAGAAGCCTTGGTGACTTCAGTAAAGGACACAAAAGATACTTAATCTTTATTTGAAAGCCCAAAAGTAAGAGAAGCTACCACAGCCTTATGCCTTGCAATGATCAATTATTCACTATTTTTAAAGAGTGAACTTTACTTTCAGCCTTAAGTCTGGAGCTTGCAGCTGTTGCATTGATTATGGATCAATGTAAGACTGTAGCCCTTCAGAGTAGAATCATACTTGAGAGTGGATGGTGATCAAATTATATTTTAACATACTTGGATGAAAAATAATGTCTTTAGAACTGCTTATTCTTTAAACAGCATTAAATTGAACTAAATACTGTATATTTAATGGGAAAGATATTTTTACCCATTTCCCTCAATTTTTATGCTTAATTTCTTTCAATTTTTTGAGGGAACGTGATGACTTTTTTTCTAGAAGAGATTTATTTAGCTCAAGATTTTTTTCTTTTGGAGTTTTACTGACTGTAGATATGGTACAGAGTAGATAGCTTAGATAACTTAATGATGCAAAGAATATTTATGTATGATGATTATGTAAGTGAGAGATATGGTTGCACAACCTGAGGACGTGAAATCCTGCTGTGCATCATTTTTAATATGCATAAAGCTTCATAGCGCATGTTGTTTCGTGAACTGCTCACAGAATAAATCCTTTGATGACAGAATAACTGCATTCTCAGGACCAAATGTGGATTGATTTCACCAGTGTGAGAAAGAGAATCTACAGTACAGAAGTTCTGAGAGCAGCTTTCCAGTTCAAAAGCACTTTGGTAAAGCTGGACAGAAAAGTAGCAGTAGAACTGAGATTTTACATTTCTGCAGCACAGCTAAGCAATGAGCCAGACCTTGGTGTTTTAATATGCATAAAGAATTCTCTGCTTTAATGAGATCTTGAGCTTTGGCTCTGAGGATTGTTAGTACCCTGGTGAATAGCCCTTTAGACTTGAGGCATACAATGAGAATTTGCTTCCTCTTTCAATTCTTCAACTTCTTGGATAGAATTTATTATTTCCCTAAATATGCTGTCAAAATTCATTATATATTGTAGTACCCCTTTTTGCTATTTTTAACTCCATCTCATTAAAGGATTACATGGTTCCTTTCATAATTAAGTGCAGATTAAATTTTATATTAAAACCATGAGAAATTACACCTTTTCAACACCATTATGAAATTTTTAAAGGCAAAAGAACAACTCAGATTTTTTTTTCCAGAAATGTTGGTCAGTAAAATAAATACACCTTGTCCTTGTTGATGTGGTTGACATCCCAAAAAGCACTGTCAGGGGCTTTGTGCTCCTTCTTATGTACTTAATGTTTTAGGAGGGCTTTTGGCTTGCTGCCCAGTAGAAACTATCTGCATTTCTGAAGAACAGCTATGGAGACCAACAGGTGCCTTTGTTTTGGCACTGAGACAGCCACGGTAAGAAGGGCATGGAAGATTCTCCTTTTTCTTCCTTTAAAGTCTTGAAGAGAAACTGAAACCCTTTTCCTCATTTGGAAACATCCACTTGGGTGTGAGGATACGCTGCAATATGGTTTAAGTATTAAGTGTATGGTATTAATTATCTCAGTCTGGATCCTAGAGAGATTTATTTGGGTAGTACTGTTGCTGGTTCTAATTTATCTGATTTCAAACTAAGTCACCAATTGCATGATTTCTAAGAATTAAATTCTGTTCCCCATGGTGGGATGGAGTGACAATCAGCCCATTTTGTCAGCAGTGCTCAAGTGAAGCTACAGCATTTTCTGGAAGAGAACAAAAAGCAGCCATCATACTACCCATATGCACCTGAGCAGCTGCATTAGACTTAGCCATTATCAAGTTCTTAATGATGGCAATTTATCAAATTAGCCTTAAAATAATACATACCTTTTTCCAAATGCTGTACCATTAGCATGCCCAATTTTAACTGTCTTTATCAAACAGTAAAAAGTTTTCTTTAAAATGAATCTTTCCACTCACCCCTAAAAGGTGAAATTAATTTGATATATTCTACATTTTCATTTTGTTTCATATGAATTGAAAAACATTAAAAAGCACAAAAATGTGCTTCCATGATTAGCTCTTTAATCTGATTTCTTCTTAAATGTGATTATTGCAGATGCAGTCCCACTCAGCAGATTTGTCATGACAAAATAGCCATAGTTTAGTGTAGGAGGTGGAAAGTGGCTGAATTTGAGGTTGTGTGTGAAGAGTTAGATATTTCAGCTGGAAAAAAATTCTTTCTAAAGAACAAGGTCAGGTTAACCCTGCTAGAACCAAACCAGAAATTTGGAATGCTTGTTGTGATGCTTTGGTATATATGGAAGATGTCACTTTTTGTGAAAACATGAAATTGCATTCCAAAGTATTTTCACTGAAAATACATTTTCTGCTCTGTTCAGCTGATGCTAGTATCTCTGAAAGTGCTCAACAAAGTATAAAATTAATGAATATATATATGCGTGTGTTTGTGTGTGTGTATGATTTATATATGTCTTTTGAGAGGACAAGCCTTAGGCACAAGGAAGTATTTACATCTTTGTTATTTTGCAAAGCCTTGCAGACTATGCTGACCTAATAAGTAAGAATTGTTACTTCTATTCCGACAATGGGGATAAAAGGAAAAGAGACTAACCTTCTGATTCAAATGCTTTTCCTTACAGCACTGAAGTAGGAAGGAAGTTTCTCCTGGCTTGATGCTGTCTGGCAGCCTCAGTTCCCCTTTTGCTGGAGACCTAGAATCTACTTTGATTCCATATTTGCAGCCTATTATCTTACTTCCATATTTCTAGCTTTTATAACTATTGCAGTGTTGGATCTTAGGTTCTAGACTGAAGTCTTCTTGTTCTGGGTACAGATGAAAACAAGTACAAGAACCAGCTTCCACCCTGAGAAGTCCTAAAATACAATTTTCTCTTCCACAAATTTTCAGTTCTGTAGGCTGTGCCTTCATTAGCAAGTAGTGTGGAGCAGTGCATGTGGACCTGCAGGGACAAACAGGCTGCAGGTACCCACTTATTTGGGTTTTGAAGGGGTTGAGGGTGGCTTTACATCAGACTAGTTAAGATCTCATTCTATGAACTAATTGCCCATTTGTGGTTGATGTGCATTTCCAATTTAGTTCCACCTAGAGTAATCGAGTTAGTGCACATCAAAACTGGCCCACAATGTGAACCAAACCAGGTAAATGGGGACAGTGAGATTTGCTTTGAAAAGTACATTCTTGAGCACAAGCAGCAAACCCAGGACTGTTTGTGTAAAACTTGCTGTTGTAGGACCACAAACATGATTGGTGTCCAAGACACATACATGCTGAGTGCCCAGGGAATCCATGTATCTGAATGGATCCAGTTGAGACAAGGGGCTTAATATCTTCTGCTTGGTTTCTGTGATTTTCTGTGCCCAAAACACAGGCCTTAAAGACATACAGACCACACTCACAGGTTTTTTGTGTGGCAGTGCCTACCCTGAGCACAGCTCAAGAAACACTGTTAGAGCAGAGGCTGAACCACATCCCCATAAACTCCCAAACCACTGTTGCCTTTTGTGTTTCATCCAGACTCCAGATAATTTTAACAAAATATCTGAGGGTTTCCCCCTAACCTTCTGTTACCAACACATAGTTTAGTGTTTAAATGCTCAACTTTTGTCTATCTTCAATCTTCTTAATCCAACAACAGTTGTTAATAATCTATGAGACCTAAGGCTAAGATGAAAAAGAGCAGTGTACAGTGACCCAGAGATATCAAACCAGCCAGTTTATGCTAAACATAACAAAACTGCATGAATATGTTGGGTCACTAGAAGAAACATGCACAAGGAAATATTTCCAATATTCATTTATCTTCTTAGTGATTATTGGACAGTTCAGGAAACAAAGAACTAGAAGAATTCAGTGCCAGGGCTTACATTGGGAATTATCAACAGTTCACCCTTCACATGGCTTCAGATATAAGGCCAACAGGAAGTGAGAAATAATGATCTTATTTACCAAAATGTAGGGTTTCTGTTAGCTCTGTATGTCTCTGTTAGCTCTGTATTTGCTATATCTACACTAAGGACACTATTATAAGACTTTGCAAAATAAGATACTTTCATTTTACTATCACTTGTAAACTGGATGTTCTACTGATGGTGCTTTAGGGATAAAATTATCTCTAACAAAAACAGAATAATATAAGAAAACTTAAAGTGATTATATTAACTTCAAATGGTAAAATACGGTTTCAGCCATTACAAATAGAATTTCTTAGGAAGCTCACTATGCTTCAGAAACAGAGTTAAAAGTAAAAATTTTTGACTTAAAAATTATGACTTTTTTTTTGAAGTTCAGCATAATCTTGGGAGTTAGGGAAGCTTCTAGTTGGTGCTTCAGTATCTGGGCTAGAAATGCTTCTACCCCTACCCACCTGCAGAACAGAGCTTGGCATCATTTCCCACAGGAAGCTTAGTCAGCTCTGTTAACTAAATTGCGATAGTATGGTTTTAAATTGTATGACAAAACTTCACACCTACTCTTTTGCAGTTAATGTAGGTTACAGTCATTTTGAAAGAATAAAGTATTTGGGGAACTCATAACTCAGAGGGCTGGACTGGTTTTGCTTGTAACGTTAGGGAAGCAGCACCAGGTCTCGTGAGCTGCGGCTCTGCTGGCTCAGCTTGATTTCTAAGAGGTCTTAAATGTAGTTCTCTCATGCTCTGCAAGACTAAATAGGATATAAACATAATCAAATATGTAGCCATTAAAGCTGCAAAGCTGTACAGTCAGGTTCATATCTTGGCTTAATGCACTAGTGCACACTTGAAATTTGAGATGCAAGGCTACAGTGGTACAAAATGCAGCAAGTGGTGTCCGATGGAACCTCTGCGTGGTGGGGTTGTTTTGTTTCGCTTTGGGTGTTTTTTGGTTGGGTTTGTTTTTGTCTTGAGGTTGTTTTATGGAATATGTGAACTACTGAACCTAGAAATGTTTTTCAGGAATAGATATACCTATTTGGTTTAGTAAAGTTTTCATAGGCACACTTTGGAAATTCTGATGAATAACTGGAAGATATTTCATTAGCTTGTGGCCTTCATTTCAAAATATCAACGAAAAAAAAACCCAAAAAAACAAAAACAAAAACAAAAACAAAAACAAAAACAAAAAAAAAAAAAAAAAAAAAAAAACACAAAACAAAACACAATAACAACAACAAAAAAAAACCCCACAAACAAACAAACACAACAAAAACCCCAAACAAAACCCCACCAAAAACCCCACCCACCTCAAAACCTTAAGTTTTGTATGGAATTTAGAATTAAAATGGTCTTGATCACAATATCTTTGATATTTTCAGCGTGGGCTACTAAGAACAACAGAGTCCAGTGAACTCAATGGCTCAGAAATGCAGATAATCACAAAATTATAAAGGCTGGGAGCCCACAAATTAAGCCAAAGGAGACTGATGTAGAGTCTGGGGTATGCCATTTTTGCAGTATATTCCAAGATTTTTGGTAGCTACAATCTGGAATTAAAAACATCAATGATAATTGAGATTAGAAAGATAGAAATCTACAGCAGATCCTGCAGCTAGTCTAGTGAAGCTCCTTCCATGTAGCCAAGGAAATAGTACTGGAGCACATTCAAAATAGGAATGATAATTCTTAGAGATAATCCTAGACATAATTCTTGTATCAGACATTTTTATTATTTTGATCGAATTAATGTCCATTTTATGTATTAATGTATTTTTGTAAGGAATATATGCTTCTTCAGAGCCTTTAAAATTAATGAATGGCAAAGATAAGTGCATAATTCATGGAGCATTTGCAGCCCACCATTCCCACAAGAGGGAAAGTTCAGAGTAAAAAAAGGCAATCACATGTACAATTTTAAAAAAATTGTTGTGATGTTAAATAAAGAAGAAATAGAACTTCTCTTCCACAGTTTCCTCTGAAGTGTAAGTTAAGTCTAAAGGAAAACCATGCTGAAGCACTGGAGAGCATTTTGACCAAGGCAATGGAGGTTTCACAGTCAAGAGTGACAATTTCTAAATATAACTGCATAGTTGCACACTGTTTCTTGCAAAGCTGTAACAAACTGCCATCCTAACAAGCTCTTCTTGTACAATTGTACCTTAAATTGTCACCCACTGCAGAAGCCCTTGTTGGTCACGGCACTTTTTAATCTTGTCTACTGTAAAACTACAGGAAATATTGCAAAGGAACATTATAGGAAAAATAAACGTTATTTTTCAGGTTCTCTGCAGGAGACCGGAGCAGGCTGCCAGGCAGAAATTCCAAAAGCAGACTTGCTGTCTGAGATGGTATAGGGGAGCATGGAGCAGCTGAGGAACAGAGAATTACTGTTATATAAACCTTCTATTTCCTGGCTGAGCAAGACAGGTCTCTTGTAGAAACTGAAGCCACGAACTAACATGAATCCCTAATATGTGTGACAAAACTGTAATAGTGAAGTGGGAAAAGGCATCCAAGAGTCAGAGCTCTGCAGGATGTGCCCAAGAGAGGAGCTGCCCCAGGTGTCTGTCTCTGGGGTGCAGCAGGTGAAATGTACCGGAGTGAAATTGTTTTACTGAAAAAAAAACTTTCACACAAGAAGCGGATTGGGCAGGTCTGGTTTGTAGGGACAAGGGGTAAATGGTGCTGGGCCAGAGTGTTCCATGTCTCCAGCTGTTGCCTTCCGTGGCAGTTTTTATCAACTCCTTTGCAGTGGGATGCAGTTACCAAAATGTGCCATGTGTGGTAGCTCGCTCCTTTGAAGTTCATACTTCAAGGGAAAGAGCAAAGAGAGATTCTGCCAGAGTACTCGGGTGGATTCAGTTCAGTCTTCTTTGTATCTTAAGAAGGAAGTAAAAAAGGCAAGTAAGTGGAGAGGGGAAAAAAAATTCTTGCTCAGTCCAGGACTGGGTAAAGTTGATGCAAATCTTGGTTTGATTAGCATGTATAGGAGTCATTTAGAGACATTTACCTGCTTTTTCCCTAGTGCTTTTGTCCTAAACTTATTTTGCACTGCAAAGTAAGGCAGTTATCAACTGCTTTTCTGTTATCCTCTGAGGGGAGCATTTTCTGCAGCTGCTGAATTGCACTCAGAACAGTGGAGAATGATCACCATGATTTACAAGGAGGCTTCAGGTCAATACCCTGCTGAGGGAGTGAAGGAGCAGGGGCTGATCAGACAAAGATAACTGCTTCTGCCTCGAAGTTAAACGGCTGCCCTTGAGGGGAGACTGCCCAGGGATCGCCGGTTCAATCGCACCGGGGATTTGGTAATCACTAGATGGGTCATTTACCTAAGGAGTCTGGAGATAGCAATAGCTATTCATTACTGCAGAGCTATCAAGTTGATGACTCTCTTTTTTCCTTATTTTCATGGGCTTAGCATGAAGAGAACGAAACAGGAAAGCCATTATATTAAACAGCTCTTAAATAAGATGTAACAATGAGCTTGGTTGTGAAGTAGTGTTTATAAATGGTAGTGAAGAAGAAGAAAATCCAGAGAGGACAGTCTACTGCCAATAACACAAATTATCTCCACTCGTGGGTTTATAAAGTTCTTAGTCCAAATTTACTGAACTTCCTACTTTGGGGAGAGTAGTGTCACAAGAGACTGACAGTCTTCCCTTTTGAGCACAGGAGTAAAAGGAGAAAGATGGGGGTTCAAATTGGTGTTATCAAAAAAAAGGTAGATTCATGCCAAAGAAGCCTGAAGTTCAAACTGCCTGGGGCACTACGTGACTCAAGAGTTTAAATATATTGTTCAAACTGCATGGTTAAAGAGCATAGGTTACAGAGGCCAGACAGCTGAGACCCAGTAAAGGGAGAGCTGTTCCCATGTCCATAAAACTGATCTGTTGGCTTAGATGTTAGCTGGGATGCAGAAGAGTTGTATTCTATTTCAGATCTTATAAAGACAGCCCATGTTTTCTGGATAGAGAGTTGTCCAACTTCTTCTGTAGTTCTTATGTGAGAAATTGGTGTAATAATTCTCTTGCTCATGGTCACATGCTGGTAACCAACAGAAAAGATCACTGCCATGGTGCTTGAACTCCACACTCCCTCCACTAAAAGTTCAGAGAAACAAGGATGAATGTGTTTTTCCTGTGGGCTTTGCTTATGAAATATGTTCTGAATCGAGGTAGAGGTTGATGCATGCTTATTTGCTTGATCTAATGTTTACTGAAGTCAGCAGAAATCTTTCACTGGGTGTTTAATGCCTTCCCCTCACTGTCTTGCTGTGATGCTTTATGGTCAATGGAGCAGCTGAGGAAAAATGTTTGAGATTAAAAGCTCTTATAGGATGAGTATTGAGGCAACAGGGATCCAGCAAAAATAATCTGAACGGTCACAGTGTTTATATAGTTTAAAAGTAATTGTAGCCCTACAGAGACAGTGTTAGTGCAAGGACTGTTACAGCCTTGATGCTTCAAAGGTATATGGGAAATAAGGTTGTTTAACTCAAGGTCTAAATAAAATTTAAATGCATTTATTCTAACATTTATTACACCTATCCCCATAGTCTGAACTGCAGAATAGAATGCTCAATAAGCTGAACACTGACCCAATAAATCTTTGTGTTTTATCAGGTAAAGCAATTGAATTTTGAAGTTGAAAATGACATTGTTTCAACTTTTGGAACTCTGCTTGAGACATAACCTTCATTAGATAACACTGTCTTGAATTTGCCTTCTTCTCCCACGAAGAATTTTTCAAATAACCTGGAATACTGGCAAGGAGCAGAAGCAGGAGGAGCGTGTTGTACAAGGCAAGGCTGTGTCCAGCCACAGCCCACCCAGCTCCATCCAGGACAAGTGTTGCTGGTCATAGAGAGGAGCTCAATGACTGAGGGGTCACATTCCAGCTCTGGGGTCACCAGTGGCAGCTCCAGACAAACTCAATGCACAAGGATGTGGGCAATGCTGAAAGAAGCCAGGGAGGTAGTTCCTGAAATTGCAGGATTTTGTTCAGACAGGAATGAGGATTTCAGTTTTTACTTCTCTTGGGGGAAAATAAATAAATAAATTTAGCGTAGTATTCTTTCTCTTTCACTCCTGTTCTATGATTCACAAATCCTGATTTATTTTCTCATATATAAGAGCTATGTGATGAACTCCAATCATAACTTTGGCATGTTCAGCCTCTTTTCACATCAAATGCTTATTTAGGAAATACTTGGAGTACTATTTGTAATTACTATGACACATTCAGTATGTCCACAGAGTGTTTAAAAGGAGATTTACTATTATCTACTTCCTTTATCTTTCTGTTCATAGTTTCCAGAGTAATTTTAATGTCTTTAAGACAAATTAAGTGATGAACCTGGCCTGAGAAGTAGCATTTAGACCTAAAGACCAAAATGCCTAAAAAGTTTTCAAGTTCTACAGCTGTGGGATTTTTATGAATGAAGTAAGGAACAGATGCAAGAGGTCCTCAGGTAAGACACTTTGCATAGTCTCAGTAGTAAGTGAAAATGTCTTGAAAATTCTGCCATCACTTGATATTTATTCTTCTGTCCCTTGTGCATTATCTTTTAGACTGTGTTTTCTATACCATCTTGTTATGCAGTGATAAAGGGTTCAACAAAATGAAATATTATTTGAATGACAAATGGGAATAAGACTATGACTTGCCTGGTTTGTACAGATAAGGCAGTATATGAAATATAATGTTATCAGCTTAATCCATGTTACTTTGGACATTGCCACACTTATAGTTTGTTAACAGTAGGATTTCTGCTCTGTAGGTTTTGTACCAGCTAAGTTGCTTAGCAACCTTAACTCCAAGATCACTACATTTTGCTACCTGTGATTAAAGAATGATTTTTTCTGTATTCTGTTTATGATATATCTAACTTACATATTTTGTTGTTTGCAAAGTCTTTCTCTCAATTTTCATTCCAAATATAGCAAGGTATATATATGTTCCTTGAAGCACTTTATCTTTGAAATTCACCACAGGTGAATGCAAGTAGCACAATAGTATTTTGAGAAAACCCACACTATACAGCAATGCAAAGAACATAAAATGGAGAAGCAGCCTATAGAACTGCTCCTGATACGGCTGCATAAATCCTTAAAATCTTTTCAGCACGAGTGCATTGCTAAGAACTGTGAATAATGCTCTAGTTCTGTAGTTTAATTCTCCTCTTAAATAAATAAATAGAAAGCTCTGGGACTTGCCCATATGTGATGCTGTGCTTTGGAACTGTTCCAGAAAAGTGAAATAGTGTACTTTAAATGGTAGCAAATGCCTCTTGATAAAGCTGGGAGCTGGATCAATTACTTTAATAGTATTACAGAAGTCCACTGGACCTCAACACTAACAGTGTTGTAAGCAGCTAGAGTCTGAAGGATGCCACACATTAAAATGGCTATGGAATGGCATTAATATATTTCCAAATATTATGTTAATTCCTGAACAGCTTATCACCATGGTTACTGTGACAAGAAATTAAACAGGAAAAAAAATTTAAATTAATCCATCCTGAATAAGATTCCAACGGGATCTAGACTCTCATTTAAGCATTGGGACCCACAATTACGAGTGACAGCTCTTTGGATAATAATATAACCCATGCCTGCTGGAAGAGAAGTTCTGTCCTGGAATTTGGGGTGTCTATCATGAATTACTTCCCATATTGTAGGAAGCAGTGGGTTTGCAATGGAGACCTGGATGGGAGCTACTGATGTAAACTGTCTGCTCCCAGTTAAATTAACTCTTCATGGTGTAGAGGTTTGTAACTGGAGTACTGATATTAGTAGGGATGCAATGGGAATATCTGTATGTGACAGCACCAGCAGTTACAGCAAAGTATTGTGAGACTGGGATCTGTCTTGAACTCCCAAGACATGGCACCTAGTGGTAACACTGAGGAGAATGCTGTTTAAATCCAAGTGAGAAAGGAGCACAGCATAGATGCTTCCCCAAGGCAAGACCCCATCCCCATTCCTAAGCTCAGGATGCAACAAGCTGCAGCACATCATGTGTGCCCGATGCCTTCCTTTTTCCCCAACAGGAAAACTTACATTTCAAACAAAAGAAAAAAAAGGAAAAATAGACAATGCATAATGAGCTTACCAAAAGCTTTGGGCACTACTGCAGTCAAGAGCAAAGTGCTAGCTGTCAAAATTGGTAAATGTCTTGTCTTTGTTTAAGTATTCACTTCATGCTATGTTCAACTCTCTTCATCTAAGAGATGTAAACAAGTCCTGTAGTATGGTATTTACCTGCTGCTTTGAAGGGTTTCTAATGTACCAATTTGTTTGCAATTTCTATCTGTTCATTTGAACAATTATCTTTACTTAACCATTCAGCAATTCTGCTCAGAGTATTTGGAGTAAGTTTTTAGTTACTGACCTGGACTGGCTTCTATTGCAGTGTTGGGTGTGTGAGGGTGTTACAGAAGCAGGAGGGGAAGGTGTCTGTGATACACACTGATGCTGATGTGAACATTCTGTAGACCAACAATTGAAAAATCTGAGCATTTCTACGGTGAATTCCTGCTGGATCAGCCTGGTGTTTCTTGAACATTTCTGTGAAGAATACTTTAAAGAACAGAAGTGTTGCCTCAATGGAAATAGGAGCTGTCCCATGCAGGATATAGTTCCCCCACATGAAGCATTTGTTTCAAATGTCTCCCTGCCAGGTGGATAAAGTCTGAGATTGTGTTTGGTGTTTGGTTTAAAATGGAAACTGTTACCATTCCTATCATTGCCATAGGTGCCATAGGATCTGAAACAGATGACAAAACTATTCTTTCCTACGTAATTTCTACAACCAAAGTGCAAAACCTTGGCAAGAGCAATACCAAGGCATAACAGAAATACAGAAACATCAATTTAAATACCCTCTTGAGTGACAGGTTTATGCCACACTTACTTTACTTCACCAAACAAATATGTTTATACAACTAAATATTTGGCATCTGAAGATCCCCCTTGACTTGAAATTAAGCATCAATTAAAGCACTTTAGCTTTATCTGAACTAGATATTAGCCTGTGCTAAACAATACAGTGAGAAGCATCCTAATGGATACACATGTGGAGGATCTCATCCACTGATAATTATGAATGAAGTTAATAGAACCTGGAGCACCTGATTTTGTAGTGACATTCCCGGGGGGATGCTCACAGTGGCTGGCTCTGGAAATGAAGGTGCATTAAATGCTAGTGAGTTGGAATGGGAAGTGAATCTGGTATGAGTCATCAGAAAAGAGCAACTGGGAAAAAACATTAGTTTTAAGGGAAGACCTTTAACCTGAGTACTGAGTGCATATGCAGTCACAAAGGAGTTTCACTCAGACTGAAATTCTTCAAAATTACATCTGGTATTCAAGAGACTTAGGTAAATCAGAAAGTCTTCACTGTGAGAAGTTAAAATATTTTCTATTTTTGAATTATAGTTAATGTTTTTCCACAGGAAAATATTTTGACCTTGTTAGCATTCAAAGATGAACCTGTAACTTTGACAGCTGAACACAGTTTTTGGTGGTAGTGTAAGAACATCTGAATTAAAATAGTCAAAACATCTCTCATATTATTCACTCACTCAAAATTCAGGTTTAAAACCTACTTGAGGATTCATATTTAGTATTTAGTTAAACATTGCCAATTATCTTCGGAGCAACAGAATAAAACAGAACTTTAGTAACTGTCACAAAAAGTGACATGGAACAGCTTATACCAATGTGAATGAAGCTCTGAACATAAGTAATTCTTTTAAAGAATAAAAAGAAAGTACATTAAAGGTCTAATATCACTCATTAATATTAGTTATTTCCAACATTGATCTTCCTCTAAGACTATCTCAAAGAGGATGCTGTCATTTGGGTAATTACACGTGACCCCAATTTATGCCAAGATATATGTAGAAGTAAACTAATTCTTACTGCTATTCAAATGTATATAAGCTTTCTAGCTGAGCAGTGCTAATTAAAGCTTTATACACTTACAAAGAAAATTTAAAATAGTGCTTTTAGCTTGGCTTTATAAAATCTTTTCCTTTATTTCTTTTCCTGAAGATGTCATACAGCAACACAGCTGCAGTGGCATCGTGTGCAGAAACCCAGGAGATCTGAAGAGTAAACCAGGAGCTATTCTTTCCATTGCATTCAGATTTCCTGTGGCTGCTGTTTTGCTGGCATTGATAGACTCTAATTCAGAATTTTGGGGTTCAAATTGAATTTGAATGTTTCCTAAGGCCTTTAAAAGTAGTTACAGAGCAATAGCCTGAACACCAGCAGCTACTATTCCACTGTCTGCCAGCTAACTACAACGCTTTTTTTTGGCAACAAAGATCTTTCAAGTTCTGTTTCTCCTCCCACACTCCCAGAGTAGTAGTTTCAACTTAATGTGACTATTACTTGGTAACATTAATATTTACATGAAGTTAAGATTAATAACGTTAAGGAATAAAAAAGAAGACCTGGAAGTTACCTTGCAGGACAAAAAAAAAAAAAAAAAAAAAAAAAAAAAAAAAAAAGTCTGGTTCAGGCTTACATAAAGCTTCTGGTAGGAGAGAGAAGGACTCCTAAAGCCCTTTGCATCTATTAAAGGTGGGGCTGGATTTATACCCGAAGCTGCAGAAACCTCAAGGAAGCCACCAGAGGGCCAGTAAAATACTGTCAGGTCACTGAAAACCCAGATCAGTCTCTTCACCCAGCTCAGCATTTGTGCCAGTGCAATGGGAAGGTGGTACGAGGTAAGAATAAAGAACCAGTGATTTGTTTTGTTGCCAATATATTTCCAACTTAAATGTTGTGTGAAAAGATAAGATAGTTGTCTTTGGCGTAAAGGAAATTCTGCTTGAAGATTAGGCTGAAGAGAAAGAAACAATATTTTCCTTCATTCTACCCAATGTACCAGAAGTTCCTCTGGTTGGAAGTGTATTATTCTGAAGCCTGACTTCTTCGTACAAATTATACGCTTTACGGAAACCTTGTTTCTACCAGAGCCATAGAGATTTCCTCTGAGTAAAAGAGAAACAGAGCATGTAACACATGTGCATCTATGCATGCTACACAACTGCTCTGCACCTTGGTAGTCAGTTGGGCTGTTCCGGGGAATAGATGGGGCAATGCTTCCATCGAAAGGAAAAATACACAGCCTGAAATTGGTGGTTCCAAGTGTTTGTCGCTGGCTAAAATAAAATATCTGACTGTTGTTACTATCTGCAACAACAAGTGCTCTCTCTGTAGCAGTGCTGCTTCAGGCAGCAGTTCTTTATAGGAAGGTGCCTTAGGTGCTAAAATCTGTCTTATATTCTTAGTGAGAATGCTGGATGCTTATTTTTCTGTAATAAAGATGAGTGAGGGAATGCCATCACAAGTTATTTCTCGAATTCTTTAGTAGAGTTTTGTGCTGTGAATGGCTGCTAGAAAAGTACAAATTGCTTCTCCCTCACAAAGAACACACTTCCTTCTCAATCTGTCTTCCCTCAACCTCATCCTCTAAATGAGGATTTCACCTATTTTTGTGTATTTTCAAGGATTACAAGTTAACATTATCTTGCATATTTCTTCCTTTGGTTTTGTTGTGTTAAAACCTACAACTACTTGAAGGAGAAGGTTGTATGAAGATTGGAATTTGGTACCTAAAAAATCTGTTAAGCCTTAATGTGTTTTATTCAGGTATGGCTGCGCTAGTTTTTATCTAAGCTAAATTCTAAATGGATGTCACTGGTTTTCAAAAGTTTTGTTTCAATGCATAACTTTTTAATATATATAATACCTTAATTTTATAGAATTAACTTGTTATAGTCACACACTGATATCAGATAAATTAAAGCATTTATAATTTGAATAATGCATTAATATAACTGCATAAAGTAACATAATCTTCCTGCAATGGCACTGACCAATGTTCACCAGATCATGTATATTTGAAGATAGCAGTAATTGCTGTCAAGGGTGGTCTGTATCTTTTCCTTTTAAATTTTTTTTTCTCATCTTCATTTTGATCTTCCCCTCAACCTTTTCTGTTTCCTATCTTCTTTAATTATTTGTTTCTTCCCACATTGCTTAAGGAGAACACTTCAACCTGTCCTGAAGTGGAGACTCAAAGGAAGAGTGACTGAAAGGGAATGTTCCTGAGAAATTACAAAGGGAGTAAGTACACAGGATATTTTCTAGCCTTCATCTGCTGAGATCTTGGTCATCTTGATCCAGATACAGTGCTTGAGTATTCAATAACTACCAGTGGTTTTATTATCTATGAAGTTGTTCAGTGTCCCCTAGAACTCCTGCAAGTTTTCAGCACTCAGTGCACCTTTTGGCATCTAGTTCCTTAGATCTCCTCTCTGCTACTTGAAGAAAACTTTGATTTGTTTCCAGTGTAGCTCCCAATAGCTTAATTTGATCCCCCACAGGGTTTGTTTTGGAAGAGGCAATGAATACTTGGTCTCTATTCAACTTCTCCATACAACTCATGATTTTGTAGATCTTTGTCATACTCCTTTTTAGTCATCTCATTTTCAGATTAGATAAAAATACATCTTGGACAAGTTCAAGAAAAAAAAAAACCAAAACAGAACCATTTTTAAGGCTTTTGGGAAACTGCTGCTCAGGTACTACACCATCTATTGTGTATAACAATGGGCCCCATTCATCCTTGCTCCATGAATAATAGATGCTGGAGCTGTCTAATTTCATGTTTGTTATGCCTTTATCATCACTTGCAAGGTAGCAATCCTTATCATGGTGGGGTTTGCTATGATCTGCCAGGTTGTTTTGCAGGCAGAAAGAACCACCCATTAGCCTCTATAAAACAGGTATCTTACTAGAATTAGCTTGTATATAATATATACTCTGCTGATTGTGTTTCATTTATTTCTGAGTAATGATAAAAAATTTGGTTTAGATAGTTGAGCATTCTAAAAACTAGGTTAGAAAATTTCTTTGCCTCACAAGTCCCTCAGACATCTGCTACAGCACTGAAAATCACTATTGACCATGCTATAGATCTAAAGACTGTGTATTTCACAATTTAAATACACCAAACATTTCAGAAATCTTCATGATTTTCTTTCATGACTATTTCTTCATTTTGATGTACTCACTGCACACTTCCCCACTGAGTCACTTTCTTGGATTGTCAAACAATCTACAATCTGCATTTTACAGAACAGTTTTCAAAAAATGATAACCTACTCCCAAATGCAAATCAAGTGAACAATGATGAATTGGGCCCACATTCAATTAAAAGTTCAGGCAAACGCTTAAACGTTTTACCCCATGGAAGCACTTCTGAATGTGAATTGAAAATTAACCCTGTATGGGATTAAAATGCTGAACTGGGAAGGCAGGTTGTGTGAGTTCCCAGAAATCAAATGGGACACTTGTAATTATTGACTCATTCATTGTCCTCTTTCATGGTAATCTTAAGGAAGATTAGATTGGGGATGAATTGAGCTTGCATGGCCTGGTTTTGGTAGTGGGGGCTCCAGGGGTGGCTTCTGTGAGAAGCTGCCAGAAGTTTCCACCATGTCTGGCAGAGACAAGCCCTGGTGGCTCCAAAGACAGAATTGCCACTGGCAAGCCTGGGACAATTAGGAATGGTGGTAATGCCTCTGTGATAACTCATGTAAGACAAAAGAATAAAAAGGCTATTGTGCAGTTGTCATTGCCAGAGAAGAGTGGGGTGAGAATATGTGGGAGGAACAGCTCTGCCGACACCAAGGTCAGTGAGAAGGCAGGGCAGGAGGTGCTCCAGGCACCCGGGCTGGGATTCCTCTGCAGCCCCTGGTGAAGACCATGGTGAGGCAGCTGTGCCCTGCAGCCCATGGGGATCCATCGGGATGCAGAGATCCACCTGCAGCCTGGGGAGGAGCTGTGGATGCCTGAGAGGAGTCTGTGACCCTGTGGGAGGCCCCTGGAGAGAGAAGCCCACACCAGAGGAGCCTGTCCTTCCAGCACCCCATGGAAGAGCGACCCACACTGCAGTGGCTTTGGGAGGACTGCTGCCCATGGGATGCACTCACACTGCAGCACTTGGCAGGGAGCTGCTGCTCATTGGAGAAATTAATGGAGAACTGTCTCCCCTCACAATATGGCAGGGGAACATCTGGAGTGGACATGATGTAACAAAAGTAAAGTGAAATTTTTTGTTTAAGATGATGCTTTAAATTTTTGAGACGCATCTGCTTTGGAAAAGCTCTGTCATTCCATTGTCTCACACTGCCAGCATGCTTTACACTGGGCAAGCAGCATGTGGGGAAAGCAGATACTTAAAGCCAAGGCTGTTAACTTGCAGTGAGGTGATGTCTTCCATTCTTAATCTTTGAAATTCATTCAGTGTGTCCTGGATATGAGAAGAAAAGAAATGATGCACCATTTCTTTCAAAGCAAGCTTTATTTTTGAGGTATACACACACATTTGTGTGTATTTCTAGATATTGTTCATCATTCATATTAACGATAACTGACGTAAAATGTCACTCAGTTCTCTACTTTTGTTCTTAATATATAGGATTTAAACATTATGTTATGCTGCTGAGCTGTATTTGCAACATTTGTTAAGACTGACATCCCATACATAAAACATCTAAAAATTCAGCTTATCTGCTTTTGAGATGGCACAAATATATTCACATATTGTATGAGCTGAAGGAGTCTGGGCTCCTTAGATAGAAGAAAAGCAGATTATAATTGGTAGCTGGAAACAGCGTGATCATTGAGAAAATATACACTGTATGTTTTGACTTTTAAAAAGCAGGATTAATGGCCCATTCACTGTTTAGAAGACACTTCAATAAGTATTTAAAGATTCTGCTTTACTAGCACTTGGAATTCAGTAATAACAGATATCAGAACTCCAGTGTTATCAATGAAATTTCATATTTAATGATATTTAATTTTTATCAGATTTTGCAGAAAACAAAAAGTGAAACAAGATATAGTTGCGGAGTAAACACCTTCCATTTGTTACTATCCATAATTTTGCACCTGTGCCTCTCTATTTTATTTTATTTTTTCTTAAACTGTCCTAATTCAAGGAGGCTGCTCTTTTCCCAGACACCAGGCTTCTGCTTACACATGCACCATAGAGATTTCACCCAAGTCAGCACATCTCTAGAACTTACAAACCTGGAACCAAAACTCTTGTCTCAAAAAGTAAGTAAATCTGATAGACCCTTTCCAAGTCTAGTACCTGACAGAGTAACTGAGATAAAAGTTCACTGAAATTCTCAAAAAACTCTTGCTTCATTTAGTGTGTCATGGACATCACAACCACTTGAACTTTTTTTTCCAGAGTGTGTTTGCCTGTTTGTGTTTCACATTAGCTTGACCTAATTTACCCACATCTGAAAGGCCATGCCAAGTTTCATTCTCTGTAAGTCAGTGTAGCCTTCACAGACAGCCTGGGGATATATACAGATCCAGTGAAGGTACCTATAGCCTTGTTTTATTATTGCTGGAATTTGACCTGTAAGGAGGAACCTTGCTTCAATTTTTATCCTGCCAAAGCTGTTTCTTAAACCAAGGAACCCAAAATCTGATTTTTCCTAAGAAAACAAACAAACTCCAACGAAACACATACA
The DNA here is from genome assembly GCF_965231275.1 of Zosterops lateralis. NCBI lineage: Eukaryota > Metazoa > Chordata > Aves > Passeriformes > Zosteropidae > Zosterops > Zosterops lateralis. The sequence continues at coordinate 6,793,977 of NC_139764.1, forward strand.
CAATTTCCCACCCCTCTCCACTCACCAAAACTGTCCATGGCAACTGATATAAATCTTGTTAATGCCCCTCACTGTTACTTCCTGTTTGGAACTATCCTTGATCTACTTTTTCTTGCTGAAAACTCTTATAATCAACTTTTCTATAAGGGGAGACTCAGTAGCCATGGACAGGAGAAATAAAATTTTTGTAGAAATAAAATTTTAGCATTCCCATTGCTATTTCTTCAGAATCTGGAGCACAGTGTCTGGTGTTCAGGTAGTTCCCATTTTTGTTTTCTCTTTCAGGGTGTCAATTTTTCAACTGGAACTTGACATCACTTCTGAACTGGCTTTTGTGACCACAGATGATATTCAATCATCATTGCAGGTAATGGGCACTTTTGGCTGCACATCTGCCCTTTGGGGCTAAAATCCTTTTCAGGCTTCTCTCTAATCCTGCTCAGATGCATGAATATACCAGGAGAATCCAACAGGACTGACATCAGACCAGTTTTGATGGTTTTATACAGTTTACTTATATTAAACTAGCATACAGAAAAGCTCAAACATTTTAAACCTGTGGCTGTCATTGCTGAATCACTGCAGTATTTCATTTAGATGTGGAACTGCCTAAAGAGAGTGATGGGCAATTAAGGGTCCAAAGAAATGCAGAGGCAGAGCTTGTATGAGGCTGGATAATACACACCAAAAAGTCTGCTGGCAGAGTTATGTCAGTAAATGAATATTTTGGCAAGGATTGGTTCATAAAGCAAAGTTAGCTGTGCTAGAAAAAGCACTTTAATATCAGACTTGTTGTGTCTATGCTGGAAGGAGAGTGGAGAACTAAAAAAATAAAACTCACTGGTGTTTCTAATTTAGAACATTTTTTAGACTGGGCTTAAAATCCAGTTTAAAACTGGATTTTTCACTAAATAACTACTTCTAGGATTTTAATTTTCTGGTTTTTCGTTTCCTTCTATCTATGATTTGCACTGTGATGACCTCCTTAATCTAGATTTTAAATCATCTCTATCAAACTAAGATCAAAAGACCTCATCTTGATATTACAATATTAATATGCTTTGTTTTTTTTCAGCTTGGCAGCCTTGTTCAGAAATGCATATCATTTATATTCAGGTAAGTCTTTATTTGCATGAAGAAGTTCAAGTGCAGCAGGTTTTCTATTTTCCCTAGAACATTTTTCATGTTTGAAGCATGTAACCATTCTAGATCACCTTTTCCATAGCTTGTGTAAGTCTATCAAAATCACATTTGCTCTAGGCAATAAACCAGCCTAAAGCTGAAATACTGGCTGTGACCCTTTGGAAAGATGTAAAGAATTTATCAGTAAAAGTGTTATGTCCCTTTGGCAGTGTCTCAATTAATTATCCTTGTGCCACTGTAAGTCTGGCAGGTATATTGCCATCAAATGGCCAGGATGAACTAAAATAGATTTTGTTAATCCATCTTTCACACACTAACTATTTTTAAGCTAAGCAGATACTGTTATTATAGAAAGAGGAAAGTTGTGCAAATTTACTGCAAAACTCTGCTAAGGCAGATGTGGTTGCACACTGTTAATCTGCTGTTTTAACTTCTCATAAAGGTTGTGATCTGTACTTTCTATCAGGACCTTAAGTTGTGTGTTTAACCAGGCAAACAGAGGTAAAACCACAGAAAAATTGTTGCTGATCTTGTGCTGGTTTAAGGTGAATATTACCTGCTGCATGTGGATACATGGCTTAGTGTTGGGGGACTGATAGAGAGTTGTTCTGTCAGCTCCACTTGAACTAACCTCATTACTTTTGGATTCTTCCCTGAGGCTATTTCTACCCCATTTTGTACAACTAGAGCAACATGATGAGACTGAAGTTTTGCAGGCTTGAGTCTATAACATGTAATACTAATTTATTATCTTTTTTTTTTTTTTTTTTTTTTTTTTTTTTTTTTTTTTAAGGAGTAGTTGATTTCCCTTGTACTGGAAACTTGTTAATTTGTCCAATTAGATTGCCAGAAGGGACAATTTATTATTAAGGTCTGAGATGTCATATTCTAAGTGGGTTTTTTGCAGATTTACATCTGTTATGATTAAATAATAATTTTTGGCAACATTTCATATTACTTAATTTTTAGGGTGATGTTAAATAGAGGAAATTATCAGCAATTAAGAGGAGTGTCAAATCCAGAAATCATCATGAAAACTGTTTTGCTGCCTTACAGAGGCAGTCTAAAATAATAGCATTAAAAAAACCTGGAGTACATAGTCTGTGAACAGAAAATTGTTAATATTTCACAAACCACAGAAGGGCTTCATGATGAACATAGCATTTTTCTTCTTGTAAACAGTATTATTTACCAATCCAGAAAAGTTAACCTTGTTTTCAAATGCAACTGAAGCAAGGCCCAAAGAACTATCTCAATTATTTAATACATTGGTTCCAGATGGATTGTATATGGATAAACCTGTTTATTATCCCACATGCAAAGCATCAGCACAAAATAAATTTAGTCTAAAATATGTGCAAGTCTCCAGCAGAAAAAAACCCCCCACAATAACAAGCTTAAGGAAAGCAGCCTGTGATTCTCTTGTTCACAGACAAGACTGTCTCTGGTATAGCTTATTTCCAATAAAAACATTCAAATGCAACTGGATTTAGGCATAAAATAAGATTTTATTGGAAAACTTACTACTAAAATAATTGCATCTAGAAGCAAATATTTGATAAGCATTTCTCACATGCATCTCAGCTATAGCTTAGCACTTGAAATTGAACTCATTTAATAAGTGCCCTCTTCACAAATCACATCTATGAGGTATTGATTTGGATACTAAAAATGAGCAGAACCAAAATTAATGACCACTTTACAGAATGTGATTGTATTCAAATATTGTGGGGCAACTCCAACTGTATGTGGTGAACTTCCATTTCCACCTGACTCCTAGTTTAAGAACCTGAACTGATTCATCAGTCTTGGAGGGACTTTTCAGGTTCCTGCTTTATCAGCAGCAAGGTACAAGACATTGATAGTATACGCTGCTATATATAACAGCAGCTTAATGCAGCTTCATTTCTCCAATAATACCAATATATCTCACCACAGTAATGATAGCACATTGTAAGACTTTATTGAAAATTGCAATTTTTAGCTACCACTTGAAAGCACAATTACTGTAAGAAACAGTCTTTCAGACTCAGGACTTTAAAGTGAGCTCTCATTAGCTCTGCCCATTTCTGTGCTCAAATGTATTTCACTGCCCAGCTCTGTAGTAGTGAACAGCTAACAGATAATGAGAGATGCTTGTGGCTCAGCTAATTACTAGTAAGCCCATCTGTAGTAAGATGTGTGGTTGGGGGAGGGAGAACAATTCTGTGAGGTGGCAGCTGTTTACTGAATTAATTTCTGGGTTCTGGGGACAAATGGCAGGCAATGTGTCCCACTGATGGTCCTGCTCCTCAGGAGCACAGGATATGGCTGCTGGGCTTTACTGCTGTATGGAGTGCAGACCTGAGATCTCCAGCAGCTTCTGGTGACAAGTCATTTGGGAACAGGTCGGTCTTGACATCTGTGCCCCTGCTGGGCAGCCAAATTGTGAAGGTGGGAAGTGCATGGACTTATTCTTCAGCACCCTCTTCTCTGTGGAAGCTGCCTTTTGGAGACTTGTTTAGCTTGTGTCCCATTTTAGCCATTCATAAGAGCTGTGAGTGTCTCTGAGACATCAGCTGATCTCCCTGTTCCTGCCTGCTGTGTCCTCAAGTGTGACCTCAGTGTCCACACAGAGCAGTAAGCCTCTGAGTGAGGCTTGACAAGAAGCACAAGTCCCTGCAGTGCTCCCTGGGAGTAACTGGAATTGCTGTCATTGCTTTGTGATCTTGCAGTCCTGGAAGGCTCTGCAAGTCATTCACACAAATATCAATGGTGCTGTGGTGTCAGCTCCTGGGAACTCAGGGCACACACTGTGACTGACACTCCCTTGCTGTTATTCCTCAGCAATATGAGCAGTTCATGCTGACTTTTGCCAAGCTTGGTCAGTCTCATTACCACGGTCCCCGGCAGGTTCTGAGCTCCTGCTGGCCTCCACAGGAGCACAGCTCTGGGTCACTCAGATAGCACCAGAGCCTGCCCTGAGCCTTCTGAAAGCTGCTGCCCAGGTGGGCACTAAATGCTCCAGTTCTGAAGGTTCCATTAGCAGTGAGGGTGTGGGACTGCTGCCTATCCAGGCTACCTTCAAATAACACTGTGGAGGCAATTTGGGTGCTGGTAAAAAAATACTGTTACTTCAGGCAATTTCTCAAATTTATTAGGAGAAGTAATGTGCAACACATTTTGTGACTGTGTTGGAGGGAGTAAACCTTCCTGATAAATTATACAATTATGCTTTGAAATGCATTTACTTGTTTTGAAATATTATTTCTCTGTGGTTTAAAAAAAATGTTTTCTGTTTCTGAAAATAAGCAAGTTATTGATAAGAGGGTTCATTTAGTTATAAAACTGTTTTCTTTCTATCCAAACAGAAGGTATCTGAGACAAATAGTCTTAATTTGCTAACTAATTATATAATTCTTTTTCTCTCTTTTTTTTTTTTTTTTTTTTTTTTTTTTTTTTTTTTTTTGATAATTCTAGCACCTTAATAATCTGGTAGGATAGTTATTAAAATATAAGAGATGAAATTCTAATGAGAACACTACAGACCGCTTCTTGAAAGGGCTTGCAGGAAGGGATTGCTAAAAGAAGAAAAGAAAAAGAGTAAAATGATTTTCCAGCTTATAACAAAAGGCAGCATTGTAGCACCGAGCTGTAGCCACCTACATGAATAACCATAAATTAAGTAGTGTTTTAGCCAGCTAGCTATCCCTTAAACTGCCATACATGAGCAGGCAGAAAGTCTCCATTTTCCCTGGAATGGATTATTTGGAGAATTTGCTCTAGATCAGCCTTAACTGTACTATTTCTTGTACATAAGTACAGATGGATTGACAACAAAGAGGATTCCAGGACCTTTGTGAAGCTTGTAGATAACCCGTGGAAAAGGATCCACACTGCAAACTCCTGTGAGTTACTGTGCAGTGAGGAAATGGGCTGGAAGCAGGGCAGCACTGCAGAGCCACGGGGATCAGGCTGCTGGATCAGGGAGGAGAGTGGGCAGTGACCAGCACCAGAGTCCTGCCCAGCTCCCAGCAGCAGGGAGCAGAGTGTTTTATACTCCCTGCTCTCCCTGACACTGCTAGATTTGGATTCACTGCTGCAAAGAACATTCTGTAGCCACAGTAAATCATTCACTCAGGGTCACAATAAAAAAAGGGTTTCACGGGGAGTTCGGCAGGAACAGAACAGAACTCCTAATAAAATTCTTGACCAACTTGAAGGGGAATAAAAACAAACCTGCTTCCTACAGGTCAAGAAATACTTGTGGACTAGTAAAAAGATCTGCTGTGGTTTTGGCACATTAGGAAAAGCTATTAACATACTAGCAACAAAAACTTCTGTAATAAGGCAAAAAATAGTTAATGGTGATGAGGACACAAAACATCTTGTAAGAATTGTGATGTAAATTGACTTTTCTTGTATATCACATAGTATGTCATTGATACAATAACTGCTATTTACAAAGCAATAAATTCCAATTATGGGGAGGATATTTTAATTAAAACCATTCAGGCTCAGTATTGTTATATATAAGATAAAATTATTTTTAATTTTATCTCCTTTAAAACCTGAACTCACAAATTTTGAACAAATTTTTGCCAGGTAATACAATACACACAAACTGTTATGATACCCAGGTGATTAAAGGTAAGGCAGTTATTTTTACAACATTTCTGTTCTCCCTTCACACCAAACAAATAATTTAGAACAGTTTAATTGAGAGGAAAGTAGTGAAATGGGTACAGTGTATATTGCATTAAGATGGAAAAAAAAAAGAAAAGGAAAATGTAAATATGCTTGTGCAGTGCTGGAAGCATTGCAAGGAAAGGAGCAGGAGCATGTGTTGCATTTACAGGAGATAAAAATAAATTGTGCCATTAATGGAAAGATGAGCAATAAACAACACGAAATGTTAGGTGAAGCAAACAAAATGCAAGAGAAGGAAAAAGAATAAAGTAAAATTTGAAAGAAAAATTACCTGGAAAGTAACCATGCCATTGCTTCAGCTGACACCCTCCACCCCAGCTCTTTCTTTTGTGTTGGACTCTATACAGTATAAAGATAAAATAACCAAGCAAAGTAGAGAGATAGAAAAGCAGACTTGAAAAATTAATTTATTTCTTGTTATATATGAAAAAACACATATATTTGTAGTGGTATAATTCCACTGATTTTGATGATGAACATTATCTGTTGAAACAAAAATAGTAAGATTCATAACATCTACATTCAAAATAGCCTCACTTTTTATCAACTGTTTTGTACCAGGTTTACACTGTATGTAATTTTAAAATTTTGAGTTATTTTTCCAATTCTTACATCATTTATCTGTTCTGTCTGCTCATTCTTTCAACTCTCAACCACCTCTTGGCATTTTTTTTTCCCTGTCTGGCAACAAAGTTGTCATAAAAGACAAAACAGATAAAATAGCAGAATAATGACACTGAATGCCCCCTCTGGTGAGAGCTAGATTTCCTCAGTGGAGAAGGTATGACATTCTTTCATTTCTGACACTTGAAGGCTTTCTTTAATAATGTAATTTCAGCCTAATTTAACCATCAACAGGCTAGATGTCTTTTAAAGGTACTTCCATCTTTTATTGTTTTTAGCAACCCATTACTTCCCAGCCCAACCAGCCCCAGTTCAGCTCTACACTGGCACAGTATGTTGCAATAAATCACTCGCTGTCTGACCTTTGCAGTTTTAAAATAAAAATCCCAACATAAATGTAGATGTATGCAGTGATGAGGGAAGAAGCAAAACAATGTTTGCTTCTTCTTCTTCTGGTCACCTGGCTTGAATGTCTCTAATGCCAGGATGTTGTTTCTCTGGACAGAAGAGGAGCTAGCATTTAAGAAATTTTATAACCAGGGAATATTTTTACTACTACTGCAGATTAACATTATGCTCTCCTCTGCTAGATGTGATCCCATTTAATTAAGTCCTGTCCTTGCAGAGGCACTTGATGATGTGGCTCTCTTGATGATGAGAAGGTTGTACACAGCCTGCTGAGGTCAAGTTCCCAGCAGTCACAGAGTACGTCAGTGGTGCCGGTGAAGTCAATGGAATTGCTTTTATGTACTTTATGTTTGAGCACATGGTTAAACCCTGCTTTTACAGCTTTTTTTTTTTTTTTTTTTTTTTTTTTTTAACTGTTCTTCTCTATTGAGGTCACATTGACTTTCATTCTGTTTGTGGTTTCAGTCTCTATTTTTTACTGAGGACATTGCAGGCTGAACAGGAATTCTGCTTTTTCAAGTGGCATACAGAAGAACAATTTCCTACTTAAAGTTTTCTTCTCTCTCAAGTACTTTGAAGAATACATCTTAGTTCATTCAGATACATCATGACTGAGGTTTAAACTGACTTTTGTTTCCAGCAGCCCCTGGCAGACACCTGAAAGGGTTTGTGCAAGCACCACCATCACACCTACAAACACCTGAACTGTGGCAAACTCTCAGGGAGCCAGTGTGGCATTCCACTGCACTCTGCACTGAGTCATCTCTGAGTTGGGGCACTTCTCTTGGCTTCCTCTTTTCCTCTCCAGGAGCCAGAAATAGTTCCAGGAGCAGAAGACAGTTCCAGTCTGGATCAACTGCTGAATTTTTCAGCTTGTATTTTTATCTCTTCCATATGATGCTGATCCTGGAGAGGAGCCTAAGTTGAACACTCCTGCCTTTTTTTCGTGGGTCTTCTGCTGCACCTAAAAAATCAGGTCTGTGGGGTAATTGTGGAATCTCTGGAAAGCTCTTTCTCTTTTGCCTTTCTCCCTTGCCTCCTTTGCCTATGGCTGTAGTGATCAGCAGCACTCACTGCAGAACTCAACATGCAGCAATTATGCATCAGTCCCACATGCTGTACATAACCACACTTGTATTTTGGACCTGTAATTAAGTCTTGGGGAAATGCTCCACTCATTTACATCACCAGACTGAACCACGTTAAAATACTACTACATTGGAACAATGTTTTCCAAAACAGTTGATTTGAAATAGGTCTGATTTCAAAGGATCTACCAAATTCTCTTCTAAAAGTTTGTAATGCTGCAACAAATCAAAAATGGGACAAGTGTATATCAAAATATTAAAAAATTATAAGTGTCATAAGTGTCAATAATGTGTATATATTAGATTATTTGAATAATTATCTTAAATTATTTATGTGCTTAATATATTAGTTATTTACTATCAAAAATTATGATATCTAGATACAGCTATAACCTTAGTGGATTAAACTGAAACACTGTGCATTTGATTACTTATGAAACAATAGAATCAGGCAATCATATTAAGAGACATATCAAAAGTACAGAAACATCTGGTTTTTCTATCTCTGACTAGTTTAGCTATCACACTATTTGATGGACCAAAAGATAGCTCCCTGAAAAAGTGGATGAAAATCATAAAGCTGTGACTAACATGGCGATATTGCCTTTCATCTTCCTCTCCACTCACCCACTTGGACAAATAGGGCTTGTAGTTACTTCTTTCCTCTTCAGCACATTTGCCCAAGGCAAGAAACCAAAGAAATTACAGGTAACAGTTTATCAAATGCTCAAAGGCAGTTAACTCCCACTCTTCTGTCACTCAGCATCATTTTATTAACAGAACCTTGACCCAGGTGTGCCATGAGCTTGAAAGTTCAGTAGGTGGGATGCAGCTGTCACATTAAAGATGGATGATGTGCATTTTATGTTTTCAGTGCGTGTTAGTGTATCTCAGAGAGGACGTGCTAATAGAAGGTGACATCTTACCAGTGATATTGTGGGAGCCTTGGGAAAAGGACTTGCAGCAGTTCCAGCATGTGATAGGAATGGACAGGAGGAGAGTTTTCATGGTTTATGTACAGGGGCTGTAAGTTTGCATTTGAATTTCCAGCAGTGGAAATGTGCATGGCACAGGGTTTATCAAAATCAGCAAGACTATGTATAATGCGCAGTTTGCTACACAAGCAAGGTTTGAGAAGACTAATGATGACTGAAATAAAATTTTATTAAATATAAATAAATTATAAACACATTTTAGATTATTATATTGCTCTGTTATTGGTGTAATAAATCTATTTTGTTTAATAGCTACAGATATTATGCATTAAGAAAGGTATTTTCACATACATGACAAACGAATTTTTCTTAACATGTGAAACTGTCCACAATGTTCTGTTGCTTTCTTCTTTAATGAGGTTGAAATTGAGGAAATAATCTGAATATAGGTCTGCATTTTAACTTTTTATCAATAAAATTGATATTTAAATTATGAAAATTTGAATTATTTAAGAACTTTTAAGATATCTTAATTTCATATCTACCCTTTTCACTGTATTCAAGGAAAAAATGAATCAAGTGTGTAAAAAACAAATGGTTTCCATTGTAAACAATGAAAAGAGCTGTTTATTGCCATTTTCATACAAATTCTCTTCTTGTTAAACTTATGCCTTTTCTCACAGAAATGCTCAGTTTTCCTGCCCAAGGCTAAATGTCCACCAGCACAGGTCCTGACCCTGCACCACGCTGTGAAGGTGGCACCAGTTTGCCCTTCCCTCTTTGATAAAGAATTTTTCAAATGTTTTTAAGACTACCAAAAGTTGGAACAGCCAACCTCCATTCCCATCCTCTCTATTTCTCCAGCAACTGGTATTTTGATCCTTTTTCAAAAATCTGCATCTCACACTGACTCTCTCCTGGTGTGCCAGGGCTTCCACAGCACAGCTGACTCCCATGGAGCCTGTGCTCATCCAGTGGCCCCAAAGTGCCTCCTGCAGGGCCCTGGATCTGCTCAGCTTTGCTGAGGTGGGCTCAGAGCAGAATCTGCTCTGCCATAGCCTTTATTTTGGTCAGGATGGTTGATGGCAGTGGAATTGCTGCACGTAGGGGCCTTAATGCTGGTTTGGTTGGCTGATCCAGCAATTTGGATCGAGGCTCTAGCTCTCCTTTGCTACATTTATTCACTTCTATAGCATGGTATTCACTCTCATATTAATTTACATTTCCTATTATATCTCTAATGGGAACCCTCTAACCAGTCATTACTTTATCCATATGTTAAATGTTCATTTTGCAGCTCTTAGTATTCTGCCTAGGCTATATATCTCTTAAATACTAATTTTGGACATTGCCCAGTTTTCCTGTCTTGCTCTGCAGAATGTCACCATTCTGAACCTAGTCCAGTAGCCCTTGGACGGACTAAATACACACAGATCATTAGACCAACACCAATTTTCTGTTGGTGCCATTTTCATGCTCATTTTTTCCACAGAACATTTTTAAGCCCTTCTGAGTATTGCTTTAGCCTTCAATGTATACAGCTCGCTACAGTGTTCTCACAAAATAATCTCCCAGTTTGCAGCATGATTGGTTTTCATCCAAATACTGAAATGTTACTTTTTAGGTGAATTTTCCCTCTGTGTATGACAATGCTGATTGTTTCTCTGCCTTCAGGCCTCCAGAATCAACAAGTGTAAGAAGACAGGTCATGCTCATATCAGTCAGTGGCACAATTTCTTACTTCTTCAGTGGGATCAATTGTATCACCACACCTGAAGAAAAAAATGTAAAATGCAGTAAGAATTTTCTTACTGGAATTGCAACATTTGAACACTTCTGTTTTTAAGTTGAAGACCAGTTTTATTCTTGTCTTTCATTTTGGTGCTGGTGTAAACATCAGGTTTGATTTTTTTCCCCTCTTTTATAAATGTACATACTTGCTTTAGATATTTTCCAAAATTATGGCTATTGTAGCTGCTTTTACAAATGAAACTGCAGAATGTATGCAGATGGCCTCTACAGGAAGAGAGCTAAGTTTTCTCCTTCTCCCCTTCTGGTCCAATAAACATTGATTTATAAAATGTGGAACAGATCCCACAGGACACTAGAATATTCAGTAGCTTGGTAAATATTCAATGATCTAGGATATGCGTTCAAATATTTGCTGCATATAATGGATGTAAAAAGAAGAAAAGGAAAATTTACCTGTTGGTTTCTCCGACATTTTTATTATCAAGATGAGAAAATTGTTTTTTTGGGCTACCAAGGCACATCACCTGGGCAAAGCTAAGTAATCAGGTAAAGATAACAACAACTCTCCAGGAGGTGGTTTAATATGAATGTTCAAATATGCTTTGTAAAGAGGACTCAGTCTGATTTATTAGGTAAAAAGGGTAAACTGGGTTCTTCCCTGCATCACTGAGTGGGATAAGATTAACGATTTTACTGTAAGGAACTGTACCAAGATGAATGGTTATAGTAGAGATGCTAATGTTTGTGTTTAGCAGAAACTATGAGCAAAGAAGTGAAATGTTGCTACTGAAACGTTGCTAAGCTGTACCTCACCTTTCTCTGATACAGGTGAAGCACAGGAGTGTATCACAAGAGAAAAGCCAGTCCTTGACCCGGGGCTGCCCACAAAACATTCTCTGTATGATTTAGCTGGAATTCCATTTTCCATACGAAGAGGTGTAGACCCTGTGTTTGACTCCAATCAGGCATCTCTGTACCCTGTGAACTGTTCTGTCTTGGGGAAGCTGTGTCAGATAATAAGCACAGCGAGGCTGCGACGTGTCCTTTGTCACAGCAGCCCCCTCATCATCACTCCTGCCCTTAGTCAAGCTCCAGGGATAAATCCCTTTGCCTGCATGGGGAAGGCCCTTTCCTTCCGTGGGGGCACAAGTGAACCTAAGAGCATCTGTACAGCTGCAGGGAAGGTTTTGTATTTATTTATTTAGTCCACGGGAGTTGGTGTGAAGGGGAAAACTCCTCTCGGTACAGAGAAGGCTGAGTGGTGCAGGGGCCAAGGTGCCTTCCCTGACCTTTGGACCCAGGTGGACCTTGGCCTCTGCTGCAGCCAGAAATGAATTGCACAATACACGGGAGTAGGGGCTGGGGGTGTGGTGTAGGGATCTCAGGAGCCACAGAATACCAGGATCAATTCGGTTGGAAACGACCTTCGAGAAGATCGAGTTCATCCTTTGAGCAAACACCAGACTGTCACCTACAGCACGGCACTGACTGCCACCTCCAGTGTTCTCCTAAACACCTCCAGTCCAGCGGTGGTACCACCACCACCTCTCCGGGAAGCCCATCCCAACGTCTAATCATCATTTCCGTGAAGAAATTCCTCCTAATGCCCAACCTGATCCTCCCTGGCCCAGCTGAAGACCATGTCCTCCTGTCCTGACGCGGGTTACACGGGACCACAGCCTGCGGCCTCCTTTCGGGGACTTCTAGAGAGTGATAAAGTCACCTCTGATCTTCCTCTTCTGCAGGCTGAACATCCCCAGCGCCCTGAGCCGCTCCGCGCAGGACTTGTGTTCCAGACCCTACAGCAGCCCGGGAACCTCCGCCCGGCACCGGCAGCTCCAGCACCAGTTTTCCGGCCGGCGGGGGCAGTTTCCTGCTCCAGGGGCCGCTCCAGGGGCCGCACGGGAGCCCGGCCAGGCTCGGGGCTGGGGCTCGGGGCTGGGGCCCGGCGCCGTCGCCCGGCAACATCCCCGCCGCCCTGGGCACAGCCCGGCACCGCCGCAACCCGGAAGCAGAGGGGCGGAGGAGGCGGGCGGGGGGCGGCGGCGGGGCGGGACGGGACAGCGCTGCCCGCCCGCTCCTTCCCTCCCTCCCTGCCGCCCGCCCGCTCCGCGGGAGCTCCGAGCGCCGGCAGGGCGCAGCGCAGGCAGTGTGGCACCCGCGCACCTGCCGCGCCGTGTCCCTGCACAACACGCCGCCCCGGGTCCCGCCGGGCCGGCCCCCCGCGCTGAGGCTCCTCCCGGCGGGTGCGGGAGGAGGAGGCGGCGGCGGCTGAGCGGCGGCTGCCGGAGCCAACGGGCGGCGCGGAGCGGGGCGGGCGCTGCGGGGGTGCCGGGGCAGAGCGAGGCGTGACCCGGCTGACGGGCACCGTGCGGCGGGCGCGGAGCCGGACCGGAGCCGGCGGGATCAGCGGTGCCAGCGGCGGCGCGGGGCGTCGGTATCGCTCGGCTCTGGCTCTGGCGCGGCGTCTCCTCCACCCCCTCGTGAGCCTGGGGAACCTGCAGCTCAAAGCCGCCGCCAGCCACGCCACCATGTACCCCGGCAACAAGCGGAAAAAGCTGTGGCGGGAGGAGAAAGGTATTATCGCCCTTCCCCGGTGGCCGGGCCCGCTTCTCCCGCCTTTAACCCCGCCGGGAGGGAGCGAGGGGAGGGGGCGGTCCCGGTGCCTCGCCGCGGGCTGTCCGGCAGCGCTGGGGGACCGGGCGGGGAAGGGGGAGCTCCGTGCCCCAGTCCCGGGCTCAGCCGGCTGCGCCAGCCTTCACGGCAGGGGGATGTTCTCCCCACAGCTCGGCGTGTCCCTGAGGGGAGCAGCCCCGGGCGGAGCGCGGTAAACAACCCGCTCCTGCGGGCTGCCCGCCCCCGAGTCACCTTGGGGCAGCGCTCAGGCCGGAAAGTTGGGCGCACGCTCTCCAAACGTGCCTCTTTCTCCTTTCGAGGCGTTTGTTTTCCCAGGGGAAAGCCTGGTTTGGTGGTGTAATCGCTGTAGATTCCACTGTCGTTCAGCCGGAGTGAAGCCTTCGGGGTGTGGGAGTCTCGGAGCACCGCTACGTCCCATCTTTTAAACCATTCATGTGGTTTTGTATGTATTTTAAGGACCCCTAGCTGTGTATTCTCAGTTAATGAAGCCCCTAAGCCAAACTGCAGAGCATGAAAGCTGTGGGCCAAGCGTTTGATGCAGACGTTGGGGTTTTTTGGTACTTCATGTTGATCCCGAGAAGAGCAGCGTTAAAAATTAAGAAAAGAGTGGAAGTGCAACATTTATATCTGTGAGGAGAAAAGCTTCTTGCTTCAAATAATGTAGTAATAGACGAGGAGAGGAAGAAGAACAGATCAGAGGATCATATTTTAAGTTTTCTTTTTTTTTTCTTCCATCACCCTCGTATGTTTCAAGTATGTTTCAAGCTAAGAAGGCAGAAGACCAGGAGTCAAGTGCATCGTTCTAAGGAAAAATTGTTAAAACACAAATGAACTTATTTTTCTGTAGGTTAGTTGCTCCTGTCAAACTCCTCTCAAATGAAGTGAGGCTTTTTCTGTCAAACTGTCTCACAATCCATGCTTCTATAGTAAAGGTGAGGCAACAGATTTCTACCTGACAGAAGTTACTGTTTTCACTGAAGAAGGTACAGTTAAACTGTTTTAAGCGTTGTTTATGTGTGATCAGTTATAACCAACTTTTCCCTTAATGCTGTATGTTTTACCTTCAGGAAAATGCAAGGGGCAGATGGGGAAAACTTACTGGTAGGCTCTAATGAATGTTGTTATTACTCCTACTTGTCTCTTTGAGCTCTGTTGCTGTCTGTGTGAATCCAGAGCCTGGCAGGGGAACTCAGACCATCAGTAAGGAGGGCAGAGTGGAGGGTCTGGGAACTGGAGCTGCTGACACCCTTTGGGTGTGAGGATGGTGGTCTCCATCAGCAGGGTGATGTTACTGAATGCAAACCAGCCCTGCTTAGTGCTGCTGAGGCTTTTCCATCCAGGAAGCATTTTTTGAGTGCTAGCTGGCCACAACTCCCTGTCTTTTTGCCCAGTGAGAACAGAGAGCATTTGCCAGTCTTCTGCTCCAGTAACTGTTCCATGCTGATAGTGTTGGCCCTGAGTGTGAGGAGGGCAGAAAAAGCTGCTCTCTTTTATTGCTGGCATTGCCCTTCAGTTTTCAGCTCTGTAGGACTGTTCTTATCAAGTACCTCATTTACTAGAGAGGAAAACTGCACAAGCCCAACAATCTTTTTCCTTTTTCACCTTTCACAGGCACCCCTGAGCCCCTGCAAAGCTGGCTGTGCTCACTGCCTCTGTTCTTCCCATGAAGCTCTGAGTGCAGTTGCTCTCAGCCTTTTATATTCTGAAGCACTTCTTTAAAGGAAAAAAAAGCACCGGTTGCTAAATATTGAGTTCAAACCCACTGACAATACCCTTGCTTTTCTTAATTACTTTCTTGGTAATTAAGGGTTGGTCCAGATCCTCCCAGGGGAGCTCTTCCTTGAGGACAGCTGAGATGGAGCAGGAGCAGGAGTGGAGGTGATTCCAGAGCCTTAGACACAGGACTGGGCTGCCTGCAAACTTCCCAAGTTTCTGCCACAGGCAGAAAACTGTACTTGCAGTGAAGGCTGTTGGGAGCTTCCTCCGGGAGGTTTGTGTATAATTAAGACTCAATTTAAGCTCTTGCTGCTGACTCACAAGGGCAAACTTTTGTAAAACCTTTCTGTAGAGAAAAACTTGTGTTTTGAAGACACAGGAAGGCTCTGTTGCCTCTTCAGCAAAAAGGCACCTGGGCTTGCTCTGCTTGCCAGTCCCTCAAAAGTGACATGCTCTCTCAGGTCTGCCTGCCTGTAGGACTTCCAGTGTGCACTGGAATACTTGGAGTTTTGTGTGCCTGGAGCTTGGATAATGGAGCTGTTGTTGTGCAGAATGGTGACCCTCGTTGTGTCAGCTCTGCTTGGCAGGTGTAAATGTCCCACCGAGATACCAGGCTGAATAAGGAGAGAGAAACGTTTTTGTCAACCAAAGAAGTTAGTGATGCTGTCAAACTTATTTTGTTAAGGGAGGCTGTGCTCAAAACTTGCCTTATTGGGCTGCTGACAGCAGCCTGCATAATGAGGAAACTTTATTTTGAAAAAAACATGAACAAAAGAACCCCAAACCAGATCTCAGTGATTTTCTTTCTTGGTTTTTTAAGGTTTGATCAGAGAAGCAGTTTCCATGTTCATCTTTTGCTGCTTCTTCAACTTGAGATGAAAATGTTCTTTCTGTGACTGCCTAGTCCTGTATGTAAAATGCAAATAACATAGGTCTAGCCTTTCCCTACACCACTAAAAATTCTTCAGTCATTGAAGAGCATTTATGACTGATTAATTAAACATGTCAAGAAAAACTGTTAGTGTGGTTAAAGTAGCACAGTGCTACTGGTAAAAATAGATCCAGAAATTTGAGTAGAGTATGTGATGTTCTTTATTGTTTGTTTTCTTTCCCCCTTTCTTTTGGGAGGGGAAAAAGCTCTTCATCTTGTGCTGAGCTGATACTAAGCATTGATGAGGAAGGGAGGGAATAGAGGATGTGACTGCAAAAATGAGCTGAAGTGCTGGGGTTGCTTGTAGTTTTGGGTCATTGGGATGGCTTTTTTTTTTTTTTTTTTTTTTACTGTAGAAGTCCATTTATAGCAGGGTCTGAAGAAGAGTGAAGTTGGCAGTAGCTGTCGTACTTGTGGGATGTTTGAGGCTTTACTTTTCACTAAACATCTGAAAAAAGAGGTGGTGATGTTCTGAGGGGAAAACAAAAACAACTGCCTGTATGTATGTATTTTAGTGTGGTAGCCAGGTGTGTCCTATCAGTGTTGAAATGAAAATCTCTAAAGCTAAACATGCCTTTTTTACCACCCCAGACACCTAGCAACTGACAGAACATTTCTGTAGCTCAGATTTCTCTTTTTTATGTAGCAGCATTTTATTAATTTCCCACCGTGCTCCCTGCCTTTACTTGAAATTCTGTTTTCTTAAGTTCTGGTTTACAGATGCAGAACCCACGGGACAGACTTTCATACTTGAAAACTCCCTATGAAACAACAATTCCCTACTAAAGTTGCTGTTGTCTGACACAGGAATGGAAGTGGCAGGAGGAAGCAGCACAGCAGTGATGTGGGGAGGAAGCCTGGAGAGCCCAGGGTGTGGGGAAGAGGTGTTAACTTTGCAGGACTGGTGTAGCCAGAAACAGGAATTGTGCAGTCGTATAGATCCACTGTGGTTAGCTCCTGTTGTCACTCACTGCATCTCTCCTGCTTGCTCCTCTCAAGTGGCATTTCATCCATCAAGGACACTGCATTGGTCACCCCCTAGCTCATGTGCAACAATGTGTGAAAAGTTGTAAAACTTTTATTTCTCTTTCCCTGCACAGAGCGTTTGCTGAAGATGACCTTGGAGGAGAGACGCAAGGAGTACTTGGGGGATTATGTTGCATTGAAAACTATCCCAACGTGGATGGAAGACTTAAAAAGTAAGAGTGAAAGTGATGGTAAGTAAAATGGGGGAGCCTTGAAATACAGAGCACTCTGTTTTCTCAGTCTGAAGTTACTTCTAGGAAGGCCAAGGCATAGAACCCATGTCGTTATGAGCAACAATTGCCTAAAATTGGGATGGGATCGGAGGGGAACCCAAACAAAGTTTCTTAAAGCCTGCCTGGTGTCCCAGAACTCTGCTGGGATCCCCGGATGGAGTCACTAACCCTTAAGTGTGTAGAATAGATCTTTTCTGCATGAATCTTACTTTCCAGATACTCCAGCAGTCAGCCGTGCCTGAACTTACTGAGCATAATGGTCCAGGGAATCTGGGCAAAACAGTGTTGCAGGTGGCCCAAAAGCAGAAGGGAGTATTCAAGTTGTTTTGTTTTCTAAGAATCCAGAAACTGGAGAAGATGGTGCCTCCCTTGTTTTTGCTCCTGCCTGCTTTCTTGGGTTGAGGAACATCAGTCTGGCCTGGATTAACTCCCATTTCTTTAGTGTGTGCAGCCTTATCATGGTTGTGATCATCAGTAGAGTTGTCTAAATACTTGTGGTGAGAACTGACCAAAAATGTGAATCCTATTTGCTTACAGACTTCTCTACTCTGCAGGTAATTCTGTAACAATTCATTGTTCTTCATCTAGTTCCCTTTCATTCACACAAGGGTGTGGAGCAATAGGGATGGCTTCTGCACTGGTTTCTTCCTCCTCTTTTTTTTTTTTTTTTTTTTTTTTTTTTTTTTTTTTTTTTTTTTTTTTTTTTTCTTGTGTCTTGCTATCCTACTTGGCTGAACCCTATTTTTTTTTTTTTTAAGGAGTATCTAACTATGTGACCTAAAGTGCTTCCTGCCTCTGCAGATACAGGACCAATTTTCTGACCCTTTTGTTGTCATTAAAGGCAAATACTGGCCTGGGTGAAGACGCGTGTAGAGTGGCTGCAGGTGAACATGGTCTTTATGGTGATAGTCCAGGTGAAATGAGGCCTGGAGCTAATCAGCTGTTTTCAATAAACTTGCAAGGGTGTAACACTTACTTTAGCACAATCTGAAGGAGCTCACAGATTTTCAGATGCCCTTGTCAAAAGCAGCTATTGCTATTGTCTACTCTTAAAAGCATCTGGAATAACTTTCTTAGTGAAAATACTCCAAGAGATTGCTGAGCTCTTCAGCCTTGCTGAGTAGCTGTGTTACATCAGTACCCACAGATCTCTTTCCTGATTTGAGTAGGTCATTTATATCTTGCAACATCAGAAAGCCTGTCCATCTAGAAAACAAAGGCTGCATAAAAATAAAAAAAGATTACCTGACTCCTCACAGGCTGATTTTTGGAGGCCTGTGGTATGTGGGAATGTGCAATATATCATGTGGTTTAACTGGGAGACTCTTTATCCCTCCTAGCCCAAACTATGTTTTTATTCCAGCTACTCTCAGATTCTCTCTAAAGCACTGAAATTCAGAGATGTTACATTACTTGGGCTGCTGAAAGTGACAAGGTGTGGATTTATGTTGTGATTGCTGTTACACCTCACAGAAGCAAAATGTCAGTGTTTAATATGTGGATATTGAATCATGGCAGTGGGGAATTTATTTCCTTGTAGCTGCTCTTGCATTCTTTCTGTTAGTACCCAGTACACTGCAAAAAATGCTGGAAGGCAAAAGTTGTGCTGGAACACTTCTCTGCTACTTGAAGGTTTTGTTATGCTGTACATTCAGGAGAAGATATCCATATCACTCTTTTCCTTTGATGTATTTGTTTTAAGCCATGTGTAATAGTGAACTTCTGGAAGGGTGGGCTGCTGAACTGCTTTCACATTCCAACTGATTAGGACAATTAAATATGTGTATTGATGTGATTGTTACTGCATCTCTTTCAAACTTTATTTCTCTTAAATGTTGACCCCCTTCTGAAGGTATCAAGCGTGTCTAAAAGCTGTTTCTTTGAGTTACAGAAGAACTAGCATTTAAATCTTACTGCTGATGAGAACTATTGCTCTGTTTGATGGGACATACAGAAGGCAACAGGTACAGGCTGGATGAGATTCTGGAGAGAACAAGTGAAGCCCCAGGTGTGATGGAATTGGTGATGATCTGACAATGTCATGTTCAAGTTCTGATATTTTCTTCAAGTGAAAGGTGGCTTCTTGCACTGACAAATGGAAGGGGTCTCAAGAGTGATGATGGTGAAAATAAAATCTTTGGTGTATTTGTCAAGCCAAAACAACTGATGGGGAATTTGGAAAAAATTCCTTACAATTCACTCCCACTGCCATACACAGTGAAACAATGACAGATTGATTAGTAAAGCATAGAGTGGCTGTTCAGGAAGAATGATGTGGAGAAATCAAGAAAGCAACCAAGAACAAATCAAGTGAAGCAGGCACAATCAATCAGCTGCTGGAGTAAGAAGCTATAGGAGAAGGGCAGAGCATCTGAGCTGGCAGCCATCCCCACAGACACTCAGTGCTCAACTGGAGATTATGGCTGTTCAGTCCTGCACAGATTTTTGTATTGGCTATTAAGAAAAATTGCATGTAGAATGTAAAACATTGTAAAACAGTGCTAACAGTGCTCATTTTTAAATGTGAGTCGCTTGCTGGAAGGTGTTGGGAGGTTCCAGTTAGGCATACATTTTTGTTATGTGGAAGATTATTGAAAAGTCTGTATGCAGAATTATGCAAACTGAAATGACCCAAGAAGTTCATATTGGGAAGGAACTAATCTCACTGCCAGGGTACTTCATGGGTGCTCTTTATTGGCAAATTGGAAGAACATACCTTAGTCTGTGGGAGAGTTTTTCCCTATCCTTCCTCCACCTTTTGATAGAAGTTGTGTTCAGAATTAAATTCTGAAGAAAACCAGCAAAGCTTGGTGGATGTTTGGTGTTCTGGTGAGGATGGAAGTCTTTGTAATAGAGAGATGTGCATCTATGTAAAGGCTCCTGAGGAGTGAAGTTACTGAATTTTGAGTGGCAGCTGACAAGGGCTTTGTCTCTTTGTAGCAACAAAGCTATTAAAAAACATTTGGAAGTTCAAAGAGGAAGTGTCTTTTAGAATGTTCTGCTATCACTAAAAAAAATAACCCCTAGATTTCTTGCAGGTCTTCTCATAAGGACATGGCCAGCTGTAAGAAATTAGGTTGGTGTATGTTTTGGCATGGAGTTTGTTCAATGTTTGTGTTAAGTCTTGGTTTTGGGAAGAGGGTGGCACGATGTGGAATGCAAAGACTTAAGCTTGGTGCCCACTTTTCTGAGCTAAGGGAGGCAATCTGACGTGGGATGTGTTTGTTTTCAGAAGGGCTTTGCTGTCAACACCCTGATTTTTGGCGTGCCGCTTGCCGGCTGCACAAGTGGATCTCAGAGATCAAGTAGGAAAAGGGACAGTTAGTAACAAGTGGCCCTCTTTAATGTCAAGAGGGGATGGTTGGAAGACAAAACTTTTATTCTTGAAGTGGTCCTGTAAATAGAAGCCTTCTCTGGTTTAACTGTATTTATTATGGAAACTAGGAGTTTCCACTTTGGAAACAGAACGAGCTTGCCGTAGAGGGCCGGATGGTGTGAGTATAGAGTGATCCATTGTTCTCCCCACTTGTTATCCTTCAGATACACCATGAGCATACACATCTCATCTGTTTTCTCATGTACTTTGAAACAGAGTGTCTTCCTGACAACATGTCAATAATGAACTTGTTTTATGAGGCTCTGGAATTTACATCCCTTTGTTTCAATGCTGTTTGTTACATACCACTTTGTTAAGCACTCATCTTGTACAGCAACAGGAGCTGATGTTGCTCCGTGAATAAAATGCCACCACGTAGACTAACAACTAGAGTGTATTTTCAAGTTAAATATTAGCATTTTGTTGGGTACACACTAATTCCCAAAGATGTCTTTACTCTGCAGTGGTGAATTTGAAAGATGACTTCCAAAAACCTTTCTGGAAAGCTTTTTTAAAAATGAGGGTCTTGGGAATTTCGTTGTCACTGAGTTTTGTGTGTCACTGGTAGAAAAACATCTTGTTGTATTAATTGGGTAATTCAGAAAATGGAATAAGTGATATTAACTCCAGGCAGCTGATAGTCCTGATGACTCTCTCAGCCCTTGGAATTCATTGGTATGACAGTGATGCCAAGAAAACAGCAGATTCAGGTGGTGGTTTAAAGACCTTTGCTTGTGGTAAGAACTATTTTTCATAGGGTGAAGTTAAAATGGAAGGAGACGATAACTGAGTTTATTTTTGTTTAAGGTTAAATGACACAAAAGGTCTGCAGTCCTTTTAAACAAGTCTTGAAATATGTTTAGATGTTTTGGCAGTCTCTGAATCTTTTTAATCTGCTATTTTAAAAGAAAATGATACGGCTCAAACTGTTCAAATTAATCTATTTTAACACTGGAGGGTTTTATGTATAATAATATGATTTGGATTTAATAAAAGCATCGTTGTACTATGAATGTGTAGTTTTCTAAATATTCACAGTGGGTTGACACAAGATTACAGAGACAAAGCATGTAGATAAGCCAGTCCAAATGCTTCATGGTGGAAAGAAAATCTGTGGTAACACTGAGCTCTGACCAGCATTTCTTGATGGGTAACTAACTCAAATACTCTCCCAAAGAGCCCAGTATCTCCCTGCAGCTCTGCTTGAGATGAATATCTGTCCTGCAGGAACTAGGAGCCAAGGTGGTGAGTATTAAACAGGCTTTGGAAAGTGGCACACTAGTAAGCTGCAGTGAAATTCAGCCAGACATCTGCAATTAAGAAATGGCACCTCTCTAAACCATTCAATAGTATCAGTGATTTATACAGAAAAAGAAATCATGTTCATCTAAAACATTGAGATTGTTAGATGAGTTTGATAATCACAAGTTCTCCTGGTAAGAGCTGTGTGAAACCTGTGTGCTTCAAGACCATCCCCCCACCAAAAATCCAAGCCCATCAGCTTTCATTATTTTACGACTGTAACAATTGTCTTTATAACAGGTTTTTGAGTGACAAGGAGGAAAGTAAACTGAGACATCTTAGTGTAATTTTTGCTATCTCTTTCTCAAAAAAAAGATGTTTTTGCCACTGAAACTCTTGGTTTGATGAATTTCAGAGTGCAGCAGTTTTTCTGCTGAGTACACACAGAAAACAGCAATAACTTGTGTGCCACCATTCAGGGTCTCCTCTGTTACCTGTGGCCCTGAATACGAATTCCAGATTCACTTAAACTTGTGCTGTGTTCAGCTTTGTCCTTACTTTTCATGTGTTGGCTCACTACTGTTACTGATGCTAAATAAACATCACAAGGTCTCTTCAGGACTGCTGTGTTTAAGGTTAGAAAACTGTGTCTCCTAGATGCATATGGAGAGCACTGCTTATTAATTGCTGTGTGTAATAGCTGGGACAGCACCATTTGTGTGAATTGTGTGAGGATCATGGTAATGAAGTATTTTAAAGGCTTGTGAAACATGCTTTTTGTGGACGTGGCTGAAAATCTGTTTGCTCATTTCTGCTCTCTGTCCAGGTTATGTGCATATTAAGGAAGCACCAAAGGATTTACAGGGGTAAGAAGAGCAAACCATGTTTGCAGCTCCTTAGTCTGTGCTGGAGGTGTCCAGGAGTCTGTGTGCCCGTGGCATAATGTGGAGTACCTTTAAGGCTGAGTTGGTATTTGTTTGGCTGCAACAGGGCAGGAGGGTGTAACCAGAGCCCTGTATGCTCTGCTTTGCTCAGGCTCTTGGCTGCCCTTTCAGGATGTGACCTGAACAGAGGCAAAGCTGCAGAGTGGTCCAAATCTGATCTGGTGACCCCACACACCTTTCTGGCTTTCCCAATACACGCCTTGGTTATTGATTTCCAAAGGAAGACTTGCACAGTACAGAGATGGGAATAACTCTTCAGGTGCAAGTTTACTTGAGCATGAACAGAGGAATAATCTGTGTATGTGTGTTGGTTTGTTTCTGGAGGTGAATTATCTCTATCTCTTTTATCTTCCTGATAAAAGTAGATTAGTGTGCTTAGTGTAAGGGGTGAAGGGAAACTAGAGTAAACAAAAAGACTGAAGATGTATTCAGTTGACCTTGTAAATCTCTGGTGAGCTTCCTGTGAATAACCTTTGTAGGATGGAATAGCTGCCAAAGAGATGACGTTCGTTCTACAGTTTGCATTGAAGTGTTTTTGGGGAAAAACAAAAAAGTTTCTTGCTTTCAGCAAGTATGAGATTATGATTATTAAGAAGTTCAGATCTATTTTCATAGATTATGAACACAAAATCCAGTGTAGCTAATCCTCTCTCTAAGAAAGTAAATCACTTGTCCTTGATGTAATTAAGATGATGACTTTTCTTTCAGCTGCTGCTCTGTGACTTTTTTAACAAGGTACCTTCCATATGGCATTAAGCTTATACAGGTCCTGGATAGAGTTATTATTTTGTGGCTCTTCTGCATGCAGCTGAGAAAGCTCTCTTATCTACAGTGCCAGACAGCTCCTTGAGGGGCAAAAGTTAACCATAGGAAAGGATGCTGCTCTCAACAATAAATTGATAAATTGGTGTCCTTATTGAGACTCTGCAAGCTCTTGATGGGTTTTAGAGAGGTATAGTAGGTGGAGATGCAAAGGGAAGTTAGGCACAGAAAGAGTAGTTTTAATGTTTAATTACTGATGATGTGAATCTTGACCAGATCAATAACCTTCAAACTTCTGTCTTGTGCAATGTGGGAAGCAATCTTTTTTTTTTTTTGACTGCTGAATGTCACTGCACTGCAATTTTGTACAGAGGTCCCTAAGGAAGTACTCAGTAGAGTTAGGAAGTCAAGATGATGCAGTGTGCTGTCAGCTGGCAGGGGTGCTCAGAGTGTGAGGGAGGATGGCTTTAGCAGCAGTGATGCTTTAAGTTGGGATGTGCTGTTCTTCAGAAACTGCTGAGAAAAGTTGTGGATTCCAGCTTGGAATATTTTGGTGGCTGACTTGAGTAAGATAGTTTAATATATGCAGGGGAAAAGTAACAGGTTATATAATTTTTTCTTTGATTTTTTTTCTATTCTTCTTTTTATATATAAAGGGTGAGTTTCTTTTGAGTGTGGGGGATTGCAAGATCCAACCCCCAAATTAATGCATTGCTCTACAAAGGCAACTTCAATAAGTCATCTGGCTTTGCTCAGTATGGTGGCTTGGCTAATGCTCTAGTCTATAATTTATGATGGATTGTGGCATATGTCCTCACAGTCTTTTGCAGACAGATGTGAGCCAGTGTGCCAGCCTGATGAGAAGCCACGTGCCTAAGATTAGGTTGAGGCCAAAACCAAACTGTTAAATTGTACCCTTGTCATGGCTTGCTAATGTGGATCTGTTGCCTGGCTATGTGACTTTAAGATATTTTCAAAAACAGGTGGAAAAAGCTGATGTCCTTCCACAGAAGATGGAACCCTGTTTTGATTAGACAGGTAGAGAGTGGTATGTCTTGGTTTAATTTGATGTAGCTTAAATATGACAGGTATTTATGAAGGTGCTGAACTATTGCCCCAACTAGGATTTGCTGCCTGGTTCTTTATAATTGGTGATGACACAAGGTAAGCCACCCAACTCTGGGTGTAAGAGGTTTGCAATAAGTTTGACAACTAACCTCACGCTCAAATGAAATAATAATACTGCTTTAACTCCCTTGAGGGTGTTGGGTTTAAACAGTTTAAGCTCACCAAGCTTTCTGTTTGGATCATGTTAACTGGCTTTCATGTGTAGCTCTATTTGCTTCATGCACAGTTAAACACCTGATTACACGTGTTAAAAACCCAGTCACTGGAAATAACATAAGCTTGGCTTCCCCTTTTTGATCCAGTAGACCCAAACTGCTCAGCATGTCTCTTAACAAGCCAGTGAGGGTCTGACTAACTGTAGTGTAGAATTATACGGCTGCAAAAGACCTCTAAATTCATTGAGTCCAACCATGAAATGGTAGTAGTTACTCTGTGAAGTGATACGTGGCTTTCTCCATGTGAGGGCATCTAGCTGGTGTGTATTTGGAAAATCCAGTTGAAAGAAAATTCTCAGCCTTGTAGGAATTGCTGCTTGTTTCTTATGATGCCCAAAAAATGCTCTTCTGTGCTAGAGAGAAGGCTTAACAATCCAGTTGAAAGATGATAAATTTGGATTTTGCACAGCTTTGAAAGCCATTGAGATGATACTGAGAAATATTTTCTATTCCATCGTGCGTATGAGGGAGAAGCATGTTTGTGCACAGAGATTGTACTGAGACTTGCAGGCTATTGCATGTTGACTTGGCATGTTTGCAGAAATGTGTCACAAGGGCCTGCACCAAAATTTCCAGATGCTTTTTGGGGGTGGGATGCTACAGAATGCACATGTTGGAAAATGAAGCCTCTCAGCCTTGTGCTGATGTAGCCCATGCATTTATTTCTGAGAGTGGATGTAGTTCTCTGCAAGCACCTTTGCACTAACAGCATCCCTGGGAGTTGGTGCTCAAATGTTTTGTTAGAAAAGGCTGCTCTAGAGTTTACCCCAAGGCTCCTGTTCAAAAGGCTCAGCCCATCTCTAATGCAGAGTAGGTATGAAGAAAGTGCAGATATGAAGAAACTGGTTGCATCTCTGTCTTTAAAACATTTCCTTAACTTATCCTGCCCTTTGCTTTTTCCCAAAGGCTTGTTCATGCAATGATGGGCTTTTTTAATGGTCTCCTTGGTATGGCTGGTTAGACTGGAAAGATGCTCCAAGTTGTGCATTTTCCATTTGCTGCACAGGTATGACTTGTAGCTGAAGTTCAGCCTGCATGCTCAATGTCATCTTTTCTGTGTAGGGTATTCTACTGCTCACCTGCCAATGTACTGTGTGTTGCAGTGCTGCCCTTTGCTGGGATTTCCTAATGGATCTACAGCCACTGAAAGCAAACCCCAGACTTCATGTAGCTGTCACTAGCAGTATGGGTCAGTCATAATTAAAGAAAAAGTAGAGTTCCATTCTGTTTTTTCTCCTCTTACTGCATTCCCACCAGGGGAAGGATTGTAAATGTACTGCAAATAACTAAATCCAGGAGAATATGTGATGTACACAGACATTCTTATATTGGCTTAAAGGCTTTGAGATTGGGTGTGTCTTTCATTTCTAGGTAGATATGCAAAAAAGATAGAGCTAGATATTTCTGCTAACTGCTAGTGAGTTTGTAGCTGCTTGAGAATTTGTATTAATTTCAATTTTTTAAGTCCTTGAATGAAGCAAGCATGACTTGCAACACAAATTAGTAGTGGTAGAGTGTCTTCAAGTATTCAGAGTTTCCCCTGTCCCTTGCTGTTTATGTTGAACATCCAGTATTCTTCAGTGTAGCAAATTACATCTGGTATCTCAAGGAGTAGGGGAAAAAAAAGTGCTGCAAGGTAAGAGCTACTCCCAAACCTAATGTCTCCATGCAGAAATTATCATCTTTTGCACCTGTGTAAGAACTTACTGTCTTGGTTTGGAAAACAGGTGTCTGCAAGGAAGGTGGGAAACTGGGAAGACGGATAGAGCTAGTGCTAAAGGCAATCTGCCTCTGATACATTGCAGCTGTATTAATTACCAAAGAGTGGGAACAGCCTTGCCCTCACAGCTGGGTGTAATTATGAGTGATTGAGTTAGTAGAGTCAGTTGGAGTTTGCTGGTTGTGCTGTGAGGACGAAGGGACAGGAGGTTGTGTGAGGGACAGATAAGGTAACCCTGTACGAGGGACAGACAGACAGACAGGGTTAGGGGGCTCTGCCAGGGACAGGAAAGCAGCGAGCTGGAGCTGCAGAAGGAAGAGAGAAGGAGAGAAAAGAGCCAGAGCTGTGGGGAGCTGCCCTTAAGATTGCTACATAGAAAAGGTATGAAAGACTTCTAGGTAACATGGTCCTGAGACTTAAGTCCCCTGAAGTTTTTATTGAAGCACTCTGAGTGCAGTGGCCGTCTCGAGTACGGCGGGAAAATCCTTTGGAATGGAGAATATTACCTCCTTCCCTCCAGATTATTGTAACTTTGAAATTACAGGGCTTTCAGGCAAACATACGGGAAAAGGACTAGCAGTTCTTTACTAGTACGTGTATGGATAACAAGGCAAACAAACAACAATAAATTCTATGGCTGTAGCTGGAACCGCAGAGGGGTGTCCCAGCAGGCAGGGGCTGTGTGGTACAGCAGCAAAAACCCCAAAGCAGTGGCAGAAGAAGGGCTGGGGTTGGCCAGTGGCTGCCCGGCTCCCGAACAGGGCAGGGAGAGGCTTCCTTGGAGGGAGAAGGGGCTCGGAGATCCCGGGATTTCCCCTCAGGCACCCGGGTAGATGGTGAAGGATCCTTTTTTTGTCAGGTGTTAACGGGGTCCCGGTGCATCGGCCGCTCCTACAAGCAGAGCTCCACTCGTGGTAGGAGAAGGCAGCAGAAAACAGAATCCCGCAGTAGTAGCAAATTCTTCCCACAGCGACTGCAGCCTGTTTCCCCTCCAAATGCCAGGAGCACAAGAGAAAGCCAGGAGCTGCACCCAACCCCTTCTCCCAGCCCAGACCTTGTGATATCTCTGCCCTTCCCAGAGGAACCCCCAAGTAAAGAGAGAGAGTAGCCAGCTGCACCTCTCCCCTGAGCTTGGCAACTTCTTTTGTCTTTCTCAAGTACCCGGTCATTTTTGTCGCCTAGCAACACATGGTCGAAAATTTCCTTCGAGAAAGAACGAAAGGTAAAAAAACCTAAACCCCAACACTTTTTACCTACCTGTCCCAATACCAGAAAACTAAAGTTCCTTCTCCCACCCGGTAAGCTGTTGTCACTCTATGTCAGGCAGAGAGGTTGCTGAATGACAATGCCATGAAATATTTGCTGATAGTTTTGCCCAAGTTTTGTAGTTTTCTGGTAATAGCATTTAATTTCCAAGCTGTATTTCAAGTACTACAAAAGCCTGTAATACTCAGCCAGAGAAGCCATTGCTCTGCAATGGTGTAGAGAATTAAAAAACCAGAAAATGTAGAATAAAAATTGTCTGGCAGCTTAGTAAGTTAATGAATGAAAGTAATGAATTTATGGTTTCCCCCATAAACTTATTTTAATCCTCCTTGATGCTGTATGTGCTCACCTATTTAAATGGGCTCTCACATTGTGGTAAGTAAAACAGATGCTGCTGAGGACTAAATACCTGGTTCGCCATGAAAAGTAATTTTTTTTCCAGACAGTTTGTAAAGGTGAGTGGAGGAATGCTTCACTGCTGGTGGTAGATGCTGTTTTGGGTGAAGGCTCATAATTACCCCAAGTGGTACTGGAATCAGTTTGAACACACCAGGAATAGTTGTATGAGTGCTGTGATACAGCCAAGACAGCTCTTGCAGTGAAGGGATCTGCTTGCTCTTAGAAGGAATCTAGTGAAGCAGAATCACTTGTAGTCCTCCAGTTCAACATACTCGTGGGGCAATGCACTATGATCTAAAGCAGTGTCATATGTTTGGGTCTCCATTTTTGAACTTCCATTGTTAATTATGAACTCTGTAGCAGAGGGAGAGTGTCAAGTAGGAATTGAGTTGGAGGCAATGCAGTGCAGTTCTTGCCTCAGTGTGACCTTGGCTGACCATTTTATGTACTTCAGTCCAACTCAGGCTGCCATTCACTGAGAAGAATCTATATTGAAATTCTTGGTATCACTTGGAATGAGGTTCTGATAATCAGGCTTGGGCAAGAACTTAGCAAAATCCTGTATCCAACAGCATTTTTATTCCACTGTATCATTCCAAAGTCTGGAATCCCTCTGAAGGTCCACATTATAAAACCAACCAAACAAGACAGTGATTGAATAGGTTTCTTCACACAGACAAAGCACAGCTCCTTCTGAGTCACAGCTGAACCAGCAGCCTTTTCTATAGACCCTAAATCATGAAATCTCCAGCAAGCATAGCAACCAGAGCAGCTGGATGCTGACTCTCCAAGTAAACACACAAATACCCAAGGGTCTCAGCCTACTTATGTCGTGTCTTTGCTGTCAATGTACATGATGCTGAAGTGAGAAGGCTCTGATTTATGAATTGACTGTTGCATGTCCCTGCAGATAAGGGTGCATCACAAATTAGAATTGTGAATGTATTCCTGTTCTTGTTTTCCTCGTTTGTTGTTACTCCTTTCTCTCAAACTTTGTTCTTTGGTGCTTTAGCATTCCATACCAAGTCTTCTCTAGGTTAACAAAAACTTCATAAAAAAGGCAGGCTCTTGCTTTCCTGCTACTTCTTTCTCTCCCAGACTTAAAGGTTTTTCTTTTTTCCACTCAGCTTTGTTATTTTGGGGATATAGAGCTCTGTGTGGGATAGACTGAGAAAAAGGTTGTTTAAGGACTGTGCAAGACCTTGTAACACAAGCAAATTGCATTTTGCATGAGCGTTGTGTGGGTTGTTCAGAGTGACTGGCTGTTTTGATCAATTCTCATGGTACACCACTCTTTCTGTCTGTAAAGTGTAAATGTCTTCAATGGCTCCCATTTAAATGTGACTGAAAAGTCCAGGCTCACACTTTACACCTTGTTTGAGGGCTGCTGGTAGCCACATCTCTATGTTAAACTTGGTGTGAGTGAATGAACTCGGGGCTTTTTGTGGTAGTTGTACAGGGGTGAGTTACAGCCCCTCACATGGGGGATATTTCATGCCTCCTGCAGAACCTTGAATAGGAGATGCCATGACCTCTGACCTGGAAGGTGGGGCAGAGTGTGCTTCAGGAGGTTGGTCCAAGGTGCAGAACTGAGATGTGTAGTTCATGCACCAGATGAGCCACAAAGATGATTAAAACATGATTAGGGGAGTGAAGCATCTCCTGTGCCTGGAGAGACTGAGAGAGCTGAAGTTTAGCCTGAAGAAGAGCTACCCCAGATGGGATCTGATCAGTGTTTATAGACATAGAGTGGAGGGTGTAAAAGAGATCTCTCCAGACTCATCTCTGTGGTACACAGTGACAGGACAAGAGGTAATAGGCACAAGTTGAAAGAGGAAATTTTTTCTCAGCGTTAAAAACCAAAACTACAGACATACTGTGGGGCTGACTGAACACTGGAACAGGTTACTTGGAGAGGTTGTGGAATCTCTGTCTTTGGAGGTATTTTAAACTCAACTGGGACAAGGTCTGGACAGCTTGCTCTGGGTGACTTGATCAGTGGAGGTGCCACCCAACCACATCCATTCTGTGATCCGTGGTGTCAATTTGCCTCCGGAGCTGGTACTTGGCTGTAGTCCTCAGCTAATCCAATTACGCCACTTGGTAATTAGCTGAAACAGACCATATTGGCAGAGTGTGCAGCCGGGGAGAAGGTGTTGGTGTTCATCATCAAGTGCTTTTGACTTGCATGTTGTGCTGCATTTTTGGCTGGGTAGGAAGTGATTTGTCTGCAACAGATGTTTCTTCCTTGTGCTCAGGTTCTGATCTCGTTTAAGTCCAAGAAGTGATAGAGCAAATCTGTACTACAAATCTGAAGTACTACAGTGCATCTGTGAATGCTTTTCCCCTGGTGATGGAACATATGGAAATAATGCTTATCTTGATTTAGATAAGCAATTGCCTTTCCTGTGCAATCATCCATGCTTAGTAGGAGTAGAAGCAGACACATAATATTACAGGACTTACAATCTGTCTTTTCCAACGCTCCATAAGCCTATGCAGAAACAAATGGAATGGGAAGTTGTGTTAGATGTGAGATTAGTAATTGCTAATAGTTCATCATTTTTAGTCTGTATGGGAAACTTGTGGAAACAAAGCCTTAGGCACTGAAGGGAAAAAGCACAGAGTGTGAATTGCTGCTGCACATTCTGTCAGGGTCAGATGCACTCCTAAAGCTCACTCATCTCCTCTGCAGCAACCCAAGAAAAGTGGTTTAGTGTCCCAGTATGGTCCTTCTGAGCTTGGCTGTCCAGCTAGCTCTTGCTCTTCAGACACCATACAAACGACTTAATCCTTTGGGTCCAGATTTCAAACAGAGACGTGACCTTGCTTGGAAGAATGGAGCGGACTCTCACACTTGCTGTTGCTTAGGAGGGTTTATTCAGGGCGAAGGCCCAGGTGGTCAAAGCGTGAGTGCCCTCCAAAGTTCTGGCTTGCCCTTATTAACATGGGCGTTACAGATGGAAATGAAGGGGAGGGGTTTAGGTACAGGGGGGCTGGACTTCGACATGTAGGGGAAAAAGGGGTGTGGATGTTACCCGAGGCCTGGCAAAAGCCACCTGGCTTGCAAGAGCCATCAAGTACCTGGGAGTGTTCACAGTACAAAGTTATACAATGGCCTAGGCCAAGGCTGTTAAGAGATACAATAGGGATGGCTTGGGCCTATTATGTGACTTGATTACAGCCATTAAGGGAAACGGGGTGGGAGTGGATGAACACTTACAGAAACTTAATACCAAAAATTACAAACATTTTAGAAAACCCAAAATGCACACTGCAACATCCCAGTGAAATATTTGCTGAGTAGTATTCTTCCAGGAGTGGAAGGCCTGCATCTCTTCTGGGGATAATGTGATTCTTGTCCCTTGCTTAGGTTCTTTTCCCAGATCCTGTTAGAGAAACCTTCCTTGTGGGAATATGTCTCTGCTAGTAGCTATTGTAGCAGGGATGAAGTAGTGGGCAGATTTATTTCTGTTGAACTTGGAATTAATTTACTTCCCTCAGCTATGGATTGAAAAGCTGACTAGGAATGATGGAACTCTCCTATTTTCAGCTTTTTTTTTTTTTTTTCTGGCAATCCAGTCTGCTACTTGTGTTTATGAACTTGAGAAATGTGTCCTGTTACTTCTTTAAAAAAACTTCCCTTATAACAGTGTGAGCCTGTGAGCCTTGCTGCCATCAATCCTCCTCACTTCTTCTCTCTTTGATTTCTTCTCTTATTGGCCTTTGCCTATGGGGCACCAAGAGGCTTTTACTTTGCCATAGGTATTTTTTTATACTATGGGGCTTTGGTACCTATTTATACAAATTTGTGTGTGCTCTATTCTTTCATTAACAGTCATTTTAAAATGCAAATGTAGGGTTTTTTGTAGTAAGGTCTTCAAGCTGTAGGTTTTTCTCTTCCTTCTAGTGGTAAGTTCTTTGGTATTGCTGTAGGGATTTCTGTAATTGGATGCTTGAGAGCTGTTTAAGGAACTAATATACTTTAAAGTATATTAGGCTTTAAAACACTGAATATTTGAGCAGCGATTGAGTTTCAGGGCTGATTTTCCAATGCTGTAGGTTTGTGCCATCCTTGTCCATTGCACCAGCTGAGTACATTTATGTCCTGGCTGGGGGCTCCCTCTAGTGAGATGTTCTGACAGTCCCTTGGCCACTTGGTTCAGGTGAACTTTACCCGTTTTCTTTTCAAGAGCAGTTTTTGTGCACTCAATCTAATGCGTTTTTCTACCCTTGCGTGAGCTGTAAACGCCCTTTTCCTTAGGAGGGATCTGGAAGGAGTTGTAAACGAAGCTGAGGGCTAGGACTGCCTATTTTCTCTATTTGGTGTGAAGAGCTCAGGTAATCAACCTCATCTTACTTCAAGCTGTGGCTCTGTGGACTCTGAGTTGTTTTGAACACGACTGAAGGACCAAAGGATGATGTAGGAAGAAGAGCTAAATAAAATTGGATTGTATAGGCAGAGGGGTAGGAGATATGGATCTAGAGGAGAGAAGAGGGGAAAAATGTCTTGCTGAGGCAGAGGAGACAAGGACCTACAGCAGTGTTTCCACTTTTGTGTGTCATCAGTAATAGCCTAAACCCCCAGATTTTGGAAAATATTTACCAGGATCAACTCCATCGTTTGTGAGTGTGTGTGCAGAGATGATTTAGTGGCCATTGACTTCACTCTTGTAAGAGTTACAACCAACTTGTTTGCAAGACTAAAGTTAAAACAGAAACAAAAGCTGTCTTATTTAATAAGTTAATAATAATAAAAAGCTGTGTGAGTAATGTAGCAGTGTTTTGGTCCATTTGCCTAGCAGATGTTGTTTTCTCCATCAGAGTAAAGCGCTGCCTCCTCGTCCTTCCATCCTTTCCTGCTCCT
Source organism: Zosterops lateralis (assembly GCF_965231275.1). Taxonomy (NCBI): domain Eukaryota; kingdom Metazoa; phylum Chordata; class Aves; order Passeriformes; family Zosteropidae; genus Zosterops; species Zosterops lateralis. The sequence continues at coordinate 6,827,078 of NC_139764.1, forward strand.
TCCCCTCCGGAGCGCGTCCCCCCGCAGGCAGCGCTGCCGCAGGTGCCTCAGGGAGCTCCTGACGGAGGCAGAGTTTTCCTCCCGGCAGCCGGACACCTCCTCACGGAGCGGGGAGCGGTCGGCCAGGCAGCAGCTCCTCGGCCAGGCCGGGCGTGTCCAGGCCTTTTCCTGGGAGGGGCCGGGGGGCTGCGGGGCCTGGCCGGGCCGCCCCAGCCGTGCGGGTGGTGTGGAGAGCACCTCGGGCAGGGTCTGTCTTGTTCTGGTGGCTCAGCCTGGGCTTGTTTCCCCCTGGGAGGAAGGGGCTGAGCCCTACCTCTGCCTCGGGGCTGAGGCAGAGGAGCCCCGGTGCCTGCCCGGGCTTTCCTCCCCACAGGGGCCGGCGCTCCTCACCCCACACCTGCGGCTGCCGGCCCCTGCCTCATCGCCCCTGCCCCATCGCCCCCGGCCCCATCGCCCCTGTCCCTGCCTCATCGCCCCTGCCCCATCGCCCCCGGCCCCATGGCCCGTGCCCGGTGCCCGTCCCTCACCTCTCCGGGCCGCCCCTGGGCTGTTCTCCGCAGGCTGCAGCCCAGGCACAGCGCGGCCAGCAGCAGGGACAGCGCTAAGAAGCCGCAGCAGTGCAGCCGCACGGAGCAGGGCCCGGCGTCGCCCGTGCCGGGCTCCGGCCACCGCCCGTCCCGGGCCGGCACCGGCAGCCGGGCCGCGCTCCCGGGGGATCGGCCCAGAGCTCCGGCCGTGCCGGGGAGCAGCGAGGCCGCGCACAGCCCCAGGAGCAGCGAGAGCCCCGGGCGGGGCATGGCCGAGCTGCCCCGGGGAGGAGCTGCGGTCCCTGACCCCGAGCCCAGCGGTGCCCGGGCCGTGCCCGGGGCGGTGGCAGCGGCTGCGATGTCACAGGGATGTTGCCCGGCAGCCGGAGCTGGGAATGGCCAAGGCCAGCCCAGAGGGTCTGAGCCAGTGGCTGTCTGAGCCTGCTGCTCTGTCTGTCACTCCGGGACAGGGCTCAGGAGCTTGGGGATGCGCTCTCAGGTGCTCAGCAAGGAGCTGCTGACATGTCCCAGTTGATGGCAATGGAGGGTAAGACTAGAGGAACAAATTTCTTTGGACTGCTTCTATTTTCTCACTAAATATTGAGGACAGTTTTTGCTTATCAGCAAGCTTCACTTGTTTTGAAGATTTGAAATTGATTCACACTTTGTTTCCTCAGCACTCAGAAGTTCTATTTCTGACCAATACATGAACTTGGGCTTCTTGAGACTTGTGTTGGAAAGGATTTTTAAAAAGTAACAGTAAAAGTGAATTTAACAATCCTCCCTCCAGTTCATTTCTGGTGATGTGCGTGTCTAACTTGGTGAAGCTTTGGGCAATATGTTTGTGCAAGGATTTGAGGTAACTGAGCTGTTCTGTAGACTGAATCTGATATAAATGATTCGGTGATGCAAAATCCTAAGAGATTACAGGAATAAGGGACCTATGGTAACATTATTTAGTGACAAATCTGTTGCGAGCTGGTGTGTGTTGTCTTCACCACCTGCCTCCCGTCCTTCTAGCTGAGCAATTTAAGGACAAATCTCCAAGTTTAAAATTTGTGTAGATTGTTTTTCAGGCTTGTTGTCTGGCTCCATGTCTTCAGGAGTCATTCTGAATTTTGAGGTTGTTTGCAAATTATGTGCTTGTGTATTTTTGCACTCATTTGGTATAATTCTGGATTGGAGAAATTACTGCTCTGGTTAGGAGGCTAATCTTAATTCCTCAAATTTGTTTTTTTGCAATTCACACCCTTATGATTACCAGATAAAATTCCTTGATGGATCTCACTCCCCAACTACATAAGTTTATACAGTTTTGTAAACAAACGGCATGTGGATAAGGATCCAGTGCTTCCCGCTGGCTTGTATTTGGGAACAAGTGATAACTGATGTCCAGGCAGTGCCGGTGTCTCTGTGGGTTACCGGTGCCCTCTCCAGGTGAAACCAAAAGTCGCTGCAGTCTGACAGCAGCAGTGTCTGCTGCCTGGTCAGGGCTTGTAAAGAACAATGACCTCGGACCCACACTTATAACCTGACTTTTTTTTTGCTCTCTTGGTTTGTAGGTGAAAGCGCTAAAGAAGATCTGCAAGGGAAGAAAAGTCTGAGTGAGAAAGTTTCCCTCTATAGAGGCGACATTACGCTGCTTGAGGTTGATGCCATTGTCAATGCTGGTAGGTGGTTAAATGTTTTATGTAGCTGTGTCTTGAAAATCCTTTATAGCTCCGTGGTACAAGTGTGAACTCTGAAAAGTCGCCTAAAACTGGTGCATCCTGTGGAAATCTATAGAAAATACGGCTTTCCTCCCCAGTTCCTTCATCTTGCATCTGTTCATCCTGTGTGCATTTATTGTGGCAGAGATTATTGTGAAACTTTTATAGTGTGGTCGCCATGAAAAAATTAATGCTCTTGTATCTTTTGACTGAACCTATTTAGCTGAGACTTCACACTTTGTGTTGTAGAAGGCTCATTTTTGTTACAAAGTTAATGCAGTACATTCCAGTCTGCTTTTATAAATCAAGCCATTTGTGGGCTAGGTAATGTGTGAACTTTAACAACAAGGTGATAGTAAAACAGAATTTGGTTTGTATGGGTTTTATATTTGCTTTCTTGTTGGGAGATTGTAGACCATAGCCAAAAACTTGAAAAATACAGAATTTTAAGTGTTTTAGTACCTCTTCATGCTCAGTGACTGTCTCCATGTGTGCAGCTGAGATGAAGAACTGTGTGTAGCGTCTTGTGACAAAAAGAGGAAAAAGCCTGTGCAATTAATTAATTAGTGTATTAGATTTTAATAAGCTAATTCACTTCTTTGGCAAAAAAAAAAAAAAATGTATGGGAAGGTTTACCCAATGCACATGCCCATAGTCAAATTTTGCTTGCACTCTCCACTCAAAAAAGAGTGTGGTTTGTGTGTCCTGAGGCTGAAAAATTCCCCCCCCCCAGTACTTTGAATGGCATTGATTAATTTTCGAGAAGCAATTTTTGTGGTGCTCATTTCTTGGAAGGAAAAGTGCTGCAGTATCTTCTCTGCGATGGAATAAAGTTCAGAGGTTCCCAGGGTTGAAATGGCCAAAATTGATGTGTTTGCTTATCAGAGGAAAATGCCAGGTGGAGCTACTGGATCATGTCTGTAAAGAGCACAGGAGTGTTTGCTCACACAAACATTCCTGTGTGTAGAGGGTAGTGAACAGACTCTCTTGGACTGTTTGATCGTGTGACATCCTACTTTACCAGTGGACATCTGCTAAAGGGTTCTGTGAAGTACATGTGGAATCCTTCCATAGCCATTTCAAAATACATTTTTGCATTCCAAGTACTGAGGCTGGTATTCCCAAGCAGAAAATATTTAATTAATCTTCTAGTTTACTGATGCCCAAAAGCCTTTCTAAATAACAAACAATGCAGTAGCATCCATGTAACATGATCCTCTGCTCACTGTGTTGACAAGGCCTCTGAAGCTTTAATATTTTTTGTCATTCTTTTTTTAAGATGATTTTTCCAGTACTGCTTTTGCTGACTTCCTTACTTTATTGCTTTCCAGTAAGTCAATATTAGCATATTTCTCTCCATTTATATTTAGCTTCTCTTTGTTCATAGGCCTCCCTTGAATTACAGACTGGAACTAGTTAAGGATTAGCTTTAGAATAGGAACACTTCAATTTTCTTGATTTAAATCCTCCTTTAATTTTCCTGAAAGGTCCAAAAAACCTATATCCCAGGCTGCAAATAATATTATCTGCTTATAAACCTATTATCTGCCTGCCATCCTGGTGGGAAATGCATCTCTCTGAAGAGGAAAAAAAAAAGAATCAATTCAACATGTACTGATATGCAATTTTTGAGAAAAGGTTTAAAGGCCACTCAAAACAGACTGAGGTTGAAAGTCCTGAAGAGGGACATAACACTCTGAAAGTATCTAGAAAGCTTTTGGTGAAAAAGTTGTTTCTAGTGTTGTCTTCTGTACATTGAATTTGGGCTTAAAGGGAAGTTCAGATGAGATGTTGGTAAAGCTTCTTATGGAAAGGAACATGTACAGTGATACTTTAGTATATCAGACTGACACAAACAGCAGTCCTAGGGCCAGGGCACTGGTACAGGTGGATTTTTAAAGTTGTTCTAACTCTTTTGTAACATTCCGTAGTTCCTAAAGGGCATAATATATTAACTAGCATGAGATAGTAATAAGTTTAGATTAAAATACTAACCTACAATTACTTTGGAAAAACCAAATGCTCTCTATATGGCAGAGCAGTAATTAAGTCTAAGCCTTTGATTTGCTCATGGTTTCAGTGTTACTTTTTTTTCTGTTACCCTTTCAAACTGTGGAGGATAGCTGGAAAGCTACATGACGAAGGTGTTTTGATTCAAAATCCATGTTATTTATGCAAAACATCTGCTGTGCTGAGGTTGTTTTTAAATCCAATAGTTTCAGTGAAACTGTAGAGTCTTTAGATGGTACCTAAAGTCATGTTTCTGCACCATATGATTTTTTTGCAAAGAACTGTTTTTTCTTCTGCAACTGAAGTTATCCAAGCCTCAAAGACATAAAGCAGTAAGTAGCCACAGTACCAGTTTCTGTGTGTAAGCCAAATAAAATGCAACCTGTTGAATATGGAATAGGAGGTGGGTTTTTTGGAGATAAATCTGTGCAAGTTCTTTTTACACTTCTTTTTGACTACCCATAATGTTAGTGATTGACTCCCTTCTATCTGTTGCAAGCTGTGGGTTAGGAAGGGAGTAAGAGACCCTCTGGAGACTTCCTCTCTGAATTTAGAAATTCCATTAACTGTTTCCTGTAATAAATAGTTTAAAATACAGCGAATCATATCTAAATTAAAGCCACAGGAAGATACAGGTTGCATGTTTTAATTGACTTATGCAAAGAACTAAACATGCCTGAAGTAAAGGGAATGATCTGGCAAATTCTCTGGGGCTGTGGAAGGGCTCCAGGTGGTTCAGATTGTCTCTGGCTTTGGATGTAAACATATTGGCAAAAAAGAAAAGTGTATTCTCAAATATATAAGGAAGAAATGAGACACAAATTAATAAATATGGTGGTCTTCTGTAGCTAAATATCAGGATATCATGGATGAACACTGCTGCAAAAGGATCCTTTTTTGTCCTAGACTTTTAGCAGACAAACTGAATGTTGCTTACTTTCCAAAAATACTTTATATATAGTTTGTGTCTTAGCTCATTGTCAAAAGAACCACATCAAAACAGCCTTTTTGAAATCAATCAGGACTAGATGAGGAACTGAGATGCATTGTGAGAGAAAAAAGAGCTGAAAAAAGGAGCTGATGTGCCATTTTGCTAAAATTGATGTCAATTATCTACCTCTGTAAATGTCTTTTCCTTACACAATGGTTTCCTAAAACTTCCTTACTACTGATTGCATTGAAGACAGGTATTAGTTTAACTTGATATTTTGTTTAAGGTATCCTGTTATGCCATTTCTTTCACATATTTTTTTTAAAAAGGATTCAGGTAAGACTTGTCTGGAAATCTTATTTTTACTCCTATATCCTCCTCTGCACTTTGTTATTACACTCAAAGAATGTAAACAGGCTCTCCTTGAGGCATGTGCTTACTGCATTAATCTGTGCTGACTGGCCTTTTTAACAGATTAAATGTTCCTGGATGTCACTTCATCCTGATGCCAAAAGTGCTTCAAGCACTTGGAAGCCAGATAACCACAATTAGCCAACAATATCTGAATAAATTGTCAGAGCAGAGCTCCGAGGGGGTGTGTCTGTGTCTGTGTCTGGGGAGGGCAGAGAGGGGCCATTCAGTCCCTCTGGCAGTCCTAAATACAGAAATCAGCAGTAAAAGCTTGAGTGAGGTTTGAAAAACAATTTCTTCAATATTTATAGCATCAACTAAGCAGTAGAGGACTACATTTCCTCTGCATTTTTAATAGGGAAAACTGTGTCACTATTTATGTCACTTGCAATAACTGTCTGAAGTAGGTACAGGGGTGGTATTTTGGGAGTGGGGATGGTTGTGTACCTCATGTACCTTAAATACCAGTTCATCACTACTGACCTCAAGTATTCATTCACTTCCTACCTGTTAATAAATCTTACTGTCCAGTTATAAGATAAGGAGGTACGTACTAATATGCTTGTGAGGGAGTTTTTGCTAGGAGGAAGAACAAAGGGAAACCATTATGTCAGGGGGAAAAAAGGATTCTCCTTATTTTTATCTGATGGGGAGGAGGAGGAGGATGACGACTTGCAGAACACTAAAAGAGATAATATTTCTTCTGATCTTTGAAAAATATTCTTTGTATCAGCAGCAAAGTATGGTAGTGAGAACAGAAACCTTTAATCTTTAGGAAAAAGGAAGATGTGCATGTCTATTCAATTAGATATTTCTGGTAATAGGTGTGTACTGTTGCGTCTTAAGTTTGCAATTGGAGAGTTGCGACAGTTATAGCAACTGTCTCCCTTTAAACTCTATTTGAGTTGCTGGAATAATTTCTAATACTCAGAAATTTGGGGAAGAAACTCTCCTGTTTTTAAAATTCATATATTTTTTATGTGAGAAAACAAACATGGTTTAAAATCTTCCTCTGATAAAGAGAGAAAAGAGTTGGTGACTAACATAAGCAAACAACTCTTTATGTCCCATTTTTACTAAACCCTGATGCTGGAATTTATTTACTGAGCCTCACATAGTTCAAGAAGAGGTTTCCTGTACAGGAAAACACCTCTACCTGTGTGCAGTGAGTTCCCTCAGCTGGGAATGCAGGTTTGGCAGGCACAGGTTCCTCAGTTTCCTTGGCACAGTGAGGGTGCATGCAGAGCCAGGTGAGGGAAGGTGCATGGAGGTGATGGTCTCCTGTGCTTTAAGAGGCAGAGTTGTTTCCAGAGAGAGAATTACAGCTGAGTTTTTAAACAAATTTGTAAGAGTTTGGAATACTTGTCCTGCTGTACCTCCCTGCCCCGGTACTGAATGTATGTGAAAAAAATTCCATTTAAAATACCTCGTTCTTGCTTTGCTTGTTGTAGCACTGGTTTTCTCTGGAGCCTTTGCATGACTCAATTTATAGGATGAAATAGATATTTTCTTATGGAATCTCACCTTTCGTAGTGAAATATGCCTTTCTTCCCTCAGGCTTCTGACTTCACAACCATTTTTCAGTATTTTTGTGTCACAGCAATATCTTTATCCAGCGTTTTTATCTGGAGATAGCAACATATTTTCTTCCAGATTCATAATTTCCTGGCCTTGACCTTGAATATGACTGTTTAACTTAATGAGGTGTCCCTGTTTTCTCAAACTCAAAATTACACATGAAGGTAGAAGAGCTATGTATTGATACTGGGAACTGAATATATTATCAGTGAATTATGTTATACAAGTGTGTAAGTATAGGCAGGGGCTGAACTCTGCCTTTCCACACAAACAGCTCGTTAATGTGCAATCAGTCACTGCAGTTGCCTTGAACTTGGTGCTTAATGAACAGGTGGGGAAAAAGGATGGATTCTAATCTGGAACAGATCTGACATCAGGCAATTTCACTGATTGCTAATCCATTTCATTTGGCAACTTAATTTATCACACAGAATTTTTATCTTGTAACTTCTGAAGTACAAATTACTTCAGAAGTGGCCTGTCTGAATATTATGAAGGTATTTGAGTCAGTCACTGAGCCTGATCTGGTATTGCGTATATATTTGTTCTCCCCCTTTTTATTGTACAGTGACCAGTAATTCTTACTCTGGAGCTCATTTGAAATTATTCTTCAATAATTTGCTATGAAAATAAGTCCTTTAATGCAAATGTTGCTGCTATTGAATATGGAAGGAAAAGAAAAGGTAAAATCTATCCATAGGTTGCTTATAGCATTTTGACATGGGGTTTTTGCATTTATTAGTATTGATTTTTGTGGTTTTTTTTTTTCTTTTTTCTTTTTTTTTTTTTTTTTTTTTTTTCAGCTGAGCTAAACATAAATGATTATGCTGGGAGTTTCTTAGTGAGTTTGCTGTCCATTAGAATGTTTTGTAAACATACTTTACATGTTTTATCTCCAGTGTACAGATAGGAAAATGGAAAACTTGTATTGAAATCTCCTGTATGGAGTCATCTGGCATCTGCCTATGTAACTTACACTGTTGTAATTTCCTCTAGGAATAGAACCAATATTGCTAACCAATTGTTGTTAATTTGGTTTTCATCTTTACTGTGAGCAGACTGTCGTGTTAATCAAGGGTTTCTCAAGTTAATTTACAGTTGGTACAATTACACTTATGTGTAAAACCCCAGACTAATTTATATATAGTCCTCACTCATCAGGAAAGTCAATGTTAATAGTTGAGGGAGTCGGTCATGCTCAGTTGTGACATCTGTGAGTGAGCTTGTTACTGCTTTCTGTGGAAAATGCTCTGAGCCTGGCTGCTGAGCAGTACATGTGCTTAAACTTGCCCTCTGCTTTCGGTCTAATTTCATTTCAGTGCTGTTCTTCCCTGTAGTGCAATATTCATATTGGATGAAAACTCTGTGGATAGTGGCAGCGTTCAAGAGAAGGAGATGGAAGGCAAGTCCTGCTGGAGGTGGGGTTTAATTTAGGTGGAGAAGTGTAGCAGCTGCCTCAGTCAGACACCATTTGCTGAAACCACACGGCCAAGGCTTGTGACTGAGGAGGCTCCTTCAGAATTGCACTGCAGAAAGGCAATGCACTTTAAAGATATCTCAGGTATAATTAGTATAACTTAAAACTTAAGCATTAAAAAAAGAAAGGTTTGGCGGTGCTGCAGACACGTATCAGGGAAGAACTTTGTTCCTTGTTCTGAGGTGCTTTGGGAAGGGGAAATGAATTGTGGTGAAGTGTTTCCCTTCCAATATTCCAGCAGTGTGCTCACAGCCATCACATGTAGCTAGTGGAGATGGCTTCCAGGTGTCTCAGATACTGGGATGTGATCCTGCCACACTGCGTGTGGTGCCAGTGAGCCGAGAGTCTTGGGTGGTGGAACGAAAGCCTAAACCTCGCTGGCCTCAAGGAGAGCTCTGCCATCACCCTGCCATATGGCCAGGCACTGCAAACACATAGGCACTGCATGTTAATGATCATCAAGTGATGATTTCAAAGCAGTGGGATGTGAGTGTTCAGCGACTTACTGAGAAGCCATAAAAAAAAAAAAAACCCAACCAAATAGTTGAGAAGGAAATGTACTTTCCACTGGAACAATGCACTCAAAAGGCTCCTTAAACTGACAGATTGTGGGCTGAAGCACCAGACACAGATGCTGAGGTTCAGAGCTATGCTTTTCGACTTTCCTTGTTATTCTGTGCTCCCACAGAATTCTGAGTGGAATGAGAGGAGCGTGCATGATCCTGAAGTATCTGATACCTAACTATCTAAAATGGTATTCCCAGACTGTTGGATATAAGTTGTGGATGCCCCATCCCTGGAAATGTTCAAGGTCAGGTTGGAGGGAAGTTGAGCAATGTGGGTTAGTGAAACATGTCCCTGCTTGTGGTGAGGAGGGTTGAACTAGATGATCTTTGATGGTTCCTTCCAAATCACGCCATTTTGTGATTCTAGGAAATACCCTGACACAAAATTAATGGCCAAGTCTCTTCTCTGCCAGGATTCAGCATAGTCTGTCTTCTGAAAGTCTAATATAGAATGGTCAAGGTAGATGTTTTAGTAGCCTTATCTAACGTGATGGTCTGTGGTAGCTGCATTTATTCACAAGCTGGATTTATTTATTCACAAGTCTGTTTTCAGTGTTGATGCTTTCAGGACAGTGTCTGTTTTACCCAGACCAGTGTGTTCTCCTAATTTCTTTGTGCATCAGTTGTTGAACCCATTTATTATCTTTGACCTCAATGTGATTATTGATCCTTCATGCCATGGTTACCCTGGACTTTTTTTGCGTGTGCTCTATCCTAGAGAAAACTAGCAGTATACAATCAAAACACCTGCAAAGCTGGATTTCTTCAAAAGTCTGACCTCCCTCAGTCGGGAGGCATGCGGTGGAGTTGGGATGCCGTGAACCCTTTCTGACAGCAGGTGGCAATAGTGCCCCTGTTATCGTAAAACTGCTTTTAGGCCGGCGTACCTTAATTTTCGTGGACAGAAAATCGGTGATGAGTTAAGCAGAGGAAACAAAATGCATGTATTCGAGGCGTGCTTCTTGGATAGGCCGTCGATACAGCCCGTGCTTATTAAATGCCGACTCCATTTCATTATGTGCCTTCAGCGTGTGTTTGAAATAGAACAGGAGACAGGCGTGGTTTGGGAGAACTGTAAGCATCTGTTTTACTTCATAGTAGAAAATATTTTGGAGAGACCTTGCTATCAGCCTGTCTTATCATACATTTGACAGTGCAGCTGTCATCTTGACTGTGCTGATGGAGCAGAGTGGTATAAGAAACTACTCAAGGTCGTCTTGAACAATTATGCTTCGTTTCATAATATTAAATCCACTTTTAATCAGGACTTGTGGGGGATTATCTAAAGGATTGTGGTTTTTTTAAGCCGATAGTTGCAACAGTGTGTTCTCAGTCAAGATAGGCATGCAATGCTGTGGTTTTTTTCAAGCTTTTGCATTTTAAAAAACCCAAACCAGTCAAGTAATTTCCAAATGCTGGACACAAAAGAGAAGACTTCTTTGAGGCCTCCTCTCTCTGCTTACAAAATACTGGTAGTGAGAGGTCAGCTGGTAGGCTGAGATTATCCCTGTAATATTAATATTGCCCCCCACACTTCTCTATCCAGATGTATGTTTGTTCTTTCCTGCCTTTCTGTTTCTAACCATGAACACATTGGGTTGTTCTGGGTTTGCACAGGTCACCATTATCTCAGTCACTGTAAAGTAGTACAGTAAGGTCAGAATGGGAATTAGCATTTCTGTGTGTAACGTAATCTCGTTAAATATGTGCAGTTAAGTATGGAACAGGGGAAGGTCTACTTTGATTGGAGCAAGTAAGCTTTAGGTTTATCTTATCTAATTTGCTGGATGCAGAAAATGGGCTAGAAAAGCAGTAGTCAGAGTTGATGTTCAAAACTGCTGTTGTGCAGCTGGCTGACCCTGTCTGTCTCCCCTGCATTCTTGGGCAGGAGGAGTTGCTTTTGCTTAATTCTCTTAGCTGCTGAGTCCTCCACCCTTTGCTAGGGTTTTGGGTTTGCCATTTGCTGCAGGTGTTGGAAATATTAGTCCCTTGAAATACAGCTTCCATTACTTGTTAAATAAATAATTATGACGGTGAAATGCAGTTTAAGTTTTGTTTTGACCTATGGCTGTTAGCAACTGATTTTCTGAGAAAAGAAAAACATTTCTGTATGTAAAAATACAAGTTGCTTTCTTTAGAAATTCAGAATGCCTCTCCCTTAGAAATCAATATGAAGGGTACAGCTTGGCTTTAAAAAGCTCCAAATTCCTTCGTGTGACCTGCTGTCACAGTCATAAAAATTAGTAATGGCAGCTAAATAGACATCAAAGGTCTGTGGAAGATTGTGAAAGTGGTATTTGCTTGTTAATCCAAGCACAATGCCAAGTGTGTTTCCATCGTGTGCAAGGAGGAGTCACTTGTTAATATACCGTTGTTTGGATGTGTTTGTGAACAGTTTTAATTACAGTACTGAAGGTGCTGCAAGGCCCTGTGCTTTCCTCACAGCAGTGGGGCCATGAGATGCTGCTGCTCCCAGACTCCTTCCCTTCCCTCTGAGGTGACAGGAACATTCAAGGTTCGACTCAGTATCTCCAGCCTGGATTGTCACTTGCACAAGGCGTGTGTATGGCCAAGAGAGGACGCGGGCGGTCCTGTTCTTTGGGATACCCCGTCCCTAACACGTTCCTCCTGGCAGCAGAGGAGCTCTTTGGAGCTCTGCAGGTCCTCGCCTGAGCCGTGCCCGAGGGCCGGCAGAAAAGATGACTTGGCTCTTGTAGGAGCGATGTTGTAATGGCCCCTTGTTCTCTGATGGTTTCACCAGTGAAGCCTCGAAGCCTGGGGCTTTCATTGTCTATTGTGTCTGAGTAGCTGAAACTTGTGGGAAAAGCACAGATTTGGAGAACTTAGGGTTATTGCTCCTTCTCTCTTTTATCGCCTGCATGTCTGTGCCGCAGTAACTTTAATCTGGTGTGCAACATGAATCACTTAAGTATGTCTCTGTAGCACCTTCATTTTATGCTTGAAAGCTGGTTTCTGTCGAGTAATAAATAGAAATAGTTAATATCTGGTATGCCTAGTTGTGGGCTGCCTCAAAAAGATGGTTCTGTCAGCTATATTTGATTTGTGTTTAGAATGTTTTGCATTGCAAATCCATGTTAGAAATGCTTTTTAAATTTAAAGTGTGAACCATATTGCTTTTTCAAGGGAACTGTACTCGTGTGTCATGTGAAATAACTTTTTATGTAAGAAAGAGGTGGTATTGCTTTCAACTCTATCAAACCAGGTTATGGAGGAATGTAAGTCTTCCTTGTGACTTGAAATGCCAGATAATAGTAACTGGCAACCCATTCCCTTTACATTTCTAAGAATTTGTGGTGTACAGGCTATTTCTCTTTTCTCATCCTGTCAGTTTCAGTCCACTTTGAAGGGATTATGTTGAGCATGATGATGTGTGGTCCAGGTCACTTGACTAGTTGAATTTCTACAAATCTGAGTAATTTTATTACTCTTTCTGAAATGAAAATCAAATTTTAGGATGATTTACAGAACAGTCAGTCAGTGAAGAATGGTACACTTTACCTGCAGAGTTCACCGAAACAGGAAAGCTGAGAGAGAGAGAAGAAAAAGCCTAGAGAATTTATTAATGACAACTTATTTCTTTAGGTTCTGAAACAATTTTCATTTTAGGTTGCCCATTACTTTAAAAAATAAAACAACTAAATCAGCCTTGGGGAGGGGCAGACCAGGCCAAATGCTCACTCCTTGGTTTTCTTTGATTCCTTGGATGAAGGCATCTCTGAGTGCTGGAGGCCAGACAATTTTTGCGAGGTCTCAGCAGAGTTTTGCCAACCAGCAGTTCTAGCCTTGGCCATGGTTCAACTAATTATAGCCCCCTTCCCCCACTATATAACAAACACAGCGTTTCAGGGAGCTGAGTGATCAGTACTAGGGCTGTTTCACCACGAAGTGTGAATTCTCTATCTCCCTCCTGCCTTCTGATACAAAAGAACTTGCTTAGGAGGCCCAAAAGTGGAGTTTTGGCAGGGCTTGCAGCCCAAAGGCTCTTTAGGTCAGGAGTTTACAGCTTCAGAGGCTGCAACTCTAGTTCAGACTAGTCCCCACCACCAGTAATAGATGAGATTAAAACAGAAACTGTTTCTTACATCTGAAGTGGATCCCTGACAGACAGGCCAAAGGGAGGTTTTTAGGTGGGAGAACTTATCTCTAGTTCTTATCAAAGACCCAGCAAAAGGTTTTGGGTTCCCTACTTCTTTCTTAGTGCCCATGTCTCAGGGGCTGAGTTACATATGGCTTCTCCTCCTCTGTCATGCTGGCACTGTCAGACTGAAACCAGGATTTGAGTCAGAAAATACAGCTTAGCAATATCTCTGCTGCCTTCCTCTCCTGTCCTGTCCTCTAGTGCCTCCAGCAGAGCAGCTCGTGTTGTCTGCAGCCTCCCTTTCTGCCCTTATCACCGGGGAGAAGGGTGTGGGAGGGGAAGTGTGCACGGTGTCGCCTCTCTCCTTAGAGCTGTAACTGGATGTAGCCTTGTAACTACAAATTGGTGTCTCAAATCACGGCTTCCCGCTTGTGCTTTCAGCAGCCGGGGAAGATGTGCTGATGTATTTAAAATTTCCTGTTTGAGCCACTGCTAATCATCCAGGAAAGCCAGGTTTTGTTCTTCTTGGCGGCCCCTTTTAGAGAGCCAAGGCTGTTCTGCTTTGCCTGAGGGTGAGAGTGAGATGGATGGCACTTTGGTGTCTCTGCTATAGACACCGTGCCTCAGGAGCCTCCCTGGAGCACTGCTGGAGTCACTTCAGATTTCATAATTCCTTGCTGACAATTAAGTCAATTTGCTGGTGCAGGCATGATGAAGCTAAGCTAGGACACGTTTCTTTTTTAGCCAAGATACGTAGTGAAAAGCTCACTCTTTTGCTTTGATTAAATTGAAAACTGGAGTATATTGTTACCTCTCCTTGGTTTGGAACATGAATCTGATTTATCAGTGGCATTGTCATCCTCTCTGTACTTCTTGCTCATAATTTTATTTTTTTTTTTTTTATTGTTTAATGAGAGGAAGTCTCAAGGCAGGCTTGCCTTCATATTTGGTGCTGAAGATGGTAAAGCATCACTCCTCAGTAAGAAAAGATGCAGCTATGAGCTGAGGCTTGTGGGCTTGCACTTGATTGTGGCAGTGATGGAAGAGCATAGTTTCATGGTCCAGGGCTTTAGGAAAAGGGAACAGGCACTTTGGATTTGTGCAAACTGAGTATTGTCTCTCTTCCCCACTGCGGTCTCCTGAATCAAGGGATTTTTTTAATTCTTTGGCCAAATGCAGCACTCCTCCTGCTAGAAATACTGTTTAGATTTTTAATTTTTTTAAAAAAGTTTTTAATACCTCTGTTAAATAGTTGTTCTATCTTGGGCCTAAGTTTTCTTCAGTCTTGGCATGAACACAGCACTGCAAATGTGGACTTAGTCTGGCGAGACAGAGAATGATTTAATGTCAGAAGTGGAATTTTGGGTGCTTTCTGGTTGTGGTGAAATCAGTTAATGAATTGGCTTAACTTTTTTGTTTGGGGTTGTTATGCTGTTTAGACATGGGCTCTGTCTAGGTGATGTTTATGCACTTCAAGCATAGTATTTAATTTTCAATATCTGTACTGCAGCGTATAATATGTGTATATATTTGCATTCTTTGTATTTTGCTTTAAAAACAAAATTAGCTGCACTTTTAAGTGTTTCTTCCAGACCAGCTAAAGAAATAGTCTGAACCATCAGCAGTCTGCTTGGCATTGTGCAAATACAGAAGATAAATCCCATATAATTAGCGAGACCGAAGAGTTTTTAGTTATGATCCTGAATTTTGATCCCTTGTCAGTGCATATAATAAATCTGTGAATTAGGTGAGAAAGAAAATGTGTGTATGAACAGGAAATTAAATCAGTTGCTGAACAGCCTCAGGCTTTTAATTCAACTTTGAGACATACTGGTCCAGGTAACCCAGAGGGCTGGTTCTTAGCAATATCGAGGTAAATCTATTAATACAATTTCAGTGGTACACTATTCTTATATTCCAGAAGTTTCTTTCAATTAGATCTTCTTTTAAATGCTTCTTTTCTTTTTTTATAGAGTGTCATAATTGAACTGCCTGCCATGTAACATGCATGCTTGTGTGAAGGTAGCTGATGGGAGAAGGGAATGGCAAGAGAGCTTGCCCTTGTTTATGGGATTGTTATTACTGTTCTTTTACACCAGTGCAACTGGTGGCTCACTTCCTTCTTTTTAACACCTTGCTGAGAGGTGTTAAATGTTCCTTGTTAATGGATGTAGGATTTCTATTCTCAGTTCACATCAACTTTTTCATCTTAAGGATGGGAAATCCGTATCTGATACTTCCAAAGCATTTTTCTTCCTCCTTTGTCCAAAATATTTCCTTTTCAGAGTGCACGGATGACTCTTTTTGGTACCAACACATTATGCTTCTGAAGCTTAATACCTACATCCCATATAATAGCTTGCAAGTTTAATGAAAATGCTGATTTTAAATAAGGCATTTGTGTCACTCAAAAGATTTGAGTTCAAGCATTGAACCTGGAAAAAGCTGCACAAGTTCTTAAATTTAGTGCAGGCGTAGTCACGTTCACTTGGGAAGGATTGTTCATACATAATTTAAGGACATCTAAAAGTCTTGAAAAATGATGTGTTAAAGGACTATTTCTCATTGAAGTTTTTTTCTTTTCCCCTGGTATTTAATAAAAAGGCACTAAGTTCCGTTCTCTTTAAAAGCTGCTCTCTAATCATGTAGTTCATTATTTCAGCTTCAAAGTGTAGTCTGTACAGAGAGGCAATGAGGTGTATCCACATCTAGAAATTAAGCAATAATCTGTAGTTTAGTGTTTCAACAGGGTTTGTTCATTAGTAGGTACAATGATCCATTGTAAGTACTTGCTGGAGTCATGATGTTCTTAACAGTCTGAAACTTAAACTCTCCAAAATTAATTTTTTGAGTATATATTGCTGACTGAAGTGGTGCTACCATGGGTACCAAATGTGTCTTGTTGTAATGGTAATTGTTCTGTAAAGTCATTATGAGAAGGATGTCAAAACATTGTGTGTTGGTGTAGTGTGTGTGCATATGGACGTGGCTTTGGATTAACCAGTAATTCATGCTTGCTCTAAGACAAGATCTACAACTCCAGGCATGGCAGAATGATTGGAAAAGCTTCTTTAATTTAAGCACTTTTGAACAAATTGAAGCAGGAGAAAGGGAAACAAAGGCACACTGGGAACACCAGAGAAAGAGGAATTAAAACTGAAGTGCTGCAAATGAGTGAGAGAAGGAAGTTGGTGCTGAAATGCAGGAGGGCACGTGGGGAAAAAAATTAGTGGTTTGAATTATTGAGGCTTATCTTGTCACTGAGTCCATGGAGTCACTAAGACAACACCTCCAGATTGTGAAGATTGGTCAATAAAACCATAAGATGTGAAAAAAATGGTCCTTTAATTTAAGAAGATGAAGGGCTAAAGGTGTGAGTGGGAAAGGGCTACTTGACCAAGGTGTTGTGAGTTGGGGCTGTAGTTATATTGCAATTTAGAAGCTTCTCAGAAATTGAAATCAGGAATACTTCACCCTGAATGAGATGAGTGTCTCTGTGCTTGAACTTTTCCTCTAGGACCTGCGAAGCCAGGGCTGTTCTGGGCAAGTGCATGAAAATTCAGCTGTGCTGGATTTGTTTTACAAATTCTTTCCGGATTTCTTTGACTTTTCCAGCCTTAGTGAAGCAATTTACTTTGGCACTGGATATAAATTATTTTTCTTGATAGTGTTGTGCAAGGTAACTGTAAAATGCTTACAGGGGGTGGGGAGGGAGAGGTGTCCATGTTTTTAGTTATTTTTGGTATTGCAAATGAGCTGTTCGTTGCAGTAGCTGAAACACCTGTTGAAAAGCTGCTGATTTTCAGTTACATTTTACAGTGCAGGCTGTATGTGTAGCCTAGAAACTGCAAGAATAAGCCACGGTGTGCAAAGATCCCTGGAGATCTGATGGTTTGTGGGGAGGAGTGTCCTGGAGCTGGGGTGCTCCTGTGGCATCTGCACACAGGTCCCCCCACACTGTTGTCTGCTGCACATCAGTTCTCAGCCAGTAGGACAAAAGGCAAAGCCATAGCTCACAGATGGTTAATTATCAGTGTTTATGTACCCCAAAGAAATGGCAAACTGCATAACAATCACAGTTGCCTTCACGGGAAAGAGGGGGAAAAAGATTGGTGGTCCCAGACCAACACTGGTCAGTCCTTTGCCTCTTAACAAGCATCAAATGTTTTATAAATGGAGGCAGAGTTGAAATCACTGCTCTTTAGCTTTTTTGGGGAGCTCAGCACTGAATTTATTTAGTTTTTACTGTGGAGACTTCGGGTCACTAGAGTGTGCTGCAGTCCCAGCCCTGGGCTGCACTGAGCTCGCCCCAGTGCCTCCCCTGCCACTGGGCCACTGGGAATTTTTCATCACGTTGCTTTGCTGTCGCCTGGGCAACTTAAGTGAATTTCCCTGCTGTTTTCTTTGTGTTGCACCCTGCTTCCCTGGCAGTGAATGACTTGGTGGCTCGTTAGCTTGGTACCTGTGTGCCCCAGGAGAGCATCTTGCTGTTGAGCATTGTACTGTCCCTATGTCCCTTTATTTTGGTGACTGAGGAGCCCAAGAGAGGTTGCCACGCTGATGGCTTATAAAGAGTTGGTATCAACAGCATTTAATTAAACCATTTATAGGTGCTGCGTGGTAATGTTTATGGAGTTCAGCTTTGGAGCTTTGTAGTGGTGAATGTGGGGAAGAAAATGCAGACCTCCTGCACAGGGCTATGTATAGAAGAAAGCACATGGTGTATACAGGGTTAGGAAATGTATTAGTTTTATTTACCAAAAAGACTGAGTTCAAGCTTTTTAGAATAAATGTGGTCTGTTTTTTATGTTTCTGCAAGTTATTCTTTGCTAGAGAGGCACAAACTGAAAGTAGTAATTTTTTTTGACATTCAGTGCTTTTTTGCTTGCTCAGGAAAACTTTGTAAGTTGAATTCCTTTCATATTTTTGGTGAAGGCTGAGGCAGTCTGGATGCCTAGCTCGAGGACAAATTCAAAACCGTAGAAATGTAATTAAAAGGTTTTTTTATTACTTCTGCTGTCCTGTCTTATTTTAATTAAGCTCATTCTCTGATGAAAATTGCGCTCTGAATTGTGGCGGGGGATCCATAACGTCGTCTCCTGCTCTTGGACGAAGATCCCGGCTGACAATCCTCCTCTTCTGCAGGCACCGCGAGTCTGACGGGAGAGGAGCAGCTCATCCATGCAGGGAGCACTTTTCACAGGGACAGCCCTCAACTTGGGAGGCTTCATTCAGAAGCAGGGGAATGGTTGTCTTCCATCTGAAGTGTGAGATTAACCTCATGTGTTCCATGTAAATGTGTATTTTTCAAGTTGTGATTTTCTAAAACCAAAGCCTGTTTAGAAAAAGCCCCATTACATTATGTGTACATTTCTATGCCTGCACATTTTTCAACTTATTACTAAAACTCTGCTGGAAGGAAAACAAATGCAAGTGCAGAGCCCACCTGAGCACCCTGATTCACACCAGGATTACCCACAGTTATGAGCTTCAGGCTCCTGTCAAAGCCCCTCTTTCATTTCCCTCAGTGCCCTGTGTGCTATTCCATGCTCCAGGATTCATCTCCTGACTTGTTCTGTGAAGCAGGCACACCGTCTTGTGCAGTCCAACAGAGAACTCTGGGAAATACGAGTGTGGATTAGGACACTTAGGGAAAAATGTTCTGCTGAAGGGCCCCCTTTCCTGTTCTCTCTGATAACTTGGACTTTATGCAAGAGGTTGGCCAGCTCTTTTCTGTTGAGGTTGTGGGTGAGGTGGCCAGATCAGAGCAGCTGAATCTTTAAGTGCTGTTAGTGTTTTATAGCAACCTGATAACATTATTTAATCTGGAAATAGTTACGGCTGCTAATATGTCAGGAATTTGTGCCAGATGGTCATTTTCTTGTCTAGAATGATACCAGCTGAACCTGAAAAAAACCAAAGCCCAGCCATACAGACAGGTCTAGCAGCTTCACTGTGCATACACTGCACAGAGCTGTTGTATCCTGTGTCTTTAACTGAACGCAATGAACACAGTTTTGCCATAACTTCTGAAAAATAAAAATTCTCTTTAACAGGCCAGAGAGATAGAGGCTTCCTGTTATTTTTTGTTTCACTAATATGAGAAATACTTTTTTAAAAGTATTTTTGAGCTATATGTTAAGGCTGTAAATTTCCTTGGAAAGCTAGCAAATGGAACATGCCTATGAAGAGATTAAAGTAATTATACTGCAATGCTCCACTAGGAACAGAGAGCAGGCTGGGATAAAATTATTTGGAGAGACGCCAAAGCCAAGTTTGGTTCCGTTTTAAGCTAAAACTAATTAAAGTTGTCAGGTCTTACAGTGGTCAAAGGTTGCTTAGCTGCTACTTGAAATAAATGAATCTTTTCCTCAGTCAGTAACGCTAACAGCTCCGTGTTTGCAGCTGTCTCATAACAAAGCTCCAAGAACCTTCTAGTTCTTGTGTGTATGTTTCCCTTTGTGCATGCCTATTTTAGCATGTCAAATAGTATATCCTGGGCACAATATGGAGTTTTGAGTCTTTTTGTCTGTCTGCCTTCTCCTTTGTGATTTAATTTCACTTGTGAGGAGGAATTCTTATGGAAGAAACTTCCTCAGGAAGTTGCTTTAACTCTTTCTGATTCAGAAAAGCTCCTTTGTGTCTGTATATTCTGTATACTTAAAATAGCCATACAAGACTCATGAGAACATATATGTGTTCTTTTGAATGTAAAGTCTGATAGGGTATTAGATTTCTAAAAATATTTCAATACCGACAGGGAGCCTACTTTTTCAAGAGCATGTAGTGACAGGACAAGGTGGAATGGATTCAAACTGGAAGGAGTATGTTTAGAGTGGCTATTAGGAGAAAGTTCTTTGCTATGAGGGTGCCCAGAGAAGCTGTGGATGCTCCATCCCTGTAAGTGTTTAAGGCCAGGCTGGATGGGGCTCTGAGCAATGTGGTCTAGTGGAAAGTGTCCCTGCCCACAACAAGGGCCTGGAAATAAATTATCATTAAAGTCCTTTCAAATGCAAAACCATTTTATGTTTCTAGAACTGTAAATTTTTCAAATATCTCATGCCAGATACAATTGATCCCAAAATCTTTTGAAAGAGGAACTGTTGATCATTAGGAATGTTTCCAATAAAAACTGACATAAAAATATTCATGTCCAATCAAAATATTCTCATGACATTTTGAAGAAGGAGTTTATACTTCTGGTCAGTAGTTGGTTTTTGTAAGTATCTGTATAGGGAATAGTAGTATTTGTATCAAGGATACACCATCCATATGTTCCTAAAAATGAGAAATTATTTAAAAGCATGGAATTGTAGGTTTGTTGTTCTTTTGTTCTTGTGATGTGGTGTTAGGTGTATTACCCAAGATTAGATCTTGGCATGTTCAAACTGAATTTCTGCCATCTTGCCTTTTGCAGTTTGTAGGAGGAAAGTTTGCAAATGTGTTTTGATGTTTTACATACTCAGTTCTGGCTGCCTGACACAAATTTGGAAACTGCTTCACTTACGCACCTGTGCATATGTGCAAGCACACATGTGTTACAAAATATAGCCAAGGAGCCTGTTCCCTCGTGCTTTTCTTATAGAGGAGTTGTAAAACTTAGGCACTGTTTGCCTTTTTTTTTTTAATCATAGTAGGGCTCAGGAGTGGTGCTGGGCCAGATTGCTGAGTGGAAGTGATGGTTTTGCCTGTCTAGAAATAAATTTCTTTGCATTGCTCATTAGTTGAACTCCAAAACCAGCAGCAACAACAAAGTATTGATAACTTTCAAAACTAATTTTAAGTTTTATTATTAAATTTAGTGAGATCTGTTTGTATGTTGGGAAAAAAAGATCTGAGAAGACATGTAGTAAAAAGGCTGATGCCAGTTTTGTATACAATTACTGCTAGATAAACTTTTATCTAAAATTTCACCAAGCTCTACTGTAGATTTACCATGAAATTTATGTCAGACTTGACTGGCTAAATTCCACCTGAGATAATGAATAATTTGGCCTTGCAATTTTTTAATTTTAATTTTTAAAAATTCTTTTGTTTTACCTTAGGGAAGAGCTTTGAAGTGGTACTTCTAGGTGTACCGTGTATATATATGTATTTTACTGCTGATATCCTTTGTGTGTGAATATAATTAGGAGAATTGAGGAGATGAGCTTAAAGATAGGAGTTGGGATTGGATGTCTGTTGGCTTTCTGTGGTTTTGGGTATCTCAATGATATTTCATTGAAGGTATTGAGTTAAATTGACCTAGAGCACTAATTTTAGGAAGTAAAAAAGCTTGGTGGATATTGCAGGCTGCAAAGAGGTACTTTTATAGCAACTATATTGCCAAGGGTATTTTTCATATATGAAAATTGTAAAAATATGAGATCAAACTGGTTGTGTAAGACTTGCTTTGAGTCTTTATGTCTGTAGCGTCTGTGCATAATTTCAGCAGTCATGTTTAAGTGCAATTATGAAATAATACTGTTTCCTTTCCTGTGAATTTCTGGTGTTGCAGACTTTACCCTTACAGCAAATTCTTCTCTCTGCAGCTCTTCACAACAAGCTCTCAAAAGCAGCTACACAGAGGAGGCTTATTTAACCTGGCTGGAGTGGCAATCTAAAGCGACGCTAACAAACCCTGTGGGATTGAGATAACTCATACTTTGAGCAGGTGCTCTCTGAGCTGGGCTTTAGCAATTTGTTGCCTCAAATTGTGAGGAAGGCAGCCTGTCTGACCAGAATGTCAGTTTATGGAACTTCCATGGAGATGACTTGAGTGATCAATGTGTAATGTTAAAAACTTAATGAACCCTTTTTCTGTTAGAAGGACAAACAGACTTATGCTGAGCGATTTTAGAAAATCAAGTAAGTGAAATTGCTGGGCTTAATTTTTGGGTGAAAGAATCTTGAAACTATTAACAACAAAAAAAAAGGTACATAATAAGCATGTTAGACTGGATGCTGTCTTTGGATGTTACTCTCCTGAGAGCTACTCAGCCATAGCATTTCCTTCATGTCTGTTGGATGAGGAAGGCAGTCTTTGATCATATTGTGTTGTTCTATGTTCATGGATGCAGGGAACTTGGGCTCCACATTGAGCACTGACCTCTAAATGCCAACTTTCTTAAGGCAAAAATTTTTTTAGGCTGTTTGCTGCTGTTGCTGTTAATTTCCTTGTATTTCTTTACTGAACGCCTCTGTTTTGGCCATCTCACTCCCCATAGGAGTGGCCTTTTAGAACACATGTAGCTTCACTGTTAAACTTCTCTTACAGTAAAAACGATTAGGCAGATTCACAATCAACAGGTCATAATGGACATAATTGTATTCTCTGACATCCTTAGTGGATCAGTTGAGAATGCAGGGGGAGTGCAAGGGGAAGAGACTGTGCAGTTGCCAGGCCGACATGTTCTCCCTGAAAATCATCCCCTGTTTTCTCCCATCAGGGAGAAAACCCTGGTTAGACAGACTATTAGTCTTCTGTGGTAGGCATTTCTTTTTAACAGTATCATGGAGTAGGTGTTTCCCATTATTAAAAGCCAAGCTGGTCAGGTTTCTCAGGCTCATTTCCACTAATTGCCCCTGTCAGCAGGAATAAGTTTATATTTTCATAAAATATGGAGGAAATGCCTCTGCATTTATTTTTTCCATTAGTGCTGATATCTGGAGCCATTTTTCCCTTGCAGGAACAAGTGCTGTAAGCCAAGTCCACCTTCTCTAAATCCTTTTTGTTTTGCCTTGCAATGAGTGCCAGTTCAATTATTTCAGCACCCTGAAGCTATTTGGGATGCCATGGAATGGGACATAGATTTATATATATATATATATATACACTTCAGTAGTTAAAGCTGACCAAGGCAGCAATATGAAGTGGTGCACTCTATTCCTAGAAACAGGAATAGCCAAGTGGCTATAACTGGATGATTGGAAGGTGATACCTGTTGGGATTTGCTGTTGGGTGCATTAATAAACAATAACCACTAAGATGGAGATGTGCAGCAATACGCACACACGTATTTCTCGCCACAGCATTTGAATCAAGTACAGAACACATAGAGGAAAGTATTTTGTTGTTTCTGTGCACACAGAAGTCTGGGGCATTTTCTTGTGGAGTTCACAGTGGATTACCAGATTTTTTTGAATTTGCTTTCAAAACGGTACCATGGCAAACTGCACTTGTTGCTCGAGTTGCTAATGATACCTAGGAACCTTATGTTAATCACTAAAATCCACAAGCCCCTGAACAAGCAAGCGAGTCAAAGAAGTAATGGATTAGCTTGTTACGCTGTCCTGGATGACTTGTTTTTCAGTATGCTTATGGGGATTGCTTCCTGCTGCCTACTGGTTATTTAATCCTGTTTTAACACAGAAATTTGGTGGAAAAAGCTGCTAAATCTCCTTTTCTAAAACAGGTCCTCCTTGTTTATCATGGAACAATTAAAATGAATGTGGCTATCTGTTTATGAAGGCACTAAAGCTTGTAATACCTTTCTTGTTTGCTTTGGGTTTATTTAAAGTTTTTTTGAGGGCTACCAGTGCCAGGTAGGAAGTAAAGGACTTTTGAAGCAGAAACTGCATGGTTTTGTAATTATTTTTTTTGTTTCAACTTGAGGATTAAACTATGATTATAAAGGAGACAGGTCTTCAAGCAGTGCTAGAACAGTAACTGTAGTGTTTCAGTTACATGTCTTGTTTAATCAGTAAAATCCATGAACTTTCAGTACTTGTACATCAGAAGATAATTTGAGTGATACTATGTACATGTTTGGAGTGGTTTTTATCAGAGAGCCTTTGCTGTAAGTATTGAGTATTTCTGATATTTTGTGGAGAAATTCAGTGGCATTTCTTTGCTTACTACTGGTAAAGAGTAAATACCCTCTTCATGTTTCAATAAGCATCTACTGCTTTACCATGAGAGGCCTCCAAAGCTTCACCAGGTTGCAGGTGGGAGAGGTCACGTTTATATCTGAGAAGAGATTGATCAGACCTGCCAGCTCTGCTGTAATTTGGTTATTACCCATTGCCTGATCAATACTGTGCAAATAGAAAACCCCAAATCCAGGCAGGAGTAAACTCACTTTTCCTGCTCAGCCGTGACTGAAGGGGCTGCTGCCTGTCTGGAACAGAAAAGCTCTTGCTTTCATCTGTGATCTACAGTGAAAGGACAAAAGGGGAGACTTTCAAAAGCAGTAATGAGAATCAGGAGCCGAAATCCCATTGACTTTTAATGAAGGTTAGGGGCAGATGCTTTTGTTGTGCATCAGAAATTTCCTCTTTCTCAATTGTCCAAGTTGCTGATGGTGGATGAGATCTGCCTGTGCCACCTTTTGGACTCCTACAGGAACAAAAGTTACCTTGAATTATGTTTGCTGTGTGGCCTGAGCTAAACACAGATCCCCTTTATTTGTTTCCATGAGGAACGATCAGTAATCACACCCCCACCTTTGTCCTTCTCCTCTCTGTGCTGCAGAGCTTCTTGAGAGATAAAAGCACTGAGAGCTTACTGCTTGGTTACTCCGTGCTGCAGCACTGGGTATCTTCAGAAAACAGAGTGAAGATTTTCCCAAAGTTAAGTTGTTTCTGTTGTGTGAGAGAAGCTTTATCTGGTGACCTGCAAAAGATGCTGCAAAGGTCTCTGTCAAACAGTGTTGGAAGTACCTTCCATGTACCTACACCTGGCTGTGCTTACAGAAAAATCAGTTTAATGATTAAAATACTGCCTGAAAAAGTCACCTCCCTAATTTTTCTTCGACAATATGTGAAGCTACTGTAATAACTTACACATTTTGCAGCAGTGCCAGTCACAGCCTTGGAAAGAAACGCTGCTAGGATACTTTTTTGGTTTTAAAATTTTTAAAAAACATTTAGATCTTCCTGGCCAGGTATGCTTTCCCCATGCTGACAGGAAGCTGCTCCCGTGATGAGGATTGGTTGGCACGCACATGCTCGCAAAATGCTGCGCAAAGTGCCCACGCAGCTTTCCAACTGTGCCTCTGCTACTCATGGAATAGGGTCACAGCCTCCCTCTGTGAGGCACTGGGGAGGGAGGAGGGTTGCTTTGGGAAGTATATGGGAAAAGCAGAGAATTATTTCTTTGAGGTTTGCAGTATTCCTGCGTGCAACGTGGAATTAAAGCTGGCTTTAAGTCTTGTTTGTGCTCTCCTAATTGCCAGCTGGTTCCCCTTCTTTCTGTGTCTGTGAATGTACTGTGGGCCATCATCTCTGGGAATTTAGGACTTGATTTGCAGTTATTTTTGATAGAGTTCTTGATTCCTCATTTTGTGCTTGAAGATCTTTATATTTTGTGTGCTTATTTTAAGTGTAGCATTTGGTTTTTAAACATGGAACTAGTTTAACTATGGGGAACCTGCAGCAAGTCCCTCTATATTTCTTCCTTGTCTTAGGAGTTGAAAAAGATCTGTATGCAACCCTCACTTCTTTTGAAAAAGGTCTTTGGATGCATTATGGATGAAGGAAGAGACAAAGTGCTTTTTAAAAAGTTTATCTTGCACAGTCATTCTCTATATGAATGTACAATCTATACTTTTTACAGTGACTAACCTGGTGTCCACCTTTTTTGCTTGTGGCTTTCCTCCACAGTTCAATAATCTTCTTTATTATTCATATATGAAATGATGAATGATTGCTTTATAAAACTTCACCAGTACAGTGTTGGGAAGTGTGGAAAGCAGTGTAGGCTCACCATTTGCCTTGAGCTGGCTTTCACAAATACCTGCTCTTGCCTGAGCTGGTACTTGCCAAAGCTGCTCTTCCATATGGGCTGTCTGTAGGAAGCCAGTGTTCTTTCAAATTCATGGGCTTACTTCCATGGGTGTTGTACATGGATTTTACCTTCCCATTCCATATCAGAAAACTCAACATCACAAGAACTAACATACTTTCAATAACAGTTTGAAGTAATCTACATCAGTGCTTGTTTTTCTTAAAGGTTAGAATGTATTTTTATAACCTGAACAGTTACTACTGGAACACTAAGCTGAGGTCTCTGATTTTGGCTTTTAATATTACACCCTTCAGCTATTCTGTCTGCATCTTTATAGTTATGTAACTTTATTTTTGGTTTAATCTTTTCATTATATAAGCTTTTGTCATTTTTAAGAACAGATTATGAAAGCACAAGTCTGAAGAAACTAGTCTTGGGTGCTTCAGGAAAAAGCTGAACATAAAGGCAGAAGTATGCAAATATCTTTATGACTGATTTAAGAAAGAAAAACAATTGGAAGGGAGGAGATAGGGAATGATTTCAACCACCTGAACACTGTTTTTTTGGCTATCGCCAATAGGATCTTTGTGTTGGACAGTAACCTCCTGCATTACCTTTGTGTTTTATGTTATATTTATTCAAAACCTAAACTGTTCTCTGTGTTTTGATAACTGAGAATGTGACAGAACATTTATAAAAAGTACAGCTCTTGGAAGTCTGCGAAATAATTAAAATACATAAACCACCAGTAAGAAGCACAGAGCAAACAAGTAGTTGAATTAAACCAATAACTCTTTAAATACATAACCTTAGCAGCTAATGTTCTGACATGGAGGCTCTATTACAGTTCCTACCAGCATTGTGCTAATGATGGTAAGAACTGAAATACAGTTTATAGACTATATTTAAAAAAACCAAACAAAAAAGCTTGGTGGGTTTTAGATTTGGTCTCATCCTCCCTCCCTCATTCACACAGATGTTGTTCCTCGGGCTGGTGTTCTCCAAACTCTTATGTAGGCTTGAGGATGGATTTGGTACCTCTCACTCTTTGGTACTTAGAAATTAAAATGAAAGTAGGTTTTCCACATGAGTTTCAGCAAATATGGTGAAGGTTCAAATCATGTTTGTTCCTTTGCTAAGGGAAGAAGTCTTATTTAGGAAACTTTTGAAGTGAGTGTAGCTGAGAAAAGTGGTTCTTGCAGGTTTTTGATGGACTTTGATTTAACATTGTTCCTATTGTTTGCTCTGTTACCTGGTGAAATTTGGACTCGGGATTGGCAGAGGGAGCTCTAAGGAGAGTTTAGACTGAGGCTTTTCTACCTTTATTTCCATCTGGTTATAGTACCTGCCTTCTGATGTGTTTGTAAATGGAACTTTTTCTGGTTTTGCCATGAGATTCACAGAATCACAGAATGAATTAGATTGGAAAAGACCTTTTAAGATCATCTAGTCCAACCTTCATTTAGTTTCAGCTGCTAGCAAGTGTTATTTTAGGGCTTATTTCAGTTTTGGGCTTTGCACAGCAGCATTGCCAGCTCAAGGATGTCCCTCATATTTTTGTTTTTGCTAAGTTCAGTCAGATGGTACCTAATGGATGAATTGCTTGCTCCCTGGTGGTGGACCTGCACACAGAACTGGGATGTACATACTTGCAGTAGGAGAAATGGGCTTTGCTGCTGATTCTTCAGTTAAAACTCTAGAATAAACATTTGAATGATGTTAGAGCCATTAGCTGGATATATGTAGTTGTGGTAATAAGGACACCTGAGAAAATGCAAGTCTAATTTGATTTTTTAAGAGATGTGTTTTTATGGAGCATTATTTCTTTCTTACTTTTGCAGCTTAACTTACCCCTTGGGAAAACAAGCTTGCTCAGTGTCCCTCCTGCCTCCTCAAGTCCCCTGTCTTTCCAGCCTTGCAGACTTCTTTGGGTATCTCTGTCAGGCTGCATTGTGTTTTTGATCAATCCTCAGGACAGATGTCACATTCATTTTTGGGTATCTAACTTTCATCATGGGGGGAAAGAAGAGCAAGAGTGAAGGAGAAGATTGTATCTATCCAGGTATTAATTCATTTCTGTGCTTTAACTTTCTCACCTTCCTTTTTTTCTTTCAATCACTTCATTAAAAAAATAAATATCTGAAGTAGTGCTGCAGGTTTTCATGAAGTCCTTAATGACCTCTCTTTTGGTGGTGGTAGCTTTAGCTCAGCAGAATTCCTTGGAATGATTCCTTGGTGTTGTTGAATGTCATAATTAATGGGATTTCTCTGGAAATACGACAGGTAGCCAGGGCTCTGGAAGCAGAAATCCTTTGTAGGGAAGAAGTTAATGAGACAGACAAGTTGCAAAAGCATCCACTGAAGTTCTTCAAAATTTTCCTTGTGCTGGGGCAGCTTTCTGCTTCCCTTCCTCTGCAGGCTGCTGCACTAAAACGAAGGAAAATATGATTTAAACCTCAGCTTCCCTTGCTTTCTGCCTCTCGTTAGGAAAAGCAGGGGGCTGGGTTTGGTTACTTATTCTGGAGAGGGACTGCCCAAAATTTATTTTCTGTCTAATCAATGCAGCTTTGTGAAACCAGAGATGCTTTAGTGGAATAGTGATACTGAAGACTTTGTTTTCTTGAAAGTTTCATGTGACTTAATTAGGAATTTATATTTACAAATGAAAACAGGATTTGTGAGTATATGTGCTTGGGCTTCTCTTAGTCATATCTTTTCAAATTCAGCCTTCTCAGTGCTTTTGGAAGAAAACAACAGAAATGTCTGAATAATTTAAAGCCATCTTTAAAGCAGTGTTAGGACACTTTACTTTCCAAAATTTCTGTGGCAAGATTTACATTCTCTTAGAATTGTAAGGAATTTAGTAGGATATCAAGATGTATCTACAGTATATGGTAACAGAAAGATAGCATTGGGTATTGTGTTAGTTATGGCACTGTTAAAAGCTACAGAAATATTTCCTGTTCTTTCTATGGAAATTATTATTTTTCCTTGACTCCCAACAGGAATGCTCAACTAGTCATTGAAATATCTTTGCCAGGTATTTTGAATACATTGTTTTCCTCAAGAAGGAAAAATTATCAACAAATTCAAGTGTGTCTTCGGTTATGCCATATGTAGAAATAAAGAATTTGAATATTCATAAATAATTTCCTTTGGATTGCTAATGAAGCTGACAGGCAAGAAAACAAGTGGCATGCATTTTTATTTATTAACCTCATTATTGAATTGAAGAATTATTGTAAACTTCTTGAATCTTATCTTTATATCAGACTCTTTTAAATTGCTTTTATTTCCCTGCAACTTTTTTTTATCCCCAGCCCTTTAAAGCATTTTACATTATCTGAATCCAGACATGTGGGATTTACACCGAATCTGTTCTTCTGGTGTTCTCTGTGCTTTTGGCCATATGGACATCTTTGTTTTTCTTTTATGAGCCTCCTTAAAAGCCTTATAGCTTACAGTTAACAGGAGCACTTGCTTTTTCCTTCATTTTTATTTTTTCCATTTTTATAAAGATATCAAAACCCAGGCAAGAGAAGCAAAAAAAAAAGGGGTATTCATGGATGTTGTTACTGGCACCTGGGTCAGGGCAGCCCCCACTATGTATCCAGGATGGGGAATGAAGAGATTGGGAGCTGCCCTGATGGGAATGAAGAGATTGGGAGCTGCCCTGCTGAGAAGAACTTGGGGGTGCTGGTGATGACATGAGCCAGGGAGGAGGGCCACCAAGATGGAACTCCTCTCTTGGAAGGAAAGGCTGAGAGAGTTGGGATTGTTCAGCCTGGAAAAGAGAAGGCTTTGGGGTGATGTAATTGCAGCCTTCCAGCACCTGAAGGGAGCTCACAAGAATAACGGGGGGGAGATTATTTACAAGGGTGTGACATGACAAGGGGGAAGGGAGCCAAATTGTCAGAGGGCAAGTTCAGATGACTTATTAGGAGGAAGTCCTTCACTGTGAGGGTGCTGAGGCATTGGCAGAGGTTGCCCAGAGAAGCTGTGGATGCCCCATCCCTGGCACTGTTCAAGGATAGTTTGGATGGGAATTGGAGCAACCTGGTCTGGGAGAAGGTGTCCCTGCCCATGGCAGGGGGTTGGAATGGTCCCTTCCAACCCAAATTATTCTATGATTTTATCCTAATACACTAAAAAAGGCATCTCATTGGCATTTCAAACTGTGATATAGTGGTATTTTATTGAGCTTGTTTGAGCCCTTATACAGACCAGTTTTTTTCTGATTCCTATATCTGGAGATTTTTTTCTTGGTCTCTTTTTCTTGCTGCACAAATGGTAAGTTTTTAAACAGCCAACATTGCTTTGGAATGTAAATACTAAGGATAAAATTCCTCCAAGATCGAATTTAGGTTTCTGATCGTAGTGTAATGAAGAGAGATGGGAGTAGAGGTAGAGCTTGGTCTTTTTTAATGACATTAATTTTTCTTGTGGCTGCTTTGTGCTTCAACATTTTAGCTTGATTAAAATGATGCTAAAGGCACTCCTTTATTCTCCTTGAAATTTCCTACTGGGCTTCTGGAAAGCTTTTGTTAACTAATGCTTGCTTAGCTGATAAGAGCAAAACTGTGGCTTTCAGGTGTGTGTCAGCAGGCTGGAAGCTGAGACACACCTGGTGGGGCTGCATCAAGTAGTGAGCCTCAGGGTGAGGTTCCCCATTGCCTTGGCAGGTTCTCTTTGCCTCTTTGTTCCTTAGCTGTTTCACACAAGTAACCAAATTCTTTGGAAATACCTGTGTTTTGAGTTCCAAGTGTTTGGAAATCGTTGGGGTATTTATATCCCTAAAATATGCAGTTGTCTGGGTGACAGGCTGGAGAGAGGCATTCCCTGGGTGACAGGAGGAGGGTGAAGGTGTGCTATGGGGGTAACAAAGGCAGAGTGCACATCCACTAATTTTCTGAGGAGCGTGCCTTCAAGGAGAAATTATGATTCGGAAATTGGAATAAATTTAAAAGAGCAAAAATTTCAGTAGGATGATAAGGAAGACTTTTGCAGCTTTCTCCTGTGGAGAACAGTCACAGCAGATGAGCTCTCTAATGTGAAGGCAAATGCAACACGCTGCCTGCACCAGCTCCAAGATGAGGGATGGCCTGGCTTTGCACAGCTTGTGCCTCTAAAGCAGCCAGGAAGCCTGAGAGAATTTGCATTTTCTGCCTTGAATACAAGTTTCTTCAACACACATTTATAATTTTGAAGTGTGTGATAGTAATGGAGTCAAAACTGCTTCACGGAATGAAATTTGCAAGGAAGTGCTGCAAAGGAAGGGATTTCTAGTGCAAGACTTAGATTCATTCATCCAATAACCTGTTGCAGAACTGAGCTCTCTTTGGGGTCAGCAGATGAGATGCTCACAAGCCAGGTCTTCAAAAAGCTTAATGGCAGAAGTTTTGTGCATTGGAAACGGGAGCAGTGTCCTTTTTCAGGAAACTTGCCAGGCTTCTTGGGAGTCACCAGGTTCCTAAATGAGTCTTGAAACAGGGCAGTGCTGAAGGAATTTATGGGATAGGTTTATAATCAACTGATAGTTTAATTAATGTAGCATCTTAACTACTAGTATCCAATTTAATTTTTTCCAGATGTTAAGTTTTAATGAAAGTCTCTGCAGAGACTCGTGAGGAAGGTAACATCTGGGGAGAGCATTTAGGGCAAGCCTGCATGGAAGTGAAACAATATTCCCTTAGATGTTACCTTAGATGTCAGCACAAGGCAGTCCTGAGATTTGGACGGGATTTATATATTTTTACATTTATGTGTACACACACACAGATACACACTCTTTTGGATCGCTCAGCTTGGCCTGAATACAGCTAATCTCACTCCCATGTTCCACTTTTCAATCCTTGTGTTGACTCTGTTCAGAGGAAAGACTGAGATAAAGACTGCTTTTCAATACCTTAGTAAGCTTTTGCTTTTGTAGTACACTGTAGGAATTATAGGACAAGTTATCTGCATTTTCTATCCATATCCAAACACTTTAAAAAAATCAGTATTATTAAAAAGGCAGTACTATCAGTCTTGAATGATCTAGTTGCTGTTTCTTTCATTTGTGTGCCAAAGTGATTTTATTTCCAAATGTTCCATTTTTTAGGAGAATCCATATAAGGACTTCTGAATGGTAGTGCCCAAACACAAAGAGTAGTAGAAAATGCTTTCCTCAAGTTCTGGCCCGATGTTAGGGCAAGTGAAGCACTTGGAGATAAGTTTAAAGGGTTAAAAAAAAAAAAAACCCAGCCCCAAAAGCTTTATGTTAAAACACATGTTTGTCCATATGTTTTAGATAGGCTATCTGTATTTTTGTAGAAAACTGATATTAAATGGAAATTCAAGCCTTGGCAGCTTTCTTAACAAAAGACACTTGTGGTCGGAGCTCTGAGATCCCAGGACAGTTCCATTACTGTAATTCCACAGCGTGAGCTTTAAACCTATCTGGAGATTTTAATGGATCACATGGGAAGTAAATCCCTTTGTACCTGCCTTAAGCCATCTGTTACTGATACAAGATGTTGAGCTGCCTATCTCTTTCACTTGGGCACAGCTGTGCACTTCCATAAGGGCTGGGGTTTGAACTGCAAAGGGAAGTTTCAGATTCCATTCTTCTCCCCTGGTACAGGAGATCTCATGCTTTCTAATTTCAATTGTGTAATTTTATAGATTTTTTCCAGAAGATGTAGGTTTTGGATACATTTCTAAGTGTAATGAAGCTTGTGAGAATGCTTTATGACTTTTAATGTAGTCTCTTCATTCTTCTGTTCTTTTGTGGATTTCCTGTTATTGGTCAGATTTCTTTGTTCTTGCTGTTTAAATAGCATGCACAAAACCTATTTGTACCCAATTGATATTGCTGAGTATCAGGGCAAAGCAAAATTAAACATTAGATTTAAATAATGGACTTGTTTTTTCTACTCCTTGTTTATTATTTTCTAATATAACTATAATCAGTGAATATTGTAAACAATTCGTATAACTGGGAGACAAATAAAGCAGGATTGGAATTTTATGCCTGATAGGACACACAAACTGTTGATGTCTAAGATGCAATTTATTTGTAATAAACTAACAATTCCCATTTGCATCTCTAACCACTTTTCTGAAGGCTGCTTATTTTATTAGTTTTTCAGAAGTCATATTAGTTACTTCACATTTCTCTTGCCAACACTTTATATCACTGGTTGAACCCTGGAAATCTGAGACCAATGTTCTCTCTCAATAACCCGGGCCTTCTTTGCTGCAGTTTCTGGAAAAAAGTATTTATGGCCATTATTCAGTAAATCATCTATAACAAAGGGAGGCTTCTTCCATCCAAAATATCTTGGTAGTAATTGTAAACCCAGGCCTTCTCTCTTACACAGAAGTGGCTTGGGACTTAAGGCAGTTACTTACCATTCTCTTTTGGCTCATTTTCTTTCAGTGTTGGAGGAAGAGTATATTTAAAAATGGAAAATGTAGGTGAAGGGGAGGTGCTTAGAAATCTGCTCCTCACAGAGCTGCAGCAGTAGGCAGCTCCTTTCTCAAAAGTAAATTTTAAATAGCAGAGAGGAGGAACCCCTGTAGGAAAATTTTTAAGTAGTAGGGGAGTAGTGTGATGATAGCAGAGTAATTTTTTACTACTTTTTCCTCTTTGTAAGGAGTGGCTGGTTTTGAGAAGATGTAAGTGAATGAGAGGCGGAAAAGCCTCCACAGACAGTGTTGGGGTAGTGGTGGGTGTATAGTGAGGTAAAATGGCTAAGGGGGAAATTAGCTGAACTGAGATGAGATGTGAACGTTGGTGTGGACGTTTTGAGAAGCAAAGAAGTTGATGTTTACTTGACTTTTCAGGATAGGTTTATTCCAGGTAAAGATGTAAAAGCCCATTTTTAGTATGACTTCTGTTTCTGGGAATAATGAGTAGAAGCTTAAATGTTTGTGGCAATCTTAATTTCTTTTAGCATTAAGCAATATGAAGCTTATTCTTTCAAACAGAAAATTGATGCAGTTATTGCTCATTTCAGTAAGATGCAAATTATATATGTGGTATTGTCAATAAAGTTTATACAAGATGCTCTCTATTCCTCATCTTAGATTTAACGAGCTGGGCTAATTATACCATGCCATAACTAACCAAGTAACAACCAAATTGATTTTTTTTTTTCTTCTACAAGATGCTCTGGGCTTGTAGTTCTCAGACTTAATATACCCATGTAATTGCACAATGTTGCAGTTCAGCAAGTCATCAGGGAATATTTGGATTGTTAGTAGCGGCGTGAGAGCCTGTAGCTTCTTGTCCACTTTGTCCACACTTAGGAGCCTCTCCTTGGGAATCACAGAAGTGTTTGGGTTGAAAGGGACCCTAAAGATCATTCAGGTCCCACCCCCCATCCCTGGGCAGGGATTGACTCTGATTTCTGAGGAAAAGCCTTGTTACCTTAAACACAGAGCAGCTGAATTTCAGTTGTCTGTATGTGGGAAAGAAACCTTTCTCAATTTCATATTTCTGTTTTCTCTTTTATTTGAGTGAGTCAAAGGCACTATGTTTTTGTAATAATGTAATATCTTCTGTATTTTTTCCCATCTGTGGATGAATTTGCCTCCCTTTCCACTGTCCAGTTTGGCCCTCTCCTCCTTCCATAGGCAGTGGAGGAAGAACACCTCTCTGAAGGCAATCCAGCCGTTCCTTAAAGAGGTGCCTCACAGCTGAGGTAGATTCCTTTGGAGTAACTGATATCTCTCCATCCCCTATAGACAGAGATGGGAAGTATTTAACCCAAGAAAAATACCTAATTTAGACATTTGTCTTGGTTGTAACACGTTAAAAGTAGCATCTTTCACATCTTTGCTTGCAGTAATCGTCTGTTTCAGACTGCTGCTTCCAGTGAGCTGGACTGGATTTTAGTGCCTGTTTCTCCCTCTTTATATCAAGCTAAGTGGCTTCTTGTTCAGGAACGTGGGAAGCCTTTGAACTGAGACACCTTAGCAAAGTGTTTCCCAACGTGTTCTCCAAGTAGCCAGGTAGTGTTCCCAGGTAAGCCAGGTAGACTTGACTTCCAGAAGCAGATATGGAAGGATCAGAGTACTCCTCAGTCTGACATAAATATTTTTTTATTTTGTAGCTTGGCTTAGACTTAATGATTTTGTCATATTTTCTGTTACCTTAAGCAGGAATTAAAAAAAAAAAAACCCAAATATGCTGTAAAATAACATCCTTATTTCCTTTTAAATAAAATAATTAATGGAGCAGCTAATTCTACTTATAGAATCTGTTATGCAGGAGGGAAGAGCCATTAAATTAGGGGATTTTGAATCATAATTTAACCATCAGTGGTTTTCTTTCAAATGTTGACCAATTAATACCAGTCTGAATTGTAAAACAAGCAAAATGGCAACAAAGCAAAAAATGGTTTCCTTTGTCACATTTTCTGTGAAGTGTTTTGGGTTTAAATTTCTCAGCTTGCTGTATTACTTCTTGAATGAGGAAAACCGTTAAACTGTAGGGCAAGCTGGCCATTATACTTGTATTTTTAATAGCTGAAGAAGGCTTGCTTTTACAAACAGTATAATTTGTTTGCTTTTTCCCCCCCCTCACTTTCTTGAAGAGTCAGCAGAATACGAATGACAGCTACTCTTCCAATAGATACCTGGGATTTCACATCATTAGAGCTAACGCTGCTCTTGCTGTAATGTTGCAAAAATACCTCCAATGCCTGTGTTTCCTGGGACCGAATTCCAGATGTTAACTTACAGTCTGCCATCTGCTTGGCTTTGGTGGCTGTGTCAAGTTGCAGGTCAAAATCACGACTTGTTTGCTGTCAAGGAGAGTGGCGGCTTTTGCAGGGCTCAAACCTTAACACCCAACGCTCGGCCGTAATTGCAGCCTGATGTGTGTTTCCCTTACCTTGCTAGAGGGAATGCACACAGAGCTGGGATTTGCTGTAATTGCGTGGCCGTTCTTGTTTTGTGGTGTACAGAGCTGGCAGGCTGTGCAGCTCCCTGAGCCTGTGGAGTGGGTGTGGCAGTGCCGGGAAGCAGACGGTGACCTTCTCATCTCGCACAAGTGTTCAAACTCCTCCTCTCTGCAGCCATCAAAAGCTGTTTGTAATTACGAGTCTACGATGGTAGTAAAATGTTGTGATCTCAATCTTATGACTGTAGTAAATGCTGGGTTTATTGCTAGGTGAAAATAACACTATTAACTATGGAATTATAAACTACACCTGTGTGACAGCAAAAACTAAATTCCATTCTCTCACTTTGAACTCTGGGTGACCAATGTGTGCTAACAAGGTAGTATGATTTGCTTTCCCCTCAGAATCTCTGTTTGAATTAATGTGGAATTTGTGACATGCAGCCTTACTTGGAAACTCATTATAGTTCCAATCATTATCTAACACTTCAAAAGATAACTACACTTAATCTCTTTGCAGACTTAGGCTGATAGTTGGGTTTTTTCCACCAGAATTTCTCTTTTTTGTTGGATTGGTTTTATTTTTTTTTCATGATCAGATGAAAAGGTAGTGAAGAAAGGGGATGATTGATGCTTCTATGCTGTTGTTTTTGCCCTAGGGACACTGTTGTAGGAGTTTGTTTTGATCCTGAAGTGATAAATCATAGAATCATGGACTGATTTGGGTTGTGAGAGACCTCAAAGACCATCTTGTTCCCATCCCCTGCCATGGACAAGGACATCTTCCACTAGACCAGGTGCTCAGAGCCCCACCCAGCCTGGCCTGGGGTCAGGTTCTGTAGACACACATGAGCAAAGCAGTGCATATGCACAAGTAATGGGAGTAGCCAAAACTCCTTTAATTTAGCTTATGGACAAGTCTTCCCTGTAATTTGTCATCCTTGCATTCCAGGAGTTCCTTTTATTGAAGTTCTTTAAAGCTGTAAAGCAGCAGCTGAAGATTCTCAGTGCTGACAGGAGAGTACCTGGGCTGTCTGCTGGGATTTTTACTGGTATTGAGAACTGTGCTATACACTTTCAGTGAAGTGATTGACTTCACTTTTGCAAGATTTGCCTTTCAGTGAATTTTATTTCTGTAATGTAATGTCACGCATTGAATTTTAAAAGTTTTGGCTTTGAAGCACCACATAGAGATAGTTAAAATTACTTTATTTTTTTCATTTAGCTTCCAGTAACTTGAATATATGACAAATCTGTTATCAGGCATATCCCTTTCTTTTTTCCTGGTCAGAAATATGTTCTGATATTTTAACTTATCTTCCCTCTTAAATGAAGGTTACTTACTTGAGTCACTCTTTTGCAATGGACAGTAGTTTCACTCAGAAACCCTCTGTAGTAATAATTTCTGGTGGGTGCCCTTAACACATCTTTCTGCCATTGACTTAACTTAGCTCATGTATATTGGTGCTGTGAATGGCTGTGTAAAAATTCTTTCCATTAAAACACTTCATGCTTACTGCTACCATGCACATGAAATAATTCAAGACAGTTTTTTGCATGTAAATTTTTAAAAGGGATAAAAGCAGTACAGCAGTAAAGCGAGTCTCTAATATGTTTAGAGAATGAAAGATCAGGCTGTAATGACTTCTTGAAAGGCAACAAAAAATTGTATCTTTGCTTTTATAACCCAAAACTTGGGTGAGTAAATGTTCAGAGCAGGGAAGCACTTACAGCAGTTTAATTAATGTGTAGCTCTTCTATTTTTCCTATATAAGAAATGAAACCACTTTTTGCAGTTAAAATGGAAATATTTTTTCTGCAAAGGTTACAACATAGAGAAAATAGGACCTTTTCTTTCTTCTACAGATTTACTTCCATCCTTCAACTTAAATTGAGTTTGCTTGCTCTGCATATAGTGGTTTACCCAGATGTATATATGATGGTAACTGACAGCTCTGACTTAATTGCTATTTCTAGTTTATTAAGAGCTAAAATCCACCTGTAAATTTCAACTACAATGATTAGCATTAAATTGGAGCTGTCAGTTATAGGGCAGCAAAACAAATCATCTCTAAATTTTCAGTTACCTCTGTTAAATGAATGTGGGGGCTTGAAAACTCAACTAAGGTGAATAAATTCTCCTTGTAACTTAATTTTTCCTGCAATACTGCAGAAGAACTAAGGGTTTTGGTGTGTTTGGTGTGGTTTTTATTTTTCTCTCCTGCCGTGTTCTCACTGTATATTGCATTTAGTATAAGCAACACTTGTTTAAAGAACTAAAATCCTCCAAATCCTGGAACTGGAAAAGATTATCCAAAGGAATGAGAGAAGCTTCAGGGAGTACTTTCCTCCTGCCTAAAAAATTACCTTTTTTCTCTCTGAACACAGCCTTTCAGTGCTGGATGGCCACACTTTTTCTCATTCAGTGATTTGGAGTGGGGATGGTGGTGGTGGTGAGAAATTCAGGATAGTGGAGAAGGTGGACAGGTGTCCTTGTCTCTGCTTCTCCTTACTTTGGTTCCTGAATTTTTTCTGCCAGTGGTGTTTGTGCATTGAGAGGCCAGACATTGTAAAAGCCTTCACATACCTTGTCATGGCCGTGCTTTTGGTCTTTTAATAAAATCTGATAAAGCTTCTGCTGTCTTTAAATAATTAATCCACAATTAGCCATTTGTTCTGACTATTCAAAGTACATTTGAATAGTTTTTTTCTCTGCTTCTTCTCCCTAACCTACTTTTGTTTGCCAAAACACAGTGTAACAAAGCAAAGGACAGAACTCAGGCACAAAAAAGTCAGATCTCTAGTTATTGTTGGAAGTGCTTTGCCACGTGTGTGTGCCCATCAACAGTTTACATGGGATTTGGTATTGGATGTGAAGTAGGAATTTGTGAACCTCTTAGTTTGTATTTTGGTACTTTGAATGACATTTTACTTAGTTGTAGTAATTTTCACAGGAGTAACTCCAGTTTGTTAGAATGTTTTGTTTCTTAGATGTAATGAAACCAAATTATCATCTTATGTATCTAGTTATACTGTAAAAGTTAGTAAAGGATTTCCCTGGGTGGGCACAGGCAGAAGCTGTGATCAGGTGCTGCTGGGGCCTTTCAGTGGTGATTGTGGCACTTATAAGATGTCCAAGTACGGTGTATTTTTTGGCAAAACCTCCCTTTTTTTGTGCATTCTTATGCCCTCAATGGTGCTGCTGCCAGTCAGGGAATCATGGTAATAGTTCCCTTTGCTGAGCGTTTTTTGGATAGAATTCACTTGATGAAGGAGGAGGAACATCCCAGATATCTGATGGTTAAACGTTATCTAAGGAATATTAGTGAGTGTTTTTATTCCTTGAAAGAAAAAGAAAAGGGGGAGTGAAGAAAAAGTGTTGGTGACTGTATCACATTTGTTATGAAAATGTTTGGTTTGTACATTAATGGAAATAGAAAAGTAGTCATTGTTTGTGCATAAAAGCAGCTGGTACCGCTTAGTGCCAAAGAGAAGTTCCAGCAAATCCTATGGAACAAAAACAGTGTGGGGAGAGAAAGGGTGAATCATACCACTGAAGAAGTTACAATACCAAGAAAA
Source organism: Zosterops lateralis (assembly GCF_965231275.1). Classification (NCBI taxonomy): domain Eukaryota; kingdom Metazoa; phylum Chordata; class Aves; order Passeriformes; family Zosteropidae; genus Zosterops; species Zosterops lateralis. Next base: position 6,866,560 of record NC_139764.1, read on the forward strand.
AGGAAAGTCAGCTTCCCCAAAATTGGTTGAGGCGGGGATGTTCCATGGGATGTAGTGAAATACCTTAATGGTGTTGGGCTTCTGCTGGGAGCTCTGAGGGAATCCATTCCTGCACTGGTCTCTGAAGGGGATAAGACTTTCCTTGCCCAAACTGCTTGAGCTTTGCCAGGCTTGTTACAGTACCTGTGACTTGCTGTTCTCTGTGAACAAACATGTTGCTTGGACTCCCAAGTTTCTTCAGAGAGTTTTGATAGATAGGTACAAGGAAGGTTGAAGGTAGTGGGTGTTTTTCTGGGGGTGGGCAGGGAAGGTACTGCAGTGTGAATTGAATTTTGTCAAAACTCCTGAAGACTCAGCAAGGTATTCATAAGATTTGACAGAAGTATCCCACATAGGATAGGTGCTGGCAAAGCCCTGAAGTGCCACATTGCTGGAATGTGACAAAATGTGGCAGTTTTCTGATGGTCTATAAAAATAGAGCCTGAGAGGCAGCGTGTGCTGGCGTCTGCATTCGGTGAATTTCTTCTCCCTTAATAACAATGCCCTGAAGGCACCGTTCAGCTTAGATTCCAAATGGTTGTGATCATTAAAAGCAACAAGCTGCTTCAAAAGTATATTGGAATTTAGGATGCTTGATTTCAAAACAAGGAAAGAAATTACAAGGCCGGAGCAAACAAGCCAGGACGTGCGGTTTCAGGCTGTAATTCTTCTGCCTTACAAAACCAGCCATGATGCAGCTGTTCAAGTGCAGCCTAACATAAAGCATCAGTCAATAATGAGCACTTTGAAAAGAATGGAATTATTACTTTGCTAGAATTGGAAAATACATGAGGGAAAGTTGGTTTCTGAAAGAAATGGTTTCAGAAAAAAAAAAAGTTGAATGTGTCATGCAATAGGGGATGTTACACGTGCAGTATAAGTGCTTAAATAATTTAAAAGTTTTGCATGAAATAGTTACATAAAAGAGATGAGTAGAATAAAATCAAACTCTTAGAGGAAAAGTAAGTCTGCAAGACACAAATGACAGCTTATGGAATGTTTATCTCAGAATTAATCGTTCATATATATGCATGTGTATATAAAAATATAGGTATCCCAGTAGAGATAATAGCCAGAAATTACAGGCTGGGTATGAGTCTCAGTTAATTGTTTGATTTTTATCACTTCTGCGATAGAAATTTCTAAATTTAATGTTTAAATAGTAAGTCACTGGAATGTTCATTTTCACACAAAGTGCACAAGGAGTAATTAAAACAGCATCTTGCACAGAATTGTTTATATGATGTCAGTATTCATGTTTAAGGTAGCACATAAATCTGTAATTGCAGTTTTCTTGTTAATTACTATTACTACGAGAGTTTGGATCCTTTGAAGAGGAGTAGCTGTTTCTACCACATGTAGCTTGAGTTGCATGGCTAATTATCAATAACAATAGTTGTGTATCAGCATTTTTTACAAATGTGGCAATGTCTTTTCAAGTGAATGAGAATAATTTCCTCTGATAGAAATGTGAAACATTTCTTAGACATTTTGTAATGAGAGACAAGGCAAGTATGTTCTGGAGTTTATTAATTGGGTAACTGGTGATCAGCCAGACCTGCTGCCTATGCTGTCTGTAGGATATCAGGATCACCAGCAGTTCATTGCCCCTGTGAGAGCATGGACTGACAATCTCAAGTGAGGCTGATAACACCTCTGTAGTGCTGTCAAAGGCAGTAGCTCATTTGCACTGTGGTGTGTGTTACTACTCTAAATTAATACATTTTCTGAAGTCAGTTTCTTACCTTCAGCAGTGCACAGTAGTCACATGTGATGCTGCTCTTGCATCACTGCTTTTGCATCTTTACACAGGAAATGTGATCTCCAGTACTGCCAGAAATTGAAGAAAAAACGTTCTCTTATGAGCTAAAACATTATTTTATAAAAACCATCCTAGAAACCTGCGATACTTTAACTTTCTCAGCAATTTTATCTTAATTACTGTTTTATCTCTTGCTCCCTCCTGCATAGTAGTAGCACCTGGAGTTTATACTCATTTGATGTATTCTGGACTCTTAAACATGTCAGGGATGTTGTTTTTGTGTATGCTTTTAGTTTTCAAATGTTTCAGGGCTTGTATACATACAGTCAGGTTGTTCTATAAACATTTCAAGCTGGCCAGTCAACAGTTTGTGGTGTGCAAGAGAGTAGTAAAATCAAGATGTTATGGTTGATATAAAATGCTTGTTTTCTGAGAGGAAGGAAGGAGAAGAAGTTGAAGAGATTATCTGGTATTTTTCCTTTTGCTTCTGTAGTTACTAGGCTTGGATTGAGCTTTAGATAGTCACACTTGAAATGGATTCATTCTTATGATACTCTGTATATGAAAACTTAGTCAAAATTTTGTAAAATCTGGATCTTGATTAGATGACAAAACTTTTAGTAATGATCTTGGTCAAATTGTTGGAATGTGTTCTGCTATTCACTTGAGGGAAAGATCCCTCAAGCATGAAAAATAGTATTTTTTTTTCCAGTTTCATTGTGTCACAAAAAAAAGGGAACAAGAGGATATTTTGTGCTTTATGTAGCGCAGGAGTGTCACCAGATTTTTTTTTTTCTTTACTGACTGCTTTTCATCCCCTTCAATGGGCACTGACCAAGAGTAATATACCAAACATTTGTCTTTAAACTCAGTACCACAGGCTATGTGTTGCTGCAAGAGTGTAAACAATTCTCTTATTCTTGGTATTGTAAAAGGCCCTTGATTTTTTCTCTGCAGATTCCATGCAGATGTGCATTGATATAAATACATGTCAAGAGTACATCTTTCCCTCTGTGTCTTCAAATGCCACCTTTACATGTCTCCTCCTTTTTGTTTGTTTGTGTTTTAAATTTGTTTTATTTCTTTATTTTCCCACCTGGCTGCTGGTTGGGACAGAGGTCTCTGTGCCCTGGCAGGTTCCTGCTTTGTCAGGCTGGCAAAGTGTTAACCAGGTCTCTGTAATCCACACCAACTCGATTTGTTGCCAAACATACAACTTAAATGCAATACAAACATACAATACCTTTAATCTCTGCCTCTGAGGTTAGCAAGCTGAAAGTTAATGCAGAAGGGAATGATCATAAAAGTCCCTTTCCCTCAGAAAAAAATACTACATTGGCAACAGTTTTGCCTGTGGTATAATATAATACTTTCCTATCAATCAGAAGTGTAGTCATTTGTTATTGTTTTATAAAGTATTATGGCTCACTCAGGCACAGATGTTATTTACTGCCTTGAATTGAGTTCATGGATCACTGTACTATTCAAATACTCTTTCTCTGCTCTTTTTGACCCCAGTTGCTGCTGAACTCCTGAATGCAAAGGCTCATTTGTGGTCCAGACTAATATTGATTTCTGCTGCTCTTGTGGGGTGTATCTGCTTCCAAACACAGTAAAACAAAGAAGGTTGTTTCTTGGGCCTGACTAATCTCTTAATACAACCACTCTCAAGACCACGATGAAAACCAGCTGGTTTTGTCTCCTGAGGTGCCTTGGCCAATATCTTCCCTTTTTTACCTTGGAGAAACTTTGGGAGGATGAGGTTCAAAGACTGCTGGTAGCTCGAGTTCTAGAAAATGCAAAAATAATAAATTCATATATACATATATATATATATATATGCCAGTAGCTCCAGTTCTAGAAAATGGAAAAAAAATAATTCATATATATATATGCCAGTAGCTTGAGTTCTAGAAAATGCAAAAACAATGTATTCATATATATATATATATATATATATGCCAGGAGCTTGAGTTCTAGAAGATGCAAAAAAATGGATTTCATATTGTACTTCTCAAAGGCAAAATTATGTTGTTGCTAACAGTTGTTAATTCTGCATTTCAGGACATGATTGCTGCTTGTGCAAGTGATTTCTGGAAGAAAAATCAGCATTGTTGCAAATGTGCAACAAAATGAGTCTTACTAAAAATTTGCTGAATACTTGACTGTGTATATGTATTTTGCAGGATCATGGGATTTAAAAAAATCTTAATGCTGTGAAGTTCATGATCGCTCCTCTTGGTTTCCAGGCTCTTTCATTCATACGTTTTGTCATTCATCAGAATTTCTCATTTCTCTCAAATGTTCTGTAATTCCTAAGGGATTAGGGGGTACTGCCCTGGGTCACGTTCCTGTTCATGCATAAGAATTTTCATTTCCCTACAAATGTTTGTCATTTGTTTATCTGACATTTTCTGTTTTCATTTAGGGAAATTTCTGATACTTGCTACAGCAGATTGTTTTTTCTGGTACCATGAAATTTCACGGAATCTTCTTTCCTCGGGTGTTTCTGAGGAAAATCTCTGGGTTTTTTCAGCAACTGTGGCAATTTTTATATCTCAAGCCCCTGTATCCCTCAGTCTTACTTGGCTTTCACAGTCACGCCAGCATATTTCTCAAGGTAGTTAAGGAATGATTTCTTTCTTTTTTACTTCAGAGTTACTTTATTCTTCTGAGGGAACAAGGAGAAGAAACAAAGTGGAAGAGAATTGATAGCATTGCATAAACCCCTGAATATAAAACAGCTGCGATGTGTTCATGTGTTAGGGGAACTTGTGGCTTTATGAATTAACTGCTTTACCTAACTGCTGAAGCTGACTTATTACCTATGAGAAGCACTGACTATGACTGTAAAAATCCAAGGTTTTGTGTCTGTAATGCTGTGAAATAGGTGGTTATGAATAAGATTGGTGGTTATGAATAAGCTTATGAATTTACCTCTCTTTATTTCCCCATTCTGGGGCCTTCAAAGATGGCATGTCTAATTTCTCTGGGTAGGTTTGTTAGGTATCTCAGGGAGCCAATCACTTCCTTTGTTGGCTGTGTATGATGTATATAATACCTAGTTATATAGAAATGTGCTTGTCAATTTAGCAGAATTGGATCCAAGATCCTCAGTTTTATTCCTTCCCATCTGTTAACCTGGGCTTCTTTGTTCACCAGGCTACGTCTAGGAAATACAAATGCCAGAAAGCTGGTAGGGATCTAAGTCTGCATCGAATCAAAGTAATCTAGTTCTATTGCTGTTCAGGGAATTCAAGGCAAAATCCTGGTATTCCTGATTGATCAGTGTAAGAGCATTGATCCAGAAGCCTTGAGTGCAGCAGCAGGAAGGTGGTGCAGCAGCAGGAAGACGAGTCTGTTCATCTCTCATGCCAGCGCTTTTCTGGACATATGGTGGGACATATGGCTCTGGCAGGACCTCGTGCCTGGGCTGAGCATAGCTGAGCTCTGGATGGGCAAGGTGGGATGCAAACCTCACCTCTGATGGCTTTGTCCTACCCTCCACCATCCCAGGGAGGGCTTCTTGCCTTGAGTTCAGCAGTTGCTCTGTTTCTTGGCAAGCAAAGAGAGAGGATTGCACAAAGGTGGCTGACACCATCACTGAGCTAATGCCACGGGCTGCCTCTGCTGCCAGGAAGCTCACAGAGTCCTCTGCCCACTGGGTGAAAAATTATTTTAACTGTTTTAAATGGACTTTATCCTACTTTTAAATACCTTTCAGTTTCATGTGGTCTTTTTCCAGCCTCTCCACAGAGGCTGCTGCTTTGTAAACCTGGATTTCTGCACATCTTTACCTTTCCCTGTCCAGTCTGGAGCATCCCAGCCTTCCCAGTCTCCTGCTAATGTGAATGTATGTTTTCAGCTGTATAGTATTTAAATTGTAGCTTGCTGTGTAAGGTACAGTACTTGAGCAGCATTTGCAGTGAGGGTTTGCTGGAAAATAAGCAGGAGTTAGACCAAACCTTTTCACTTAAGAGAATAAATGTCCTTGTAGAACTGTACTTTGTGGATTTGTAAAGAATTAAAAATGCCTTTAATGAAAGTTCTCAAAAGATTTCAGATGATGAAAACAATAATGTAAGAGTGAGGTTAAGCCACTGTGTCTTTGTGTTCCTTGAGCTATTCTCAAAAAGTCTTCTGTGACACCAGAGTTCTTGAAAACAAAGAAACCAAACCCTACAATTGAGGGAAATGGTTGGGTTTGACATTAAACCATCCTGCTTCTACTTTATTTTCCTCAGCCCAACTTTGCCCCAAAGCATTGCATTCCTCAGATATGGGACATTGGGTTACTCTGTGTGCAGGAAAAGCTGGAAAGCTTTTATGGACATTTTCCCACCATTTGCTGAAGATAGACAACCTGTGTGAGTGCGCCTCTGATTCACACTGGTTGCCCGGCTGGGGTTGATGTGATTAGTTCTGTTTCAGTGTGAAGCATTCCTGCCTTTTGGACAGGCTTACATCCATCTCACAATTAGGATTTTTGAGAATTGTGTGGTTTTGTCCTTGTCTTGCAATATGAAGATTACTTTTTTTGTGTGTGTGTGTGTTAATTTTATGTCCATTGTATCCCAATACTATGTCTGGTCACTATGTCTGGGTAGGCTGCATGAGGAGGGTTGGCAGGCCACTGGGACAGGGGTTTTGGCTTCTCTGAGTGAGGCTCATGTGTCACCCAAGTCACATCTTCTCAGCTTCTAGCAGCGTTTTGGTGCCATGACTCTGGTCTTAGCTACTATTGTAGCACAGTAGTTTTTACAATAATCTTTTATCTAAGCAGATGAACAAGCATACTTCTGAGTTTTGTATCCAACCCTTGTTTTTGTGCTCTTTCTCTATCTTAAACCATCTTCTATTTGTCTTTACTTCCACTCTTTTGCTGTGTGCATATTTCTCCTTCATGGTCTTTTTCTCAGTCAGTGACTTCTTCAATTTTCCTGCCTTCCAAGTTGTTGTAATCAAACTTTCATCTCTGTTTCCTTATAATCTGGCAATTTTTATTTCACATTCTGCAGCTTTCCCAGAATATGTGTTTGCTAAACCTCTTTCCAAGGCCTGTGCTCCTTTCACTGTTCACCAGTCTTGGATGCGCTTACATCTTCTCACGTATACCGATAGCGCTTTCGATTTTCTAGTTCCAAATACTCTTGTTTTGCTCTGGTTCCCTCCTGCTTCACTCCACTTCCCTTCTGTCTTACTCAGGAGCTCTGTTAGGAACTCATGGAAAGTCAATTCTTCTCCAATTTCTTCCCAAGAAAAGTGGGGAAGAGCAGAAACTGAATCCAGCCTCTCCAGGAACCTCTGCAACTGTGGACTTTTTAAGGAGGTGTCACTTATGCCCCAAATAGAGATCTGAGTGGGATCTGAGCAGTGAACATGCAGTGACAAATTTTCCTCAAGTGCTTTCTTTCAGCCTCCACTGATGGAGAGCTTAGAGACTGCTTGAAATCCAGGGGCTTAACCTCTGGGGTCTTGGCTGCACATCCTTGATCTTTGCAATAGGAAAACACACAGCTAGTGCTGTGTGCAGGAAACAGTCAGGGAACTTGAGCACATCCCTCTTTTATCTCCTCTCCAGGTCACATTGATGAACACCACGGTCTTACACCACAGGAGTTTCACCAATGGTACTTCCCTGGCCTTGAAACTGGCCACATTTCTCTGCCTTTCAGGCTCCAGCTCATCTTTTTAGCCATTTTGTTATCCTGAGAAAAGAGCAAATGTTAGTAGACATATTCCTTTGGGGCTTGGTTTATTTTCTTCCGAGAAATCTTTCTTTGCTCAGCTCTTAAGCTTTTGAAAGGTGGTTTGTTTTCAGTGTTGGGAAAACATCGAGAAAACTTAATATATTGAGACAGCAAGGAATGAGGATGGAAACTTTCTTGTCTTCCTTGACTTTCTATTTCAGTAGTAAACTAAAAAAAAAAAAACAAAAAACAAAGTAGGGGGACAGCACTAGAAAACATGAAAACTAATTGATGAAATTATAATTATTTTTGTAAATAACTCTTTTTAATTATAGTTCCAAATGGGAAAGACATCTGGTGTCACAGCAGCAGTAAAAGTGACATAAATCTAATAGGAAATTGCAAAACTTGTCTGAGACTTGACCCCTTTGTCAAATTCAGGCTGTTGCATGTATTTGCATAGGAGGATTTTATTCTTAATAAAATAATTGTGTGTTGAGCCATTTTCTTTTTGGTGAAGTGGCAGCCTTAAAGGCAGCTTTGCAATTGCAGATCAGTAGTGACTGTGTTCAGAAAAAATAATGTATTTTGTTGCATTTAATAGAGCAACAATACCATAATGTGTCTTTTTGTCCAAAGCAGTCTGAGAAGTGCTTCATCATAGAACTGGTGAATTCAAAGCATAACTGTAGTGCTGACTAAAGAGTTCATTAAATTAACATAATTTTCAACTCTATCAAAAGGGTTTTAGTGTATATTTGAATCTTGAAATGCTAGGGGAAAAAAATTGTTTTTTTCTGATTAAATTTCTATTTATTTTTTGAAAATTTGGAGAGAATAACTGTGGTTTTTATATGGCAAATACATCATATTCTTTATAAATACAAACACAGCCTTTCCTATTCTGAAATGGTCTTGTTGACTTTGTCACTTTACCCTCATGTTTTAAACTTCTGTGTACCTGGACAGAAGAGTTTATGTTTTCAATGAAAATTAGACATTTGGAAAGGACAACAGGTAGCATCTTAGTTTTCCTTTAAAAGAAATAACAGCAACAAACCCTCAGTCTATAGGCAATTTTTCCTCTCTGATTTGTATTTGGGAAAGGGGAGAAAAAAGCACAGTGACATACTCAGTATATCAATGTCTGATTACAAGATTTGGGTGCATTGACACAGAACAAGAGGTCAGGGTGTGTTTCTAGCCAGTTTCTACCACTCTTCTCTCAATTAAATATGCTAACATGGCAAAAAACCTTTGTGTCACTGACACACGCTTTAAAATCTTCATCTGGAGGCCTGCTTTTATTTCATTAATTTTCCCTCAGGTAGCAGTGCCTAATTAGGAGCTGCATTAAAGCTTATATAAAAGTGGAAAAATCAGATGCAGATAAAATCAGATTTTCTTTTTATTTTATAGGCTTTCTGGGGGCAACATTTAAACTGAAATAACTGTAATGACAATTTAAAAAAGTCTCTGACTTCAGGGATCTTTTTGAACCGCAGGAACTGGACAAATCGGAGTTGAAAGGACCTTGGCAATTAACACGTTGTCTTCTGCTCCTGTGTTGGACAATACACTGAATAACCAATTAATTACAGATATTTCCACTTGTGTTTTTAGGTCAGAGATGTGCCTCTTGCCTTTTGATAGATTTTTTTTTTTTCCTGTTCTGTAGAAGGAAAATAAGCAGTCCAGGGACAGGGGGCGTGAGTTGGTGAGGTGACCTGGATCTAAATGTCACACTCACACTATGGGACCAAAAATGAGACTGTTGGTGTGGGAGGTGTTTTGCTCTGTGGTGGCTTCTTTGCAGTGGCCCTGCTGCTCTTCTGCACAAAAGTTTGAAAAGCAAGGGTAGAGTAGCACTGAGCAAAGTAGGATAAGTAAAAATCTGCATATTCCAGTGGTTTTAAAGAAAGCCTGCAAAGGGTAATTGCTGATTATTTCCCCTCACTGAAAACTTTGTCTTTCTTGAGTTGTTTTTGTTATAATAGCTTTTGAGTGCAAGAGTTGCCAAGTGGGTGCAGCAATTGTACTGCCCTGCTTATTTGCAACCTCAAAAGTAGCTGAGCTTTGGTACTGGTATCTCCAGTTTTAGAGATGAACCCTAAATTCTTTGAGACAAGGGATTTACTTTAATGACAGCTATGTCAGCCTGGGTTTGTGTGGAAAATTTAAAATAACCTGGATGAGGGCTCAAAAGCTTTCTACATCTTACTGGCATTCTTTCACAAACTCTTGTCCTCCCAAACTCTCTGGAAACCAAAATGAGGGCGGTTCATCTGTACACATTTATTGTACAACCTGCCTCACCCAAAGACTCTCTCTCAGGAGGCACACTTGACTTTTCCTTCCTGCAGTTTGCAAGGCCAGCAGTTCACTGGATGCTGACTATGGATTTCACTTGGCCTATAAACTATATTTTGCACCCACAGAGCAGAAATCTGTGCACCTTCTGCACCTAGGTAGTGCTGCCAGCTTTTAGCATCAAAGACATTGGTTTAAAAAAAGCCCAAAATGCAGCCACGAAAGAGGATTTTGTGTTTTTCTACCTTTAGTGCATAATATTCTCCTCTACCCTTCAAACTTGGAGGGAAGCCTCCAATGAGTGGCATATGGCTGATTAGGTAGAAAATGTGTGCCTGAGCCATATTAATAGAAATGTTTTGTGGCTGAGCCACATTAGTATGAAGCTTGCTTGTTGGGATCCTGGGAGACGATGATAATGCTTGTTATGAAATCTGGAAGTGACAAATGAACCATTAGGATTTTATAGCCAACATTTTTATTAAATGCCTGATGCAGGGTTGTTTGGGCCTCAGAAATCCATGTGCTGAGGGTGTAATGTCACTGCTGTCTTGGGCCACCTGAGAATGTTTCTTGCCCCGGGGGGGGCGGGGCATGAAAATATTAAAGATCATCTAAATGACATGCAGCATCGTAAAAGGATGCTCAGGACATTGATATATACCTCTAATTTTGCTCAGTTTGAGGGACAGTTAGGGCCCAATCCCTGAGAAAGCAGCTGGATTTCTTTAGGAGACAAAAGTGGGGAAGATCAAGGTGAAACTGAAGGACTGTTAGGACATGGAGGAGGTTGCTAAGCACCAGTTCTGTGGCTGAACCAGAAAAAACAACAAGAGCTCTTCTTCCTCTCTGTGTTGTCCCTTTGGGCTGGGCAGGGCTGGGGACAGCACCAGCCCAACTGTGCTCTGCTGACCACTGAATGCAGAACTATGTGGATATTTAAAGCTGCCATGCTCAACACTGGCCACAAACATGTGGTTTCCAAAATCCTGGTTACTGTGGTCCTAGTGGAGATCTGGTGGTGATTTTAGGACTTCTTTAGTTCCTTCCTTTTGTTGTGTGAGAAGTGGTTCAGTCTGGTGGTTACGGATAGTGGAAAAAATCTGGAAGTTACCAGGTATTAAATTATCTCTCTCCTTTTCTCCCTGTAATGGAAAGGTGGGATAGAGGGCTCAGGGGTAATTCTGGATCTGTAAAATTGTATTGGAACAAATGAAGTGCCTCTCAAGTGCCAAATAAATAGGTATATATTGACGTCATCTAATTTTAAGCTAATAGAATATGTTTGCTGCTCAAAACCCATTTCATTTTCTTATATCTGCACATTCAAAATAAGTCTGACTTCAATATATCCTTGACTTTAAAAAATCGTGTTATGACGTGAAAAAATGAATTAACAATTCTATTATCCTTGTGTACTTCAATTTCAGGTTTATCTGCATCAATGGAGCAGTCTTCTAGGAATAATTTTTTTTTAGCTGGAGAAAGTCTATTATTACTTGCAACAGCTATGTAGAAAGTTGCACAGTTGCTAATAATCTGGGATTTCCCTAGTGTATATTTTTTCCTTGCTTAGAGTATTTGCAATTAGAAGTCTCCATCTCAATGGGATAATTAAAAAATAATTTACCACTTGGAAAGAATAGGTCTCTTTGGGCAAACTGCACTGCTATTGGTTAATTATTACTAATTTTTGGTTATCTGATACGGTTCTTCCTGACCTGACATCTGCATAATGTAGAAGCTAATGAGAACAGAAATTAAGCCTGGTAGTTGACATGTCCTCTGTTCAATTTGAGAGAGTAATGTGGAAAGGGATTAAAAATAAAATTGTCAAAGTGAGACTTCAGTGTTACTGGCAACTTTATATGGTGCACCAGATTTTTATATAGATGGATAGATATGTGGAGGGAGAAAGACACACATGTGATTAGCAACCTTCACTTCATTTTTTTTTCCCTGCTAGCTGAAATACTGACAAAACCTGAATATTGCTGTGTACTCTGGGTAACCTTAATACCTAGTTGTTGTGGGACTTGCCATAAAATCAAGATTTTCTTCTTTCTTTGCAATAAATTAGGTTTTTGCCCAAACACTTCTTATGGATATATTTCCATTGCATATCATTCTGTCTTTTATGTAAAAGACAATCCTTCAGTTGTTAATGCAAATTAAAACTGGTGCACAGTTAATTAATTCTGGGCACAGGGAAGCAAATGGCATAAATAAACATGTGCAAAATAAACTCTGGTTGTTCTAAAGCAAATAAAGGTGAGATACATGACCGGACCAATATGGAAATACTAACCTGTGTTCACCTTGAGTCTTGCAGCTCTTATGCAGTAGTAAGAGGTTGTTTTATTTGGAGAAGACCAAGTTATTCCAATTAGCTGTGGACATGGACCCGTGTAGTCAGAGGCAGGAGGCCACCTAAACCATTTTGGAGGTAGTTAACCTGTGTGGTCGTGGTCTTTATTGATCCAGAAGCATTATTCCATTTTAAAAAATGCTCCATTTTGCTTTTGTTGACAGCAGAGCAATAGAATAATGTTACACTTTGAATTTTTCTTAGTGAGAAAATAGCTGTATCCCAGTTGAGGGAATTATTATGATAAATGAGCAAAATCTGCTCCCATTTCAAAAACAAAACATATTTTTTTTCTGTTCAGAAGGCACACAGATCAGGAAATATGACGACAGATGCAAACAAGCAAGTTACAAAGCCCTTACAATAATATTGCAGCAGAACTTTTGAAATAGGGGGAGTGCAGCAAACGAGCCGAAGCCATCTGTCTCTGTTACTGAGCATTCCTTCCCTTGGAGAGCATAATTATGGCTCTGGCTTTTCTGTTGCTGGATTTTTATACAAAATTGTCTCTAAGAAAAATAGAATTGATCCAGAATAAGGTGGAACTTACTTGGGCTGCTACGTATTCCTTGGAGTGCAGCCATGGAGTTGTAATTTCCATTGCTGTTCTCCATCTCTGCAGTGGCTCTGAGGGAGAGCAGTGGAATCTGTGGTGGGGGGTTACTGACCTCGTGGCTTGTCATTGAAAAGAGCTTTAACAGGAAAAGAATTTATTAAGTTGGAACAATTTATTTTAGGGGTGACAGGTAAATTCTTAGCATGCTGCTTTAAGTGATAAATTGCTTTTAGGCTTGCTGAAGATTAATAATGTCTTTTAAAATATAAATATATTGAAATATATATCTTAATCATATATAAAATATATATGATAATATATTAACAATATGTATCTTGTATCTTAAATAAAATTGAAACAGCAACTGAATTGTATTCCTTATAAGGGAGAGACTGAGCAAATTTTAGTATTTGGCTTAGAATTCTGGAACGTAATTTTTAATCTATTTTCAGATAAAATATTACTGTTTTGAATAATGCACACTAGTATATGTGAATCAGTCAAGTTGGCCATCTCTTGTTCCATTTAGTCATGAATGACTTCTAAAATAAAAAAAGTCTTAAGCCTTTGTAGTGTAGTAGAACTGCATCAGGTCATATTTACTTGGACCACAGCTGACTTACAGACCTGTCCCAGTGTTAAGACAGGTGGTATAGAAGAATTTAGCACTGCTCTCTGCAAGCTATTGTGTTGCTTATGTAATTTCACATGTTTTAAAAATGAGGTTTCTAAAATAAATACAATGTGGGACAGAATCATCTCGAGTGGGAATGAGATTGCTTTTATCTCCTCATATTGGCTCTGAACTTGGTGTCATGATGGAGGTGGTGTCAGGTATGGGAGCAGTTCTGAGATGTGTCTTGGCTCAAAAAGTAATAATGCAGTTAAGGGAAACATTAGGAGGAATGAATTACAATGATCTTTAAATGCTTTTTATTTGGAGAACTTGAGAACATTCAGCATGTTATTAAAAAGTAAAGAAGTTGGTTTATATTTTGTATGCCCCATTCCCTCTGAATAACTCTCACTGATCTTACCAGAGGCACATCCCTCTCCCTGCTGGCCATGTGCAGGCTGCAGCCCGTCGTGGTTTGCTATTTCTGCAGTTTAATGGGATATCTGTGAGAATCCTGTTCCTTGAAATAATAATATTTATCTTCTTAAATTCTTGTCAAGCATTTTAGCAAGGTCAGATTTGCCATCAGTTAGCTTAGCAGCTTTTTACCAGCTTACAGTCATGTAGCCTCTGTGCATGTGTTTGCTGCTTTCCCTACTGGGCTAGAGGAAAAGCAAGTCCGAGGAGGGAGAATGGGCAGCCTCTAAAATACAAATTAACTCCCAATTGCCTCAGTTCCAGTATCAGTTCCTGACTTCAGGTGGCAGAGGATCTTTTTATTAGTGGTCAGAAGGAAAATCTCTCTTTTCTCTCTGTACGCTCAGAATCAGCTGTCTCTATGAAATCTAGAGTTGTCTCTAATCTGTATTTTAAATATTGCACAGAAGTTGGGCTCTGAAACTGTTTCCAAGCTTTGTTTCTGTCCAGTCCTTCCTTTGCTCTTGCCTTAACTCCGTTCAGCTTTAACATCCTTGTTCCCGACAGTGGACAGGCAGATGGCAGTGACCCGCAGCCTTCCTTTTCCTAAACGGTTGTGGTGCTTTGGGTAACATCTGCTTTTCTCTTCTCTTCCAGTCTTCCAGTAGCAGATGCTTATTTTAAAAACAAATATTAATCCATTAGTATGCAATGCTCAGAGCGGCAATTTGAGAACACAGTTAATGTGATTTTCCTGTTCTGTAACACTTGTTTTCCTTGTATGCAAACTCTGGTGGAGCAACTGTGACAGTCTTCTCAGTGGAAGTTTGAATATTAATTTTGCATTGGCTATAGGAGCTGGTACCAATGTAAACTTTAACGAGGATGACACTCAGAAGCATTCATGTGTAACTGGTGCTGTCTTGGGAAAAGATGAAAACGCTCTCAAGTCACCAAGGGGCAGCTGAAGTCGAGGAGCAGCTTGGCAGCTTTTATTATTTCCTCAACTGTCTCTTCTAGTTGGTTTTTCTCAGCTCAGTTGATGTTCTGCATGAATATGCAGGACTTCTTGCATTCTCTATTTCAGAATTCCCTATTAATTTACCACTTGATCTTCTTTTTTAAAAGGCCAAGACTAAAAACTTTGGGAATGAAGCGTCAGACATCCCCTGAGATCAGAGAATTTGGATAACAAATGCTGTAGGGAACGGAGGATAATTGTTATGTAGCTTTTGCTTGCTGACAGAAAACAAAATATTCTCAATGTAAGACAAGTCAGTGAGAATGTTTGGATGCCCTACCACATCCCATGCAGGGAATGAATTGTTTGAGATGATGGTTATTGTGGTTTTGCACAATTTCCATGTTGCACAATTTTTGTCTGGTGTTCAGTTAACTTAGAAGATAAATTGATGCTTAGCAGTGTGAGTTGCATTCTTTAACAGTAAGTTCAGTCCTTTGGTGTGAGTTTTCCCAACAGGTTTTTATTTATCTTGAAGGTATATAGCTATTAATATTCACAAGTATTCTTAAAAAAAGAAACATTAAACCCCCCCCCCCCCACACACCTCTAAGTAAATGACCTCTCCACAGTGACCAAAAGTAAGTGGTAAAACCCAGCCCTCCTTAAAGGATCTTTGGCAGAATTTGGCCGAAAGACTTTCAGTGCAGCTATAACTTTAAGTGCATTAGTAGGTTTTTTGGGGGGAGTTTTTTTAAAGAGGATTAATTGGACAGATTTTCAATCTAGCCAGTTAAGGAAACTGGGGCAAGTTCTGCTTGCTTTCTGCCATCAGTAATTCCTTGTGGTTACTGGGGCTGCTTATCTGGAGAGAAAACACTGAGAGAATTTGGTCTGTTATGGATAAGCACTGAAAAGTAAAATAACTGAGTCATAGCATAATGTGTCTGCTCTGTGGACAAATGCAGTGAAAACTGTTGGGGGCACTTTTGAGTGGGAAAAGGACTTTGAGTATTTGCATGGTGGTGTCAATGCATTTCCAACGTGGCACTTGGGGGAGCTGATTGTTACTCTGCTGAAGCTGTAGTGATGCTCTGGTTGGTTATGGCAGTGCTTGGGAGAAAGCTGAAGACTTGAATCCCTCAGAAATCTGTGAAAGGATTCTCAGTTTGAGAAACGTAGGTTGAAGGATTTTCTGCATTATTTGCAGTGTGTATTGATTTCCTGCTCTGCACCTGAAATATGAAATGTGAGGTAATTTGCTGGTTACATGGAGTATTGGACTTAATCCAGAGGGGGATAGATGAGTGGCAGTGGAGCAGAGCTGGTGTGTGCTGTAACATGTGTCTTGTTCAAACTCAGGCAGGTGAGGGATCTGGTGGAGTGACTGAGGAAAAGAGCAGGGAGTGGATTACAACCAGCAGTTCTGCTTCTAACTTGAGCCACTTGGGGCAAATCACTTCAACTTGGAGTGAAATACTGTTTTCATTAATTCAGACATAAACTTCTCTTGGTTTCAGTGGATTGTGTTCTCCTCCTCTGCAGTTTCTTGTGTTTTCTTTCAGATATAAGACACAGGTGGGGAAAAAATGATATTATCTTGAACATCATCAATGTTATTACAATATTGCCAGCAGAGAAGCAAGCAAATAAAAGCTATTGTGGCTGCATGTATTAAAGGTTTTCCTTACACTGATGCTTTCCTTAGTTATTGAACAATTTTGCATTTTCTCATTTCCATATCTTAAAATCTGTTGTTTTAATGACATTTTATTGACTTGATACATTTTAAAACATATGGGTTCTGCCAAATTTGCCTGTGGTGTTTGCACATCCAGCATTATTGTACTTGTGTGATTCTTTTGTCCAATGGGAAAAAACCCACCCCACAATTGGAACAATCATAGGAAATACATGTAGAAAATTACTTAGTGCTGTAAATACATAATTAATCTTGCCAACCATCAGAAAAAATCCATTTCATTACATTGTAATCACCACAATTATTTCCAGATTATGACATGATAAACAATTGTCTTGGGCTCCACAAATTAAAGCATTTACCCAGTAAATGGCTACTGAAGATGATTGAATAATTGCTGGTGGTGAAGGGTGGACTTTTCCTCTAGGTTAATCTTAGAGCAGCTTATATGAATTTATAAATAAAGCTCTTCCTCCGCTGCTTTCCTCCCAGCCTGCAGTGCAGTCTGTGCAAGTCCAACTGGTCTTTCTTCTGCTGTTATATGTCTGTTTTTAGGCTCCAGCTGGAGCTTACAGCATGAAAAAGTGCTTTTAATTTTTCACAGAGTTGGAAGAGCAGGTAGAGAGGAGAAGTTTCAGGTACCAATCTCCCAAGATTTTAGAGTGAAAAAAAGGATAATTATTAGCAAGGAATGAAACCATTGTCTAATTTTCCATAATCTCACTTACTTTCACTCATAATTTTCAATCACTGCTAATTATGGCCTGATTTGAACAAGCCACATAATAGTAAGCAGTCATGTATAGGATTATTCAGTATGTGCTAAACATTAATTGTCATATTTGGAGTGAAACAACGGAATCATTGCTCACACACCAGAGAAGAATGCCAGCAGTTTGTATTTCAGCATGAGAATGTGCTTGGGAATTGGTCCATTGCTAATGAAAGAAGTGGGCAGATTCTAGTTTTAATAAAAGGCTCCTAAGGACCTTCTCTCACTTGTTAGTTTGTTTTTTGTTTTTTTTTTTTTTTTTTGAACTTCAAAGAAAAGCTTCTTTGCTAAAAATATTTGTTTGAACTTAGTCTTTAACGTAAAGTTAAAATCAACACTTCCAGCACAGTTCTAACAAAGGTAGAATGGTCATTATATATTTCATTATAAGTGATTAATTGTGTTATAGGTGAAATGTGTGTTTACTTCAGAGACTGAGTATGTAACAAGGAGGAAAAATAGTGGCCAAGAAACTTCTTACAAGGCAGGACAAGGTCTCATCCCCAGCCTCTTTTTTCCAGCAAACTTTCTCTATGGTTCATTAAGGCAGCTGTTTTCCTGTAATCAGAGCTATACAGAAAAACAGAAGCAGCTTCAAATGTTTCAGGGCAAAAGAAAAATTGTGAATTCTGCAGATTATTAAGACCCTTAGTGAGAGACACCCACCACTTTCTCCCTTTGTTAGTTATAGATACTTGAGTAAAGAAGAAATTATTTATTATGCAGCTGTGGTCTCTGTTTGTGAGCTTACTGTGGTTGGCTGCTGCAAAGACACCTCTTCTACCACATGTGGCACCACCTGAGTCTGAGTTTGGAGCTGAGGTTTCTGTAAAGGACTTTCAGGCAAACAAGTATTTTCTTTCCAAGTGCTTCTTGGGAGTAGCTTCTCCTGAGGAGGACTGTGCTAAAAACCTTCTGTGTGGTGGCTGTAACTCTCATCTTGGGTAAGGATTTAAGTATTTTCCCCATTCCTAGTGGTGTTTAAATGGTTTTTTGCCTTCAACTATGTCATCTGGAGAGAAAATATGTGTAAGTATGTCTTACTGTGCTCTATGACAAATTGAAGGTATAAAAGTACACCCTACACAGGTGAAGTTTGCTATATGTTAGTTGTAGGGAAATGAAAAGAAAATCTATGAATGAAATTAGTGGCTTTGTATTTTTTTCTAACTTTAAGATTAATCTCTTTGAATTGATAACTTGTTACTTCACAGAGAAGAGCTTAGTTTTTTTGAATCCGAAGTCCTTAGTTTTGGAGGTGTATTTTATGTAAGTATTCTTCATTTCAAATTATGACTATGATACAGCCATCTATTGGACTTGATGTGCAACAGTCCTGTGCAATGCTGGAATTCTTTGATGTGCAAGCATTAAAAATAAGAGATTAACCTCTCTCCCTGGTAGATGAAGAGATTTATTGTTCATCTTTTTATGAAACCTCCTCCAGAAGTCATCAAAATCTATGGAAATCATCCTATTTACTTCAATGGGATTTGAATGAGGAACATGATTTTTGTGGTCCAGTGTTTAAAAAAAACCAACAAAACAACAAAAACTTTGCAATAAAGCTATAATTGCATCTAGATGAGTTTCCCAAAGTGGTTATGAAGCAGCTGATGGAAACACCTTGACATGACCAAATTCATCATGGTATTGTTTTTCATCATTGTATTTGTTTCTTGTGTGTGGAAAACTCCAACACAATCTGGAAGTAATTAGTCTGGAACCAGCAGCACTCCCTGAGCAGTCCTTTTAAAATGAGTTGCAAATAAAAAGTCTAGAAAATCCCTAATGATAGGTATATTATTATAGGTAAATAATAGGTATATTAGGTGTGTTGTGGAAGGTGTTTTTATCAGTAACATGACTTCGATTTTTTTACTGTGTTTTTGACCTGTGTCATGCTGTATGTGCACACTGTCATAATGGTTGTCTTCCTATTTGATTTTTTTTTTGTTCTTCTTTACATTACGCAGTTTTCTGGGCCAAAATCTCTTTTTTCATTAACAGCTGGGACACTAGTTTGGAATTTCTAAGCAATACTAGTCTGGGGATGTAGGCACAGGAGCCTTTGCTGTGGACAGTTTTCTGTATTCTGGCTGGGTCCTCTTGTGTATTGGTGCTGAGGAACTAAGAAACTTGAATAAAATACTAAAGAATAAAACCAGGAAGAAGCCCATTTAAAGAGGGAAATGGAGATAAGTGCACACATGTTGTTCAGCAGTGGGTTTATTCCTTGTGGTGATTCATTCCCAAGTGCAGCCATCTCAGGGCAGAGCATCATCCTGCCTCTGATGATGTTCTGTAGCAGCTGTTTAAGGAAGACAAAAAGCTGGTAACAGCCCACCAGAGTTATGTTCCCATCTTCAAAATTGGGCTGTAAATGTATCTCCCCAAATTAAACGGAATTACTTGTGCTGTTTCAAGTAAGGGAAATGTGAAGGCAAGGTGGCCCTATATCCTGTCTTCTGTAAGGTCAGTGCTGAGCTGCTGAGCTATTACTGCTTGACCAGAGACCCTGAAAAAATAGGATGGAGCAAAATAGACAAGAAATTAAAAAAAATTAACTGATTTTTTTTTTTTTTTTTTTTTGAGAGACAGCATGTACAAGGATGGAAGCATTCTTTGGTATGCTTTTTAAAAGAGCAGTAGTACATAGGAGGTATATTTCTTAATGTGGAACAGGAAGAGAGAACAAAAGGGGAATTTCAGAAAAATGTACTGATTGAAAACCAGCATGACATAATATATTCTCTAGCTTCTGAAACAGAGAAACAAAATTAACTTTTTCAATTCTGTTATGACTAGCTGAGCTGTAATGTAATATAGTAAATCTCTCAGTATAATGTAATAAAATTAGTCAAAAGATGACAAAAGCATAAACCATGCATTAATGAAAAAGCCTAGCAGGACTTGTATTTAAATTGGATTATGCCTGTTTGATTTATGCTGGTGTGTAAGTACACTTGGCTCAAGTGTTTGTGGAAGTATGGACAGTAGCCTCTTATTCTGTTTGCTGCTCCTTCTCATTGTTTGCCTTTTTTTTAAACATTTGGAAATACATTACTAAATATTACAACAGCATTGTCATTTATAGGGTAGTGGGAATAGATAAGTCTGTTGTGCAGCCTGAGAATATAATTAGGAAGAAGGAAGAAGCCTTATTTTACAGCAGCATGGTAAATGGCAGAATTGCTAGATTGTCTTGAGCTCACTTGGCTCAGCTTAGATGCACATAAAACCCATCAGCAGCAAACTTTTCACTCAAGCAGCATCAATGCATTTTAAAAGGAAGCACTCCCTTGGTTTCATTTAGATTGCAGGCCAGCTCTGCATGTGTTGATATTTCAGAATGGAAAATATATTCAAATACCCTTCTTTCCTACCAACATAATTTCTGGTGGTTCCTCTAAAGATGCTGTGGGTTTAATGATGGTGGTGACTCTTTGTTTATACATAACATTCACAAGCCTGCGAGCTGTGCAGACCTTGTTAGCAGCTTTTAAAACAGCCCCCCAAATCAGGTATGGAGATTAATATCTAATTTATGGCTGTGAAAAAGGAGAGGAAACAGAGGTGGCTCTTCCAGATCAATTCCTTTCCTTCTGTCTGTGCCTCATTTCTGCTCCCTGCTCTTGTCTGCTGATGGAAACACTCCTTGATGCTTCCTCAGTATATTGTTTTCAGCTGCAGCATGAAAACTGTCAGTGTTTTCTTATCCCAAGACACTAGAGCTTAGCTCTTCCCTATCTCCATTCAACTTGACAGATGTGTTTGAAACCTCTGTCCTGAAGAAAAAAGTCTATCCCACAGATATGGGAAGCTGCTCTCTGAGTTGTAAAGAAAGTAGCATAATGCTGTGGGAAGGATTAAGGAAATGCATTAAAATTGAGCTTTTCTTTGTAAAAATGAAGTCAGTTTAAATGAGGCAAAGAAAAGGATTGAATATAAGCAAACATGATGTAACTGCTCTGGAATTAAATAGCATGGGCTGGGGGCTCAGATGTGTTCCTGCTTTCAGAATCCTGTTTGCTTCCAGCACTATTCCTGGATTGATTCCTGCTTTGCACTGCAGCCAGACCAGGAGGCTCAGTGCTGTAGCAGCAGAGTGATTAGGACTGAGCCCTTTTCCCTGGTGGTGTGGGACACCTGTCATCACACTGTCTGTTGTGGAAGGCACATCTGCCCTGTCCATGGGGATATGGAGCAAATCCCTGGCTTGGCTGTTGGGCGCTCTCAGGCCTGCAGGAGGTGGGGATCCTGTGTCCCAGGGCCGGTCGGTGTGGTTTGGTGTGATGTGCTGGGTGTTGTGGTGTGATGTGCCACTCGGTGTGGTTTGGTGAGCAGGACAGCATGCCCTGGCACAGCCTGTTCTCACGTCACCTGCCACCTGCAAGGTGTGACCTGAGTGGGAGCGGGTGGGAGGCAGAGTCTGTCTGACAAGGCTTCCTTGAGTGCCGCAGGGATGAGGTAACGCTGCAGGATTTAATGGGATCCACGTGACTCGAGCTGCTGATACCAATAAATACACTGATTTATGTGCTGATGGATCTGACAGGTGCCCGGTCTCCTCTGAGCCCTCCACCCTGGCCTGCCTTACGGAGATGCAATGAGGTAACAGCGCTCATCCCATTGTGGTTTCAGTCCACCCACACGCACCATATGCAGAATTTTTCCATAAAGGATGACTGTCGGGATGTATATGATCTCAGTTTAAGACAGTTGCACGTACTCTCATTTTTCACATACACTGTTAAGCTATGTAATTTATCTAACTAAAACTAGTTGTTGAACACCCAAGCAAAGCTAGTTGCTGCATTGATGGAATGCACCATGTGATGCTTATTTAGCAAGAGTCCTGATACCTGCTATCTTACTTCTCTGGTCCTCAGTTCCACTGGATATCTTGTGTTTGTTAACATAAATGCCTTTGTGGGAATTTTTGATAAGTGTGAGGATATTGTTTGCATTCCAAGTTAAAGAAAATGGTCGGCTTTTCAGAAGTGCTCATTGTTGGGTGACTCATCTCATTTAAGTTGGTGGAAATCCTTCATTAATATCAAAACGTGTACAGTTAAGGGAGCAAAAAAGAAGTTTTGGAAATAATGTTCTAAGAAGGTATCTGCTTGCAGGAGTGACAGGATAACAAGCTCATTGCTTCTCTTACAATGCTAGAATTTGGCTATTTGCATAATACAGAGCAGTAACACTTTAATTTTCAATTCACGAATAAGCATTTCAGAGAGTGGTTTCAGACACGACTGAAGTTTGTGAATGTTTCTCAGATAAATTGAAGGTTTTGAGCACATTTTGTTTATATCAGAAAGCTGAAATTATAATCGGATGCCCAAGCCTGAAAAGAGAATGTAATTTGGCATTTGTGTGTAAATGCTTCCTGAACAAGGGGAAATACTGATACAATTTGGTGTTTAGTTGGGCATGTAATAGATACTAACTTGGTCATTCTGTACTTGCATTGTAAACTTGCTGGTTTTGTAAATTGGTTGGCTATAAAGAGAAAAGGCTGCAGTTTAGAGAGACTCAGGATAAACTTTTCCAGTTTCTTAATTCATTTTTAAGGGTTGTGCTATTACCAAAGAAGCCCTGCTTGCTTAAGAGCTGTCATAAACTCTGCTAGGTTTGAGAAGGCCTCCTGTTTAGTTGTGCACTAGTTGTGCAGCTGAACAACATTGCTGGAGTTTTCCCCCTCGTTGCTGTGCTGGTCTTTTGGTTTAATGTGTGATAAAGCACAGGGTGGGGCCTGGGAAGCGTTTGGTGGTGGTGCTCCTGGGCTGCAAGAACGTGGATTGTGGTGTTCCCTGATGCCAGGGCAGCTGTGTGAAGATGAATGTATGAGTAGTGGCAGCTCAGATATGCTGACTGAAGAGCTGCATCAGGAGATGCAGAGCTGAGAGAGAGATAGATGGGAAAGTCACGTATGATGTCTGTGATAAACATGATAAAAACTTGCTGAGGAGCAGCTTGGATTACAAAGGACTTTCTGCCTCTTTCATGTCTCACGATAATTAAATGGTCCATTTTTATTCAACTTCTTTCAAATGGGCTTCTAATTAAGCAATAACTAATGAAATATGAGATTAAGTAGATCTCCGCTGGTCAGAGGCATGCCCAGGGCGAAGTTTAAAACAGTTTCGTAAAACTTATGTTTGAAACAAAGCAAAAATATTTATTAGTGAAGCAGGAGACAGATTCTGTGAGTGTAAATGCAGATTAAATTAATTTTCTTAGTGTTCTGCTGAACTGAAAGAACATAAAATTCAATATGTATTCCTTTTAATGTGGTTGCGATATCATCACCGCAAATTTCAAAAAAATGCGTCTGTAACCAGATAAGAAGATGCTATCAGGCACTTCTAATTTTAATTAAGGTTCAACCTATTGGAGGAATATATATTTAAAGAATTAATTAAAATGCTGTTTGCTGTAGAAGAGATATCAGTATAGGAAATTAGCTAATTGCAGTATCATAGGGGATCAGTGCTTTGCAAGCTGTTTTGTGATGCTAAGAAAGCATCTTCATGTGGATGAGAGGGACATCCTGGGGGAACCAGGAAACTATAACAATGACCTTCTTTTCTGGATTAGTTTGAGTAAAAGTGGTCGCTGAGCTTGCTGCATCTGTGTGCGTCAAACAGTGTTATTTCAGCTTTTGTTTTTCTTTGGGATGGGTGGCTGGCACACATGCTCAAAATACTTGAGATAATTTGACATAATTTGATTGCATCATGGTAATCCTGTCTCCTGCAAGAAGGGCTTTTGAGGTGGTTAAGATACCTTTAAAGACTGGAGTCTTTCAGTGCTGTCATTCTTGATAACCTTTTTATCGCTGCAAGTTTGTGCAAAGGTACTGCTGGAGCTCCTCAAAGATCAGATCGTGCTTTATTTAATATTTTCATTAGCAGCCTTTACAGAAGAATTAAAAGCTTGCTAAATAAATTTGCCAACTCCAAAGCTGAGAGACACTGGCAAGGCGGGGGAGGACAGGATTATTAAGTGAGAAGAACTGCTTTCCTCTGCCATTAATTGGTTTCAGGAGAATGTCATGAGCTTAAGGACAGACAATATGAATTCCTTCTATAAGCTCAGCATCACCGTTTGGGAGCAGTAAAGGATGAAGGTGTCCTATCTGTACTTAGGAAGATGAGTTTAAACAGCCACAGGTCAAGGAAGGGTAATTAGGATAATGGTGGAAGGATCAGCCAGCATTTTACTAGTAGCCTGGAAGAGCTTGGCTTCAGCCTAAAAAAACATAAGCTGAGAGGAACTAGGATTGTTTTCTCTAAGTTTATGGTAGGAAAAAAACCCCAAGCAAACCACAATTATTTAAGCTAAAATATGGCTTTAGCAGGCTGCATGGGGTATGAATATGGACTCCATCTGGCAGCAGGTGGTTTCTCACCCTTCTTGGTGCTTCCATGGGCTCGGTGCCTTGAGCGTTTGCTAGTTTTGGCAAACCCCAAGGTCAAGTGTTGGAAGTGTCTCTTCCCCGACAAAAAGAGCACATTTATTGGGAGCTTGTTTTAAATGATTTCTTTGAAAAGAAAGAACAAAGCTTCTAGGGAGAAGTACTTTAAAAGGGAACTTAATGCACAGGCAGCCCTGTCTTTAAGAATTTAGTGCTGCTCTTGGTGGGTGTGTGGATGCGCCAGACGTCTTCCAACACCTCTGAGTAGGTGCCAGTCTGTCAGATTAGCTCAGCTAAAATAAACCTTTCTCCCACTCCCTGCCTGCTATCAGCCCTTTGAGAGAGAATTGCCTTTTAAAATGTACTGGGGTGTTCGCTGGGCTTTTATTCTGTGGTTTTAAGCTAGTTTTGAAATGAGCAGAGAGGAGGAGAAAAATGTTAGACGCTTTTAATACTCATTTAATGATCTCATCCTTTGAGCCTGTTTGTGGAGAGGTGGCTTATCTTGAGCTGTTCTCTCCTTTCCTTGCCTGTTTTCCAGGAGAATGTCTCCTATTGTGTTTAGCCAATAACCCTTTTTAATAGGTCAGGTAGAGTATTAATGAGCTTTTACACTGTGGTTATAAATGTCACATGTGTTTCTAAGAATTGTAGTGGGAAATAGAAAATATTGCCTGGATTTGTTCTCTTATTTTCAACAGCATGAAACAGTTGATCTTCTGGTTTAAAAAAACCCCTTTGATCAATCAGAGCTTTTTAGCTTTTTTTTTATTTAAAATGCAATCCTAAGGCCCAAGCATTGTAGCACTTGCCTTCATAAGAACTTGCTTTAGGAAAGTTTAAAAAATTCACAAATTTGCTGTGAAATAGATGTGTCTGTAAGGAGAGAATTTTGCAGGACAGCCTGCAAATAAAAGTTGAGAGCTTTTATTTGTCGTGTGAACTCACAGTATGTTCATTTGGCTGCGATGAACCTCTGCTTGCAGCACCAGCAGAGTTTTGTCATCTCCTCAAAAAGCAGCAGAATTAGTGCTGACAGAGGCATAAATGTGGTTTTATACCAGGAGTGGCCAGCATGATTGACTTGGTGTAACGTGTCCAAGTGTCCATATGGGTGACAGGTCTAAGAAAACATATTGTGCAGCCCAGAAAACAGCAGAGTGGGAAAGGGACACCGTGGTTCATAGGAGGGAGGTGGTGGCAGCTCTCCAAGACTCCCAACTCCTGCCTCCTTGCCAGTCTGAATTGCAGAGCTCCCCAGTAATGTCATCCTTCAGAGCTTCTACAGTTTAATTTCCTCCAGCAGCAACTGCTCCAGCACAGCGTTGCTGCTGGCAAGGCGAGGTAGCCCTGGTGCTGTCACTTCCATTTTGTTTTCAGCCGCAGTTACCTCAGTAAACAAAGGGCTGAACATCTGCAGTTTGGCTTTATCAAATGGCCCTGTAATGCTGCAAACAAAGAAAAGGGAAGCTGAAGGCATTTGAAAGTAGCTTTTAATAAATTAGTATTAGTATTGTAATTCGCTCACTCTTTACTTTTGGCTGCTTAGGAGAAATTGCTTGGAAGACCTGTTAATTTTATCAAAAGAATGATGATGCTGTATACGGAAAAAATATCTGGTCACGTGCTTGTATCTTTATTTTAAAGGACCAAGATTAATGAAATGTAATTTAAAAGGAAAAAGAACTTATTATTTTCCATTATGCTTTCAAATAAGATGGAGAATAGATTTAGAGCACTAGTGCTCCCATTTGTACTATGGCTATATAATATGTAGTTTTGAGAGACCAGGGTAAGTGTCATGTAAAGAGTGCTCTTGAGTGGCAGAGTAAATATCACAAATTCTGCAGTGTTAAACAGACAATCTGATGTGGATTGCATGGATTTCAATGTTGTGTAGCTGACTTCATATCTGGTTAGTACATTTTGCATTCCTCTGGGATGTTGTGCTGATTCCTTCTATTGCTGCTACAGCTGAGCCAAAAATTACTGGTCCCTTTCAAACTGATTAGAAGAACATTTAAAAATAATTAGTAAAGGATGAATGTTACAAAAAAGGCCTTACAAAGCACATTTTTAAAAAAGACTCTTCTGGACACAGAATATTTTCAGTTTTTTAAAATAAAATTGGAATATGTACTGTTGATCCCTATGGTTGGAGGGAGTGGGCAGAAGTGGTGTTTGTTTTTCTTTTCCTGCTAGTTTTCTCCTAACACAAAATACCTGCACTTAACACTGCTGCCTTTCCCCATATAGGAAATCCTGGGGTTTTCTTCTGTGCAGGTACAATAATTACTCCTGCAAAACTCTGGATTTAACAACAAATACCCCCAGCACTTTGCAGTGTTCAAGGAGCCTGCATCATCAGCATCTAATCGTGTACTGCAGGTATTAAGCAGCGAGTGGTTTTTTTTTACCATTAGAGTAACAGTCAAATCTGGGTCAGCTCCCAGAAGAAAAAGAGTTTAAAGGTCTTGGACGATGTCCTAGTGCCCACTAGTATGAATTAGCTGCTTCCCTGTTGTGCTTCAGTGGTTCAGGGAAACATTGGCAGTTTTTCATGTGCTCTCCCAGTCCTGTGTGCTGAGGTTGCTCATCCGTGGGCTCACAGTGCTGCTGCCCTCCTTTGATGCTCCAGGCTGGCATGTGGCATCTCAGGATTGATAACAGAGCTGCTTTTAGATGTCTGTCCTGCACCTCAACAGGTGACCCCCCAAAAATTTATTCTCTTTACTCATATCACGTTGTTGAGATGCATAATGTCCTAAAATAATCCTGGTTCATTTTTCTATTAATGGACTCAAAAGAAAAAAATAAATCAGAACCTTGGAAGTGTTTGAAAACGGCTGTGGGAGCTCAGGACCACTCCTTGCCTCCCTGTTCTCACTGCTATTGAGCAAAGTACAGCCATAATACAGTGCTAACCTGCTCAGCCAGATGGTAAATGTCATAGAGATATCTTCATGTTTGTTTGCTGTGTTTTGCTTCTGTGTAAGGTGAAATAAACTTCAGTAAATCTCTCATCTGATCACGGAGAATAAATTTGATGTTGCTTTTGGGCATACTTATTCTGTATCCTCTTCCTTACTTGTTTTTAGGACATAAGTGACACTAATTTGCACTTGTACAGTTCCTCTATCTTGATTATGGAGCAGGCTGGATGATGTGGAGATTAGCAATGACATTTTGAAAGACCAAACGCTTGCCAGCGTCTTTAAAATTCCCTACTTTTCCTTCATTGTATGATCAAGCCCTGAGGGGAGATGTCAGAGGCAGCTTCTTACAAATGTGAAAGCACTAGAAAACATGATCCCTGGCTTGTTTGACAGATGAAAGTTTATCCCAGTGTTTGGTTTTTGCAAAGAAAGCAGTATTGGCTGTCTGCTGACCAAACCTAGCACAAGTAACAGCACCTGCCAGAGCTCCTGCCCAGAAGGGGAAAAATTGGTTTTTTCCCCCTCTATAGTGGCATTTTAGCTGGTGGGTAAGACATGGGAACAGATGCCTTGGCAGATCTCCAGCCCCCATTGACACCTAGCATGGATTATTTCCCTATCCTCAGGAATTCTGCTTCATTCCTGAGGAAGGCTCAGGCATGTCCTAGATAGGTTCCTCAGCTGAGGGTGATGCACCCAAGCATACCCAGACATGAGCTGCTTCTGTTTTAAGACATTTTCCTATTTAATATCCTTAAGCCCCAGTTTACAGCAGCACTGTAGAGATTTCCATGAATGAGTATGGGAGACTTCACTCATCGCTCACATATTGACTTGCAAACCTCAGAAAGAGGTCAGTGTTGTGGGAGTCTGACCTAATAACTTCCCTAGAGCTGCTGAGCAAAACCGAGTAAGAAACATTTTGAAGAGCTAGATGTATTTTCTTTTCCTGAAAGTATTGCCACAGAAATCTTTGCATCAGTCAACTGCTGCAAAAATTTTGCATAATCCAAGCCAGGCTTTTGTTAATACTTCACTGGTATCCTTTCAACCCACTGAATGCGTTTTAATTGATTTGGCGGGATTATACTGAAGGATAAAGTTAGTCTTTATTAGCACAAAGGAGTGAACAGTAGGTAATTTCAAATTTTATTTTCTTTTATCTAAAGAGACCAGCAGTATCTAACGTAGCAGCGAGTGCTTTCAGTAGCGTTAGGTATTCTGTGGAGGAAAAATAAAATACCTGTCAGAAATACGCTGATGATGGCAGCCTGCCCAGAGCTGAACTCATTGTAATAAAACCTCCTGGACTGGAATGGGTGCCTCATGCTCCTCGCCTCCCAAGCTGTTTTTGCAGTATGAAACCCACAGCCAGCAGCCCTCAGGCCTGTGGGGCTCCTGTCCTTTGCAGGAGGTGTCAGCAGGGCCATGGCAACGGGGGCTGGAGCCTGGAGGAGCTCAAAGAGTCGGATTAGAAGAGCTTACATCCTTTGACTGTGTACCAGATCACTGGATTGAAATCACTTTGATAGGTGCTTTTGGAGGATTTTGCAGGGTTGGTTGTTTTTTGATTTGTTTGGGGGTTTATTTGAAGTCCCTGAGACTGGGTTGCTTTGCTCCCTAGTTCTGCAGCAACACCAGTATTGAGTTTGAAATGGATATTAAGACAATCCAACTTATTCTGACTCTACCAGTGGGGTGCTCCTTCATGGGATGCAGGATATCACCTTCAAATCAACATCAAAGAGAGACACTCTCTTCCCTTCCCAAAGTGGTGTGGTTGCTTTGGGAACAAGATGTGTTTCTTGCATGAGCAGGTCCTTTTGTCAAAATAGCTGCATTTGTGAAAGTTTTGTGTGGTGTGTTTTTTTTTTTTTTCCTTTCAGTAAAACAAAGAAAATCTCCCTCCAGCATACAATAGCACCCTTTTCGCTCTCATTAGCATCCTAATATAATGTCTCTGTCCTTTCCCTCTCACATCTCTAAGACACTAAAAAATTTTGACAAACCACTTCTTGCACTTTCAGTATTTAAGGACTGAAATGATACAAGTGTTAAAGAAGTCTGTTGGTAACACAGGGAAAATGAGTGGGAACTGTATTGCACAACCAACCATTTACTTCCGTGCAGAACATTTATTAAAAAACACTGAGGAGGTCCTCAATAAACATGTACTCATCACAGCACTGGGTATGAAGTCATATAAACAAAACTTTTAAAACTTATTTTACAGCTAAAGCTGGGCATTGCATCAAACCTTCCATGCTGGAAAGATAAGTGGTTTGTTTGTGGTTTTTTTTTTTTTTTTTTTTTTTTTTTTTTTAAGAATAATGTAGGATAGTAATATTTTTCAGATTCTGGGACAAAATATTTTGGACAAGACACAGAAATTTAGGACAATTTTTATTTTTTTTTTTTTTTTGACAAAACCAGTCCCTATTAGTTTTGTTCAGATATATTTGGCTCCTTTCAATGCCTCTGTCTGTACCCAAGGAATGCTCTGATCAGTGTAGCTCTGTCCCTCAGCCAGCAGATAATGAAAGATGTGAGCATTTCCTGAGACAGAAAAGTTATGATAAACCAAGTAGCTGTTCAGCATAATTCAATTCTCAGTAGTAGAAATGTGATTTTTGTGGTATTGCACCTCTCCTCCAAAATTCTCTTTAATCGATCTTGTTTATTTCGATTTCTTAAATTTATATATGGAACACAGGAAAGCAACAGTGATAAGAGCAACTTCCTAGGAACATACTCTTATCTTGTTCCCCCCACCCTTAACATCATATATTTGTAAGTTCAGGAAATAGTAGAGATTTCCAGGGAAAATATTTTGTGATGTGCCTGCCCTGGATTTAAGTGCAAACTCCTTAAGGGGAGGGTTCAGCACTATTCCACTATGTATCAACAAGTGCAGTTAGCACTGAAGAGGTTTTTACATGCATAACAGTTCTGTTTACTGAACAAACTCTCTCAATGAGCTTTATTTAATTAACAAAGGAAAAAAAAAAAAGGATAGAAAGAAGAGCTTAGGGATGGTGGTTGTCCTGCTGCTGCTCAACCTTTTTGACCCTTAAAGGAACTTACAAATTTTCCTGTAGTCAAAAGCCCCAAGGTTTGTAGCCTGGGATAGGTGAGGGTCTGTCTGAGACAGCCATGGTGGAGCTGCTGAGGTCCACTGTAGTTCCACCTCTGCCTTTTTTTTCCTTTATCCAAGGAAATTGCATGAGGTCAGCACTTCAGCTCCTCCAGTGATATTCTCCTGACTCCTTACTTCACTGGGCTGCAAAGTGCCGAATTCCAGCAACCAGAAAACCTTCCAAGACCTGGAAGTACTGTGGTGTTTTTCCTAATTTTTATTTTAGCATGCTGTATGTAATTTTTGTATCAGGGAGAAATGAAAAGGTTTTTAGTGGATGAAGTAGGTTACATGCCATTAAGGAGTTCTTAAAGGTAAAATAATTGCTTTAAAGACATTAGGTGGAGGTTCTGTGTTATCAGCTAATGCCTTAAAATTGTATTTATTCACTGGGTTAGCATTTCCCTGTATATGGCTTTCTTTCTATAATGAGCTCATGTTCCTTGTGGGCAGTAATTTATTCCATCAGGCTTTGGAAGTAAGTGTCTTTAATGTTTCCTGAGAAGATTACTGAAACCAAGTAAACAAACAAAATACCACAGACTCTGTACCTATCCACGTTCTTACATTGTTGCTCAAACTGTGTAGAAAATGAAAATAGTTTTGAGGAGGAGTGCAATGGAAGTAACTTGTGTCCATTAAATGTAGCTTAAACAGGGAGTGAGCCTATTATACCCACAACCAAGGAGTGCATAGGGTTTACACAGGCTTGTATTTGGAATGTAATTCTGGAATAAGGGTTAAAACATCATATCTTAAGTCCTCTGCTTTGTCAGCATTCCTTGGTAGAAGGGTATACCTTTTTAACAACTGTCACTTCTGTACTTCCTCATTGAATCCATGAAAAAACAACACTTAAGGAAGCCAAATTAACTCCACTTTACGCACAAAAACAGGTAGCTGAAGGTGATGTGTAAGGTAAGGAGGCTTTCTCTTACTGCCTGTTGAAGCTCCTGATGCTTGGTCCAGTGATTTAGGAAATTTTGTGAATACAGCAGGCTCAGAGGTGGACAAAGGCTTAGATTTGCTGTGGCCTCCTGTGTGTAACCCAGCCTGAAAGGCAGCCATGCCTGCATTATGGAAATAGAACTGCTTGTGTGCATCTCAAAACTTAGAGGTCCCCAGTTGTCATCCTTTTTGTAATCCTTGCAATAAAAGCAAGGCTTCAAGTTAAAAACCTGGAAAGCATTATTGTGAGGTGAGATGGGAAAGCAGAGTTTGTGAGGATGTCTTTTGTCACACCAGCACTTGCCATGTCTGGGGGCATTCATTTAAAATTATCAACCAGTTCACTTTTGTATCCCATTAAAAACGGAAAGATTTGCAGTAAAATTATTTATTGTTCTTAATTACAAAAAAAAAAAAAAAAAAAAAAAAAAAAAAAAAAATCCCTATTCTCCCCCCCAAAAAAATTTTAAATAAACCAAGACAAGAAAAATTCTTAAACAAAACCAATCCTCACATCCGTAAAACCCATCTATTTTGATGTGGAAAGCCTGGCAGGCATTTATCAGGGTCTAAAGCCACTGGAGAAAGCATTATTACATAAATCGGATGTGCAGTTCTGAGCTAAATAAATTTTTAACTCTTTTGCATAAATTAGGGACACTAAATTATGCATAACGTGCATAATTTCATCCTTTTGTAAATGATGTTCCCACAGTTAGTGATGAAAGAACATGGTGCAGCCCCTGGAGTTTGAACAATTAGACCTTCCACAGCTCTGTCTATAGATAGATATTCCTTAAGCTCAGCCAGGGGATGGGAGCCTGTGCTAGCACTTGGGTATGATCTGCTCTGTTTTTGATGACTTAAGAGGGCTGTTCAGGACAGAGTATCAGCCTATATGAACACTATCAACCAGCTTGAACAAGTCAGATTATTTAATTAGCCCTATTAAGACCATTCTATTTTTATAAGTTATTTATGAGTGTTCTTGCTAAGCTTAAAAGGTCCAGCTTCAGATATCAAAAAGATGTTTTCAACTCATGTTGTTAATCTTGAGGGGTTTTATACTGTGACTCCATTACATTTTTATCCTAAGGAAACAAAAAGAGGCTCTGAAAAGCAGCTGAAATTGGGAAATTCACATCTGCAGTACTGACCTGCAGGTTTCAGGCACAGGGCATTTACGATGGACATTTGCTTGGTTGCCAAAACGTGTATTGTATGCCTTTGCCTTAGACCATCAAAAATCCAGAGGATGTTTATTTAACACCCATTTGGAGTGCCTTGGTTTCCCCTCAGGGGAGAAATGTTCCTCAGGCATCACTTAAAGGCTGCCACACTGTGAGTATCTTACTTGACGTCCTCTGCTGAGAAAGGAAGGTGATGCTTGTTTTGAGCGTCTGCTTTGCCACCCTTTCAGTGAGATCCATGTTCTACTTTGATCTGGGTTTAAGAGGAGCAGGAAATTAATTGATGAAATAACTATTAAATCAAACATTCATGTTTACCAAAAGAAAAAACTTTTAAAGCAGTTGTGTCCAGATTTTAATACCTGTGTCATGGTTGTACCTTCAGAGTGTTTGAAAGGGCTCTAATTTCATCACAAGGGTGGGACTCTTATCCACTACCCCAAAGTTAAATTCATTTGCAAACAAAAGAAGGTAAAATTCTGATGTCTGAATTCAGTCAATGAGCTTTTTCTCCCTGATGGAACCACTCTGGGCTAGTTTAAAAGATGAAAACTCCTCAGGTATGGAGTAACTTCATGCTTTGAAAAAAAAAAAATCACTGATGGTTAAGTGCTGGCCTGTAGCTTGAAGCTCTGGCTGTTCTGGTATCAGTAAAGAAACAGTTAATTAAACAAAGATCAGTCCCAAGGTGATGCTGAAACAATATATGGATTTGGAAGTAAGGTTAAGGCGTTCTGAAAGTGGAGGGCACCCTTGTGAATTATGGTTCTGCCCAAAAACCATCTCAAACAATTTATCTCAAATGTGGTTTGGATAAATCCAGGCAGATGGCATCTGCCAGCCAACTTCTGAAAATCTTACCCAACTTTAGCTGCAGGTGAATGTGCAAAATTTCATCCTCTTAGCAGGAAGTCTATATATATATATATGTGTATATATATATATATATATATGCTTTAATGCATTATGTCATCAGTAAATTATTTTAATAGCAAATAAGCCTTTATTATTTTTGCTCTTGCTTTATTGCATTTGCTGCTCTACATTCAATATGTACAGCATTGGCACAAGATAGCTTGCATGCTCACTAGTGCATTAGCTGGAGAGATGGAAACTCTGTTCCAAGACCATAAAATTTGGTACTGTTGAAGCCAAAAGAAAAAAATACAATCAAAAAACCCTAACAGTTGCTGCACATCAGGCTCTGGTAGAAAGCTAGGAAATAACAGCTTATAAATGAAGCAAGTTTCTCACAGAATCATGGAATATACTGAGTTCAAAGGATCCCATCAGGATCACTGAGTCCAGCTCCTGGCCCTAGTTCTGGAAGGTGCCAAGATGAGACAAAATTAATATGGTTTCCAAAGTACCAGGATGTTTTTGGAGACAGCTTTCAGGTTAAAACAGAACTGTAGGCAATTCAGGATAGCAATATAAATTTTAAAAAGGCATAGTATTTGAATACGGAGAGCACTGATCAAGTGAACTCACATAGGTTCAGGCAATACTGAAAAAAACCCCCACCCCTTGCTCCACAGTTAAATATTGAACAGTGCACAGAAATAACATGGAATTCAAAAACTGAGATAAATTTAATGTGGATTAATGTTATTTTGATAAATGTGTTGAATGAACTGCCTACTGTAATAATCTGCTTTACCTGCACATACACCTGTCTAACAGAAGAGATTTCTGATGGTGCTGGGGAGCACTGCATGCAGCAACTGCAGCACTAGGATAAGGAGCAAGTCTTCAAGAGACAGGCCTGACATGGAGAGGAATAGAAATTTGTATAAACAGCCAAAGGAAAAAAACACACAGTTTAGTTTGAAAGCAACCTTTCACTTGCCAAATTAATTTTAACCTATGTGTGTGGAGTAAAAGTTGCTGTAGAACCTGAGGAAGGTCTTGTACACTCCAGTGTGCCATTTTTTGCATTGACATCACATGTGGTAAGAGGACACCAGCTCTCCTGCAAGCCTGACCAGGTTTCCTGAGGAAGACAGAGCCTTGTCCAGGTTTTCATCTTGCTGGTGGAAAGTGAAGTAGGAACAACCGGGTTGATTTACTGAAGTTGCTCTGGATTTGTACCCTAACTGCCTCACAGATAAAAATGTCACATGAAAAGTCATTTTGCTTTAGACTGTCATACAATTATCTCTTCAAATGCCAACTTCTTTATACTCTTATGACCTTGTGTGGCATCACTGGAGTTGGTACATACCATTACCAGGCACTTCTGGCTTAGGTGCCTCAGAAGGCAAAGTAGTTACTGAGTGTCATTTTACCATTTTCACAACATAAATTTGGAGGCAGCTGGCAGAGAGGTTTTTAAATAACTTGAAAATCCAACAAAACCTGTTTAATTCTGTTACTGGAGAACTGCTGGCATAGAACTAGGCTCTCTGGCCAGTGACCCAGCCATGAAATGGGCTCAGATACCAGGGATCCATCCCCCTGTGTGAGAGCAGATGAGGAACAGGTCTGTCCAGTCCCTCTGTATTGTTTTACTTTCCCACTCACTGCTTGGGAAGCTTTTTGCACATCAACATAATGAAGCTCCACATGCTCAGTCTTCACTTCTTGCCCTTCCCTAGATTGGCACCAGATGGGACAACAGAGCAAAATAATCTTGTTTGGTGCATTACAGTGAGCTGAGCACATTGTTGTTTAGCATTATACTCCCCTTTCCATGGATCCATTCAATGCTCCATGCAAAGGAGGAATGGTTTGTATAAGGTCAGTAAGGAAGGACAGTTGCTGCACCTCCCCTGCTCAGGAAACTGCAGGAGATGTTTTTTAAAGTGACGTGTGTCAACAGTTCCATGGTACAGG
The DNA here is from genome assembly GCF_965231275.1 of Zosterops lateralis. Lineage (NCBI taxonomy): Eukaryota > Metazoa > Chordata > Aves > Passeriformes > Zosteropidae > Zosterops > Zosterops lateralis. The sequence goes on from NC_139764.1 coordinate 6,902,224, forward strand.
GAGTTTGGAGAAAATGAGGATGAAAAAAGAAAACTGTGTTACTGGAAATTTTGCGTCTGCGCGGTTAGATGGATCCCTGGTAGGAGATTCATTTGCAGGCTGATCACTGAAACCATCAGTCTCTTTCTTCTTTTCATTGCTCATTCTTTACTACTCTTAGGAAAATGGGCCAAGCACCACTAATATTCTCATAGAATTGAATTGCATTTGGTATACATTCCTTCTTGTCTGAGATAATGTCTGAAATATTTAGTATTTTTAATTTGCTGTCTCTTTTAAAAATTGTATTTCAGAGGGCTGTAACTCCACGCCTTCCGTCCCTTTCATTATGCACACTGTTCACTGTTGTGAAAACTTTTTTTCCAAGTAGTTAATAATGAAGAAATCCTTCAAGTGTAATACTGTTAACCTGAACACAGAGGGAGGTGAAGCTCATGACCTGAAAAGTAGTAGCTTCCGAGTGGGTTTCTTATCAGTGCACTGCAGAGGTGCAGCATAATTTTGAAGTAGTTTTTCAACTTCATTCATGAATAAGACCAGTATTTTTCATAGTTAAGTTATGTATGAAAAAGTGGGTATTTTATTATTTCCTTTTTTCTTAGCTTTTAAAAGCTTGATACACGTAGCGTTGGATCAAGGCACACACAAGACTGGCCAAAGGGCGTACAAAGCACTTTGGTTTTTTAGTTGAAGAAACAGAATGATTATTGCAACAAAGAGTGGCTTGGGGTTTTAACATGAAATAGCTCATAGTTCAGCAGGAAGGCAGAAAGAAACATGTTACCTTACAGATTTACCAAGGAATTTCTGGGTAACTGTGACAGTAATGGGCAGTATTCCTGACTGTAACAGCAGTACACTGAACACAGACTCGTATATGCTTCAGAATAGCTGCATTCCCCATTTGTCTGCTCACCTTTGGGACCACAGTTTCTGAGACCTTGCTTTTGTTGCCTTGGGTTTTGTCCTGCTCTCTCTTTTTTTTTTGTGAAACTGCACTTTCAGCCCTTTTTCTTTTCAAAGCAGTTTCAAAGTGTTGTCTCTGTCTTCCTGCCCTTGTCTCCCAAATGCCTGTGAGCATCCATCACTATTTTCTCTGTAATATACAGACCACTGATTCTGATAACCAAAAATCTATTCCTAAACTGTATCTACCCCCTCGGTTGTAGAGTTTACCACTTTTTTTTTTTTTTATAATTCCTTGTTAGGAATTTTATTTTACTTTCCTCTAAGGACTAGGGTTTTTTTAACACTTGTCAAAAGCTTCAGTCTCATGCATGTCATCAATTTGATTATTATAATTTAAATTGGATTTTACCACTGTTGAATGGATATATCCAGACAGCTGATAATGCCCATTACTACACGCATTTTTGTTTATTGAATATTGTTGTGGTTTACAGATTTAATAGACCCAACACTGGAAGTTCTGTGAGTTTTTGTAACCACTTTTTGATCTTCCTGATTTGCCAGGTTCAACATTATTTTATTGATACCAAAGTGAAAAATGGTCTGTGCTTACACTTACAAGGATCTCAGATGAATGTTCTGACTGCTCAACACGGCAAGAAAATTCACTTTCACAGTCAACAAGTCATCTTACTCAGTAGAACACAAAAGTTAAATGGTCTGTAACTTCAATATTAGCAAGGAAAATACAGTACAAATTACTAAAAAGTACTAAAATATAGAATTGTGGTCAGGTATCCCCACTACATAATCGCAGCAGTAGCCTGAAATTTGAAACTTTTAATAAAAAGTTCTTAAATATAAATTATATGGCAAATGTACAGTACATTGCTTTGTCAGTCTTTTAATCCAGTGTTTTGCAGTAGAACAGCAACTGTTAAGTCAGTCTTTTCTTGTTTTCTTTAAAAAACAAAACATACCCAAAAACCCCAACAAAACCCAAACCAGTCTTTCACGTCCCTCAGTATCATGAGTGTGAATGATCTGAATCTGGAATACCACTGTCTCTGTAGCTCCTGTTACTACTGCTTTCACTGTGGCTGTTCTTGTACAGATTCATGCCGTTAGGTGGGAAAATGGTGTGTATTACAAACTCCTCCTTGGACACTTGGTCACCGGTGATTGGTATCATCTGGAAAGAAGTCTCCCTGATTTCCAGGATGGAGTTATCCTTCTTGGTTCCCGCTTCGGCGTAGTCGTCTTTCCTCCGGCGTCCCTTGCTGTAGGTGCAGTTCCGGGAGAACAGGGACCCGTTTCTGTGGACGTACCAGCAGACCAGGGCCAGCAGCCCGATGGCCACCAGCGCCACCGCGCCGCCGATGATGGCGGCCAAGGGCAGGCTGGGGTTTTTGTAAGGTTCTTTCTCCTGCTCCCGGTTGAGGGTGGTGGTGGGGTTGTACATCTTGAGCGGTGCCGTCTCGGTCTCGATGCACTCGGGCGTTTCGTCGGAGAGATAGATGTTGCTGGTTTCCATGGGAACCATGCACACACGGTACGGCGACTCCGGCTCGAGGGCCGTCAGCAAATAGTCGTTCCTGTCGCCTGTGACTATCGTTTCAGTTATAGATCCAAAAGCAGGGCTGTGACCCATCTTGAGCCAGCTCAGTCTCAAAGCAGTCATTGGTAGTGCAACTTTCCAGGAGATGTGAATAGTCTCTGTGCTTACGGATTTCACAAATATCGTAATGATTTTGCGTACCGGGCTGGCCGTGGTTCTGTAGTTTTTATTCAGGTTGGGGGTCTTGATGTCGGGTTGTTTGGTCACAGAAACAGGCCAGTGTCCCTGGGCAGGGTACAATGTGTTTGGTACTGCAGTAGTGATTTGGATGGTGCTTATCATGCTCTCGTCCTTGCAGTCAAACAGCTCTGCGCTGAGGTCTTTGATAGCCATCCCACGCACTTTTTCTGGTGCCTGACACATCAGCCCACGTACGTTCACTTTTAAAGGCAACGACTGTAACCAGTCACGTACCCATTTCATTTTGCACCCGCAGTGCCAAGGGTTGTTGCGAAGAAAAAGTTGAGTGATGTTGTCCAGGTCATCAAAGACACCCTGAGGTAAATTGCTGAGATTGTTATTGGACATGTCTAGCCTATACAGTTGCCGTAAGTAAGAGAAAGCATTGGGGGGCACACGGTTGATGTGGTTTTCTTGGAGATAAAGCTTCCTTAGGTTTGTTCCCGGCAAATTCACCGGCGCAGCTGTGAGTGAATTGCGGACCAATGACAATTCTGTAAGATTGACTAGATTCATGAAGACTTTGTCTCCTAATCCGTGATTATTTAGAAGATTTCCATCTAAAACAAGGCGTTTTAGATTTGTAAGGTCTTGAAGGGACAGCTCAGAAATTGTGGAAATACGATTATCATCCAAGCGTAGCTCTTCTATAGTTTTAGGCAAACCCCAGGGAATGGTGCTAAGGTGATTTCGAGAGAGGAAAAGAAGTCTCAGATAGATGTTGTCCCGGAAAGCTCCATCCTCGATGCTAACGGCAGAAACAGAATTATCATCCAAATGCAGTTCTTCCAGATAAGGAATTTTTGAGAGTGAATCATAAGTAATGGTCCTTATATTGTTCTCCTGCAAATGCAGTTCCTTAATATACTTAGGGAGGTTAGTGGGGAATTCATCTAGGCTGTTGCGGTATAAATATATTCTTTCCACCCTAAGCAAGTTCTTCAGTTCTGAAGGAATCCCAGCATTATTTATTTGATTGTTCTGAAGGAAGAGGGTAGTTGCATCCTCTGGGATTCCTGTAGGAATAGACGTCAAATCGCGATCATTACAATATATGAAACCCATATCACAGCGACATACTGAAGGGCATGGTTTGGCACTAACAGAATAAGGTGCCATGTCAAGTAACAGCCCTATTTTAGTCCAAACTAGGAAGATGCTCCAGGTAACACTAATCATGGTCAGGAATGATGAGATTTCTATACAGTTCTGATCTTCAACAATCTAAAAAAACCAAACAAACAAAATTATCCAGATCATCATTGAAGAAACCGCAATTAAAAAAAAATCAACATTACAGAAGACATCTGAAACACACATCAAACCAAAATTCAAGTGCGTGGATGCATTTTACTCTCTTTTCCTTACATCGATAATTCTACTACTTGTACTAATTCAATTAACTTAATAGGTTATTCTGCATAGTGATTGAAAATAATATAATCAAGTATGCCTCATCTGTGAATTATTTTGCTTAAACAACAAGATCCTCTTTCTAAGGATTCCTTCACATTTCATGTGTACCGACAATCTTTGTTCACAGATACCAGATAAGTACAAAACTGAAGTCACACCAGAGTTCAAGTAAATCATTCTATATCTGAAAGATAAGAAGTAATTCCTAAGCCAGCTAACTTCCTCAGGAGCCCTTAAGTGAACTATAAAACCCTTACCAAACCCACAAGTCTAGTGGTAGCTATTTCAGAAGTTAAAAAAAAAAAAAAAGCCCTAAAGGCAAAGCATAAAATGCAGACAAAAGAGTGAAGGCCAGTAAAGACTTTTTTTCCCAAGTCTTTCCCAGTGCTCAACTTCACAGTGTGTAACTTGAAAAACACTCTGGACTATTTTGCTTGGTTTTCAAACTTAAGTGAGTGTTCACAAAAGGTGGATTTTAAAACTGGCCAGGTAACTGGTAGAGCTATGGCTTTCTAGTTCACTGGATGAAACACTTCATTACATGCTTAATTTCATGTTTAAATATTTGTCCTTCTCAAAAGTCGTCTTACTAAGCAGCACACTCCTAAGAGTCTATTTGGCAGGTTTAACCACATTTTCCCACCTTATTAGCAGCATAGTATAAATTAACTCTTGAGACTGAGATTCTACTTTGCATTGGTAGTATGTTTGTACACTGAGCTTAGGTAATTAGCATTTTTATAGCTTTTAAGACAACATAATTCAATTACCATTGTAATTAGGGTTGTGAGAACTCCTGCAAGATGACCTATGCATTAAGCAGTGTCATGACCTTTTCTCTTATGGGTTCACGTATTAATTGAACTTTATTCTCAGAGGCATGAAAAGGAAAATAAATTAATATTGATCCTACCGTATTTCAAGGTACGAGTAAATTTTGTGCTTGAGGGTATCCAGTAAAGGGATGTGGTTCTGCCCAGTCACTCTTACAGTTTACTCCATAAAGCAGTGTTTTCTGGATGGTGTTTACTCAGATGGTCCTTGGTGGTGGTGTGTGTTTCCTGGCTCCTGGCACGATACTCAATGAGCATTCCAACCAAGATTTATCATGGTACATAAGCACACCAGGCCCCAGCGTAGAAAAGCTTCAGCTTCCTTCTATTTTTGTCCTGGTGTAAAGTCTGTGAATGAAGAGCCTCTTTTGTTTGGTTTTAATGCCTTTAGCAGAAATTACTTTCTTTGTAACTCTTACAAACTCTTGTGTGCAGCGCAGTGGTCAGAGGAGGGAACTTTAGTGCCGCGTGATAGAAACCATTCATTATGCTGAGGGGCTCCAAGGATTGCAGCCTCTTCAGGAGGTCAGGAAAGGGATGCTTCTTCCTATCCACAATTATCCAAGTATGACCTTTGTACAGTAGCTACATCCTGATACATCCACACCTCTTTCAGAGAACCATCTTCCAACCAGCTCTCACTTTTTAACGCTCCTTCCAAATTTGTAATGCAGGAAAGAATTCCTCCTGTGCTGCAAGAATGCAAGTTACTTTACCACAGAAACATCAGGCAATTCAGATGGTTTTCTTCATTATAAAAAACCCTCACAAAAATATGATTTCCGTCCCAGAAAATTCCCCTCTGAAAGCTTTCCTTGAACTCTTAATGTCCTGCAAAAGTAAAAACAAAGAAATTGGAATTAAAACCACTACTTTCAAGAGTTGCATCCCCTGTACATGAGTAGCACACCTTGTTTCCCCAGAGCATTGGTATTTCAGCAAAATCCACAGAGCTCTTTCAAAAAAATGTTTTGCTGTGTAGTTTCATGTTACTGCACTTTTGCTGTAACTGTATTTTCACTTGTTTCAGTAGCAAAATAAAGGCAGAGAGTAATAAAATATTTGTAAATTATGTTTTTCATCTGATGTCAAATGCCAGTGTTACCTCCTTGGAGGAGGCCAAAATGGTTGCTTGCTTTGTGTTCCTGGTAAATAGAGATAGATGATGATCTTCTGGTTTTAAGTGTAAAGGGAGCTAATTACTGTTCACTAGTTACTGGGTGAGAGGGAAGGTGTTTTTGCCAAAATATTATAGGAATATTTCCCATTTGCAGCATGTTGATTCTGAGCTAGGGACTAGCCAGGCATCTGTGTCAGCTTTCTGGCAATACATAGGTGGGCTTAGTCTGTGCAATTTCTAAAAAGAAGAAAAATATTACATCTTTTGTTTGTATTTCTTACAGAACACTAATTCTTTTTGAAACAGCATTTTTAACTCGGGCTTCATATCACTACTGCATAAAGGATCCAGTGAGATACCAAGCCCCCTGAGAGCTTGTACTGGCATGTCTGAAATAAAAGTGCTTAAATCTGAAATTAAACAAATCCTTAATGTCTACTTGCTTTTGTCCAAGGGACTGAGCATGATCCTTGGAACCAAAATGCTTGGCAGGAGCAGTGTGCTGAGTAATGCTTGCTTCCTGGGAGCAAAACTAGAGCAGCTTCTGGTCCTCCGAAAAATACTTGACCTAAACACAAATGCTCTCTGTTTTAAAATTGTCTTTTGCAATTTGTAGCAGGTCTATTATGAAACAGACCAGTCAGGCTCCTTACAGCAACACAGAATATGCAGTGATGCATTTAAATAGATACAAATTGTGCTGCTCTTTTTTATAGAAAAATGTTAACCATTAAAAAAACAAAGCCCAAAGCCCCCCATTTGAGAGATGTTGTGACTACCCAGTGAGGGAGGGGAAAAGACTCTTCTCTCCTGCTGCTGCTTTCGTGCTCCTCTGAGCTTTGTTTTCAGCATCTTGTTTTCAGCAGTTGTCCAGTGAAAAAAAAAGAACTCAAAATGAGAGACCTCAACTGTGGCATAAAAAAAGAATTTTTATGTATGCTTTTTTTAAGGCAAAAACTCAATCTGTGTGGCCACATTTTAGAATAAATGGGAATGCATGTTTATTTGTAACTTATGTAATTTGGGAAAATTATATAATCCTTATGAAATGGAGCAAAAAAAAAGAAGCTCTGTATTCTTGCAGTGTCTAGTTTTCTTGCTCTGTATTACTCAAGTGTTTGGGGAAAGAAGCCCAGGCCCTATTCCTAAAACTTGGAAATAAACAGCAACTTAACAGCTGTGGGAAAAAAAAATGGTGTCTCTTAGGAACTAATGTGAAGTTGTGATAGAAGGTATTTTCTGGAAGAGTATGGTGAAATAGGAATATAAATTCCTTTAATAGGCCTTTGAAGGCTACAATAACTTTTAAGTACTTAAAATCATAAATTTTCTTTAGAACTCTGAGCTGTAAAAAAACTTGTTAGTATTAAGCAAAAGGTTGGCTCTAGCATATGCATACATTACATAGGTCTGTGCACACACAAAGTTCATTTGTTTTACCTTTCTAGCACATAAACTGTTTCCACTGTGCTTCATTTGATAGTCATCTCTTCATTTATTGCCACTATTACAATAGCAGTAATGTGTAGGATTAAAATGAAAGCACTAAAGCTCATTAAGTTCCTGGAATTTTTTTTTTATCCCTTCTCTCAAAATTACATGAAAACAAGAGCAAAGAGAAAGAAAAGGTCTCTTTGGAGAAGACGACACTGTTTCAAAAATGTGGATTAAGACTATACCCCCCACTCCCTTTTCTATACTTAGAATAGTTTTCTTCAGGTTCTGATTGTTTGATATCTCGCACTTCCCTTTTATATCTCAAGCTATAGCTGAAAACAATGTTTTTGCATATCAAAGGCTCCAGTGATCTGTCTACAGAGAAGAAGGGAATCCTGCTGCCATGCTCCAACTTTCCCCTTCTTGAGCTGTCTCTAAATATTCCCTGACACCAAGTCATTATAGCTGATCTGGCAGGATGAAAAGTGACCCCCACTGGTACAGACACTGTGTCCAGGTTTCTGCAGCATCAGATGGGGAGGCTTCATGGACACATGGTTTTGAAAGGAGCCATTATTTCTGAGCAGACCAGATTTTAGAAAGCTCTGTGCTCAAATTAATTTTTAAATGTAAAAAATCACTCCTCGTTTTTTTTGGTAACAAAAGTAACGTTGGAGAAAACTGAACAGCAGCCTTTTTTGCTCTTTATTCCTAGCTGAATGTTTTCCTGAACTTTTTAACCATGAACCACATGGTTAAATTAGTTTTCCTGGGACTGTGTAAGCAAGTGAATTATTAGAGATAGCAGGAACCTGTGGGCCTTGCATGTGAACTTATCTCTGTGGTACAGCTAAGGGGACATCTCATTTTAAAATATTCAACATAAGTTGAGCTATACAAAAAAAAAAAGTACCTAAGAAGAACATTGTATTTACTCTAAAGTATGGAGTCCAGCTGTACTGTAGGCAGGCAATGGCTTAACAAAATAAATTGGTTTGGTATATTTGAAAAGTTGGGATTTTTTTTCTAAAAACAGTGTCAAAGATTTCTTTCCAAGCTGTGATAAAATGTGAATAAAAACAAGACCTGCCTCACTTGAGGTCACACAATGCTTATTTGAATTTCTAATCTACCTCTGTGTTCTCCAGCAGGAACTCTGGTAGCTCAGTGGCTTCTTTCTTACCATCAAAGTAACAGAGGAAAGGGAAACTACTTGACATTTTTAGGTTGTAGAAGACAAAACTATTACTCAAAGCCACTACTAGAATATACATACTTGATAAGCCAATTTGCTTAATTAGTGTACTTGTATTCCAGAATTAGCTCTGTATTTGTTTAGATTCTGAAACAGACCAGAAACACAAAACGTGCTTATTTTTTAAAATACTTGCAAAGTCCATCTACTGCTTATAATGTCAGTTGTGCTTACAAAGGTCATGCTGGCAGCTTAAATAGCTTCACCAACTTTTTTTTTTCTTTTAAAAAAAGTTCCACAGTGCTAATCTAGCCTTAAAACAATGTCCACGCTTTGTTGTCTTTAAGTGTATTACTCAGGGTTAGTTGATAGTGACAGCAAAATGCTTTCTAAGCACCCTGTCTAGGAGCTGCAATTTCCACGATCATCATATTTCAGGAAGGTGCCCCAGTCTTTTGTTTGGTGCTAGGCAGGCAGAAGGTCCTCTAGCTGTCTTTCCAAGGGGTAAAAAATGCAGAGGAGTTTGTTAAAGTGAGATTGAGCCCTTCAGTCAGGCTGTGTCACTGCATGTTGGTGAGATTTTTTTTGTTGCTTTTTTTTGTTGTAGGTTTCATTTACTTGCAGAAAACTTGCTCCCACTTCTTGTGCAGCAGGAATAATACTGCTTGTGTCTTATTAAGTCGAACTCAAGTGTCCTAAAAAATGCAAATTTTTATGTGATCTTCCCTCAAATGCAAGTAAATCTGACTTAGAAATGAATTCTGAGTAAAAGCTTGACTCCATGCCTAAGATCAGCCAAACCTGTATTTGCTGTAGGGGATGGAAATGAACTTCAAGTGGTTCTCTTGTGAAGTTTACTTCTAAAATCTTTCCTAGTTTTGAAAATGCTGGGTTGAAAAGACCCAGACTATTACTCTATTCCTTCTCACTCTCTTGTTTTGACTACTCTGCTGCAGGAAAGGTTGCATGTTAAGAAAACACTTTGAGGGGGAGTATTTTTTTTGCAATGGATTTCAGTTTTGCGTTTTAGTGCTCTTTGAGTTTAGCCAATTATGGCTTCTCAGTTTTCTTTTGAGAGCTGCTGCTGAGGTAACTTGTCTGGGCATTAAATAAAAGAATAGAGAACAAATGCTGCCGTTGTTTCAAGGGGAAAAAAATCTATTTTTCCCCTTTTGACAAGTTTAGGTAGAATTATACCTGATATGGAGTTTCTGGCACAAAACTCCCGACATGTAAAAACATTACTTAAACACTAGATAAAGTTTCAGTAGTTTTATTTCTTTCCTTTTTAAAGCAGCTTTTTGCTCATCTCCTGCTTTACTAAGTTTTGCTCCTCAAAAAATTAGGAAAAATGTGAAGCTGTAAGAATGTTTGGATTCTTACAGCTCGTGAAAGGCAGGAGAGAGTCAGTGATGCCATAAGAAATGTACTGAACACTTCTCAAGATTCCTGCCCCAAGTGGTATTTGTCTGCTTATTAAAAATAAATGTGAGCAATCACTTATTAATTCTTCCGTGCATTCCTGTGCTTTGAAGTGATTAAGGAAAAAAAACTCAAGAGGTAACTAGCCATTAGCATCCCTGCTTCCTGCTGCAAGGAGACAAAGATGGCCATCTCCCAACTCAAGCCACTTCAAATAACTGCAACTGCAAAGTTTGCAAACTCTAGCAATTGCTTGGATTAGTCACCATTGCCTTGCACAATATCTGACAACTTTTAGCTACTGGTGACAGAGGGGGGAAAAAAACAAACCAAAACAAGCGCCAAAAACCCCAAGCCAGAAACTCGTCTTTATTTTGTTCTTGCTGTAAAAATGTATCCACTTTACTTCTGGAGATCAAAGCTCGCTGTGAGTTTACTACAGAGTTTTTTGCCCACTGGGGGGTGGTACATGCTACAAAACCTGTGCTTTTAAGAGCCACAAGTCAGATGTTTTTTGCTGCTGTCCAGTTTTCTCTGCTTTAATTACAACAAAGCCTCCTGTTGAGAAAAACAGAGGCAGCCTGCAAAGGAGGGAGTTATAAAAAATAAAATAAATCACTCTTCTAGAGAGTTCACAGAATTTCCCATGCTGATTATTTGCAGTGTTTATCTGGTTGTTCTCCAGTTAAAATGGTATAAGTGCACAAAAAAAAAAAAAAAAAAAAAAAAAAAAAAAAAAAAAAAAAAAAAAAAAAAAAAAAAAAAAATAGAGAGAGGAGAGAATTAGCAATTTAAATATATGCCAAGGGCTGTCACTGTTTCTGGTATACAGGAGGAGCACAGAAGACAGGAAAAAATACAGCTTTTAATAGTGATTAAATGTGGATGGAAAAATAAAAAAGCTTGATAGCAGCATGAAGTAGGATTAGAATAAACTCAGGGTATTTTAAGATAATTGGCTTTCTGTAAGCCCAGGTATAGCTTTTGTTTATGAAATATTTGAAACCCTATCTTAAACAGAGCTGTATTGTATGGTTTTGGAATAAATTAAAGGCAACTTGAAGGTGGGTTTTCTTTTGTGGGAGGGAAAGGCACTGAAACCTCTTGAGTATGACCTAATGTGTGTCATATATTGACAAGGAAAACCCACACTGATCTTTCTGTTTTATAGCAAATAATTCTTTCCTTCATACACTTGAATTGACAAATGCATTTCTCAGTCTAATTCAAAGAAATGTTCATTAAGATGCCATATCCCCAGGCAACAGATGGTGAGCATAACTGATGCTTCTATCTTTTTGGGCAGTATATTTTAGACAAGGAAATTGGGGTCAGGATAATGAACTGTTTTTTTTAAAGTCTGAACATTTTCAGCCTCTTTGTACACTTTTTCTTTGTAGAAATGATTTACATGGAAATGCAAAACGTGAATCTTCTTATTTCATAGAGGCAAAGAGAAAATGCATTCAGTTAACGTGCAGGGCTAAGATTTAATTGTGAAGTAATTCTGCATTTTGGTGTGAATCTGGTGTAGAAAATACTCCCCTGTACTCTTGTTAACTGCCCAGAATTGATCCCTTGCAGGAGGGAAGCGACTTGCCTTGAGCCCAAATGAATAACCCGTCGGTAACAGCATTCCATGAATTAGTTAATTACACACAGTCGTCCTCGCGTTTGCAACACTCCTTGCAACTTTGCCTGGATGTGCCAGGGTTGAGCTCAAACCCCTTTGCGGTCAGGGAGATTAAAATTGAGGCGACCTCAAAGAGCAGGACTGAGCCAGAAAGGCAGCTGTCTGTGCAAGAGCTGAGCTTTTATTCACCAAGGGGATGAGCTTGGAAACTAAGCAGGAATAAAAAAAAAAAAAAAGAAAAAGAAAAAAAGGAACCAGCCAACCAACCCCAAAATCAGAAAGCTGTGCCTGGGATCTGTGAGCTGTGGCAGACGCTGGGAAAGCGGGACCACTACGTTGGGAAATGCAGGAATACTCGGGCTTTGCCTGATCTACTAAGTTGCAGCTCCTAATTGCGTTTGAGGAAAAAGGTGAAAACAAAAGATTCCGGCACATCCCAGCAGTCGTGAAACGATTTTTTTAGGGTCAGAATCACGTAGAGATGAGGTGTGCAACGAAGTACGTGGTGAATTATTTATTTGCAGGCCATCTATAAATTAATTAGCTGCGCCTGTACAAGGGCAGACAATCACTTAATAATACACTGAAAACGGCCGAAAAGTTGATCAGAACTAGGCGAGGACCTATGGAATGGCTGGAGGATTATGAGCCAGCTCTTCTTCCCAAAGAAAGTGGGGCGTCGGGGCGGGAATGTGGGCCTGTTGCATTCTTTCCGTGCGACCATTTTGTTGCCCATCTTCTCTCGCCCGCAGACTTTGTGGTGCGGGGGGCAGCGCTGCGCAGGGGCGCGAACGCATCGCCTCGGCTTTTTTTTTTTTTTTTTTTTTTTTTTTTTTTTTTGGTAATGGATGCAGCAAGAAGGGATGGATGGATGGAGGGGAGGGGGAAGTTTCCCAACCGCGGCGGCGATGCGGGGGTAGGGACAGGAGCACCCCCCCACTATCCGCGTTCCGACAAACCAACGCGCGGCCGGCGGGGGCTCCGTGCGGGTCTGCGGGTCCCCCGGGCCGCTCTCCGCCCCCGCTCGGCGCTGCCTCCTCCTTCTCCTCCCGGGGCCGGGGCAGCGCGGGCACCGCACGGCAGCGCTCCAGATGTGCGGGCTGAGCCCTCCGCGCACCCCGCCGGGAGGGATGGAGGGCGGGCTGGCTTCTCCCCCGCCGCAGCGCCGTGCCCGCAACCCGGCGCTGGGGAGCGCGTCCAAACTTCCCTCCACCCCCTCCTCTGCATCCCCCGACCCGCGCAAGTGCCGCGGAGGGGAGCGAGCGCTTGTCCCGCGCTTACCTGCGGAGAGGCGGGCAGGGGTGGCGGTGGCGGTGCCGGCCGTGGCCGTGGCGGAGCAGTGCGGAGCGGAGCGGAGGGGGCGCGGTGCCGGTGCCGGGTGCGCTGTCGCGGGGCGGCCGCGGACGGAGCTCGGCGCGCGCCCCTGAAGTCGCGGCGGCAGCGGCGGAGCCGCGGGGGCGGGGCCGGACGTCACGGGGGGCGGGGCCGGGCCGGGGGCGGGGCGGGGCGCGAGGCCTCCGCTAGGGGGCGCAGCCGGCGGCGCCACGGCCCCTCACGCTGGGGGGGATGTGAGGGGAGGAGGACGTGGCGCCTCAGACACGCTCGGGGGGCTTTTAAAATGATCTCTTTACCCTTTTTTTCCCTCCTCTCGTGGGAGAGAAGCCTTAGTGCCGCTGGTAGCCTTGCCGGGAGCGCGGTGGCTCCCCTCGATCCCGCAGTTCATCCCTCAGTTCATCCCCCAGTGCCCGGTTTTGGGCTGGGCAGGTGATCCCGGTTCCCTGGTTTTGGGTCCAAGGACCAGGACAGGCCGCGAGTTTCACGAAGGGGCTAAACCCCCCCTCTGTTTAAGCCACAAATCAATCAATATATTAATTCCCTCAGTCCCAGTCCCCGCACGGCTGCGAGCGCCGTCACTCCCCTGCCGCCTCCCTGGCTGTGGGGCATTGGTGCGAGGCATTGCAGGCTACGGCACCTCGGGAGGATTGGAGGGCTTTCCCGAGCCGATGCCCTTTGGAATCATCCAGTACACACCAAGTGCCTGTTTCCTGCCCCACCCGGGACGGCGCTCGCCGGGAGATCCCTTCTCGTGCCCGGCGGGACTGAGATTGAGCGGGATTGGGGTCTGGCTAGGCTACACTCCTTAGGGATTTCTCCTGAAGTTTCTGCCTTCAAGCGCAACCGAAAATATATGATAGTTAAAGGGCAAACTAGAAAACATCTTCTCCAGACTTTTTTTTATAAAAAACAGTTTCCTTTACCTGTAGCTTACAAGCACACAAGTAGCGTTGGTTTTGGCAGATGTGGTGGATGTTTCTCTTGTTTTATTTTTAAAATTTTCCATCAAAAAGAGTGTCTTTCCCAGCAGACAGCTGCTGCCTTCACGAACATCCTGTTCTCTTCATTAGCCATGCACTAGTGCCTTGGGCACCTCCTGCAGGGTTTTGACCACCGTGTTCTCCAGCGCAGAGCCAATGTCTGGGGGAAGGCAGACTCCCGAAAACTCTCTCCACCCATCCCAGTTATCCTCCAGTTGCACTTTTTGCTGGTATCAGAAGCTCCATTGATTTCAAAGAGGGTTTGACTTCTGTCAGTCCTATGGAAACTGCCACATAGGTGCACCTTCTGCTTGAATAAAGTTTGAATGCTTCAATAGCTGTTGATGTCTTTTCTCAAAAACAAAGCCAGACAGAAGTGTCAAACCTCATCCTTTTTCAATAGGTTTTTAATAAATTTTGGGATCTGCTTGATGGATTTGATACTTAGATGTATGAGATGTTATATACATGCTATATTTATTCTACTAATTAAAAAAAATGTGGATTGATTTTCCTTGATAAGGAAGGAAAAGGATTTTTTTGCTGTCACTTCAATTCCAATCTTTCCCTGAGGAGAGTAAAAACTAATAATAAATTGACTTCAGGTTAAGGTGTAATTGTCTGTATTGATAAGTCCTGGCAGTGAGCTGTGCCCTAACCAGCTCAGAATAATCAGCTGTATTGCATATACATCTTAATGCGCATCAGGCACATTATAGGCATATGGATACATATGTATATGTATTATATGAACAGTGATACATCTGGTACTACAGCATGCCCCTGTCTCATTCTGTGAGACAGAACAGTGAGTTGTGGAAATGCTAAGAGTTTGGAAATGTTGCAGCTATCCTGTTGATTTTTTTTTAAACTGAGATTCTTTTGAGATTATAGTGGTATTTTTCAAAAGCATTGTGTATTTGGTATTTCTCATGCCTGACTTAGCTGTATTAGTTAACAGATTCCAGGGTTATGTTGCTGTGCCATGTTGCTAAGCCTTAACACAGATCTGTGGGATGCTTATAAAAGATGTATATGGTACTCATCCAGCTATCTCTCAGCTCAATTCGGAGGCTGGCCCAGTGCTTGTGGCACTGGTTAGAAATTACAGTATATATTCCTAGAGAATTCCAAAGGGCATGTGAAAAATAATTAGATTTTACCAGGTCACAACTGCTCTGGAGTACCGAAAGGTCTTTAATGTGCTGTCGCAAGCAGATTTTTAACTGTATTCTTTTATGTAAACTCCATAAATATACTTCTTAAGAACATGGGTAGCCTTTAAAATACACTCCACAAAAAACCTCTTGTACATGGAGATCTTGACCATATTCTCCATCTTTTTCTTAAAATGTAGGAATTCAATGTGTCTTCAATTCCAGGAGAATGGAGAAGTTGTCTTAATAAGGATGGAGTTACTCATATGTTGGGAATAAAACTATGAATATTTAACACTGGCATGCCAAAGACTTGGAATATAATGAGAGATTTTAATTGAATCTCTTAGTTAAAATAGTGTTTTACCTGTATTTTGTTTATAGAATTAATTCATGCTCATGACACTGAGATTAAAGTTCTTGTCAGACCTACAGGGAAATTACCTTTCGGAAGACACGGTAATCTTGTTAATGCTTCATGGGCTGAGAGGGTTTAAAAGGTGTGGGATGGGGAATTCAGAGTACTCACACTTCATAATGCCTTTCACAGAATTTCACTGCAAGTTTATAACAGGCTCTTGTAAGGTGCTATTAGGTCAGTGTGGTAATGATGGTGCCTTTTTCTTATTTTTTTTTTTTCCTGGGCATCCTGATGGCGTGATAAGAATTGAAGTTCTGGGAACTCCCTCAGCCAAGGGTTGACCTGAATGACCCTCCCTGTGACTTGACAGGCTTTTTGGATATACTTTGTCCTGCTGTAGATCAGGTTCCAGTCATATACATTTCCAGGCAGGACATTTATGAAATATTGAGAAATCAAACACCTTGACTGGGAATTGGATCTGAGATCACTCATCCTCAGTGAAGGAGAAGACTGTCTGTCTTCAAGGATCAAAACTGAACCCTTGCTTTGCTGAGCATCTCAAGGACAGATTTCTGTCAGATAGAGCTGAGAGTGATCATTTGGTATTCAATGGAATAAACTGAAATGAATGTTAGTGGGCTTTAGCTTCAGGCTTTTATGAGGTTATATTGATTTTCCAAAGCAAGCTGTCCCAAATCCAAGTTAGGCACAGGCTGATTTGTAGGGACATGTAAGGAAAGAGGATACTATGATATATGAACTTCAGTGTGATACACGTTCTGTAAGGTTTCCTGATATTCACTAAGTAGAGTTTCTCAGCAAATACATATTGCATTTTTAATTAGACTTTAGTCTTTAAATGATCGGAACCATTTCAGGATTAGAATCCAGTTCTGGATATATTCCTTCCAAGTACAAATGTCTGTCAAATTCAGCTTTCAGGATTGTTTATGTACATAGAGCACCTTGTCAAAGTTGGTGCAGCAGCTCTGTATCAAATGCAACAAAAATGGGAGTGTAGTCATGCAAGACAATCCACAGCAGAGCTAGAAAGGTATGAAGAGTCTAAAACTAAATACTCATTTAAAATTAGGTGGGCTCCAGTGTATTTCTTTCTCCCCCCCCCCGCCGAGGAATGTGAGCGATAATAGTTGTAATTGTGGTTATTTTGTCTCTCTGTAAAGGCCAGGAGGTTAGACCACTGCACCTGTATTTTCTGCCATTCCTCTCTCTTCTCTCCATGCCTTCCCCCCATTCTTCTTTCCAGCTCTCCTAAACAGCTCCAGGGAAAAGCCCTGTCAACTCAGAAACACCCATGATGCAATCACATCTGTATTTTCCCTAAGGCAAATAAACAGCTTTGCTTGTGAGATCATGTGCTATGGATAGCAAAATTAAGTAACTTAAAAGAGTACTTGAAATTGCAAAGCCTTTTAGTAAGGTATTTATTTTTTGTTATTTACAGGACATACCGCAATGGGTAAAGAAAGCTGACTACATAAAGTCCATTCCAGGAAAGTTTGCTCCCAATGCTTCAAGTTGATATTTGTATTTAAAAAGCAATTTCCTCTATTTGTTAGATGTCAAACCATGAAGCCACCATGACAACATTTTTAGAAGAAGCAGTGCTAACTCCTTCTCAGCTATGAAGAACATGGAGTTTTTCCTTGCTTACTTGACAAAGTAAGCGATGCTGTCAGAACAGAATAGACTTTTCTTTCACTTGATGTGGCTTTGAAAGTGTGTTAAAGGGAGGAAAAATAGTGTTCCTCCAAAACAACCTTGAAAACCTTAACCGAGATTGTTAGTAATGCCTAGTGTGTGTGAGGAAGGATCCTGTGAAGGAAAAAACCTGCTGTTCTGCCCTCAGGGTAGTTCTGCATTTGCAAATTCGCATTTTTATCGATGAGGCCTACACTGAGCTGAACAAAGTGGTAAATGCGTTTTTACACCTGCCTCTATAAAAAGGGTTCCAGTAGTACAGAAATACATTAAAAAAAAAAAAAAAAAAAACAAAACAAAAAACACAACAAAAACAGAACCAAAAAACCCAGCCTGAAACCTTCTGAAATGGCAGGAAGAAAAAAATCTGTAGCAATTTTGGTCTTGGGCTCTTTCTTGGAGCTTTGTTTGCTGCTTATGCAACAGTTGTCCAGAGCCAACCTTCGAGGATGGACATGTAAGCGAGGCAGGGGTGATTTGGGGCTTGTTAAAAAGGGGCTTGGGGTGGATGACTCCTTTCTGTCCGTGTTCCTGTTTTGCCTGTTAATGTTGGAACTCATTGTTGCTCCTGCTGTTGAGTATCTAAACTGGCCAGACAATCAGTTGGGCAAAATTCATGTTTCTTGTTATATTTTTGTATGCAGTTGTCATAAATCTCAGTTCTTCAAAGGATTATTCTGAAAGCTTGAAAGTCACATGCTTTCTCTCAAGCCTATTTGCAGGCCATGAAAATAGTTCTTCTGGTCTTTTCTCTTTGTTTTTACTTCCTGATAGCCCCAGAGGATTTTCCGCCTTTGTCTTTCCTCTCTCCGTACTCAGCCTTCCTCTGCCAGGCTTTCTGCATACGCCCTGCCTCTCGCCCAGCTCCTCTCCTCCTCCTGCAGTGCCCAACAGTTGTTTCTCCACACATCAACCCACATGGGAACATTCACATTCCAGCTTTTTGTGCATTGATCTTATGCCGGGAGAAGCTGCCTCTGCTGAACTCTTTTTTTCTCACTCGTTGTCCTTCTTTGGCCCCTTTTACATGTTAGAGAGTTTCCTATTTTCTTTCCTCCTCCTATTAGTTGAGCAGTTTCACTTAGGTCTAATCTGGTAAAATTACAGTGGCCAAGTTTTCTGCACTTGTATAATGTATGAGTTCCCCAGTTTGAATATTTAGCATTCTTGGTAAACTCAAAGCAAGTGTATGGGGATACAGTGCTGCTGAAGGCATTAGGTGGTGATCTGTAATCTCTACAAAAATGTACACCCCCTGCTTTGCAGGCAAATCAAATCAAAGCATTAGCACACTATTTTGGCCAAATGCACCGCCCTAGTTGTTTGTGTCTAGTCTGTGTTAACATCCAGCAATGAGCCGGAGTCTGTGCCTTTGCTGATTTGCTTGTGTAATACCTGGGTTGGAAATTACGAAAGACTGTGCCAGCGTTGAATATATGAATAACTCAAAAGTGTTTATTCTCAGGAAGGACTAAGTTTACATTGTCTGAGCAGATTTATTTAGTCGTGAGCGGGGGTTATTATTCTGTCTTCTTCTGTTCAGTGAGAGAGGCTGTTTCAGGAATGGCTTTGCACAACAGCAGTTAATGGGGGGTTGGCAGAAAGCTATAGGGTCATATATGGGTTGATATGGTCATTAAAAGTGAGTTAACAGGAATTTTGAAATTTCCCTGGCCATGAGAAATGTCGTGGTGAAATTCTGACTCAGGAAAAGGACACACATGCAGAAGCTTTATCTTAGTTGAGAAGACAAGTAAGTTTTGTACAAGGCCCAACCCCACCAGCACCATCTGTGTGAATTGGTGTGGGCGCTGGCGTGTTTTCAGCATCTGCTGGCTGAATGTGCTGTGGAATGATCCTTGAAGCTAAACAGGAAAAAAAATAGTTGTAAAGCATATGTGTGTGTTCTTTCACATTTCCTTTCCTAGTAGTGCATTATTAATGGTGATCTTACTTTTTACCCATGAAATTTTGTTTAGAATTTACCTCAAATGCAAAGGAGATCTCATTCCTAAAGCACTGGCATGCTCAGCCGAGGCATCCTATTTCCTCTGAGTCTCAGAAGCACATTCGTGTTGGAGGTTTTCCCAGGTATTCCTAGAGCAATCCCTCTTCAGTTTTCACCCAGTTCCAACACCTGGAATGACTGGGGACACTGAGGAGTGAGAGAAGCTCTCCCCTAGCAGGTGTCTGCCCACAACTTGCTGTAAACAGGGAAGTGAGGAGAAGGCCTGAGACCTGAGAATTACTTTGAGCAGGTGATGGACATGCATTATTTAGTGGGTATGGCTTGCTGCTACTGAGGATGAAGTTCATTGAAGTGGTAAGAGGCTGAATTTTCATGGGAATAGGAATCTGAAATTCATTTTATCTGGAGCAGTGTTCCTCATTTTCTCATTTTCTTTTTTTTTTTTTTTTTTTCCCTTCCTTAATCCATCTTTAATCTCCTTCCTCAAAGGTTTTATTCTTTGGCCTTTGGTGAACACACACTAATTGCTGCTGCCAATCCTAAGGCCTTGGGAGAAGTGTTGGGAGCCCTAAAGAGAAGTAACCTGTAGGAACCCATAAGAGACCTTCAGCTCTGTGACTCAGGAAAACAAAGGTGTTTTGGCTGACCTCGGGATGGATGTAGCTGTGCGTGATGTGCAGCACGTAAGAGTTGACTTGCCTGAGACAGTGACAACAGCAGCTTTGTTAGAGAAGAACAGAGTCTGACTCTTTCTTTGATTTCATTGTTTCTCCTCTCACCTTACAAGTAAGAAAACCAAAGTCCTGCCTTTCACAGACACAGCTGAGCGTGTTTTGGTCACCCCTAAGAGTGGTCTACACTGCAGTAGCTTTGTATCCAATTCATAGGTGGGGAAGAAGATTTTCAAAGCTGCTTTACCATCACTCTTCTACCTGCTTCTCCACCTAAACCCCACTGCTCTTCACTGGAGGCTTGTGACATGGATACCAGAGGCGTCATGTCCATTCTCTTTGGTAAAAAACATCAAAGACAGCTCTGCCAGGACAGCAGGGTAAGCACCAGGCCTGTAGCACAGTCATTACAGTGCAAGTGATGCCATGGGATAGAGAGATCAGTGATGCACACTCTTGAGTGGTTTGGCTATTTATTTCTTTGCTTGGTACTCTAGATGGGTTTTAAAACCAGAATATAAATCTATTTCTAATCTTCAGGTATTTTGACAAAAACTCGGTGGTGCAAAACTCAGTTTTGCACATTGCTGTGAAAGCAAAAGCTACGTGGTGGTGGTATTGACAGGGCTAGCTGGACCCATGATCTGAATCAAATGTGGTGTGTCTGTAGTCCTAATTAAAGCATTACTGTATCTCTCTCCACATAAGCAGGCTTTCAGATACAGTAGAATGCGTGAGAACTATTTAATTACCACTTATTGACAAAGCAAAAATAAAATCTTCATTTGAATGGGAGAAGCAGACAGAGTCCCTCATTAAAACTGGAGTAGTTCTTGACCTTAGCAATGATTCTTTAAAATCATGCATTTCTGAAACCCTCAGCAGCCCAAACTAGCACATAATTTATAGGTTTTGTTCACCTGATATGTAATTGTGTCTTTGGGTAGATTAAAAACCATGCAAGATGCTTGTTACAACAGCAATATAGTTTTGTACATAAAACCTCAAACCTTTTGCAAATAAATTGACCATAGTACCCCCTGAGATGCAAAGTACGATTTTTGAAGGTGATGCTTGAAACATCTGCTTTTGTAGTTATAATGCACTGAAACCAGAAGTTTGCCTTGCAAATGCCAGCAGATGCAACACCCAAACTCCAAGAGAAGCTCAGGAAGAGCTGTTAACAGCTGCACTGGGAAATTACCTTCATATTTAAATATGAATGCATCTAAAAATAGCCCCAGTGAGAAATGAAAACTCCATTTGTTGTTAGCCTGCCTAGTATTTGTCTTTATTTCTAGTTGATGTTATTTTACGTTATTATTCGTGGATATAACAAAGCCTATTTCATTTCTTCTTGATCATTTTTCCCAGGGGTTGTAGAGAGGTTCTGATTGCAATTGTAAATTCTTTAGCGAACAAGTTGTGATTGCTATGGATTGTTCAGCCACAATCATTTTGAGCCTGTGCTGGGTCAGCTCTGTGCTCTCTGTGCTCTGTGCACACAGTGGAGCCTAGAAGCACAAAACAGAAGGGATTCAGGTTATCGAGTTCAGATCCTCAATACTCCAGGCAAGAGCATCTAAAAATGGCTTTGCGCAGTGCATCTGGTTGGCTGCTGCTGCAGAGGGCAGCCCCATCTCCGCTTTTGCATCAGCTTGTGTTTAGCCAGGCCTTTAGTCAGCTCAGCTGCCAGAAATGCAGACTTCCTCCCAGAATGAAATACATTTTGCTGGTGCTGCTTTTCCATACAGCTCATGATGGAGCCAGACAAGTGCTGGTGCCTTGGGACCATCCTCTTCCACTGTGCTTTGGTTGTTGGGTCCATTGTGCCGCACTGTGGAGCTGAAGTTGGCTTCTGTGGTCAGCTTTAACTGGACTGCAGGTATGCTTTTCAGAGAGGTGAAAAGTCAAGTTTTAAGTCTCATTAGGTGCTCTATTTAGTCTCCATGGATTTAATGGAAACTTTCATGTGTGCATGGAACGGGTTCAAGTCAAATCCATCCACTCGAGCAGATGAGCCAGCTCTGACTGACAGTCAGTCACACTGCACATCACAGATTGCTGCTGGCTCACTTTCACTTATTTGTTTATTTACTTCACCGTTCTGAGCTGCCTGCAAAACAACTGCAAAGCCCTGCTGCCTGCTAGTTATGGTTTTCCAACCACCGTTGCTGTTCAAAACTGACTTCAGCCCTGCATCTGTGAACTTCTGCCTCAGAGGTCTCGTACAGGCTTGTTCTTAGTAAACGTACGAGTCTGGCATATGCAGCTGTCAGATTTCTTACGGTTTATGTCGCCTGTCATATTACTACAAAAACATTTTCTTCTTTGCTTTTCAATTTCTGAAACGAAAAAAAAAATAAAAATACTCATCTCTTTCTGTAACCTGTAATTCTACATCTGCTGTATTTTTAATAACAATAGATGCCGTAACATGCTGGGGCTGTTACTGTGGAATTACTTTGTTGTTTTCCCGATGGTCTAAGGATTTTAATATGTTGGCCAAATGCCTCATTGAAAGGATTGTGGTATTGGCATGAGAAACTGGCACTTCCATCAAATTGTGTGGCAGCTGTTCATTTTGTCATGACTGTAGCAACCCTTTGCTCTCGCAATGTGGTGCTTGCGTTACTTAAGGTTTCAAGTAGAAACGATCTCATGTAACTATTGATGAAATGTGCAGAGCTTATTCTGGGAGTCCCTGAGCAGTGGGTGCTGCCAAAGGCAGGGCAGGAGCTCTTCACTCTTGTGACCAGTGACTCGAGGAAATGGAATGAAGCTGAGTCAGGGGAGGTTTGGGCTGAATATCAGAAGGGGTTTTTTTACCCACAGGGTGGGTGTGCACTGAACAGGCTCCCGGGGAAGTGGTCACAGCACCAAGCCTGGCAGAGGTCCAGAAGCATTTGCACAATGCTCTTTAAGGCACATGGTGGGATTCTTAGGATGTGCTGTGCAGGGCCAGGAGCTGGACTCGGTGATCCTGATGGGTCCCTTCCAACTCAACATGTTCTGTGATTCTATGATTATTAATCCTATGTAGCCAGCTCTGAAATCTACCTGCCTTCTCACCCTGGGGTGGTTTGGGTTCAGTCCCTTCTTAGAGACGAACCATTAGCTGCTTTTGCAGTGACTGCTGGGAAAGCATCACTGTACCTCTGTAACCCCAGGAATGCTGTGCAGAAACACAGGGAATGTCATTTTGCCCTTTGCTATGGCACCCCAATCTGTAGAATGCTGTGTACTAGGAAAATACATTTACATAAGCTGGGCCAGAGAGCCCAGGAGGACGTGGCAGGGATTTGCATTTTCATTTTGGCGAGCAAACACGTTGCTGTGTTGTGTTTGTAGCAAAAGGCAGAGGTAGCTGGGAATGAAGGCAGCCGTGGCAGCCAAAGCAGGAGACATTTACCAGAGGAACGATGAGGCATCGCTGTAACAGGCACTGACCTGTTGCTGGCCTGTGAAAGGTTGTACCTTTCCTCTTTGAAGCTCTACAAGTTTAATAGTTTTAACCCAAAGGCTTTCAAATTCTGTTGGATATCCTTATAATACCATAGATAGCTTTGCATACGTGTTTTTTATTTCATCTCGTGGCAGTGATATGCTGCTTGGATTATGGCATCTTTTTGAAATTGCTAATTAAGATTCCTTTAAAGTTTTTGGATTTGCAGGCTGAGCTGTCTCCTGTATTGTTTCAAAAGTGGGTGTTATAAATTTTGTAGGCATTAGTGTGTTGTTTAGAAAACAGATGTTATTTGATATCTTCAAGTCATCTGACTTTCTCTGGGTAAGAGGGAGAGCACTGCAGACAAAAGGGATTTTAAAACCTGTGCTCTCAATTTGTGTGTCCTGTGGCCTGCCAGCTCTTTTACCTTTTTCTGGCTTAGTCATCCATCTAGTTAGTGGTGAGTCTGCTTTAATGTAGGCACTTGAGGCCTGTGTTTTGGGTCTGTTATTTGAAGTGGAGTTCATAGCATTTTAAATTTTAAAACCATTACTTTGTAATTGTATATTGTAGTGATCTGCAGCAGAGAAAACAAATTGGTTAGTACAGGAGTAAATAATCTCCTAGAATAAGGAAAAAAACCCACGTGAAGAATGAAGGAAATGTTTTATGTCTTCTAAAACTTTTTTTATAATCAATTGTGACTGCTTTTCTCTCTGTCTGTGCTCTGCACACACATGCACATACATATTTTCCTAACATTACAAATGTTTCTGATCAGAGCAGCTAGTTGCAGGCACAAATGCTGTTAGGAAAATATCAGTCCTAGAAACAGCAGCTATTGAAAGATTAGAAGTGACTGAAAACAAAATCTTGTAGAAGAATTTCTAATGTAATTGTAACATAATTTGTTGCTGCTTTTGCTCTGCTATGGCATGATTAAGTACTGAATTTGAATCAGCTTTTAAAAGAAAATGCTTAGTTTCATTTCACAGCACAACTGGCAACTAAATAAAAGTTCAGACTGGATTTTTTTTTTTTTTGCAGCCCTCTTTTCACAGAGAAAGAAAAATGTACATAAGATCTTTTGTATTTTGCAGAGAGGAAGTGTAGCACAATAGGCCGTTGGGGGAAAGCAATTCCGATAATCAGTTTTCAGTACTCCTTATTACAACTGGTCAGGACTGAGGTTTAATTAAATTTTAGGGATAAAGGACAATAGAGTGTGCTAAGGATGGCGAGTCAGCTTAAACTTAGAATTTCCTGGCTTTAATCCATTTCTGTGCCAACTCAGTCGTACTTCAACGTATGACTTCAAATGGGATTCTCTTGTATAGAAAGTAATAACTGTTGAGGTTTTAGAAGTTTTCCAGGGTCTCTTTTGACTTCCAGAGTAATTATTCGTTCATGTGTGGGTAATGGGAGTGTGGCACCTGGGAATGCCCCCCTTCTGTGGCAAGTTTCAGCGCTGTGGGTTCATGCAGTAAGTTGCCAAGTTTGTTGGTTTGTCGCTGTTTTTAAAACAACGCAAAATAGAGTGATTTCAAAAGATTGTCTATTAACAGCAAATGTGTTTTGACTTTTAAATGGTTTGTATCAAGTTGAGAGGAGATGAAAATACCCTGGTGTGCTGTTATGACATTTAGAGTGACCTTCTGTATAATGGGGACCAAATAACCTCTTGACACTATTTTTTGGTGTCACAGCTGTCACAGGCACAGCTTCAAAAGGCATCCTGACTTCCAAGGTGAAGAGTCTGCTGCATATCTTAAATCTGAACTGTTGCATACTTGTCCTCCAAACTGCTCTCGCTGTTCAAAGCTGTTCCAGTTTGTGATCTGCCTGGTGGCAGTGGCCTTGCATATTCTCAGCAAGAAGAGTAAATCTATGTGATAAGAGTTATCACATATTCTGGGGTTTGATGGCTGCAGGTAAATTCACTCCTGTCTCACTGTTGGATGTGTATTAATTACATTCTTCTGTTTGCTCTCATTGAAACAAATTTTCTAGGTCTTGAATTCTTTCTTTAGAGATTTTCTAGTGCTTTTCTGGAGCCATTAACATTTTTTTCCCCAGGATGGAATCAGCTGTAGCAGTGATTCCTTCAGTTTGTGCTCAACCAACAGTGCAAATTCAGAGTAAAAAAGAATTAAACAAAATTTGAATTCTTTATTGATGGCATTCACACCTTGGCATCATTTTAGCCATGCTTTTTTGTTAGACTGGCAGTCTATAGACCTTTTAAAACCAGTTTTGTAGAATTCTATTTCTCAGGCACATCTGGAGTACTAAAAAAGAAAAGAAAAGCAGAAAGGGCTATTTTGCAGGGTGCCTGGAATTTTGCTTTTGTATTCTTTAATAGTCATAAAAAGCTTGAGCTGGTACTTCTCCCCTGCACTGTACTTCTGTACTACATTAATGTTTCTTAATGAGCAAGCACCACTGTTTTAGCATCCACTCACATAATTATTAGATAATTAAATAAAATATACTAATTGTGGAGAACCCCAGAACACTATGTTGAGATATGTTTAACTTTCCCGCTTCACAAACTTTCATTTTCATGCTTTTTCCTTCGTACGCATTATATTTTGTGGGTGTTATGCTCAGCTTAACTGGCATGTTATGCCCAGTCTGTGCTGCACTTCTGCATTACAATAGTTTTTCTTAAGTAACGATGTGAGAAATTAAAAAAACCCAACATGAAAACTCCATACACAACTTAGATGTTTTGTATCTATCTGCCTTTTAGCTGCTGTTATAGGATACATTTGTGGTACTGCATGGTATGAGTTGGAATACCTAAAAATTGAAAAATTTTTAGGCTTAAAAATTTGAAAAACTTTTAGGCTTGTAATTAGTTACTTCTGATGTAGAATAATTTTATTGAATAAATTAGAAACTATAATAAAATAGGAGACACCTATGAATTTTGCTGATGCATGATTTAAGTGAAAACTGCTCCACACTACCTAATTGTATAAACAGTGTTAGTAAGTCCAATTTTATAGACTGTAAATATTTGGAGTGGTATTTGTCATAGCATTTAGTTAGGACAAGCCCCTACACTGTATTTATTCCCAGCCTAAGACATGTGCTGCTTTTACACAGATGTTCCAAATCAGTGTATTCAGGCTGCTTATTCCCACCTACTTTCATGAATCATTTGAAAAGGGGAGGATGGAAAACACTGACAATTTCAGCAAATGCAATTCCAGAAACTCATTAATAAATACATTTCACATGCCCCCCAAACCTTGAATTAACAATAAACCTGAGATGAGAATGTGAAAATGATACCTACTGCCCATTTTTTCCAATGTTTGTGCTGTAAGTGCTACAGGGAATGCTGTTGAGTAATTTTGCTCAGTGATGGGCTTCATATTGCTTTTACAGAGACCAATTTTCTTCTTTAGACTACAATAGCTCTAGATTTTGTTGTTTGGGTTGTTTTTTTTTTTTTTTATTCTAATTGCTGAAAAATTATTTCAGCTAGTCTTGCTTATCATATAACAATAAAGCTTTAGGGCAATTGACCCGCTGACCTTAATTCCCAGGAAACTGTCACATTTCTTCTTTATCCCTTTGTTCATCCTAACAATGCGACCCAAAATACGACGGAGCTTTAAAGTTTCTCAGCGTAGTAAGGTCAAGCTTTAGTCGCCATAGTTACAGTTCAGCTCCGCGGGTCAGAGGCCAAATAGATTAATGATGTCAGACACATCTTTAAATGCTTCTTACACTGCTTCGCCATGCGGTGAGCAGCTGAGCATATTTGAGATGACAAAGGCCTCCTTAAGTCTTGCTAATAGGAGGATCTTTGGGGATGTCTGGTGGAAAGGTCCTTTCCGCCCCGCACTGCCGGCGTTCCGCGTCGAGCGGCGCTGGGCACCGGCGGCGGCCGCTTGGCTTCACACCATCAGGGAGTGGATAAAGAGCTGCTGCTCCCCTGAGCCTTTCGTTCTGGGCATCCGATTCCTTTGTCCAGGATTCAGTCCAGTGGTTAAAAGCCTCAGAGAGGATGTAAAACAGTTAAGCTGGAGGAATATATTGCCGTTCTCGATGAAAGGCGCGCTCTTCCCTCCGCAGCGGTGAGGTGAGGCCGAGAGATCTGCGGTTGGCGTGCCTGTTTCCTGACAGTCCTTCTTCATATGTGCAATAGTCAGACAGATACTAAAAACATATCTGCATTCTTCCTCTAGATAATGAAACTTTTTAAATTAGAAAAGGAACTAGGGCTCACTCGATGACTTACCCGGGTTCCTTGTGGAATAGGCTTTAGTGGTTTGATCTCACATAACCTGTTTGTATCCGAATTCAACAAGACTAAGTAGCTGTTTGATCATTTTACTTTACAAGCAACAATGTTTTTCCTTTATAAGATCTTATTACTTGCACACCTGCACTGTTGCACTTTTTTCAGAGAATGATGCCTGTTGCACAGAAATGAGACGCTCTGGGTGAGTTGACATCATTGCTATGGTAGTTAAAAAACCCAACAAATCACCCCCCCCCCCCCCCCAAACCCTAGTAAAGCACTTTCCCATGCACTATATCCCCGTATCTTCTATCTGTCTTCTGATTTTGAAATAACATCTGTGTGAACCATGAATTTATTCTTGAAATGGAAATCCAGCTAATGGCTAAGTCTCCAAACTGAATAAAAAGAATAAAAAACTTTATAATGAAGTATGGAGGAAACATCAATATTTTTTTAATATATGTGTACACTATCCTTCATCAAAAGGCATTATCAATTCATCATTGGGTAGCTGACAGCAGGAAAGTAGGATCTGTTGGTGTAAAACTAAATTAGATGGAAAGGAGAGTCAGAGCCTTTCTGCAACAGGGTCCTGATGCTGCTGGATGGAAGAATATTGTCAGTCCTGGGAAGGACTTGAAAGGACTTGGTTACCTGGCACTGCATTACAGCCTTTGCTTGTGACTGGCAGAACTGTGTAGTATTTCCTCCTCAATCCTCTGGAATTATTTGCAAGAGAAGAATTTGGACGCTTAATGGTCAGCAAAATAAATGCTGATCTATCAGGGCTTATTCTATTGGGCTGCATCAAGGACATAACAAACAAATACTTAAATTCTTTCAGAGTCATTAATATATTACTTACGCCTCTGAAAGGTGCACTGTTAGCTTTTTGGATCATTTTCATAAACATTTTTTATCTTTGTATTTGATATTTCACAGACTCTTTTCCCTTCAATCTGAAGTTCTGGGAGTGCAGTGTTCTTTTTGTTCTAATACTCATGAAGAACAGACCGCACTAATCAAGTTTAAATACTTCTTGCATTGTTGCTGTGAGGTGAAAGAAGAAGCTCCCTATTTTCCAGTATTACTTTTCCAGCCTTGCAGGATATATTATAACTTCTATGACTCTCTCATTCTCTTGGTCAAGTGCAAAGTTTCCTTTTCTTCCTCAGGGCACTATTCTAGTATTACTAGAGGGTTAAGCGCTCTTCCCATTTATTGTGTTCACAGGTGCTCTTCTCCACCAGTCCAAATTGTTTCACTGATACTCACATCCTCCCCCGTGAGAGGTTGCTGCTTTTGCACCTACTTTATCACCTGAAGTAGGTTTTGATTCCATCAATGCATAGAATCATGCATGGAAGGTTTTGGATTGGAAGGGACCTTAACAATCATCCAGTTCCAACCTCCTGCCGTGGACAGGGACACTTTCCTCAAGGCTGGGTTGCTCAAAGCCCCATCCAGCCTGACCTTGAACAGTTCCAGGGATGGGACAGCCACAACATCTCTGGACAGCCTATTTCAGTGTCACCCTCACAGGAAAGAATTTTTTCCTAATATCTAATCTAAACCTACTCTCTGTCAGTTGGATGCATTCCCCTTGTCCTGTCACTCCATGCTCTTGTAAATAATCCCTCTCCATCTTTCTTGCAGACTCCCTTCAGGTACTGGGAATGTCACCCCTAAGAATTCTGTTGTATAAATTCTTTCAAGCTTATTAGTATTTTGGAGACTTTCATATGTCAGCTGCGTTTAAGAAGTTAATTGATATTTTTGAAGAATATTTCTCATAAAGAGTGAGTTTGTCTTTGCCCTTGGAAAACTGAGGAGTTCCATATGTGTGGCATACCTGGATATCCTAAATACTGCAGCAGGGCCTGTGGCATGCAACCAAAGTGGAAGAGAGGGTGTGACTGCCCAAGAATTGGGACAGAGCACCAACAATTCACGTTGATAAATGTAAATAAAGTAAATCATGGATTGAGCACTGGGTACCAAACAGGGGAGGCACTGCTGGTCCTTGTACAGGTGCCATACCAGGACCAGGAGAGATGTTTTCAGACAAAGATGTTCTCATTCAAGGTGAAAAAGCAGCTGCTGCAAACTTTCTGCAGAAAACTTTTCCACTTGTTTCCTTACAGCTCTGTGCACCTTTCAGTTCTTTACCGCTAGAACAGCTCAGCTAAGGGACTTCTTAATGTGGCAGCTCCTGGACTGACAGCACTTGTATCCCCTGGGAGCTGTCAGATACTGTTGCTGGGGTTCAGTTTGCCTGTGATCATTCAGTGATTAGTAATGACACTATTTCTTTATGGTCATTATTTTGAGGCAATTTTATGTGATTGACAGAACCACATAATTAAGAAAGATGAAAAAAAAAAAAAAAAAAAGAAAAAAACAACCCACCCCAAACTTTGAGCTAGCCAGCTCTCAGAATGTGCTTTGTGATGTGGGAAAATGTGTTTGTCGTTCTGTAAATGTGTTGATTGACAAAGTAACCTAAGATCCCTTGGCTTCTAGAGCCTTACCCTGTGTGCTTTACTGGCCTATTCAAATTGTTAGGAATTGCATTCCAAATGGAATTATTATCCTGTAATGCTGCAGAAGACACAAGTTAGCCTCAATTTTCACGTCCTAGTCATGAATTGTATCAAAGGGGCTTTTGCATCTCCTTAGCAGATGGACAGTGATTCTCTACTGGATGCAGACTACTGGGATATAATAAACTAATTGTGACCCTCATAAAACAAATGCTAGAAGAATAAAAAATGTATTAGAATCTCTGGCTACAAATTTACATGCCATATCCTTCCAAAAAACCCACCAAAATCAAGGAGTTTTGCCAGTTTAATAGTGAGTTTTCCTAGGTTTTAATTCCTATGTTTTGACAGATGTTGTTGCCACATGTTGTGATAGATTCTTTGTGTCCATTAAGCACTGATATCCTTCACTGTCCTCAGCCACGGCATGAGAAGATGGTGGTGAGTTCCACAGAAAGGGACTTCATTTGTCCAGCTCCAGAGGTCCCTTGGAATGACTGACAGCAGAGCTTGCTTTTCCCTGCTTTGAACAGTCAGAATCCTTTCATTCGCAGCCACTTTCAGGATAGTTCCATGAATTTTCCTTCTGCTCCCAGCACTGTCCCTCCACTCGTCCCTGTGTCCAAGCTTTCATTCCTGGTGAAACTCAAGGCACTGTTACTGGCCCAAGTCTTTTACTATCTGAAACTAATTCTTCTTCCTGATGGTCTTGAGGGCAGCCTGTGCTAGTCACGTCAAAGGTCTGGTTTCTTTCAGAGCAGTGCTTGATGGGGATGGAAATTTCCACAATCCTTTCCTGATGTTAATAGAGGAGCTCTGATTTATGAGAGATATATAATTCTTCCAGTTTTAGGTTTTACAATTCATGAAGCCACTCGTGTCTGGGGTATTATTAGATTAGGTATCCATTTTCTTAATAAAAAACGTGGATAAGTGGAGGCTCAACATGAAGATTCGTAAAGGGAACTGTAAAAAAATTACTGAATAATATAATTATTTTTCAGGATAATTTGTTTTATACTAACCTTACTGTGCAAAATGTGCCCAAGCACAACTTGCAGTGAATTTCAGTCTACTTCTGTAAAACATTTTTCATGTATGATAATTAAGTAACTTGTGATAACTCTGTGCTATCAAGTACTGTGAGTTTTTTCTTTTTCAACACAATGTATAACAAACCACTGCTGTCCTCATCACTGCATCAAAACAAACCTGTTGAATTAAAGTTGTCACCATTTTTATGTCTCAAAAAATTCATCTGGGGAGCTTGTAATGAAAACTTTCTGATGTGAAGTACATTCCCTAGACTTTGAAAATGGCACAAAGGCAGACTCTTTTTTTGAGGTGATTTTCTAAACCAGAGGCTTGGACCATTTAATGTGTGGTTATGTGAGCACTGTTTAAGTGACTTTTAAACCATTTACCAATTTAAGACAAATGGGAATTAAATGATGGGGGAAACCTGTAGTAGCCAAATCTCCTGACATGCTGGTTCTTTAATGTGAAGTTTACAAAAACCCTTGAGTGTCGTGTCTGATCTGATTGTCTGCCATTATAAATGGTGTCTGGCAGAGTGGATGTAATTTGTGTACAAAATGAAATGAGCGCTTAAGGGTAAAAGGCACCGCAGCTTTTTTAATACAAACACAAGCATGATGCAGGCTGCTTGTGGAGGCCCTGCTATTTTCCTATGTTAAATCTCATCATTTACTGTGCACCCCTACTTAGGTAATGCTTCATTTTAATTCCATTCATAGTGAACATGCTTTTTTTTATAAGACATCCGAGATTTCTTTTTGGTCAAGAACTCTTTTGAAGTGCCCGGGAGAACTACTTGCAGCTGCATACATGATTTGGCACTGTAATTATGATCCCATTTCTCCAAGGTACATGAGAGGAGAAACAAAGAAAGGGCTTCCCCTAATCTTGTTTACATTAAAAAATGGCAAGAACAAATCAGAGACTATAAAAATAATAGTAGCAGATGTAGAGAAAGTCAGGAGCAGGCGAGGAGTTGTGGGAGGTACTTTTTTTTTGCAGATGTTTACAGCAGACTCTAAATAGTATGGCATACCTAATACTGTAAAAACGATATTTAAAAAGTTGATTTAGAAGCAGATTCAGAAAGAGGGAGGCGTTTTTCCCTTGATAGAACTGGAGGTAGGGTAATCATCTTAGAGAAGGCTTGAAAATCAAAAGGCATAAACAAAGTTCAATTTAGTTGTACATGTGTATCCTTTCAGCTGGCAGACCAAATTATTCTGATTGTTTCTCATCAGATTTTAGTCCTCCTGTTCCATGCTGTTTATATTAACTTCCATTAACCTACATGTTTTGAGTGAAAGTTTAAAATGGGCTATGAAAATCGCTTTCATCACTTCTCGATTTTAAAATACGTATCAACACTGGGTTGTTCTGTGCCTATAATAGATTAGTTTTAATCAATAGTGTATTGATAACGTACAATAACATGACCCAGAATGACTGCATGCCTTTAAATGGAAGTTTAAATACTTAATTGGTTGGGGGTTTTTTTCGGTCAGTGATTTGAATAGGTTTGCAATACCCAGAGAAAAAGAGTTGTGTTCATTTAATGCTAGAATTTAGCTATTTAAGAGTTTTTGCTTTTGTGGTTGCGATGTCTTACTGCACTTTAATGTAATGGACTTACAACAGTAAATCTATAAATTGAGAAGCCTGAACTTACTGCTTCCATGTACAGGTCAACTTTGAGTTCATTTTCCATTCCTTCAAAATCATCAGTGATGAATATAGTCCAAGGATCCAAGAGTATATATATGCATATATTTTAAGCATTGTTGTTCACTGAATAATTAATGTGAAAGCTGCTCATAAAGCTTGGCCAGTAATGTACCTTTGAAAGGTATTACCATCAATATCTGACATGACTTTGATTTCCACTAATGATATGTAACCAGGAAGACTGCTTAATCTGTCACTGCATATAAATCACTGTAGCTGGGTGGTCAAGGAGACCACTGTACTTGGTAGTTTGGGAATGTAAAGCCCTAATCCATCACTGGCAAACTGGATTTCTAAGTGCTGCTTTATATGTGCTGTTGTAGGTCTTTGTTTATAACGTATTTCACGGGTTTGGAACTCGTGAGAGGTGAAACTGGGCAGAAAAGGATTTATTTAATGCTAAAATCCCAGCACATCATGCTCATTTAAATAAGGAGAACTAAAATGCAGAGCAACAAAAGGTGAATAAACTATAAATGAGCTATGAACTACTAACCAGCTGTTACATTCCATTTTAGAAGCAAAACAAATTAATGCAAAGGAGGGAAAAAAAAAAACCAAACACCTAAGGAGAAAAGAAAAGGAGTTTTGAAGCAGAACACATAAACAAGTAGTGCCAGGAGTAGAGCAGGAGGCTGGCACAGGCAAGGATTCAGGCACTAATTGTTTGGTAAGGCACACCCAGACATGGGGGGTGTGAGCATGGAGTGTTTTATCCTCATTCTCCCACTGAAGAAGTAAAAATGCTTTAGCCAGTGCTATGGAAAGAGATTGGAATTGGGTTTGATCAGCCTTCAGTGGGAAGGAAGCAAAGGCAATTAGAAAGCAACGAAGAGCCTGTCAATACACCTACAGAAGACTTTGCTGGGTGGAAAAATTATTCTGTGTAGTAAGTGATGTGTTTGGTTCACCAAATATCATCAACTTAGTAAGAAATTAGTTCATTTCATGCAATTACTGCAGATACATTCAGAATCATGTCTTAGGCTGATCCTGTTGGAGGAAAGCAAAGGGAACAGTGGGGGTTTGTATTTCAGGTCTGGTGAACAGTGAAGAAAATAATTTTTTTATTGAGTAAAAAATGTCTTTAGTATCCAATTAAATCCTTCCCTTTTGGAAAGGGAAAACAAAGAAGCCAGAGGATAATGGAGCTGTGAACAGTAAGTGTGATGAGTTGAAATAATCAGACATTGCTGGGAAAAAAAAACCAACTTTCTGAGATTATTAAAGTTTTGCACAAAGAACACAGGGTAGTCTAATTGAATCCCAGCCTTTTGTATGCATCACATGAAGTAAGTGTCCTGAAAAATAAATTACTGCTGAGTACTGTTTGACACTCTGCAATGTATTGAAAACTGGTTAAAGAATCATGAACAAAGCGATGGAGTCAGTTGATGAATCGGTTGGCCATTTGCATTTTATTAAGATTTATTAGTATATATGTTGTTTTAGGGCATCAGGCTGAAATGATAGATAAGTAAACTTGTGTACTTTGAAGATAATACTTAGTTTGAAGAGTTCAGAAAAAATGAACTCAATGTAGAAAATGAAGTTGAGGAACGGAAAAGGGAGTTACCCTTCATGGAAAGTGTTTTGTGTATAAAGAGGAAAAAAGGCAACTGGTAAATTAAAAAAATAGGGTAACAAGTGGTTATGTTGAGAAGGCACGTAGTGAATAACAAAAATTATGGTTATAATGTCATAACTTGGTTGTTTTCTGAAGAACTGAAAGTTGGGGTTGTCCCCTTGTTGCAAGTAAGTCAGATACTCCTTATACAAAGCAGGAATCACTGGCTGTGCCCAGGCAGCCAAAACCGCTGGAGCATCCCATCTCTGATATCACAATCCCAGGAAAGTCCACCACAGCCCTGAAATCTGCTGTACCATGTTCTCTTCCCCTGTCTCTCCAAGGTGCTCTGAAGGTTGGATTGGAATAGAAAATTGCTAACTGAGCCCTCCCCTAAAAAGCTTCAGCTCTTCACTTTTTGCATCAAGCTGAAAATGGTTCTTGTGTCAAGAAGTAAAAGCGAGCTAATATGAATTTTTCCTTGGAAGTGAGAGGGTGAAGGGTATGAGACACAAATAAAGTATTGAACAGAACTTAAAAGGCAAAACAACACTGCAGTGTCTTAATTGCATCCTATAAAAACATTTACATCAGTATGGTAGTTACCCTTTTGTCATTGTTTTTGCAGTCTCTGAGACATTATAGAGCAATCATTTAATTTCTATGTTTACTTTGAAATGAACTAATGCAGAGTGCTGGGTTTTCTGGTTTATGGCTTGCCTTATTGCTTCACTGTATTAAAATCCTCTCAAAGGTCTTTAACCAGCACAGATCTGTTGATAATTGAAATCTAAGAATCAGCTCTCTAAACAAAGGTCATGTATTTTTCTCTCCTATGCTAAAATAAATATTGATTAAGTACAATACATGGCAATAGAAAAGCTAAAGTGAAAGACTTTCTGGTTCTTTGATTCCCTTTTTCTGGTGAGTAAGAACATTTAGCAGTGTGCAGGAGTAGAGATTATGAGGCTCATGTGGAAGCAAAACCAGAACAGGAGTTACTTGCTCCACAAACCTTTCTGACTTGAAGTGAAATTATTTGCAAATCCCAAAATACCAAAACTTAATGGGCCAAGTTTCCTTGGTTTTAACAGAAGCTGATTTTTTTGGACTAATCTATGCACATCTCCTATTACAGTCTTAACAAATTCAGTTCTGCTTTCAAGAAGCTTTTAAAAACAGAATGATATCTCCTTTTCTTCTAGAGCTGAGTTTGGAGGGGCTTTCTGTGCTGTTCTTAAAGCCCCACTGGTTGTGGTTGACCCCTCAGATTTTCTACCCAGTGCAAAGTGCATGTCCTGCACCTATTTTCATTTTTGTCTTTACAACTGTAAAGGAACTTGTAGCAGAGTGCAATTTCATACAGACATCTGGCTGACTTTCTTCCCCTGTTTAAGCAGAAGCAAATATTCCTTCTGATTTTGGTGACAAGGTGCTGTGTGTGTAATTTGAGGACCAGTTCAGGACAGTAATTGCTACCGTGTGACATTTAGTGAATTGATGCCACCATTTGTCACATTTTCATGGATTTTGGAATTGTAGTGGATCACCAGTCACTGCTGATTATTGCCTTGCAGCGCAGAATTTTAAGAAGAAACAATGCAAAGATGAGGTTTTCATGCAAGAGCAAGCCCCGAGCTGCATTCAGTGGGATTCAAGGGAGGCTGATGAAGTGTTCTGGAGGAGTTTATTTCTGCCCATGATGAGCCGCTTAGTTGACTGAACAGGTGATTCAGTTCCTGACAGCTGTCAATCATGATGTTTGCTTCTGAACTTCTGTTTTGCCTCATTCATCTCAATCTCTGATTTTCTTTTCATTTTTTTTTCCCCTTCATCTCTGTACTCATTTCCATTCTGGTCTCTGTGTTGCCTCTTCCTTTTCCTTGGCAAACCTTTCATCGCTTTCCTGGAGTCCCCTCCACATGCAAAGATTAAAACAGGCTGCTGGTTTTAAATTCTAATTAAAAAAAAAAAAAAAAAAAAAAAGTACAGAATCTGCAGGAAAGATGTTACATTTTAAAATCTTTAAAAGGCAATATAAAGATGAGTAATGAACTTCCCTTTGTCTAGAATGACTGATATAAAATAGTGAGAGAGATATGGAAAATGGCTAGTCAAAAATCAAGATGAAAATGTCAGAATGAATATGTATATATCTGTCCAAACAAATCTTTAAATGTGCTTTGACCATCTCCTAAATTGAATTCCACTGATTTTTTTTTTCTAGGGGAAAAGAAAAACCCAGCAGGAGAGGGATGTCTTCTAAAGTTTCTCTGAATTTATCCTAAATTAAATTTTTTTTGTACACACAGAACCTGCTCCCCAGCTTATGAATAAAGTATTGTTTTTGTTGTATCCAGTAGTGAATTATGAATAGGAATGCCTAAAAAGTGGAAAGCTACAGTAGCTTCCAGACTATCGACTGAAATTAAAGATGTTTAATACTTCATTTCTTCTAGACTGACTCTCCAAGTACTGTAGTTGACTAACCTTGCAATTTTTAAAAAAGAATTAAAATTACATATGTGATGCTGTTTATTGAACTGGAAGTCAAACACATTGTGTGTGTAGATAGCACTGCTTAAATATTAAATACATTTTAAAACTGAAGTAAGGTTACTCCAGTGCTAGAGCACTGAAACCAGAAGACCTCGAGCCTGTCCTCAGATGTGCTCCAATTTTTGGATCTATTGTGTGCAGTTTGTCAGTGTTTGTGTCCCTGGCTCAGGAACTGAAGTAGCTAAAATTGATAAATTGTAATAAAGAACAGCATGCAAGTAATTATGTGTGCCTATGTTAACACTAATTTTTTTAGTAATACTTTGCTCATTATTCTGGATGAAATTCTCATGTTCTTGAAGGGATCTGGTCTTAAAACCTTTTAAGTCTGTCCATTTAAAGTCTGCCCACTTAATAATTTAAAGAGAAAAGACTGTCCTTTCTGTTGCTGCACACAGCAGATCAGGCAGAGTGTAGTTGCCCTGGATTTAATTGTGAAGTTCAGCAAAGTTTTTCGTACCTCAGAAATACTTGGCTTGGTTCTGATTTATAGAAGATGAAATTATCAGTCACACACACACACACACACACAAAACCTCCAAACGCTGTATTTGCTCAAAAATCAGGTTTGCAATTTAAAAATAATGTTTGAGTTCTGTTGTGAGCGTGACAATGTTTCAGAATTAATGGAAAGCTCTTGTGCCTGTGGAAGCTTTGAAATGGGAAAGGAGATTTTATCTCTTCTCCTATTCTGATGCTCTTGTGCTCCTCTGTGTCAGATCTGCAAATGTTTTGGATCCAGTACTGTGTGTTGCTAGGTGGCACAGATGATAAAAGATGAATTTTCCCTGTTCCTCTAAATGATTTTGTTTGTGGTTGATCCATGTGTAGTGATGACTCTTTTTTCTGGGGGTGGTGTGATGGTGGGGAGGAAGAGAGGTGCTAAATTCAGGTTTATAAACTGAATAATAAAAGATGTTCACACCTTCAAAAATGTAATCAAAATGGTAGTTTGGCCAAAAGTGTGGTAGTTTTGCAAGTTTTTCTAACATGTTTATTCAAGAGTAAAGGGAGCTTTTCCATCTCTGAGTGAAAATTGTCAAAACCAGGATGATGTACAACTGGGGCTGCTTTCCTGTACGTGGCTGTAGATGCTGGTTTTGCAGCACACAATGCTGTTTTCTGAAAGGACAGGCACAGGGATACCAAGGGTTGAAATGGATTTCTGGACTCTTGCAGTCCAACCCTGTGTTCAGCTAGATCAGTTTGCTCGGGGTGGAGTCTAGCCCAGCTTCCAATGGCTCCCAGGATGGAGATTCTACAACATATCTGGGCCAAATTCTGGTCCTTAACTGCCCAAATGATGCCTTATGTCTCATTGGAATTTCCAGTTGATGGAAATCTAAGATGGCAGGTGCCAGGACATCATGTGGAGGATAGATAAACATGCACTGGGGTGTTTCTTAGAAGTCCAGTTTATTCTGTGTGGTGTGTGACATTTCTTGCCAGAGCAATGAGGTAAATGCTTTGACATTCTGTGTTTTGCATCTACTCTTTTTTTTTTGGCTTCTTTGTTGGGGAGGGAAAGATTGGTTGGACTTTGGCTAAGCTGACCAGAAACATAATGTCCTGTTTATTCCTGAAGGCATGAGCAGGAATAAACAGGGGCTCAGGAGTCCTGGAGCAGGTCCTTAACACATGCCTGCAAAAATCTGGGTGTTCGAGTGATAGGATCCACTGATCATCAGTCCAAGGGATTTGTTGACTGCACTGTCTGTGACAGCCATCAATTGTCAGCTCAGATTGTGTTCCTGCTGTAGATGCTGCGTCCCCACAGGCTCATTTTTTAAGCCCAGACCATCTCTGTGCATGTGTTTATAGCAAGATCTTCATTTTTGCTAGCAATATGCACTGTGTGTTTTCACGAAACTGCATTTCCATAGTTCTCAAATCCTTGAGCTGTGGAGGAAACCTTTTTGCTCAATCTCATGCTTTAGGATGAAACATGTTAGTAAGGTAAGATCCATCTTACTTCCTCTTATATGCCTAACCTTTACACACCTAAATGTGAGCTCCACGTCTCTCAGGTTACAATCAATGGAGAGAAATAAATCACAGAAAGAGATTCAGCTTGATTAAATTAGGAACTGAAGATAAGTTAGAGTAATTGCTGTCTTAAGCCGTTTATTCCTTTCCATTGTCTGTAGGAAACTCCTGACAGATAAATGGGAGCTGGTTGCCTTAACCCGTGGAAACCTTACCTGAGGTGACTGAAATCCCACCTTCCTGTTATTGTAGCACACTTCATCTGTTCTGCTTGCTTAATTATGGATGCAGCTTTTAGCAGACAGCCGTTCTGTCTGTTTAATGTCACAAATTCAGTGCCCGAGACGCTTTGGAAAGAGCTTTTGGGGTGAGAGATGTGCTCCAATTTAAATGTTTGAATTTATTGTGATGTGACAGCTATGTTGTCTAACTAGGAATCAGGATTTTATGAGTTCTGAGAAGGATGCAGCATTGCATAAAGGCAACTGACAGCTTGTGCACGCTGCTCTGGAATTTCCAGACACAAAGAGTGTGCAAATGTTGACAAGATATAAAAATAAGTACTTGGGAAGTATTGTACTTTGTCTGGATAGTAATAAGACTGGTTTTAGCCAAGCTGTTTTCCCTGGTGGCCAGCACTCGAGTGTCTGGGACAACACCAGGTGACCTCTGAGGAGAAGATGTGGGGTTTTTTGTTTTGCTTGGTGCTTTGTGGGTTTTGCTCTTTTTTTTTTTTTTTTCTTTCTTCTTTTAGGCAGCTAAACCATGTGAACTGGTGGCATGAGCTGTCAGAAAAATCCTTCTTTGAAACATGGAGACTGACTAGTATTTTCAAGTTAGGAGTAAAGGAAGAAATAAAACTCAATGTAGAAGCCTGAATCTGTTACAAGTTTGTTGGCATGGCTTTTTTCACAATACTGTCAACTTAGTGGATTGATGGCATGGAAACTGTTTTGTCTAAGAAGTGAAAAATTAGATGACCACTTCTTCCTGAGAGGTAAAAAGAAGATGCACCTGACAATTTATGGGATAATTCCCTGCAAATGCTGGACTTGAACTGAATACTTGTACTTTGAGATTGGGGTAGAATTGTGTCAACACTCAATTGTTCAGGAGGATAGAGCTTCTTGCTTGTGGTTGGGATTTGATGTTTATTTTAGAGCTCTTCAAGAGCGTGATAGTATTTGGAAGATACTTTAACAGCAAGTGAGGCTGTCACATATACATGATAAAATGCATTTTATTATGTGCTTTTACAATTCACCAAATGGATAACCCTGTGCTAAGTGCAGAATTTATAGGTAGAAGAGCATTGGAAGGATATAGCTCAATATTCAGAAATATGCTGTCTATAAGAGGCAATGAAAACACGTCTCGGCACTTGGAATGGCATCCATTCATTCTCCATCACCAGCTATTGTGAAAGGAACTTCCAGTAAAACACTCCAGCGCTTTTTTTTTTTTTTAATATTAAACTGTAAGCCCCCTGAAAGTTTTTTGTAATTTTTTTTTTTTTTGAGTTTTTCATTCCGTCTCAAATAACTGACAAGTTTTGTCTTTCTTTCCCTCACGCATGTTTTCTTTCACCAAGATGGAAGTGTTGTGCTCTCAAAACGTTAACCTTTCCACCGTCCCTGGGAGATATCCATGCGTGAACACTGTCTCAGTCTTCAGGGATGTTATTCCCCTGGAGGTACAGGAGGATATTGTAAGAAGTTGGACTAAAGCTCTGGAGTCCTTTGCTGTAGAGCTCATGCTCAGGGAGGTGGATGATGCTGTTCTAGGCAGTGACAGGATTTTTGGGGCGAGTCAGGAAGTGCTGGTCGCATGAGAAATGTTTTGACTAGAAACAACTCCAATCAAACAGATCTCTAGGGGTATGACTGTCATGTTTCTGAACAAAGAGTGATCAAACAAAAGCTTACAGAGAGGTCTTGATTCAGTCCATGACAACACATCCTCTGACTTCACTGAGGTCGGATTACATTCTGAGAATCGAAAACCTGTCTAAAAATTCCTGCCTTTTATACATTTTTAAAAGTAAATTGTAATAATAAATGTGCTTCTGTCAGCATATCAATATAAATTAGAGATTAAAAAGATGAATAACTTTTCCATTGTACCTTCATATTTAACTGACTCCAGGATTTTTTGTTTATGTAATAAATGAGAAGTGTTGTCTGAAAGATTCAACTTGGAATCTTCGTAGTTAGCACTGTAAATTTTCCATACTGTCTTTAATACTGAAAGAAGAGTTCTAAAGTAATTTTAAGTATCATCAGAATTTTGTAATGTCCTTTAAACATCTTCAGTGACTTTTCCCTGCTTACAAAAAAAAAAAAAAAAAAAAAAAGAGAGAAATAGAGAGAGAGGAAGAAATAGCTTCTGCAAGAGAGCAAATGTCATGTACTCTGTTTAGGTGTAAGTGTTAAAAAGTCACCCAGGTAGAAGAGGCTTCTTTCTCCTCTTGATCTGCAAAAATAAATGTAAACATTCCAGCTGCAGGCTCTCTGAGTTAGGGTACCAACTGGTTAGACCTTCTCAAATAAAAGGATGCTGAAGCATACTGTCTTACAGTTATTCCATCCTGACTTTGAGTGATTCAAAGAAATACTTTTATTAAAATTCAAGTGTCATTTTTGTTGTTTAGCTTCTTTATTGGAACTTTTAAACTTAAGGTTCATGGCTGTGACTTCAAGTTGCTTTTGATTTATGTTTTAGTAAAATATGAATCCAATTCTGACTACATGTTTTCCAGATTAGTCTTAAGTTTATTGGGTTGATTTATTTTATTGAAAAGAAGTATGTAGTATTTTCAAACAAAAGAAATATCAGAGATGATTTTTTTATTTGCTAGCTGAGCAGAAGAAGAAAGCATAAACACATTATTCACATTATATTCACTCAGTTTTGTGAGCAGTTCTGGCTGGTGAAGGCTGTGGTAGAAGGTTGGTCCACTGTTCTTGGGGGGAAATGTTGAACTTTGGGATCACCTGAGTTACCTTTCCTGCCCCATAGAGTCATTAACATCCTTTGGGTGTTTTTTCATACAATCATGGAATGGTTGGGGTTGGAAGGGACCTTTAAAGATCATCCAGTTCTAACCCTCTAGCATGGGCAGGACACCTTTCACTAGACCAGGCTGCTCAGAGCCCCATCCAACCTGGCCCTGAACATTTCTAGAGATGTGGTGTTTCTAAGTTCTCTGGGCCACGCATTCCAGGGCCTCACCACTGTTGCAGGTAATTCCTTCTTAATAGCCAATATGACCTTGCCCTCTGTCACTTTGAAGCCATTTCCCCTTGTGCTATCACTCCATGCCCTTGCAAAAGTCCCTCTCCAGCTCTGTTGTATCCTCCTTTGGGAATATTTGCCTCTTTTCTGGAGTTCTTGGTTGTTTGTTTTAATTGTAACCAATGGAATCTTTCTCCTTCTGCTGCTAAGAAGAAAATGTTTACTTTTTTTCAGTGTTCCCATTTATCTCTTCAGCTCTTGCCTGGGGGGGTGTGTATGTGTATATTCTTTTGCTGATATGAATTATATTTTCTGTCTGGAGATCATAGGTTTTTTTGAAAGTGAAACAAAATGATTAAACTGAAGTCAACCATATTATTTGAAGCTGCTGTATGTGTTTATCCTCATAGTGCTTAATCCTTGACTTTGCCTCAGGCTACTAACCCTGGCTGGTTATTAATTCCTTGAAAATGCCCTGAGCCAACATTGCTGCTGTTATAACTTGTTTGGGGCTGAAATGAAGTTGATATTTTTCTTAGCTACAGCATCTTCTTGCTGTAATGTCACCGGATCAATTGGTTTCAGCAGTGCTGCTATTTCACCATGTGCCTCGAAAAATGTATTTCTTGTACAGCATCTGTTTAGACTTCTCATGTTAACGTTTAGTCTGGCAGGGATGTAACCTATTTTAATGAAGGGATGTCAGATCTTTTGGAAATACTCTCACTATACAGATCCTGAGTGGCCTATTATGAAGAAATCTGTGGTTTTATTTTATGAAACAAAACAAAACCCTTCGGCAGGATCGGAAACTTGGGCCATTACGGTGTGGGAAGAGGACAACTGTGAAATTGGGGTGAAATACAATATGGTTTGAAATGCTATAAACTTCCCTTTGTATACATTTTAGGGATTATTTCATAAACTCCATAAGAAATGTTGGCCTGACATGTATGTGACTGAGATATTCCTCTTCTGAACTTCCGAATGTGCAGCTGAGCTGCTTCTAGGCTGGAGCTTAGATTTTTCTGTTTTAATAGATGCCTTCTTATAAAAATCAAAACGCTGTAAAATCACAGATTGGCTTGAGGAGCAGCAGAACACCTTGGCAAGTTATCTCCTGGTAATCTCAGGGCCGTGCCTCCCTCATCAGCTGGCATGAGCTGAGTCAAAGCCGGTGTAGCACAGACAGTCTGTGCTGCCGGACGCCCAGCTGGGCTCTGGCTGCCTCAGCAGTGATGGGGACACGTCTGGAAGGAAGGATGAGTCTGAAGGATGAGTCTGAAGGATGTGGTGGTGCTGTGTGGAGCCTCGGCTCTTCCGCACCCGAAATGCAGTTGAAATGTTCTGGTAGATTCCACAAGTGTGTGGCTGTGTGCAAGCCCTGGCTGAGGAGGAGAAGGAGCAGGATGCATCTGCCAAAACCTCACCTCCCTGTGCTTTTGAACATCTACACTTGATTTTTCATGTTAAATATCTCTCTTTCTGAGGGTTCCCTGAGACACACTCTTGTTTTCTCTTGAATGACGTAAAACATCTTTTAAAATAGTAGTGGAAAATGAAAAACTCCCACCCTACTCCCTATTTCCCCCACTCTCAATTTTTCATAATGAAGGAAGTTAAGTCTCCAAGTTTCTATTTCAGAAATGAGTGACTTCAAAGACCGCTGGAGAAATCACATCCCAAACCACTTCTGCTACCTTCCAGGAAACCTTCCCAGAGGATATGTTGGAAGAAAAAAAAATCATTTGATTGAAAAAGAGCAACAGAAGGAGGTCATCCATTACCAAGAGTAGTATTTAGCAATCTGCTCCTCCCTGCTGAGGACAGAAGTCCAAAATACAGAATACTTTTAAGGTTCCTGGTGTGTCCAGCCTCCATAGCATCTTCCAGCTCTTGTTATAGACCAGGCAGATAAGGCTGTTTCTAATCCTTGTCTGGAGGACAATGCAGAATGTTACTTCAATGCATCTTTGTATCAATCTATAAGGAAGACTTCAGTACCTGAATAGTAAAATGACATCTTTTTAGTCCAAAATGTTACATTTATTCTGTTTCATTGACCTATTTGCATCACATCAGTGTAAAGCTTCCTCCCTTCTCATGGTGCCAGAAATGATTCACTTTACATTTAAATGGTAGAGTTAATCATTACAGATAATGAAAGCAAAGCTTCTGTGTGAAGAATGCTGAAATTCTGTGAATATTAAGGCACAAAGTTATTTTATGCAAGATTTCTGTCATGAATATAATATGAAATAATTTCATCCATGCTAAACAACTTCATTAACTATAAACTTGGTGAGATTTCAAGTGTCTCACCATTTTCCCTGGGATGACACTTCTGGGAGACAGACTTAGCAGGATGATGAGCAGAGGCAAGTGGTGGCCCCATGGCCTGGGAGTTCCAAGGCACCTAGTTTTGAGTCAGTGGTTATAAATTATACTTCTATGTTTGTTTTCAATGTAATATATATAATGTTTTTCCGTGATGATATAATAATTTACTGAAGTCAAAATGTGAGATGCATAACACTCGTGGCATGCAAAGCACTTCAGAAATTAAACAGAGACTTCCA
Source organism: Zosterops lateralis (assembly GCF_965231275.1). Lineage (NCBI taxonomy): Eukaryota > Metazoa > Chordata > Aves > Passeriformes > Zosteropidae > Zosterops > Zosterops lateralis. Next base: position 6,947,125 of record NC_139764.1, read on the forward strand.
GCTGCCTTTTCTCCAGGGAATGAAGCATGTCTCCTTTGGGAGCTGCATGAATTTTCCTTAGACCTGAGAAGTTACTGTGTTACATGGGAGGGGAAGAGAAGGGTCAGGGCTGGCTCTGTAATGCTTCCCAAAACTCCCTTTTGGAGCTGCTTCTGCCACTGCTGTTCTGCAACAGACCTTCTCTTTGGATGATGGTGATCCCAGAGCAAACAGCGCTGGATCGATGTCGTACAGTCTATAAAAGCAACAGAGAAACTGATTTAGAGAAGTGCTGGTTCTCATACATCAAAAGCTAGGAATTAAATGCTGGAGATGGAAGATGTTAAAGTAGGACAGATTTAGTTCCTGTGTTGAGCTTGGTTCTTTTGGCTGCACAGAGAAATCTGTGAAGATTTTGAACATTGAGCAGAACTGGGCTCGGCATCAAGACAAGTCTGGAGGTTGAATCGAATGTGGCTGATCTGGTTTCAGCAGAGTTCTGAGGTTCATCTCCCTGAAACGTGCAGCACAGGCTGCACATTAGCAAAGGGTTAAGAAGCACGAGTGCTTGATGAGAACAGCCAAAATTTTCGGAGCGCTTCTTGTGTTTTCAGAGGCGCATTAGCAGCGCCTTCTCTTTAGCTGGCGCAGGAGAAGGAAGGCGGGGAGCTCTTGGCAAGCCCACGGCTCATCCCGGCTTCACACACGACGGGACCAAATTCCGCCGGCGGCTGGGGCGGGGGCAGGCGCTGCATTAAAGATCTGCTAGTCAGGAGGAAAAAAAAAAACAACCCGCGAGTCACTTCAGTCCCATCCCCCCCGAGCCCGCAGTGCCCCTGTCCGTGCCCTTGCTTCACTCACAGCCCTGGAGGCACAATCTGGTTGTTTCAAGAGGAGTTCTGATCTGGAAAACAAGCCCCTTTTTTACTCGACGGAGCTGCCAAAGATTATTGAAAGCCGGTATCTGCTGACTCCAGTGACAATTTCTAATAAGTTCTCCATCACCAATTTCTATGGTGATGCGTGAACAAAAAAGAACATAGCTTGACTTTCAGCTCCGGAGCTATTTTTACAAGGCTGGCTCTTAAAGGCAAAAGAAAACATTTTCTTTCTAAACTGAGCGTATTTGACACTAAAGGTCAGTCAGAGATAATACGACCAGAACTCTGGTGTTTATGCACTCATTTGCTTATAGAGCAAATTAAACGATTTAATGACCTGATGACTTCCTCTTCTATCATCCCTAAATGAAATATAACCCTCTTCACCCCTTTGTGTGCCTCTCAGCCCATTTAAAGATCTTTTAAGGGTTTTTTTTTGTCCATGAAATCGGCACCTTCCATTACCCTTACCAGGTGCAGCAAGTGGAATTCCTGAAATGAGATTCAGGGGCGTTGTGTGACTGCTCCTGCCATTATGCAGATGGTAATTTCTTCCCATGCTAATTATTATCAAACAGCTAAGAGAAAGATTAAAAAGCACAGTGTTCCTGTGTTCCTCAACCTCTTTTTTCTTTTTTTTCTTTTTTTGCCCCCCATTATATTTTCTGAAAGAAAGGAAAAAAAAAATAATCCTTGAAACCAGTTAGTCAGGGAAATGCAGAGAACGAGTATCTGCTCAGAGCCTCACCTGAACCTGGCCCTCCTCTGAGGACAGGGAGGGAATGAGGGGGAGGGAGGGGTGTGGATGTTTTTATCAGAAGGTGCTTTTCTCACGGTGTCCAAGATAAAGGGACTGACATTCTTGCAGTGCTCTAATGGGGGTGGAAGAGTAACTGGATCCTGAATTAGGTGGTTCACTAATGTGCCTATTTTTTCCAGTCCACGTAGTTCTGCCCAGCGCCTCAGGCTTCTGGAATGGTGTTTTTATGCCACTTAAGGTCTTAGATTTGTACTTTTCAAATCAAAGAAGATGCAAGGCTTGTAATTTCTTCATCCTCACCCTGGGTTGTTTGTTTTTGTTTTTGTTATTTATTTATTTTTTTTTAATACTAAGTTCAGTCCAACTAATGGTTTTGATTTTTAGGATTTTTTGTTGTTGTTGTTGTTTGATTTATTTTTTTATTTTAATCGGCCTAATTGTGGCATTCTGTGATTAATTTTACTTGGATGGAAAATGTAGCACATAGTGTATTGAGATCCTGATTTTTTTTTTTTTTTTAAAATTTTTTTTTTTTTTTGGTCGAGTTTACAGTCTTTTTTCCAATGTGGGCTGTGGTTTCATTACAGTAAGTTCCTGCTTTGGATGCAGAGACTTACGTCAGATTCACCAGCTGCTGCTCTCTCAAAATAGGCAGTGTGCCAGTACCAAGGATTAGCTGGGTTACTGTTTGTCCCACCAGTTGTTTTTAAAATCTTTAACTGTGCAGAAACATCCCTGTATGCCATCCATGCAACTCAGTGCCTGATGCCTCCTGTTCCCACCCTCCTTTTAAATTTTCTTCCCCGGGTCATCTCTTTTGCTTGCATTTTTGCTATTCATTAACTTGATTTGGAAAACACTTTTGTCAGTATATTTGTGTTTTCTTACAAGCTAGCAAGCTTCCGTATAAATACCTTTCTTGTCTTAGGTGAAGGCTTTTTGGGAATGGGTTTCCTCTGTGTATCACAGTGGCCGCAGTGTTAGGATACTGTCATTGAAATGCTTATCACAGGGGTGAATGACTCTCTTCCTGATAACTCTGGAGGGGAGCACATCAGCAGTAAGCAATGCTCACCTAAACCACAGTTTACTCCACTCATGGAACAATTTTGTCAATAAAATTACCTCTATGCTGCAAGAGCCATGGCTCGGAGACCATGGCTTTGTGCGAGTTCTTCTCAGTCCATCAACTTCACTAATAAAGCCAAACTGAAATCCTAAACTGGTTCCTAAATTAAGCTCAGAGTTGAGCAGCAAGGCTGTATTCCAGCCGAGGCAGGAGGGATTTGCCTTGCAGGGCTTGCCTGCAGTACCAAGTGTGTGTATTTCCCTGGAGGAGCTGAGGCTGTGAGTGCAAACCCAGGGCTGAGCATCCGTGTGCCGGCGTTGGGAGCAGAGCTGCACCCCTGTTACTGCTGGTGCCCTATTTCTGTGCTCCCATGAGAGCCTCTTGGGACTTACCATGGCTTTCTTTCTCCTGAGATGCTTCTGTAGCCTTCAACTCCCCCCCTTGTCCAAGTTAATCGTGACAGTTTTGGAGCAGGCATGTCCTTTAGGGCAAATAGCAGGAAAGTTAACGGAGGACCATGAACACTTTGATGTACTTGCTGCTCCCTGAAAAGATGACAGGTTTTAGCCCAAGTTTAAAATAGAAATCTGAATTGTAGTTGAAGCCCAAGCCAGAGCAGCTAGTCTGGAGATACAGGGGTCTTTGTACTTGTACCAAAGGTGATGGTTTTGGGCCAAAACAAACGTAGGAGCTTTGGGGAACCAGGAGTTAAATGAAGAGAGACTGCAGGGCTGTTCCTGTGCTCCAGGGCAGCTGCTTCCTTCCAGGCTGTGGGATTTAACTTCATTAACCACACTAGGTCTATCAGAGTGTGTTTTAAGACCTACAGAAGTTTTATTCTCAAAAGGAGGAAAAGGATTTGGAGGCCTGTAAGATATGTGCTGTGAGCATAGAGAAGAGCTGTGTGGCAGGAGCAAGAGAGTAGCTTGTCTGGGGAAGAAGAGATGGCAGATTGAAGAGGATGTTTTCCCTCTTTGCCTCTAAAACCTTTCAAGACAGAAGGTGGGTCTTCACTCTCAAACCTTGTTGTTGTCCCCCTGCACTGGCTTTTACCAGGTAAGTAACTTGTGATGAGAAGTGTGTGGAGTGTGGCATTACATCCCTTTCAGTGTCCATCTTTGTCAGCAGCCATCCATGGAAGTGGGAAGCAGGAATATTTAGGCTGTTAGCATGTGTCCTGAGTGAATATGTATTGAAAAGCTTATGTTCACAACTCCCCTGGGCAACTGCAGCTTTCATCAGCTCTTCAGAGTGTCTGATGAGAGTGACCCAACTGCTACTGCACTGCTGCTCTGCCCAAGCCATGTTGTTTCTCTTTGAAGAGCTTGTCGTTTGCCTTGCCTTGCCATACTTGTCCCCAGCAAAGGACTCAGAAACATCACCAGGTGATATTTTAGGGGAGGACACTTATTGGCATTCATCCATCAGTTGTTTGATGGATGTGTCTTATCCAGAGGACTGTGCATCAGCTTCTGCTGGATTTAGGATCACCTGAGGAAGCCAAAGTGAAAATAATGGGAGAGGGGAAAAAAAAAGCACACTAATTCTAGTTTAATTAATTTTTGTGCAATTTTGAAAATGTAAATGAGAGTTAATAATGTGCACACACACATTTTCAGAAACCCACATAACTCTTTGAAACTGCAACTCCCAGGCCTGGGGGCACCATCGTGGTCCTTGGGTGCAGCTTGGCTCAGGCCACCCTGCACAGAATTCAGTGCTGTCCCATCAGGGAAGACACCAGATGCTGTCACTGGCTGCCTGGGAGGCTGAAAGACTTCAGCATCTTGTTACTGCTTGCAAAGATTATTTTTAAATCTCTACCTCTTTTTAATATCTATCAGTTTAAAAGTATCACCAGCATGTGCTGAGTGTAGGACTTCAAAATACTCCCTTCTCTTTTGCCTGCCTTTCTGTCCCATCATTTCTGTCTTTGTTTTCCATCTCCAGGACTACAACATGAGCTGAAAAGCTTGCTCTTATTAAAAATTTTATGAAATCTTCCTCATCCCTGGAAATGTTGAAGGTCAGGCTGGATGGGGCCCTGAGTAACGTGGCCAGGTGGAAGGTGTCCGTCCCCATGCCAGGAGGGTTGGAACAACCTAAATATGTCCTTTAGGGGACCTTCCAGCCCCAAACATTCCATGATCCCATGAAATGTGGTAGTTGCCAAGGTATTGAAAATTAATTAATTGGGGAATTCAGTGGAAAGGTCTTGCAGGTATTTTCCAACTTAAACAATTCTATAATTGTGTATGTCTGATTTGAATTTTTAAAAAATGTTTTCTTGTTATTACTTTCACAAGTAAAAAAGTTAACCTTGGCATGTCTCCACCAAACTCTCTTTGGTGGACTCTCTGCTAGTGCAGAAGCCAAAAGGTTCCAGTGCTGGTTTTTTGGTTTTAGGGTTTTTTTTTAAACTTCAGCAGTATCTCTGTTCTCATGGTAATGTGCCTGGGTTGCCAGCACTCTGAGTGACAGGAGGAAAAGGTGATGTCTTTGATGCTTTGACAGCTTGGACCTACTTAGCAAGCATCCTACCTAGAAGATATTCTTTCTTTATCAAGTGCCATGTTTCATTTTGTAAATGACATATAACTGTGTTGGCCCATGTCTCTGTGTTTTCCCTGGAGACAGAAAATACAAAATGGTTCAATTTTCTGGAAGCATTTCATTGTCCCATGCACTGATACTAAAGACTGTATAAATCAGGCCTTTTTAATTGTTGGCAAAGTGACATTGCTGTGCCACTAAAGGATGATCCTTGATGAGGGGAGAAAAATATGCTTTCTGACTTCCATGGATTGCCTTAAAAATCAACTTAAGGAAGTTAGAAAGAAGACAGTCAAAAACACTTTGCAGTGCAAGGAGTGAAATTTGATGGTCGCCTAAACTGTGGTAGCTTGATTGTGTTAGTTTTATGTTCAAGTGCCAGTTAACAGCGTGACTCCAGCAATATGGTTTCATTGATCCCCAAACCCTGTTTTGATTTGATTTAACTGTTGTCTGTGGTTGATAAGCCACGCTCTCGATGATTCAGTGAACAGTCGTAATGGCCCATCTTGTCTTTGTACCTTTTCATTCCTATTTCCCCATGCCATCTTCTAAGGCCCTGCGAGCACACAGGGGATCAGCAGCAGATTAAGTGGGTAACCAACTGTGGACTAGGAGCTGATCCAGCAAACCATTAACATGGGCCTTTTTCATTTACGTCACTTGTGTGCTCCTAGAGGTGAACATATGCTGTGGGGCTGTAGTGAATCAGCCTGCAAGAACATTCCTAAGTTAACATCAGGGCTGTCTCAGAGAGGAAAAAGGTGTTTTTTTCCTTAGCAGTGCTGATTCAGTGGTGTCCAGCAGAGCTTTTTGGAGACACTGCCTGAAAATTATTTTAGGTTTTGTTGCAGGAGAAAAAAAAAAATCTGGCCTATTTCATTGTAGATAAGAAAATGAGACTTAACATGAAATTTAGGAAGAGGTGCTTGTATCTGGCATGGACAAATACTGCTTTCTCCTTGGCTGAGATTTGCCAAATTGCTACATCCAAAGCTTAGAGGCTAATTAGAGAGTTTCCTGCTGTTTGTGGTTGGAGCCATGCTTCTTCTGCAAAGAGAAGTAAGACTGTCCAAAATGCTTACCTAGTCCTCAGCTGAATTAAATATTAAATAAAGTTTTATGTGTGAGCTGGTATAGAAAGGATTATTCAAGGCATAAAGATTAAAATTAAGTTCCTTCTCAAATATTTGTAGGCACCCAGACCACACATATCAAGGTGCCTGTAACGTTTCCACATTGTTACAGGTGGTAGTTTGCAAATATACCAAAACACAGGAGAATTACATGTTTAAAGTGAAATGTATTGGTTGGACCATTATTTGAAGGTAGTGTAGAAATAGAATAGAGGATGATCCCTCACAAGGTTAGGTATAATGGCTGCAGTCTTTGTCATTATCAGTTCAATACTGGGAAACTCTAGAACCCTAGAAAGTTAGGGTTATTTAGGAAAACCTTATTTTTATCCTGTATGCGAATTGTTTATGCTGGTGACTTAACTGCTTGAAAATAGTCCAGTTCTTCTTTCAAAACTGAGACTCTTAAAGACAAGACTTCAAGAATAGGAATACCAGCTTACACAGGGGCTCCTTTGCAACTTGCAAGAAAGAGAAGCATCAAATGGTATGAAGATACTACTCTGCATATAAAACCAATCCTAATATCAAGCTTGTATAGTTTATATAAAGATGACTTCCTAGCATGGTGGTGCCTTTGTATTCTTGATAAAAATAGCATTACTGTAGTGAGTCAATCTTACAAAGGGGATTGGAAGAAGAACCCAGGTGGATAGGTGGCGTTAGATTTTGGATTTCTTTTTGCCATTCAAGTTGATGATGGCAATTAATGCAGTCATCTTGATTTCTTTTTTTTTTTTCTTTTTTTTTTTTTTTTTCTTTTGCATTTAGTCACTCAGCGTAAAGCATGAAGCTCCCAATTGAAGCCTGCATGCAGCGGGTGATTGCTTCGTACTCTGCTGAATAAGGCTGTTTCTGAGCTGAGACTGCATCTAATCAGCACAGAGTGGGCTGACTTCACACCAGTTATTGAAAGCACATTTTCATAAGTCTTCTTACCCGATAAATATCCAGCCAGAATTCTCTTATATGTTGTAGTATGCCTGGCTATTGAGAAATGTTTAGCGATGCATGTATAATGCCAACCATACAAATACGGGTTTGTAATATTCCTTAGCATATGTGTTATGAATTCTTGCAGTTATCTCAGTCCTACAGTATATCTGTGCTGAGCAAACCGTGGCTGGGGGCCAAATCCATTTTACAGCTGTCCAAAACAGTCTTGTGACCAATCAATCAAGTTTACACTTATAAAATGCCCATAGTATAAGCACCTAAGGCACTGTGCATAATCCATATGAAAATAAATATGATATACTATCTCTGAATGGTGAAGTCAGGTGGAATTAGACATGTTCCTCTGAGGTTGTACTAGATAAAGGAAGCTGGTTCTGTAGGAGGAGACGATTAACACGTGGTACAAGTGCACACAACTTGTAAGGCCAGTCGCACTTCTGAGATGTGGATGGAAAATTGATTGAATGTCTGAAGGGAATGAAAGGGAACTGAATAAAAAGGTTTTATAAATGGGACATAGTCAGGCTGCTGAGGCTTCTGCAAATTGCTGTTTTAGCCTTGTGGAGAAGGCTCCTCCCTCACAAACACAACTCCATGAGCTTCAATTATTTCCAAAATTTACCTGCTGTTTGTAAAAGTGGGCAGCCCCAAGGTTTACTGGATTTTGCAATAAGAGCGTTGCAGATTGGTCAAGTGTGCATTTGGCAGTATTTTTCTTTAAAGAAAAGGAGATGACCTCCATGTCATGAGTGAGAAACTTATTTTTTTAAAAAATAGGGGCAAAACTCCTACAGTACATAGTATCTCTGGATGCTGCAGTTTGTTTAAGAACCAACAAGATGAAAAGCTTTACCTTGTTTAATGATCTGTGCCCTTCCCTGCAAGGATGATCTTGGCCAGAGGAGGTGGGACTGAAAGTCAGGTTCACAGGTAGCTCCTGATATCTGCCCCCAAGCATGAGCCTCAGCTCCAGGATCCTTCTTCCCACTTCCCAGGCCTCCCATTTTCCCAGTCTAACAGTCCCACGGGCAGAAGCACGTGTGATCCACCTCCTAGTTTTGTCTCGTGTCCATACCAGCTGCAGCCAGCAAGATTTGTGTTTGAGCATTCACAAGTTCAGTTTTGCTGCCCCCAATTATCTGCCACCCATTAGCTGTTACAACTTAAGTGACTTTATTTTCTTTCTTTTGCCAACAACAGCCCAGCACTCAGCTATTAGTAGGCTGCTGGTGCAGCTCCCAGCATCCCGTCCCCTCTGTGTGTGTCACAGCAGGAGCAATCCAAAGAAAGCGGCGGGGTTTTTTTTGAGAAGGGGTGAAATGGTTTTAGACAGGGTAGAATTTATTCTAATACATGAATCCAGTGTTTAAACGTGCAGCAGGTAGGCAAAATTGCTTCCCGTTCTGCTAATCCTTTGCTGGATAATTTACAGCCTTCTGGAACTTCATTTCATAGTCTTTTCAGCTTTTGTTGATAAAGATGCAAAAAAGACAGACACGTACAAAAGGACTGTATATAGCGTATAATTCATTTTGTGGAGCTGGGACATCTAGCTGAATGTGCCATTGATTTACCCTGGCACTAATTCTTAGTGAGTAGCTCATTTTGAAAGTAGCTACAAGTTGGCATATTTGCAGGAGCATTGAATTCTGGCATGCAGTCACTGTTGTATTAAAAACATGATGTGCAGTGAGTCTGGAGAGCCTTTGAAAGTGAGATCTCAATAGAAGCTATGAGTTGTATTGTTGCTCTCAGTGCATACAGCATAAAAACACCCCAGAAAGAGTAAGCTATGTGTGTTACCAACAGTGTGCAGTTTAGGAAATGGATTTTTCTTCCAAAATGTGTCAGTGATGGTGCGTTTATTAAAAAATGGTTCTCAAAGCCACTTTAAAGTCCATATGGTATCTGTTATGATTGGCTTAATAACAATAGCATAATTATGTGTATTATATCCTTATAGGATTGAATGTGCAACAAACATTGCTTGTGAGCAGCAAGTTTTTATGAGATGACAGCTGTTTTAGAACCAAAATTATAGCTTATTTATTGTGTGTATGCATTCGAGCTGGGCAAAAAATAGAGAAAGAATGAAATCTGCTAAAGGACTATTTATCACTAAGTGTTATTTTGCAATAAAAAAGCTGGTTGCATTCTAAATGAACAATAAGAATGGGTTGGTTGGAAATAACATATTTCTGTAAAATAAGATGTTTCAAAAGGATGCAGAATGTACCAACTATCAAGGTTTTTTCCCCTTTCCTTGGATGAGAAAGGGGACCTCCTTCAGAACTGGGTAACTTTGCTTGGTACTGGAAAGTTGTAGTGAAAAAGATGAGGGATGAGTAATCATCCCTTTTGTACAGCAAGGATGGGCATGGCCTGTGGGGGAACAGAGGGGAGAAAAGGGAGGAGCTGTTGAAGGTTCATATTTTTAGTGGATCTTGTAATGGAAAATCTGTGTGCTCAGGTTTGGCAGGGCCAGTGCTGGCCTGCAGACTTGTACTGTTACCCCAAGCATTACGTACCAGAGTGAATTGAGTTGAAAGCATTGGTTGCAAGGAGGTTAACTCTAGACTAGGGTTCTCTTTTCCCCATTTTCCTTGCTTTTTCCAAAGGTCTGCCTGTCCGAAGGAGTGGCAAGTAAAGTACCACTGAAAAATGTGAGGTACCCCAAGCCTTTCACACTTTGTAATCACTATATATGAAATAATGGTCAGGGCTTTAGATAAGTTGGAAAAAACAAAAATCCCTTGTGGAAATGAGTATTTTAATTGAAAGTTAGTTTTCTATTGCTATTTACTTGTCAGGGAAATGTGTGTCAGTTACAGGTTTTAGGAACTTGTTGAGGGTAACACAAAATCCAGAATTTTTCCCTTGCACATTGTTATTTGCAGAGAATGTCACCTTCTCAGGGAATTTAGGAAATGCAAGGTGGGAACTTGTAAAGCTGCACTGAGGAGGCTGTGGGGGAGGAGTTCAGGTGGGTGTCTTCATTCCCGCAGATGAGCCAGAGTGTGGTTTCCAAGAAGGGAAGAAAAGGTACATGCAGTACAAATGAACAGACGTTTCATAACGAGGCTTACAAAGCATTAAAATTCAGGCACAGCTTCTGTACGAACACAAAGCAAGGCTCTTGCATATACAGAAAGAAGCTCTCGTTCTGTGTGAACAATCTTGGCACAAAGGGAGTTTGCAAAACATTACAAGGTTGTTAAAAAAGTGGTTCCCCGGCATAAATGAATGTAAAATTTCTGGTGTGTGCTGTGAGTGAGTGAGTGTGTTCCACTGGTTGAGTCTCACTGAGATTTAAAGCTGGGAGTAAGAGTGACAGCTCAGCTTTACCCTGCGGTGATACTGTGACAACATCACTGGACAAATTCCCTGTAACAACACAGGAGAAAGGGTGATCAGAAATAAACTAGGCTATGAAGAGCAACTTCAGCGATTCCTAAAATCCTGAGAGCCCTGAGACAAAAAACAACAGTGGACAGAAACTGTGTGTAATCCCTGCTTAGGCTGTGGATCTCATCGCTGCAGGTGTCTGTGCCTGAAGGGGCTGTTGCCTAGAAGGTTGCTGGATTGTGTGTTATAAATGAAACAAGATGGGGCTGATGGAGAAAAGGAGAATTCAGGAAACAGCAAGGCGTTGAGTTGCTTGGAGGTCTCACTGCTGAGGATCAGAGCTCAGGGGCTGGGCTCGGGCTGCATCTACCTCTGGATTTTTCCAAATTGCAACTCTCAAAGATGGGGAGCTTGGTTTCAAGTTTTTCTGAGAGCTGCAGCCATGGCAAGGAAAGGGCTGTAGATGATGGGGTGTGTGGCCCCATCACAGGCAGAGGTGTTGCAGAAAAGCCTTCCCAGAGCTGCTTCCCGGCTCTGCTGCTGCTTGGCACCCGGGATCCCGGGGGACTGCACAGGAGCCAGCAAATCCTCCGGAGTCTCCAGCTGTGCTGCACTGCTGGTGCCTTCCCAGCATAAAAACAAGTCTGCTTGGAAAGCCAGTGGCGGAGAGTTCGTGTGCTCTGACAATTGACATGGGCAGGAGAGAGATCTCTCTTCTGTAGGGCAGGGATTTTCCAGATGGCCTTGTGGAAAGAAGTACTGTGTGATGGTTTCCTTTGAAAACGCTTTGCAAACTCAGAATTGTTCCCTGCTGTGTAACAAAACAAAACAAAACAAAGGAAAACAGCTTTAGGGTGGTTTTTTTCTTATTTGTTTGTGTTCCCCCCCCCCCCCAATTTTCAGGTTCATTTTAGACAAAGAGTTATGCCAGATCCTTTGAATGGCGAATACTGGCAGTTTGGATCATATCTCTTTTGTGATAGAAATTATTCTCAACGGTGTGAAACAGTGATGTTAGGTATTTATGCTGTGATAGTTGTGTTTAAGTAGCTGTAAATTGTGTAGCTCTTGTTAATATCTCTGAAAAAAAAAAGCCAAATAAAATGCAGTAGTTTTATGGTCTTGGGTTTTATTCTGTGGCTCCATAATTTTTTTACCAGAGCTATTAAATGGTTGTTGGGCTCATAATTTGATGGAAATACTTTGTAAAATAGTAAGCAAGTTATTCAGTTTTGTCGGTTGTCTCTGATGTGATTTAAAGCAGTAAAAATTTTTTAAAAATTGCAGTTTCCCAGAGCTTATTACCTAATGCACTGAAAAACAGATGGAAAGAAATTATACATTTATAATGGCTGATCCTATTGGGACCCGGCTGCAAGATCTTTAAAATGTGTGAACCTAAGTATAATAGAATAGAATTTCGAGGCACAAATACTCATTCCAATGTTGGCTTTTGTTTGGAAACTATTCTCCTGAACTCCACAGTGCCTCGCACAGAAATTCAACAGATTAGGTTATGTTAGACGGGAAAGGTGTTTATTTCTTTTCTTTAACAGTCATGTCAACAGGTTTTCCAGCGGTCTGAAAGCTTGTTTGCAACTTAAAGGACTGCTGGACTGCTTTTCCTTTAAGAGAAAGTTGTGAGATCAAATGCTAAGTTCTGATGGAAAAAGAGTTGTAGCTGATGGGAAATTTTTGCTTCTAGGGGAAAACCCCAAGACTCTCTTAGCACGACATGTTTGGATCTTAAACAGCTTCCTAGTTATGATTTCTGCTAGCATAAGCTTGTATTAAAAAAAATAAAAATTATATATATATATATATGTATATCTAGAAAAAAATGTTACACTGAAACTAAAAAGTAAGACGTTTTTTCTTTTTCCAGAAATGAGTTGCAGAAACTTGTGACTGTCTTTTGGCTTTTTTCCACTTCAGAACATGAAGGGATTTAGATGTGGGATATTTGGCATAAGAGAAAATATAATTCCAGCTGAATTCTAGTCTCTGCAAAGCAGTCAGATAAAAGAGGGCAATTTTGATTTTAAGTTTTTTAAAGTTCAGACCTTGTAAGGATGCATGTTAAAAAGCCTCATAGAAGCATTTGCTAGTTGGGTGTTATAATGAGATTTGAGGCAATAAATTGTGTTACTTAGAGAAGTTTTGGATTCTAAGCAAAATAATACATTTCCAAGGTGATGGGACAGCTTTGCTGGATTCTACCAAATTTAGTTCATATTTGTGTTATTATTTGTGGTACTTTTTTCTGTCCTGAGTTTCCAATTTAGAAGGTTCTCCAAGACATTGTATATGTGGTTACTGCACTGTTGCTGTTTGTCTTTCCCTTGCTCGAAGCGGGTGTTTGGGAGTGAACAAGCCATCTGTTGTGATGAATCTATTGAAGAATTAATTTAGGAAACAGTCAGTCTTCCAGAGTTATTTTTAATTATGGAAATGACTCAAGAAGGAAGAAAAATATTGCTGATTGCATCTGTCCCAAATGTTGTAGGTGTGTAATGGCATTCATTAGGATGATACAGGTCTTGCTAGGGTTTCCACTTCAGCTGGAAGATTTCCCTTCACTTAACTGGACACGAAATCTACTATGAGTGAACACTTAGAACTCTCTTTCACTTTCTTGGCACAGTCATCTGCAAACTCTGTGGTGGTGGAAATGGGCTGAAATGGACGGTGTGCCACAGCGACCCTTTATGCCAACAGGAAAGGACATGCGGTGGCATCAGAAGAGATATGTTGAAAAAACCAGTGTTCAATCTGTAATAAGAGACCCTTGCACCAAGCTAGGATAATTTCAAAAGTGTTGCAGTATTTTTCCCTCTTTGATTTGTAAGTCCCAGACATTGCAGTGTTAAGTGTATGTTATAGAAATTGCACTGGAATCAGGAATCAGTTTTCAGGTGAATATTCTGGTACCAAAGCTTGTCTCCTCTTAAATCGGGGAGTGTGCCATGAAGACTTTTGGTAGAACATATGGAATGATGTTGCTGTGGTATACTACACATACCAGAAGGGATTTGCACTGAAATGCTGGTAACCACGAAGAGCAAAGAATTTTCTTTTCCTGATTTCCAGTATCAGAGATGCTCTAACATGGATTAGACCATCCATCCAGGGAGAAGAGCCTGCTTGACACAATACAGGCTAAATATTGCTTTGGGATCAAACCAACACATTTCTTGCTTCCAAGAAAAAAAAATTAAAAAAACCCCTGAAATATATATTTCAAATATATAAAATTATATATTTTTTCAATATATTGAAAAAAAGAGTACAGTATAGAATTACCTGCTTTGCTTTGCTTACTTTCAGGTGAATGCCAAAAGTAAAAGTTCAACAACTTTGGTCAACCGTTTAATGATTAGAACCATCAGTCCAGTTGAAATAGCATGCTTTTTTTTTTTTTTTTTTTTTTTTTTTTTTTTTTTTTTTTTAATCTAACCTGTTCAGGCTAGTAAGGAGCTTGAAAATAAAACAACATCAGAATCTTAATGTTGCAGACAAACACCTACATGTTCCCACTGAGCAATTCTGCTGCTTAAATATTCTTTGCTCTCCCGGTTCTGTATCTGCCTGTAGTCTTCAGGACGATTCCTTGGAGATCAAGGAGTCAGGCCAACCAACACAAATATAGAAGTGTTGACAACAGAGAAGAAATCTGCCTCTTTGCAATCTGAATCTTGGGTTTGTCTGAGTTTCAGTGTTGTGCAAAAGGCTGGAGGATGGGGCTCTGAGCACTGGGCTGAGTTGCTCATTTTCCTGAAGAGAACATTAATGTTAAAGTCCAAAATCATAACTTAAACTGGAACACTCCTTTTGTAATTCTTATTTACTTATTGCTGGTTGATTAGACTTTGTATTGCTTTGTTTATATTGCTTTAACTCACAAGACTAATTTTAATTATTAACGTGTTTCTTTCTATTTCTTATTGGTTCATTTGGTGATTGGGAATATTTTTGATTGAAAAAAGGTGTAGATGCAATTAATAGAAAAAGATTTTTTAAACTGTGTTCATTACGTTGACTTCGTCAGAGAGGTTGATAGGTCTGAAATTTTGGGGCAAAACAAATCATCATAGTCTTTTTTCAAAAGATTAAACAAAGAGTTTTGGTTTTGTATTTAATATACTCAAAATAAATTGCTAATTGATGGCATCAGCTATTAATGAAGAAGGGTTGCACGGATTAAAGTATATTTATAATATTAATATTTTTATTGAAATATCCCTCTCTTCATATGCTATTATGCAAGTTTCATGTCTAAAATGGAGCATAAATATTCAAGTAAAGTTCTTTAATATGTTAAAATTCTACATACGTGAAAGTCTTACCTCATACTTGTCAGATGAAATTTGTCTCCTGCAATAGGAAAATAACAGTTTTCTTAATTAAATCTTAATTAAGTCACATTTTTCTATTCAAGTTCATTTGTTCTCATTTTGCCATCAGTTAAAGAAGAGGTTGTAGAGACAACTTTCATACCTGTATGTCAGGCTGATCAGGTCAAAAAGCTGTGATTAATAAAGTCTTTTTGTTATAAATATATTCC
This sequence comes from Zosterops lateralis, assembly GCF_965231275.1. Lineage (NCBI taxonomy): Eukaryota > Metazoa > Chordata > Aves > Passeriformes > Zosteropidae > Zosterops > Zosterops lateralis. The sequence goes on from NC_139764.1 coordinate 6,962,369, forward strand.
AGACAATTCCATCTATTTTGTTCTCATCAGAATCAAATTATAGCAAATACTTGCTTTACCCAAGATTCTCTGTTCCCCAAGAGCCCTTCAGCATTACTTGTAGCACTACCTGGAAATACTAATGAACTTAAAAGTACCAAAAGAATTTAAGCTGATTACATTTAGTGCCTTTTTTCTTCTGAAGGTGTCTCAGGCTCACTTGTCTTTCCTTAAGTGGAGCATTTCTGGAGGTTTTTCCATTTGCACACTTTGCATGTGATGCCTTCCAGGATAAGGCCTGTTACCATTGACAGTTTGCAAATTAGAAAAGAAAGAGGAAACTCTTATGTCAAAACTGAAGATGGAAAAGATGTGAAAATATCTTCAATGTAATTGCTGTAAGGCACATAGCAAAAAAATCTATTGAGGGAATGTCAGTGATGAGCTCATTTCTGTGGAATTTTGGGCAGGGATATACAAAATGCTGTGTTGCTCCCCTGCCTCTCTCAACTAGAGAGATTGATGCTACAGCAAACCTTCTTGTTGGAAACGTAAAGATTTTGTCTTAAGATAAACATTTCCCAAACTTTGTGAAGAACGAAAAGGGTGAATTACTAATGGCGTGTAAATGGTTGGTGTGCAAAGTGGCAGATGTAATGGCATTATGTTGAACACAGCTTGAGAAAGCTGAGGACTGTAAGCATTTTACGTTCTGAATAAGTTATTAAGAAGTGTAATAAAAAAATAAAACTTCCAACACCTGCATAAATAGAGCCAGTGCCAGGTTGGAAGTATGCAGGAGCCAGACTTGCTGTGCAATGAGTACAAGGCACGTGAAACTTGTTGCCAAATGGTGTTGCAGTTGCCTGTGGTTTAAAGAGGCTCATGAGTTCATGGATGAGAAAGTCACTGGGGATTATTTAGAAACTAAAGGCAACTGAAAGCATGTGGAGTATTAAGTGGAGTAACTGTATTTGGGAATATTGTGCTTGATTATCCTGTTCTTGGTTATCTCTTCACGCCTCTGTTAGGGGTCGGATCTCAGGCCTGGTGGGTCTTTGCTTTGAAGGAATACTGCAGTTCCTGTGGTCTTTCCTTCCAGAACAGGAAAGGTCAGTTAGGAAAACAAAGCAGCAAATGGCAGAAAACACAGTCTGTGAGAAAAACCCTGTGGTGGTATGTGGGAAGAAGTCAGTAGACCAGTCACGTATCCATCACGTCTGGCTGTTGTCTCTTCCTCTCTGCAGGACAAGGCTGAGTTTCAACAAGAAGACAAAGAAATGCTGGGAGGAAGATGAGGGCATAGGCTCTGAGTTTGTGCTCTTAGGGTTGCTTAGAAGAAATTACAGTCTGTTTCCTATCCTGTGCTGTGGCTGGTATGAAAGGCACAGGTGGGAACATCTGGAGGGGAGATCTCCATGCTTGGTTTTACTTGGAGACTTGCATTCCCTGCTCCAGTTACATGCTCCTGAGTTCCTGCATTACTGCTCTCCATGCCCTGTGCCAGCATCAGCACTTTCCCTGGGCTTGGGCCTTCTCTGCTCCATTCCCAGGCTGGTGTATGGAAAGGGGAGGAGCAAGTGCTTCTCCTGAGGGCAGGATCTTTCACGTCTTGATCTGCTGCTTCTGTATGAAGTGGCAGCCTGTCTTTTTTAGCTGAGATTAGCGGGCACGAGCTTGTCAGAAGGAGCATTCATTTCCTGGAAGCAGGACGTGGAAAAGGCAGTTGCAGGGGACAGGTTAAAACACAATCCAGTAAGAAATTGTATGGAAAAAGCAACGTGGACTTCAAACTCTCCATGAGCCTCCATATAACTGTCAAACAAGCCTTGCTGAAAGGTACAGAATATGCGTACTGGATCATCCTTTGGGAATAAGTGGCACATGGAGCCTCATTTTTACTTCATTCAGTTGCTTCATTATACTGGCCCTTTGTTTTTGGAGGACCTGAATTTGTAGAGGTGGAATAGGTATCGATTTTCTTTCCTCTCTTCTTGAAAGAATAGGCTTTTGGAGCTTTTTATTTTTCAGTTTCTGAGACTGTAAATCAGAGAAGTGTTGTATGGAACTGGAAGCACGGAGGCCCTTAACTTCTATTTGTCCAGCCATTGGAGTATTGAAACAGTATGAAAAATCCTATCAAAAAATTGCAAAGTTTTGCAGTTCTGGGCCACTGTGACCTTGAGGCAGCACTTGGCAAGGATGAAAATGTCATCTGCTTTGTCCCTAGATGCTGTCACAGGGGTGTCTCTTCCCGGTGGAGGAGCAGGCAATATGGTTGCACTTGAAGGCTGTGATTCTCTTCATCGTAAGCAATAGTTTTTGAGTGGGTTTTTTCCACCGTCTGTTAGGACCGTGGAGTTGTTTAGCCCTCTAGTTAGTGGCAGAGGCAGCAGCGACACTCAGTCTGACACAGGCAATTAAGTAGTATATTTTCAGGATTGGAAAGGCAAGGCTGCTTTAGAAAGAAAAATCGGAGGAGAATTATGATTGCCCGTGAAGCCTGGATAACACTTGTAATATTTAAGATATATATACTTGGACAATGGCTTGCATTGCAATGATTTAGGAATTGATATGTGGAGGCAGGGTTGTAATACTTTATGTTTTTAATTACAACTGATAGCACTGAAGCCAACAGCAAAAAAAATAGTGTGATGGAAAGCCAGCTAATTAGGGTCTTAAACCCAACCTCAGCCCTCTCTAGAGGCAGTGTTATTAACAATATTTCCATCGTTGCAGAGTGTGGATTGAGTTTTAGTCCATAATAAAAGATGCTGAAAGAGATCTCCTAGAGTTATCTGTGTGAATAATCATCCTCAGTGGCTGTGAAAGTATGGGGGAATATCTGTTTATACAAGTTGCACATTCTCTGGCAATCAGTGTTCACTCCTTTTAATTAGAATTTAAGATTGACTGGCATATTTTCCATATCGTATGTTGGAGTGTAGAAGACTCTTCACTAGTTATGTGTGTAAGTTGCACTCTTAATTTCTGTCAAATTTCTGAACTTCACTTTGGATAATCCTGAGGTATCCTCAAAAAAGTTCCACTGACTGTGATGGGACTTAGCTGGTAACTCATATAGCAGCTCTTAAATAACGAGTCACTGAAGTTAATTGATTCTTTGAGTACCCGAGCTGATTTCCACTGCCTTACTTCAAGTATGTACATTATGTTAATGACGAGAATCTTTAAATACTTCTAAATAACAGGCTTTTGACCACTGTTGGGCATAGCTTCTGGAATAAATCCTTCAGTGCAATTCAGTACTCCAGGTGTAGAAGAAGGGAGAAGTACCTGCCTTGGAGCAAGAAGATTTTCTCTCCTTGTCAAAGGAGAAAAGCAAAGATACAAATGAAAAATAACAAAACAAACCAAGCAACATATGCAGTGTCATCTCCTTGGAAGGCTGACATGGCTGCTAAGATATAAAGATACTTGCAAATTCTTAGAAATTACATTCCTTTTGGAATTGCTTGGGAGGATATTAGCATAGGATTGTTTTTTTGGTGAAGCAACCCAAAGAAATGCTCCTTCACTGTATCTCCATCTAAATAGAAAAACCCCACAAAACCACCAAGAGCCGCTATTTTGGCCCAGAATTTTTTTTCTTTCTGGAAAACTGGGCGTAGCCTGAGCATCTCTTCCTTCGGCTGACGGTCAACCAGCAGGTTTTCCACCGGCAGGGAAGAGGCTGTTGTGACAGTATTAAGAGAAATGGTCCTTGACCTTCTAAGCCTCTCAGAGGCTGTGGTTTAGAAATTCATAGCCTTTAAAGTCGTGCTTTTTGAGAGTCAAGATATCAGCCAGGAATTCAGCTAATGCTTTCTATTATCTGTGGTTTTGTGCTTAAAGCACTGTGTTTAGTTAATGTTTTGCTATTTCTTCCCAGTTATTTAACCTTTGTTTAAAACGACTTGAGGTTGTTTCATTGCTGTTGCCTGATGCAAGTGGCATCTTTTTGTGTCTCTTAAACGGGCAATGATGGTGTGCTTCAAGTGCTCCAAAGGGTTTCCCCTTTTTAATGCTGTAAAACAGGAACAGCAACAACAAAAATAACTACAGTTGAACTTCTAAAGCTGCTTTTTTTTTTTTTTTTTTTTTTTTTTTTTTTTTTTTTTTTTTTTTTTTTTTTTTTTTCCCAGCAGTCCTGGCACTCGGGTGAAAACAATCAATGTTTGTTCTTTCTTCTGTTCTGTTAGATTTGACTAAACCTGGTGCTTTTTGGTGCAGGTGGAGCTGAAGGCTGGGTGAATCTCTTACTGAGAACATTTTTACGGATGGCTTGTTACTCCTTACGGCTCTTCGTGGCTCTGAGCATTGTTGGTTTTTCTGAGGCCAGGATACTTTGGGATTACCGTGTTTTGCTATGTAGAATCAATAAAATTTAGGAGAAAACAGGATGAATAAGTGAGTTTGCCGATATTTTGTCTTTTTAGTTTTGAGATGCTCTGATCACCTTTCCCACATCCTGATGGGCAGCATGCAAACCATATCAAGGGAACAATTCCCATTAGATAGTGGGGCTGAGGAAGGACTAAACTTTATAAAGGAATGGCTCAGGTTTGCCTGCATGGAGAAAACAAGCCAGGTGGTGTGTGAACATGACTTTTGTACTGTCCGTCGTGCCGAGGTTGGTGGGTGAGGGTTGGCACTGCAGGAGAGCAGGAGTTCGTGCATGCAGTTCTGTGACTCACCTGTCAGCAGCTGGAAAGCTGTGCTGAGAGTTGTGCCAAATGTCAAAACGCCGAGTTTTCCACTCTGGGTAAGCTGTTCCCAATCCGTCTCGTTTTTCTCACAAGTGGCATTTTATGGAGAGTATCCCAACAATTTTATTTCTGAACAGATAAGGGGGAAAATCTCTTTTTTCTCCTCATTGTGGAGAAAATAGCTGGTTTATGTCCACCCACATGAAGTAAAAGTACTTTGGTGCATTTGAACTGAGCCTCCTGAGCACTTCCTTTTCAAGACAGTCAGTTTCTCCCATAATCCTAATTTGTAAGCTCCTCTTAGTAAGACCTGCCCATGTTTTACTTCAGAAGAGCTTCTGGGCCCATGAGTATCCAAGTTCTACTGACATCCAGATGTGCTGTGGCATCTGGAGGTAGTTTAGAGTGGCTGAAGAGACGATATTCCTTCCTGGGGCTAAACTGTGCACATGCCATTTTCTGCAGGGCTTGATCTGCGCTCTTAAGTGCTCTGTATTTTCTCTACCCTCCTATTTAAGGAACTGTTAGATGGGATTATTTTTCAAATATAACTGCACAGTCTCTGCTTTCCAGATGATGTATTAGGGTGTTCAACTTCTAGTTTAAACATCAGTTAAAAGCTGAACCTCACAGAGGTTCAGAGCCCAACTTCACCCCGAGGAGTTCCTGTAGAGCAGGTGGCAGGACTCTGGCAGGTTAATTTATGTAGTGGAGCCTCCAGTTCTGTCGTTAATTCTGGTTTGTACTCTCTCCTTCTGTGGCTGGAACCTAGAAGTTGCCATCGGCATTCCATCCTGAAAATATGGGATAAAAATCAAGACAAATGGTCGTGAGTAAAAAAAACTTGGGAGTTTAATCTAAAAGTTAGGTTTCAGTTAATGGCAGGAGGAGGGTTGTGGTTTGATCTACACCAGTGGAAATGTAATTTCAATATGGGATTTTGCAGCTTTATTTGTTGTTAATTGCACAAACAAATACAAGAAAGGATGGGGAGAGTAAAGTTAATTTGAGAACAGATAACTCTTCTGAGACAAATCTTGAGTCTTGCTGAAACAGGGACGTTAAAATGGTACTCACTGGGCACTAAATTTAACTCTTCCAGTATTTCTTTCCTGTAGGCTGATTAAATTGTCCAGTCTCAAGGGAAGCAAGGGTTTTTTTCCACACTGTGGTAATGCTTGGTATTCAATATCCAATTTAGGTTTTTTGTTTAATAATTCAATATTCGTGATGAGTCTTGGTAAGTGAAACTTTTTGCTTATACATCTGACTTGTTGAAAAATGCTTTAATATCTGATCTTAAGAGTGTTCATATACATTTATGTCTTACATACTTGTTTTTCAATAAGTAGTATGATTCCAGTACACATCTCTGTTTGCAGTTTCATAATTATATTGCCAGCGTTTATCAGACTCCATAGGACAAATTTTAAATGATCAATGTGGTGTCCAGTAAAATATTTCTAAGAGCTTTGATTTTGATAGGAAAAGCTTACCATAATGCATAGGGAAAGATAATGGCTATTCTTCAATCAGCTACTCCCTAGTCTCCTGTGACCTTTTAACTCCCAGGTTGTCAGATAAGGTTTTCCAGTTAGCAGCTGCATTCCCTCTCAAGAGAAAGCCCTGATAAATTAATATGAATATGTTTTTTTCTTGACTTACCCAAGAGTGTCTTGAGGTGTCCTTATTGAAGGATGACTCTGAAAGACAGAAAATAAGGGAAGTTTCAGGCAATATTTATTGGGGTAATTAAAAACCAGAGTTGCTTTCTCAAACCTGCATGCTGCTTGAATGAAACCTGCATTAGGCACTTACATCTCATAGCTGCTTGTTTACATATTTGCCTTCTTTCTAATTTAAGTCCCTTTAATCCGGTTACTGGAAGCTGGATGCTCTGAAACTGAAAGGCGAAATGTCATCTCACTCAGGAAAGCAGCAAGGGAGGGTCAGAGGGGTGTGGAAAAATAAACTGGTGGGGCAACACAAACCTGGGAAGGGTAGAAAGCAGCTGAGAGAGGAACCAAAGAAAGGAGAAGTACCTGCAGACAATGTGGTTGTGAGAAAATGTCATGTATACAGCCTTGGAAAGGGGAGAAATGTTGCGATTAGACCAAGGGAGAGGGAAACCATGAGTAGGAGATCAGAGATATTAGAGCTGAGACAAGATGAAAGAAAGTTGTGGAGACAACCTCTTTGTCTCTGGTAGAAAATCTTGGACAAATAGTGCTTATTGCCCCTGATAAGAATGCCTCGTTTGGGCTCAAGGTTATTTCTTTGCTTAGTAATAGTAGTTCCCAATGAGTTGCTTTCAGTTAAATACTAGAGGTTGTGGATTTTTTGGCAGCTGTCTTTATTTGAGCATAATTGCAGTCATGGAAGGGTGAAATGGTTGGGGAAGACAATCCCTCTCGGGAGTCTCAGGACAGAAGGATGCCAGCAGCAATGTGAAAGTACAAGCTGCTAACTTTATGTTCATACGAGCTGACTTGAACTTGTGTGAGTGGGGGCACACCTGGTCAGAGTGGGTCTCTGATGCATTTCCACTTGTGACAGCATCTGCTGAGTGCTGGAATCCTCCCACTGTCCCTGCAGATCTGACACTGCATTTATGTGTGTGTTACTGTGGGTGAGAGCCTGGGCTTCCCTGCTGTGTCATTGCACTGTATCCTACCAAAGTGGACACCTTGATCTGCTCCCAAACCACCAGGGCCTCTTATGCTTCAAGATTTGGAAAAATTGCTCCCAGCTGTCTCTTAATCTTCTTCAGAGTGCAGATTTCCAGCCCAGAATACTCATGGGGAGAGTGCTGTAAAAACCTGTAGGTCTGGAGCTGATGGATCCCTCACACAGTCAGTGGAAAGAGAGACTTTGCTCCACAGGGTGGGAAGTTCAGCATCCAACTTGCTTTCTAGAAAGACTGATGGCTACCTGGGGAACCAAGGGGAGCAGCACATTATGGAAATTATTATTTGTGAGCATCCTGTGAAATCTAATCTCCCAAACACTGTCATTTACCAATTCCCAATTTGCTTTCTGCCCATGTGGTTTCGGCAGCATTAGTCGCAGTTGGTCGGTTTAGCAAACGTTTTTTGTCATTACGTGTGTTTTCTATTACATTCTTCCAAGTGTAAATCATGGAAAGTAAAATCATTAGGCAGCTGAATCATAATGAAAGTATCTCAACTTGATATTCTGGAGATACCTATGTAGCCATTTATAAAAAGAATAAAATGAGAGAAAGAGGAAAGGAGTATCAGAGGAAAAATATGTGTTTCCGCAAGTTCTTAAAGCTGCTGTGTTTTAATTATTTTCTTTTCCACCAAAAGAAATTAATATTTTTTCAGTTTCAGGAATTTATTAAGTAGATAATACTATGCAGAATTCATAGTTACAGCTTTTTAAACTGTAGCTCAGTAAATTCTCAAAGTATTTCTTGTGTAACAAAAGACAATAGTTTTTAAAAAATATTTTCTTGGGATGCAACAAGTTTTCTTATAGTTTTCAGACTTTAAGTTATTCCATGAATAAACAATGTCTTGCATCTTTTCTCATGGATTTTGTTCCTTCTGGTGATTTTTTTTAAACAGTGTGTTAAAGTGGAACATGTCATCCTTTTTCACTGTAATTTTTTTAACCAAATTCTTTCACATGTGAATTCACCACCATTCATAAATGGTTGTAGTCCATTATTAAATAGATGATGTTAACAAAGCATTCTTAATGCATTTACCAAGCATCCTCATTAATATTAGTAAAACCTGTTTTTATTAATACCACTAGTTTCAAATATTACAAATGTTACCATTTTATCAGTTCCCTTGAGAAGTAATGCATGATTCAGTTCTGCCTGGCTGGGTCTTTATCAACCTGCTGGCTGTCAGGGCCTGATGCCTCCCATGCCTCTACTTTGCCTTTACCTGTTGAATATGATTTTGATGACAAACTTAATGAAAGTTCCTGTGTGGAATAATACTTTTACACCATGGCAACAGTATCCAAACATTACTGCTCTTCCTGCACTCATTTGCTTTTACTGGCTAGAAAAGCAAGTAGAGAGAGTCAGAGAGACTTGGGAAAGCAGAGAACTGAGCCTTTTCAGGGTTGTGGGTTTTTTTTCCCCCTTCACTAGATCTCAGGGCTCAGTATAGGTCAAAAGTTCCAAGACAGAAATTACGTATAGATTAAAATTAACTAGTACAACAAGAATGCATAGAATCATAGAATATTCTGAGTTGGAAGGGACCCACAAGAATCATCAAAGTCCAGCTGCTGGTCCTACACAGGAATCACACAGGCTTCCCCTAAATAAATAAGCCAAACACCCAGATGAACTTTCTTTGACATAAAGATACACAGAACTTTTCACTCCTTAATAACAACCCTACAGTTCTCTCTTGCAGCGGGTTATGTTGAGCCCACTGCGGGCATTGGGACATCTGTCTGTAGAGAGGTTGTTCAAACACTTCTTTTGCTCTAGAGATAAAAAAACCATAAAAGCTGCTGTGCTGTGGAACCAAAAGCCTTGCTGGAAGCGTGGATTCCCGAAGTCCTGGGCTGGGCTGGGCACAGAGACCTTTGTCACACTGGCTGACAGCATGAATAACTGGCTGGAGGGGGGAGGTCAAAGCATCTGATAACTGGGGCTGCTGGTACTTCCCAACAGTAACTGCAAGAGGTATTAATTTGGTCTGTCAAAACAGACGAAAGATGTACTTAGGAGCTGAAGATTATTCATTTAAATTATGAAAAGGCTGAAGTTACAGTGATGGATGTTTTGGAGGATGCAAGAGGGGACTTAGTTCTATTTAAATATGAACTCACTGTGGAGCTGTCATAACATCCCCTACCGTAAAGAGTGGAATTGCTGAGCTGCAAGATTTGTTTTCTGAAACTATGCTTAGGATTTATCCCGTCTTCTGCTTCAACAATATTTCTCAGATTAGGGAATTTAATCTCTTTAAGCTTGGCTGTTTAGTCAGTGGTGACCCTCGTGGCAGTGATGGCATGAGAGCTTTCCATGCAGCTCTGAGCTTTGGCTGGATCCCATGGGTGCTTTGTAGGTGACATGAAGGAGACTCAGACCTCCAAAAGGACATCCTCCAGAATGCATTTCTTCTAGGAAATGCAGGTTCAGTGCACTCATTCTTCTCAAGGATCCTTTGGGCCCACCAGGAGGTGAATTTGTCTTTATGAAAGGCTGTTTTGTGCACCAGACATCATTATACACTCTAAATTTCAGCTTCAATGAAATGGCAGTGATAGAGTAAACGTTAATATCCTGTAAATTAACATGGACTGTTTCAATTCCTTTTCCTTCATTTTAAAGAACTATTTTAGACGCCTCAAGCAAATACAATTTTATTCTTTTAAAGATGAATTTTTAACTACTGATGGTGGAACACATCATGCAGTTGCCTTTTGAGCATTTATCTGATCCTGCTGTGTGAGATGCAGTTTGTGTGGAGTCTTCATCAGTTTGTTACAGGAAAGGGGCCCCTGCTGAAGGTGGGGGTATTCCCCACTAACACATACAACTGATTTTTGTGTAGGACCTGTTGCTGCTTTTTATAACCATAGTTCTTTTAAAAAAACATCATAAAAGATGTACTTAAAATGCATAATGTGAATTTAAAGTGTATCTACGTTGGTGTATGTTCTGAGGGAAAATAAAAAGTGACAGAGTTTTTGCAAATCTTACTTTATGTATGGTCTTGCCTTCGTGTGCTTTCTTGTGATTGTTTCTTCGCTTTTTATTTTTTTTATTGTGTTTTTGTTTGCTTTTTATTTCTCCTCTGCTCCTCTCTTCTTCCCCTAGTCCGTTTTCTAACTGCTGATCTTGCAGAGGAAAACCAAATTTTATCATGAATGGAGCAGAAAATAGCCATCAGCTAGTAAGGAGTCACTGCTGGTACAGCCATGCTTCTGGAATATTGCAGTTCTTTCCCCATTTTATTCACTGCAGGCTTGACGAGGGCTTCAAAAGTCAGAACTTTCAGGAGTTTCAAGGTATTTCTCTGCAGCTTTCCCCATCTTCTAATAGAAAAAAGTCAAGGAAAACCTTGGGAGAGGGTCATGTAAAATACCCTCTTAACTGATTGGGATCAAACAATTGGGAGCCCGTAAAGGATACATGCAGACACCCTATCTAAGTCTAGAACTTGTTTTGACCTTTGAGATTTATTGTTCTTTTAGATAGATATGCTTCATCCCGGTACAGCCTTTAAAATGCTCAAGGCCAGGCATTTTAGAACAAAAGTGGTGAATAAGTGACTTGCATTTAACATTAGTATGAGGCTTCTCCACCCCAGGAGTTCCTATCTCGATCTACCTTGATTAAATAATCCCTCCGGGAGAGCCCTGTGGACCCAGACAAAGGCTTGGTGTGTGTTTGCTCAGAGAGATACTGCAGCTTTCTGAAGCTCTTTACAAACTAAGGGACTTCTTAGAGACTTCATGGCTACAGACATCTTGGCACAGAAGGGGACTTGGTGAAAAGCATGTGTGCTGTTTTATAGCCAAGTGTCCTTTCTCTAAGAGACATGACATATTTCTCTAGGAACATGCCTGCCTTGCTTGTTGTAAGGTCTATATAGTTCACCTTTCCCTGTTTCTGAGCATATTCCAAGATGCTTATGAATACTTCTGTGGTGTTCCCTACCCTCTGGCTCCCCCCCAGTCTCTATTATTAAAAGATTGTGCACATAATTAGTTAAAAACTTGCCTTGGATTGAACAAGTTTCCTTTTTGGAGAAGGATTGCATTTTTTGTGGTGAGACAGAATTTCTCTTTTCTGCAGTGCACATGACAAAACACAGGGCTGGCTGATTGGTGAATTCAGCAAAAAAATAAAATAACTTGTTCCAATATTTTTAGACTTTTTACTGCCACTATCTCTCTTACTAGCACCAATCCTTGATTTATGGCAGTAATGTCTTCTAGTAAGAGTCACCAGCCTTGCTCCTACCCCTTCCTTGCACAGATCAGATGGCTGTGCAGCATTAGAAGAATGTAAACGAGCAGTTTAAATTAGATTACTGGGATTAGTCATCTGGATGGAGAAGATTTAAAGTGGACTTGATTGAGATCCTTAGAATTGTGAAGTAGACAGCAAAGCCATTTATGGACAAAGAGGAGAAATGAGAAATGGAAATAGATACAACGTAAGGATGGATTTGGTTTATGTTTTGGGTGTTTCAGAGGAAATAAAGACATTATATTACCTTTCATTGCTCTGATCAACATGGAGGTTTTCTTGTGGCAAGAGGTAAGAGAAGCGTACCATGAAATAATTTCTTTTTGAAGGGGGAGTTTCATAACAATAAGAAATACTTCTGCTGTGGAAATCAAATGAAGGAAATGTACTTTCTCTCTAAATGCATCTGTATAGTGCCATGTGTGTCCAAAAGACTTGCTTAAGACACCTTTCATCTATTTTTATATTACTTTTGTATAGGGCCAAAAGACTGAGTAGGAAGTACAGATTAAGACTCAGTGGGTCTACACAAATCCTGTGTAATCAAGGTGTTGCAATATTGAAGTAATCAACTCTCCCCACAACTTCACACCTAGGAAGTAGTTGTGTGCTGAGTTTTATTCTTGGATGGTGGCTTGCTATTTCCACCTCCTCAGTCTGATGTCTAAGGAATATTTCAATTTGTCTTTATTTTTGGTCATTTGCTCTCCCTCATGTGCAATATCAAAGTGTTGTCACCCAGTTCTCTTCTGCTACCACGTGTAGCTTTTCTCCTTTGTTCTAGCATAAGAATTAAGTTTTTTTTTTTTTTTTTCTTTTTTTTTTTTTTCTTGTAATTTTCAGTAATTAAACTGATTAGAATTAAACTGGTGGGGAAACTGCATTTGATTACACAGGCAATACAGAGGAGGTAAAACTCATCTAACTAGGTTCCTTTCCAGCCTTTAGGCTTTTAATAGCTAAGTTAATTTCCTAGAGGAGTATGGGCTGATTGAAGGAAAAACTATAATCATTAATTGCAGTAGATTTAATTTGTTTGAAGTATAAAGAAAAGACTGCCTGAGACTTTGGGGGAAGAAAAGAGCCATGCTCCAACACAGCCCCTTATTCCAGCCAGATCACTGTGGATTTTGCTGCCTCTAACATCCTCTGGTAACATTTTGGGAGTGCTGGTGGGTTTTATACATATTGGTAGGAATGATAGGTGAGATCAATTAACAGGACGTCTTGTCCTGCAAATAATGAGCCTAAACTTGTGCAGGATATTTAGTTATATGAGGTTCACACTGCAGTGTCCCTACCTGATATTTTGGGGACAGCAGATCCCCTCTAGCTTCACCAAGCCATCTCTTTGCTAATGTGCGTAAAGAATGTGTGATCCATGTGGCTGCTGTTCAAGAGAAAACAGAATTTTCCATATTCACTGAAGTTTGGGGGGTTTTATTGTCACGTAATTTATTTCTCCCTGATGGTTAGAGCATGTGACTGGTACTCTGGGGCCTCTCTCTATTAATTGCCACTAGAAAAGTAATTTTATATAGAGCTGTAAAAGATGATTCATTTTTTCTTTTCTGAACAGCTATAAAAACATACTTTACCTGCTTTGCAGATGTGCTTTTGTATGGCATAAGATGCCTGTGATATCCTTGGACATTACTGGTCTCTGTATTCGTATAAACAATGTTTGTACTTTGCCTAATTTTGTCTTTGTTTTCTTAGTACATTTTTCAGAATTACTCAGCTACCTCATAAATCACTCTAGCAGTATTAGAATAGTGAAATGAAGTGTTTGCTCTGCACAAGATTAGATTATGGCATCCTTGTTTGTATTTCCTAGACGTGGAATAGACCCCTGGGAGTTACATACTAATCCTGGATTCCGATGGTCTGTGTGAAAGCTTGGAGCCTCTTAAGATCTTTATTTTACCTTGAAGTAAAGTATGGAGAGAAAAATAACTCATTAAAATATCATCTCATTGACAGCAAGACGTTAGAGAGTTGCTCTAGATGGACTGCATGTATTGCAGCATTTTGGAGAAAAATGATTCAACTTGGACCAGTATGGATTTTGAACCAACGTTCACCCCAGCAGGGTTTTTGAGCTACATGTATTTATCTCCCTTTTTGCCTTACAGAAAGATTGGTAAACCAAAAGCACAGAAGTCCTTATTTAAGCACCACTTTAAAAATGCTCAGTAACAGCACAGAAAAAAAGCAGCACACTTTGAAGTGATTAATCAGCTTTCCCCAGTTTATCTTCGGTTTATTTATCTGTTTGTAGCACTTTTCTTTCTTATTCTCAGTCCTAAGCTCTGATTCAGGAACCACAAGCCCTTTTTATTGAAACTCTCAGAATAATTTGTAGGCTACACAAAATAGCTTGTGATTGAGCTGTGGCCCAGGCAAAGGGGCAAATATGTTCTATTATTTGCTTTACATGCTGATATTGCTCTTGAGTCAATGGACAAACTGTGACTAGAAGCAATGAAAAACAAAAGTAGCAAAAATAGCAACTATGAGCAGTTCTTGCGGTTTCGGGTAGCAGTTATGGCTGAGAGGATTTGTGGTGGAAGTGCTTGTGGTGACGGTGGTGAATTAACCACAAAGCATCTTTGCCACCAGAGGGTGAATTCACATCCTCTGTCTTGGCTTCACAAAGCACAGATGTCCCACACTGCCACCAGACAGTGCCTGCCTGTCACCGTGGGCTGTGGAGGGAAATCAGCCTTCCAAATACGTTCTGCACCCAACCTCTTCTCTCATCTAGATGATGGAAATGTGTTACATGACAAGGTAGCACGAGTCCTGCCTGATACAGGCAACATTTCCATATCTAAATTGACCAGTGGAATCAGCAGGAAGCAAGGACATGAAATTCTAAGGATGGCCCACTGGTGCCTGTATGATGAAGTTATTGATTAGGAGTTGCAAGTTGATGATTATTTTTCTGTCTGCACGGCGTTATCAGCGTTGGCAGTGCGACATCCTGCCCTCCTGTTGTGCCTCACAGAAAATGAAAGCTCCTTGTCCAGCATAACCTCAGTAAATTTTTCATCAAAGCCTTTAATGCTGCTTCTGCCAGATATGACCTGCTGGAACGTGCAGCCTTATAACAACATTGCCTGTTTACTGCAAAGTTTTGGATAATAGCTTTAATCTCCTTTATCGTTAAGAATCTTAGTGCTAAAGAGGGATCTTAAAGAGTATAAGAGATGGAGCCTGTGCTTTATTACTCAGGAGATATGAGGAGCTCACATCACACAGGTGATGGCCAGGGAAAAGGGGTGCACGGCACTGTTTGCTAGGCAAGTAACCACACAGCACAGCTCGGTCTGATGGGTGTTGGGATAAATCACAAACCGTGAGCATCTGCAGCTAGGAAAGATTAGAAACCCTCCACAAGCTGACAGGAACAAAGGATTGTCCCACACAATCTAAAATCTCTCATTGCCAGGGATTTCATCTGGGCTCTTGGCTCTGTCACGCCTTTGAAAATATCTTCAGGCTTTCCCATCATTTTGATTATTTGTGATCTTCCTTTTCTTTAAAGTTCCTGAATAGAGTTTTTAAAGTTTTCATGGAATGTGAAAATGGTAAGCTAACAGTATTTTTTTACTGTGGTTTTTTTTCAAACTTTAGTTTATGTTTCTCCATTTTAAGATGTGTCATGGACTGTACGTTCCAAGAGCAGTAAAACGGAGGGGATGATTGATCTGACCTAAGCTGACTTACTTTTATCATAAAAGGGGCAATTTCTGATGTCTCTGATAGAGTAAGTTGATGGCTACACTTTATTCTTACTATCTTTTATGGTCTTCTCCAGATTTTTTTAGGCTACAGCTTTTTGAAACAGACAGTTAAGATAAAGTATGGATAGTATATTTGACAGCAGGATGCAGAAATATTTGGGACAATATTCTTAGAGGGCAGTGTATGATGTCCAGTCCATATTTTACCATAGTGTATTATTCCTGCTTTGACCAAAATACTGAGGTTACTAAGTTCCACTTTCCCTTACAAAGGAATACATGACTGTTGTTACACAAATTTTTAGCCCTATAGGAACAGTTTGGGCCTATGTTTGAAAACAACACCCCCACGACTTTAGAATACATAACCAGATTCTCTGTTTCTTCTGTAATGTGGCTCCCACTGACCACAGTGGGAGCTGCTTCTAATTTCAGGCTATATAAAGAAAGGATCATTAGAGGTGATGCAACACCATCATGTGCAGAGCATGTTGCACTCACCCAGTTGGACACATTTTAAAGTCGACTTCAGTGCTTTGCAGGCTCTTCAGCTCCTACAAGTCTGTGCTAGTTGTTTGCAGGAGCTTGTAATTCATTGTCAAAATCTTCCTTCCAGGCTGCTCTTGCAAAAACAGTGCAATAACAGCTTGCCTTCCTCTAACTTGGAGGCAAAAGTTGCAAGTGAAGTCTTGTCTGTGCAGCTGAAAAAAACCCAAACCATACCAAACCAAAACACCAGGGCTGTTTCTGTTTTGTAGGACACGAGGCGTGCCTTTCTTCTTCTTCTATTTTTTTTCAAACCAAATTGTTCATGAGTGTTACCACCCTAAGAAAACACAGTGGTGTGGACATGTGGTGCTTTGAGTTGAAAATACACCCACTGAGGTGGCCCTGCAGCTGGAGCCATGACTACCCTTGCTTGGTTTGCCTGTGAGTAAAGCAGGAGCAGTGTGGGATGTGCCTGCACTGCAGGGAAACTCTTCCTGCTGGTTGCCCCATGGAAAAATTGGCAGGACAAGGCCCCAGGTAGCTTCTTTTCAGCAGTGGTCTTTGATTTCCAACAAATTAGGGCTTTTAAAATTGATTCGAAGCCTGAATGTTGAATATTAATGTTTCAGGACTGAAATACGTTAGTTTTTCTCACCTTTTGACTTTGTGTTAATTTTCAGAAGGTAGCTGTTGCTTTATTACAGCTTTTTGCAAGCTGACATTTTCCTTAGAGAAGTCAAATATTGGGCAGTTTTTTGGTAGCACAATATTGAAATGAAACCTAGCGATAAGCTATACCTTAAGTACCATAGCTATGTTTTAAAAATTAAAAAATAGAACAAAAAGATCATAAGATACAGGTAGATTTTGGTAGGTTCAAAGCTGGTGCAATTTTGAAAAGACAAAAGCAACACAAGCTTGAAGAAATTCACTCTGATTTTTGTTTTCCTGTTTTCCAGATAACATATTCTAGTTCCTTTGGGATACTGGAAAGATGCATGAGTTATACAAATTTCACCAATTATTTTGGAATAATTACTACCAAAACTGTTTTTCTAATTGTGCCAGTAGAACCTTGGACCACGTCTTACTTTATTTTGCATAGGCTTTTAAATATTGATGATGATTCTACTTAAATGGATTAATTATATACTGCAGCACTTTGATTCCCTTTAATGTTACATTTACAAACCACACAAATGGGCTAAACTGTGTGATGAAGAATGGGCTCTAGTAGACCTGAATATTTTTGTCCTTATTATTCTGTGCTGGAAGATGTTCCTGTTGCTTTGCACTTCAGCTCAGGTAGGTTGTTCAATACCTTCATGATCTAGAAAGCAACTTTAAAATGGCTGAGCAAACCACAAACTGATGCACAAAATGGATGAAATCTTAATTCATCTCTTTATCATCCACAAGTGTGTGTGTGACAATTTATCACCCTTTATTTGTTTTAGAATGAAATTATTCCTGGTTTGGGCTTTTCCTGATGTTTCCCAAAAGGAAGAGGAATGGGGAAAATGAGCATGGCTTCTGCAAAGAGGCACACACCAAACATGGCCATGAATTTTTCTGTGCTCAGCAGCCATTTCCAGCCTTTTCTGACTCCTTCCCTTCAAACTGCACGTTCTGATTCAACAAGTCTGTAGTTTTCTATCTCCCCAGGATGACATCAGCCTCCTCAAACAGATTTTCTAACTGCCCTTCTTGAGGCACTGGCAGGGAACCTTCTCCTGCATCACTTTATTTCTTTTGTTTTGGAACAGATTGTCCTGTCTAGGTGAAATTTATACCACTGGAAAGTATGAATTTCATTGGTAGGAAAGTATGAACTGCTGTTTTTGCAAGAATTTCACCTGGAAGTGTTTTGTGTAGTTTGTGTTTGGGACCATTCTTAAAAACCAAGTTAATTTGGTTTTTGGGATATTCTTTTAAGTTACTTTTTTTTTTTTTAATTTTCTTGTGGTTGTCTGACCACCAAGAAGCAATTTTGGTGGAGTCTTCAGGCTACTGTAAAGTTTAGGCTTCTTGTAAAGCTGCAGCCTAAAACTTCAGAGCATCTGGAAGTTTATACAGCAGCATTTAGGAAGTACTCTGGGCCGAACACCTTCTCTCATGGATTTTTCTCAGGATGTTTTAGTCAACTTCAATTTCTGTTAATTTTCTTTCACCCTGCATTAAAGCAATTACTGTATTTCACTGTATGGTAAAAAACCCCTGTCATTCTGCTCCCTCTGCTTTGAAGTTATGCTTCTGATTAGGCCAAGTTGAAAATGATAGCTGTGTGCTCATTCCTGTCCCATGCTGCTGACTGCTGCCTTGCCTATGTTGGGTTTTTGGTGCATTTGGTGGGGTTTTTTTTTACTTTTCATATCAGATTTCAGAGGTGCTTTGCATATGACTGATTAAGCTTAATGGATGTAATATATATCTTTTAAAAATAACCTTCTTGCATAAATGCACATCATGTATTGAGTTGGTAATGTATTAGAAGAAGAAAAATAACTGAGACCTTATGACAGTTATTGTTTCCTTATTGAATTCAGAATGTTGTGAAGGCAATTTCCTTGCCAGGATCAACTCCAGAGCACTTACTAGTATGCTGATTTTTTTTTTCCCCTTAATCTACCTCTGACATAACCTTTACAAGCCTGAAATTAGAGACAATGACTACTTTATTTGCAACATTAGCAAACCTCAGTTTAAAAAATCTGTTCTCTGTACAGAATTTGTGAGTGGGGGAAGAGAAAATCACAGGTTGTGACAAGTGAGCCACAAAGGTATTTTATTGGTTCCAAATACAAAACCTGTGCTTCTAATTGCTCAAAGCCTAACATTAGGGGTGGGGGTTTTTTGTTTGTGTTTTTTATTATTATTTTTTTTAAACTGTAATTTGTACTGTGCAGTTTCAGTATCTGAAAAAAAAAGTTGAGACATGGAAAACTCAATCCCTTTTGTAGTATCCCACATCATCTGTTTTTGCTAAAACAAAGATAGTGAAAACTTCATGAGCTGAATTGTTTGGTCATGCTTCTGGGGATCTTGGCTTTTTAGAAAGAGAGCTTAAAGTTGGTACTTCCTATTATGAATAAAATGAGACTGGGTAGATCATTGCTTCTATTTACAGAGAGGTTTTATGGGCAGAAGAGGAGATTTTTTTTTTTTAGTACATGAAGCTGAAGTCTTTTGAGTGTGTATTGAGAGTATGATGTGCTCTTGATCACACACTAAAAGTAGGCAAACCTGGGGAGAGGAGCAAGTTGTTTGTAGAAATCTTCTGTAGATTGTTCCAATTGTATTCTGGAACTGTTTGTGGGGTATGGTAACTTCAGTGTTTTAAGTCAATCTTATTTTGTAGGCCTAGTGGTTTTCTAATTTCCAGTAGTAGATAATTTCCAGTAGTCTCTGCTTTGCATCATTAGCCACTGACATAACTTTGCCAGTCTGGCCCAGTCTGTTGTTCTAATGTTATTTTACCTCTCCTGGTTGCTGTGGCTTGGTATGGGGGGAAGCATTTTAAATGGAGTGGTGACTGTTTTATTTAATATACCTGCTGCAAAATGACTTCATGATCTTTAAGCCCTAAAGCTTTCTACTTTAAGGCACCCAAACACATCTCTGGCTAAAAATGTTTGGTTGTACAAAGGTGCAGCTGTTATCTCACTCCTCTTTGTTCTCTCTGGTTTCTTGAGAGAAGATGAAGCGAAATGCAGGGACAGGTAAGGATGTCTCACAAAACACGTAGAAGAAATGTAGCTTCCCATTCCGTAAATTACTGTTACTCTGCTCACCAGCTGCCTCTTATGATGTTTTATTGATGAATAAAAATGGTGTCTGAGGCAATAGAATGTCTTGCATCTTACAATACTGCCAGTTATAAAGATGTCTCCTTGAATAAATTTCACAATTAGAAAGTATTGACAAAAATATTCAATCTTTTTTACATCAAAATAAGCTCAAACATCTGCTGCCAAGTCAGACAATATCAACTAATCTTTTAAAAGTATATTTTTATTATACTGACAGATGCATGGCTGCATGACATAGATGTCAATTTAAGTTACTAGTGCCATTAATACTTGACAAAGACATGCTCCCAGAAGAATTTATGTTCTTAAATTGTTGTCAGATGAGTATATGCCAACAAAAAGTAACCAGTTAGTCAGCTATGTTTTTAACAAAGCTAAAAGTGTGTTATCTCCAGAGATATCACAAAATTTGCTATTCACATCTTTCCTCTTCTCTAAATTCCTCAGAATTGACAGCAGAAAAAATAATCCTGTGCCTGCAAAAACCTGTTTAATCAACCCGTACATACATCCTTCTGCACTTTCTGTATGTTCTGGCTGGCAGATTCTCAGTTTCGTATGAGGTGAACTTCTTCAGCATTCAATTGCTTTCCTCTAAATTTCAAATAACCTTACTGTTTGGCCAGAATGTTGTTATAAAGAGAACAGTGATGAAAATATTAATGCCACACCAGAGTTTCTGGTCTGCCTATTCAGTCAAAAAAATGTTGGAAAGTGATACAACGTGACTGATTTAGAAGGCTGAGATTTAAAACATTGATGTCCAGTTCTTACTTGTTAAATGTGCTGGTATATTCATTATTAAAATTTGTACACTTTAGTAACCTGAGCTTTCATTGTGGGTATTCCATAATGAGCAAACTAAGCTTACTTTAAATTCTTTCCTTCCAGGTCTTTTTTTTTCTTTACTTTTTTTCCTTTCTCTCCCTGCACTCATTTTTTGGAAAGAATTTTGTTTCTTAAAGCAAGAGTTGAATTCTCAGGGTACAGCAGACCCTGAGAACCCAGTTCACTGGGTTTATTTACTAGGGCTGTCCTGGTGCTGTTAAAAAGCATATATATCTAGTCCATTGAGGTTTTTAAGTCATTTGAAATACTGAATTTCTGGTTGAATCTGGGGCTATAAACATCTCATTAAGGGCTAAATTGTTATCCTTAGCCTTTGGATACTGTTTTTTTGTGGAAGTGATTTTTTTAGAGTAGAATTTTTTCTTAGAGATGTGGCTGAACTTTGTAGAAACACTTTTTCTGCTAATGGTCCAAATGTCCCTATTAAAAAGAAACCCAGAGCTAAAGGGCTGAAAGCCATCCTAACACTTCTAGATGTATTTCTGTTCACTGCACTGAGACAGACTGTGAAGATGAGATCTGTCTCTCATAATGCAGCATTCAAATCTCCTTTTAAAGCAGTGGTGATGTACAGCATCTCTAGAGCTGTAAATCTGTGTGATTGTGAAGCCACTGTTTAAAGGACACCACAGGAACTGGTCCCCAGATACGGTGCTCTTATTTTTTTTGTTTGTTTTGGTTGGGGGGTGCTTTTTTTTTTTTTTTTTTTTTTTTTTTTTTTTTTTTTTTTTTTTTTTTTTTACTGAAGCCTTTGTTACTGATGTAGGCAAAAATGTTTAAGATTAGATGAACTCTCACCTCTCTTGCCTCTTGCCAGTGATGTTTTGGATGGAGCCTTATCTTGTATTTCAGTCAGGCATGGCAGTCTGTAGTCTGCTGGCTGCCTGACCGTTCTGTGTATGTATTAAAATAATATTTCAAGTTTGTGTTGTGAATAGATTTTCAGAGTTAATGGCCAGGAGTCTATTGTGGACTATAGTTTTTAAGGAGGCAATTTCAGAGAGTTTGGGCAGGTCACTTTGAAAGGGGAGTCTGAAATGAGGTGCAGGAATTCTTTACTCACATTTCTTTGGACCCCCTCTTACTCTTGTTTGCTTTATTTTCCTTTGCCTTGGTAACTTGGTAGTGATTCAGTCTTCTTATTTCGTCCCACCCCAATTCTCCTGTACCTTGACAATCTTGTGCAGCTCTGGAAAAGAGAAATAAGGACAAGGGGGTTAGCCAAGATGGATTTACAACCTGCAGTCATAAAATTGTGGAATCATAGTGATTTGGCTTGGAAGGGACCTTTAAGAGCATCCCATTCCATCTGTCCTGCCGTGGGCAGGGCCACCTTCTACTAGATGAGGTTGCTCAGAATTCCATCCAGGCCAGCTGGGAATGCTGCCAGGGGTGGGACACGCACAGGGTGTAAGGTTGGCCATGCCCTGAGTATAACCCGTGGGGCAGTTCAGACCCTGTCAAGCTGGGAGGTTAAAAACTTCCTGAGACCTTCTGCTGGTTGCAGCAGGAGCAGCTTCCAAAGTGTTTTCCAAGACTTGATGGTTTGGGAGCTCTGAGGGACTGAGAGGAGAGGCCGTGCTTGCTCCAACATCACAGCACGTGGTGCAGCCATGGGGCTGTGCTGACCTCTGGGTGGGAGAAGATTCATTAGGTGCCAAGTGACAAGTTACTTCTGTAGTGGTAAGGCTTTCCCGAATATGGAAAGAGACTGTGTGCTTTATTGGAGCTTTCAGGGAGAGTCTGAAAAATCTGAAAATAAAGATTTTTGCTTTTTTGACATGTTATCTTTCTAGAAAAGGAACTGTAGATATAAATCAGTCCTGTTCTTTCTTGGAATCACAAGAAAATGATTTTCCTTCTATTATGCAAGCAAAAGTTTTTTTTTTAAGAGAGTGCCTGTGAATTATTATTGCATTTTCAATAGCTGTAGTAGATGCATTGCAGCCAAAAATCCATTTGAACTGTTTTTACTGTTTCTATAGAGAAGTATGTGGTGATGACTTACATGTTATTAAGAAGTTTTTGGAAAGTATTGGCAAGATGAACATTGTCAGGAAAACTTAATGAGAGAAACATAATTCTCTGAGAAGCCATTGAATGAAAGTTTGCAATGGGGATGTTGGCTGGGTATCCAAAGAAACTTTCTTTAGTACTGGAAACTTTGGTAACAGGTTTTAGCTGTGTGTCTCCAGTCTCTTGAACATAATAACTGAAATCCTAGAACGTGACTCATGTAAGGATTAGAATAGTTTAATTGTAGGTGTATTCTACAGTGCTAAAAAGATGAGCTGGAATAGCAGGCAGATGACATTTGGTTCCTTTTAGTTTCTTCTGATAAGAACTCTGCTGATTTCTATAGCAGATAAGTACTTTTTACTGCAGGGATAGTGATGTTACCTGGTACAGGAGGTCTTTGGAAGCAGCTGTAAAAATATGTGAGGCTGGTTTTATTTGTTTCTTTGTTTAATAGTGAATTTCAGTCAGGGCAAGAATAAATACAAATATAGCAAGATTGTTGTTCTTTGCAACATGTCTGCACACATTTATTATTACCATCATTGTATCTTTGTCAGAGGCAATATATAATGGCAGTATTTGTTCCCTGCTAGCACTTTACAGAGAGGATAGCCAAGAGATGTTCATCACTTATAGATAATGGTGGTGTTGTTTTTTAAAGTTTTCCATTTTGTGTCTGTCACTCCAACCTTTCTGTGTCTCCAAACAAGCACTTCTTTAAAAATGGCTCCAAATCACTTTGTTTCAGAAAAAAAAAAAAGGGGTTTTGTCCCATTTTCCTTTATCTAATGTTCCAGGGTATTAGAACCAGAGTTGGATGAGAAAAATGCACGAGGACACCTCTTTAGGTCTTGATTTCCATGATTCCTCAGAGACTGTAGGACAACTAATCCTAGGATGAGTAAATAATTAGTTTGCTTTGATTTGATATGGTCAGCTCTGCTGGATACAAAGCTACTTTTTTTTTTTTTTTTTTTTTTTTTTTTTTTTTTTTTTTAAGAACATTGTATTTTCACTAATGTAGAAGTACTTAGTGAGTAATGTAGAAGTACTTGGGAACCCAGATCTTGGCTGTGATGGAAAATCTGGCTTTCTGATGAAGGCAGTTTTACTGAAGTGTCAGGGAAAGATGCCTGCAAATGTTTGAGCTCAAAATGGATATTAAATCAAAGGTGTTTGTAGAATATCTGATAAAGAAGAAAACAAAGATAATTGTCACTTTATGTAAAACTCTCAAGAAAGTGATGGAAAAAAACCCCAACAGCAGGGAATTTGCTGTGTACAGACTTCTACTGAAGAAGCAGAGGAAAACAGTATAAACAGTAACATACAGAAAATACCTAATTTATTCTGTATATCTTGCTATATACCCTTGTCCTGGAGCAGGGCATGGTTTGGGGTATCTGCTCTTTAGTCATCAGGAAATAATAAGAAATACCTGTGGTATCTCCTTTATGGTCTTACTGTGTTTTAAATATATTCTCATACAACAAGGATTTGTTTCCCACACATCTAAAGGACAGGTTTAGAAGCTTAGGCATTCCTTCTGTTTCTGCCTAGGCAGTGAAAGGAAAATATTTGGCATGACTCCAATTGTGCTAGCTTAATTTGAAGGACCATCTTGTATCACCGTGCTCTGAAAATTGCTTTCCATAAGTGATTTATCAAGTTCTGGCCTGGGTAACTGGGTGGTTACAGTGCTGAGTCAATTAAGCCTGCTGAGGGAAATCCCAGCTCAGTTGCTCAAACCCTTTTACATCAATGGAACCAGGATTTCTCATCGTCATCCCTGGAGGTCCCATGGCGTAGAAAACAAGGAGAGATAATCAGAAGTTGCATCAAAAGTCTATTTAAGTTTCTCTACAATGAAAATTTTGAATTCATTTGGTAATCACAAAGGAATACAGTTTATAGAATTATAAATGCAGGATTGTAATTTCATAACCTATTCAACGCCTTAGCTTTAGTAATTGTATTATTGTTTTATTTATTAGCTTGCATTTTCAAAGATATTGCAAAGGTAAAGATTGTAATTGTAGTTTACAATAAGTGATTGTTTTTGCATGAAATGTTTTCGGGTGAGGGAAGAGTAGCAAAGTTACTGAAACAATGGAAAATCTTGTGAAACATCTTTTGTTTTGGTTCCATGTATATTTAGGAAGCTCAATGCTAACAATTCCCTTTTTGTTTCTCTTACAGCTAATTCCAGCCTTCTTGGAGGTGGAGGAGGTGAGTCTCTGCTTAATGCTTAATTCATTCTTAAACAAACTTGAAATAAATGCTGGACCAATGCAGAGGTTAGTTGGTTATGAAAGAATATTAGTTTAAAAGCTGGAAATACAAATTTATTAGATGGAAAACTTCACCAAAGTCGATAATCTTTCCTATCATCAAGAGAGAAGGTTTGCAACTGCTGCTGAATTTGGTTTCACCTCTGGGTCAGAGTAGGGGCTGACACATGTGAGGCTGACTGAAACATAAAGGAACTGCTGCCTTATGCTGTGTTGTGTTTTTAAGTATTTAGGCTTTTTAATTTACCCCAGGGGACTTGCAAATGTGTGATTAATAAAGAATTTTAACAGAAATGCTGAAATATCAAAATACAGTAAAATGTAATTTTAATAAATGAGTGGGGCTTTATCTTTGTGCATTTTTAAAATTTTTTTTTTTTTTTTTTGGTTTAAACTTGGTTGCTTATCTTACTCTCTTTGCCAAAACAGTCAAGTGGATTTCAATACAAATCTTTGGTGCAGGTCAGAGACACTACAAACATCTCTACTGGTAAGGCAGGGATGCTCAAGTACATATCATTGTATTGCTTCCAAATACATGGATGCTGTTTTATTTCAGTAGATTGATGCTATTTTACTTTTCTTGGTGTTACTGTAATACTGTGGCACGTCAAATACACATGAATGGTAACAATTCAGGAAAGACAAACCCATAAAGAGCTTGATCTCAGTTTTCAGTGGCTTTCCCTGCCACCCAGAGGGAAGTAAGAGAGCTCAGTTCTGGAAATTTCACAGCACAGGAGCAGTACAGGCAGCAACTAATCTTCCTTCCTGGTGGGAGTTAAAAGAACTCTGATCAGAGCTTACATATGTAAGGGTAAAGGAAAGGGCTCTGTAAAAAGACAGGAGATCTCTGTTGCTTGTGAGGCCACAAGATAAGTCGTCAAAGCTTTTGTTTTAACTGAACAAACAGATCTTATTTTGGAGTATGGAAAGGTGCTTGACTACTAAATAAAATCATCTAAATAAAACCATTCACGTTCCTCAGCTCTGTGTCTGGACTTTTAAAGTACAGGGCAGCCTTACCTGTTAATCCTGTTGGATTAATCTGTTTCTTTTGATTTGAGTTAGTTGTTTGCAGTATACCAAATTTTTCTTTGTTTAAAAGATAATCCTTTAGGAGGTAATCCTTTGCTAGCTGTTCCTGTTTTTGCAGAGCTGTTCCTGTACCTCCTCTCCAGCACTTGCTCCCAGCTGGTAGCATCGAAAAAAAAAATAAATCAATGCAAATGTTCAAATTCCAATCAGGTTCCCGGAGCACTGCTGCTGCTGAAAGGATTTGGCTATTAACTTTCTGTGTTATTTATTCAGCTGGACTGTACTTCAGAAGTTGATGTCTGTTCAGTGTGGCCCTTGATAATGTGGCTCTCCCTTTGCAGCAGATGGGGTGAGCCTGTGCTGTGGGTCAAGTTGGGATTTCCCTTGTATTTTATGGGTTAAAAGTGGCAATTAAAAATATGTTCTCTCCCCTCATGGCAGGCTGAGGTGATGGCAGCCCAAGGTGCTGCTGCCCCTTCTCCTCATCTTCTTCTCTCTCCCTCCCTCCTTTGCTCCCTCTCTCCTCCTGCCCTGACATCTTTTGGGGCTTTTACTGCCGTTATAAAATTCTCAGGGCTGTGAGGAAGCTGCTGTGGGAGGTTGGATTTGGACACCAGTGGGTTCCTCCAGGTACAGGTTGCTGCAGCCCCCATGGCCAGAACCCCAATCCCACAGCTTTTGATCTCTGCTGGAAGGTTAACAGTGCACCCTCCTGCTCGTGGATCAGGCAAAATACCGAATAGTTTGGTATATAAAATACCAAATTTGACCCTTTTATGGCTTAGAGAGTGACTGCTCATGGCCGAGGGGGCTGTGTTTGTGGAAGTGCCATCTGGCACCCATGGGTAGAGCAGCTGATGTCCTCAGAGCACACTCACCTGGGGCTTCCAAGTTTTCTGAATAAAAATCCTGAGATTTCATTGCTGAAGAACTCTAGATTTTGGACAGGCACCACAGGATGCATGTTTTGGAGGAGAGCAAGTGTGTGGAGTATATAAATGTCAGCATCCCTGGCCAGCCACAGGCAGATGGAGCCTGGAGCCCCTGGATTCTGGAAGAATAGCTTGGTACTCTCCACAGGCACTTTCATTCCCAGTGGAATGGTTGTGGATTTTAAATTCTGGGTGTATTTTTTCTTTTATCCAGAAGAAAGTGATGGTAGCATGCTGCGTGAAATATTGATAGTGAATTATTAAAACTTTATTATAAACGTAAACACCAAAGCCTTCTTTTGATTGCAGATGCTGAATATTTATGATAATGCATAATACCAGTGTAGTTTCTCCAATAATGGGATTCAGATCTCCTCGGTAGTGCTCGTTAATTTAATCTCTCTGTCACTGCTGGAGGTATGAATACATGTCTTAGTTTTACAGAAAATGAAAACTGGAAATTTCCTCTTGTCCAGGCTTATGCAACAGGTGTTGTGATTCTGAGCTGCTTTTGAGCTGTTCTGTGTTTGATATCTTTTCACAGCTAAATGCAAATTAATTGGAAATAGTTATTTGCACATCCTGATCTAATGCTTGGAAATTACTTTCTCTGGGTGTTAAAACCATTTTCTGGAAGAGACCTGCTCAGGAACTCAATGGGCAAGAACATTGTGGGTGAACATTGTGCCCTTGCTTGCGAGTTCAGGGGCTGTTGGTTTTGGGTGGCTGCTGGTCATCCCTGTGTCACTTGGGACCCACATCAGGGCATCTCTGTACTTCGATTTCCCAGAGCCAGAGCAATGGTTTGTTCTTGCAGTCCCCTTTTAAATGCCGTCTGTTTGTTTTCATGACCATTTGGAATGAAGAGATAAAAGCACAAAAGATACCAGAAACAATTTTTCACAGAACTGTTTAATCATAAAATCAAGAAACCCACAGTGGAGTCTTTAGTTAAATATAGATGTTGAAGGTTTCTTTCTGCTTTTCACATAACTCTGAAGTTTCCAGGATTTCATTATGAGTTTGGTGAGTGAGCCTTTTTTCTTTTTCATTCTTTACTGTTTTTAATAATTGATTTTTAATTAGGAAGCATATTTCACTTTCAGGGCTAGATTTATCACGCATTCAGCATCTCACTGCTCATAACTTGCACGGAGCATTATAACTTATTTGTGCATCATGTATTATTCGTCCCATTATGTTCAACAGTGCAAAGGTGAAAATTGTGAAGAAAATTACCTGCATTTGGAGGGAGTGAAGAAAAACACTTGGTATTTTGAGAAAAAGTAATCTCTTCTAAAAATGTGTCATGGATTTTGACTTCAGAAATCTAAGTGCCCTATTTTGCATGGCAGTGTTTTTTTCTTTACACTATTTTGCATTTGTTTCAAGGAATTAAAGCATATGATTTTATGTACTTTATTCAAGCAAAGTGAGCAAGAGCTGGGGCTTGTCCTCCCTTATGGCTTTGTCTGTGGAGATTTTTCTTTGGGTATTGTGTGCTGCTGTTCCCACCTAGCATTCAGTTATCTCCCTCATGGTTCGTTTTTCCTGTACTTGATTTGCTGATTGTATTCACATTTTTGTTGCATGCTGATTTCTGTATTGGCTTGATTTCTTTGACCTCAAATTGAAGGTATATTTAATTTTGGATTTTTTTTACCCCCATAAGATTTTGTTGCCTACGCTAGAATTTGGGAAGGAGACATCACCTTTTAGTGTGTGCTATTTATTATGAGCATAATTTCTTTCAGCTCTGTACTTAAAATGGGTAATTTTGTCTTGACAAACTCAGAGAGGTTATATTTGAGGTTATATTTGAAGTCACTTGGAAGCATCATTTACACCCAGTTTAAGTTGGTTGCCCTAGAAGATTTGTCTGCTTTTCTGTTTCTCTCCATCTTTCTCTTTTTTTTTGGCCAAGTGTAACTATTTTTTTCCATGGGCTTTTGCAAGCATGGAAAAAAATTAATTCCCATATAGCCATAAGTATTTTAGCATATCTTAAATTAAGACCAGACCTACCTGTCTGCCCTGCCAAGATACAGTTTGTAGGCCCAGTTTAAACAATTCTTATGGCATGGGGGACTTGTGTTCATGGTCACAGCAGGAGCTGGGTTTCTCTGTCCTTCATTGCGTAGACTCCATTTTGAACTTGGGATTTGCTGCTTTTATAACGGTGTTACATTATAATAGTGACAAAAAAGAGTGTTTTCTCTCAAAAGAAATTACCACAGACTGGCTTTTATCCTGGAGTTGCGTCCCTTCAAATGTGTCAGCTGCTGTTTGCCAGCCACCCTGTCTATTTGTCAATTAATTGTGAGCTAATGAGCTAAAAAATCTAGTGATTATCCAGTCAGTAGTGTCAGGAAGGAACAGCTGACACAAATACCTTGACATCCGTCCCCCTTAGCCAGGGATAAATTTTTATTGTCATGGCTGTGTCTTAGGTACATTACTCGCCATGTCCAGCCATCTTCTGATAGTTAAATCTCTAGCAAAAAAAAAAAAAAAAAAAAAAAAAAGACGTTTTGCACTTTCTTGATAGTAACTTGACATCAGTTTACCCAATGAATATTAATGACACTGAGAAGTGAAAGTTGTACAAGAGAAAACTGGAGGCAGGAATGAGACAAGTTGCAGAGCACCCTGTAGCAATGTATATAACAGCAGAAGCCTTTAAATTCCAGACTTGTCCTGCATTTGCCCATTCAGAATGTGTAACAGGAAGAAGACAAGCCTGTTTTGTCCTAAACCAGGCCTAGATGCTCTCTGTTTTGGATTTCACAGGGCTTGGGTTTGATATTTACATAATTTAAATGCAAGTGAAGCAGGGGTTTAAATCCAAAGTTCAGATTTTGTGCATGACGTGCGCACCACACGGAATGCATCCCGTGAGAGGGAGAAGAAGGAGTTTGGGAAAGGAGCACTGGCAGGATTCTTTCATCAAGAAAATAAGTGTTATTATTTTGTAATTTTTTTTTTTTTTTTTTTTTTTTAATGCCAGTCTGTTGGCATGTTCTTGTATCATGTCAAATGCATTTGTCAGATTGGGGCGTGCTCACAACAAATGGCTCCATGGAACAAATGTGCTTCATCTGGGATTTCAGCTATCTTCAAAAGCTCTCAGTTGCTTTGTACACTGCGGCGTCATAGCCTAGGTATGTAGATAATGGCTATGAAGGTACAAAGATTTTCCTGGTGAATAATGACCATGAGAAGAACTGATAATTTAAGGCAAATGGCCATTTCCCTTTGTTGCTAATTAATCCCTTTTTGCTGGGAGATTGCTGCTGCAATTCTGTAGGGCTGTTAAAGTGTTTTATCTCCTTTTACTATTTGCATGCTCTTCTTTTTCATCTCTGTAAATAGAGTGGGTTTGAGAGGGCTGAATCCACAAGTTCCCCCACTGTGACAGTGCATCAGCCAATTAAAATGTTAATATTTATGTATTTTTTTCTGCACAGCTATAATAGTTCCATTGGTAGGCCTGTAGCTCAAGGTAGACTGTAACCCTTTCAAGGTGTTTGGTTCAGCCCAAAATCTTGTTATTCATGAGCTTTTTGTTGTATCAGATCAAAGCAAATAGATTTCTCGGTGATTTAACATGTTTTATAGAATTTATTCAAACTTCCTATGCAAGCAAAGTTTTTCTTTTCTTTTCTTTTCTTTTCTTTTCTTTTCTTTTCTTTTCTTTTCTTTTCTTTTCTTTTCTTTTCTTTTCTTTTCTTTTCTTTTCTTTTCTTTTCTTTTTTCTTTCTCTGTGTATATATGTTTGGTTTTGCCTTCTGTTATTGCAGTGGAGTTTTAGTTCAGCTTTAAAAGAAAATTAGTGGATTTTCTCATTTCATAGTGCATCTAGAGATGTAACGATGAAAGCCCTATAAATAAATAAGCACAGTTTATTTCAAAGGACCGTTAACATAAACTGCTGTGGCTGTATTTAAAATGTGTGCTCTACTCTAGTTTCTTTTTTGTTTTTGTTAAAATATGATATATATTTTGCTCTTCGGCTAAATAGGGTGCCAGCTTCCTTTCTCCAGTCTTTTTATACAATCTTATGGGTAATAATCATAAACAGGAAGTCTCTGGATTGATTTTAAGTATTTCTCAGTTGTTGCCTAATTGTATCCTGCTAATTACTTTTTCCGAGCAGTTAGTTAAAAATAAATAAATTATGTTTTGCTATTTACAGGAACTGATACAGCTATGCCATCAGTTTGGGTTTTTCTGGTTTGTTTTATTTTTTTAAATACATGTTCAGCCTGTGATTGTTAAAGGGGTGTTTTGGTTCCAGCCAGTGATACAGAAGCATGACTGTCTGTTTTGTTCATGAAAATAATCTAAGATTTAGTCCATCCAGTCATACTCACTGCTCTCCTCAGCCTTTTAATATCACTGCTGTGTTGCCTTAATTGGGTGTTAGGAAGTGATGTTTTATTTTTCACTCATCAGTTACTGAGTGCTGAGTCCACAACACTCTGAACTCTCACTTAATTGTGAGGTCTCTTTCTGTCTCAGATAGACCATTGCACTAACTCTTCTCATTTTGATTAATTTCATTATGAGGTAATTACAGTGTTATGTACTCACAACTAAGGCATGAACACACACACTTCCTACTCTCTATTTATACATGATTTTCATATATATATACACATATATATGCCTATCACTATATATGTTTTGGACTTAATCTTGCAATTGGTTCATAAAGTCAGATTTAGCGTGTGTGTACATAAATAAGTGCATAAAAATAGGACATTAATTTTCTTCGACTGGGACCTTTAGTTCATGGTCATTGAAAATTTGAGTCACTCTTGATACAAATCCGAGGTGAAAAGGCAGGTGGTTATGTAAGGAATGTATTTCTTTAATTTTTCCTTTTTGTTTCATCTTGGGGCACAGAGCTGGAAATCTAGGAGAGAGGAGGATCACAAACCTTCCCTAAATGACAGATCCCACACGATGTATGAGGCAATTCACACACTTGTTTGTTACGTCAATGCAAGGAGGTCTGGAAATGTCAGCACTTTTCCCCTGTACAGACAGATAAATACCTGAATGTCTCACGTGTCTTGTATGCAGAAAACACAATTTTTTTATTTAACAAGGTGCTGCTCCGTCATCTTAAGAACCTTCTGCTGAGGCTCTCTTCCCATAGCTGAAGATGAGGGGCACAGTTGCCAAGGGAAAACAGGCTGGTGATGCCTTAAGTTTCAGCTGTCATGTTTTCAGGCTCTGTGCTGCCCATGGGTGCAGTTCTGAGCCTCATATTAAATGTTAGTAAGCTCTCTTCACAGCATGGGGAGACAAAACAAATCCTTTTCCTGCTGAAGACCAAGGACAACTTTCAGCCCCAAAAGCACAAACAACAGTGGACTGAAGAAAGAAAACAATAAGGATGGGACCTCACGACCTGAAGCTGGAATTGGACAATTAAACCCCAATATACAAATGGACCAAAACTTACAAAAATGTAAGATCTCATGACTGGTCAGCCATTTTGTGACCATTTTTAGTCCACCCTGGGTGTAGCCCTGGTCAGACCCTGTCCTGCCTAAGGTGGATCCTGGAGGCCTTTCAATAAACACCTAATTTATTCTCTGGCTCTGTTCAGTCTCTGTTCCAGGTCAACCTTCCCAAGGCATCACTGGGAGTGCTGGAAGAGACTCATGTCGCTGCATGTTGCAGTGAGAATAAAGTTGAGCATTTGAGTATGTACCAGTCTATGGTATGTATTGAGTATGTACCAGTCTACAGAAGATGGTTTTTAAAATTAAGCAATTGGTTGGCTTCCTTAAAGAAAAATCTGTAGATCGGGACATCTGTCAAAGTTGTTCAGTTTCATGCCGAACAATCTTGACAGTGCCCCTTTTGCTGAGGTAAGAATGAAGTGAACACGGCAGGAAAGACATGTTTTGTTAGGCTCAAACAGTGGGTGGTGATGTTTTTAAATCTGTTATTCAGAGGTAAGATCTGCAGCTATTTTCCTGGTCCTGAGGAGAACCAGGAAAGGAGGTCCTGTAGGAGGACCAGGCTACAATCAGGAGGAAAATGTGAAATGCAATTCAAAACATTTAGAATTGTTTTAATTGGTTTTGCAGGGAGGTATTAAAAGAAACAGAAGTGAAATAAAGGAGTGATGGAGGTACTTGACTTGTAGATATAGAGGCACTTTTGAATATCAACCTGTTTACAGAAGCTTTCATGCTGGTATGCCTAAATACAAAACAAAGTCCTTAATCAGTAGAATGTTCCTTAAAGGTATCTCTAAGCCCCAAGCTCATTAATTTCTACATCAAATGTGTATACAGGTGTGAGCATGAAGGCATAGAAAAATGGCACCAGCTGTTTGCTGATTCTTGTTGGTTATTCTTTTAAAATGTGCACGTTGAATAAAATGAGAAAATGGACATTACATGACTCACACCTCCCAGAAGGAAGGAGAAGATCGCTGTGCCGCTGTCTGCTAAAGTACTGACCCCAAAGGTCGGAGATTGGAGATTGGCAGCTTAATTCCCCACCTCCTGTAATGAAAAGAATTTACTATAGTTTCTTCTTTCTGTTTCTAATGAAAGCAATTACTTGTTAGTCACTGTATTTTCAAAGACAATTTTGAATAAAACCCAGGATTAAACTACAGAGACAAGGAAAACCCAAGTATTGAAATTACGGATATTACAGACAGAGTTCACAACTCTCCTCTTGCTGCACAGAATGAAGGAATATGAAATCAGGTCTGCATTCACCTCTCACCTTCTATTTCAGATTTTTTACTCTTTCTGCAGAGCTTCACCACTCATTTATGAATCGCTCTTTCCTGATCACATTTTTCCAAAGTTCTTTCTTCTAAGCAAAGCGCTTACAGATTATGATATGCAGCTTTTCAAAAGCCAAGAAAATCTCCAGCAGAGTAGATGGCAAGATAGTTGAGTCTTGGAAAAATCTGTCCTCCTTTGTTTTCAGTGTGCTTTTCTTCCTTCCAGCTTTAAGAGCCCTGTATCAGACAATGTGAAGTGGAATGGACTTGTGGCATAATACAGAAAATGAAATGTTGTGATTGGTAATGAAGGATTAAAACTCTTACATCCCTGGAACTGCTTTTTAAGAAACATTAGTGCAAGACCGGCATGTACAAGTCTGTCTTTGCAGTTGCTCATCTTTTTGAATTGATAATATTGGGTGGCAGTGCAGCTTAGAGTTGCTAATTTTCATTCTAATCACATATGGAAGACTACGAAGTAGACAGCTTCTGTGATTTAAGAAACAAATAAATACCTCCCTGCCCTTTCTAGGGCTTCAAGTTTAGCCTGAATGACTTTGTAGCAACAATTTAGACTTAATTTTTAAAGCCAGATGTAATAGGGAAAGAGTAACCTGAGATGTGAAGTGACCAGAGCCAGTAACTGCTGAAGATGGTGTTGATATGAAAGAAAACACATGGCAAACCTCGTTTCCATGAGCATTATTATCACAGAGTCTAAATACTCCACAGACCTAATTACTTCTTGAACAGAGGAGTAATGTTTTCTCCAGTTGCCAGTTGGAAAATGAGCCTAGGAAACAGTATGTTTTGCAAAAGGTCCATGTAGAAAAGAGCAAAAATCAGCTCCCTGAAGACAAAGCAAAAATGTAGAAAACCTAGATTGGTTTTGCAGGTAGAAATTTCGATTCCTATTTGGAAGGAAGACGAATTTTAATTTTTGTATAAGTGTTATTGGTAAAAACAGGATGATGTTTGGATAAAGGGAAAACATACTCTACTGAGAACAACTTTCTGACAATTAGACCTTAATTGGTGATGCAGCAAATTCTCTAAGGGAATGGCAGGACTACCAACTGGAAATAAGTACTGCTAGATAAACAATTCAACAGTAAGAGGAGAAAATCTGTATGTAGAACAAATGTGATGTATTTGAAGCTCCTACAATTGATAATTCTAAATACACAGAATTCACTGTTCTTACTTGGGCCTTTTTTTCATTGTGTTAGAGAAACACTGTTTATTTCTAATTTTAATTTGTATAGTATTAATAACAAAGTGTTTGAAATATTTGATGATAAAAATGTCTTTTGGATTAAGAAAATACCTAATTTTATGATCAATCAAATCTAGTCTCTCTCAACAGGTGGAGAATTTCAATGATTCTCCTACAAAAAATGCTACCTTATGATTATACATTATGCTACCTTATGTAGAAGAGTTGGAGTTCTTTTCTTTACAAATTCACCTATTTTACTTATTTTTCCTTCATGTTCTTCATGTAAATGCCTCATAATGCATAGAGTTTATAATTCAAGATCATTTTAAAGCTGATTTTTCTTTTTAAAATGATGGTTGTGCCATTTGGACTGGCAGATCTGTAGTGTTGTAGTTTTGGCTACATATACAGTAGCAAAGAACAAAATATTTTTTGTCACACTTCTGTTACAGTTCAGTCTGTTCCTTTTACATTATCAGCATGTTTCTCTGGGCTTCACAGAGGCATCTGCTTTAATTTTTATTGGGCAGGGCTGCAACTTAGCAAACTGGGGTAAGCTTCCCAAATAATTCACAAATGTGGTTGATTAAATCAATTATGTCTTGGCTGAGTGATCTACGAGCGTATTACACACACACAGAGCGTTAAAAGAATGTTATTAAGGTGCAAATCCAAGTACTTAAAGTTAGGAAGTGCCAAAATTCGAGTTGCCTGGAGGCTCACAGGCTCTATGCATGTGTGTATGTATATGATATTGCCTCTAACTGTACAACTTGACTGTTCTTCCAGCTGGAACATCCTCTCAGTCATCCAGGGTTTCCTTGTTGAACACGTCAAGTCTGGTCTGTAAACCAGTATTCGTTATGGTACTCACCAGTTTGGGATATGATTTGATAAGTAAATTAAAGATTTTGTAGGTAGTTTATTTGTCTTCCCCAAAACAATCGTGTTACCTTCACCAAAAGAAGAAGGAAAAAACCCCAAACCCAGAGATTAACATCAGAATTCTAATTTTAAGACCCAGGCTATACAGCAGGGGGCTGATTTAGTTGAAGAATGGAAGAAGTCCTTCTGTTTCCAAAATTAGGTCTGATAAATTGCAAGCAATTCTTCAAACTGGAACTTGTGTATCAGTTTAGGATGTAACACCAGATTATAAATCATTTGGTTGAAATGCACCTTGAGATTCACACCTTCTTTTCTACTTCTTGTTCCCAGTCCCACTACCTGCATTTTACAGTTTACTGCTCCCTTATTCCCATCCATTTGAAAGACTGCAGGCCTAAATTTACATATTAAAGAGGAATTGGGTTTAGGGAGCATTTTTACTTAGACAATTTCAAACTTTGGTCTTAAAAAGGTGCTTTGATGTGATTAAGGAGCAGAGAGCTGATGGAGAGAGGAGTGATGGGTGTGGAAACAAGTGTGGAGGGGAAGAGATGAGTGATAACTTCCTCTGCTGCTGGGCAGATGGTAATGTGAGACTGTGTTCTCAGACATTTGGGGTGCAGGAAGTGAGTGTCCCCTTTAACTTTTTACCTCACTGTTCTCTTCTAAAAACAAGTCTCCATGTCTAGCTAGGCACAGTTCCTCTCTGCTCCAGGCTTACCATCCCATTCTTTACTGGGAAATGGCCCATTTTTAGTCCCAGGCCAATTTCCCAGACTTTCACTCTTTGAATTTGTATGTGCCCTTTCATTGCCAGCTTTATTCTTATGCCATATCCTAATGACAGCTTTAGTCACCAGTCCCTCTCATCTTCAATCATATCATCAGCTTCTAAATGCAGATAGTGGCACTTCTTCCTTTCACCAGTTTGCGCTGGGATGAAGAGAAAAGTGTTCTGAGCAGGCAGTAATTTCTTAAGCCAAATGGATTCATTACTCAGGCAAATGGAAGAGAACTGCACATTTTAGAACTGCTGCAAGTGAAGGAAAGTTTATGAAAGCCTACAGTCGTGGTTGTCATTTTTGTTTATCTTCCCATCACAATTTTGATTTAAAATGTTTCATCCAGTCCAGCTGTACCACAGTTGTCACCCTGTCTGCCCTTCCTTTAGGAATGAAGGTGGTATTGTTGCTGTAAAAGGATAAAACCCCTGGTGTTACTCCCTTCTTTGTATTTCTTCACCCTTGATGGCTGAGCAGTAATTTCTCCATGGGGATTATTTGTGCAAGGATGGGGCCTCTGTTCAATCCAGATATAACCCAGCTGCAGTGGAATTTCCCCCCTCCTCTGGACTCACAAGCAATTAGCACTGCAGGCAGGGCTGGCCTGCCCTTGCAGGGAACAAAAGATGCAGCAGAAAGCTTCTCCCTTGAAATGCCAGCTGGACAAAGAATTGGAAGATTAAGCAGAAAATTATTTCAAGTCACTTTTTACAGCAAGGAAAAGCCACATGTCCATGAAATAAGACGAGAGCTCTTACATGTGTAAGTTTATATATAGATAAGTGGTGAGATGAGTCCCAAAAAAAGGGGTGTTCTTAGTAACACCAGGTACAGATAACAGTCATGTGTGAGCTTTGAAGGAAATTTGCTCTGATGACAGGTCAGTTTTTCACCAGGAGCTGGAAAATTGCAAACATATGATTATTCAAATAAGATGATATCTGCAAATAAGATATACTTGGCAAATACTGTAAAGTTCATATGAGATATTATTATCTTTCCCTTTGAGACTTGATTCAGCAGGAGCTGCTATGGGGTTTTTTTCAACATAAAGAATGTGGATGTTTAGAGGAAATTGTTTGATTATAAAGGAAAGAACTACCAATGCACATCAAATATTAAATAGGATTCTCTCTTTTTCAAAATTAGTTCCCAAATTTGATGCTATAAAATTTTAGCAGTAGTGGGAGAGCTCCCAGAAGACCCTTCATTATGTCTAATTATTACAGCATATGTGAGGCCATGGAACTCTTGGTTGCTATAGTTCCATATTTAATCAGGAAAAATACGTTTCATG
This sequence comes from Zosterops lateralis, assembly GCF_965231275.1. Taxonomy (NCBI): domain Eukaryota; kingdom Metazoa; phylum Chordata; class Aves; order Passeriformes; family Zosteropidae; genus Zosterops; species Zosterops lateralis. The sequence goes on from NC_139764.1 coordinate 7,000,164, forward strand.
GCTGCACAGCTGGGTAACCTTATGTATCTGTAGATTTCTCCAGAAACAATCTTATCTATAAACCATAATACCTTGATTTTCCTTAAAAATATCACAAACCAGGCTTCTTTCTTTTATTTTAAAATTTTTATTTCTTAGCTACATGGTAAGGTTTAATGACAGACCACAACTTTGTCTGGCGCTTCTCTGGGTTTCCTTAATAAAAGGAAGGGTTTTTTTACCTTTTGGGAGGAGAAATTGCAAGTTTTCATGTGGCAGCACAAGTATGGCAGAGTTCACACTCACCTGATGACAGCTTTGCCATCAAGGATAAAGGATATGACTGCACTTTCCTAAAAACAACCTGAATTCTTACTCAGGTGTTTTTCTCGTTTATATTATTTAAATCCAACTTATTGAACAAGTTGGATCAGGTCTCCTCTGAACTCTTACCAGAAATCTGTTTAAATAATATGTAGCTTTAGGTGCTAGATTTAGTTAAATATCTGTCCTGCCAGAGGAGACAACTGCCAGCAAGACTTGTTTGACTTTACAATTCCAGTGGTAATGTTTAAATTATTTCACAAACATGAACTATCCAGGAAGGCTGTTGTGGTCCCTAAGAGTTTTTTTGGGCAAATTAATGCCCTAAAATTCAGGGAGTATTTGTAGTTTATTAATTGAGGAAAGCTGATTAAATATATGAAGCATTTAAACACCCATTTTAATTCCTGACAAATTGGAGTCTCTTGGCATTTAGAGAACTACAGGCTTGCAGTGGTGTGTCCATTTGATGTGAAGTAGAACCTTTGGGATCACAAGTTGGTGACACCCATGGTTGTCTTTGGTCACACTGAATCTGATCTGTCATGGTGGTGAGACCTGAAGATTTGTGAGTACAGTTCCCCCAAAAATGGTAGAAGACAATTGGGGAAGTACTTGTTTGATTATAATTGTGGATAAATTATAATCATTCCTTTCCCTCGTGTGACTCTGCACACAGGCAGACCTTTAGCAGGTCTGGGAAGGGTGTTCCAGCTACTTTAAAAGATTCTATATATAATCAGAGGAAAGCAAGGCTCATTCAGATGGTATCACTTTTGTTTAGGTCACTCTTGGTGGATCATTCTCAAACTCCTCCTCACTTTTGTTTAGGTCACTCTTGGTGGATCATTCTCAAACTCCTTCTTGTCTTCTTGATTGTTACTTTGCAGCTTCCATAGGTAATCTTTTCAAGTTCATCACTACCTAGACCATCATGCCATTGAAACACTTTCCCTGAAATCTTATTTTATATCTTTTGGTTGTTGCTACAGCTTTAAGCCTGAAATGAAAGGATTCCTGTTGCTTTCAGCTGGGAGAGAAGCTGTCATATCATTCACTGCCTCATCTGTGAGCAAAGCAGGTGTCTGTGAAAGGATCAGGACACACAGGAGCTCTGTAGACTCATTAGTTTGTTCCACACCGCCCAATCTTTTGCTTTTGTAGCACAAAACATCTGTCAACAACAGTGCACCTGAATTTCTGGGGAGAAAGATGCCAGCAGTACTCCTGCCTGCTCCTTTTTGAGTAAATCTCACCTAGACGCAGTTGTCCTGAAATTACAAAAGGCAGCAAATCGCTGTCTCCTCCTCATCTGTGGGAATAAATCAGAAATGGGAGTTGTGGGCTTGGCATTTAAGCATTTCCATTTGTAGTGCACTGACAAACTAATGATGGTAATTTTGCATTTGTTACTACATGCCTAATCTAATTAAGTTTCTCTTAGGGTACAATTGCTGTTTTCTGTATTTAATTATGTAACCACCAGGTGCAAGTGTTAATAGTAGCTGAATTCAGAAGGCAGTCTTTTATCTTTGTACTATGCAAGAACTTTTGTCTGTATTTGCAGTTTCCAGTGAAAAAAGTGCTTACAATATTTGATTGCTTCAAGGAGTTGTAGTAGCATTTCTGACTGATATACATAGGAAACACTAATGAGGACTGAACACTTACATTACTCTTTATTTAGATGTGTTCAGAACCATTTATGAACTCTACATTTTAGGTTTCAGGTGTTGCAGCAGCTCAGACTTCCTTTTCCAGCTCTCCTGTTGATCTGACAGATCTGCTCCTGTCTGTTTGAAAAAGTCTGAGCTGTGTAGGGATCTGTTGTCTGAAGCTGAATTTCATGGAGTACTGGTAAAACTGTGACTTCTGTGACTGCCAGCCTGGCTCTGTGAACTTCTCTGTGAACTTTTTGCTACCATTTCATCAAAATGCTCGTTCAAACATTTTCAAAGAGTTTTCCGCAGAATTCTTTGCCTGCAAGAATAAACTCAAGTATTATTTTTAAAGCTCAAGGATCTGAGCTTTGAAACGATGTAAGAGTGTGCTTGGAGGCAATTGACTCTCAAAAGGTTTTGAAATTATAATGTTAATTTTTAAATAAAGTGAACAGGAATTGCTGTAAACGTTCCCACCTGCAGATTGGCAATTGTTTTAATCTACTAAGAAAAAATAAGTAAAGCTTGTATTTTCCAGCTTCTAGTTATTCATTAGTAATCCATAATTAGATAAATTTGGCATTAAGTGTAATAGAAAAATTAGAAAAATTATTGATGTATGTTTATTCTAAAGCATAAAGTACCCATGCAACATTCCCATTACTAATGGAAGAAAATTGTCTGCAGAAGCATTTTGTTTGTGAACAAGTATACATTTCTTAGTAGAAGTATGGCCTGGATGTACCATGAGCTCAAGCCTGCTGCCAGCATTCCATCTTCTCTTAGCTCCTTCTCAAGGTTTCATTCAAAGAAGGATTTTAAGCTGGCCATGGACCACAAGTCAGTGGTAGTGAACCAAAATACATTGCTTTTCCTTTAAGGATCCTGTGGGATCATTTTGCCTTGAGCTGTGATTTTACAGTTTCAGTATAGAAACATTGAAGTTCCAATTTATTCTGGTGCAAGAATGACAGTATCCATTGGTTTAATTCTACATTCCAGGTAAACAAGCTCTGTCTGATATATATTTTTTTAAATTAAGCTTTCCAGGGCTGTTAATGGTAGAGATTTCCCCCACTCCTGACATGTTTCTTAGAGACCTAAGTTATTTCAAGTTTAGTTTGTTTCTCACCCTTCAGGCCTTTACTTCAAGCCCCATTCCTTTGATGGTTTATCACAAAATTTGTTCAGAGGCTTCCATTTTTTTGAGGCAGTCTTTTAATTACTACTGATTATGCATTGCATCAAAGAAAAGTGGTTGAAAACTTGAAAACCACAAATCAAATATACATCAATGGCTTACAGTAATGAATGCTAACATACTGTTTCTTCAGAAGGAACCTGTTAGGGACAGAAGACCATGTTTCAGGTGATGTGAAAAACAGTAAGCTTGACTTCTGAGAGCAGCTTGCTGGAGTTAGTGGTCAGGTTTCATTAAAAATGAATTTTAAAAATATTAGAATAAGTATGTTTAGTATTAGTTCATAGGAGTCTTCAAATTAGTACCAGGATTAATTCTTTTTGGCATCAAGGCCTGACACTGATGGAAATAACAACTTTTCACTTAGTTCCTATATGCTTTTGGTTTTTGGATTTGTTTTTCCATTATTCCTATTCCAGGAGCTGTTTTTCCCCCCAGAAGTACAATGATTTATTTGGGTGATAACATGCAGGCTGTGGCATTTCAGAAGCTGTTATCAGTTTCCATGTAGGAATGTTCGGGAAAAAAAAGAAAATAACACTATCTTGCAAAAAATATGCTGGCCTCATTAGGTGCAAAAGTGTCTCAAATGGCCCTTAAGCAGCACTTTGGCTTCTCCATCTTCTCAGCATGAAAACATGTCTAAGTAAGTTATATTATTTCAGGACAGTGAACAGCTTGCTTCAGATCCAGCAACTGTGTTTATTCTTTGGTTTTGTTTTTTCTCCCAAGTGAAGAATGTCACTCTGCACTGTTTACATTTACATCTCAAAACAATTAAGCTAAAACAGCTTTGTAAGATTGGGAGCTGGCTTTCTCTCAGGGAGAGCTTTACATTCAGCTTCCAGAGTCATGCAGTAGATAGACTTATTTTTGTGAGGTTTTTATTTTTGTGGGGTTGTTTTTGGTTTTTTTCTTTTTTCAAGCTGGTGCGATTTCGTTTATGTTCCTCTTTCTGAAGATGTTGGAATGCTGTTGATTTTGAATTGTGCATATTGGTAGGAACACTTAGATGTATTTTCCGTATAGTGCTTTAATTATGAGAAGAACAACTAACTGATTTATTCTGTGTTTGATGATGTTTCTTATTATATCTTTGGGTATCTTACTGAAATTCGTTTTTCATGAAAAAGCAGAGTAGTAAGCAGTAAAAGCTTTCCAGTCTTTGATTACAGAACCAGGTAGTAACAAAATGCAGAGACTTGACTCCTCTTATTTTTCCATGTCCTTGTACTATATCCATCTGTGAAATAGGTGAAGAGCTTTTCTAGTCTGAACTGAACTTAATTTATGGCATAATTGTATTGTTCCAGTGCCTCACAGCAATACTACAATATGTGGAGAACTTTGAACAGCCCCAGTGTTGCCAAGTTTTAGGGCACCATCCTGCTCTCTTGTTTCGTCCCTTCCCCATTTCCAGATTTCATCAACCTACCACTTATACACTCACAATACGTGTTGAGTGGGCAATCCAATACTCCTTCACTCCCTCTTACAATAACTGGTGTTTCTTTCTCAGAAGACAAAGCTTTAAAAGTCATTTTGCCCCAGGGTGAGGCACTGGGGTGAAGATTTAGAAGTCTGTAAAGCTTAAGACCTTCTGAGCCTTCTTGTTTCTGGATCCTGATTCTGTTTGCTCCTTGTGGGATGAATGGGGATACCTGAGGTTTGAGTGACCTGCTTTATGAATAGAGTTGCTTCCTCTCACCATTCATTTGCAGGGGCAAAGCCCTGTTTTGGCCCAGAACACCCAATTGGATGGGCTGCATTTTGGCTGAGAACACCAAGTGGAGGGACTGGATTTTGGCCTAGAACACCAAATAGATGGACTGGATTCTGGCTGAGAACACCAAATGGATGGACTGGATTCTGGCTGAGAACACCAAATGGATGGACTGGGTTTTGGCTAGAACACCAAGTGGAGGGACTGGATTTTGGCTGAGAACACCAAATGGATGGACTGGATTCTGGCTGAGAACACCAAGTAGAGGGACTGGATTTTGGCAGAGAACATCAAGAACCATTGCAGCCTTTATGTGGTGTCTGCTGGACCTGCCTCCCAGCAGGGCCATGTAAAAGTGAGCTGCATGGGCAACGTGGGACATCACTTTTCTGTCTTATGTTTGTCATTCCCCGAACACACACTGCCCAGGCTCTTTGAAGTAGGAATGATCCTCTGCAGACCCTCTGTCATCCTCTGACCTGAGCAAGTTCCCTGTGAAAAGTCCCAGAGTGTTTTCATGTCCCTCCTTACTTGCCAGTGGACAGAGCAGGTGTGAAGCAGGGCAAATGGGGGCTCAGTTTCTTACAGTCTGAAGGAGACCCTGATTTTCCTTCCTGTGTTTTTCCTGCCCCTGCCTGCAGGTTGTCCCTACAGATCTTGGGGCAGCCTGCTCCCTGGGGTGGGAAAGCAGGCTGTGGGAAAGGTGCTCCTGGTTCCTAGGGCTGGTGCTGTCACCTCTGACATTGCCTGTGCCCCCAGCAGCCACACTTGAGAGCAGCATCATTTCCTCTGCTGGTTTTGCAGGCACTGCAATCCCAGTTCAGAGCTCTGCTGTCAGCAGGGGAGTTCAGAGGGCGTCGTGTGGGATTTAGCCACTGTTGCATATACAGTTCAGAATAATTTTCTGCTCCTTTGATAGCTCTTGATGTGTTTTATTCAGTTCCAGTCTAATCAAGTTAACTGTTTTAGCACATTGTCTTTCTTCAGCCCTTTTTACAGAAGGCTGGTGTAATCTCTCTTAAGAAGAAAAAATAATTCCCCTTTCATCTTTCTGGGGAGATCACTTTATTCATGTGTAGTGACCTGGCTCAGCATTTGATAACTAATGTGTCACTGGAAGTTCCTCATTATGGCCCCAGCTTGCAGACCACCTGGAGTGCTCCATTATTAATGTGAACTTCAGGTTCAATTTTTAGCTCTGTGCAGGTGCATATGCACCATTCATTGCAGGCTGGTGACACTTGCCCCGTGAAGTGACAAGAGTACGTGTGGCTGAATGTGCCTTACAGGCCTATGGAGCACTTATTGTTTTGATAGCAGCCAGAAGAGGAGTGGAAGCACTGAGGCTCCAGCTCTGTGTTGATTATAATCTAACTTTTGCTTTCCTTGGCAATCGTCCTTTGATATATAGGCACTTAATCTCAGTGCCTGGAGAGCAGGAGCAGAGAAAGCAGAGAGGGGAGTGTAAAGGGGGGAAGCCACACTCGGCTTAAACCAATAACATGGGAAAAGCTTAGTTCTTATTCCAGACATAAATGTATCTTGGGATGGTAGATGATAGTTACATGGCAACCAGGCACTGCAGGGCCCTCCAGGTTGCTGCTGGTTTGTAGTGCAAGATGTCAGTAATCTTGTTGATGCATCCAGGATGCTGTTAAGACGATGAATTTAGGAAGGATCTTACATCTCCTGGAAGCTTAATTTTGTCTGGTGGTGTTTTGTTTTTTTTGTTTTTTTTTTTTTTTTTTTTTTTTTTTTTTTTTTTTGGTTTTTTTTTTGTTTTTTTTTTTTTTTGTTTTGTTTTTTTTTTTTTTTTTTTTTTTTTTTTTTTTTTTTGTTTTGTTTTGTTTTTTTTTTTAGTAGTTGCTTAAGCCACCTAAACTCCTGTAGCCATCCATCTTTGCATCCTGCAATCAAATAAGTGACCTACTGAATTAAATCTCTGATCTTAACTTGTTTGTTTTATAGTCTAAATAAATGAAAAGGCAGGAGATAACAGAGTCCAATGCTGCATACAAATGAGTGGAGCTCGGTACAGTTACAGGGTTATTCATTGGTTTTTCTGAGGTTTCATTTTCAGGATTATTTCCCTTTTCTTTTTTTTAAGGGGAATTTCTTTGTGGACTTCTTTTTTGTTTTGTTTTCTTTTAAAAGAAATATGGAAATGGCAGCAGTGGGAGGAGAGGTGGATTCATAGGAGCAATGGAGCTGGAAGGACAAAGGGAGATGGGCTGAAAAGGAAGAGGGAAAGAATAGTTCTGAGTGTGTGAAAGAGAGTGGGAGGAACAGGAAATCTGAGTGTGGGATTGCAACACTGGGAAGTGTGGGCAGGAGTAAATTGGACTGGGAAAGAAAATTCCTGAAATGTCTTGTTTTCTTTAAAGACACCAGCCTGATTATAGTAAAATAGCTTCTGCTTTACTCACTGAGGACCAGCTCTTGTCAGACTGTATCTGCTAAAAACAAGTAATAGAATACTTTAGTGGATTTTTAATGAAGGTACTTTCTCAACAGCTTACTATTTTAAATAAACATCTCCCTCAAGTGCTAAAGGATTAAGGGATTTCAAATCTTATACAACTGTATATGATTCGTGTAGTTCCTCTTTGTAGTCATTTTACTCTTATTTAAACTGAATATATGCTGATTTGGGTTTTTGACACATGTAAGAGTGGTGCTCTGTTCTTCTCACAGGCTACTGTAGACAAATGAGAGTAAGGGTATTTCAGAATAATATTTCTAGTTACGGCCAGTGGCATTAGAAGATGAAAACTCTGAGATGACTCTGAAAATTTTGGTTTTCCTTTAAAAAAACACCAGTAAATTAGATCTCTGGGCACCAATTTTGTAAATTTGCTGTTATTACAGTGATTTTGCCTTTTAGAGTTGTTTTCAAATATGTGGATATGCCTGTCTTGTAGCATTTTAAAGTGCTAAAGTGCCATTTAAAAGATGAAAGAAGTCTAAAAATTTATTGAATAGTTTAGGAATAATTTAAAATACCAGTTAATGTTATTTAATATCTAAGATATTTCTCCTCCACACCTTAAATATTTATGCAAAAACATCCAAGAATTTGTATGGTATATTTAAGATGTGTCTGGTAAATGCCCCTTGTGAAATAAATAATTTTTATTGCAATTTAGAAGAGTACATATTTAATAGTGAAATGCTTCACTTATGTACTTACGTAACTCCAGTGTATAATACAGGTCCAAAGGTTTTTAATTTATTATAAAGATAGGACTTTAATGACAAAATAATGGCTCTGATGTGTCTGTACCTTTTGGTTTAGATATTAGAAAGGTTTCATATCTTTCAACCCTTCCTTATGTGCTGTTACACTGGTGCCCCAGACATTTTTTAATGCATGAGCAATCAACATAAATGAAAACTAGAAAGCATTCATGTTAAGACAAGAGGCAATGTTACTTTCAATAAAGTGACTTCAGAAAACTGTCACAGAGATATTTCACTGGGGACATTCTGGTTTGACCTCTATATCATCATGCCTTTTTTTCTTTTTTTCATCTCTCTCTCTCTATTCTTTTTTTTTTTTTCCTTTTTTTTTTCTTTTCTTTTATGATTAAACAGATGAGAAGGGGTTTGTAAAAGCCCTCCAGAAAACTGGCAGCAATTCCTTGTAGAATTGCAGGTCTTTCTAATTTCCCTGTATTTTCCTGCAGGAGAATGGCTTTCTAAGAGCCACGTTAGCCTTCAACCTTGGCAAGTGTAGAAGTACATCTGCAGTATTATGATTGAAATGTTATACCTGCTTATTCTAAAACTGACATGAGAGGTGACAAATGACAGAGGCATTACTGGGTCAGGTGAAGTCTTTGTCATAATCCCTTTTCCCTAAACTTTTAGCTGATGCAGCAAAGAGAATCCTGTTTCGGGGATTATTAACACCACCTGCTACAAAATTCCTTTGGGAAGGACTGGAGTGCTTTGGATTCAAACACTGGCTTTGAAACATGCAGGAAAATGGCACAATCTCTGCAGACACACTAATGACCACTTTGGGTTTGGTGTAAGCCAGTCTTTCCACTGCAAAAATGTGTTATTAAGGATATAAATGCTGTTTCTCCCATTGCAATGTAAAAGTGAATTTTCAGTGAATTCCTTAAGTTCTTGTGTTTGACAGGATCCAGAGGTGCAATCTGCTGCAATGAATTGTGCAGCAGGGTTGAACTGATCTCTGGTTGAAGCCCCTTAGTTTTGGATAGTACAAGTAGAAAGCTCCATCTCCATTATACAGGATTTTTTACTTCTCTTTCTTCTCAGGCACCGTTTTGTGTTCTGTAAGCTTCGCTTTGTGTCTGGTCCATCCACAAGGCAGATTCTTCCCTCAGGAAGAAAAAGTGGAAAGCCTTAGCAGAAATAACAGCTTAAAGTTGTAGTAAGGGAGGAACTAGGAGGAAGTCTCAGCTTCACAACCATTAAATAGTGTTTTTCTCTTTGGCTGACTCCTCCTATCCTACTTCTCCTGGCAAGGCAGGAATGTGGTGCCTCCCCGGCTGGCCATGGGGAACATGCCTCAGCTCCAGCTGGACAGCAGAGAGGAAAGGTACTTGACCAGAACCTGGGCACCGAGTTTGACTCCTGTTCACCTCCCATTCCTGTGCTGGCTTTGGGATTTTTTAAAAAGCCAGATGAGGGAAAGTGCCTTCTCTTAACTGTCGGCATTGATAGGACTGGAATCCTGCTGGAGCCGCCCGAGGCAGAGCAGGCAGAGCAGAGGAACAGGCAAAGTCCTGGGCTCTTTTCATCACAATCTCTGATTGCAGATCCCCCTGGAACTGGGAGATGAATCTGTCCCTTTGTATTTCTGAGTGAAGTGAGTGCTGATTGATTTGTCAAGTGATTACACGCTCAGATGAGATACTGGGATGTACAGTTTGATTCCTATTCAGCACCACAGCAATGCTCAGGCAAAGCTTCGTGTTGTACAAAGGAGATTGTAGTCATTGTAGGAGAATGTGTACACAGAAATCACCTTTCTAAATGGCTTTTTTGAACCTTGTTCACCATTGCCTCTCTTAGTTTGTTTTCCCTTGGCAGAGTTTTCTGACTTTGCCCTTGCAAAGAGCAGAATCTGCTGTTTAACTGTTGGCCAGAAGGAGCTGTTTCCAGATAAACAGTCCTGGTGTGTGCTGGAGTTAATTGCCTTTTTTGGCTCTGTCCGTCTTTTTCAACCTCAGGGGCTGTAATGTGTACCTAGGCCATGAGGAGGTTTCAACTTATCAAAAAGAGCTTTAAACAAAGGTTCTGGTGGCTTGGCACCTTTAAATGTTGGAAGATGTTGCTCCTGTGAATATGAATCCTAGCAGGGCTTATTTCAGCAAAATGGCCCCTTTCTCCCTCAAAATGAATCCCTCCCAAGACCCAACTACCCAGAGTTTGTTCTTGGCTGATCATTTTGTTTTACCATCCCATCTGACATCATTGCAACATATTATTAGAGTCAAATTTACAGCGTTAGGGAGTCACTGATCTCCTGTAAGACAAAGCTGTTTTCTGCAGTTTTAAGCTTTGAAACCTAAAAAGAGATGGCATGTTGCACGTTTTTTAGGAAATATGTGGGTGCTGTTTACTACAGTTACCATTTCCTAATATATGTGGGTTTCTTGAAAGGTAGTTTTCAGTATCTGAGGCATAACGTGCTGTGAGTAATTCTTTCTCTTTTGATTCAGAAGAGGATTTTTATACAAGACAATCTTAATCAGTTTTTATGATGTGGCGTGAATATAGTGTGGTATCTGAGCTAATCTTGGAGCCTATTTTAGAAATCCGAGGCTATTTAAAACAATTCTTGGCGTAGTTGTTGCATTTCTAAGTGGCGGCTCTTTGCTTTGGTGCAAGCAGGGGGTTATTTCTTCTACTGCACATTAATCACACATGTTCAGAACAAGCGACTCTCTGATTAAGGACACTGCTGTAGCAGAAGAAAAATAATTTTTTTAAAAGTTTTATTGCCATCAAACCACTACTAAAATTAATTTTTTAAATATACATGCTAGAATCTTGAGTTCTGTTGAAGTTGTGGGTTTGAGTTGGCTGTGAGCTCAACCACAGCTCAGTTTGGGCATCCGAAACCTGAGAAATAGCAACTTATTGTTATTTGTTTGGCCAAAGCCTGGTTGGATGTTACCAGATTGAAGCTTCTGGGTCTGAAAATGGAGCAAATAATGAATGGTCTTAAGCTGAGAAAGATGCAAATTGATAAACCAAAGGCAGCCTAGATATTAAATATGAAATTGAGTTTTTTCCATGTATTGGTAGAAACACCAGTGAAGAGGGAGCTGAACTGGTGAGAGTTAAAGACATGACTGCTGAGCTGGAGTGAGTCTGAATCCCTCAATTGTCTGCAAGTCACTTGGTGGTGGTGATCAGAGTTTTAGGGAATCCCTTGGCACTGGCTTTCTTTGCCTCAGGGGCAAGTGTGGGCGCCTGTCTATCCATCTAAACATATTTGTAAACACAAATACATGAATTTAGAAAATTTCAGTTTTCAGTGCTCTCACTTTTTTGACAGCTGTTACAGTTGCAAAGGGCTGTTTGAGACCAGATGGGTAAAATTATCCTAATTTCTGGGACTTGCAAGAACTCAAAACACAATTAAAAAAACCTTGAGGTGTGTTTCGAAGTGATGTATGGTCACAAAAGTGATTGACAAGCCCCTCAGCCTGGACCTTTTCTTTAGAAGTCTCAGAATAATATAGCTTTTGGGAGGGACCTTTTTGTTTGTTTATTCCTTCTCTAGAAGCCAAGTTTGTGAATTTCTCTGAGAGGTCAGAAAAAACACTTTCAGATCATCTTAGGGCAAAATAATGCTGCTCCTCAGTGGTTTGTCTTCTCAGTGCTGGCAAGGAATCCAAGCAGAATTCTGCTCTGTTCTGCTTGAGTTTTATAGCAACCCCTCCCAGTACCTCTCAAATTGCCAGCGGTGATGCAAAACACTGATATTCCTTCCAGACTGAGATGCTGGTGTCCACTTTAGGAAGTGAGGAGAATTCATAAATGAGTACCAGAAAGCACTAAAGGATAGATTGTTGTTCTGATGTCTTCAAGACATGGAACAAGGGAGGATTGTGTGTCTTCCCCTTCACTGCTTCGTGGACAGAGCAGGGAAAAGGGCAAATGTTTGCAGGGTCTGAGAGGAAATCGGGTTCTTATTAGAAAAAAGGCACGAATAAGATGAAAGGGACAACGCGTAGCACTTCACTGTTATCTGGATTGCTGCTGGATACCGGTATGAAAGGGGGGCCTTTTGGGAGGAAGCTGCAAGACAATACAGCCTTTCTGGGCACGAGATCATTGTCTCCTGTCTGGACTGATCTCTGGAAATCTACTTCAGGGAGTAATTTTAAACTTCCTTTAGGTACCACTGGCTCGCTGGAGTGATCAATGTTTTAATTTCATTTTGTTGGCACATTTTGGTAGCACGTTTTAAGAAATCTATGGCTCTGCTCTCTGCTGAAATTCAGGAACAAGAAGAGGCAAGCCAAACCCAGGCTCTGCCCAACAGTTTGTATGTGTGAGAATTTCTCTCTGCCTTGGCCACGCGCTAAATGCTTAACTTCCTTTTATTTCTTAAAATAAATACAGCAGATTAAGAAGATGGCAGTCGTACCTTCATTGCCAGTCTGGAATGTGTCAATTTTATAAAATGAAAAGAAATCTCTCCTAACTTGCAAAAATAAAGATACCCCTTGAAACACAGGCAGGGAATCTGACTTGTTCCTTTATTCCACAGAGGTCTTTTGATGACCAAAGCAGATACAGAATTCCTGTGTGTGATGGTTTTCCTTAGAGTTATGCATCTATTTCCTTATTTAGCATTTAACACTTAATGAAACGGAAGATCATCTGTGTTGGAGTAATTTATTTTCAATCCTAAAAGATAAAGGGAGTGCTGATGTGTACCCAAGTTTCTTTGGCACATGCATGTATCTCTTCCTGCAAAGTGCTGCAAATAACAAAAACTAATTCCCCATTTCATTAATGCACCTCAGCTTTGTTATTTGAACTTCCTGTCTCATATATGTAATAAGTGAAAAGGAAATGAGACTTTGGAGGAGATAATGTAAACACACAATATTTCTGTGGTTTCATTGAAATGAAACTAATGCCTTTTGTAAAAAATTTAATTATTGCATTCAGAATCTAACATGGACCTGGCCAAGTCTGTAGTGCCTCCATTATTTCAGGCATCAGGTTTTATGAAATACAATATTTCATACTGTAAATACTAAGGTGCTTTATTCTCTGCTGCCTTTTGCATGTAAAGCAAAAGGAAAACAAAAATCAGTTTTCTTCTCTCTTGAGTCTCGTCAGTTTCCTCTCATCAGTCTCCTAATGTTTGTTAACTTAGAGACAGGGACAATTTAATTTTCGGTACATCAGATTTCAGTGCCAGGGTGTGTTCTTTTATGTGCTGCATGTAGGTAAAATAAACTGAGAATAAAGTAATTTAAACATAACACAGAAATATTTAAATGAGTGCTCAGGCCTCCCTGCTTGTAACCTCTTCTCTAATTCTTAACTCTTTTGTCCTAGATTATTTTCCCACCCTTCCAAGTAGGAGTTCCATGAGTCCCATGTTTCTGTCTAGTTTCCTTCCCCTGCCCCCAAGCTGTTGTGATTCAGTCCTTAGATTAAATAGTCCAGACGTCTTCTTAAAAGTGCTGAATTTTTTTGGCTGAAACTCATTCCTCTTTTTTTTGTTTGTTTGTTTTTGGTTTTGTTTGTTTGTTTAGATTTTTTGGTTGTTTGTTGGGGGATTCAGGGGCTTTTTTGTTTATTCTAAAGTGTAAGATATAAAATCTGGTGAAGACAAAACTTTTGTTCTTCTAACAGATTTAAATACTTTTTCTATTTTCTGATGCATTTCTTCCTTCTTCGCCTTATGAGTTCTAGAAATGAAAAGAGATTTATATTTCTGCTGCATGTATTTTGCCTTTGAATACTTAATTCCTGTCAGTTTTGACCACTGTCTTTATATTATACAATATTGGGATTGCAGAATGATAATTTTTTAATGTTTTTATCCCTTTTCCTTTGGGCAGTACTGTGGGCTGGGGGTTGATAAGTAGATAAGTTCACTCAACCAAATGCCCGTCAGCCTCACTTTTGTTTTTAGTTCCTGTGTTCTGAAGAATAGAAAAACCCCTCTCTTTGGTTTTGAATCTAATAAAATGGCCTAGACCTAATCTGTGAGTAGCATATTTAGATTATCTTCCTAATCCTAAAAGGAGGAAGTGTTTGTTAGGTGATTTGTGTGTGTCACCTTTAGATGACAGAGAGGACTTTTGCAGGAATTGCCTTTGGTCTTTTAAAGGCAATTAAAAAACTTTCTCTGTCCTCACCAAATGAGCAAGGGCATAGTAACTTGTCATTTTAGAAATTTCACCTACATTGTCAAAGTTTCACATAGACTTTTTTTAAACTACAGAATCAGTGCTATGGTGTCTGGTTTATGTATTTGCTGAGAGATGGTAAATAGTTTATAACCATCAGAAATACCGTGTCCAGTTCTGGGCTCCCCAGTACAAGAGAGATATGGAGCTTAATTGGCTGTTAAAGGCTCTCCTGGAGTCTGAAATATCTGAGAACCTCTGCACATCCAGCAGCTACAAAGGCTTTGGTGAAGGTTGGCCCTGGGTTTTTAAAGATACAGGAGTTTGAATGATTAAAATGAAATACATTTCTCAGGCCAGAAAAGGATTTCAGATGCCTTTTAGCATCCCATATTTCTCAGTTCGCTTCTCACGCAGGCGGTTTTAGGGAGGAAAATGCAGAGAAATGTGTCAAACTCAAATATATTTAAAACCTGATCTTGGAGAAAAAGTTGACAGATTTGGATTTGTTCCGTATAAAAGAGAATAGTGATCAATTGTTTTCTGTGCCTGGTGGCTGCATTAGCAGAAATAAAAGCTTAAAGTTATAGTAAGAGGAGAGACTTCCTCCTAAAACTAGGAGGAAGTCTTAGCTCCACGACCATTAAATAGTAAATAGGCAAAAAAGCTTTTTAAATATTGGCCATATATTTGGCAGGGATAACACAGATATTTAAGTAGCATCAGAGCGCATGAGATTATAAACGGGGTGACTTCTTGAGATCTGTTCCTAATTTCTGTGCCTTCTGTCTGCAGCAGTATCTCCTTACTTACATCAGCATATTGAGAGAGTCATCAGGGGATTTTTTTGGGTAGAAACCCTACAGTTTCTGAGGAGTCCTTCATTTACTATGATTTATTTAATTGGACATCCAAGCAAAGAAGGTGTCAGATTATAGAATTGAGCTTTATTGCTGCTGGATAAAGAGAGGAATTAAGAGATTGCCAGAATTGCATTAACCATCTGAAGTGCAGCCTTCTTGAAATGCTTTGTCTGGATCATCCCTAGAGCCATCCACATCTTCAGCACGTTTTTTCCTGTGAAATCAAATCAAATCCCTACAGGCCCACCAAATCTATTTTCATAGAACATCAGCAAGCTAAATTTTCTGTATAAAATGTATCAAGTCAACAGTGAAAAATACGTTGATAAACAATGTAGGGATGTGAGGCCATGAACACCTTCTTGTCCTCAGCAGTATAAAGAGTATTTGGGGATTCTTCTTCAGCTGCCCAGTGCATAGAATAGGAGTAGCTGATGTCTCAGTCATCGTTCTAAGTACACATATAATTAACATTCTTAGCTTCTATCTAAGGATATAGACATTCTCTGTGGAATTGGAATGGTTTTATATCAATGAGTGGAGAAACATTCTGCACAGTCCTCTGGTAAGTATGAAGTGCTACGCCATGCATTACACTAAAAGATATTCCAATAAGAGACTATAATTTTTCTAATAATGTTAGTTCAGTTAACAGAGGATCACTTGTATGGAAAACCCTTCTGGGAGGTTCTTTGATGTAAACACTTGCCTTTAAGTGAGAGAGAAATTGCTCTTGTGAGCCATAATGTGCTGGTTGTGTAACACTGTAGTACTTCTGAATTTGCAGTTGGAAACACAGGCTCTTGTTATGGCTGGAGCAGTGAAATCCAGTCCATTTCCCCACTGCCCTGAAATCCCCTTTTCTTGGGTTGTGTCAACAACAGGCTGCTGTGTTCCAGAGCTTATTGGCCTATAGCAGATTCATGTGCTGGAGAAATACTGTTTTTATGTGTGAATATTGATACTGCAAAGATATACTTATGTCCTAAAGCTGAAGGCTTGAAAACATCTATGTTTTGTGTCCTCCATAATACTCCTCCTTCCTTCTTCTCTTTTTATCTTTCATTCTTGTGTTTTCTTTGTGACTGTTAGGTTAAATTTCAGTAAAGTGTTAGCATTGTCTTCTCTGGGTACCTGTTGGGAACTTTCTCAGTCTTTAAATCTAAGAATAATGACTCATTAACAGCTGATGCATTCCTGCGTTCATAGTCATTAAATATTAAGAGAGATTTGGTCATAAAATACTACTAAATAGTGGTTTAAGCAATTTGTATGACTGTTGCTTTTCTCAGAATCAAATTTAACTCTTCTCTTATCTGGAATTTTCCTTTACCACTTTTCTATATTGTTATCTATGAAAAATGGTATAGGAAAAAAAAAGTCATCTTTCTAATTAAAAATTAAAAAGCAGTCTATCTAGAGGTCTTGCATGTTCTATAGCCATCACAACAGTCTGAAAAAAAAAAGAAAAAAAGAATCCTTTTTCTGCAGTATTACCAATTTAAAACATGACTAATTTCTAGGAGGACCCATTTAAAGAGATAAAGGATTATGCAGTCTCTAAAAATTGATCCTTTGTGTACAAATATATGTGCTTTTTCTTCTCCTTTGTCAGGAAGACTTGGATGATGGTGTGCAATATTAGATCATTGTGTAGAAGGAAGAGATATTAGCTTGTTAGTCATTGGGAATTATATAAATACAGTCTCTGGTGCTTAGTGTGGTGTGTGTCCCACATAAAAACTCACAGTTGATATACTCTGTGTTGCTTAATAAATTGATTTTCTTTTTTTTATTGTTACAATGTTATTCTCTGTAAATATCTGTTTTCATTTGTTTTATTTGAATTGAACGTTTCCACAAGTCAAATTACCTAAGCAAGGATTTTGGTAGCTCATGCAATGGTTCTAAACTCCAGTCCTTTGGAAAGGCGTGAGAACCGTTCAAACATCTGCAAGCTTTTGTTCTTCTTAATAACAGTGATCCATCTATTTAAAGCTAGATTGAGGCAACCAGGTTTTTTTAACCTCTGCAAGATGATTAAACCTTTCAAAAATTCGGGAGTGATGAGCTGAAAGATTCAGTGTTTCATGACTTAGTCCTGAGCTGTGCAGATTGCAGTTTTCAGGCCTGAAAGCTGAGGCCCATTTATAAGGTGACTGTAGCAGACTGGAGAATTTTAATTTCAGATAAAATAGTATAATAGTTTTTGCTGTTATTCACTCACAGAGTCAAATGTCATTAATCTTTATGTCAGTTTTAGAGGTTTAGGAAAAGCCAAGGACTTGATTACAAAGTACTTACAGGGTGCTAAATGCAGCTATTTAAGGAAGGGCAGTGGTGGATGGAGTGGGTACATGGGTGAAAGAAGGTGCTTGCCCAGATCCTTCCCCTTGCCATAAATTTTATGCAAGTTCAAAATCAGTATTTAAGCAAATATTTTTTTTACTATTCTGAGTCTTAGTGCCTAAAATTATTCATAGTTTGAGAGGTGAGGGAAATCCAGCTTACAAATGTTCTTTATGACTAAGTATTCTAGATCTCCTGAATCACACAGACCCTTTTATTACAGTTAGTCTGTAAAGTGCAAAGCACCTCTCCCTTCCCTGAAATGGAGGAAATGCAGAAACATCAGGAGAGGGTTAGAGATTGATGAACTCAATATCTGAAGAAAGTACTGAAACATCATCATGAGATCAAAATGAAAGGGCAAATAAAAAGAGCTTAGGTCAGCTTTTAAAATGTAATATTCCTTGGCTAAGATCCTGCTTCTTCATGCTTCGATTTAATCTGTCAGGGCAAAAGGGCAAAGGTTCCCATGATTGCTGGGGAGGGTACAAGATGCATGACAGAGCAATTTGCTGAGTTTCTGTAGATGAGTGTAGACAAAGCTTGCATGTCTTTGCTCTTTGTCTCTCTGACAGTAGCCTTTAACATAGGCTTATTGTTCACTTTTTGGGTCACTGAAAGGCATTTATAAGGTATTTGTGGTGCAGAAAGCACATGAAACTGTTTTCTAATTTGTCTTAATTGCTTGTCTCAGTAAATGGTTAATTCCCATTTGTATGTGCTCAGCAGTTAAGAAAAGAGGTGTTTGTTCATATTTGAAATCTCAGTAATTGCCAAAAGCCCTTAGAGGTGTTGGTGGATGATCAGCTCTAGACCACCTAAACCCCTTCATTGTCCCTTCTCCTACTTTACTTTAAGAAATGCCAGATGATTATTTTATAATTTGTACCACTTTGCTGAAGTTGTGCTCAGTCCTTTTTCTCTTTGGAGCGACGTTTTGTCATATGAAATTGTAGTTCTTGATTTCCTTTGGCGACAGTGTCTGTGTTAACCCTTTGTGGTGCTGTTAATGTACTCAGATTGGCCATCGAGTTACCGACCAGTACACATGCCTTTCCAAGTCAGTCCAGTTTTGGTAGCAAATAGAGGGAAATGTGTGAGCACAGAGACCTGCCTAAAAATATTCTGATTTGACCAGGACATGGTTATTTCTACATCAGGAGAGAATTCTGAAACTCTTGTACTATTCTGTGCATTACCACTAATACGCGTAACTTCTGAGGAAAATGGAATAGTGCTGGCTTTTCAGGCTTGTAAATCGAGTTATTGATCCTGCAACTGATTATTCCCAAATAAAAAGGACTTTCCAACCAAATGCAATGGCCTGTTTCAGCAATGTGTCAGAGATCTGGAATTGAAGTCCGCATGAAGTATCATCTTGGTTTGAAGAGTTAAATGGCTTGGTACACTTCACAGAAATAGGTTAGAGGCTTCATGTCTCTTGCTTCATTTAATTCAGCTATACTCTGCTGATACTGAGGGAGAGAAAATGTCTTGCAAACCTAGGTTTGCCATTAGCTGGACAAATGTAATATCTTATATACATCTTGCGTATTATAGTAATGTTGGGTAAATCACTCATAGTACCAACAAATGACTTAGATCAAGGTTAATTTTGGTAAGGAATGACAAGAGCACTGGTAGACATAAAAACAGAGAGGGTAAGACTTTACAATGTATTTGGACAATTCTTAAAAGCAGAGCTTTTCTTCAATCTGTGTGTAGAGTCATTCCCACTGCATTTCTGAACAAAAGAGGAACATGACTAATGAGCTTACAGCAGGTCATTTTACGGTCCCAGTTTGTGTCATCGCATTAAGAAAAGAGTGATAGGTATTTAGAGGAAATTATTCAATGCATCACAGCATTCTGGAATCTGAGCAGTGATTCCCAACAGCCAATGTAGTCATGGCATGCAGGACATCAGTTTGCCAGTACTTCAGACATTGGGGAAAAAGCACTATTTGTTGGTCAGACTTAATAATCATCTTAGAGTCATCCTCTTTGCTTTTTTCCCTGTTTTTTAATAACTGCCTTTGAGCGTTTCAGTTGCTTTATTAGAAGAGAAAAAAATACATTAGGCAGCCCATAATGCTTTGGTCTTCTGACCTGAGTTGGGCAATGTCCAGACACAGAGGAGGACTTGAGCAAAGGTCAGCACCTGAGCAGTGGGAGCTGCACAGTCCGTGAGGGGAACAAGGCTCAGGCTTAACCAAGAATCCTGATATGAATGTTTACCAAGTGCCAGCCAGAGTCAGGAACAATCTGAGCTAAGCAATACTTCCCTTATCAGTTGCCTGATTTTGGCTTGTGTTTTTCAAAGGTGTAATTCCACTGTTTTGCCAGACATGGTGGTGTGTTCATAGCCTTGGAAACTTAAATAGCAGTTGTTAGAGAACAGTAACCTGCTGGCTTTGGAAGCAACAGTAACTAGACATAATTTTTGTTTGTCTGTTCTCTAAATTCACTCTGCTAATGCATGTGCCTGTCCCAGCAGCATCCCCTGACCTGTGTCCATGGAGACATCCTGCCTCAATGCCCAGGAGGGGCTGGGCCTCAAGAACCCTTCGTATTGTAGCATTTCTCTATTTTACCCTGACTGAACACATTCCTGTTTTCAGGACTGTTCCAGCTCCTTAAAAGAAAAGCAAGGAACTTATTTCGAAACCATTTGTTTGCAGAAGTCACAAGAGCAATGAAAACCAGTGTTTGCATTTAGATCTTTTAAATAAATGAAAATTAAGTGGAATTTTTTTTTTTTGCCTTCAAGTATTTTGTGCTGCATCATAGGATAAATCAGTATCCGAGATTTTAAGTGGCTTTATTGTTCGTTATGTCTTCGCTATTTTTCTATTATTTTTGGCATACTTTCCTCTGCTGATGCTTATGTTGACATTTATTCTGATTAGTTTAAATGAAGGTTTTAACCCTGGCTTTATCCTTTCAGATAGCATTGCTTATGAAAGAATAGGAATAGTAATTGTATCTAACTATGCAATGCATTTAGGTAGTTTCTATTTACTATCTGTAACAATACATTTCTTTTCCGAAGGAAATGGGCCATGCACTTTCTGTGAGAAATCTGTGTTCCTATGTTCAGTGGCTTGATGGAAAATTCCCTTTTCAGGTCGCATTTTTGCTATTCTGAGAAGTATAAAGTATTTGTTATACTGAGGGATATAAAGTCTTGAAGTGTTGGTGCTTCCGACATTGTGCAAAGACTGGGAAGATTATTCTCCTGCATGTGTGCATCCAGTGATGGAAGGTGCATGGATTCAGGGTGGGTTTTGTTTGTTTATTTGATTGTGCTTTTAAATGAAAAATAAATGGCACTGAGGTGTCCTGTTTCATTCTTTCTGGGTCCATTTTGGGGAGTGATTGGATTCCTGTGACTGTTGCTGATGTGGTGTGAGGTGAGAGCACTCAACACCCTGTAGATCTGATCACATTTGAACCTCTTCCTCAATGGTGCTGTCACTGATTTTAAGGGATTCTGTCTTTCCCTCATTTGTCTCTGCGTGTTGGGGGATTTCTACCTGCAAAACTTACATGAGAGTTGCCTATGGACATTTTCAGTGAAATGTAGATACAACCTAGCTTTACTTATTTCCTACTTTTTCATTAATTTAAGACCTTTTTTTGGTAGCTTTTGAATGAAATAGAAATAGAGTAGGGGATCCCTTTTACTATTGGGATTAAAGAACAAAGGGAAACATTTAATCCCAGGTAATAGTTTCCTTTCATTGGTTTTGTGAGATATGCTTCAGGAAAACATTTGTTCCCACATAACCTGTTTCACTGACCAGAGAATATCATATCACAGGCAGTTGGAGAGTTTGTATTTGTCAGGAGCACACTGTTCATTCCCTATGAACTAAAGGATTTTTGTGTTCTTGATGCCTGTCATTTGAAGAAGAGTTTGAAAAGAATAGTAAAGCTAATGTTGGTTTGCATTTTCTAAGTGAAAATACTCATTTTGATAAAAGCAAATCCTTCACATCCACAGCCTACATAAATGGTGTGTAAACTATCTGGATTAAATCACCAAATGCCCAGGATGATTTCTGCAGGCTTGCGTATCCAGAAACATTGGCATTCAGTTACTGGACAGGTCTTGTAAGCATTCCCACAGGGATAAAAACTAACATCCAAAGTATCCAAATCAAACATACCATTAGTTAGTTAGTTAGTTAATTGATATAAGGAACCTTTTGTCCTTTTAAATATATATTCCAGTTTGTGTGCTGCTAATGGTAAATCTGTTTTCTAACTAGCACTGGAGGTTTTTTCAGCTGAAGGTGAAAAAAAAAACTAGGCTTGGTTTGAGCAGTCATTAGTGTTGGACTTTTTTGTTTTGTGGACAGAGAAGAAGAAGACAGATGAATAGGGAAGCTGAAGAAGTTATGTTCTTAAGAGTAACGCACTAACTCCTTACTCTCTTTGGTTCTATCACTTTGTCTGCAACTGTGGGTTTTGACAGTCTAATATTGGCTTATTTTATGGCTGTGAGCTGAACAAAAGCCTCCCTTTTCTCACACAAATAAATCTGAGAGCTCCTAAGGAAAATAAAAATCTATGTACCAAAACCGTTTGTAACAACTTAACTTCTGACAGTGAAGGATATCTGTCTCCAGTGAAACACTGGTGGGCTGATTTGGTTTAGTTACTCATTGATTTGCAGACAAAAAAATAATAATGACAAATTATGTAAACTAGTCTGAAAACTCAAGTTTCTTACCCCTAGCATTTACTTTGCATTTTTCAACCCACTTTCCAACATTTCCCATTTCTATAGCAGTAATTGAACTTGAAAAGTAAGTGGTAATTGACGTTCCAAACCTGCTGGAGGGTGATTTAGGTTATCCAGGAAGCCAGGCTTTCCTCTGACACTAGAGAGATGGCATAGCATGTTTCAGATGATTAAAGCCAATCTACTGCTAAGCCTTGAATTGAACGTTGTGCATTTAAAAGTAGTGTGCACGCAAAATATTGCTTGAAAATGTGGAAAAATGTGGATGTTGTTTCATAACATTAAAAGAAACAAAACACACTCATGTAATTAGTACCCTAAGGAAAGGAATCAAAGCTATGTAAGATAATTAAAAAGGCTTGTGATAAGCACAACTTCTAAACTAGCTTGTTGTGGATGCACTGTTTTGATTTCTTGTGATGGCTACGTTCTTGGAATCTCGTTTGAGAGGTCAGAGTGAGTCCCAGGAGCTTATCAGGCTCAGACAAATAACAGCCTGTTATAAAACAGAAAATAATGCAGGGAGGAGAGAGGAGAAGGACAGAAAAGTACATTTGCAAAGGTCAAAGAGATTCTCACAAGTCCTGGTGGTCAGTTTTCTACTGATTTGTATATTTTCTGCTTTAAGAGTGTTTGTTTAATTGTGTTGTAGAAACAGTACCAAATTTAAAATAATCTATCCTAAAACTAATAAAGCCGATGATTAAGGGTGGTATATTCTTAACCTTATCTTTAATTTACGAAGATCATAAATCCATTTGAACAAGGGCAAGACCACTATCTAGAAAGCAGATGTGGGAGCCAAGAGCTTTGGCTCTTTTCCAGCTGGTTGTTCTGGGCTGTGTACCAGATCTATGTCCAGTGGTAAGAAATTATTTTCTGGGCTCCATTCACAGTGGAGTGACCACTTGATCAGAGCTGCAGAGGGGATCTTCCCCAGCCCGGGGAACTCACAGTGAACTGTGAGTCTCACACCTCTTGCTCTGTCCCGGCAGATTTGCTCTCTCCTTTTGGGGATCTGTGCACAAATGCTGCTTTTTTTATTCTTAAATTTTTATTTCTCTCATTGTCCTTTGTGAAATACACCGTACTGAAAGGGTGTTTGAAACACTTGTGTGACAAGACCTCATGAATGTCATTTTCAGTAAATGTTTTGAACAATACTGAAGCAATTTGGAAGTACCTTTTAGTACACAATTATTTCACAGTCTTGCTTTTTTCTCAAAAATGAAGCAAGATTTTATCATCTTACAGTCCGTATTTCTCTAAAGCAGGAGTTGTAGTCAGTGCTAAAAAGTACAAGGAAGTCACAGCTCTGAGTTAGAATGAAAATTCTTATGTTTTCTTTTTATTTTAACTTAATTCCTATCCAAGTTTGTTCTTGTACTTTTAAAATGCATCCTTCCTGTTATCAGTAGATGCTCCCTAATTAAAAGCTTCTAAAATGTAACATAAATTAAGTACAGAGGAAGGAGTCAAGAATAAACAAATGCTTATAACTAACTTGCCGTGAGTCTGGGGTGTAGCTGGTTTGCATGGTTGGTTGAATAAGCTTAAAAAACCATCCAAGCTGTAGATGCTGAGACAGAAAACTTGGAGAAAGCTGGATTACTACCTGAGACAAAAAGCCCAGTATGAGTCAGGAACTGGAAATCCAAACTGGATCATTACCCATGATTCTGTCTGAGCGATATCGGCATGAGTGAATCTAGATGTCAAAACATTCCTTGGGTTTTTTGGAAGTCAGAAATGGTAACTGCTTTTCTTTTTTGCGTTATCGAGATGATTTTTTGTGTAGTGAGTTATTGCTTCTGACCCAGCTCCTCTCCTGCTCTGCAGCACTGAAAGTCTGCTGAAGGACGGGTGAAACATAATAAAGTACATCTCAGCCACAGTAATTCTGAAGCCATTGACACAAATTATTGCTATTATTGCTGTGCTGGATAGTGCTGTGTCAGGCTGAAATTGCATTTGGGTGCCTTTTAAGTTTCTCCACTCTTCTCTGCAGTTGGGCAGAATATCAGCGCAAGACCCCAAGGGCCATGTTAATTACAGCATCGCTTTGCAAATTTACTTCCTTTTTTTTTTTTTTTTTTTTTTTTTTTTTTTAGTGTTAATGTCAGCAGAGTATTCTAATTTCCTCAATTCAGATAGCAGTGATTCTGCCAAAACTAGTTACCCTGGAATTTCTCGTGGCCAACTACATGATGATTTTGCATATTGATTTCTAGTGATTTTTTTAAACAAATACGTGAAATGGTTTAGCTTGTAGTCTCTTGTCAGACAGTGGAAAATATAAACTTCTTCTCCCCAGCCAATGTGGATGCCAAAGAGAATAACTAGTAATAAGAGAAGTACCTGGCTAGGATGTAAAAAAATTGTGCTAATTGCTTTTGATGGGAAAATGAGATTTTAATTTATTTAATGTCTTCTTCTGATACATTCAAGACACTTGCTATTAGTAATGAACAAGGAAAATCAAGAGCAGCTGTACATTCTGAGGAACTAGCTACCAGAAACTGAGCTGAGAGTACTAATATCTAGCTTTTCATGTTATTCAAATGGACAACATCCGCATTTCCCTCTATTTTAAGGGCTTTTCTCATTCCAGTATTTGAGAAGTCGGAGTGAGACAAGAACTTGACAAATTGTCATAACCACTTGAATAATACCTTTACTCTCAAACATGCCATGACATTAATTGTAGTAATATTTAGCATTGCTAAAGGAATTTTCATCATCGTGTTTTAAAAGACTGTGCACAAATAGATTGGAAATGTTAATTCCGGTGTGCAGATAAGAAAAACTAAGCAAAGTAATTTTGTATATTTTAATGGTGAGACGTTTGAGAAGCTGGCATTACATTCATCAGTTCTCTTATTTCCCATCTGTTCCCTGAGCAGCTGCATGTGCACGGATTTTTCTCCTTCCCCCAGTTGTGGGCAGAGAAGAGACCTGAGCACAGAAATTCCCTGCCACTGGCTCAGCTATTGGGTGTGTGTGGGGAGCTGGCAGGAAGGGCATGGGACCAGTTGGAGCAGAGATAACACAGGAGGAGAGGAGGGAGCAGGATGCTTTGCATGCTGCCTGGCCTGTATGATGTGGTTTTACAGAAGAAGAGTGTCACTGAGATGAAACAGGCTCAGAATAGAGAGTGACTGGCAGGAGCCTGTCAAACCAGTTGCATGCAAAGCTCTCAGACTTTGGAGATGTTCCTGGTCTCCCCATTCCCAGCATTTTGTGCTCCAGCCTATGTGATCTGCAGCTGTGTGTTCATCTGTCCTCTCTCAAGTGCTCTTTATAGTGCACTTTTATATGAACTTCATTGCTATTTCCCTTTACGCTTTTTCTCTCTTTGTTTCCTTCTTTTACTTTCATTTGGTTTGATCTTCTGATCATGCCCTTTCTTACATCATCTTTGCTGTTTGAATTTCCTAATCATTTCCTGGCAAAGCCTCTTCCAGCTGTAGGGAAGGAACATACACAGCTCATTCAATATTTACTGACCGTCATATTCCCCCTGCTTCCGAGTTGTATTAGCAAATCCTCATCTGTTTTGTCAGCCCCTGTGAGCAGGACTGGCTGCTAAACATTGGCCATTTAGAGAAGGGAGCTGTCATTTTTGAAGACACTTTATCCATGAGTCTGTATTTGCCTATTCATAATCCCCTGTCGCAGAAGCACTTGAAAAATTCCATTGTGTGCAGTGCTAAGCTGCTCCTCCAGAGGCTCAAAGCTCTGTCAGCTCTCCCTAACTGGAGGGCAAAGCAGCAGGTTAGACTTGCCCACATCAGATCACTTCACTTGTGGCCACTTATTTCCATGTCTTTAAAGTCAAATCAGTACAGGGTGTTGGAAAAATCTCAGCCGTGAAGTTTTAAATAGATAGTTGAAGCAGCTCAGGTTCCCGATGACAATCTTGGTCTCATGTCTTACATACTGAGTCTTAAAAAATGTGTGTGAGTTTGTGCATATACCTACAGACAGCCCTGACTTGGGCTTCTTTTTCTATTCATGACATAAACAGATTTTTTTTCTTCTTAAAATTACTTCTGGGTCATTTGAAGTTATTATATGAAAAATTAATAACAGAAATATATTCTGATTATAATATTTTACAGCGCATATAAAACATTTTAAAATAGGCATATTTAGGCATGTAATTTAATAATAAAACATGATTAATATTGGGTATCAGTAAAGAACCCAAGAGCAGAATTGCTTGACCTTGATTTTCTGACTGTATCGCTTGCATGGCCACATTATTCATTTGCTATGGTCAAAATGAAAAAAAGAATCTGGAATTGTTTTCATAGCCCAAGGAAAATATGTGAGCAGTAATAAGAAAGCTGGCCATGTCAAAATCTGGAACCATTCTTCAAATTTGCTTTGAAAATTAAGCTTTTAACACCAAGCAACTGGCTCTCTGAAATATCTTGTTTCAAGGAAAATACTGCAAGCAATAAATTGCAGTATCAAATGGCCACTGTAACTAAATCTTGTTCTTCCTTCAGTGGCCTCAGGACAATTGCTCTAAAGTCTCCTTTAAAGAAAAGGGCTATAATTACTACTGCAATTGTTTGCTTTGCCTCAGATGTAGAAAATGTGCTTCCTTCTCTTTTGTCCTTTTTATGGCTATTTTAGTTTCATCTTTCAGTGTTTAACTGTTTATGTCTAAATAGATTCTCTATAAGGTTTAAAGACTGCAAGTGACTAACGTGCAAATTGGCAGCTTTTCTGATAAGTTCAACATCAAAATTAATTAATATCCCAAAATAAAAATTTTGTGTTTGTTCTCAATGTACAGAAATAGTAATGTTTATGTAGCAAATGATCTACTGATTATACTTTTAATTAGATAAAAAAGGACACGCTAATTAAAAATATTAAAAATCCCTTGGAATTTGTTTTTGCTGGAAGTTTAAACTCAACATTTTGCAGGACAGAGGGTCTTGGCAGATCTAAACAAAGCTGTTTCTACACAGTTGCTGGTATTTTTAATCTACAATAGAGAAAAGGGTGTTTTATGGATGTTGAGAAAAGATCAACACTAACACCTAACAGATGGGTTGTATCAGGAGAGCATTTGCTAACAATACTTGATCTTAAAGACCTGCTGATACTTCATGGAAAAGATTTGAAAAACGATTCAGCACAGATTAAAGAAAAAGGCTTCTAATAACACAGATTTCACAACTGTAGAAGTTGTTTTAGTGGAATAATTAAACAGATCTCCTTCTCTGCATTAGTTGTTCCACATGTCAGTTTATTTGGTTGTGGGTTCTTTTGTGAGGCTGTAGGGTCTGGCCTCAGCATTACAAATTGGCTTCTGTACATTGCATTCTTAAAATGCATATACAGAAACGTTTGAGACAAATAATTAGATTTACATATTTAATTGAGTTTAAATAGCAAGCACACTGTGAAAAGATCATTTGTGCAGAAACTTTCTGGCTTTTCCAGCTCTCTAAGATGGCAAACCAGGCTTAAACAGTTTGTAACTGGAGAGGAATGGGAATTCAGAGGCTGAGAGATGGGAGTTAATTGTTTGTAAAATATTTATTTTGCTACAGTGCATGAAAGTAATGGATTTTGGGGGGCATTAAATGATTCATAATTCTCTATAAAGGAAAAACTTCTTGCCGTAGTATGAATTATTTTAAATATATATATTTGCCAAAAATATATTTGCTGTTAGCACAGAGTATCTCTAAGTGTCTGTGACTGCCAGCCCGGACAAATGGGAGCATCCAGTGCCTGGGTTGGATTCCTCTCTTTTGCCCTGGGAGCTGCAGGATGAGGCCAATGTCTAAACTGAGGGGTCTTACACTTGCATCTCTCATTACTAAACTTGAGTTGTACCTACTTGATGTGATGCCAAAGGGAAGAGGGTTCCAATCTTTGCAGCAGTGTTTGCAAGTGAATCTCTGCTGTGTAGGATTTGCATGGGAAGGTTTGGGTGGGGGGTTGGTGCTCCCAGGGTGGCTTCTGTGAAGCTTCCAGAAGCTTCTCCTGTGTCCAAGAATGGCTGGCTCCAAGATGGACCCGCTGCTGGCCAAGGCTGAGCTCAGCAGGAACGATGGCAGAGTGTCTGGGAGCATGTCTTTCATAACAGAAACAGGGTTCCTGTGCAAGAGCAGTCGCAGCTGCAGAGAGGAGTGAAGATATCTGAGAGCAGCAGCCCTGCAGACACCAAGGCTGGTGCAGAAGGAGGGCAAGGAGGTGCTCCAGGCACCAGGGCTGACTCCCCTGCAGCCCGTGGGGCAGCCCATGGGGAGGCAGCTGTGCCCTGCAGCCCCTGGACACCTGCACTGCAGCAGGGGGATGCTCAAAGGAGGCTGAGATCCCATAGGAAGTCTGTGCTGGAGCAGGCTCCTGACAGCACCTCTGCACCCTCAGAGAGAGGAGCCCAGGCTGGAGCAGGTTTGCTGGCAGGACTTGTGATCCCATGGGGGACTTGTGCTGGAGGAGCCTGTTCCTGAGGGACTGCACCCCATGGGATGGAGCCACATTACAAAATGTACTGAAGAACTGTCTCCCCTGGCAGAACTGTGTCCACACTGGAGCAGGAAAAGAGGGGAAAAGAATCTCTCCCTGGGGAGGAAGGAGCAGCAGAAATTATGTCTGTGAGATGAACTGACCACAGGCCACGCCTTTAGCCACATCCCCAGTCTCCCTGTGCTCTTCTAGAGGAGACAGAGACATCAGGAATGGACTTGAGCCCAGGAAGAAGGAAGGGCTAGAGGGGAAGGTGTTTTAAGGGTTAAGATTATTTTCTCTCATTGCTCTTCTCTGATTTGATTGGTAAGAAATCCAATTTCCCCAAGCTGAGTTTGTTTTGCCCAATATGGTAATTGGTGAGTGATCTCTCCTGCCCTTATCTCAATCCATAAGCCTTTCATTATATTTTCTCTCTCCAGTCAAGCTGAGGGAGGGGAAGTGATAGCACAGATTTGGTAGGCACCTGGCATCCAGCTGGGGTCAACCCACCACAGTTGGATACTTCAGAGGTGGATTGACCCTGTGCATGCAACCACCTTCTTATTGCTTGTAAATTTGTCCCCTTATTTGTGCAAACTGAAATATTCATCACTGGATGTTTGCCAAGTTTATTCACTTTTCGTATTTTTCAGGTAAAAATGGCTCTCCATTTCCCAAGAATAAGACTGGTATTGTTTTTTTTCCTGAAATAGCTGTAACACTTCTGAGTTTCAGAGTTTGGATTTGATATTTGCCTGCAGGACAAGCATCTGCCCCTGCCTGATAGTATTTTATTGCTTAGACAAGTTTTAACCAATCGTTGAGTTTTCAGACTTCTTAATATTTTAACAAACATACTCAGTAAAGAGTTGCATTCATGTGGAATGTGGTCTGGTGCAGAGATGAAAGAGACTTTTTAGGCAAATATGTTTCCATGCAGTTCCCAAATGCAAATAATAGTGCTATTTCATTAGTATGAAAATAAGCTGAGGAACATTATTAAGCATGCAGATAATTCCATGTCAAATGTCATGACTCCTGCCAGGATATTTTTATAAATTGGTTTTCATGGCTGATTTTGAGCAGCACCTGAGCAAAAAGTAAACAAAAAGTGGCCTCATGCTCAACAGCAAAAATCAAATTTTTTAGTATTTGGAACATCCATTCCTCCTTCTGATTCAGGCAGATGTTATTTGGGAAAAAGCAGCCACCCATGTAGTACAATACAATGGACCAAATCAAGTCTATACACATTAAGTTCCAACTAGCATTTGCTAAGTCTCAAGTGGTTCTCCATACAGTAATTATCTTAAGTCATATTTTTGCTGTAAAAGAAACATTCTCAGTGTAGCCAGTGCTATTGCTATCAACCTGTGTGCTGAGGAGAGCTGTATCTGAAATTGTGCAGAGTAATTTGTTGTTATTACACACCTTTAGCTGCTTTGCCCCTGTTTGTAATCTCAGTTATTTTTTTCCCTAAACCACTGTATATGTAAGTGTTGACCCTTATAAAACATGTCTGTGAACATCCTGTTGCCCTCTAAGTGCTTCAAGTCAAGTGTTTGCAAATGTTTTGGGAGCGTGGCCCATGTTTTTGCTGTACTTCAGGTTGCAGAGTCTGTGCCTTCCAGTTCTGACTTGATATCCTGCCTTTCTGCTTTATCAATACTTCAGCTGTTGCTCAGAAGGAAAATAAATATTTCAGGAGTATTTTGTTCCTCCTAATGCAGTTCAGCAGTTGCAGAGGACCCATTGCTATCAGATAATAGCAAGCTTATCTAGAAACTTCTTAGCTCAGCACTGGTGAAGCACAGATGACACTATGAGTATCGGTGCCATAACTGATATTTTTCCCACAGATACTATAAATTCCGGGTAATGAGCAAAGAGTTCATTTCCTAATTTGTTCAAATGAGTTATATGCATCAATGCTTAACAGGAACTTTTTTCATCATTGCAAAAATCTGGCTCTGGGAAAGAAATACACTCCTCATTCCCAGAGGTGAGCTGTTTGAATGGCAGACTCGAAGCCAAATGTTGCCTCACTGTTAAAAAAGCTTTGTTAAATCGAGCTGAATTCTGCCTCTCGTGTAAGCCTAGAAAAAATATTGCTGCCTTTGAATTGGGTAAATCAGAACTTCTGGTAACAGAGCCCACAGCAGCATGAAAATGTCCTGTGCTTTTAGAAGAGAAACTGTAACCAGAAAACTCTGTTAACAGGCCCTTGTTACAGCTTCAGGGTATAGATGTAGGCTGGGATGGGGAAAAAGAAATTTCCTCCAGGCAGAAATGACAATTATGTTTTGAAAACACTTGAAGAGAGCGAGAAATATGGTCACATTTTTCCCTGGCACTTGCTTAGGTGAGCTCAGTTCTAAAGCTTGTTGCACACAAACTAATCCTAGATCTAACCTGGGCTGCACCAAAGCCCTGTGGGCAGCAGGTGAGGGGGGATTCTGCCCCTCTCTGGTGTGACCCCACCTGCAGTGCTGTGTCCAGACCTGGGTCCCAGCACAGGAAGGACATGGAGCTGTAGGAGTGAGGCCAGAGGAAGCCCCCAAGATGATTAGAGGGATGGAGCAGTTCTCCTTGAGGAAAGGCTGAGAGAGTTGGGGTTGTTCAGCCTGGAGAACAGAAGTCTCAGGGGTGACCTAATTGTGACCTTTTAGTAAATAAAGATGGAGAAGGACTGTTCACTAGAGCACGGAGTGACAGGACAAGGGGGAATGGATCCAAAGTGACAGAGAGTAGGTTTAGATCAGATGATGGAAAGAAATTCCTCACCCTGAGGGTGCTGAGGCACTGGCACAGGTTACCCAGAGAAGTTGGATGCCCCTGGATCCCTGGAAGTGTTCAAGGCCAGGTTGGATGGGGCTCTGAGCAATCTGGGATAGGGGAAGATATGTGTCCCTGCCCATGGCAGGGGAGTTGGAACTGGATCATCTTTAAGGTCTGTTCCAGCCTAAACTATGCTATGATTCTGTGGTGTATTAGTCTTTAGACTGGCTTTGTTTCACGCTTCTGGTGTTTAAATGTGTTCATATTTGTGCTTCTTGCTTACCCATTCATGCCTGTTTATTACTGTGACACTCTCTGTTTCTTTGGAGGTGTTTCTCTCCCTTAGTGCTGGATGTTCACTTATATCAAGATGCCATTAGAATCAGGCTTTAATATAATTTTGAGATAGGGCTCCCTCCCTTTAGTGGAAATTTGGAAAAGACAAGAGTTCCCAAGGATGTGAATGGAAACCTCCATTAGCACATTTTAATTTTTTGTCTGGGTGATCTCCACCATGGACTGAAGCAGGGAACTGCACATTTTGCTTCTCAGCTGGGCACCTCTCTGGGAGGAAGAGTGACTCCTCATGCCCCAGGCAGTGTCTGGCAGCTGTGCTCTCTCTCTCTATGTGATGAGGACAGCTAACAGGAGGAAAACCATAGTTTCCTGATGAATTGGTTCATCACCTTTTTTGAAGCAGCTACTCCCGTTAGCCCTTTTCCTTCCACCAACAAATGTTTTTTACAATTTTCCAACATAAAATTTCTCTCCTCTCTCTTTTTTTTTTTTATTTTTTTTTAATTTTTTTTATTATTATTTTTTTTTCCCCTCCCTTTTTTCTTCTTTTTTTCAGATCCCTTAATGTTCTCACTTTTGACAAGATGAATCTTGTTAGGTCACCTCTCCCATCTCCTGGCTCATTCAGGGTTGTCCCACAAAAGCAATGGTAGCTTTTTGTCCAGTTTAGTGCTTCACTTTCCCCTGGAGAGGAGACTTTAGGTGATGATCTAATGCATCTCAGTGGCAACTGCTTTGTGAGACGTGACATAGAAATGTCTGGGTTTTTAATGCAATGTGTCAGCTTATGATTCATATTTAAAATACTTCACCTGCATGAGTAATAACAATTTAAAAAGTAGCCTCCTTAATAATCTACAGTATGTCTTGTAAGAACAATTTCCAGGGCAGGAACAGATTAATGGAGTCAGGACTGATTTAGCATAATTCCCCTTAGACATTCTGCAACACATGAACTACACAATTTGTTTGTTTGCAAAGGTTTTGAGGTTTGTGTTTCTTCATTTCAAGTTAGGAAAAAGCCATCTCACGGGCACACATTTATAAAAACTCCCCTCTAACTTTTACTACCTGTTTTGATTGTTGTCTTTTTTCCCCCTCTTTATTTGGGTCAAAATAGCTTTTCTGTAGAAAGTTTTGAATGAAAATTTGCCAAAAAAAATCTGAGTTATATGCTCCTAAGTGATTTACAGCATCCTGTGTCAGAAGCTGTTCCAGGTGGTTAATTATATATATGTTAGATATGAACCTTATTTGTGCCTGAGCTTTGCTGGACTCAGATCTTTGCATAGTTTATGATATCACAGAATCATAGAAAGGTTTGGGTTGAAAAGGACCTTAAAGATTATTCAGTTCCAACTGCCCTGCCATGGGCAAGGACACTCCCCATTAGACCAGGCTTCTCAGAGCCCCACCCAACATGGCCTTGAACACTTCCAGGGAGGGGCAGCCACAGCTGGTTTGATTTTAATCAGGCATATGCTCCTATTTCATTTTTTCTTTTATTTTTTTTTCTTGCTTTGAAAAGATACTGGAAAACTACCTAGCATTTATTTTAATATTTAAATTATTTAAAATGTATTATTATCTTTAGGGATGTTATCCCTACTGTCCTTAGGGGTGAAGGGAAGGGGCAGTTAAGGTCTCTAGGTCGGTGTTCATAGCAGTTAATTGGATGTCATTGTCACCGTGTTGGGAACTGTCCCCACAGGAGGCAGCAAGTGGCAGTGGCCCAAGGGTTAAGTTACATTTGGGGAGCTGTTGGCACACCAGTGTCACACCAGGATGCTGCACCCTTGGCACCTCCCAGACACAGACCTCCAGCAGCATATGAGCTCATCAAAGATTTATAAACTCGGGGGAGGGCACAATGCCAAGTGATAAAAATGGACAAAAGGCACCAGGAAAACCTTGAGGAATAGACTGGAAGCTCCTGACACCTTACATTGTAAGGGACAGAAACCAGCAAGACAGAAACACTTTCACCAACTCCCAGAGGACGGGAAGAATGACACTTCACGCTGTTTTTGTCAGAAAACTCTTAGTGGAGATGAATTATAACCTCACTAAACCATACCCCCCACTGCTGCTTCTGTGTCCAAGACAAAAGATATTGTTGTTGGGAAAAAGTAGTTGTAGGGTCTGATTCATTATCTTCTTCTTTTCTTTTAAGACAACAAAGAAGCACAGCTGTGAACTGATCTGATGTAAACATCCGCAGAGATAAATATTTTTGGTATATTTATTTGATCTCAGCCTTTAATCTCTTGGCATTTTAATAGCATTTGTTTATAATGTTACCATGTTCCTGTAAGGACTCTCACCCTTACAGACATCCATTGCCATTTCCAAAAAGGATGCTGAGCTCCACCACAGACCATTTTAGATTTAGAAAATCTGTGGTTAGTTCAAATTTCTGTCCTGGTGAACTCATCAATATCTCTCTGACAAATAATCTCATTCACATATTACTGACTTCCTTTAATTTGAGTCTATGTAAAATTACTCTAGGTAATAAGGACTTACTACTTTACAAAATCACTACAGACAAAATCTTAGTAGTAACTTTGTAGTTAAATCACATTTTTCTGACCAATTTAAAAAATAAATCCTAAAAATACAGTTTTATAATCAAAATGCTGCCCAGGACTTTATTCATGGCTGTATAAATACCACTGCTTAGATGTAACCCTGGAAGTATAGAACTACCTGTTTGTAATTTTAGATACAGTTATATAAATCTGTTCTGTTTGTGTCACGTAATGAACTGAAGCAATGCTGCAGGCAGTTAATGAGGTTTGCTCCAACTTATAAATGTAATATCTGCAGAATTCTTCTGCGTTTGTTGTGGCATTAAAATATTGTTATGCTGTACTGCTACTGACATTGTTGCTCTTAACAATAACATCAAAATGGGTGGTTACTGCTATTTATTTGAAGTGGGGGTTACATAATTTTTTTGGTGGAGAGTAATGTCTTTTTTCAGCCTGAAAAATGTAAATTTTTTATTAATGTCTTCACTCTGAAAGACACAAAATGTATTTCCTTTTTGAAGACTGCTCTCTTCCGCTGACAGTTAGTTCTGTGTGTCAGCTGGGCTTTTTTTTCAGGGGCAAGGTGTCAAGGGGTCTTGTAACATCTGGTGTTGTGATCCCTTTACTTCCCCTCACAGAGTGAGGCACCTTTTCTTTTTCAATTTCTGAGGCACAACAATTCCTTGGACAAAAAAAGTATAGGTGCAAAGCACATTTTCGTGGGCCAGAAAGACATTTTGCTCCTGGAACTACCCTGTTCTGCTGTTAGCCTGTTCACCAACATTTAGTATGAAGTCACTCTTCACATCACAAACACATCCCACCTCCTGTATCCACTGTGAATTTCCAGACCAGTGGTCAATGGTGGCTGCTGGGTCTCATATTTTGCACTAGAAAGTCACTGACTTGCATGAAATAAATATTATCTCGGATAGAAGAAATCCTTACAGGAAGGACAATACATTTGAGGGTGGTAAAATACCCTAAATAGTCTTGTGGTCATGTTAAGTTGGACTAACCCTGGGAGGAAGGGAGGGGCAAAGTTGTTGTAAGACCTTGAGCTGGGAAAGGGATCTGTCCCATGGCAGAGCCATTAGACTCCAAAAGTCACATGGTGTTTGCATGTGAACTACAATATCTTACACAGAGAAAACTTGAAGTGATTAGGCAGGACAGAACCAAAATAAAAAAGTTTTGCAGACGATTTCCCCTTTTGTCCTGGCTGGCAGCTTCCTGCTTTCGAGCTCTGTTTCAGTCAGCTCAGTGCCCTTGGGTAACAGCAGGGTGATGGGAAGAAGGTTTTGGAGAGCCAAAGCCTGTCAGAGCACAGGCTCCCCACATCATGCTGCTGATTCCCCCTTTCCTGTCTGCCACAGGAAAACCCAGCCAGGGAAACCCTCTGCTGTGGGGAGGGGCAGCTCCTTCCAGCAGAGAGCCAGTCTGTCCTGCTCCCCAGGCCCCTTCATGGGGACAACACTTGGAATCAAGAAGCTGGGAGTTGGGGTTGTTTAGCCTGGAGAAGAGAAGACTCAGAGGTGACCTTATCATTCTATACAATTTCCTGAAAGGTGGCTGTGGTCAGGTGGGGTTGGTCTCTTTCTCCAGGCAGCATCTGACAGAATGAGAGGACAGAGTCTTAAGCTGTGCCAGGGGAAATACATATAGGCTGGATATGAGGAAAAAGTTTTTTACAGAAAGAGTGATAAAGTATTGGAATGGTTTACCTAGGGAGGTGATGGAGTGACCATCTCTGGATGTGTTTAAGAAAAGACTGGATGTGGCACTTGGTGCCATGGTTTAGTTGAGGTTAGGGTTGGGTTAGACTTGATGATCTCAGAGGTGTCTTCCAACGTAATGATTCCGATTCTGATTCTAAACAAAATACTACCTCCCAAAGTAGATTCCTTTCAGGTAAAATGAAATGGTGCTCTGTGGTGAAAAGCAGCTTTCAGACTGCAGCAGTTTGATTTGTTCTGCTGTAGGATCACTCTGCAGGTTTGGATTAGATACGCAGATGTATGTCAAAGTCAGCTTCTTCTCATAAGAGGGTTGTGGTTTCCCTTTTTCTGTACTAAATCTGCTGTTCTTGACTTCTTCTGAGGCTGCCTGTGGGCTGTGGTCACTGCAGATCCTGTCAGGGTGTTAGCAGTGACTGAGAGCTGCTGGAGCTGGGCCTACACTGCCAAATAAACTCATGGAGATGACTTATCCCAGCTCTGGACTGCCCCAGGGATTTTGAAACCCGTGTCCACATCTGTGCACTGCACTGCAGCAGAGGCACAGCAGCACAAGTTGGCTGCTAAACTGAGTCCCAATCTCTGCCATACCTGGTTGTTTCAGGCAGTAAGCAGCTTTGAGTGTCCCACAGACCTGTCTGCAGCTCCCTTTTATCACACACATCTTCCTCCAAGAGTCTTCTGCAGACACAGTGCTGCCTCACTCCCACCTTCCCCAGCTTCTGTGGTTCCAGCTTGCATGATTATGAGTCAATTCAGTGCTGTGAATTTTAATTTTCATGTCAAGTGTCTGTTCTTCACACACCAAATGAATGTGTGCAATGTCAGAGTTTTCTTGGCCATGCTTTTGGCTTGTGTACATTTTGGGGAAGGCAGACATTATTCCTAAAGTTTCTCAAATAATTAGTTCCCTTTGGTTAGTTTATGGTTTTGTTACATCTTTTTTGTTACACGTTATACAAGAGTGGTCCTTACCAAAACAGAATTTTACTGGAGAGATGGAAATTCGTTACTTTACTGTTAATTTCTGTGTCTGGCAGCTTTGTTACATCTCTGGTCAGTAGGAGTTTTGCCCCAAAGCATAGAATAGAACTTAATCTCTTCTGCTACCCCTTACAAATGACTCCAGGTCAAGCTTCCAGCGCTGTACCTTGCTGAGGACTATTAGAGGGCATCATTGTGCTGATATACCCCAGAGGTGCAGCTCACTCAAAGTGCTGTTCATGAGACTGAAGGATTTCTGCAGAGGGAGCTGAAGGTAGATGGGTTGTAAAAGGGAGAGAGAGGAGTTAGGACATTTCTACTTGTTGCAAATTAAAAATGTAACTTTTGGCATTCACTGGCCTCTGCCTTGCCTCACAGAGCATTGCTATCCTATTCTGTTGTAAGACAGTTCTGTGGAGCCTCTCATAACATATCCATCAGTGATCCCAAGTGTTAGCATTTGTTATATGCCGTATGTTCTGACTACTGAACAAATTCTCATTATTCTTTAATTGCCTGCCTTTTAAAATGAGGTGTGGAGTTGGGAGACAGAATATTCAAGCGCTTACCTAGACTTTGAATCATAAACTAGATAAATGTTTTTTTTTTAGAAAGCAGGAAAGAGAACATTACCTAAAGAAGGAATTGCACTCATGGGCTCTTGGCAGCAACATGTGAATTACTTGCTTATGTACCTATGAAACTAAATTTCAGAACATATTTGGTTTGTTCCGTGTACACCTTCTTTACAGAGCTTTTTAGTTAAAATTATCTACCCAGACGTTTGATCATCAAGAGGAAGCCAGTTTAAGCACAAATGAATGCAGTGGTCAGTTGTTAAGTATTTAATTCTCAGCAATGGCCTATTACAACAATTTTTGTGTCTCTGTACAATATAGTTAGGTATCAATTAAAGAGAGGATTACTTATACATTGAAAAAGGAGAAGTTGGTAAGTCATAGCATGGAAAAACAGTAAGAAAAAATAACTTCAAGTAATGCATAGAAATTGTATGAGTTAGTATTTATGGACTGATGTTGAATATGGCTCTTCTGTCTTTGCTGGTGAAGGTGGTTTTAGATATTAATAATTAGTAATTAGATCTTAATTAACAGAATTTGTTTATAATGTTACCATGTTCCTGTAAGGACTCTCACCCTTACAGATATCCATTGCCATTTCCAAAAAGGATGCTGAGCTCCACCACAGACCATTTTAGATTTGTAAACTCTGGGTTTAGTTCAAATTTCTGTCCTGGTGAACTTATCAACATCCAATTTGTTTACAAAACGTACCTGCATCCACTTCTGCTTGTAGCAAAGGTGAAGCCTGCAGCCTTGGCTCTGAGAGCCCTGGGCACTGCCAGGGTCAGCTCACACAGACACCTTAGCCTGTTTCAGAGCAGGGACTGTGCCTGTCACTACTTCAGTGCACCATTAAAGAGAGAAGAGCCTTGCAAATCAAGAACAAAATGAAGGTAAGACTAAAGTTCAACCAGCTCACTTGAATGGTATTTTTTATTGACAGCCCATCACTCCATGCTGTGCGGGAAGCTTGTTGTTTTCAGCAGAGTCTGGGACATATCTGCACTTCCATGTTTTTATTGCAAGGCCAGGCAGCACTGTCATGCTAACATGGTGCACGGTGCTTCAACATCACTGAATCTGATGCCTTAAGTTTTAGCTTTCATGTTTTTCAGACTCTGTGCTGCCTAGGGGTGTAGTTTTGAGCCTTATATTAAGTGTTAGTAAGCTCCCTTCACAGAGTAGGGAGGCAAAATCCTTTTCCTGATGAAGACCAAGGGCAAGGAGTACAACAGCCCCAAAGGCACAAACAAGGGTGGCTGGAGAGAAAACAAGAAGGATGGGACCTCACAACCTGAAGCTGGAATTGGACAATTAAACCCCAATATCCAAATGAACCAAAACTTATAAAAATGTGAGACCTCATGACCGTTTGTCCATTTTGTGACCATTTTGGGTCCACCTTGGGTGTAGCCCTGGTCAGGCCCTGTCCTGCTCAAGGTGGATCCTGGAGGCCTTTCAATAAATCCCTAATTTATTCTCTGGCTCTGTCCAGTCTCTGTTCCAGGTCAGCTTTCCCAAGGCATCAAATCATCAGGGTCCCGTGGCTCACTACATCTCCATGGCCTTTTATCTGAGGCTCAGTCTGTGACATTGTTCCCTGGTGGCAGAAGCAGAGTGAGACAGATGGCAAAAGCCATTCGAGGTGGTGACAGGAAAATGGAAGGAGAAAGTATCTGTATAAATGTGTACAATGAGGAAGAGCAGGAAGGACAGTAAGCAGTGGCTCACAAGGGTTAAAAAGCAGGAAAAATCAGTGTCTTGTTTCTTGGTTAATGTATCCCATTGATTTCAGATCTCTTCTGTAAATTGTCTTTCTTTACTTGTTTTTCCGAAAGCAGGTGATCCAGCAGTAATATTCTCACCATCTCTGTTTCTGTCTAGCCTTCAAAGCTAAAACTTCTTGTTTGTAAGGATACCATGTTCTGGTGTGTAAGGCTTGCTCCAGCATCAGGCTTTAGTTTTGGGGCTCTGGAGCATTTTATTCAGAAATGAGAAAAGCTGTCAGAACTGGTGTTAATTGTGGGAGGACAGAGCTAGTGCTGAAGGCAATCTTGCCCCTGATACTTTGCAGCTGTGTTAATTACCAAAGAGTGGGAACAGCCTTGCCCTCACAGCTGTGGGTGTGATAAAAGAGTGAGCTGGGAGAGGATCAGTTGGAGTCTGCTGTGAGGAGCAAGGGACAGAAAGGGTAAGACAATGACAGTAAGA
Organism: Zosterops lateralis; assembly: GCF_965231275.1. Taxonomy (NCBI): domain Eukaryota; kingdom Metazoa; phylum Chordata; class Aves; order Passeriformes; family Zosteropidae; genus Zosterops; species Zosterops lateralis. The sequence goes on from NC_139764.1 coordinate 7,039,980, forward strand.
CACTGTATGAGGGACAGACAGGGTTAGGTGGCTGTGCTGGGCACAGGAGGGAGGGAGCTGGAACTGCAGAAGGAAAAGAGAAAGAGCCAGAGCTGTGTGGAGCTGCCCATGGGAGACTACACAGAAAAGGTATGAGAGACATTTAGACAACAACGTGCTGATGCTTGAAGCTTTCTTTGGTGTCAGTTAATAAATGAGTCAGAGAATATGTGGCTGTATAAACGCAGAAAAATTAAACTGGTGGTGCTTTAGTCACCATGGAAAACTAAGTCACGGGCCATCAGGTTGGCAAGTACCTTTGTTGCCTCTCTACCGTGAGGCTGCAAACCCCTCAGACAGATGGTGCTTCATTGCCCTGCAACGTGCCATAGGTGCAAAGAGCCCAGAGCCAGCAGAGATCCCAAAACGTGCCTTGCTATTCCCACCTCAGCCTGCCTCCTCATCCTTCCCGTCACAGTCCTCACAACTGCTTTCCACTCCGTCACTCCCTGGCGTGATTCCGCTCGAGACTTGCTGTTTCATAAAATAATCCAGGAGCAGGGTGGTTATATGTACACATAAATGTAAGAAAAAAAAAATCCTCAGTGATTCTCTAATATCTCCATAAGCAGTCTCATCACATTCTTTTTAATTTGTTTGTCTGCTAGTAATTTTCAGCAGGGATATTGGAAAGTCTGAGCTGGGTTTCAGGCTGTTCTGATAGTCGACTGCAAAATTGTTTTGCATTGTCTCTTTCTTGACACACTATTATCTCTCAGGAGCGATTTTGCATTTCTGTTTCACTCCAAGTCCTTCCACGCCACTCAGGGACACATCAGGGAGGGCTAATCCTACGGAAGTGATAGGGAAGGTGGTAAGGAAGGAGGCAGCAATTTATAGTGTAAACTTGACACATTTTTTTACTTCTGTATGGAGGGGGAGGTTCAGGTTGGACTTTAGGAGGATTTTATTCACAGAAGGACTGATTAGACATTGGAATGGGCTGCCCAGGGCAGTGGTGGAGTCAGTCCCTGGAGATGTTTAAGAAAAGACTGGATGTCAGGGCCATGTTGCAGTTGACAAGGTGGTCTTAGATCAAAGGTTGAATTTGATGATCTCAGAGGTGTTTTCCAACCTCATTTATTCTGGGATTCTGCAACACAGATTAGCATTTTGGTTCAAAATTTTTTTTTTTTTAAATTTTCCCATCAAAGAAGAATCCTATCTCATTTGACTGAGAAAAGCAAAATGCTGAAAAGGTGTGCCAGCATCTGGAAACAGTGCTCTGCTCTGGAAGATCGTGGGCTGTGGTTTGTCTACACTATACTCATACATGATTGGAAAATGACTCAGTTCTTGGGAAGTCTACCTTTATCAGGTGTGATAGGCCTTCCTCTGATGGGCCTTTCTTAACCTTTTAGCTTCCCTGTGCATTTCCTTAAATCTGGATATTTATGCAAATTATTTCTATCCTGTTCTTTCACACTGCCCTTCCACCAACTGCTTTAAAACAAGCCAATCTTTTCTAGCACATGTGGCTTTCCACAGCTCAGCTATGCTCCCTGGAATAGTAATTGCTTTGGCAGATGAGTTTTTTTGGAAAGGCTTCCAAACAGTGATCTAATAAACCTGATATGTTAAAATACTTCAGTATTCAACAAGTGTTTGGCGAGACGAAGGATGTTCTTGGACTCAATATCCAAGGACTGCAGAACACGTAGTGTCTTACTGTGCTTGCAGTGCTGTAACTGATTTTATACTTTGGTGCCTGTAGAGTTGTTCAGGGTATTTTTTTCCCCTGGTCTGTGATCTTAATTCCTGAGGTACAAGTGTGTGCATTGGGCAGGTCAGCGTTCAGAAGTGGCTTTCTCCAGCTGCGTGCTCTCTGTGCTTGTTTGCCTGGTGAGAGTTTGTACTAATACACTTCCTTTAACTGGATGCTGAGCTGATTGACTCTGTCATCACCTGCTGGATTTCTTCAGACCTGGGGGATTTGGGGAGGCCAGTGGGAAGGTGGGACTGCTGTTCAGCAAACCCAAGTTTAGTTGTTCCTCCTCCCTTTCCAGAAACAGAAGAATTGTTTCCAAAGTAACTCATAGAAGGGAGGTAAAAATCTTAACAAGACATTAAGTGGTTTTGTTGAGAGAGAATTTTTCTAGGAACAGATGGAGGCCTAAGGAAGACCTAGGGTCTTGTCAAGGACTGGTTTTTATGTCTTTTTCTTCCTGGGTTTTTCTGTGTATTGACATCCACATTATATATATATATGTAGAAATCGTTTTTAAAAAAGGGAATGAAGTTTCCTGTCCCTGCAGTGTTGGCCCATTGGCTTGGAAAGCCCCAGATTTTCCTGTCTCGGCCCATATCTCTTTTTTTTTTTTTTTTCTTTTTTTCCCATTGAAAAGAGTTTTGTCCTTTCTAACACTTCCCCCAGCTCACAGAAAAGAGGTCATCGATGGCAATCCCGATGAGCAGAGCCTGAGGCTGTTTCTCTCACAAGTCTGCCTTTGTTCTGTCAAGGGTCCTTGCTTTGGTGGGAAACTCTTGAATCCTGTGGTTTTGCTGCCTCCAATGTCTCTGAGAAGGTTTTAAAACCCTTTAAAAATGGCTGTAGCTCCAGGTGGCTCTGATAAGTGACCATAGATAGATAGCACTGCTGTTTTCCCTCATGAAAGACCATCCTAGCCCTGAAGAGCTCTTCAGGTGTAAGGAGAGGACAAGAGACAGCAAAGCAGGCCTGGAAAGCCCAGTACCATGAAATGGTGATCCTGAATTTTGTGTTAGTCTTGTCCCAATTTAAAATGTTTGAGTTAATCTATAACATATAAACCCCCCCCCTTTTTTTTTCTAGTGTCTTCTGAGATTATGCACTGTACAAATTTTTCAGAAAAAGGTTAAAGCTATGAGAACATGAGACTGCACTGTCTCCTTTTCTCCTTCTTGTTGTCCCAATCTTTTTGTAGCTTGAAAACACTGTTGACTTATATTGGTTAAATATGTTCTCTTCCATTCTGTATTAGTCAGTGATGATATTCTGCTTGTGTAGTATGTGCCCAACTCAAAACATCATAACAAGATCAAGTGGGTAATAGAGGTTCAAGACACCTTGCTTTCTTCCCAGAAAAATACACAAGATGGTGAAATAGAAGCCCAAACAATTAATTACTGACTTAAAAAATAGAAAGGAAGAGGCAAGCTATGTAAAAATAATGAAGTCCTGTCTTCAGAGGCTACTATTTAGCCACACATAAAAGAGCAGTGACCTATGTTTTTTTGTGATGAAAAGATGATGGGCATTAATGTTTTTCTACAAAGCTTCCCTTTTAACACATCTTCTGATGAATTACAGAAAAAGGTGTAAGTGGAATACTAGAGAACAAAAAACCCGAAGTGGATTTAGATTAACAACAAATAGTTGATAAATTAGCACTCACTATTGTGATAAAAGTCTAATAAGGGAAATTTTTTTTAAAAAATTCCTTCTCGCCCTCCACTCCTTTAGAAATTAAATAACACTGGCAGTTCAGACACTTGCTAGAGAAAGCAACCTGGGTGATTAATCTGTTTAGTTCTCTGACTGACATTTGCACAGCTAATTGTGTAGTGATGATGCTTCTTTAATAGGTCTGACTATTAATAGAAGATTTGGTTAAAGCTGGAACTTGTTTGTTTAAGAATATCACAGGAGAAATAATAATGCTTCATCAACTTCAGAGTTTCATCCCAGGTTTTATGACATATCGTGGAACTTTAGTGCTTTTATGACTTGTAAAAAAACTTGCTTGGATGTTTGACATTCTGTGCTTCAAGGAATCCTGATTGGCAGTTGATTAGCCTTTTGCTCAAGTCATTATCTTCTTTAGTGAAATTAGTTGGCTAGAAAATTGCATTGTAATTCATCAAGGGGAAAGGAGCGTTTCAAAAGCTCTTGAGAGTATGATCCTTTTTATTTAGTATACAATATGAATTATTTTCCTAGCAGTCTCTTCTAAAATGTACTATTCATCATATTGTAGCAGCTTGTATTGAGTTATCATCTTGGTCTTCATTTCAGTCTTTTCACCGAAACCTGTGTTTAAATTAGCTCATGAGTAATACTGGAGGGTGTGTGTGCAAGAGTTTGGTTTTGAATGAGAAAAGCACTGAAACAGGTCTCTAGAAACTATCCCAAATGCATGGAAAACTCCTCTCATTATATTTAGCTCAGTGCTGCTAGTCAGCTCTTACTCATTGAAAAGTTTTTTGCAAAAATCCCATGCTAATAAATAATGCACAAATGTTATGGTGAGGTGAAGAGAAAGTATCTGCAGGAAGAGCGTTAGTTTTGCAAAGTCTGTAGTGTAAAAAAGCTAAGGCAGTAGTTTTGATGAATGTTCCTCATTACCTGAGTGGAAAGCAGGGTGCCTGAAGCACGGTGCTGATGAGGGGGAGCACGGTGGAGGTCATCTGCTGGAAGCACTGGGGGAGTTTTTCCCTGCCTTGGCTTCAGGGGCTGACCTGTCTCCTCCTGACACCTCCCTGCTCTCCCAGGGGACTGCCAGAGCTCGTGGTCAGAACACGACATGAAACAGCAACCAGAAGGCAGGGACTGCATTCCTCTGAAGGAGTGGCTTCCTACTCCTCAAATGACACCAGCAGAGACTGAGCAGCTCTGGGGATTGTCATGCCCTCTGTGAGGGGCTGCACTGCAGGTTTCTTCTCACCAGTATTTCTGATCCCTCTGCATTTCAGTTTGATTCTCTTCTCTCACTTGGGTTGTGGAATGTAACTGGTTTTCTATGGTGTTGTTTCATGCAATGTAGATGATTCTCTTTTTCCTTTTTGTCTTAGAAGTTCTTTAATCTCCAGCCACGGCTTAAGGTCACCTTAGGCATAAAGAGATGCTTTTTGACTCACAGAGTGTCACCAGCTTCGTTAACTTCAGGGTTTTTTTAATACAATTAACAAGGTTTTTTGATGGTGTTTTACTGCAAGCTTGCTTGGTTTTAGAGGCTTTAAAGCAGCATCTTGATATGGGGAGTTCTAGTTGAATTAAATATGTATTTAAGTGAAATACAGCCACATGTGTACCTTATAAAATTAGCTAGTATGCAGTGATTATCCAGTGGAATTTAATTTCTAGCTTGCTGACAGTCTCTTCCTACACAAAAAGACAGAAAACATTTTTATCATTTAGCATTCCTCCTGTGAGAGTCTGTAAGAAAACACATGTCAGATGGAATAAGAACATTCTTTGTATGTGTTCTAATAGCAGTTAACTCACTGGCCATCCTCTAAGTCCTTAATTAAAATGATGGGTTTGTATGTAGCTTTGTTCCAGTATTGACAGACTTGTCTGCCCAAGACCATTTAATGAATCACCTCAGCATTGCAAATAATGGGCATCTCCCATAAACTAAAGCATCACCAAACTTCTCTGTCTGTCTTCCCTGTGCTGGAACAGGCTTATTCATCATGCCCATTCCTTTTTCACTGCACCATTATTATTGCCACTGCATGCTACTGTTGCCTCTTATCTGATAGATAAGTAGCAAAAATAATTTGGGCAAAACCAAGTCCATTTAAATTGTATATGATCTTAAAAATTAGTTGCAGGAAGTTGCCTCCCTACTTTGAAATTAAGAGTTTTGCACGTTTTGTGTTGCATGTTTTGGATCTTTCCTTCTTTAATTATTGTTGTTATAATAGAACAGGTGGGGTTTTTTCCTAATGTAAAATCTTAAATTCCTGGATTAATAAAATGTACCTGTGTTACACTCTGTACAAAATATTTGTCAGAAGGAGTAATTAAAATAAGTGCTTCTGGTAAAGGTGTAATTGTGCCCTAAAGGTACTGAGCACTGGACTGGAAGATGTTTTTAGGAGTTTCCAACAAAGTAAACAAAACAAATTCCTTTAAAAGCAAGACTGCTTTGAGAGTCGACCCAAATCATTGCAGCTTATTGATCACTTCTTGTCTTCCCAAGAGGAACTCCTCATTCTCTCCAGGAAGCATTTTCAGCTCCAAGCTGTTCCTCTTGGCCAGTGTGCTCTGACCACACCATAAATTATTATTACTCCTCATGCATAAAATATGGGATGGAGGGCTTGGTCCTGTGTGCTCCTCCCATCCCCAGATGTTCCATTAGGATATGCTTACCCAGAGCAATGTCACAGCCTTTCATTATTTACAGAAGTCAGAGCAGCAGCCGGTGTGATGATGATGATGATGTTTGGTGTATCTGTAGCTCTTCTATCTGAGGAATGTAAAATACTTTATAAACACTGGTTAAACAAGTGTTATCTTTCCATCATTACTATTAGGTGGCCCTACTGGAATAATCAGCCTGCTGTTAACTGGAGTTTCTCTCTTCTTCAGTCATATTTAGCATGGTGAAATAATTGACATACTTACTGTGTGCTCTGATTTCCTTACTTCCCCTGTTCCTTTTACTTTGTACCTTGCTCATTTAGGAGTTGTTTTGGAGGCAGGAACTTGATTTTTAAAGAATGTTTGTTCTCTAACTGTGAAACTGGAAAAAAAATCATTTCATAGGAAGGTTGTTTTATAAATTGTTTAAGAAATTGTACGAGGTCAGGCTCTCTAAGGCCCTGTCTCAGTGTGTGTTGCAGAGAACGTGCTGCTTTCTTGAATGTTTGTAGAGTTGCCAGAACACCTTTTAGACAGAGGGAGAAACAGAATCTTAAAAAATTGTTTGGCAGTAGTGATGGGCTACCCTGGATGGTTCTAAAGCTTCTTGGCAATATTGTGTAACTCTTCTGTCTAGGAAAAATATAAAAGTTGCAGACAGCTTTTATCTAACCTGACAGGGTGCAGTAAAATGTGGTACTCACAGCTCAGGAGGTGCAATCTCTCCAAATGCTGCCAAAATCTATTGGTGTGCCACAATACAAAGGGCTGCTTTATTAAACTCCCTAAATGAGAAAGTGGGATGGGATTTACACATTTCCTGTCTCACTAGCCAGAAGTACCTCTGCTCCCTTTCTTAGGGAAAACCGTGCACTTGTAGGATATTCACTTTATGGTTTGAGACCTCGTATCGCTCATTTGCTTGAAAAGTGTGATGGAGGAAAGGAACAGAAAAGGCTTTGCTCTGTGGCTTTGCTCGTTATTTCTGATGGGTATTTTGGAAACACTGGTGTTGCTAAGTCAAAAAGTCATCAAAAGGCAAGGGGTATCTTACAGCTACGAGGAGATGTGCTTTTCTCCAAGCACAGAAACAATGCTGGTCCTTTCACAGCAATTCCTTTCCCTGGCAGATGTCAGAGTAACACCATTTCAAAAGGCAGAGGAACACAGGACATCCTCTAGTTTGGGACTCTAAGTCACCAATACCTGTCCTGAAAGAATTTCCAAAATCTGCCCTTCCAGTTTCTGCCTTTCTGAGCTAGATGAAGTATTTGAACACAAATACCTTTATGTTCCCATTCTTTAATGTGATCATTGTGCTTAACAGAGAATACATATTATATAGCCAAAAAAAAAAGTACAAGTGTAGATTTATGCTTAAAATTTGTAGTATTTCTTCTTCTGGTAAAATTGACTAGAAGCATTACAGAAGGTCTGAAGCATAAGGAAAAGAAATCAAATTTCATGTTTTCTAATCTTACACACATTAAATTCCTTTTACAATGATTTTTAAGCTGTACTGTGTTAGGTCAGGTCTGTTACTTGCCTCTTCTGGGGAATGTCTGCATATGTTCCTGAGTGTAACAATATCTCTTCTTTTATTTTTTTTTTATAGCTTTTCTTTTCAGTAGTGTAGAAGAATTACGTTTATGCTCTTGGGAACTGTTAATGGTTTTGATTCAGTAAAGCACTTTTTGTATGAATAGATAACATTTATCATTTGCTTAATAACTGTCAATTTATGTGCTAATGTTGAATAATCAGAAGTAAGATAGAGAAAACACATTTGGTTATTTAACAATGCTGTTTGACTGTTTGGAGTGTTTTAAGAAGGGCTGTATAATTACACATGTGAGAGAGAGACATTGGCAGCACAGGTATTTGGAAAGAATTTGTTTGCTTGTTGAAAAAAAGGATATGTTTGACAAAAGCCTAATTGTTGTTTTCCCATACCTGCGCCAAGGAACAGGAGCACTGCAATTGGTGCTTTGTGCATTCACCCAAACTCTCTGCAGCCAGTGGAGAATGCTCCCAGAATCCTCATTTATGCAGAGACTTTTCAGAGATCCACATTTACCTTCTGTGCTGCCTCGTGTGTATTGTATTCAATTTTGGATTTTTTTTTTTTTTAAATTATGCCTTGTTTTGTACAGTGTAAATCCATTTCTGCTTTACTTTGTGGCAGTTTTTGTTTTGATGGGTAGCGAAGCGGTGATCTGGCCTGGTGTAAGTAAATGGAGCATGAGAATTGGGGAAAAAGTACAACAATCACACCTCCTGCAGCAGGAATGGGAGCACAGCCATGAATACCTAATTGACTGTAGTGATGGCTGTGCCCATCCACACGTTCTTTTTGAGTGTTTTAGCAAGGCTTGGGTTTTAACTCCTTCACTAAGCTTAAGAGCAGAATATGACCATTAAAGAGACCAATAGCAACAAAGGAGGGAAGCTTTCCTCTCAGTTAAGGAATCTTGTGCATTGCAGGAAATCACTCTCCTCTCTGTCCTCTGCATCATGGGAATGATTTATTTCGTCCTTGACAATTATTTAGGAATTCATCCATGGAAATGAGAATAGTGACACTGACTGCTGGGTCTTCTGGCTCATCCTAGCATTGATACACTAAAAAGCTTTACATATGAATCTCTGCACTTCTCCCTTCCCCCTGCTGCAGTCGCTCTGATTTTTTGATGTTTGAAGGCATTGAACCCTGGGTTATATGGATATTTAATGTTACTATTAAAGCACTTCTGCATCATTTTAAGTTTAAGCGTAGCCTGAAGCCAATAACTAGAAAGAGGTTTAAGAGGAAGGAAGGGGCTCTTTTGGAGCTGTTCTGCAGTGGTTTTTTGATTGTTCACAGAGTTCTGGAGGCAGATGTGGCCAAGGTCTTAGAGATGAAGAGGCTGGTTGGACTCCTGAATCAAAAAGACCTTTTATGATAAACAGATGGTGTCAAATTCTGGACTAAATCCATTGCGGAATTACCAAGAGATGTTATCCCTTTGGGAAATGGTGTTTAAATGTGTCTCTGATTTTGACAGGGACAAAGTATACCTCTTGATTTGCTGGAATTAAAACTTAATTAGGCCAGATTTCTCTGAGAAGCCCTAACAACTGCGTTCTCCCTTAAAAACCTGCAGGTTAATGAATAATAGAAGAGGAAGATTGAGCATGGCTATCTAAACTTTTTTTCTTGTCACTTCTTATTCTGTGCTTTTCTGGGCTATCTATTTAAAATATCAAGGGAACATCAGTAGTTTAACAATGATGAACTCTGGCTCTAAAAAAGAAGTGCAAATGCTGGCTCACAGAGCTATTTTTTTGCTTTCAAGTTGTTAGACTTGCAACACCAACTCATGTTTGATAGGGAATCTGCTGAACACGAGAAAACTTTCAGATGGAACAATGGTCCACCAATAACTGCTGGAGGGAGAAGTTCAAGCCCTGATGTTCACTGAGTCATCCTGCCAGTCACATCCATGATCATTCCTGTATTTCACAAGTGTCCTGACCACAGGTGCCCAGACTTCTCTTACTCATTCACAGACAGGCAGATTGCTGAAGCAAACCCGGGGCTCCTTCAAGTCCGAGACAGTTTTGTCAGGGATTTCTTGTCCAGCTGGAAAGGAAATCCATGATAGTATCACTTTGTGCTTTGGTTCTGCCCCATCCTATATAAGCAGTTTGCAGATTTTGAGACACTCTTACTCTGGTTTCCTCGTGCTGTTTGTTACCTATTAATTCCCAACACGTTATTTAAGCTAAGGGTTATTTGCAGACGTGCATGATAGAGAGTTGCAAGTTTCAAAACAAAGTAGATTTCTAAAACCTGACATCCAGAGAGAAGCTACAGCTTCTCTTAAAGTTAAGCTGGGGAAATCCAGGGAGACTCTACCATTATATATTTTGTTGGAAACATGTGGATGGTGTATTTCAGATTTGTTATAGCACTTGTGGCTTTTACCTGACCAGCAACTCCCAAAAGTCGAGGTTGGAGGCGTGGAAGAGTGAAGTGAGTGAAGGGGAGACAGGAGATCTGGAGCTACAGGGAGGGTCTGAACAGTACTGCAAATACTATCCATCATTTTCCCCTCCGTTTCCCATGCTGTGTTTTGTAGTCCATTTCCTTTATAAGGTACATAAAGTATCTCTGATAAGAGCTGTTCAAAACAAATATGCTTGCATTATCTATGTCAGTGCTGACATGCACATAAGGCTTTAATTGAGAAGGAATGATGTATTGGTACTCAATTAAAAAAAATCCTGTTTATTTTTAAAAAATCGTGAAAGAATTGAACTTCAACAGAGAAAATTGTCTTTCAGAAAGTCATGAACATCACTCTTTACAACATTACTCTATGCTACTGAATTTTGTATAATAATACTTTAAAAAACATTTAAAAATCTTTTGTTGGGATGTTTATGTAAGGGATTTCCATGGGAAAATAGGTTTGCTCAGGCAAAGCAGTACTTAAACTCCAGGCCTTTGCATGTCAGTGTGAACTAATTAAAATCATATTGTGCAATAGGTCAAGAGATCAGGAAGTTGGCCTTCTAATTAGGAGAGATAGTTATAAATAAAACCTTGTTGTTGAAAAGGAAGAGCAAAATTAAGAAGATCATCTGGATGTGAGAAAAATAAATCCAAACCCTGGGTCTCTGCTGAAGGCTGTGTTAAAAGTGACCCTTTTCTTTTGCCTCTCACCCTGTTACACAGAGAGAGACTTGAGGCTCCAGCTTGTCCCTCATTAAGGCTCTCTGGGCTCATCCCTGCCCATGTTGTGCATGCCTCAGTCCTCAGATAACAAATAATAGCCTGGCCTCCCCAAACAGAGTCTGCCTGCAGAATTCAGATCTGGTTTGTATTTGCTGTCAGCTTGCACCTTTCATCCTCCTTAATACTCCAGCTACGCCTATTTTTTTGTGGTTCTTGCTATCACCACAAATGGGCACCTTGCCAGACTGGAGAGGTGTTGTCTTGGGACTGCTTTTGCCTGAGCCTTTTGTGCTAGTTATTGTTTAGCTTTGGTTCTTCCATCTTAATAATTGAAAAGCATTTCTTTTCAATAACATGTAGGTGTTGGGTGTTTTTTTACCCTGGAGCGTAAACATAATTAGTAAAAAAATAATAACAATAAACAGATTTTTAGATGGTGGAACAGCTCTTCAACTTTTTCTGTAGTTTTTCATCACTTCAGAAGGATGGAAGGCTGATCTAGTTCAACCATGCATTTGTTTTGTAAAGGGAACGTGAGCAGGTGGTGAGACTGCAACCCTTAAGGCTCCAATCCAGCCTAATTTATTCTCTGACTCTATGGAAGCATATAGGTTGAAAGTAAAAGCATTTATAATATTAAAGCTTGCGAATCTAAGATATCAATTTATGAGAGTGAAAGACACCGTCTTTCCATAGGACCATGACCAGTTTGTCTTTACAGTGTGGTAATACTGGAATATGGGGAATATGTATGGTGTGGGACTGTAAGTTAACCACTGTCTTCTGGAGATTGTCTTGTCAAATGTTTCCTCAGCATATTTGCACACATAGCTTTTAGTTTGACCTTAGATGTGTATTTCACAAGGACTCTGCTGTGTAAAATGTTGTGAAGACAAGGAAGGGTTCCTTTTCTCCGTCTTCTAGAAGTATCTAGAACCTTAGGATTAGGTTATTTGTGTAAATCCTCTTGATGCTCTGGGTTTGTGTGTCCTGCCCTCAGCCTCGTTGGTTCCTGACACTTCATCCTTGACATCACCACTGCAGGCAGAAGGAATCAGTCATTGTAAGACAGGGCTTGTTTGTGCCTGTGCCCTGGGGTGGCTGCTCAGTGTTTTTCTTCTGCCATTGCTCACTTGTTTGTTGGTGCCTGTTTACAACTGAAACCTTAAGGAGGGGATATCCTATCATGCTGACTTCTGTGTGTGGCTGATACAGAGCTTGAGTTGTTGCTTTGATCTTTTCAACTTTGATTCATAAAGGTTGTGGGGCTCAGCACCAAACTGCTGCTTTGAAAAGGTAAAGTTGTTTGGGGTTTTTTTGAGTGAGAATGGGGCTTTCCCCCTTTATTTGCAGGTACACTAACTCAAGTGTGGCTAAAAATCCTGAAAATTGCAAATAAATTTCAACTCCAAACCAATACAAGGTGCATTCACCTTGCTTTTATAATTAGGGCCTAGCTTGAGCTTTTCAAGGAAATTCCCATGTCCTGTGGCTAAATCTTTTGGTATTTAACATTATCATGTACCTTGGAGCACATGAACTAGGATTCTTTCTGGTAAAAGTAGACTGGAAAACGTGTCCCTAACACATTCCACTGGAAAACTGGCATTCAGCCCTAGGACCAGACAAGATCTAGCTCAAAATAATAATAAATAAAACCCCCCAAACAAACAAAAAACCCTCTCCACCATCAAGAAGCACCTGAACTGTGTATAGTGTTTATACAACAGGTTCTCACCAGCAGCTGCTTTACTCCACAGGTGTGCTCTCATTGGTCCTCTGTATTTGCTAATGGAGATGTACCCAAAGTGGTAAATTTTAATAGAAAAAGGCAGAGGAGTCTTAATATCCCCCTTTGTATAGATGGCTGTTCACAATGCCTTGCCCAGTTCACCATGGTCTCTTCTCATAAACCAGCCTACGACTTGCTATTTGCAAGCCTTTGACTACTATGAAAGTGAGTAGGTGAAGCTGTTTTTTAAAAGTATGTTTTCTGAGTGGGTGGATTAATATTAAGAATTATGTTAAACTTTATTCTGCCTTTGACACCGCTGACAAACTATTAAGATTTTTTTCTTCTTTTTTTAAAAATGGGTAAAGATTTTGTGCTATTAATGTTTCCAGAAAGGAGGCTAAACTTGGAGAGGGATTTATTCCCCAGGTTCATCACAGATAGAGACTCAGGAGCTTTGGTATCCAGTGTTTGATAGTGTTACCTACCCTCCTACTTCATGATATCAGAGAGGTTGTTCCTTTCTAATGATACCAGGCTGCAGTTTAGATATGAACTACCTATGGTTTAATGCCTCTGACGTAAACATTCCAGTGTAACTTCTCAGAAACTGATGAACTGTTTGTGACTTTAATTTCTCTGGAAGCTTTTTAAACTGGCACCATCTTTTTTTTTTTTTTTTTTTATACAATGCTACAAATGTATCTCGTTTCCTCTTCTCCCTTTAATGAAAGCTGGAAAATAAAATCTGGAGTATAATACTAAGTATCAAAGGATATATATTGTTCAGTCTTTCCACTCATGATTATATGTATTTTCTTTTAAAACTGTATTTTTATATATTGGAAAAATGCACACTTGAACGTGTTTACTACAGCTTTTATGGGCTAATGTTGAGCTGCTTTTTTATTTTAAAGCCACGTCTCAGTGCTCTTGTATTATTTCGTTAATATTGCTCAAACTGCAGAGCACTTGAGAGGCTTTGGCCAAAGTGTTGTTCAGAATTACCTCTTTAAAAAAAATCAGTTAATATTGATCCATATCCGTAGAAGGTTGCCATGGGACTGATGCTGTTTACTCGTTAATCACTGCAGACTGCAGCTCACAGCGTTGGCAATGTGACTTGTTTGTTACATGCGATGATCGCTTTATAAATGTCAATAAAATCAAGACAAAACCCTCTCGTACAACTGGAACTAGCAACTCAGTATTTTCCTCATTATTTCTGGCAGCAAAGTAGTCTTACAGAACAGTGTGCAATAAAGCACCAGCCAACTGAGTCCCACACTGTGGCTATAATTACATATTTTTGTTTGCTAATCAGTAGAATTTTTCTGTGTACACTATTATACTTTAATGGTTCTGTTGCAACACCAAATTTACTACAATGTTCTCTTGAAGAAAATGGCACATAATGATTTGGTATTTACTACAAGAAGATATTAAACTAAATAATACATAATGATGCTACACAGATTAACCAGCTCTTTAGTTCTTCTGTTCCTTATCTGTGCTTTAATGGTGTTTTAGGACAAACATAAAGTTATTTGGGAGGGAATTACCAGAATTGCCAAACTAGTAAATATAGCCATCTGTGTGGGATGTCTTGTTTCTTACTTGAGAGCTATTAGATTGTAAATTTAAGCTGTGCTTAGTACTTTAATTTCCCTTCCCACAACTCATAGAGCATAGGGAAGGTTGCAGCCAGCTCAGATAAGTAATAAGTTCATTAATTACAGGTTTACCTTTTTTTGTAGGTTAAAACAGCTTGTGTGGGACTTCATTAAACAAGCTATTGTGGTGTGGCCCTGTGGAGGACTGGGCAGGGAGCAGCTCAGAGAAACTCCCCGTGCAACTTTTGGAATCAGTCTTCCATTTAAATCTCAAGCTTGCTTGCTGTTATCGGGCTTTGTGCCCTTCTTGGGTTTTTTAGATTATTTCTGTCCAAAGTGATTGCACTGCACATAACCCCCAAGTACAGTGGGCAATGTGGAAGGCATGTTATCTCAAGCTTTGCCATTGATTTCTGTCATTAAATAAATACATAAAGACTCAAGGGTTTCTATTCCTTTCCTTTTTATTAATTTATTATTCTGTCACTAATTTCCACTTGATAATTTTGAATATATCTGACACTCTTAAGGTAGTATAAGGCTCTTCCATTTACCTTGGACACAGAACTTTGCTGTCAGACACAATCTGTCTAGCAGTGGAAAAGGAAGGCATGGCCTGATGATGGCAGCTTCCCCAATGCTGCAGATACAGTTAATTATGTGTGAAGGTTGTGGTTTTTTTATAGGTTGAGCTATAGATCTAATATTTTTAAATAGATTTTTCAGTTTCTGCAATGCAATCTGACATGTTAGTGGTAGTAAATAGTTTCTCTTGTGCATTTGATTTGCAATGTGAGTCTGTATCAGGATACAATACTGCCTTTATAGGGGAAGTTGTATTTAGTGTATGTGATACTTTTGCATGTGGCTGAACAAGTTGATATTTCAGCATTGCTAAATGTTGATTGTGTCCTAGGCCTTGTAAGTTATCTTTTTCTTGATTGTTGTTGCACATATCATTTGTCACATGATCTCAACAAAAGGAAAGAATATTTGAGAATATTTGTTTTTATGGGTAATTACTTGTCAGGCTCGTGTTAAAAGGCTGTCTGAAAGAACCTTGTTCATACATCATTTTCTGGTTAATCTAGTGTTTACCTTTTTCTTCCCTTGTATTTATTCCATTAGAATACATTGTAATGTGTTCAATTGGATTTACCTATTGCAAGGCAATTTTTGTATAATTAATGCTGTTAATTAATCTGGTTTGAAACAACACTCCAAATTAAGAGGATGTTTCTGTGATTGCAGACTGAGAAGTATCTCAACCAAGTTTTCTCCCTTCAGTAGTTCACAATAAAAGTAAATTAGCACAAGTGAAAGTGATCCTGGAAATAAGAAAACCAGCTGCTCCTCAGTAAATAACTTGGAGTTTTCCTAGAGCCTGTAAAGCCTTGCTGCAAACCAGAGTATCTCCTTTGTTGATGCTCAGTTTTCCTCCTTTGTACATTCCAGCTGCTGCCCTAATTCAGAATTCCTATGAACCTTGTGTTGTTGTTTTTTTTTTTTTTTTTTTTGTTTTTTTTTTTTTTTTTTTTAAAGTCCCTTTTGAAGTATGCCCAGCACTGAATTTGCTTCTGTAAGTGACCTTTCCTCTTGTACTTTCCTCACCCTCTCTCCCAGCTGCTGGTGCATCATCGAAACCTCCAGGAAGGTTCTGGGCTGCTGCATGGCCAAACTAAACCTGTGTGGGTTAGAGGGGAAGGGAAGAGATGGCTCTTAAAAACAAACAATCAAGTTGTCTACAAAAATTGTCTAGGTCTTAATATTTGAAGGTGTAAGTCATGAAAGCTTTTTCTTGCCAGATCTGCCCACATTTCTTGTGAAAGGTTTCAGCAGTGGAGCTATTCACCTTGCACCATGTACCTCCTTTGTCTGGCTCTGGCTCAGTGTCTTTGCCCAGGCTTTCTCAGGAGCTTTAATGGATTCTTTCATTCCAGCAGTGATGTATAGTGTTCTGGTGCTTGGTGCACCCTGTGGCTGAAGAGAAAAATCACTTTCTCCCATGTCTGGATTAGTTATATTTAATTAGAAGTCATATTTCCTTATGGAAGCCCTCAGGCTTCAAATCTGCAAAGACCTATGTGAGAATGTCTTCTTTCCACGTTCTCTGCTGAGAAGGGCTTATATCACCTCTCCTTGCATTTTTGTGGGGAAAGAGTGGTTAACATTGTATTTTATTTTTTTTTTTTTAATATTCACTGTAGTTTTAAAATTCTCTGGAATGACATGCCAAAAGCCTTTTGGGCTGTGAGGATGCATCACTGTTATAAGGCTTCCTTTTACACAGTCATTTTACAATTATTACTTGATAGCCTGCTCTGTCTAAATCCTTGACCTGTGCCTGTCAACTGCTAGCTGATGGTAGTGAATAAATTTGTATAATCACTGCACGATGACTGCTTAATAACTGTACTCCAAATATGCAAATACCTATTCTGGCTTAATACAATTCATCTGCTTTGACCAGCCTGTGCACTTGGTATTTTTGAAACGTTTGTAAGTAATGGAGCACACCATTGCAGTCTCCTGTGCCGAGCTCTAAAATGCTGAAACAGAGAACAAAAATGTGTATTACCAAAAATCTGAAGAAAAATAGACATCAAACAGCAGAGATAGAAGCACTTGTCTGTATGTGTTGTAAATGAGGGGAAGAAAGCCCCCAAACAAAAAACTTCCTGGAGGATTATAGAAAGTTTTTATATTTGCATTCTGTTTTCTAGGTTAGCAATATGCCTTTACTCAGAATCATCTGTATTAATTTCCTTGTCTGCATTACACAGAAGACTGCATAAAATTGGAAGATACAAATTCAAAAGGATATCTGAGGCTGAGACGCTTAGAAAATGCTCAAAAAAACACCCCAAACCAAAGCAGAAAATACCAAAACCACAAGATAAAAAGCAAGGCCATAATCATACAGAAAAGACATCTTTCCCACATTTGTGATTTTCCAGTGCTGTGGAAGCCCTGGTCGTTTCTTTCTCTGATCTTGCCCTTTTCTTTTAAGCATTTTCTTTGGCCATCAAGTGCCATGGGTTGCTGAGACAGATGGACAGAGAATCATACCAGTTTGTCCATTTCTGTGTTCTTTATTGCAACATCAGAACATCATAGCTTTTTAAAAATAAAATCTGATTTTCATTGCTTTATAAGACATGCCTTTTATCTTATTATCAGATACTTGTTCCTTTAGCCTTTTTCGGAGTTTAACTTAACGTGTGTGAACAGTACAGGAGGAAAAAGTGAATCCACAGTTCAACTCCACAAGACAGAATGTGATGGCAGCAGCCTGATGTCTTCAATAGCCATTGTGGCAAAGAGGGTTTCAGGGAAATTTTGAAGTCAACAATATGGATATTTACTAAAGAATGACAGTCTTGTAATATCAGCACAGGAACATGGATGAAAATCCAGGACAAATGAAAGGTAGATAAACCTTTGCCGTCTTTCCAGTCTGTGCAAACAAAGTTCTGTGGCTGCCCAAGAGGCTGAGGAAAGGATTTTGGAGTGGCCAGACCCATTTCTGCAGGGTGATACCACCTAACATCTTGCAACTCCTTAATAGTTGTTTTGGGAAGATGGGGAAGTAAGCTGGGGAGGAGTGTGAGCTGAGCTTGGTTTATTAAAGCAAGCACCAAGTCCCTGAATTTCTCCAGACATGCCGCTTCCCTCCTGGGTAAACAACAACAAGCAGTTTTTGTGCTCAGTGCCGGGAGGTATTTAGGGCTTAGCTGTCTCCTTTCCATCTGGAAAAGAGTGTGGCATGTCAGGTGTCTCAACACTAACACAATTAAAAGGAAGTGGATGGCTCCTTCACACATGCCTTAATGTCAGCAGTTTGGACTGGGAAAAACTGGAAAAGCACTATTGGAGCCATTCCTACTGGTTTTTTCTTGCCAAAAGTGTGACATTCAGGCAGGTTTATCAGCCCTGTGTTTCTCTGAGCCCTTATGCTGCTTGAGTGGGCTGACAAAAGTGTGAATCCTATTGACATTATAGCTCTCATCCTACAAAATCAAAGTAGAGCACTCAAAGACTAAGAAAGATGTCATGAGTGTGAGATAAAACCAACACTTTCTTCATTGTTTAGTTGTTTATGAAAGGAATTTGCCTTGACAGGACAAGTTTGACTTGGCTTTTTGTTTATTTTTTAATGTGAGTTTCTGGTATCCTGAGTTATTTAGCTAAAATAAAAAAAAAATCTGCCAAAATTTGTGGGTTTCCTGTTGGTTGGTGTTTTGTCAAAGTAGGAATAATTGTCTGTGTGCAGTAAATGTAGGACACTTAAAATGTAACAGATTCGTGGGTAAGTGATCTCTGTTCTGAGTTGTTGTTGATTTATTTATCCATACGGGCTTTTTGCCTTTTTAGGGCAAGGACATTGATTATGTTGGATGTTTCAGCTGCTTTTGTTATGCTTGACTGTGAACTGCATCCAGATAAAGACAACCTTCTCTAAAACAACCAACGGGCTTTAAAATTTAATTCCCGGTACTTTTCACCACGGCAGGCAATTACTGGTGGTTTGTAATGCTAAATTTATGGGATTTCAGCTCAACAATACTCTAAAATGCAACTTTCCCATGACTGACTGTACAACAAGGTTTACACCTGCCATCGTTACAAGAAGTTCTGTTCTTTGCAGCGTATAGTGGAATAATGGTTTATGTCTCATTATTACTTTTCATTAAACTTGCTCTGCAGCATGATTGGTTGGAGCTGGGAGGATCCCCAATTATAATTGTAGCTGATGGAAGGGCCCTTGAGCAGCTTCAGGATGTTGATTTTCAAGAAAAGAAGGCACTGTACAGAGGATGTGGGTTGACCCATTAGGTAATCAGTAGTTTAAGCATCAAGACTTGCAGGTCTCATTTTGGTCTTAAATAAGGTGTACGCACTAAGAGTTTCTGAAAATAAGAACATTTAAGTAATGTGAGTGTAGATGGTGATGAAATGAGAACCTAATTCAGGGAACTAGCCGTGTCAAAATAAATGGTGTCTCTGTGCTTTTTGTGTTTGAAAAGGAGAATTTTAAGCATAAAGCTTAAGATCATGCTTTTAAACGCTGAGATTTTGACCAGGAAATACTGTATATTTGCTGTGTTTTTAAAATTATTCATGTTGAAGGCCTATAAACCAGTGCATTGATTAAAAATCTTCAGTTCATTAAGCTTCCCAATGACAGAGGCTATCTCAGTAATAAAAGCTGCTGTTCCTAGCAGTGGACTGGCATCTGTGGTAGAATCTTTTTCAGATCCCCACCTTTGTTCATTAGACTAGCACCTGTTGTCTCTTGATGGGCAGGATTTATTTCCCCTTGACATTGGTCTCAGAGGTGCAGTTGCAACTTTGGCAGTGGTTAATTCCAATCTGAACTTTTCAGAGGTACTTCACCATTTCAGCAGAATGAGGCTGGGTTTTGTTGACTTGGTTCTTTGATTGTTTCATGAGGGTTTGGTGGTGTTTTTTTGGAGAGTGGTGTGTTTTGTCTTTTTGTTTGTTTGTTTTCCTTCTGGTTGTCACACACATCCTTGAAATGGGCATTTTTGGACGGTCCACAAGAATGGGGGAGAGATTCTGTAGCAGAGATTCTGCAGTGCACAAAGCAGTTTCCTCTTGTCATCTAATTTTTTATTAATATTAATAATTAGTTAATAATGTCATTGCATTGAATGCAATGACATTCTCCTGTTTTTATGCACTCGTGGCATTTGCCACGTGGAAGAGCAGTACCACTTCAGAGATGTATCAAGCACAGGTGACTTTCTTAAATAAGCAAGCCTCATGAATTTCCTACTGAAAACAAGAAATGAAAATCTGGAAGAGCACCAGAGAACAGGAATTACTTTGGAAAAAAGACTGTAGATTCTTGAAATGTAACACAATAAATCTGCATATGTTGTTTACATCATAGCTTCGCTTTATTCAGCCTTGCACACAAGGTCACAAAAGAAATTTGGGCCTTATTATTCCTGGAGGAGTTTGTAATTTTTGCTGTGGTGTTAGATTACCTTACCCTTTTTTTATTACCATCTGCACTGCAAGGCTAGTTTTGCTGAGGTTATTTTTTTTAAGCAGCATCCCATGATACCCTTAATTCTGTGTTTCCCGTGCTTTTGCTTCATTAGCAATTTTAAGAGATTTTTCTCTAAGAAATAGGTTTGTTCTATATTGTATACCAGTAAATTAACTAGGTTCTTTTACTATATAACTTTAACTCTTTAATTCTGGAGCACAAATGCAATTGTTTTACAATGAATTGGTTAAGAGAGGATTTCACCTTTCAGCATCCTTCAGTGTACAGGGAGAAGGATGGTGTCGAAGATGATGTATTTTTGTTTAACATGTTGTTATTAATATGCTGTCCTTTGCATAGGATTTTTATTTTGATAAAACCCTGACTTTGTTCGTGTATTTTGAGCAATTATTTTCAGCTGACTTCTTTGTGCAACCAATGCCATTGACTGCAATAGCTTTGAAAATAGTTTTTCTTCATTAATGGCTTCTGGTGAATTGTTGGGAGAACAAAGTGCTGTCCCTAGTGGCTCCTGAAACTTATGGAAGCATGCAATGAAATAGTTATTCTTTTTCATGGAAAAAAAAATTACAGTACTACTTTTAATAGCTTTACACAAGCATGAACAACTTGAACTACAAAGATGAATTGAATCTGAAGTTTCTTGAGACATTTTTCAGCCCTCAGAATACAGCTCATGTTTGTAGGTCTTCTAAATTGAGAAGCCCCTTCCATGTGCTTGTCTGCCCAAGCATGGTGAAACAATAAATACAGAAACCTGGATTTTCTGTGCTCTCCACACATGAAGGCACTGGTTAACAGCATCGCTTTTCAAAAGCTCAACTTTCATGAAGTCTTTCAGTCATTCAAAAGCCAAAGTGTTTTGTGCTATTTCAGAGCATTTGTGGAACCTGAGATTGTGGGGTGCCGAAGAGAACAGGGTGTTGTTCTTCCACCACCCCGTGGGTGTTTGCTGCCTCTCTGGTGGCCCTAGGCAGGACTCAGTGCTCTCAAAACCCCTTCAAAGTAGCTTGGTTTCTCAGCCTGAGACTTGCTTTAAGAAACACAGTACAAATAATGATAGTTAGAAGCCCTCTCGATCAGCGTGCAGATTGAAGATGGGATTTTTTCAGTTGTAATTGACAGCTTTGGGGTTTTCCCCCATATTTCCCCTAGCTCTTAAATGGCAGGTTAATTGCGTATGAAAATGACCCAAAGTATATCTCTGTGATTGCCATAAACCTGAACAGGAAGGCAGCCTGTAGAAAAAAAGGCACACTGTAAAGCAGAGTGAGGGCTTCAAAGGGAAATCACATTTTTAATGTGATAAAGCACAATTCCTTGTCACTGTCATGAGATGCCAAATCAGATTTGACTGGGTTTTTCAGCCAGTTGCAGAGTGAACAGTGGGATGTGGTCAAAACGTTTTCCAGATCTGTTTGGAATAATGCAGATGAGCATCTATTTAGCATAGTGAAAATTGAAAATACAGATGAAATATCTGAAACCAATATATCAAGGGCTCTTCATTTTCTTATTAATTTGGCAGCATGCCATTATAATAATGTAAATTTCTTCCTCGTTACTACAGAATAACAAAATGCCTTTGACTATCATTTTTCCCTCCTGAGGTTGTTGTCATTATCTGTAATTTCCATTAAGTTTCCCTGTTAGTAATGCTTGCCTCTCTGTACGCTGACATTACTAGCTGGTGCACACTTCCAGAAAACAGAGTATCTCATGGTAATATTTTGTACATGCCTGTTCCATGATTTTTTTTTCCTTAATTAATGCATCTAAGACATGTTTTAGCAGAGGCTGAAGAATCATATTTAGATTTGTTAATCTACTCTACCTTTGCAATTATTTTACTTTGTGTTATGCAGAGTGCTCATATT
This sequence comes from Zosterops lateralis, assembly GCF_965231275.1. Lineage (NCBI taxonomy): Eukaryota > Metazoa > Chordata > Aves > Passeriformes > Zosteropidae > Zosterops > Zosterops lateralis. The sequence continues at coordinate 7,062,071 of NC_139764.1, forward strand.
TGGCCATCTATTTAATTGCTTGGGGTATATTGTAAGCATTATCAAACTTAAGTTCTGAAGTGTATATATTATTGGAAACACAGAATATTTCTAGCATGGGTTATTGAGTTATGAAATAAAAAATGCATGCATAGACCAGAGGCCATATCTTTTCATGCATTTAATAAAGTATGGTAGGAAGAAGAGGTAATTATGAAAGTTTTGGGTGGTTTGGTTTTTGAGTTTTGATTTTGTTGGTGGTGTTCTCCCCCTTCCTGCCCTCCCCTTTCATTTTTCTGTGTCATCAGTCACTGAAGTATATCAAATGCTAATTTCTGCTTTTCCATCTAAGTCTGTCTGGAGCATTCAATCATCTTCTCTTGTGCCACCTTTATAAGGGAAGTATGCATGTCTACTTGTTCCCTTCTGGCAGATGTCTTCCATTTTCCTTGTCATATGTCAGAATTGGTTGTGATAGAATTGATTTTTCTCTGTTAAGCATTCAATTTTTTTTTCAATTATTCTTTCATCCTTCTGGAGCGTCTTTGCTTATAAAGGCTGGACACAGGGGTGTGGAATCAGCTCCAGGAAACTACTGAAATGCCATCTTTATCATAGCTGTAGTGGTGTTGAGGGCAGCCTCCCAACATCAGAGGGGTTACAGAGGGCAGCCGGGACCTCCTGTGTGATCACATGAATGGACATGTGGGAATGCTGATATTGGGTGTTTTAATCCATCACAGGTTCAGATTCAACTATGAAATGGCAAACCTGTGCTTCCCCTTTGCTGGCAAAGGCGATGCTTTCCTTCTGCAAGTCCGGTTGTTTGGCTGTGCTCTGTGGACTTGTGCTGAAGTGAATGGAGTCTGAGGAACAAGAGGTTGGTTTGTGCAGTGTAGAAAATAGTTGTCTGAGCAGTTGAGAGTGAGTTTATGCAGTTGAGAGAGTAGCTAAGCCTTGCACAGACACTGCTCAAAGAAGAATGCTGAGCTGGTGGGGACAGGAAGGATCTCAGGGCTGGAAATGATTCATCAGCCACCAAGCAAATCCTTGCATGGACTTGAGTCCTTGTCCACTATTCCTAAGGACTTCTTCCTGTGTAAAGCATCATGGAGAAAGTGCTAGTCCATGAAAACATCTGTGCTGTTTTTATGTTGGTGTCTCAGGAAGTACTAAGGTTGGTAAAGATCATGGTGGTGCTGCTTATAAAAATACACTTGGGGTTTTAACCCGTGCTGGTTTACTTATCCTGCTCGGTTTGGAAAGGCATTTAGTGATTAGGTTAAAACAATTAAATTGGGTATTATGAACACAGGGATAGATTTAAAATGTTCTTTCTTCCCCTCAATGTTACAGAATATTACTCTTGCATTAGCATCTTGGAGTCTGTTGAGCAGAGATTTTGGGAAAGTTAAAGACAAAAGTTCAGCTGAGGTAGAATAAGAAGCTTTGATGTCTTGGCACAGAGAATGTGCAGTGTGTTTACACCTGGTGGCTTGACGTCCATGGTCTTTTCAATAAAAAATTTTAGACAATTTCATTGGAAGTACAGTATCACATGATTCTGTAGTATTGTTTTTCTAATATAAAGTACTACAGAAAAAAATTTTGAAAATCAGTGACGATGCGTCCAGGATGGGCAGGGAGTGTTGCAAGGAACTGCTTATCCAATATTTCTGTGTCACCTGAATATGAACTAGGGTATAGAACAGCTCAGAAAGGACCATCAGGCTTTTAACACTTAGCAGAAGACAGTTTCATCCTTTGGAAGATGTCATCTGCCTACCCACTTGGGGATGCCTGACTTCAGGAGATACTCAACACCTGATAAAAGCAGTTATGGCCTTAAGGCAGAGAGGACTGCCATTGTTTCCACTGTGATTTCCAGAACCCTCTTGGGGTGAGGGAGCAGTGGGGTCTGCCTGGTCAGTGGGATCACTGAGTGCCATGGGTTGCCCAAATCTGAGCCTGTAGAAAGCGACACAGCTCCTGCAGGGACCAGGATGGGAATTTCTTGAAAACCCATCCCCCCTTGGCTTTCCAAACCTGTTCTGGTTTAATTGCTTCAAACGTGCTGCAGGGCACAGCTCTCAGTTTGAACTAGTTGAATCTGAAATAAAATCTGAAATAAGTCTTAAATGATGATGATAGAGACTCTGCCTTTCTTCTCTCCATAAGTATTTGTTTAGCCTTTTTACTTGAGCTTATTGTACCTTTTGAGTTGATGTTGTAGTTTATGTGGAGATTATTTCTTCTAGTTGAACGCCATAGCTGCTGCTGAATTGAGGCTTTACTCTAGTTAACATGTTCATGCATATACTACTTCCTGTATTATTTTCTATCCTTTTTCTCAAATTTTTTTTTCTGTAATTACAGTAAATGATTTCTTGGATTACATGTTGAGAGGGCAGAATTGCTGTGCCAGCAGCCTTGTTTTATTCTTTTGCTGGCTCCTGAGGGTAATAAGATCTATGCACTCTACTAATTTTCTTGCATACTTAGGTGCAATTGCATCCTTTAGTAATTACTTTTTAATTAACTCCAAAATATTGCATGAATAATGCAAAATTTTTTAAATTGTAAAAATTAAAAAAAAGCTCAAAAGTAGGTATTTTTTATAATTCAAATCAATAAGCATTATTTCTTGGAATTTTTCTATAAGGCAATAGTAGTATGGGGTCATTAAATGACCTGCACAGTTGTAGAAGTATCAGAGGTATGTTGTAAAAGTGAGTTTTGCATTTAGATGGGGATCACATTTGTTTTCATAATTCGTAGTGAGACTTTCTTAGAGCCTTCAGTAAGATCCTTTTCTAATACTGAAACTTTTATTCTACTTTACATTTTCTAGATGCTTGCTTTTCAGTTAGCAGAAGTTGGCTAAACGTTATATTTTTACAAAACTCATTGACTAATTCTTGTTACCCCTGCCCTTTAGAGGGGCAACACGTTGTGACGTGGGAGTGGAGCCTCACAGAGGACAGCAGGCAGCAGCTTGGTGAATCATGGAAAGCTCTCCATTATCTGACTCCAATAGGCTTATATACATTTTGTACAGAGGGCCAAGATTGGCCCAAGGAGGTTACAACCTCCTGACTCCATTGGTCAATATGACCATCAGTCAAGTTCTCTCTCAGAGAACAAGAATGCAAAACATACAGATAAATTCTAATAATACAATATTGTTTACATGAAGCAGCGTGAGAAAGCTGCTGCAAAGACTCAAACACTTGAAGGCAAGAAGTTCAGGGACGACAAATTCTGTCAGAAGAATGAATTGTATATATTTAGATACCAACTTAGAGATCAGTTGGTCTGGGCTGTGGGTATAAAAATGGACAGTAAAGGTTTATGATTGTGAGTGAAGGTGATGCCTGAAGTTTTAGCTTTCATGTTTTTCAGACTCTGTGCTGCCTAGGGGTGCAGTTCTGAGCGTCATATTAAGTGTTAGCAAGCTCTCTTCACAGAGTGGGGAGACAAAACAAATCCTTTTCCTGCTTGGAGACCAAGGAGAACAGTTACAAGTTTTCAGGCCCAAAAGCACCAACCAAGGTGGACAAAAGATACAAAACAAGAAGGATGAGACCTCATGACCTGAGGCTATGATTGGACAATTAAACCCCAATATGCAAATGGACCAAAACTTATAAAAGCGTGACACCTCCTGACTGATCATCCATTTTTTTGGTGACCATTTTAATCCACCTTGAGTGTAGCCCTGGTCAGGCTCTTGTCCTGCCCTAAAGGTGCACCCTAAAGCCCTTTTAATAAACACCTACTTTATTCTCTTAGCTCTGTCTACTCTCTGCTCCAGGTCAGCCTTTCCTGAGGCATCAAAGGCAACACGAGAAAAGTGGCTTTTATTATTAATTCCCTGTTTGTGTGTTTGTTTTGCAGTGGATGGCTGCATACACCGAGCTGCTGGCCCCTGCTTGGTGGCCGAGTGTCGCAACCTGAGTGGCTGCGAGACGGGGCAGGCCAAAATCACCTGTGGATACGACCTGCCTGCAAAATGTGAGTCCAGCCTTTCCTCAGCCTTTCTTTGTTTCCAGCCTGCGTTGCTGGTGTGCACGGTTCATTTCCCTGTAGTCTAATTCAACAGGGTATTCATTTTACCAAATTAGCAGTGGGACTTAATTAAGCATGTTCTGTAATAATGTCTTTCCCCTCAAAGCAATTCAGGCATTTCTAAAGGATTGTTTCACCTGTGTTATCCGGTGGAAACTTGCATGTCTCTAAAATATAAAGCATCTTTCATGTTTATTTTTTTTTTGCAAGCTAAAACCTATCCTTTCATATGCATAATAAAGGATTGGAAATGCTTTATGAAATATGAACAAAATATACATTATCATATTTAACTTCCGTGGAGACAGTTTTTGGAAATGTTGCATATTTGATGGTCTTCATGCAGATTGCTTGATTGTGAATACTTTGAGGGCCCAGGAGATCGAAGTGATATATTGTGTTTTCAGCTGCTATGTGGTGTCTGATTGGCAATTACTGTAAAGGCATCTGTCACACTTTAGCTTTTGAGAGTTTAGCTCAGTGCCGTGGTATTTTTGCACTTTGAAGGTGGAATTGTCAATTTTTTTTCTCCTATTTCCAATAGGAAGATGGTTATTTGACTGTGTTTGTAGATGTTGAGCTCGTCTTGGAAAACATCAACATGTTGACAGCACGTTGGTTGGCCAGTCTATTTTGTGAGAATATAAAGTAGGAAATCTTTGCAAATCAGGATCTCACAGAATACTATATTAAAACGTGAAGATACAAATATCAAGAAGGTATTGCAAACTCCATCTAACTAGAATTCAAGCTCTGTTATTTTCTTTCTTTCTTTTTTTTTTGGGATATTCAGGCTGCAGCAGGAACATGGCTCATTCAAAAATATGTAGATCTCTTTTAACTATCATGTAAAATGAAATGCTGGTTGCAGTAGCAAGTATCTCTCTAGGCTCCTGTAGCCCTTAATGTCTTAGGTAGATATGAAAATTGTTTTCCCAAAATTTTTTTTGCTCTCATGATGATAAGCGCTTCCAATTACTTCCTTGACAGTGGTAATTTCTATGTGCAGGAAAACTTTGCTATATTTTATATGTAGTTTTGCCATGTTGTTATGGTCATTTATGAAAGGCTGATTTGACTAGAGGTCAGGGAAACTGTTGAGGAAGATTCAGTGTGGTAGTTAGGATGGCTTCTATATGGCCCAGAACTTCACCAGATTCCCATAAAAGGGATAGATGGGATTGTGGGGTGACACATCATAATTTACTGTGCTGGGGATATTTGATGTTTAACTCTTCCCCTTCAGCCAAAATGTATCTCTGGAGGGACAGAAAAGCTGCTCATCTGTAGGTGCATAATTCCTCCCATGTATTTTAGTGATAGAAATGAAATACAAAGTATCAAGGCAACTGATGTGTGTTAGAAAGAGGAAAGGTCGTGTCTGAGGTGTGACCTCCCTTTAAATTTTGAAGCAGTTCCAGGGGTTGCTTAAGTTAGGTTTGAAAAATGGGATCCTGTTTGAAGGGTATAGGAAAATCTTAGTTCTTCGTGTAGGAATAGTAACCAAAACAATGAGAGAACCCTTGATCACCTGAAGTTGGAAATAAAACCTATAACAGGCATGGGGAAAAGCCAATTTTCTTCTTAATCAGTATTCTTAGGAATTGAAATTGCATCACAGCCATGTCTGTTTATATTTGATTGTGCATCAACATGAGGAGGGGAAAGTATACCTATAACAGCAACAGGCATAGGGAGACAAACATAATTTACATGCAGAGGCTAAGAATTAAAACCCCTTGGTTTCTTAGTTTGTTTTTTTTTTTTTTTTTCCCTTAAAATATATTTGTGTTCTCACCAACTGTTTTCTTTTACTTTTGCCTTTACAAGCTTTACATTGTGGGGTCATTAAATTATTGTCCCATCTAAACCATTCACCTGAAAGTGATCAGGCAGTCAAAACTATTTTCATATTTTAGACAGCTATAAAGCTACTGGATATCTTTTGTCACTCTCTTACTTTGTCTTAAAAGTAAGACAGTGAGAACTGTCTTTAATTGTAAGAACTATTTTGCATTTGACTTTGGTGAGGAAAGCAGCTCTGTGGCAGGAGGTCCAGGTCTGCTCTGAGGCAAGGTTGTGTGCCAGCACATTTCCAACTTTCACAAGCAGTTAGCTTTTAATTGATCTATTTGTGTATAGAAGACCAACTACATTAATCAATTAACACTTTTTTTGAGTAGTGAACTATTTACACTGTTGTCTCTGTTCTTCTTGTGACTGTAGTTGGACAAGCAATTATAGTAAATGTAAAATTCATTCCTTAGCATGATAAATTGTAGGTTTGGGGGTGGGTGATTTTTTTTTTGTTGTTGTTGTTGTTTAACAGAATTCTAAAATGTTACAGATTTATTTCCTGCCCCTGGGATTTTCCTATTTCAAGCTCTTGATCCTGAAGTGCTTTGTTTGGAAACAGTTTTCTGAATTCAGCAAAGCTGCTCTGGGACAGCAGCAGCCTGTGTGTGCTGCATGATGCAGGACTTGGGCTTCAGCAAGGGCTCCATATTAAAAAAGGCTTATTTTTCAAAGATCATGCAGCGTATTGCTTTGTTTTATAAACGACTTGGAGGAGGCTGGGATTAAGTTTGGCACTGAGGGGAAGGTGTTCTTTGTTAGGAAGGTAGTAGTTGGTAAATAAAAACCACTGTGGCCATCTCCTATATGATCTATTGTAATTTGATTGAGTATTTTGCTGTATTTACTTAAGTTAAATAAGAATAGGTCTGACAAATAACTTTTTCACAGTGGAAAAATTGAAGAATAAATATCTGACTGAAAAATGCAAAGATTTAGGATATAGGTTGGCTTTCTGTGATTTGCTCTTATGCAGCTGAGTCAGAAATCAGCTTATGAAATACACAAGTAGCAGCAAATGTTCAGGGAGAGAAAACATAAAGTAGTTCATCCTTTTTCTCAGCTCTTTATTGTAACAATGTGAACAGACCAAGATTAACATGTCTGTGACCTGGACTTGTTTTCTATGAACTTTCCAAAATGTACACACTTTTCTGCCAAGAAAGTATTGTGTTTGAAAATAGAAGGCAAGTCAAATTGAGTTTTCTAATTACCCGTTAATGTAACATTCAGTACAGTTTTACAGAAATCAGTGTAATCACCATCTGCCTCCTGTGCTGCAAAAGCCTACACAAAGTCCCCCCAAATGCCAACCAAGTTCTTTGCTGAATACATAATTTGGTTGATGTCATCTATTGTTGTTTTTTCAGCAAACACCTGTGCAGGCACCCAAGTTTCCACAGGGCTCTGGAGGGCTGAAAAAGGCAGTGCTTTTTTTGCCTTTTGCTCTGAGATAGTTTCCTTTAAAACAGTCCCAGATTGATCATCAATTATTTAACTTATGTACTTCATATTGTTGTTCCTTGTAAAGAACAGTTCATTCTAAATATTGTACAGCTGATCTTCAAACATTGAGCAGTACTCTGATACTGACATGCTTTAAATAACAGATGAACAGGATCTGTTTAAAACCCTACAAATGCTTGTTTTCTTTCTCATTTGATTAATAGTCTCAGTTGGCTCTACTGGCAGAAAATGGTCTGGATGTAAATTGTGTTTGTGGCTGGAACGAGGAGTCCATAACAGCTTTGTGGATTGTTGTCTTCTGCTTGCAGAGGTTCACTGTAAAAAAAAAAAAACCAAACCTCTGTCAGGACACATTAGAAAATAAAGTCCCATTCTGCCTGGTATTTAACAGGCCTAAAAAACAACTGCAAACCAGCACAGGTATGTGGTACCCTCATAGGCAGGAAAGGAGCCCCAAACTAACTTCTTTTCTGTTGTTACCAAGTCTGGTAATAATCTCTTTCTTTTTCTGAAAAATGTCTGATAATAAAACCCCTAAACCTAGGAAAATAAAACCTTACAGCCTCTCATATGGGCTAGAACCAACTATCAGTAAATCTGAAAGGTGGACTTGTGGTGGAGACACCTTACTAGACAGTTTCTAATACAATGGTTTATGTTCATAATAAATCTATAATATTTAGAATAGTTTTTTTTCTGTCTGCTTGACATTTTTAGTTCTTTGAGCACTGTCCCTGAGTAAATAGCATATATAGCAAGTCTTCTGGCCCTAGATATCAGCCTGGAGGAATAATGTGAATGTGCTCTCAGAGACAGTTCCTGCTGTGAAATAAGTAGTTAGCAGAAGTACTAGTATTAAACACAGTAGGAGGAATCAGCTTTTAAATTTGTTTAATCAGATTAAAAAGTGGAGATTAAAAAGTAGAGATTAAAAAGTGTGCTTCTGTTACACAGACATAATTTCCAATCTTTAAAAGACGAATATTTGCAGGGTGTTATTTTAAAGTAAGGCTGTAATGGTACTGATTTTTAAATCTCTCCTCATTTTCTTGGAGATCAATTGCTGAGTTGTAATGAAGAGGTTGATTTATACAGAAATGGGAATCCAAAACTCTACTGGACTACTAAACTGACCAGTTGGAAGAACAGGGCATAAAATGTCAGGATATTTTCAGATTTCCAGGATTCCACAAAGAAATCTGTTCACTTATTTTTATTACTTTGTTTATAAAATAACACAGAAGTTTTGTTTCAAATTATTCTAAATTTCTGATATGTGAGCTTTGAAGAGTTGCTTTCCTCTGCATGGTTCTGGTGGTTGCTCAGTTTGCTACCTCCCTATTTTTTCTGGTAAAAGGTAAGTCTGGGAATTGAAAAATATGTCTGGAAATTGGAAAGGAAGGTGTAAAAGTGAACTATGTGGACAAGATAAGATTGCTTAGAGAAGGCTGACTTGGCTACTAACTCTCAGCTGGTCAAGATCCTTGATCTTCTCTCATAATTGACTGAAGTTTGTTGAAATTGCAGTTAAAAAGGTACAGCCACAATGATCAATAGCATACAAACTCATGAAGGTTAGGATGGTTTTCCAGGAGGGATGTATTTCTACTCCTTATCTTAGTTGAGTAGCCTCATATTATTGTCAGCCATGTGCCCAAACTGCGTGGCACCTCCTGGGAAAGCAGTATATAGCTGGGAAAACTCGGGGAATTCCTGAAGCAGCACTGAGCTGCAGCAGCTCTTTGCCATCCCTTTAATTCATTATCATTGCTGATAACTTAAAAAACAATTTGAAAATTAAGCAAAGCAGGTTAATACTAAACAAAGGTCTAAACCCCCTTTTTTCTTGAGAGAGATTTTTCATTTCCAGATTCCTTTAGGAAGAGTTTTCTTTATAGTTAACAAAACCACTTACCACATATTTGTGTTTTTCTTCTGAGTGGTTTCTGTGTTTCAAAGGTTTTTTTAATAAGATCATATTACATATTTTATGACCATTTTGAAAGTAAGTGCAGTCGTGTCCTTATTGTGTTTTAATTTGATCTAATTGGCTCCAGTCATCTTAATGACCTGCTGTATTGTCCATGAACACTCACATACATGCCTATGCTGTGAATATGTTGGAAGGGAAGTATTAATGATTACTTTTTTGGTCCTAAAACGTTCTCGGATTTTAGAGAGGGTTTTGTTGTAAAGCTTTATGGCTTGTCTTCCTTATGTACATCCCCATACAAGAAGGAGAAGTTAAGACTGCATTTATCATCTTCACTTAAACAAGTTCAAACATCTCCTCCTCTTCCAAGTCTGTGCAGGGTCTGTCATCAGTTTGGGAAGAAAAGGGCCAAGTGCTGTAGGTAGCAGAGGTTGTGAATCAGCAAGAATCTTCCATCACAAAGAGTGTATGGTCTTTGTCCTTGGATTTGAGCCTAGCTCATAGACTTTTTTTTAATGGATAGATTATTTAAAATTTAATTTGTGAATGGACCCAAGCATGTGTTTGTCAGTGTTCTCTGCAGTGTCATGCTGTGGGTAGCTCATGGCATGCTCTGCTGGAAGCTGTCACTTCACATCTAATTGTTTGGTTACAAATGTATGTGTTGTGGCTAAAGGAGATGTACTATTGATCCTCACTGCTGAATCTAAATCCTCCTCTTCTGGGCAACGCTTGTTACAGTCTGGTCACTGAACACTGAGCTGCAGGACAGAAGTGGGCACTGAGGAACTCTTAGGAGAGCCCTGAGCCATTTGCTCAGTGATTGGGCCATATGGCATTTCCATATAATAGGTGTCTTAATATGCTGTAGTGGCAGGCAGTACAAACCTGGTGCCATGAACTTCCCTCCCTCCCCTTCTATCTGTAATTCTGGACAGTGACATTTTCTGCAGAGGTTTGATTTTCAGTGTTCCTGAAAGCAGTCACAGAATTGAGTTTCCAGGGTGCTGTGTTGGGGACAGCAGCCTGCCCTGTTTATCACTGTTGTTTGGCATCTGCATCCATCTGGAAACCCCCTCGATGGAACAGAGAGTGAGTTACAAGGTGCAAACACTTTCCTAATGCTTAATTTATGTGCGAGGTACTATTTAAAATGTCTCCTAATTAGGTGCAAAATAATTTGCTGGAATACTCCTCTCCACACTGGTGATGTAGAGTCATTCCTCAGGTATGCTGGCACTGGAGCAGGACGTCGTGCCCCTTAAGGCTATTTCCTCCATACTTGGATACAGTTGGTCCTTTTTACTCAAATAATAATAAAAAGGAAAAAAAAAATCTAATGCATGGCAGAAAAATAAACAAAGTTCCCATCACTGCAGTCAGCTGACAAGAAGAATTGGTTAGAATGGAGATATTTATACTCCTTTAAGTGCAGTGGTTGCTGCTCCCACTCTAATATGTTCCCTCAGTAGCCAAAGCCAACGCTCAGTACTTGAAAATTAATCTTGGATGCATGAGATTTTGTCTGCCTGAATTTTGCTTGTCTCATTTTAAATGGTGATAGAAATTGCTTACTGTAGTAAAACACAACATTAACCTCATAGTGTGTTGGCACTTGGTGATTTATGCTGGTTTAGTCTCTGAAAAATATGCAGCCTGTCTCCCAAACCTGGATTTAGCTTATAAAGTGTGTTGGCACAGGCTTGGGGCTGGAATTAGAACACTAACTGCTGATCCTCCCATTTCCCTAGGGTAGCAAAAAAAAGGTTTAAAATTGGAGCCCCTCAGAGGTCATTACCTTCACATCACTTCTTCAGATTAATAATAATTATATGATTGTAGCTGGGATGTTTTAAAAACAGTACAACCTAATTTTCTTTCTTGAAAGCAAAGAATAGGATTCCTTTTTGTGCTGAAACTGCATGTTATGCAGCCAAAAATATGACAAATTATTTGCAAATGGAAGCAATCAGATCATAAGTAATACATAAGGATTTTCCTTCTACTATTCTGAAATAAAGCAGAAGGAATAATAGGAACCTGAAAGGTGCTGTGACTTTTTTTGGAGCTCTCCTTCACTCACTCACAGTTGAGGCTTAAAGCTGTTAATTTGGTTCTGGTGTTTTTTATTCTGATTATGTTTTGAAGGAATAATACAGACGAAAAGCAGGACTGTTTTGTGAGTTCTTTATCTGTTATGTAATGGCTTTAGACCAGGCTTAAGTGGATAGGATGAGAAGGTTTGGTAAAATGGTTTAAAAAAGATCTTTGTTCACCCAGAAGAGGAATTTTGAGGCTGTTCCACATAAAAATGTTTTGATCTATGTACTTAGGGTTTGGTTTTTTTTGGTGAGAACTAAGGTCAAGCATTTGAAACATTTCTCTTTAATGAGGAAACAGCAGATGTGAGACTATGGGGTATAAATAGTGTTTTAATTGTAGTAGGAAGGAATCTAAATACTGATTAATCAGGTTGTAAAAAGAATTAAAATGGTGTTATTTTACATGTTGAAGGTGCTGTTTCACTGCTGGTGAAAAGAGAAGATCGTCCAGGGTGTTCTGCCTTCAAGTATGGGGATGAAATCCACGTGGATTTTTGTCGTCATTGCTGTTCAGCACTAGAAATCAGTTCTTTATTTTAGATTTCTGATAGTATCTCCCTTTTCTTAATACCACCTTTGCTCAGATTTTTTCTTAATGTTTTGCTTAACTCATTATGCAAGTTGAAGACCATACACTGGGGATTTTTTTCATTTCTTATAATTCTCAGATTAATTTCTTCCCTTTTTTGGTATTTGTGAGTTTTCAATTATGTTTATGAAGATTCTTGAGTTGTCATAGTTGATTTTTTTTTTACCCTTTTCAAACGTAAAAAAAGGCAAAGCAAGTGATGGAGGGGACACATTTACATTGCTGTGTATCTGTAGCTCTGTGCAAGCTAGTCAGAGTTGCAGATTATTTACACCATTGCAAAGCTTGAAAATGTTTTGTCATTTATTCTCCTTTGAGTAGATGTCAATATCTTTTAGATTATTAGCTGATAAAAACTAGATTCTGTGCTTGGTTCATTTTTGGCCATTTACAGGCTGCTTGGAGTTTTTAATGGTTGCAGCACAGGGTTCTCAGCTTGCTGGGCTTGGACTGAAGCAGTTTCACTGCTGGGGATACAGAGGAGCTTAGAAATTCATCATCTGCAGGGCACAGCAGTCACTTTCATCTGGGATTTACTTTTCTGGATGTCTTTAAATGCTAACAGAAAACCCAAACTGTGACTTAAAAGAATCAACAGTACTCCAGGGGACTGATAAGAGTTCTAGGACCAGGTTTAGGAGGAAACTGTGTTCATGAAAGATCTGATACTTTCAACGTGAGCTTTTTATGGCTGTTTCTGCCCATGTGTTGGTTTGTAGGTGAGTATAATTTGTGTAATATAATTTATGCAGTAAGAAGCTAGAAGAAATTACTGATTAACCAACTGTCACCCACTTTGAATTACATCATCTTACATACTCTGGCTTAGCTATTTGTTATGACATGAATCTCTTTTGGCTCCTTGGGAAAGTGAGTTATACTGAATTTCCTTTAACACAGTGGTCTGAATGCTTGTATTTCCTAGTGATACGTCAGAGAGATGGACAGAGAAGTGTCTGAACATCTTACTATTTCAAGATGACAATGTGTTGGAGCATCACTGCATTCTCGTAAGAATGCTTCCTATTTAGCTTTTCAATAAAAAATAACTGGTAGCTTTCCAAGGTTTATAAATAAATACATAAATGTGAAATGCTTTGAAACACTAAAAATAACCCCTTTGATATCTGATTAAATCTATGTCTGTCTGGATCACTTCTTTTTTGCAGCTTTCTCATTACACTTTCAGTATAATTTTATAGGATGTTTTCATTAGAATTGAAACACGTGGGTTGGTTTTGAGAAAGTAAGAATACCATAAGAATATTAAGTATCTCGTGATCTTCATGGGTTGTAAACAGCAGGTCATCAAGACAAGACTATAAACTCTTTGAAGTACCCATGGACAAAACAGTTTCTGTTGAAGCATTTTTGTTTTAACAGCTGCATTATTCAATTTTAATTCTCCAGCTGAGTTGGGGAAGCTCCACACATATTTATATGTGACATAGAGAGGGGAGAAAAAAACCTGAGACTTTGACAAGTGTCATGGATGCAGTATAATTTCATGTAATACACTCTAAAAGCCCTCAGTTTGGAAAACCACAATTCATTCAAGTAAAAGAATGCATTTTTTTCAGGTGTAATCTTGTCAGAGGTGTAATTTTGTTTAAAACAATTTTTTTTTTCAACAAAATGAAGTAGAAATCGTCCCAGAGAAGACTTCATTTTAAATAAGTTTGTTGCAGTACAGCCCTGTTCATTAGAGTCTAAAAGTGAAGTTAATGCAAAATTGACTGGGAAGCCATGGGTATTGTTGGATTTCTTTCACTTTAGAGAGTTGAACAAAACAAATATGCAAAAAAAGTCATTGTAAATCACAATCTTACATGTGGCAAAGGAAGACAATTTCTGAGAATGAGTTTTGCCTTTGAATGTTTGGCCCTAGCCAAAGGAAGGATGTCACTGGCTGCAGAACTGCCAGATCCCTGCTCTGTGCTTGTTCTTTACAGGACATAAGAACTCCCATCATGTTGTGATTTATTGCTCAGGAATATTTATTACCTGTCTTGCTTAGGGACTACCACTATGTTGGCTTGGGAATAACTAGGGTAGAAGTAAAGAACTTGTATTAGACAATGGGGAATTCCCCACCATGGGAAATTCAGAGGCATCAGAGAAAGGGCAGAAGATCCCTGATGGAGGTCTGAGTCTTTCAGATATGTGGATGTCCTTTTGCACCTACACATTCCACATCTTTCTATATGCAACTTTAATTTTTCAGTTAGAGGACCTGAGGATCTCTCTATGTTCCCCAGATTTTTTTTGTCCAGTTAATGTAACTTCTAACACTTTAAGATCTCTAAAACTGTGCTAAGACTTCCTTTTTTTTTTTTTTTTTTTTTTTTTTTTTTTTTTTTTTTTTCTTTTCTTTTCTTTTTTTTGTTCCCTCTTTGTTGTTGATTTGAGACAATGCTTTATTTAGCTTTCCTACCAGCTGGTTGTGTCAAAAAGAGCAGTTAGTTCATGGGTCAGAGAATCCCTTGTGATCATACACAGAGGGTGAGGCTGGAAATGAGAAAGGACTTCTTTGCTCTTCTTTTTTATTCTTTAGTAACAATATTTTAGAGGCCCAAAGACCATGAATCAGAAATGAGTAAACACGAATGAGTAAATCCCCTGTAAGGCAGACCCAGCATTTCTGAAAGGAAATCCTCTAAGGTGGAACAAACCCTCACCTCGAATACAAAAGAGCTGGGGGGCTCTGGCCTTTTCCACGTGTTGTGGTGCTGCTTGGTGTGTTGTTTGGCTGCAGCACGTGAAGAAATTGTAGCTTCAGAGCTCCTTCCACTGCTCCTCCCAAACAGCTCAGAGTCACCCCCATGCCTGCAGGGAGGCAGAATTGAAGTGCTTGTTTAAAATTAAACAATACCTCCCCTCCGTGCGTGTAACCCACGTTAGACACATGGACTGGCATGACAACAATAGGGAGTAGAAAGTTTCCAAATCTGACTAAGACTGTTTTTTAATAAGAAAGGAACATTCAGTTTTTTCAATATTCTGTGCTTTAAAAGTACTCTTTGAATTAATTCCAACTGTGGAAGTGACTTTTGTGTTGAAGTGATACCCAGTGAGGACAAACTGAGGGTATTAGAGCAGTTTGAATAATCCATTGGGCTGGCATAATTTGGTCATAATTTTCTGTCACTCCTATTAAGCATTGGATTTGAATGAGAACTGTATAAGCAATTGCTCTCTAACCCATTATCCAATCTGCTTCCTTGTAAGAATCCTGGTTTATTAAATAAATGGTGATTCATTTTAGATGCAGGTGAGGCGTGTCCTTGTGTTGTGTTTTTCCTGAGATTTTGATGTACCCCTTGTGGGGTGAATGAAGGGTTTCCTAATCTGCCTAATGTTTTAGGGGGTGAATTCAGTGTCTTCAAACCTGGGAGAGCTTTAGGCAGGGCTGGTTACTCCAGGCATTGAGCCCTGCTCTGAAATAGATGCTCCCAAGGCTCTTGGTAGTGCCCCTTTTAGCCTCATGTGCAAAACACATTTGTTCCCCTCCACACTTTCCTCACTTTTCCATATTTTCCAACCAGTCAAACATATGTCCCAGCCTGTGGCTGAAGAATTCAATGTGTTTCTTTAAAACAGATCTTTGCTTCAACTATTACCTTCAGGGCCTCCTTAATACAAACCAGTGATGATGCTCATTTGAATTATTGTGTGTTTTACTGAGAAGCTGTAGCAGGGATGTGCTGTTGGTGTTTGGGTAACAAAACATTTACCTGCCAGTGTTTTAAGTCATAAAAGCACCTCTGTTGCCTTACGGTATATGGATGTTCAACATCAGGAGCTGGGATTTGGCTCCAAGCCCAGCATCCATTATATATTGCACCTTTAGCCTAGAAACTGGTAAAATGTCAGGCATACAATTAACAAGGTACAATTAACTAGAGTTTCTTAACCTGCTACTCCTGGCAAGTGTATCATCTTTCTCCTACCTCTGCATTTTTCTACTTCTTCAAGCTTTCCTTCATCTTTCCAGCACTTTCTTGTGCAGTCACTTCAAGTAGTGATTTCTCAGTATTATTATGAGGTATTTTCATGGATATTTTATTCTTCATCTGTTATTTACCTTGTTTTAATATATGCATTAAGAAGATAATGGGCATTTCTTTTTTTTCCTGATATGAGGTGTGCTGTGTACTATACTGTCAAGGAATTCCCCTTCATTTTTATCCATCACAGCTCTTGAAACATGGTTTGTGTATCAGTGATCAAACCATACCCATTTTAAAATTCATTTCTTCTTCTTCCTGCCTATCAGATATTGAGAAATGGTTGACTGCAATTTCTCAAAGTTGCAAGAACTAGTCTAAGCTTGCCTTCTGATCAAATAAAGTCTTAAGACATAATGCTTTATAACAGGCCAGACTATGATTAAACACATGGAGTTTTAACTTGTGAATACTTGACCAAATAAATGCCATAATCAACTGGAATAGATGGCATGTGATGATTTGCTGGCTGTGAAAATCATTCTTTATTTCTTACTTCTTTATTTCTTACTTTGACCTGAATTTTCATTTGCAATCAGTCTCACAATATATATAGTATCTTTAAAATTATCAGTTGTTTGTTTTTTTTTTAAATAAACTGTGACTTTCTAGGGGGGTGTGTTTTGAGTTTTCATGGGGAATCATGTGTTCCACTGGTGGGCTGAGTAAATATTTTTGTCTTGCCTAGTGTAACATCACTCATGACTAGTTCCTATTAAAAGTGTCTTGAGACTTTGGTTAAAATCATGCTTTTCTCCCTTTTTAAAGGATCACTGTTTTTGAAAGCTAGAGAGGCTTCTTTGTCTCTTAGATTTTGGTCTCAAACAGAATGCATTTCTTTAGCTTCAAAATGCGAAATTTCTGTTTAAGCAGAGATTGTGAGATCCCTTCTTTTGTGCATTTATGTTTGAAGGTATTCATTTGAGGGTAATTCCAAGCAAAAAGAAAGTCTCTTGTAGCACACTGGATGTCTGCAGGTGTTCTAATCTCCTGCTATATCACTGTCTGGGAGATTTCACCTTCATGTTTAGGGAGTTCATTCGGGCTAATCAGGATTGGCAACTCTGTGCAAATGAGATTGTAAATGAAGCTTGAAAGTGGAATTTATTTTAAAGAAAATGTTTGGATTAAAGAGGCTGTGTTATATTTATCTTTCTAATTTCCTCTTCCAGCTGAACACCCTTCACATTTTCATGTATTCTTGTATTAAAAATTTTGAAAATCAAAGAAATTAAGATAGATCATTAATAAAAACTGCTGGTTTTTTTTCCTGAGTATCAGTCATACTTAATGCATTCAGAATGTAATAGCAGTGAATGGAGAATTTGGTCCTAACAAACAGGCTGAGAAAGAGACAAGTAAATTGGCTTTCCTTCTTCATTTTGAAATGTTTTCTTGAGAACAATGTTCTGCAGCAAAGAAGGTTAAATTATGGCTCCCATTTAGGTAGCAGCTCTGTGTTTTAGGAGCAGCCAGAGATGTTATTAAATGCCATTTCTCCCTGAAGTCCTTCCTAAACTCAGTGGAGTTGGTTTGAAAACTGATAGCGCTTTGCCCTTCATGAGCAGCTAGCTTATCTTTATGTTCCTGGAGACTTGTGGAATTTATTAAATCCTTTAAGGAATAAAAATGGCATATACTTTATAGGCACAGATTTTTATCTGTTTCCTTTTCCTTTATTGACGTTCCAGGCGTAGGCAAGGTCAGCGGTGTCCCTGGTGCTGCCCGTGCTGGCAGAGCTCTGCTGTTCTCACAAGCACTCCCAGCTCTCCTCCTTCAAGTTCCTACTTGACTAAGGAAACGTTTGCTCTTTTGCCCAGTTCCTAACAATTCCCCGAGGAGCTGTTTTCACCTTCTGGAGAGCATTTACATTTTATCTTCGTAAGAGAGAGGAGGTTTGGCATCGAGGTTTTTATTTTTTATTTTTACCCTAATGGGATTGATTTTGGAGTTACCTACACAAGCATTCCCACCACATTCCTGCTTAAGTATAAGCCTTCAGAATACATGGAACAATAACCATTAGGCATCAGAAGATTAACTAGACCAGAGAACAATAAAGCTTAGTGAAGCAGGAGTCGTCAAGTGATGTGGAATGATTTTTGAAGCTTATGTCAGTTTTGTGAGAGCTTTAATTTTACATCCCTACACGTTTCAGATTACTTGACAATAGCAAGCTAATGGTAGGGTGTACTTTTCCTTCTTAGAGAAAGGAATGGAACAATTAAAACAACAAAAAAAAAAGTTTCTTGCTTGAGAGGCAGAATGGTGCTTGTTGTTTGAGATCTTCTATGAGAAAAAGTTCAGTTTGCCCTCTTGAAGTTTCAGCAAGCTGAACAAAGTGGTGGCAGAGTAATTTTGCTTGTAAAGCCTTTTGGAGAGTTTAATGTATTTAGCAAGTTTTCATGTGGCGTTTAACAACAATTATGTTGTGGCAGTGTTACAATACATACTTAGGCATCAGAGATCTATTTTTTTTTTTTCTTACCTTGGCTTGTGCCTTTTCTGTTAAAATGGTTGCTGTAGAGTTGAATGTGCTGTGTAAATCTGTTTCCATATTGTGGATAGCACTGTAGCATATGGTCATGTTCTCCAAACAAGGGAAATCTAAAATGAAGGGATTTCTCAAATTCATAAATGAGCACAGCCTTCCGAAGGACAGCAATTTCTTGATAGTCAAATAATGTTACAACTTATTTTCTTCTCATTTTTTCCCCCTGGGCTTTCCCAGGCATGTTTAATGCATGTGTGTAATTCCAAAACAATGGAAAAAATAACATTCTGGGATGTACTTTTGAACAAAAGAAAGGCAAAGCTGGAATGCTAAAATGAAGGCTGGAATAGCTGGGGAAAAAAGACAGTTGGTTAAGTTATGTGTAATTTTGAAGGTATTAATTCTTTGCAGCCTGAGCTGTCATGTTTCAAACTGCTTCCTGCAGCAGAATATCAGAAGCTACCAATTCAAATTGTCAACACAGAGTAAACAGTCAAAATAAATTAAAATTGCCCTCTGTGATTCGTTGTCCCGAGGAATTTGAAAGGAAGTGGTGTTATTGAGATATGTTATTTTCTCAGCAGGGAGAGCAAATGTGCCTTCCTAAGACTTATCTGTCACTTCCTAAATACCTTATTCAAAACCTTGCATATATTTTCATTTGTTTGTGATAGGCATAGAAGTGGGAAGTCCCCATTCATCCCTCTGCTCTCAACATAATATCTAACAAGGTTGACAGGTCTTGTAATTTGTTTGCTGCTTCTATTCTTTCATTTCTTTTTCTTCAGTTCACAAAAGAGCTGTATTCCAACTCCTGTCACTTTTTGTGTGCTAAACTCACTTAAAGTGAACCTACATTTAAATCTCAAATCTTCTGCTCTGAATTAAAAGGTGACTGCACTTACATGAATAGATTTTGAGGATGAAAATAATAAGCTTCAGTAGCTTAAAATTTCATTGCCTAAATCTGTTAATACATACTAATTCTAAGCACTCCAGTGCTGATTTAAGATCTTACTAGGAGCCTTTTCAGAGAGATTGCAGAATGAGTGCATGGATACTAGGCACATGGGAAAGTCTGGCCGCTAAATAGTTCTTCAGATAAAAAAAAAAAAAAAAAAGGAGAAAAGGCACTGGGAGGAGCCTGGAGACTCTTGCTTAAAGTGTGCCTGGGGTTGAAAATTCATTCTGGCAGTCTATGATTGCTGCAAGCATCCAAATGCCTCAAGAAAAGGTTGCAGCTGCTTCATGGGGTGCTTTGCTTGATGGAAGATGCTGCTGTCAAACCTCCAAGTATGAATTTACATTACCTGGGAGTGTCACCCTGGCTCCAGGAGCTTGAATTCAGGGTTTAAAGTATTATGTTATGGGGTGGAGGGAGCAGAGGAGAAGAGGAATTTAGAACTTTGAACAAATACAGAATTTAGGCCAAAACATTGCCTCTTAGCTCCCTGCCATTTTCCTTGTTAAAATTCAGTGAGATGTAAAAGGAAGAGGAATAATTGTGTGATGAGTTGCTGCATGAAAATTTCAAGGAGGAGTTTGTTTTGTGGCTCTCTATCAAGAGTTTTAACTGTGTGACTGTTCCGTAGACTTGAGTGGAGGAGTGGTGGTTGAAGATGTGGGTGTGTGGAAGGAGCCTACAGTAAACTGTCATTAAATGACCAGGATTGTTTACCCTGTGTGACTGCTCTGCCCGTGCCCCAAACACCAAATCCTGGCAGGCTCTGGGCACCTCCAGGGCTACCAGTGGAGAGTAGCAGAGCCACTGCTAAAAATCCCAACTTGCTTTACAGGTTTGCTGGCACCTTTCAGCAGCAGATTGAGGAAGAATGTACCAGACTTGTTGAAACAGAGTGATCTATGAGCGCATGGAAAAAATTCTTCCAGCCATACCATGACTGGAGAATAGGGCGTGTCCCATGCAGCTTGGGATGGGGAAGACTGGGGAGAGGCAGCCACGGGAGGACGAGGATTGCCTCCAGGAAACAGAGTGAGCTCAGAGGCGTGTGTAGGAGGAGAGCCATTCATCATGGCCCAGGTCTGCTGTCAGGGCCTGCTCCTGTGTGTGGATCTGCCTTGGAGTTGTGCTGCTTTCATCACTTCACTCTCTGCCTGCAGAATGCAGCCCTTCGTGCCCTGCTTGGTCTTGTGAGCAGAGGAGCAGGGCAGTCTTCCATCTTCCTTGTGCCTCATTTCCATGGCAATAATAATGAAGGAAGCCAGCATTTTAAAGTTTGGAAAGGATTTAGACCTATCTATGCATTCAGTTTGGGTTTTCTTATTTGTGATTCCTCAAGGCACTAGTTTATAAAAATAAATCGGGAGGATGTTTCCTGATCTGGTCACTAGTAATGAAATATCAAACAATCTTTTAATTGTTAGTAGATCAGACTTCCAGACATTTTTCTTAATGTTTTGGTTCCATGTTTAATAGATGGTGGGGGGGGGGAAAAAAGGGGCTGTTTCATAATCCTGTGCAGGGCCAGGAATTGGACTCTGTGATCCTTCTGGGTCTCTTCTTCCAACTCAGCATATCTGTCATTCTGTGATCATTTATTCAGTATTTGGGGAAAGTTAGTCCAGATTTAAGGTGTCTGTTGCAGCGTGTTTCACCTCTGAGCTGCATGATTTGCTTCTAACCAAGGGCTTTGTGCAGCATGGAGGATCATTGTATTGGAGATAACAAGGTAGACTACATTATAGCATTTCCCTCCCTTTTCCTTTTATGCTTTCACAAAGCAGAGGAGTGTTTTCCCTTGTGTTTCTTGAAGGACTCAGTGAGTAACTTTTGGAAAATAAAATTATTTTCTTGGAAGACATGGGGCTTAAACCTAATACTGAAGCAGCAGGTGAAAAATCATAGTGAAGCTGGTTTTAATGTGGGAAGTGGAGAATGCGTAATTGAAACAGTATGCTGATGAAAAGGCATTATGTGAAACTGTCAGAAGTCATTATAATACACTAATTAACATGCTTTGCACCTTAGCTTATGCTGTTGTGTGCTAATATTTCTTCCTCTTTTGCCTATTATATTCCTTAACCTTTTTTGCAAGTATTTGGAGGCAGGCCGTGGTGTTTTCCACACTTTGTTCTTTTAAAGGCTTTGTTAGAAAAACCTGTCACCTGTATAATATGGATTTTCCTCTTGATAGCAATTTAATGTGTGTGCTTGGGCTTTTCTTTTCCTAATGCTTAAAACAGATTATAGCACAGATTGTATTTCATCCTAAGCAGATAATGTCAGATTTTAAAGGGAAAACTTTATTCTGTGCATGTGACTGATACTTCCCCTTGCTGGGGGCTTATCTCCCTTGTGTCGTGAGCTTTTTCTGGAGAAAGCCTCCTGAACATAACAAATTGAAACAGCCCAATAGATCTTCATACCTCACAGGACTTCTGGAAATGCCTCAGTGTGAAATCACACTGCTTAAAATGCCATCCTAGCGTTTATGCACTACCTGAGGAAATAACAGCTTAGGCAATAGGTAGGGCAGGAATTGGTTCTGCGAATGAATTTCATCCAGTGCACTAAATTTAGTTAATAATGCTTCAGATTGATTACCGTGATCTTTACATACTTGTGAATTTTGCTGCTGCTCTTCTGTTCCCCCTAGCACGTCTACATAATGTGAAGTTTAATGCCCACTACAGATTTTCAGTGCCTTTCTAGGCTTCAAAATACAAAAGGCAGGGCACAAGCTGATGCCCAACCTTTCCTACCATGCCCACACTTGGTGAAGTTCAGCTGATGAGCCCTCCATCCCCAGATGTGCCAGCACATTCCAAGCACTGACAGGGCTTCCTGTTACTCAGATACTCCATCTGCATGAACCTTACATCAGTTAATATTTTCGGAATGGAGGAATCAAAAATTCAAGATGATAATGGGGGAGGTACCATGTGTTGAAGTAAATCTGGGATGAGAACAAACATAGTGAAATCAGACTCCTGTTTCTCTTCATGGTGATGGATTTGAGATGGGAGCAGTTCTTTCAGTCCTGAAGTATTTAGAGCAATTTTGCTTTTTTCCGAGGCCAAACATGGAAAACTTTAGTACAGCAGGGGGAAAAGCTCTCAACAGAAAAATCTGTTTATGGAAACCGTTGTGCAATCCATGACTGTCAGGGCTTTTCTTGCTCCAGTGTGCATGCCCACATCCACATCCCTGCTGAAAAATACCATTTGCAGTTAACGCCTTAGGCACATCTCCAGTGTAGTGAACATGTATAATTTCTAACATAATATTATGTGGTAACTGTTGGCAAACTGTTCATGCCATGATGGAAGTCAGCTTAGATTAATTACTTCTTGATGTTAGGAAATGGCAGCTCGGAGAAGTACAAGCTGTCCCTTGTGCTTCAGAGGCAAGTTGCTGTCACGTCTGGGCTAGTTCCTCCTGTAAATCACTGCCCTGGATCATCTGAGAACACAGGAGTCTATCCCAGGATGGGTGTGGATACCAGGCAGGGAACTAGGTCTGGGCTGTGCAGGGGTAGCCTGGGGGAAGGGGGTCACTTCCACTTAGGGGTGCTGCTGGAAGGGTGGTTTTTCCTGGGGCTGTGGTTGCTATGATCCGTTACTGAACTTTGACACCGTTTCTGGAATTGTGTTTCCTCCTCTGTGTGCTCTTTGCGTAATCCTGTGAGAAATCTCTAGATATGCATCAGTCCATCAGTGCTGCTTCAGGACTTCGTGATTTCCCAGGATCCTGGGAATAAGGTGGGACCTCCTGGCTGGGATCGTTTCTTCATTGAGTTTAGCAAAATGCGTTTTACATAGGTGAAATTTTGCAAAAGCACAACCAGGCAAGTTTTGGCTGCTCGTGAATGGCCACTCTTTGGCATTTTGTGAAACCCAAGCCTTTTGCTCCATGCAGAAATATATAAATAACACTTTTGGAAAAGCCTTTTGGTTTGCTCTCTAAGGTTGTGTCTTCATAATAGCTCTTCCCTAGATTTCTGTTCTCAGTTTGCAGATCTACTTGAGTGGTAAGAGTAGTGCAAAAAAATTCCTTAAATCCTCATCTTCTCTTCTAATTCAACCAGAACGATTTCTGTAGTGAGACAGTCCTGCAATTTTAATTTAGAAGGTCTTTGGTGCCTTGAATAACACATATAATCTGAATTATACCTGTAAATTATAACTGGTGTTGGAACCATCTTTATCTTTTAAATCAAATCTATTTGGTTTGCTCAAGTTCCATTGCAATGCTGGATTGCTTTCTGTGTCTACCATTTTAGATCGATTGGTTTGCTTTGCTGCTGTCAAGGCTTGCCACTCCATTGTTATTATTGGCAGGTTTTGGAACACTTTTAATGTCCACTCAGTAAATTCAGCATTCATTGACAGTTGTTTTCCACAGCTGCTAATACAGTGTGTCATCTCAGTTATTTCCTACTGTAATGTCTATTTGAGTCAGAAAATAATGAGCTTTACCTGAGCAAACCTGATTCTTTTTCCTTTGCTTTGTAAATGTACTGTACCTACAAAATTTAGGATATTTCAAGTAAGGAACCAATAAAAAAGGACATTAATATTGAATCTGTGAGATGAAACTTGTAGGTATGTAGCATCCTGCCTGATGTAATAAGCTGACTTTTCAAATGTGCTGTAAGTACAAGAATTGGAGTTTTTTTTCCTGGCCAGACTTGTAAAAAAATATTTACTCCTTCCTCTTTCTTTTCTATTTATTTATTTATTAATTTATTTATTTATTTATTTATTTATTTATTTTTCATTTGGTAGAAAAGAAAGTAATTAACATTAACACTAGAAGATGTGCTCTTCTATGACAAGAGGGCTTTTAACTGACAGAGGGCAGGGTTAGCCTGGATATTTGGAAGAAATACTTCTCTTTGAGGGTGATTGAAGAGATTGCCC
The DNA here is from genome assembly GCF_965231275.1 of Zosterops lateralis. Taxonomy (NCBI): domain Eukaryota; kingdom Metazoa; phylum Chordata; class Aves; order Passeriformes; family Zosteropidae; genus Zosterops; species Zosterops lateralis. Next base: position 7,086,447 of record NC_139764.1, read on the forward strand.
AGAGAGATTATGGATGCTCCATCCCTGGAAGTGTTCAAGGCCAGGCTGGACGAAGCTCTGAGCAAGCTGGGGTAGTCAAAAGTGTTCCTGCATGGCAGGGGGCTGGAACAAGAGGATTTGTAAGGTCTCTTCCAACAGGAACCATTCTGTGACTCTGAGAAACCGATCAGGCAGTCAACAAGTGTTTTCTAAATCTCAGTCTATCCCTTTCAGTAGCACTGTCAGATATTTATAGTAAAAGCAGTTATGTTTGGTGGGGGTGGTGGTGGTGGGGACAGGCAGGATGGAAAGCGGTTATAAAACGCCACTTCTCGCAAATGGTGGATGTCAAACAAAATGTAAAATCCGAGGGTGCCGTGTAAGCTCCGTTCTCAGAACCTTTGTTTGGAAAGCTTGAGTTTTACTGACAGCTTATGACAGCAAGCTTACATGTTCCAGGGTGGGCTGAAATGCAGCTGAAATGGATGGCAAGTCAATCTCAGCCATTCACATCTCCGGTTTTTACATTTTGATGCAGCTAGAATGAGATGAAAAAAGTACTAAAGAAGCACAAACGAAGTAATTGGAACCTAATCATCCTTAATTATTAGGCATGTGTTTAATTTTAGGCGTATAAATAGGCCTGCTGAAGGGAAAAGGACATATTCTTTTCATTGCCTAATAAGACTTTTGTCATGTGTATGCTCTTCAAGTTGTTGGATGTTTCTGATGTTCTAACATGAGGATCCTTACAGTCATCCAGTTACACAGGCTTTTTGTTAAATAGGCTTTAACTCTTTATTGGGGTTCGTTAAATGGGCTTTAACTTGTTCCCTGAGAATAAATAACCTGACAATAGGATTATCAAAATACATAGTGTAGCTACTTTCATCGCCTTAGTTAGGGTTGATACTGGCTGCTTGTTTTGCCCTTTTTATTTACATTTGTCATTTTCATCTTATTTTTTTTCCCTACTGCAAAAGGACTCACATGTTTCTCACTGTTTGCATTTGATGCCATTGCTAAATGTAGCAAGTGGGTGAATTTATCCTTGATATCTATTAATGATTGCACACAGCATTATGAATTTCTCATGTAGAGAGGACCTGTTGATATACTTTTATATATTATCCAGACTGGATGCTGGGAGTTTTGTCCAAGGACAGTCTTTTTGGTGGCATTAGAAGTCTGACCCAAATAGAAAAGTTTTTATTCCTGTCTCATACATCTGCACAGGTGGAACTTTTACATGAAAGTAAAATTCTTCCTGGTTAGAATGTCTGCATCAGAGTTGGTTACACAATTTCTTTAATAACAACATGCATCTTCATACCATCATAGTAAAAATTACTTAACCAATAAAGAGTTGTATTTTTCACCATAAAGGCTAAGAGTTTTAAACATCTTTTTATGGCTCAGGCACTGAAGGGATGGTATTTTACAGGGCTTCTTCCTGTTTGCAGACTGTATTATTAGAGCAGAAGTGTGTTGCATTTGAGCTAAGTCTGGAGTTTTTACCTCCAGAGATATATAGCATAAGTTTTCACTTATGAAAGTTCATCTGTGCTGACATTCTCATTTTTAACTCATTAGGAGCCTCTAGAGCAGAGAGGCTGAGGTGTGCTTTGTGGTCCTGAATTTATACATCTCTTGGGTAACAGTACAGCCTTAAAAGCTCCAGAGAGCTGAGTTTCAAAGAATATGGCAAACCAAAAGGTTGACTAAAATCATGTGTCCCTTCACCTAACCCCATCACCCCAGTCATTTTCAATTGTTCATTGGCATATGCTTTTCAGCCTTGTTCAATAACAGGTTTGCAGACCTTTGACATCTCTATTTGGAAATGAACTGACAGCTTTCCAGCAACAGCTGGTAAAAGGCACCTCTAACTGTTCAGTGGGAAATGGATTTTAAAAAAGCACGTAGTTTCATATTTCCTACTTTGTCTCCAAGTTCCAAATGGTTTTTACTAATTTTTTTTTGTTTCTGCTTGACATAGATTTAGCTTATGTGTAATATGTGCTTTTTCCTTTACTGAACATTTCCTTACGTGGGAATTGTGAAGCCAACAGTCTTGCTGTGGTGTATGTCAGCATTGTGAGTAAATTTTATAATTGGTTGAATTGCTTATAAAATGTTACCTACAATAATTTCCTCAGATGCTGCATCTCTAATTTTTCTATACAGTTCAAAGAGACCACACAGCCGGTTGCAATTGGAATTGTTTTTGCAATTTAAACATAGCAAATTGAAGTCTAACTTGGGGCATCCCATTGAAATGCAGTAGCAACTATTGGTAATATTTCTCTCTAAATTGCTTTATAAATAGGTCAATTTCCCATGCATATTCCTGGTTAATCTAAGCAGCCAGGTACAGGGGCAAAGTCAGGGCTTTTCTGGAGTCTGCTGGCAAAGGTTGCAACAAGGAAATAGTTTCTTAACATAAAAGCCTGTCCACATATGGAATGCTTACACATTCCTGAATGCAAATTTCAAAGCTAATTTCCATTTCACTGTTCTGATATTTCCTTAGACTGATGGCTGGAATTTTCTTAATAATATGAAGTACATGGCTGTGTGTTTATGAAAAATCTGAAGCCTTAAATTTTCAGTGATGGCAGTAATCATCATCTAAGCAAAAAGCATCCACCTCCCTGCTCTGATCTTCAATCACTATTGTTGTGCTATTGAAAACTCCCCAAATATGTCAATTTGCTTCAGACTTTGATCCCTGACTTTTTCCCTTGAGTTCCCCCAGGGCAACATTCCACTTCCCTGACCATCTTGTATGTAAATTGTTTTCAAATGAGTGAATTAATCAACATTGCAGAACCTTAATTGAAAATCCAACTGATGATGCATGTCAGTTCATTCAAGTTATAAATATACTTTAATTTTTGTGTTCCCCAGAGCAATTAGCATTTCTCACTTTAACTTTTCAACCCTTCAGAATTACTTAGGGATTTTTAACCTGAAAAATGCTGAAATTACCATTGTCAAATGCCAACTTTTAACTTCCCTTCTGTTAAATGCTGTGAAAACATCCTAAAAATTTTCATTCAAATTTTTTGAAGACAGACAAAAGGAAGAAGCTCCTACCGGGAGATAAATGATGATGGTAGCCATGCAAAGGGATAGCCTGGTGGTTATCACAGACATTTGTGTTTCAAGTATTTCTTTCTTTTCCTCTACAGCTGTACCTCCAGTTTGTTGCGAATGCAGTTGTTACTTTTGGCCTTAAGTCATGCCTTCCCCACCTTTTTCAGGATATTAAATGAATGAAGTGGTTCACGTGATTCAAACATCTGTACTAGGAAGAAGGTCGGAGGTTTTTTTTAAACTATTCTTATTTTTAAATTGAAGAGGTTATTAAAAAAGAAGCACTTCAGCAAGTTAAATTACTTAATGCTGCACATCCTTGGAACCCTAATCACTTCCAGATGGAGCAATTTATACTTCTAAGAGAGCACTAATTTTTAAAGTGAATCAGGGGTTTTGGTATCTGCATCTTAGAGCACCCTTGTACATTGCAGAGCCAAAGCCCTTAAAAAATTAAGCAATCTAGTTTTGAAAATAAGTGCTTTATTTTTAAACTTTATTTAAGTAGTTCCTATTAAAACCAGATTTTATTTCCTGCTGCTGTTCATATGGTACTCATCATGCATTCTTCTGATGCTGCAGTAAACAGAGGCAGGAGAGTAGGAAATGCAATTTGGAGAAATACCTCTGGAAAGACAACCTCTGTGTAGGTGAAAGTGAGGACTTTATGTGTGCCACTCGAGGTGCTTCATAATAATTGCTATCTTTGCTAAAAATCTTGTGTTTCTCATCACACATCTTGCTTTAAAATCCCATTTTCATGTTATCTTTTACGGTTAATTGCTTTCAATAGCATCCATTTCTTTTTTGTCTTGTGGCCTTGAGGAAATGAACACACCACTCACTGCTGCAGTGTTCAGCCATCCTCTCCATAAAATCAATGCAAAAATCACAGTGTCATGACTCACTTCTTGGCCTCTTGGGGTGCTCCCTTACAACAGTGACGATTTCTCAGTGATCTAAGCACGATGTAGCAGAACCTTTTCCTCAGCAATGCTACACAGGCTCGTGTTCCCTGGAAAAAGGGCTGAGTGTAGTGGTGTTTGTTGCTCAGAGCTGTAACCATCCTTACAGGGTGGAGAGAAAGTCTCTGTCTCTGCAGTTGGTAAGAAAACTTAGTAAATATCAAGAAAATACCAGTTTTGTAGAGAATTCTATTTGAAATTTTATCTGTTTCTAACTGGGAGTGTCGTATTTCTTTTAGTGAGTGTGATTCGAAAAGATGGATTCATGGTTAGCCCCACTGCTCATTTCTGTTTCATTGCTTAGCAGACAAAAGGAAACAACAATACAATTTACCCAGTACTTTAAATTAAGTTTTGAAAATGCTAAATCACGTGTTCATTTTGCTGTACAGATCCATATTAAAAATTTCATGTTGAGTTCTGTATAATTTGCTTTTTCTTTTAGGGTCAATGGAGCATAGGCTGGGAAAACATGGTAAATCATGGGAAATTATGCGTGTTTTACAAGTTATATTTACAATTATATCCATATTACAATTATAGTTCTATTATTACTTGTTTTACATATAATTTTTCTCTTTGTGCTCAGAAGAGAAAGGCGAAGCAGCAAGGGAGTTGCACTGGGATAAACTGGGCTGTAAGGACCAAGTGAATCATGCCACATTCCCTGGCAGGTTGATGCCAAGATAACAAGTGTATGTCATCACTTTTCACCTTGTGACTTCTTTTGTTTGTGTGGAGATTTCTTAGCCAGCCAAAGGCAGGTTCCAAATGCCACCCCACTGTCCCTAAAGATGACATGAAGGGCTGGCACTGGCACCTGCCTGGGACATCCTGTCAGCTCAGTGTTTGGGTAACTCTGTCATTGCTTCTAATAGTCAAGGGAAAAGCTGCTTTCCTTCTTTAACAGGCACCACTGTCACTTTTCCCTGGAGACAGAAGGTTTTATTTAATAATGAGCTCTGTTAGAAAAGAAAAAAGGTGCATTTTATCATGTTTTGTGCTTGTCAGGGGTGTTTTTATTTACTTTGAAGTCAGTCGAATCCTGAAACAAGCCCAGATTCTCTTTGTGTTTCCTCCCTACCCGCAGCATCAGTAATTTATGTAGACTTTTTATTGTTAAGCATCAATATATTTTAATTGTCTGTAAATTAACATTCCACATTTTCCCATCGTAGATTGTCACAGAAAAACTAATTCTCAAATATATCTTAGATCAAAATACAGTGTGTAAATTTTCAAAAGCCCACGTGTTCTATGATTGCAGGCTAAGAATTTTTCCTACCCTGACAATGAATTTTTAAGTTGTAAGTGCAACCTATTTTAATGATAATGTATTAGCAATTAGTTTCTGAAAGCTACAGTTTCTGTCATTATTGTGTGTCTGTGACAAACTCCATGTACAGTTACTGGAACATACACGTGGAACACTTTTTACCATTTTGAATTAGTTAAATATTACTTGAGCAAAGCAGGAAAGATTTTTAATGATTTTCATGCTACAATAATTAAGTGATAATAACTTTAGTGTTGGGAAGAGTAAAGGAAAGCAGCAATGCTATGAAATACCACCATTACAGAAACTACCAGCTCATGAAAACATGTAAATCCATGGAGTTAATGTTTGGCACTCTTGCTTGTTGGAAATATCCTTAATTTTTGGATTGTTGTTGTAAGTTTTCTTCAATCAAAGGCTTATATCAAAACCAGAAATGTCTGCCTTGATATATATTTACTAAATATGTTTTATAAAAGCTGACACTGTAAAATGATCTAAAATAAACACTTTTTTTCTGGAGCAGGTCATACTCTCAGAACACAAGATTTTATAGTGGCGTGGGTTGGATCAGGATAGAATTTACAGACTTGAAAATTTGCTACTGCTCATTTTATGAAAGCTAGATTGCAAATGAAAGACTATGTATTCCTGTGATATGTGAAGCCTAGGCCTGCCTTGCCAGCTGGTCAGCTGCCAGGTATAAATTATGCTGTAGGTATTTTCATGTAGAATATGGATAACATACTGCAATTTCTGTGTTTAATTTATTAAAGTACAGTGAAAAGCAATATATAGTCAGCATTTGTGTCCTTTAACTGCACACTAGGCATATGCTTTTGTTCTAAATGTAATCAAAATTATGGTATCTCAGATACCACTTAGTGAAATCCATTGGCAAGGGCTACAGTTTTTATTGTGATGACTATATTTTTGCATGTCTTTAAACGAAATGGCTTTGCTGTTCCTGCTGATTTTGGAGGCGATGTTCTTTTCCTTGCAGCGTGGTGCACAGCTGCTTTGTGGAGCAGGGGAATGTGGTGAGGTTGGTGGTACTCCCACTTCTCAGGTCCGTGCTAATAGCAGGGAAATAAATCAAAATCGTGACTCTGATGCTCCTCCTGGTATTTCTAACACCTGCTTCCACGGGTGGCCAGGGATGAGTTCTTAAGCAGTCCCATGGCTCAGTTTAAAGTGCCTTCGTGTTGGCAGCAGTTTTCTTGTGCTGAGAGGAACATCCCACAGGCACAGACTCTCTTGGAAGATCATTATAGCATAGGATATGTGGCTTAGTGTAGTTTAAAAAAAAGTTCACATGCAAATCTTCCATTTGGACTCGGTACCGGTAGAGTGAGTAGAAAAATTCTTGCATGATACCTTCTTCCTTCCTAAGGCAGCTTAAAAGTTGATGCAAAGTTATCTTTGAAGGTTCAGCTGCCAATTAAAGCAGTAGCAACATAATCAGTCATTACAGCATAGTTTATTTTGATGACCTGAAGAGCTAAATCTTCTTTTTCATCTCTGACCCGTCTCCACATATTTTATTTCCATCTGAGGTGTCAGACATTAAAATGGTTTTCAAAAATTGGGCATCTACTCCTGGGGGCCAGGATGTCTTATTTTAGCTAGTCTATGAGGAAGTTTGAGATCTAGGGAAATATTTGTACCGATATTTATTGTTAACTGGTATTGTCTGATCTTTGCTGCATAAAGAAGGTCACTTTTTAAATTGCTTTAAAATTTGCTTAGTATTCCATCAATGAGGGTATAAGCTCTGTCCAAAGAAAAGGGTTTATCTTGTGGTCCTGACACAAAAGAACCCATCAATCCTTTGTAATCAGGGCAAAATTTGGGTTCTGAGCCCAAATCCATGGGCTTCTCCAGCCTCTGTATAGTGAATTAGAACCTCGAATATTTTTATAGGTATAACCTTGAGCAGTTGTTTTGGGATAGATACCAATAAATATAATGGCTCTACGGGGAAGAGACAGAGCATTTTCAGATTTATGAAGGGGAAAAAAATCAATAGTCTCCCTGAGGCTGTATAAGTCATGAGTAGTACCAGTAGTTTTATGCAAAGTTGACAATATCATGAAATATAAACCCTTGGTTTGGAATTTTACCAGGAATTAAAGTGGCATTAAAAAGAAAAGTAAATGTTTTGGCATATGGATTAAGAAGGTGGTTTGTATTTCTTATCGTTTTGCACTGCAAATTCCTTTCAACCGAGCAATAAAAGACGGTTCAGAAAAGATTTAAGGAGAGGTTGGTTCTCAGTCCACATGTCTCGTCTGAATTATGTCTTTCACCACCCCCTATTAAATGTGTCTGTCTCTGAGGAATGCTCATTCTGTAAATGGTGGGTTGCTGGCACTGCTCTTTAGCTAGCTGGATGTCATGGAATTAGGAATAGATGCTGATTTTGAAACAGCTGTATGTGCTATTCACTCAACGCAGAGCAATAGCAATTAAATTGCCAGTAGTCACATCTACATACACAACACTTTTGGGAAGTCATCTGGTTGCTCCCAGGTCTCCCTGGTTGTCCTCCTCTGCACATGCTGGTTTGGTTTTCAGATTCCTGGTGAGTTTTGTCTCAAAACAAAGGGAGAAGAAACAGAAAATGCATTCAAGTTTAGAGATATATATCTATATATAAAAACATCAACTGTTACATGAGTAACCCAAATTGCACCGTGGCATGAGTTGATGTGTGCTTATTGGAAACTGTACGTCTGTCTATGAAGGATTACTTCTATGGCAGTGACCTGTATTTGTGGGTGAAACAAAGGGAAAAGAATTCTGTACAGGAAACATTGTAGTTCAGTGCTGTCCTTCCAAGTACAAGTCCGATTTGCATCTCGTTCTGTTGCTACTCTATCAGCAGTTTTTAAATTAATGTTTTTCATTTTCCCATATACATTTCAATATATCCAAGGAGTAACATTGTCCATAGGTGGTTCACTTTTAGTTGCTTCAAAAAGTCTGTCGGCAAGGAATTTGGGATGTCTTCTTATGGTACTCTGCCATGTTGTGATTGTGGTGTGTTGTTTGAAGATGGGGAAGATTTCGTTGAGGAAGTTTCATATTTATTTTACCTCAGTTTACTACAAATTTAGATATCACAGAAAAGATAACACACAATAAGAATATAGATGTTACATTGAGAGGTATTGAGAATTATTATATTTTTGCTGTTCCCCAAAAAAGAAAGTGTGCTGTTGCTGCTGAAAAACTGAGAAGCTTAGCAGCATGTGAAAGATTTTTCCACTCTTTATCTACAGTATAAAAGCCTTGAAGGAGAGATACTTGTTTTACGTGTAGACTGGAAGAGAATCCTGCTTACTCCTCATTAGTTATGGTAATAGAGGCACAAATGAGAGAACCCATGCAATCTACACTTGCATCTGTGGAGCAGCTTTGGGTTGCCCAAGCAGGAGCTGCTGGCTCTGCCTGTGCAGGTCGATTCATGTGGCCAAACCTCCTGCCCCCAGCAGCCTTTGAGGTGGGCAAGGAGGGCTGGGTGTTAGACATGTTCTCTCCTCCATGTGCTGTGAACAGAGGGTAACTTGTGTCTCTTCCCATGGTGAAGAAAAAATGTGTTTCTTAAAAGGTGTGGTAAAAAAAATAAAAAATACAGGACCCTGTGCTTGGGTGCAATCCTTGGCCAGATGGGCTTTTTGCAGGGCTGGTGACTTCCACCACACCTTCCTGCCTGGGCTTTGCAGAGGGGAGGGGACTGGAATTCTGCACTTCTCATCTCAGGGTTTGGCCATATCTGTAGTCAAGAAGATTGAATTGTGTCAGACTCTGTTTTAAATATAGTACCTGCCCGAAGTTTTAAAAATGGAAAAAAACCCCACCAAAACAAAAGAGAGAAAAGGTTTCAGCTGTTTGGGACACGCACACAGTTTGGATATGCACAAGTGGAAATAAATTCAAACATGCAGTCTCAAAGTAAACAGATATTACTGTGGATATACACAGGGAACAGATCAGTTGAGCTTTACACAGTCATTTTTCAAGTTAAACATGCTTTAATGTAAGCCATAAATTTCATCATATGAATATTTTTATGAGCTGCATTTCATCCATTTATTACTCTGGAGTTCCAGATAGTGACAACAGGTAAATACAGTGCCAGTTCTCCTGCATGTTGAGTCACCAGAGCCTTCTCTCTCCTACACATTGTTTGAGCAAGGGTAACAAATTACTGCTATCGTTTGAGACATATTTCAGTGAGATTTTTATTTGACAGTGCAGCTGCTGTGATTTCATGCATTAGTCCAGGCTGATAATTTCTGACTTCAGGTTCAAGGTGGAGGTTCTAGTTTTGAGGATTCAAATGTGTTAATAATGGGAGCTTCTCCGCAATATTTTCACTATATTTTAGTGTCAAATTTTACATTTACTTGGATCTTGACTCTCAGCTTGTAAATGAAAATAATTTCTAAATCTGTAAGATTGTAGTGCTAATGAAGAAATGAAATACAGTGAAACGAATATACCTTAGAATAATTTGCTATAGATTTCAGACAGATTATTGTACATATGCCAATATTACATGCCCCTGTGTTATTAAAGTCTAGAGTGACTAAGAACCCTTTGAGAAACAGGGTTGTGAAAGAGAGCTCTGCCATAGTCTGCCTTGGGCAAACAAAATCTCAATTCTACAAGAATATTCAGGTGAGGACATGGAGTCTGCTGGGGAGACTGTGGCCTGCTAAGGACCAGATTGGTGCTGTCTGTCTTTGGGTGCCTAACTGAGGGATCTGCAGATGTGAGTGGAGGAAGCACACCCACTTCTCCCTCCTCCCTCCTGAGCAAGGACAGCTAAGTTGGTAATTTAGGCATATTTGTGAAGTATCTGATGGATAAATGAACCCTTAAGCATGAGCAAAAGGTTATTGGAAAAGTGCTCTTTGAGGATGGCAGTACATGTTGAACATTATCTGTGTCCTGTGCCTTTAGAAGCAGTTTAGTATTTTTCCTATGTGTACCTGAGAAGTAATAGCCTCTTTTGAAAGCTTTACTGCACAGGAGTAGATCACAGCACCGTCCAAGAGCCCATGTAGCTCCCGAAATCTGCCTTTCCTGTTTCAGTCTTATTAGTATTTTCATCACCAACTTCAAATTAATCAGGGCAGACAAGTCCTTGCAGCCATGAAGCAAAGTGCTGGAAGCAGTTACTGCTTTTGTGAGTGCTGTGCCGTTGCAACCCTGTCTGTGGCATGTACCAAAGCACTGCAATTTGAATTTTGGGAGATGAAGGAGCTAGCTCTAGGTTTAGAAACCTTAATCTGCAAATGGTATGGGGCTCTGAATGTGGAGTGACCTTGTTTGCCGTGCCTGAGAGCTGTACGGTAGCTTTCTAATTCTTTTCCAGGAGTAATGACATCCCTCATCTGTGTGTTGATGACAAAATTGCCATGTTTCCAGAGAAGGGATTCTGCTGTATCATGTAATCTTTTTCTCTGTCTTCACTCAGAAAGGGATTATATTTGCTTCAAAACATCGTAGTAACAAGAAACTGATTCTGTGAATTTGAGAATAACATCCTCTCTCTCCTCCTAATACCCAAACCTTTTTTTTTTTTTTTTGATTGTTATTCATTCCTTTATGCAGAGAAATCCACTGTTGCCTTTGGTCATTGCAGCTTCTTATATCTTCTACTAGTGCTACACTTAAAGATTTTGTCATGCCAATTGAAATAAAAATTATATGCTGAACTGGAAATGCTTTATGGTCCTTACAGTGGATAAAATATGTTAATTTGTGTAAATGCTCTTCTGAGTGCAGATGCTTGCACTGAAAGCATGCTTATCTTAAAAGCTGCGTGTCTTTCATTCTTTTATATGCACAGTTTATTTTTTTAATACATCTAATATTTCAGAGGAGTTTTTAAAGGATATATTGGAAGCTAAGTGAAAAAAAAAACCCCACCCTCCTTGCTTTTTCATAAATATTCATGGTTCCATAGAAAATCTTATAACTGAATTGCTATTTTCTTTTGAGGTTTTGTGTGTTCTTCCCCTTTCCCCCCTTTTTTTTCCCCCTTTCTTTTATGCTTCATTTCATTGCTATAGATGAGCAATGCTAAAGAATGCTAGGTTGGGTGTGCCATTATATGCTTGACATCAAATCTGGTATGTGAAGTGTTAGTCTGCTCACTTTCCTTCCATACGTTTTGTGTATCTTAATAACGTGTGGTAACACACGAGTGAATTAAGCAGGGTTAACACAATGAACTCTGTACTTCCAAGGTTTAGAGCATAAGCTGAAGCATTTATTTACGTGTCATGGTTATTTAGCTTATAAATAGAAGTGTATGCACTTTGCCTTTGAGGTCAGCAATCACAATATTGCATTATAGGTTAATTGTGAAGGAAAACTTAGTAAGAAATTTATTTTGGAAGTATTTCTGTTTGAATGTTCCTTATTGAGAAAGATTTCTGTCAGAGCTCACCTGTTAAATTCATATTTTGAATCCAATGGTCATTTACTTTAGGTGAGACTACAGCCTGGTTCCCAGGCACAGGTATGAGAATAGACTAATTCTGATTCAAGGGATGTGGCTTCAGTTTTATCAGATTCAATATATTTTCTCATTGATGCGATGTCATCTTGGCCTTCCTGTTTTTAGCGGAACCTCTTTTACTTGAAAGAATTGGCAGAAGTGATGCCAGGTAAAGCAGAAATAAATGTCTGCTGCCAACAGCAGGGCAGTACCATTGCAAATACCGACCTGCTAGAAAAACAGGCACAGCAAAATACACGCATACATTTTCCTTACAACAAAATGCGCGCATATATAATATTATAATCATTAAATATTCATTTTTTTAGGTTTTCGACTCTACAGCTCCCGTAAATCGGTGCTCTATATAATACATAAAAGATGGATGGTGTAGTGTGGCAAGAGTAATGAATTTCACTTTTCCTGCTATGAAACCCACAGAGCCTGGTACCAGCTGATCATAAATAAATGCCCAGTCAACAGCAATGTCAGTCCCTGTAAGGAGAACTTTGGGGTAGATAAATCAAATGTTGTTTAGGATGTTTTTCTCAGTAGGAAAGAAATACACAAGTGCTTTCTGGATGTTATTCACTGCTGATTATTCACTGCACAGTTTTATTCCATCTCATTCACTGAATTTCAATGTATTAGACATTTAAAATTCAGTCAAATGCTGGGGAGAGAGGGTAGAAATGGCAAAGGATGAGGATATTCAAATCTCTGTGGAGAAGTGAGTATATAAAGCTGAAAGCTGGCAGTGCACTATAATAGCAGAGACCTGTAGTCCTTTTTCCCTGGTCAATAGCAGTCAAAAAGACAGCTTTGCATGTATTACAAATATATCCTTTAATAATGTATTTCTCTTTCAGAGATTTGCCCTTTTTCCCCTGTCTTTTTTGTCTGTTTTTCACCACGTGCAATTTGCATTCATGTAACATGTTCCTGTTTGAGTAACACAGACACACAGTTATTTCTACAACCCACACCTGCCCATGGCTTTCTTTGGGGCAGAGCAGGAATGGCTACTAAAATCCCAAATTTGCTTGTTACTGCTTACCATGGATTGCACTGGACTGGAAAAGTAAAGTATTAAAATATTGTGGAGAAAGTTCTGTTTAGGTTTTTTTTGTTGTTGTTTGTTTGTTTGTTTGTTTGTTTGTTTTTTTCCCTGAATTTAATTTTCTACTATTGCTTCTAGGAAAGCTAAACAAACAGAAACAGAGGTTACAAATTCAGATAATTTCTTGTTCTTTCAGTTCTTTATTTTGTGTATGGCCATGGGAATGGAAAATCCAGTTATTTGTCTCTGGTCACATCTAGGACTGCAATAGAAAGGGAGGTCTTAAAGAACTGAGTGTAGGGAAAGGTGAATATACAAATAAAGTGTGTGTTTAGTTAAAAAAAAAAAACAACCAACAACTTGTTTCTATATTATATATACTGGTCTGAAATAAAAAAATATGTAAGTCATTCCTAGAAGCAAATAATATTTAAAAAGTATTAAGGATAGGCTTTACATCCTCTAGCCTCATACAGCCTGTATTCCACTGGCACAGAATTTAATTATTCAATCAGGAATGAAACTGAAATTCAGATTTATTCCTCTGCCACAGTGGAGTGTAGGGCTGTTGTGGTCGAGTCTGAAGTTGGCCATACATGTGTGTATTTTCTCACTGCTTTCCTTCATTAGGGTTCTTTTTTAGTTTCTAGGGGGGGTTGGATTTCTGCCCATTCCAATTTCTTTTGCTAGCATGTTTAAAGATAGCACGGAGCCCAAGAGATGAAATGCTCCTGAGATGAGCTGCATGTGTAAAATGTCACAGCAATTATGGCCCTGTCATCAACTCCTTTCTTTCAACAAATAGGCCAAATTATAAACTCAATGCATGTAAAGAAATTGCTGCCTCCTACTTGTTTCAAGTGCTTTTGAGTGGGAAAGGTCCACCAACATTCATGTGAAATGTTTAAATAAAATTGCTCTGGCTGTTTGAGCTCAGCTGTGGTGCTACCAAAGAGAGTTGTTGAAATAACTTTGGAAATCTTGCAGATGGTTCTCCTGGCTGTTAAAACTGTGGATTCTGACTCGCTGAAATGCTTGTTCTGTGCAGTGGCAGATTGGAGGCTCCTCTTCCTTGTTATTTTGGTTATGTTTGGTGTATCTCCTTGAAGTAAAGATATCCTGGATTATGTGACCCAGCTCACTGCAAAAGCCAGCTCTATGACCTCTTCTAATGTTGAATAACAACAACAACAACAACATCCTTATTAATAAAAATATCAACTTCCCGTGCAAGTCTTGCAAACTACAGTGCTGCTAAAGTTGATGACACAATTAATGTCTTTCACCTCTAATGATAATGTGGGTTAATATAATATTACACGGATGAGTAAAGTGATTAGGTGTGCTTTGTTTAAATAAAGGTTAATAGCTAAATATGAATAAGCATAAGCTGGACACAACCGAAGTGACAGGAGAGGTGAAATGCCTTGGCTAACAATATTCTGGATGTAGATAAAAGGAATTATGGATGACAACATGGATACCTGGAAGCACAAAAATAGGAGGAACCTTTCATCTTAATTAAAAATATTATTTAGGACCTGAATGGAGAACATTGAGAGGTTGAAGAGGTAGCTACTTACAATTCTGCAATGGATAAATAGATAAAAAAACTATAGAAGAGACTATTGGGAAGGAAAAAAGGAGTACTATAGAAGAGACTATTGGGAAGGAAAAAAGGAGTGCAAATTTAGAAGAATGGATTTCATTTGATATTGGAGCAGTGGCAATGTCACTGATAGTTGGAACCATAAGGAATGCCACAAGAAAGAGGAACAACTGTATCTTTTCCTGTTTGTGTTTTTAAATTACTGCTTGCCTGGAAATACATAATGTGGCAAGGGAATGAAGGAAAAGGGGATATAAAATGGCCTGAGAAAAAAATTAGTTCTAGTTTATTCTGCTTTACTACAATAATAAATGGAAAGGAAATCACGATGTAAAATGAAAGAGCAAGGCAGACGTAAGTTAACACATTTAAAGGACTTGATCCAGTTGGTTTAATGTGTTTAAGAGCTCAGTGTATATCCTGTTGTGTCTCAAATGAAATGCTCACTGATACACACTAAAAGAAAATAGATGAAAGACTCAAATTTTCAAGGCAGGTATTTTTTCTTTTAGCTGTGAAATCTGACTGCCAATGCATAAAGATTTCCTGTTAAGTGAAAACAGAACAAAGGAAAACAGAGATAAAATCTCTTCCATCAAACTGTAGTGCATAAAAGCATATAAGGCAAATCTTCCTTTCACATTTATTTAGTGAATGTTAGCATCTGAATCTTTGAGGAGACTTTGGTCCACAAAATATTGTCGCCCTTTGGTTTTACCAGCACCACACTGTAGTTTTCAGGAGGGAAGTAAGAATTCCCACACAAGTAAATGCCTCACAGTGTTGTAACCAGCCACAGGTCAAAACATGGGCTTGATACACTCCAGTGGTAAACTGCCAAGGCTTCAGAGAGCTTTCATGTCCCCCCCAAAATCCTGTCACTGCCATCACTTGTTTTACCCCTTTATGCCATGACTCGTGGTTTTGTGCTGTAGGACTTGGGGACAATGGAGCAGCTGCCATTTGCTGGCTCTGTGCTGCCAGCCTTTGAATCAGACACATCAGAGGCAGCAGTGGCAGGGTGAGTGGTGCTCTCTGAGGAGACAGTTCTGAACTCTGTGCCTGGGTTAGGAACAGAGGAAATGCTGTAAGCATCAAGGAATTTCATATTTAATAAGAGCACCCTGTGGGCCTGTCCACTTTGAACATCTTAAGCTACTGAAAATCGCTCTTGATTTTACATCTTAAGGAACTGTAACCTTTTCATTGGCAGAAAATACAACGTGATTAGTATGTAAATATTTGGGTATATTACATCCATGCTTTTTTTTAACATACTGTAAACAGAGAAGCAACCAGTGTATTTGCTCTAGAAGTACCTTGAGTTACCATGGCGCTGTATTTTTTTAGTCAGTTGTGACTTTTTTACCCAGAATCTCCACC
Organism: Zosterops lateralis; assembly: GCF_965231275.1. Lineage (NCBI taxonomy): Eukaryota > Metazoa > Chordata > Aves > Passeriformes > Zosteropidae > Zosterops > Zosterops lateralis. Next base: position 7,102,335 of record NC_139764.1, read on the forward strand.
CAGATGATCTCAGTATCTAGCTTAGATATGAGGTGACACAACAGAGAGTAAGTAAACCTTAGGCCTGGGAAAGGGAGAGGACATTTACATAAAGTAAATGAAGGTCTTTGATTGCACTCAGCTACATGAGATAATGGGTTAGTGTGGTCATTTCTTTGGGGAAGGTTTTTATTTTTTGTTTATGAATAGATTTAAGGAGCAGAAGACTTAATGCTATGGCTCAAACCGTTCAAACTGAAAGAGCGGATTTGGCCTAATACAGTTTGAGAGAAGCATCTAGGAAAATGATTCAAAAGGCTTTTTCTGAATTCCTTTGATCATGTAGCTTTCAAAGCGTAATCAGACTGCTCTTTGGTTCTAAAGTAGGGCATTATCAAAGAACATGTGCTGCATAACATCTTGCTGCTCTGTAGTCAACCAACTGCATCACTTAGTCTTTTACTTGGAAGGATGCGACACAAGCCTGTACAGTTTGTCTCAGTTTCTCTTGTTTGTTTTTTGCACCTTTAATGTGTTTTATTAATAGAAAAAGAGGAGCTTCTGCACACTTGCAGCACTGCCTCTGGGAATGTCATTCCAATACAAAGAGGAATGCAATGCTACCTGTGCAGAACAGCCACATACATCTGTGTTTGCAGTACACCAAGATCTAGGGTTTAACTGTCTTTTACATCTCGTTGTGTTTACAGCTCAGTTCCCTCCATAGGCTTTTTTCCTGTGTGCTTCTGCACAGCCAAGCGTTCTGTACACTTACCCATGTCTTTGTGACACAGCTTTCTTTGTCTTGCTGTCCCTTGGGCTGCTTCCAGCCTCTTGAGACTGGAGGTGTTTACGCTCCTTGTCGCAGATAGCAGTGAACCCTTGATTAGACAGCCAGGCTGATGTTACTGCTTGGGTGTTGTGCAGTTGGGAATCACAGCCCTCAGCAGTAATGACCTGTGTGTCTTGGGTGTTTAATTCAGGCATTAAATAGAAAGCTTTCCTGTGCTTGCTTCAGTTTTGTGAACTTACCACATGAAAGGGATTCTTTACACTCCCAAGGTCCCGTGGGCATTGATCCATAGGCTTTATCTGTGCACATAGTTGCTCTGAGAGAATACAAGCTTTGGAAGGCTTGTCCTTTGGTACAATCCAGACTAGCAGGTATGTTTGTGTTCGTGGTGGATGTGTTTGTCTGATTGCCTGGGTGAGATAGTAGGTTTGTAGATAGAGTCTGTATCCAACATTCAAGCTTGTTTGCCAGAGGTAGCTGGCTGATCCTGCCTGTCTCCAAAGTAAATGAGTTGCTTTTCATTTATTTTCTGCAACAAGGAATTTGGGGTTTCTGAAATGGTACGTCGGCCTCAACTTTGGAATTAATAGAATTCAGGTTTTGTAATTGGTTAGAGCTGGTATGGGTAGCTCAGATACGGGTGATTCAGGAAGTGTAGTGTATTTTGATTAGGAAGTTGGGGACCAGTGTGATGGGAATATTTTGGCAGATTTCCACAAACACAAAGAGGCATTATTTATGCTAAACTGCTATGCTATCACTTCAACAACTAAAATCAAGCATTAATCCAACAGATTAGTCAAGCCCTACTTGTACAGTACTATACCTCTGGTGCTGTATTTTGGGCTCTGCTCACTGCGATGGCCCCTAATCCCTGAGGTAGAGCTGGCTCAGCACAAGGAAAGCCAGTGGTGACACCTTTCTTCCTCAACTTCCACTTGCGTTTATACACACTTATTCCACACATTCTGCACCAATCTTGTCCAAAGGATTGCATCCTCTTTTTGTGGGTCAGAACTAGTCTGTCCCAGTGTGTCCAGAGGGCTGTTACCAGAGAGAGCTCACCCGTTCTGACCTCTTCAGATGCATGTTACCTATTTTCAGACTGGGTCATAAGTTGTCATGTTTCCTTAGGGTGTTGCAGTCTTTGTGTGACTTATGACTGGGTATGATTATCTTTGCCTTCATACATTTCCTTTCACCTCTGCCAAGCACAGACACTACCAAGGATTTCAGTTCCTACCCTGTGACGTGCCCTCTTGAGGTATTTTTGGGGTAGAGGGCAAATGAGATGCCTTCCACAAATAGTCCTTACGCTGCAGTGGAATGGGGATGGCCCTGAAATTACAGGCACCTCACATCACCTACATCAGATAGCATTGCAAAGCAATTCAGCTGCAGCGTCAGATCCTTTCTAATTGAAGGGATATCACTTGGGACTCTTTTCCTTGAAGACAACCCACACATCTGCTTTGAGATTCAATCATGAGATCCTTTAGTGAGGAGACACCCATTGAGCTGCTGAGCAGATGCCTTTGTAATCTGTCTGTCTAAAGTCATTAAGGGTGAGGACTTCCTTATAAAAAAGCCCCAAACCTACAACAACCCGCCTGTGTAAATTTTGCATTCCACGTCTTCCTAGATTAAAACACAACCATTTTCTGTATGGCCAAAACAGCAAATCCATGCCAACCTTGACTTACTCAGACTACCAAGCATGTTCACTAAAAGGCATGATGTGGGATTTTTTTTTTTTTTTTTTCCCTTTTTTGGCCAAGTGTACATACCTACCTATGCAAAAGAATTTTGCATAAAAAGAATTTCAGGAAGGCTCTCTGATGGGTGACACCTTGACTTGACTCGGTTGAAGAGACCCCCTCTGAAGTACTTATCTCTATTATAGTATTTATTTATCTCTGAGTGTGGCTTGTGGGCAAGGAATGGAGCTTGACAGAGTCCTGTCCAAGTCTCTGAGAGAAAGGGGAAACCCTGCACCACCTATCTTTCACTCAACAAGTGCACCTCAAGTTTCATCAAAGCTCTGGGGAAATCCTGTCGTTTCTGCTTTGTTGCTTCAACGAAATGAAAAAAGAAATCTTTTGAAAAACAATCTTTTATCTTATTTGGCAGATGGGGCCAAGTTCTGCTACCAAATTTCCCAGATGTAGTTTTTGTAATCACATGGTGCAACTCCTTGTTAAAAGAGGCAGATATTATGTATGTGTCAATATGCAGCTTGCATATATTAGAGTGAAGAAGATCTTCCCACATATGGATTTCTCCTTTCTCTGGAGCCCTGGCACGAGAAGAGCAGGAATGATCAAGATTCAGAGCACATTATTCCAATCTTAGTGTAAAACACAGACAATTTTTTTTCTTCATTTCTCTGTTTTAGGATAATAATATATTTTTTGAGCAGTGAAGTAGTGTACACAATTATGCTATCCTGGCTTGCTAGGCATCAAGTCTTATGAAATGTTGCAGGGCTTTAGGAAAAAACCTCCTGTCACCCTCTGTTTAGAGAACTCTGTCTACTAAAACATAAAGCTTCTTGGTTATTATTAAATGCTTCAAAGTGAAATGATTGTGTGAATCAGGAACTGACATTTTCCCAACAGAGAAAAAATTTCTGACGATTGAGAGTTTTTGGGAAAAGAGTTCATCTTCCATGAATTGGATGCGCTGCTATAAATTTGGTTGCTCCCTAATCAGCTCTGAGTGTGAACATAATTTCCACAAAACTTACCCTCTATAATGGTTTTTCAGAGGCTCACAGCTTCACAGGGGCTGTGATATGCTAAGACTTGAAGACAGTGTGTGTTATACCATAAACACTTCCTGGCTTTTGTGAAGAAATCTCCCGTGCTCAGCGTTTGCATGTTGTTACCTTGCTCCCAGCTGTTTATGAGCAGGGCTGCTGTCTCAGCTCTTGGGAACAGACAGGTTTGGGCACGCATGTGAATGACATGGTTTGGTCCTGTCTGTGTTGCAAGCCAGGACTGTGGAAGGATCTCCGTTCTCAGCTTGAGCCTTAAGTTCTCAGCAGTAAGTCTTATTTTCCCAGGCAGATTGTTGAAACGTGCTAATGAGCCTCCAAAGAAGAGAAAATAAGGGCTCCCATGGGTTTCTAGTTGAAAAGCTGCTTCTTGTGGCAGACCCAGGTCCAACACACTGACGCCATCTGAGATCATTTGCCCACGCCCAGAATGTACATCCAGTTTGTAACATCAGTGTTGGCTGAGACCTGGGCATTAAAATATTTGGCCTGAGGTGCTTTTTTGATGCACACTCATTTTCTTTCCATACCAAACCAATGCTAACAGCTTCTTCCGAAGCAAACTAGAAAGCAAATGTAATATGTAGCATGTTGTTCAGTAATACTTTTATTTTCAGACTAAAGTAGCATTGCTTTACAAAGATAGTCTGTGCCATAGCAGCTCCAGCCCAGACCTGTAGGTTATCCATACATTCATTAGATTTTGCCATGTACCAATGTTTCCTTGCATTGAGTGAGTTCTCTGAGAAAGTGATCTTTGGAGTCTCACAGGCATCCTCTACAATGGAAAAAAAAAGATGTGTTCCTCAGACACAACTCCTCTTTCTCACACCACCAACATTGTCTCTGGCACAAAGAGATACCTGCCAAAATTGTCTGTTATCCTGATAAGAGCAGCCTTAAGCAGCTTTGAACTTGATGCTTCAGTAACATCTGTGACTTTTGCTTGGTTGCACATCAGCTGGCACGTTGTGCCAGCCTCCCGCCCTTTTGGGTCTCTGGTACCTGGGGGAATGGTGAGGGGAGAAAGTGTAACTATTCCCATCTCAGTGCCTTTAGTGCTCTCAGGCCCCTGCTGGGCAGGATGAGTATTCAAATTAAGTTTTCAAAGGTAGGTGGTGACTTTTTTTCTTGTGTCTGTAATCTTAACTTAATCACCAAGCAATTAACGTGCATGCTTCCACTAGTACACTCTTGGCTGTACACAAGCATGTAAATACTTGGCTTTGGAAAGCTGAGGGCTTTGTCTTTGAAGCATTTTGCCAGATTCCTAAATGGAAAATAGCTAGGTGATTTTAATGGCAATAAACCGTGTCAACTGAGCTTAATCCCTTAGCATTTCACTCAGTTTTTCAAAAAGAAAATTTCCAGTGGAAAATATTTGATTACAGTTTTTTTCCAGAATGTTTAGCCCAGCTCAGTTCAAAATGTTCCATGAAGTTGAAGACCCAGTGGGTGTCCTTCCATGGTTTCACAGAAAACCTTGATGACTTCACTTTTTGGAGCCCTCTGTGGTTTATTTTTGAAATGTACCTGTCATTTGGGGCTATTTCTCAGCTTTGGTAGGAAAAGAAAAAAAAAAAAATCACAGCTTCATTAAATTGGCAACGGGGTTCTTACTCTGTCACCTCTTTGGAAGTATGAAATCATTTTTGGTAGAAAAAGTAATGCTTTAATATTTCTTATGGAAAAGCATTAAACTTCACCTACAAATATTATGAATAGGTGGTATTAACCAAATCAGTACCACATGCTGCTACACCGTGGCCTTTTAAAAGCAAGGTACATTATTTTTTTTCACTGATTGAGATGAGTTTACCTGCATTTTAGTAACTCCTTGCTGACTTGCAAGGTTGTGTTGAATGTCATTTATAAATATTGTTTATACAACCCTCTCCTTCATCAGCCAGGAAGCAGCGAGTGCATGGCTGTAGTGTTTGTCCCAGGAAAGTGAATGCAGTTCACTGGAGCATCCCATATGCACTGGCAAGAGGCAATGGCTCACTTGGACAAAACTCAGGGGATACTGACTTCAGATTTTACTATCAGGAGTTTTATCTCAATCTCTCCATCCTATGGTGTCTCTTCCCCTCATAACTCCCACACCTTGGCTGTTCTTTACAGCATTCTCTGAACTCCATTAGCCACGAGAGGGGTCAGGGCACAACCTGGTGTGAGTCACTCCTGCTCCTTGAAATGAATTAGAGCTGGACTCACCTGTTTTCCATTTGTTTTCTATGGAGGAACACTAACGCTAAATGCATTCATTAGGGATTTTTGTTTGATTTCCTTGAGTCCCTGGGATATCATTAATTATTGACCTCTAAAAGTACCTTAAAGAACAAAGGAAAGTGAATTGATTTTGAACATTGACACAAAATGCGTTCTTTGTTTTGATAACAATTTTAAGTGAATAGGAATGATTTTTTGGAAGGGCCTCATTTTACCTCTCCCAATGATGTTCAGAAGTGCAAGGAGAGAAAGAGAAGTGTCCTTGCAGGAGCTGAGTGCTTTGTGTAGTGTAAATTAGATGCATTAGTATCTTGTGAATAAAACAGTGAGTGTCTAGTGAAAACTGCTCTAACCCTGCACAAACGTACCATGTGTTTCAGTGAAGAGTGTGAAAAACTCTCAGAGGTCCAATGTAAACTTTGGATCCATGGCAGGGTAGAGTGCACCAACAATATGGAAATGAAAGGAGACTTCTTTTCAGGGATGGCAATGTTTCTGTATTTCAGATTAATGCAATTTATTAATATGACATTTACAGTTAAGGGTATCTTCCAGCCATCTGTAACATTCAGAGATGTTAGTTCTTAATGACTTTGTCTCTCTATGCAGTGGAATGTAAAGTATCTCTCAAACTTCTGGCATTGGAGTATGTGTACTCTACAGTCAAAGTGCAGTAGCTTGAAAAAAGAAGTGTGATGTTATTAGGTCTAATTGTGTGTAATTTTAAAAGCTGTTTGACATCTAAAGAAGGATAAATGTTTTCACACTTCAGCCTTCAAACACAGTACACTGTCCTCACACCAATTACACTGCTGTCTCCTATGATGTGACCTTCTCTTTAGTTTTTGAGCTTCTCCTTTTTATTAATTTATATCCTCGATATTAAGTAGATACTCTGATCAAAGAATTGGATTTCCCTGCATTTGTACTTTTTTGCTGTATGTTAATTAATGTAAAAATGGTTTTGGAATTAACATGCCCTAACATACTCCTTGAACCTAAAATTCAAATTAGATTCACATCTGTACAGAATAATACTTGGAAAAGAAAAATTTAAAATTTCAAAGCATGTATCCCATTGAGGTTAACTTACTATTTATTGTACAAATTACACTTATACATGGGATCATTTAGTGTTGGGTTTTATTGCAGAAAAGCTTGGAACTTCCTTCTGTGTTACAAGAAACCAGCATTTATTTGCTTTTGAATGCAAGTAGGATCTTTCTTCCTCAGATTTTCATATCTGATCCAAGAATTTGTATTTTAATATCTACATAATACCATTTCTGTTTAGATTTGTATCTCTTCTAAATAGAGTAAGGATATGGTTGTAACATGTTTTACATATGCTATGAATACTTTAAGAAAGGAAGAAAGAATGTCAGTTAAAGAAACCTCAAAATAAAAAAGGGGTAATGCAAAATTTTGCAGTGAAACGTAGGAGTTGTCAGTTGTTGAGTCTGTGCATTGAGCCTCTGAGGTTTGCTTTCCTTAGTCTCTCAAATAAACATTGTAATTCTCAGTCACAACTAGTAACTTTGAAGAAATACTCATTCACTCTTCTTGTATTTTGGCATAACAAACTCCGTGGGTCCTTCAGGAATCGTGATTTTCTGAATGGTGTTTTCTCAGTTGCTCTCTTCACCCATTGTTGTGTCTTTTGAGTGGGCAGGTGAAACGGAGCTAAGGAAGCAGAAGTGACTGAATGCTGCTGGTGGCTGTGGTTGCAGCAGGGAGGGGTTTTTAGGAAACAGATGGCTGTCTGCCAGCAGTAGAAGGAAAACCCTTCACTCGAGGGCTTAAAGAACACCTCCTGACTTTGATTACAGTGCAGTGTGAATGAAGGGAAGAGCTGTCCTGTACCATGGGTGGGAAAAGTCAAACTGCCAGGGAATGAGAACCAAAGATCTAGAAAATGTGGGTTGGGTATGTAGAGAAGCCTAGATGAAGTTCTTGGTTGGTATGTGTTAGAAGGCAGTCTGAATAAAATAAACACACAGAGAACTAAATGCAGGAATGAGAAAGTATTCATATGATGTATTCAGTTAAAAATTCACCTTGAGTGACAGGGTTCAGCTGGAGGCCTAGAGAAGTGAGGCAGCACTGATCAAAAGGCAGGAAAAGCAGCTTAGTTAGAAATGATCACATTTTCAGTGGAAAATAGGAAGAGGAAATCATGTAAGAGAGAGGATGGAACAACGAATCCAGAAATACCAAAAGATAAGGCAGGCTGTAGTTCTAATATTGATGAAAACGGCAGGCTGGGTAGTGCAGCCTGTGGAAGAATATCGAGTTCTGCTAGTGAACAGAAAAACTACTTCTTGTGCTTCAGAGGAGCCCAGCAGTTCTCCTTATAAGCCTCTTCTTCAGAAGTGAAAATAATGAAAGGTTAAAAGGCTACAGCACATTCAGGGAGCAGCAGAAAGCAGCTCATTTTGGAGTGTATCCAAAAAGAAGCCCTCAGTTTGGGTCAGTAGTGGTACAGCAGTGGCTGAGAGGAGTCAGTTCAGGTCTGCGGGAGGAGGGGAAAACAGGAAGGAAAAGATACAGAATGTTTTTGATGGAAAATACCCAGATTTCTAAGGGCTACCTGCAGTCTTAGGTTTGTCAGTCATGACACCAAGTGTCTTCGACAAACACTAGATGGAAACCTTAACTGTTTTTGAAGAATAAAAACACAGGAGCACGAATCTGTCAAATTGTAGCATCCAATATACTAAAATAAATACCTTATTCCACGGAGACTGAGGAGACAAAGTGAAAAATAGAGCACCACTGAAAAAAAGAAAAGGGCCCTGTAGATGAATACTGTGAATGGCATAACTTGCATGACCAAACATGCAATCTCAGAAATACAAGTTAAAAGCTGCATGGGTATGAATTGGAGAGAATCTCGAAATACTCTATCTTCATTTTGAAGAGCTAAAGCAGGAAGGATGTTCCTTTCTTTTTTCCTTTGAAGGAGAGAAATCTTTTGATCCTTATGACAGAAACGTCAGCATTGCAATAATAAACCACTGACAAACAATTGGGACTTGTCATGGATTTCAGGGGACCACAAAAAATATTGTCTGCATAGTTATTTGCTGAAGCAGATATTAAGTGATCCATTTCTCCTACAGTTTTCCAGGTGACATTTTAATGCTAGCCCGTGACAGCTGCATACTTTAAAAAATAGTAATAAAAGCAGTCCTGGTAATGTATGAAAAAAATATGGAAGTGATTTATTCAGACCTCACAAGTATAAAAAACATCCTGGTTAACAAGAACACTAATTTAAGTGGCACCGGTGGGAGTTGAGAGAATACAAAAAGGATGTTCTTATTTGGTAGCTTGTGCACTAAAACACAGTACTTAATAATGCCTCTTTCAAACATAAAAACTTAATGAGAAAAGCTTGTATGTCTAAAAGAGGTCTTTTTAGAAATGTGCATGTTTGCACACTCCATTTTCTTGTTAGACATATGGAATTCAGTAGTTTTCACATAACCAAAATGCTGCATCAGATATAAGTATCAAATATTTTCCTATTAAAGAAGTTTAGTTGCCAAAAGGCAAGTAGAAAAGAAATAGGAAAGACCTTAAATAGCTGTTTGAGATTCATTTATGCAGTGCTGAGAAGCTACATAGAAAGTCTAGAAAGAAATTATTTAGAGTCCCATAAAAATAAGTAAGATTTGCTATTACAAGCGAATCGTTCTTATGTAATGCTCATTCCACAGTCCATTTGATACCATTTCAGCACTGTGCTATCTTAGCTTCATTATTTCATGGTTAAGAGGGTTCTTAGGCTAAGCCCAGTAAAGGATGGGTTCGTCTATATTCATCCATAGGACCAGTAGATTTGGATTTATCAAATTCCTAGGCCATCCTGGAAAGAGACAGATATCTTTCTTTTCTTTTTTCTTTCTGTCTCCAGCAGTTAGAGAAGCATGTTATATCTTGCATGAGACAGTTTTACTGTAATAGGTTGTATGTTTTATTTAACCCTCTAGTTCCTGGCCTGCAGCAAGGCAGAATAAAGGTGAATTTTAATAAAGTTTGTGACTGTGTGCACGGAGAGTTGATAGAGCCTGTCAGTGGGATGGGGCCAGTTCCCCTCTCTGACTGATCTGCAGCAGGGAATAATCAGCATAAAGCAACATCTGTGCATTCCCTTGTGAAGGCTACTGAGGGTTATTCAGGAGTCATGGGTGTGGAGCAGGGTGGCTCCAGCAGAAGTAACAGGTTTAGGAAAAGATGATGGAGCTTTATGGGGCCCCAGCTAGGTGGGATACAGGAAAAAGCAAAATGAAACTGAAGTTGTCCTCTCTTCTGGTACTCAGGTTTGAGTGTGGGTGTTGTTGTGTTGTATTTTGTTTTGGTTTTTTGGGGAAATTTTCCCCCCTTTTGTTTTGTTGGGGGGGTTTTTTTTGGGTGGCTATCATAGAGATTTTTCTTAGTCAATTCCTATTACCCTTCCTCTGACCTTTGTCCAGGAGTAGCATGTGTAATGTGCTTATGGCAGCAAGAATGGGATCTTTTTTTCAACAGGGTCTCTGCTAGCCCTCTCCCCATTTTCCAGAGATTATTAAATTCTCATCTTTATGGATTCACTTGTTCCTAATACATTAGGCTCTATACATTAGGAGTTTTTACTTTCCTCTAAAAACTAATTTCAGACATTGAAACCAGTAGATACCCTATTTCCCAATGGTATAGCAGGAGAGATTAAAAAGAAAACAAACCGGTGCATTGCTGAGGGACCAAGGTGCTCTTACCTAACTAATCAGTATTCAACCATTAATCCTGTTCTTCCCCAGAAAGCAAAATCTCTCCCTTCAAGGTTGCAGTTACCAACTATTCACATACCCAGATGGCTTATGGGCATTATCATGACTTGTGGATTGAATTAGTCTTCGTATGGAGTCCCATTTTTCACCTATCCTGAGTTTTATTTGCATAACTCATGGCAAAGGGTGCGCTGAGAACAAGTTTTACTTGGAGCTCTTCTCCTTTTTCCTGTGACACTGCAGTGGCCAGCAGTGCCTGAGAACAATAACACTATTTCAAATGCCTGACAGGCTTTCACTGGTTTATACATGACATAGACTTTTCCTCCAAAAACAGGTTTTCATCATCGCTGCCTGGCATCACTGATAGGTTGTCAGTGGGAAAAGAAAGAGTTCAACACAGTCATGATGAATGAATTTGAGAATGCATGATGTTGCCTTTGAAGGTTTAGAAGCAGCATTGCCTGGGTAGATGCACTATGGATACACCAGCATTTTACATGGTATAAATAAATAAATAAATGCAGATGCTCCATCTTTATCTCTATGACACACACTGACATCTGCCATGAGCATTGTATTTGCTTGCCGAAAAACGAGCTTTTCCCAGCACCCTTTATGGTGCACAGCCACGCTCTGAAATGAGTCTTTTTTCCACGTTAGCCACATCTATTAATGACTCCAGCAGAATTTTTTCACTCCCAATTCAGAAATTTAACATGTTCACCTGTAGCCTATTGTAATTCAGCTCACTGCAGGGAAATGGAAGCTCAACATTTGCAAATAGGCTCTATTTCACTGAATGTGATGGATGTAGGTATAGATTCCTTGTACACTGAATGGGGTGCACATAAAAGCAAGTATTCTGCCTTGCTCTGAACGTGATGAATGTGAGGCTTGAATGCCTGGGTACTGAAAACACGCAGTGCCTGAATGGGCAGGTAGGCTGTATCCACACTTCTGATCTCTGCTGCGTGCCTCTCCACACCAGTCATTTTCTTTGGTGCCTGCTGAGTGCCAGATTGCAAGTCTCGTCAAGGGGGAATTCAGTGGGAATCTAAAACCCAGGATTTGTGGGCCACTAATTGAGACAACACAGGAAATATCAGGGAACATCTGTTCCCTACGCTCATGTATTCTAAAATTTAAAAAAGCAGAGCAACTTTCATCCTTTCATTGCTTTGGTAGCCCTTGGTGTAAGGAATAAGTAGGGGATGTTTGTTGGGGTTCAGGGGTCCTTTTCTAAAAGGGCCCAGTTGTCCATAGCCGCCTTGTAGTGCTGCAGGATCCATGCTCTGCTTTTCTCTGCTGGAGCTGAGGGGACCAGCATTGACACTGGTCGCCCTCAAGAGTTGCTCCAAATTTCTTCTAGCTCAGGCTGAGCTCAGCACTGCTCCCTGGAAAACACCAGTGTGACCTCTCTCAGAGGGAGAGGATGCTCAGTGACATGAAGCTGTGTGATCTGGTGGATGGAACAAAGAGCTGATTTTGTCCCTGGCATGGGTTCTTTCTGTAGCATTCTCAGAGTTGCACAAGCCAGGCTTTTCGTGCTGTGCAGCCCAAGCCTGGAGAAGCTGGGCACTTCCAATTTCCACTGGAAACAATGAAAACATATTAACTTGGAGAAAAATGTGCTGGTTTTAACTGAGGGAAATAAATAGAGATTATGGGGCTATTTGGGAGTAGAAGACTGATCTAAAATCAATATCCAAAGACTTTGAGAAAGGGTTTTAATTACTGTCACAATCCAGGATGGAGCAGAAGACTAGTACTAAAAGGAAGTGTAAGCAGGGAATGGCTGGCTTCAAAGAAGCTAAATATATTCAGTTTTCCTAAAATTATTTCATACACTCTCGTCCTAAGCCATCCTGAGGGCTTTCACACTGTCCCTGTGCATGCTCTTTCCAGCCAGGCATCAAGACCCTTTAAAGGTAAAAAGGGCCAGAACAAAAAACTAACATTAGTGTGGAGCTGCAAGAACAAAAGAGTGAAAGATAATTGATTCAGAAGAGAAAAGGGACTTGCAGAAGCTTAGCTGCTCTGAAACAGAATCTCAATTTTATTACACAGAGTAGATTGCAATTCTCAGTGACAGACCTCTGCTTCTCTTCTGACTTGAGTTTCTCCAGTCATTCTGACAAAACAGTAAAAAATTACTTTTTAGGCCCTCAGGGGGTGATGAGGAGCTGTTGGGATTTACAGTGTTGATTAATAGAGTATGAACTGTCAAATCTGAAAGGCAGCTATCCCAAAATGCCAGGAAGATCCCTGTGACACGCAGTATGAGCGCACGTGAGCTGCTTGCAGTGTTTATTACAATATTAATAGTCAGGTGAGGTGTGCTCTGCACTCCTGTGCTTTGATGTGACAGCAGTTTTCAGGTTGTTCTTGACAAAGTGTCTGATGCTGCATCCCCACGGCACCCAGCAAATACATTCCATGGTTCAGCTGTCTGAACAGACCTGCTCCCTGCCTTTTCCTCCTCCTGCTCCCAGCATCTTTTTTTTTTTTTGGTGGTGTCCCACCACTTTTCACACAGCTTTTTGAAGGAACTGTTTGGATTTTCAGAGTACCCCTTCATTTTGGAAACAGCACAGGCAGTTTTGAATTTGTGCCTCAGTGAAAGGAGTTGGAAGCATCAGCAAGAATTTTGCAGAAGAACAGCAAAAGGCTGAGTAGGGTCTATGCCAGACAAGTGCACAGGGATAAGAAATCCCAGAAATATTTCTCTCTGTACTCTCCATATTTATATAAGCCGTCTAATTTGTACTGTGCATGTGCAAAAGGATAAGTTCTGCTGAGCTGTCCTTAATAATTTATCTCATATTTTTTTTCCAGTGGACAATGAAAACTGAGTTTTTTCCTGTTGATTTCTTCTCTGTCAGTCTGATGGTGCACAAGTGTCATACTTGTGACATTCAGTCTAAACTTCAGAGATGTAACAGGTCCTGTTAAGCTGAAAAAAAGATTTTGGGGCCTTGAAATACTCCAGACTAAATATTCATCCCTTTCCTTGATGAGCTGAAACAGGAGTGTAGTTTGAGTTTGGGACTAACCTAAGTGTCTGTAACTCTTAAGAAAATAAAAACCAACCCCCCCCCCCCCCCCCAAAAAAAAAAAAACAAACAACAACAAAAAAACACAAACAAACAAACAAAAGAAACCAACCCTAAAAAACAAAACAAAACAAAACAAACAAAAAAAAAAACACCAAAAAAAAAACCCACCAAACCTCAAAAAAAGCCAACAAAACCCTCACTGTTCCTACTGTTAGCTTTCTGGACATGCAGGGCTGAAAAACCTATTCAGGAAAGGGAATTTCACTTAAAAATGTAGCATGGATTCTTGCCCTAAAAAATGAAGGGTTTATTTCTCTCATACAAAGAAGAAATTAACATAAATATTGGGGTATTTTTTACTTTTCAGAAAGAAGAAGAATTGATTTTGCAGACAGCACGCATTTGTTTTATGCTTTAGTCTGTGTAGTCTGTGTTTATAAAAAGCACATGCTATTGGTAGTAACTGAAGTAGAAAGAGATCTGTGGAGCTTTTTTTGGTAAAAGCTCTTCAGTAGAAGAGTTTAAAGATTATACAATTCCATTTGTGTAACTCTCTTGGTATTTTCTGAGGTGCTTTAAATTTTCAGCGTAAAAGAGACATTTGAGTTATTTGGTTTTAATTGTGTTTACCTAGAGGCCAATGGAAACAAGTTTGTTTAACATTTCTCAGAGTAAAAACACAATCCAGGAACAGATCCTCTCTTCAATAAGAATTCGAATAAATGCAGATTTGTCTATAGAGATTTGCAGCTGTAAATGACTGTCATTATTAGGAAATATGCAACTCATAACTTGTTTTTCTGGATGAAGTTAGAAGTTGAGGGCTCAGGCTGTGAGATGTGGTGGGAATTTTAAATAGAGTGTACTAGGAGGAGAGCCTACAGGAGGTTAAGTGGGTGAAGAAGCATTAGCACTTTAGCTTGACAACTAAATACATTAGTAATCACAATTTTTGGTTAAATGTAGTATTAACTATATTTTTAATTTACAGGTGTGGTGGACTTTATATTTATTATCTTCATTTTTTACTTAGAAGTATTTTAAAGACATTTTTAATGTACCCTTATTCCCAAAACAAACAAACAAACAAACAATGTCTGTTATGAAAATCTCCTGCTTATTGACACTTACAGATTAGAAAAGAGAGAAGTAGGTTCTTGTAAAATTTCTAGGAATGTTTGAGCCCCAGCAGCCACAGTTCACTTTCTCTTTGCTTCTGAAGCTTTCAGGCTGTTTTCTGACAGTCATCGCAGCCTATGCTTTGTGCACACACGTTTTGATAAGAGAGAAAGTCACCAAAGTGGAGAAGATGAATTTTGCCATGAGTGACCTTGGGCTCCTAATTGCTGGCTAGTGAAGAAACATCCCTTTGAAGTGCAAAAGACTGGGGACTGCACAAGTGGGGAAAACAATCTCTTGGATATTTTTCATTGCACAAGTGGATCTGTAAATGATAATCAAAGAGCTGGCTATTCAAGTGTTTCTCCTCTCGTTCTTTTCAATGCTTCCCATTCTTGTGCCAGATTCCTTGTGCCTGCTTTGGCATTTGGAGATGAAATGCCATCTCATGTGGTGACAATGAGGCCAATTCAGTGCCCTTGTGCAGGACATGAGGCTGGATGTCCAGCTACACGTAAGGGATAGCTGTGAATAGCATATTTGAGACAGAAAGGCCACTGTCAACACTTCGTGTGCTTATGCCAACCCGTTATGTTAGGAGAATAAAATGATGCATTAAGCATAATTAAATGTGAGTTTGAGATGCTTCAAAGCAGAACCAGTTATTGTCACTTAATTGGCTTGGTTGTGTTTTGTGTAAATGGCTCTTCAGACTTTGTTAGTAGTGGGACATCCTTGTATTTTTGTAAGGTATTTATTCTCTTAGCAGCCTTACTCAGTCTTCTTGTCAGCTTGCCATTCTTTGGTAGCATAGTTGTATTTATAACTAAGTTATTATATCTGTCTTGGTTATCAACTGATATCTTCTCTAAAAAAGAAAATACATATTTGGAAAAACACCCTGTCAAAAGTCCTTTTTGGAAGAAAGTAATATCTGCTGTTTTATAATAATTTACAGGTGTGGTTTTGTAATGACAGATGAGCATAAGGGGGGGCAAAGAAAAGAGAGAGATGAGTAAAAACTCTTTATGGTGATGATGTCAGGCCAGTATGTATGTTTATGTCTTGGCCACATGGATCAGCCTGTGGTGCCTCTTCCTTCATTATTGTCTTGGATGGAGCTCAGGGCCAGGAGAGCTGAGCTGGAGTGCAACCAAAGCCTCACACTGTTTGTTTCCCTGCTCTGTCCTGAGTTCACTGCACGTGCCAGCAAATCTCTCCTGCCTGCTCTGCCCCACTGCTGTGACCTTCCCTGGCTTCTTACCAGCCTTGGGTCAAGAGGTTAAAGTACAGAGGGTCTCCAGCAGGAAAGGAAAGCCCATCATCATCATCTTCACAGCCCCACAGCATCAGATTTCCCTTTGCTGTGCCCCTGTGGGGCTGCACTGCCAGTACAGGTTCTCCTGTACATCTTCAGAGGCAGATGGGCTGCAGACTGCGATCTCCTGGACACCAGCTCCCTCTTACAAATTGCAGGCTTTCCTTTTGGTTATTACTGATATAAATTGAACACCACTGTGCTGGGCACTGTAGGAATGGATAATAAATGGCAGTCGTTGTCAGAAAGAGTTACCAGTTCAGATTGTTTTGTGGTAAGTGATGAGGCAATAGGCTGCTAATGCACAAATTGCTCAGGCACAGGGGAAATACTTAAGTACTACTGTCATGATGCTTTCTATGCTTAATTTGCTGGCATTATTATGTCATACTGGTGAGTTCATCACCCTCTCATATTGCTCTGTGTTCATAATGACCAGGATAATTTAATTTGTGTAGTGTTCTTTGAAATCATTTCATATTCACAGCGTATTCTAAAAAAGAAAACACAGGGAGCAGAAATGCTGACTATTGTTTGGGAAGGTTGTTTGCCTGAGTTTTCAATGATGGCAGATAAAGACATTTATGACACGCATTCAGCTGGCTTTTCTTACAACGAGAGGTTATCACTTTAGTACCGTAGGGTAAGACTTTAATTGCATTCATCATACGTGGCAGGGGATTGGCTAGGATGGCCTCTGAGGATTAAAACTGTTTATCTGAGTGTGAAGGAATCATTTGGTGATCTGCCAGAGCACTCTTGTGAGGGGAGGTTTTGCTGTCAAGCTGGAGAACCACTGAGATAAGGAGGCTTTCTGAGCAGTTACCTTGTGTGCACGAAGGCATTAGCTTAGGACACCTGCATCTCTGAACCCTTGGCTTCCCCAGTCTGCACCAGACCCTAGTGCTTACATGTGAAACATCTGGATTCCAATCCCCGGGGCTGTGTTAACATTCTTTCTTATCATATTACAAATACATTGCCAGAGCTGGTTTTGGACTTTATTTCCATGGTTTTCCTCCTCAGCTGATAGAGGCAGGTCTCATCCAGTGCTCAGTAACTGATGACTCTTGCTGGTAAAACAGGAGCCCCATGGGCAGATGATGCCACATCCATCATCTTCTGGAACTTCATGAGTTACCCAAAAGTCTAACTTCAATTAAGACAAACTGATAATGCACTCGGAAAGTACCACAAAAAATGCCCCTTTTTTTTTTTTTTTTAATGGAGGAAAACAGCATTTTGTATTAAAGACTTTTATAAGCTCAATAAATGTGAACTTCTTTTATTGAATCCTGTTGACAGACAAGTAACTTAAATCTTTATATGCAGGAACCTTATTTATAGGAAGGTTCTGCAGCAGTGAGAAGTAAGGCTCTTGCATCGCCGGCAGAGCCTCACTGGAAAAATATTATTTCATTTCTGAATGTATACTGTATCTCTGATGCACCATGTAAAATTAACTTTTATCTCTAGACAAGATCTAAAACGTTTCCAGCAGTTCACTTGAAAGGATGGGGAGAAAGAACTGTGTGTTAACTAAGAAGATGACAACTTGCCTGAGGCAGTCTGCTTTTCTCCTGGCTCTAGGAGGAATTCCCTGTCTCCTAAAGGTCTGATTCTTTCTAAGTGTTTTGTTTTCTTTCTTTCTCTTTAAAAAATATGTAGCTGTGGCCTTCTCAGATATTTGATGAGTCCCAGTTGCCAGAATGAAACAAAAAAAAGAATAAAAATAAGCCCTATTCCTGGATAAGGTGAATCACCTGTTAGCCTGCCTCATCTCCAGCTTAAGTGCAGTGTTTGATCCGTGTGGCTCTGGGGAGTGTTATGATCCTGAAACAACTGGAATTCATCAGAGCAAATTGATCTGGCTTTAAAACATGGGAGCTGATGTGTCTCACAAGTACTTCTCATTGGGAAAGTGATAATCCAATACTGTTTCTGCAGCACTGCAGAGGTTAAGCTGCCCTGTGTCCCACAGAAGGAATCCCACACCTGTATGCCCCAAACAAAGGGATATGGTGCTCCCAGCTCCTATACCACAGGGCTCAGCTTTACAGGTGTATTTATGGACAGTGAAATACCATCTGCTTTATAAACTTTGAGAACAGTGGATGGCAAAAAATCCTCAGCTATTAGCAAAGAAGTTTTCCACAGAAGAAGTGAACAAGTTTCAACTGCAGCATGACTTGATGAGTGGAGTGTCTCTGTTTAAAAGGCAGTCCTAAGGCCTTGGATTTCAGACTGTGCCTCTAATCAAAACACTGATGCTGCTTTGAAAATCACCATGGGAATGTCTACAAATAACAACCATTTCTGTGTAAATTAAAATATAAATGAATTCGTATCTAAATGCTGTCATCAACTTTAATGCTCAAAATGCTACTGAGCTTTAATGTGTTTTTCTGTCCACTTAGGCAGGGATTCTGATTCATTCTCAGGTGAAATACTTCGCCTCCACATCTGTTTTGAAAGTCCTCATGTAAAAACTGATCCTAAGCTCCTAAAAGTCTTAGGATAGCTAATATCCATTTTATTTTACTGATTTTTAACGTCAGTGATTTGGAGGTAAAATTAATTTCCTTTTATGCCACAGAAAAAAACCCAAAACCCTTCTTAACTAAGAACCCTGTGTTGTTTTTCTCAAGTTTGTCTTCCATGAGGACTTTCCATTAGGTGAGCCTCAGGTTGTAAGAGTGTTGGGAATAGGTTCCTGTGTCACATCTTGATGCCTCCAAGGGTTAAATAAGTGGAACAAATATATGAAGCAGGTCAGCAGAGGTGGGCACAACCATGATGACAAATTCTACACATCACCTGTGTATGGAAAGAGTAAAAATATTTGGTGATGATGTGGTAAGAGCTGGAAAAGCATAGGAGGATGGAGATGTATAAAGGAAAAACGGGAATTGGGAGTATCTGTACTTTTTCTTCCTTGTTGTTCTGTAGTCCTTAAATCTGGCACTTGAAAGGTCTCTTGTCTTTCTCAGGTGGTGTTTCGATGTGTATTTATCTAATGGGTTTATGTAGCTTTTTAAAAATAGGGTCTTCCTGTTGGTATAATCATTCTAGAAACCAAAATTTTACAGACCTCCAGAGATTTCTTTGAAATTGGGAACAGATATATTTTTAAAATTTTATTTTTGATCCCAAATCACAGGAATGCCAGCTTCTGGGATGACGAAAACCAGTGCTTTATAATTCCTGTACAAAATACACCAAAATAATACACTGGAAGCCAAATTATTTTACTCAGTCACAGTCTTAGTGTCACGAGTTAGATTTTAGGGAAGGTGGTAGCTGAAATGTTGGCATACCTTAAGTCAGTGTTAAGCAATAAAAGATGAAAAATATTCCTGGCCTTGGGGAACCTTCCTGTTCCAGTGTTGCTGTTCAGCACAGTGTTAGCTATTCTCCCTGTGAGAAAGGTTTCCCATTCAGAGCAGGAATAAGAATGCATGAAATCAAGTGAAAATATAATTGCTTCTATCACCTCATAATATTTTGTAATAGGTATAAATACTTGTTCATCACAGAGATGTTGCTTTTCATGTTGAAAAGTGTGCTGCAGATATTAAAAGGGACTATCTCCATTTTTGAACTACTGCTTTGAAGGAGGCTGCTTTCCTTGAAAGCTTTGTTGATCTTACAAAACTAAGATGTTTCAGCACGTTCCTTTCTGCTGCAATTCTTTGGTGCATGAGATGATGAATCCGACATGCCAACTTGTGAACCTTTGTCTTGGCAGTTAAGTGAGTCCTGGACGTTTTCCAGGTACCTGCAGAGCCCATCCTTCCTTAGGTTACCCATACCTTAGGGTCTCAGAGGGAGCTGTGTTAGCTGTATGTCTGTGAACCTAAAAGCCATTAACTGCAAGGGTCACAGTGTTAATGGAAGGAATAGTCTCCACTTGCCATTATCTTGGAAAACCTTCCGCGGGATCCAGGGAAACGCAACACTTGCTCCCTTTTTTGCGTAGGTGGTTTCTAAATAGGTGACCTCAGTGTGCTGTGACTAAATAAAGAGATTAGATGCAAATACAGAGGCCAGCAAAACTGAACCTGCTCCAACTGCTGATGGAGAGCCACGCTCCATTATATGGCCACTTTGGTAGCATCAGGTCAAATTCCTCTTGGATGAGTAAAGGTCACAGAGATTGTATTGCTTAATTGCCCAACTTTCTCTTTGTACTCTCTGTTCTTATCCTTCCTGTGCTCCGGCAGAAGAGCACTCACTCTCTCTGGGACTTGGCTGTATGGAAGGTACAGCATGGAGAAAAGATAAAAGGAAAATTTCAGGTTAGGGTCATGGCACTGATATACTGACCAACTAAACAGTTTTCCAGAGTGTTTAAAAATGCTCAAAAAACAGTGGAAAGCATTAGAAACAAAATGTGTAACTTTCTTCGAGATACACACATGGTTCCTTAAACAGAACATGAGTATGTTCATTGGAGGATTTCTGTTCAGGATTGTTCTGAAGCTCCTTCATGTGTCATAAACTCTTTTATTAAGTATTAACACTTCTTATAACTTCAGTTTTGATGTTTGGATAGTCTTCTGGAAATGTAGAAACAAATATAAAACATAAAGGTGGTCCATGATAGATGGCATAAAAAAGTCACTCCCTGGCAGAGAAGTAAGGTGGCATTGTATCAGAAAATTGGAGAGAAACTTCAGATTTGCTTTATTGGACATCCAGCTTGCATTTGTTATCTGTCTAGCTATCCCCTCTCCATGTAACAATTATCAGGGAGCATAGAGGTTCCAAAAGCCAAAAAGAATAAGAGGAGACTCCAGACTGGAAGTTTAAAGACATTATATGCTGATGGTTTTGTGGGGTTTTCTTTTTTAATACCTTCTTATGTTTTAGGCTTGGGTACTTCTTATGTAAATTGGATTTGGTTTGGGGCAAGTCAAACTGAATTATTAGCCATACGAGATAGATTGAGTGTGGATATGAAAAGCTGAATTGATGTGTGAAGTTTAAGTTTCCTGGTCCAAAGTAGCACTTTTTAATACATTTTTTTAATAGTGTGCGAAAAATCAAGAGAGTCTTGATAGTCTCAGTTCAACTTCCTGCATTTGTCTCCATATTACTTTAAAACTGTCTTAGAACTGGAGTAAATTAACTGATGGTGACTTCAGATTAGAATGAATATGCAAAAGCAGATGATAAAGCATTAATTAAAACTACACATATGTATATGTAGGGAGTTTATCTAAAGCATAAGTTCCAAGAGGATTCTAAAAGAGTAGTGTGTCTTTTGGGGTTTTTTTGAGCCTAAACTGGGTCAGAGTCATCACTGATGACGTTGTTCCCAAACCTATATTCTGAGCTGAATGAGGTACAAGCGTGCTTTTGATAATCCTGGTTAAAAATACATTTTGTGCAAGGGTTCTTAGGGCACCAGCAGGCTGATGGAGAGGTAACAAACCCAAAACCAGGTTATACCCAAGGCACTGTGAGTTCTGGCCAGCTGTGCAGATGTGCTGGCAGTCCCAGGATGGTGTGGATCTGAAGTTAGGGTGAAGCTGTTGACAGCACCACTTAGGGCTGTTGCTTGATTGTGCTAATGCACAAGAGATCCAGGTTTGGATCAAACAAAGGGGAGAAGAACTGCTCTCATGTTTAATGTTACCTGAGATGGCTCCATCCATTTCACCTTTGGCTCCAGTTATTTTGGGTCCTTCAGTAATTCACTTTTCTATTTATTTTTTCCCTCTTCATTCCAGTAAGATGCATTAGCGATCAGAGCCACTCTGCTGTGGAAAATATCTGGCCAAATTCTGCTATTGTCTTTGTCAGCTGTCAGGTCTTTTTCAGTTTCTTTCCAAATTCCACTATTTCTTTTCCCTTTCCATGTATTAAACACTCCAGTTCTTAAAATTCCAAGTGTCTTGACCATTTTATTCCTGCACTGTGAATATGCTGCTTGAGGGACATGCCACACATGTTAAGCTAAGAGCAGAAGACACTTTGGGGAAAAGCATTAGACTGTTCTCAATTACAATTAAGAGGGAAGAGTGAAATTGCAAACTCAAACCATTGCTGAAAACCTTGCCTTCAGTTTGACCCTCATCATATGGTTTCCTATTTCATTGCACTAAACCAAAATTTGTCACGAGTCCAGTTAAACAATTTTGCATATTTAAAAGCCCCTGCAAATTCTTAAAACAGCTTTCTTGTTTTCTTTGCTGCTGTTTTTGGTTTGTTGTCTTAAAATTGAATGTTAGCCCTTTTGGTATTTTCATTCATAATTTTTTTAACACAAAACTGCATACAGCTTGGGAATAAAGTCTCGTAGCTTCTACCAACTTTTAATTGTATAAGGGAAAACAGACATGAGGTGCTTGTGCCATATTCACACTCATAAGTTATCTCTTGCTGTGCATGTCCAATAGAAGTTACATGAAGTTAACTAGCAAAATTGTTTTCTGTCTTTTCAGGTGAATAAATACTGTTCATTGAGATAAATGATTAACTCACTGTTATTCATAGCAAGGGAAGAAGAATTAATTTAATATTTTTACATTGCTGATTTCATAAATAACATTCGTGCCAGTTCATTTCTGGCTCTTTGCAAGATTTTAAACATTTTCTCCATTCCTCTGTAAAAGATCCTTTCTCACTTATTTTGACTTCTGTGATCCTAAGCCAGCAGACTTTGTCTTCTTTTAAGGCTGGAGGTTAATTTGACAAAGCATTTCTTCGTTCACATTTCAAAGTCTTCGATCTGATTTTTCACATTGTGGAAAGACTTTGAACTTCTCTTGGAATGTCAGATCTCTAAAAAGGCTTCAGGGAACCCATTTTTTTTTGCTGTACTTCAGGAGTCGGGGCAATAAATGATTTTTAGGCCTCTCTCTGAAGGCTGCACAGCTAATTCCACCTGCTTCAATCATAGTGGCCATGAGTCTTCACTGACTTCCCTTCCCTTCTACGGAAAGGGGGTGACCTTTTTGAGTGATGCCTAAATGAAAGAACAACGTGCACGAAGTCTGTCAAAAGTGTTGGTGTTCCAGCCACCAAAGGGAACCTTTCCTGGGCTAATCAGAGGGAGAAGTGGGGAGTGTAAAGCCAGTGCTGAGGCAGCTGCTGGGAATTCCAGTCAGTGGGGTGGATCAGAGTGTTGGGCTTTCATAGCCTCAATCACAAATATTTTGGGGATGCTGTATTTTGTAGTTGTGAAAGCATGAGGCAGGAAAACTTCTATTAGTGATGTACTTCTTTATTCTGTGTTTTCTGACATGAATCTTCCATCTTCTCTGAAACTTTTTTATTTATTTTTATTTTATTTTATGTTATCTGCTGTGGTGTTTTTTTTTTTTTTTTTTTTTTTTTTTTTTTTTTTTTTTTTTTTTTTCTGTACATCTTTGAGACCCGATAACCCGGAGAGAATTTAGTTTAAGACAAAAGAGTGACTCCTGCAGCAAGTGGAGCCTTCTCCCATGTAAGCTGTAATTGAGGTTATGGCATGGCACACTGCCTTTGGCAGGGTTCTCTTGCTGAGAAACTCAAACCATGCTTTGGAGGCTGCTGCAGTGTAAGCAAAATGAATTAATTATTAGAGACATAGGAAGAATTAGAGGAAAAGAAAATGGCTTCTGGAGTGAAATATGACATATTGACTTTGGGAAAGAGAGAGGAGGAGAGTAAACAACTTAGTAATGAATAATCCACTTTCATGCAGCTAATGACACCTTAGCAGATCTGCAGGAGTTATTCTGCTGGTTGGGCTGGCTCTCCACAGGCTGTCAAATGTTTCTTAGAAAACTAATTTTTGTTACCTAACTCTTTCTATGCATTTAACTGTGCTGCTCTGTTAAGGGGCTTGACAGGTATCAAGTCACAAATATTACAGCCTGCAAGTTGGTTTTAAATATGTTTTTAAAGTAATTGCAAGAGCTCTCACCTCTGGAAAAGAAAACAAGTGGAAAAGAAAGAAACAAAACGTGGGTTTTCATAAATTTAAGTAAAATACTGCCCTGATTAAAAACCCATTTCAAGTTTAATGTTTAAAGAACATGGAATATAATTATATTATTGAAGTAAGTCTTCACAGGTGTGCCTCTTCATCATCTGCCGAATCCTTTCTTCTGCAGAGGTACACAGTACTGCAGTTTTGTGGTTTTTATTACTATCTGCTTTGAAAGAACGTTTGTTTAAAATATTGAATGGTCTCTGGGTGAATTTAGGTCCATACAGCAAAATAACCAACCCATGCTTGGATTTTTGTGCATCTGCTCATGTAACTTTATACCCTGTAGAGATGGCAAGGAGAAGGGAATTTTTGATGTGTATAATACATAGCAAACTTGCCCTTCCCTCATTATTGCCTGTCTTATACTTCCTTACTTTGTTTACCTTTTCTTTATTTTTACAGTGTTAATTGTAGAATTTCTTGTTGAGCTCCATTATTTTGAACAGACATCAGTGAGGCCATTATGTTTTGCTTTCTGAGGGTCAAGGAATGCAGTGAGTCTGTCTTCACTGACAAAATGGGATTTTTTTCATCTTCTTTGAGTTTCCTCACACATTTCATCTACCTCATGCTTTAAAAATGCTCTTCTTGGGTAGTATGGGAATGCTCTGGGTGTAGCACAGGGGGATCTGATCAGTTCCGTCTCCTCTGATAAAGCAGGATAAATCTGCTATTTTGTACAACGTTACTCGGCAGCAGTCCACAGGAACTGGTGATCACAGCTGAGCCCACTGCCTCTGTGCTTAGGGCTTTATAATGTGAGAAAGGATTGGCAAACATACCCTTAAGTCACAGATTCGCATGGCATTTTTAAGAGTTCACAGGAGTGTCCTTATCTTTTTGTTTTACTTATTAAAGCAATTCTTAAATAAGAGAAAGGTGCATCTCTCCAACTCTCATCTATATACAGCCATGGTTTCCACCCTGTGAGAGAATCTAGGTTTGTCAGAAAACAGTAAAAGATAAATGTTGTTCAACATATCAAAGATTCTACAAGATAAAACTGTTTGTGGTGGTATGAAATCTAAGTAACTCTGTTAGAAAAAGAGTTCAGATCCACGCTGGAGCAGCTAAGAGGAGAGAAAAAAATTAAAGACTCCTATCCTGAAGTTAAAAGGTGGATGTCCAATTCCCACCCATTCCCAACTTCTCTTTGAGGTTGGAATATGAATTTTGTTGAAAGTCAGTTGGACTTGTGCATTTGGAAATGGTACATTTAACAATTTCTGAGATGGTTTAAAGTAGAGATGTTATAAATTCACATATTAATCTGTACAAGTTGGGTTCAGATTGAAATTCAGACTGATTGAAGAAGGGAATACTGATCTCTTTAAGTTCTTTAACTTTCATTTTTTTCTTTTAATATGCTTGATATTTTTATAACAGACTCCAGCTTGCCTTTCTGTGTGTGGTGCTGACACCCTGAATTGAAAATTATGGCACAGCTCAAGGATGAGATCGATTGAAGTGCTTTTTATTACTGACTGTTCCCAGGCAAAATGTTTTAAGCAAACTGCGTAATGGAGGGAAATTACATTATATGGGGTGCTGGCCTTAAAGAGATCTTTATATTCTGCCTTCTGATAAAGCAGAAGTGCATTCAAATGAGTAATTGCAGTGTGTATACAAGGGGGGGGGGAAAGTATGTTTTCAGTGCTTAAATGAATGAAACTGAAAATCCACAAAATGGAGTTGGCTTTTAAGTTGTTTGATGGGGGACATCCATTCTCTTGGAAGGCTACTTAAAAACTCCAACTTTTAAATTTGGAGGAGCCAGAAAAGCTGACAGGTGCAAGCAAGCAGCTTTTGAGGAGTCTGTAGCCCTTTGTGCCAAAGCACCTGTGCCATGGGTTTGGAAGCAAAGTTTAAAGGTTGGAATCCCACACAGACATCTACAAATCCAGTTTTGAAAAGAGATGTTGCTGGCTGTAGTGGATCAGACTGAAGATGTGTTTAGCCTAGTGTTATGTGAGGCACCAATGAGAACATTCCAAATCTCAGATAATTAGCCCATTTTCCAGGTATTTGTAGCAGAGACATTCTTGGCCAACAGCAGTGTTACTTTCCTTAAAATAAACTTACTAAATTTTAGTTTCCTGAATGTTTATTGTTGCTTTTGGATTCTCATAATGCTTCACATTTGAGCATTCTGTTCCTTTTTTCATTCTTTTATTGCATGTTTACTGGAGAACCTTGTTTCTGTTTGGGATTTTCTTCAGCCTCCTTGCAGCCTGTTCTATGTGACTGTAGTTCTTGCACACGGGGAGGTGGTGAACTACTGCTACTTCATCACCTTCTCCAGGCCACTCAAGTCACTACAATCCTTCATCATAACTTTTTAAAGTAATTATTGTTAGGGTTACCATTTTAAAATATTTATTGCTAGTTAATGAAAGAGAGTCGGGCTTTTTTTTTTTTAAAAAAATGTTTAATGGCTGCTGTGTGTTGGTTAGGGCTACGTGCTGAGTTCTTGGAGCCCTCTGTGGGGTTTGAAGGAAAGCAGTTCTGTATTAAGAGAAGAGGGTGGTGTCTATGTGTTCATGTAAACACAGGGAATTACATGATTGCTGCAGGGGTGTGTAGAGCTGTGTTTTCTTTGTTTTGATTTGTCTATTTTTACCACTCCAAGGTAATACCTTTGATCTGTACCTGTGGTTGGTGTTGCACCCAGGGAGCAGCCAGCTATCTCTGTTCTCCAGGGTGAGCTCTGCTGCTGCTAGGAGAGAGGTACATCATTTACATCCAAGCACCCTTCTTTTCTTAATGCAGTGCTGCTGCTTGGATGGTCAGATAGCTCATGTTTCAAAGGGCACCACACTGTGGTTCATTTCCATCTGTTTTGCACTGTGCATGTTTTCCTTTGCATCTGCCTTCATGTAATTTGCTTTACATTTGCCTTAACGTGTTGGTTGTCAGAGAGGCAGGCGTCCCTCCTAATGCAATTAGGGCTTATCTTCTGGGATGGTAAACCTGCTGTGGGACCAGGTAGTTGTGAGGGATGACAGAGATGCACCAAAACCTCCCTTACAGGATAAACTGTCCTTTCTCGCTGACACTGAATAGCTCACAGAAGAACCTGCCTTGATATGAGTGCACATTAGCCAGCAGTGATAGCAGAGAGGTCAGTGCCACGTGTGGGCATCTTCCTGACCTGACCCTGCCTCCCTCTCCTGCCTGGAGTGTTTGGATAGCATTGATACAAACCTCACAATCAGCTCAGAATTCCTCTCTGAAGCGTTGAACTTCAGTCACCTGTTGGTGACTTGATCTGGCTGGGTTGTAAGAATAGATAACAGGCAACTAGACAGAAAAAAGAGTGGGTTTCATGAAATCTTGTAACAGCTGATGATGGTTTATGTGAGAAGAATAGCAGGCCAAATGGGAAAGGGTAAAAACACACTGAGAAAAGGGAATGCTTGACTGCAATTAATTAAAACAGACCTCATCAGTTCTCATAGCTGTCTTCCTCATCCTGTGATACTTCTCTGTTCATGACAGATTGCCTCTGACAAGGAGATGGTGTGTTGTTTCATAGATAAACTCTTTATTTCAAAATTTAAAGCATGTATTTTTTAAGGATTTCTTGGTTTTATTTTGGTTGTGGGTTTTTGTGTTTGTTTTTTATTTTTTAATTGTGGCCATGATGGATAAGGTGCTGTGGCTCTGGTTCACCAAAGCACTTAAGCATGAGGGGCTGAACAGCCCTGGTGAACAAATGGCTGATAAGGGAAGTTCTTTAGCTGACTGATAAATAAAAAAATCCATTTTTCTTTTTCTGGTATCCTATCTTCCTGCCAATTGCCATGGTTTTTGCACTAATGTTCAATATAACACTGTAGGATTAGAAGAATAATTTCTCAGTCTGGTTTTGCAAAACACAGTTTGGAAGAAATTAATGCCACTGAGCTGCGGAACCACGCGCTTTCCTTCCCAGTTTGCTTGCGTTGAACAGTTTGAAAAGTGGTCATTGGGCCCTGAGGATACATGCATATATTTACTCTGCTAATTTTGAGACAGGCACATTGTTAGAGCACAGTTGGGCTTTACCACCCAGGTGGAGCATGTTGTATTCTGAGCTCTGTCCTGCTTGGGGTTGAGGATGTCATGCCTTGGTGGCCAGATTGAGAGGATCTCCATTTGCCTTTCACTGTGAATTTATGGCCCTGGGCCAAATGAAGTTCTCCTGATGCAATATGTGCATGGAAGCACAGATAGGAGTTCTGGCTTCCTTGTAATGGGATAATGGAAAGTCTGTAGGGAATGGGACAATAATTTCCCCATTATGAATGGACCTAAGAAATGAGTTTTCAGTTCCATTAATGTAAGTCTTCTCTATGCCCACTCAATTTACTGTCTGCTGTGCCTCTGGGTCTGCTCTAAGAAATGCTCCTGCACATGTCTAGACTGATTAAGATTCATATAAATAGATGCTTTCTATATGAAATGCATTTTGGCACTGTATTGACATTGGAATATATTACTCTCTTAGCCTTTAACAGTTGAACAAATTTAAATGAAGTGATGGCTCATTTTTACAAGGTGATAAAATGAACATAATTGGGTTAATAACTTAATCTGGGAGCCTGGAATTAGATTACACGTACCTGTATGCACAAAATTTGATTAGAGAAAATCAGATTTTCCATTCCACTTGCTGCTTGGGTGACCTTTGGTTATTCCATATCACTGCCTAGAAGGAGCCAGTTCAGACCAGCCACTCCAAATCTGATGGTGTCGCTCATTCCAACCCCAATTGCTTTTTGTCTGTACTGTTTTCCTACTACAGGACAACATTTGTTTCCCTTTAATATTGTTAAATAAACTTCCTGTAGAAATGTCAGACACAAGAAGAGGGTTTATGGGCTGCTTTGGCAGGTGGCTCTCACAATTGTTTCCCAGTGGAAGCAAATCAAATTGACTGAGATGAATTTTGGGGATACTAGCAGTGGTTAGTTTGGCTATTTGTGGGATTTTTGGGGCTTTTTAGGGAGTTTAATGTCAGTTTTCCATTGCAAAGAGGCCCACAATGGAGCTGATTGCAGACACTTGCTCATCCCTGAGCCATCAGCAACTTCTGTCACCAGGACTTTGGGAACACAACAAAAACTGCCAGAATATACTGCTGGGCACACCAAAATTACTAGCCCTGCTTCCTTGCCTGACTAGAAGCTGTAGTAACATCACTCTCTGCTTCAAATAAATCTGTCCATTGACAGAAAATACTAAATGTGATACTAATGCACAGCTTGTTGAGTCTTGTGCACAGACTCACAGGCAATGGTCACTTCAGTGTTTTATGTCACTAATTGTCACTGACCTGCATATTACTAGTTGTGTTGATGTGCTTCCACCACATTCTGTTTTGTAGCCACCCCTTTTCCCTCTTAAAATATGAAAACACTGCCCTGGGACCACCAGGTTATATTTGTGACATGTGCTCATGATATGGCATAATAAATGGATTCTAATTGATTTATTACCCTTTCAGGTTGGAACACTTATGTACAACTAATTTAAATGTTGACAGCAGATGAAAAGCTTAAATACCAATTGCTGTTCCAGGAGAAAAGTTGTTTTAAATTAATCACTTAAAATTCAGATTTAATGTAGTCAAGTTTAGCGATTGAATGGACTACTTAAACAGAGTATCAAATTAATAGATCTGGAAGTCTCTAATGTTGGAATGAACAAATTAAAGCATCAATGCTCATTATTTAGCCTTTTAAAGGATGAACTAATGTCAAAGCTGAACAAAGGCTGGCAAAAGTTATTTTTTTCTAGGCCCTGTTCATTAGTCCTTTGTTTTATTATCAGGAGGTGCAGCAGCCCTTCCTCGGTGTGATGAATTCTATTTTCAGTGCTGTGTGAAGTTGATCCCCACACCCTGATGATGAAGGTTATATGTTGGAAGGGTTATAAGGTTATAAATTCATCTTATGTTCTAATATGGGTGAACTGTTTCCTTCTGTCCCAGATGTTTTTCTGCCTGTGGGCGTGTTATCAACAATGTTATTCAGTACAATTTGTGACAGTAAAATACTGTGGTGTTGTTTACTTCTGGTTATACTTTTCAAATGTCTTTTTTGGCTTCCTGTTGATGTGCAAACTTTATATGTGTCTATCCTCTGTGATAAAACAGGTTTGCATTGATTACAGCATCCTTGAAAGTTCAGTCCAATTTGTAGTAAATGTTTTTATTGTGCTTATTAACAGATAGTATATATTCCTGGTATTGTATTATAGTATTATGTCTGTCATTGTAACACCTACAAGGGAATGCAGATGTAATTAATCTCAGAGCTTCAGACATCATCTTGATGACATCTCTGAATTCCTTCTCCTATACAGGTTTTTATTCCTAGTATAGTGTCCTTCTGTGTAAACACATTGAATCTCAGATTTTAGGAAGTGATTGCTATCATGGGCTCTTGACCAATGTATGATTGCAGCTAAAAAACTGAACCAGATCCTGTCTAAGGCATGGACTGTGGGTGTGCAGAAGAGAATGGAAGACTGTATTAGTTAAGTATTTGCACTTCTTATGCTTCTAGACATGTTTTGTAAGAGAAAACCTGACATGGAACGTAAAATAATCCATATTTAAGAGGTGAAAATAATTTAGGAGCACAGAAAGAATTGGCTTTTTTTAATGGGAAAAAAAGACTCAAAAGATTGTTTTCCCTGTAGAGGAAGGCATAGAAAACATCAAGTAGTTGTTATATACAATGACACAATGGGGAGAACTTGGTTTGTTTGTGGCACATGAAGAAAATGTGAGAAGTTTAATGAAACTGAACAAGCCACGGAAATCAACAACTGACATAAAAAGTGTGTAATGCTTGATTACTTACAGCTCTAAAATATTAAGCCAGGTCTTTAAAAGAAGTAAAAGCAAAAGGTGGAAGGTGAGGTGCTGGGATTAGACCTCTGTAGGTCAATACTTAGCCATGTCAGGAAAAGCCTCTCAGGTTACTTGGTGTTCAGTCAAATGCATGAAGCTGAGTTTCCTCTGGGGATGTGTCCTTTGTCACCTGAGTATCCCCAGTGAAATAACAGCAGCTCCTTTTCTTTCTCCTGCCCTGGACTGCACAGGAGACCCTTGGCTCTGCTGGGTCAAAAGGCTTTGGTTTGGGTGAGGTGTGATTTGGCTGATGGGCCTAAGTGTGACGTGATGGATTGTCTGAGTGCATGGCTGCAGGCAGTGGCCTGTCTGTCCCTCAGCACATGCAGCAGTGGAGGTGTTTCTTTAGGTCTGTCAGCAGGTATTCCTGATACTCTGGGAGTTTAATTGTCCCAGAGACTTTCATGCCCTTGCATTTCAGTTTTGATGGAGTTGGCCAAAAGGTTCCAAAGTCACGTTTTGGTGATGGAAGGAGAGAAACTCTCATGGCCAGAGCAGTCACATAAGCCTTTCTGCTGTGTGAAACTAGAGCTAAATGAGTAAAACTGGGGTTTGGAAGTAATTTAAATAACCCTGCTTCAGGGCAAAAGATGAAGCTGGATTATGTTCACAAAGTGGAGAAGACGTTTATCTTTAAGCATAATTTTATCCTTTAACTGTGTCCATCTGGATTTCTTATATCCTCCTTGGAAACATTTGGTATTAGCCACATTGGTGAAATGATACTGAAGAAGTTGAATCATGATCTTGTCTGGCAATTCCTAGACTGCCAAGTCTACCATGCTGTCCTCATTACCCGGATTAATACAGCACACAAATATTCTTCTTTTACTAAGTAATTTGACTGTATGTGCTGATAATTTAAGACATTTTTATTCCTTCCAGAATTTTAAACCCAACTTCTGTTGCATTTGAGAGCTGGAGTGGCTTGTGAAGGGATAGGAAAGTGCTGCTTTCCTTCTTAAATGTGCCTGAAGAGCAAACTGGAGCAGCCCTCCCTGACTTGTGAGTGTAGCATATGTTCTGTGTTGATCCAGCTCTCTACTCTACAAAAAAAGGGGAGAGCTAAAAGAGTTGCTGACAGACCAGCACAGTTTTTGTGGTGTGCAATATGTGCCAAACTTCCAGTGATCCAACAAAGCCATCTGGTTTCACATTTATCAAAGGTCAGTACTTATGCATTCCAGCAGCACAGCTGAATTGATTCACTGACATGAAGGTAATTATGAGCTCAGGTCAGAGTGATGAAGGTATAGCAGTGAAAAATTCTGTCTTTTGATGTCAATCCTTCAGACTGTCTAGACTGTACTAAACTGAAGCGTTGGTAAATTCTGACTTTTCTTCAGGGTACGTGGACTTTGGTGTCCACCAAACGACCAAACTTTTGAAAGAAAAGCATTGACTTATTAGAATTATCCATATAATAGGGTTTTTTTTAAACAAACATTCTAGAAATTAAAATAAAAAACTGGGAAACTTTGAACGTGGCATTGGAAAGGGAAGGATTGAAGGATCTGGTAGATGTCTTTCTGACACACACACACACACACAAAAAAAAAAAAAAAAAAAAAAGCAGCTCTTAATTTGGGACTTCATTTTAATGACTCCAAGCATATAGGTTATGTCATTACATTTGTTAAAATTCATTGATGCAACTAATTTTCAGGATCTTTATGAAACAACATTTTCTTGGTTAAATTTTCATTAGCTCCTCATATAAAAGCAGCAGAAACAGGGCAGAGTTTTGCTCCTCTGGTTCACACATTTGTCTCTAGTTAGCCCAGATTCTAGTCAGCACTAGGATCTTTTTATGCATAGTCTAAACTGTGAGGTTATGTGGTTTTGAAGTGTCACAGCCATGTGACAATCTCTGCTTATAAACAGAGATATTATAGCTTCAGAGTGAAACTTGCCTTAAGACTGAAGGGATACACTTATATCCAGAAAGGATCCACTATCCTTGTGTGAGAGGTTGAACTTAGAGGATCAGAAGTTCCTTGATAGTATTATATTTTTATTCGCTGATATTATTCCATGATTTTACTCTGTTGATAGCATTTCCATTTTACAGATGAGGAATGGAAAACAGGTTTGTCCTCCTGGACCTAACACAGAGGTGAAATGCAGTGTATTGGTGACCACTATATGACTTCATTTATTCCAGTGCCAAGCAAACTAGATTAGTTTCTTTTATCCTTTCCACAGAACATCTCCTGTGCCAGTGTGCCCATGAAACCTCAGTTAAGTGCTTTGGAGAAGTTATTTTCCCCCATAACACAGGGTTTTTCTAGGAGTCTTTAATCCATTAATTTGCTCTTTAGCTTGGATATGTGTGCCATATGTCACTTCTACTCCTTCAGAAGGAAGGGAGAGAGAAATCTCTGACATTATAATCTCTAGTTCTTAAAACCAGGAAGGAAAGATCTTTTTTTCTTAATTGTTCTTCATCATCATCCTCTGAAGAGGAAGCTTCTGTGGTCTTGAAGTGCTTGAAGAACTATTCCCCCTTCCCAGCTTGAGCTCTTCTAAGCAGAAGAACTTTTGCTAAGTCATCAGCATCCAAATTCTTCCCTTTCAACAAGAAAGCATTCAGAGGTATTGATTACTTTTCTTCCTTTCTTTTTCCTCTGCTATGCTCTAGTAAGAAAAGTGAAATCTGTTGCTAAGGCTCATGTTTCCTCAGCAGATTCTGCTGCTTTCTGTGGAAACATATCTTACCATGCAGCCTGCTTGAGCCCAAGAGTGTTTTGAAAGACAAACACTTAGGAGGTAACCCATTTTTGTGAAAGACTACCCATCCTTCTGATCAAAGTTTTCATTTTGGCACAGAGTTTGCTGGCTGACAGCACTCACTTGCCATACTTTAATTATTGTTTTAGGAAATATTTTACAGGTTGGAAGATGCCTGTATCAAACTCCACTGGTTGGAACTGAGTGAAAGTTTTGCTGTTGAGTTCAGTGAGGTCAAGATTGCATCTTTGAGCACTGTTAAGTGGAAAGACAGAAACCTTTCCTGTCAGTAACCATTAATTGTGAAACTCCACTGGAATTATTACTGGAACTTTAATGGCCCAATAAATCAAAGTGGTTCAAGCTATTGAGGGCAGCCTAAAGATATTGCCAGGTACAAACCAAGGGATCATGATTCCTTTCACTGTTTTTCAGCATTTATTTCTTCTCCCCACTTTTGGGAAGAGGCGAAGAGTGGGGAGAAGGAAGCCAATCCTGCACTGCAAAGCTACAATTCTGTCATGATTAGTTTTTTTACAGATTTGAAGGGAAACTATTAATCCGTGGTTGAATACATTGCTGTAAAATATAGTTATTGAGTGGTTTTGCTTCTTAGCTTTTACCTTTTTTCCATAAAATTTCTGCTTGATTGGCCAGGATTCAGTGAAACCTCTCATTAGGGCCCCATGGTTCGTTAGAGCTTAAAGAGGCATCACTGGAAATTGAATTGACTGTGCTGTGATTCTCTAGCTGCTGTGGTTAGTGATGCTGCTGTAGTCTGATGTGATGCTGTGTCCTTTGCATGCATAAACCTTGCTCAACTCCATAGTATGTATTATGGAGTTAGTTTGTTTAACATCTAAGCTCTGAAATGCAGGGTCAGTAGAGAAACTCTTTGTACAGTGTAAAAGAATATAAACAGGGAATGCATTTCATTCTGAAGTGCTTTCAAGAAATTACTCTGATGATCTGTACCAAACACCAGTTTTCACACTTGGGTTTTCTTCATTATCTTTTGATTTGAGAGATGAGACTGACAATTCCTTAGGCTTGCTACTGCCATTAGCCAGATTGATAGAGGAACAAATGCCATCATGAAAAATCAATCTTTAAAACTTTTCCCCCCATCCCCCAATAAACAGAGTAATAAAGCATAATTATGTTTTTTTAATCAAACTTGGAGTCATGTTTGCCAGAGCATGAATGTGATTTGCATACGTAATTCATTGACACTGAAACTGAGTCTGTCCTGATTTGAATTGTGGAAAAAAAATATATGGAAGGGGATGGGCTCTAATTTATGAAACTAATGACTAAATTGGTGAAAACAACAGCAACAGAAATGTTTCTGCATGTGCAGGCACAGAGAATCCACAGCTATACCTATTACCATGGTTTTTTTGGGGAAACAGGGAGGGGAGCCCATGGCATGTGAAATGATGGCACAGCTAATAGAGAACCTTTGATCTGGAATGATGGTGATGTGACTCTGTTTGACCCAAGAACTGGTACCTTTTTGCCCTTCAGCCAAAAATCTGACATTTTACAAAATACTGCTCTTTTAAATGGCCGTGTCAAGCTTTTTAAACGGGCAGAAAATCATTCTTTCAAGGAACTAGGCCTTCCCTGCCTTGCTGTGGAGGTGCAAAATACCAGAAGGAGGAGAAGCACAGGCCGGCTCTTCCTAAGAGCAGGGAGGAATCTCCTTGGTCTTCTTGTGTGAAAATAAATATCAGCACATTTATTTTGTTGTTTTCATGCATAAATCATCTGCTAATTGCTGAGAAATGTAAGAGTAATGTGTGGCTGTAGGTACACAAGGGAGGTTTTGAGTTAGATGAACGTGTTTGAGGAGAGCTTGCAAGCCTCTGCTGTGGGTATCAGCATTGTTTAAATTTGTTATGAGCAAGCCCCAGAAAGAATATTGCAGCATCTTCTGTTGGTATCATATAAACTTGGGTTTATCTCAATAAATAGAGAGTAAGAAGCAACGATAATCTCCATTTTAATATGTCTACTCTGTGAAATGAAACATCATGCAAAATTACTGGGTTTTGTCTCTGAGGAGCCAGAGCATGCTGATACAATGACATATTTAATCAGAAGGAATATATTTAATAAGACGGATTTATGTGTCAAAACCTGCAACTAAATGACACAGGAGCTGCTTAGAGATACGAAGACACAAAATTTACACTTTCTATTCCATTTCTATGAAATGAACATTTAAAGGTCAGGAAGAAAGGCTAGTATTTGCATTTAAATGGTGATATTTTAAGTTGAAATGGTGATTGCTGACCTCTGTCCTGACTCAAGTGGGTTTTTGTTTTGTTTTTGGGACTGAGAATAAGACACCAAGAAAAAAAAATAAATTAAAAAAGAAAAGGAAAAAAAAAAAAAAAAGAAAAAGAAAAAGGTTAAATTACTATAAATCAGTAAAATGCTACAACTAGTCTCAACTTCTGTGTTATTATCACCTATTTGCACGTATTTGATCTTCATCAAGCTGTTCTATGCTTTCTGTAGTTTTAAATAAAGTTTGACCTCTAACCATAGCCACTGTAGGGTCTTCTGAAGGGGAATACTTTACAAATTCAAGGAATCTGAGTAATAAAATACCACGGGAAAGTGCCAGCCCACATGTTCAAACTCCTTTTTTTCTCAGAGCAGACACATTTCTCACTGTGTGCGTGAGGCACTTGAGAAGTTTCTGTTGTTCACAGGTCTGGGGTTCAGCCCAATACTCACTTGAGAGAGAGTTACGACGTTTTCTTTGTGCACTGGTGGTGCACAAAGTGATGCTGCAGCTTTGGAACTACACCAAAGCATCTCAAGGGTTCAGGTTTGATGGGAAGCAGGTTTTTCTTCCTGCCTACTCTTAATTTTACACTTGTATTTTTGTACTTGTATTTTTCTTTCTACTTCTGGTGGATGGGATGTGTTGGTGGCCTGTAGCTGAGTGTCTCCATGCTCAGCTCTGCCACTCTGCAGCAAGTGGTGCTTGCACTGCCCTGTGTGCTCAGGAGATGAGTTTCTCGCATTAATTTGCATTGAGTGAAAATATTTGTGAGTAAAGATGGTTTTTTCCATTCTGCTCTTGTTCTGGGAGAGGTAGGTGTAGGCTAGACAAAAGATGAAGATTCGTCTGTGACTTCTCTGTTGGTCCCAGTGATGCCTTGGGAAGGCTGACCTGGAACAGAGACTGAACAGAGCCAGAGAATAAAGTAGGGATTTATTGAAAAGCCTCCAGGATCCACCTTGGGCAGGACAGGACCTGACCAGGGCTACACCCAGGGTGGACTAAAAATGGTCACAAAATGGCTGACAGGTCATGAGATCTCACATTTTAATAAGTTTTGGTCCATTTGCATCTTGGTGTTTAATTGTCCAATTCCAGCTTCAGGTTGTGAGGTCCCATCCTTCTTGTTCCTCTCACTATTGTTTGTGCTTTTGGGCCTGGAAGTTGTCCTTGGTCTGCAGCAGGAAAAGGATTTGTTTTGTCTCCCTGCTCTGTAACTAGAGTTTACTAACATTTAATATGAGGCTCAGAACTGCACCTCCAGGCAGCACAGAGTCTGAAAACATGAAAGCTGAAACTTAAGGCATCACCAGCTTGAGCCAGGCTGTGTAAATACAGAAATTGCAATCCTGAGATTCAGGACTCACTGTTCTGGTGCTGACACCTGTTCTGTGGCAGCACTGCAGGTAAGACTCATCTTGGTCTCTGTACCAAGTTCTTGAAAGAATTCTCACTTTTTGTCACACCACTTAAAAGTGTGTGCAGAAGAAATGCTGTGTTGCTTTCTGAGAACTCCCTCTGAAATGTCACCTGCATCATCTTCTGGGCTGTCAAGAGTGTCAGCAAAACCTTCACTTATTTGATAAAAAGCTCCTCACAGCAGGGGTTTGCTGGGTTGGAAGTAGGGCAGTAGTTGGAAGAGACAATGTGGAAAACACACAACCTGAAAGAGACTTAAAAGATGCTAATATTTAAAAAGAAACATGCTATTCTTAAAACTTTGATAAGTAACTCTGTATGTCCATGCAGTAGGTATGTATTATACTGTAGGTAATCTCTGTGATTAGGTAGCATTTAGATTGCCTTTATATTTACTCTCTTTAAAACATAGGCTATTATATATTTCAAATTTGCTAGAGAAAGGAGATTGAGTAGTTTCTGGTATTTCACTGCTGATATCTTCCTTAAAAATTCCAGCATTAAAACCACATGGTTATGAGTTGTTTTCATAATTCTGAAATATGAAATGCTCATGAACTATTTGGAGCTACCTGTCCAGACTGGCATCTGCATGTAGTCAGAGAACTGGAGAAAAAAACACAACAGGAAAAGTTTTTATTACCCCTTGGTAATGATAATATCTTAAGACTTATTGGTAATAAAATTTTCAGCTAGAAATATGAGTTTTTAATTGATCCTGCCCTTTTAATAAATCATGTCCAGGGCTTAAAGATTCCTGTTCCCACAGACTTGAGTAGAGGTGAAAGGTCAGCTCTCCTTGTAACTGCTCGCCTCTTGGAAAAGGAAGAACTCCTTCTTTCTCAGCCCTCAGCTATGGGCAGAACAAGATATTGAATTTCCAGTTTGATCTGTGCTGCCTCATGAGTGACTTCCAAAGCTGCTGGGGTGACTCCTGTTTTTCTTTCTGAGAACACTGCATTGCAGTGTATCTCGGGCTTGAGGTGTCGATGCATTTTTTCAGTCAGAAACGCACTTTCTTTTTTCAACATGACTCCTAGAGTCTTGCTGCTCTGGGAAGAAGTGTTTCTTGCCTCATATTGTTTTTTAATTATTGATCGTAATTATTATGATTAATAGCTATCAAGGCTCTTAATTTTCTGATGTCAGTTTTGTAGTGAGCAACCTCTCTCTTCATGATGGACTTTTTCTTTCCTTATTAATGCTGAGAGATGCCAGAGCTCATGGCTGAGCAGTCAAGTAACTGAAAGTTCCCAGCTTCCTGCAGTTGGGTTCCCTAGTGTCAAAATTCTGCCTGAAGAGATGCTGCTTGAGTGCTGGCAGGAATGGTTTGAAAACTAATGAATTTACTTTGCACGTGTGGACCATTACTGTATGTAAATACAGTGATTATTTGATCTTCAGTTGTAAAAGATGAGTCGATCTGCAGAGGAAATGTGGCTTATGTTGATAAATATATTTAAGCTCTGCCACCTTTATTTCATCCAAGTTTTGTCGTATTTTTTGATTTTGGGGTGAGACAGAAAAAGGGCCGTGTTTTTGCTGGTAATCTGTCCATCATGTTAGCAGCTGGAGCAGCAGAAGTGTTCTTACATGAGTAAGATTGGCATCTCCTGAACAAGAACCTAAACTTAGTTGTACTTTTCAATTTTTGGGTATCCAACCCGTACTGTTGACCTTGGGCTTAGCCATTGGAAGGGGTTTTCTGGAAGGTGTGTGTATTAAACCCTCAGTGTGTCTATAGACCAACATCCTTACTGTGTGACAGGAGGTTACATGGTCCTTTTTGAACAAGATGTGCTTGTAGACCTAAAATCTCTATCTGCTAAAACATATTTCATACGTACACACATTTCACTGTCAGGAAGTAACAAAGTATTCTGTTTTGGGTTATGAAGGTGAGGCTGTTTAAAAGTCCAAGATTGTTGGTATAGAAGCTTCTAAATTCAGGGCTCATTAATCA
This sequence comes from Zosterops lateralis, assembly GCF_965231275.1. Classification (NCBI taxonomy): domain Eukaryota; kingdom Metazoa; phylum Chordata; class Aves; order Passeriformes; family Zosteropidae; genus Zosterops; species Zosterops lateralis. Next base: position 7,141,679 of record NC_139764.1, read on the forward strand.
ATTTTACAATCAGAGCAGCAGAAATAAAAGTGTATCATCTAGAGCTGTGATTATTTCCATCAACGACAGCAGTTTAAAATGTGACTTGTGTAACTAAGGTAGTAAGTAGGAAATTAAAATAAGAAAAAAATTCCCCCAAGACTATAACATTTTAAATTGGAGGTGATATAACAAGCGGGAAGCAGCCAGGAAAACTTCTGCTGCTTGCTTTTTGCAGAGTGAAGAGTGAACTTTTGACATGCTGACTTAGAATTTTCATCTGAATTTGCCTAATTTGAGATACTTTAGCTTTGTATCTTCTGACATTTACCCAGGACCCAGTTACTCCTGGCCAAATTCCTGAGTCACAGGAATCCTTCTAATTATCTCAGCCAAACCCCTTTTTTACAGGCCACACTAACATTTCAGATTTCTACTGGGGACATTTGTAAGGGGAAGAAAAGAAATTGAGTAATAAAAGCAAAAAGATAATTGTCAGGAAAGTGAAACAGCAAAAGAGGAAAAGGGATTAAGACGAAAGAAGGAAAATCCAGCTAGGAATTATTTACAATTTCTTTTGTCTACTTCCAATAATGTGGAAACCATCTTGCTGAAGGAATGAGAACCTCCTGTGTTAGTCTGTGGAGAGAAGAAATAGCAGAAAACATTTTCAGTGCTGTGAGCCTGGTCTTGCTGGTTTTGTTTTGATTTCCCTAGTGCTAATAGCTTAGAAAACAGCAATAAAGACAGACAGTCTGCTGCCACATCTTATTAAACACTCTGTGTTGATCCGACCTGAATGAGGTGGCCAGGCAAGGTGGCTTCTGACATCCTCCAGAGAACAAAAGGGACCAACAACCTCCTTAGTTTCATGAAAACAACCCAAAGAAACAGTGAATTGTTTTTTCTTGGTATCATATGGAAACAACAAGGCAGGGAGAGATTCTCAGTTAGTTTAACATGGGGAGCATGTTAACATTAGACATGTTAACATAGACATTGCTATCTCAGCCACTGCTCACAGAGCTGCCCACAACCAGAGATGGTGTTTTCAGGACAACCATTCTCTATTGTGTGCTTTTGAATGCTGTATTTTGTATTAAAAAATATTTAATAGTAATGAAAACATGAAAACAGATGAAATTCAAACTGTGCCACATTGAGGTGTAGAGTAGACCTGCAATGACTCATCAAACATCAGTGAAGTCACTGACCTTAAATTTTGCATATGTGATCCTGTTGAGGTTTTAAGGTTTCTATAAATCTTTCTTAAATGAATAACTTCCTATTGTCTAGTACTTAAATATTCCCAATCCAGGGAAAAGTTTAGTGAGGTGCAACATTCCTATGGTTGCATGAACATCATCTGGAGCCAACACCACAAACGGCACAAACGCAGCAGGCTGTGTGCTCAGCTGTGTAATGATGAGAAATCTCATGATCTTCTTCGCAGTGATGTTTGGAAACCTTAAATACAACAAAACATAAAGCTGTCACAGTGCATGATGGTGGCAACCTACTGAGAAGATAATCTTCATACAGTTAAGGTTGTTTAGAGTGGGGTTTGACCAGTAAGTGATTGTAAATTGATGATGCAGCAGCAACAGGGACACATCAAATATCCAGCTGCCCTAAGATGTGTGTGCCAGGCAGTCACTGTTGCAATTACAAACACTGTAGAGGTCTCATTTGCTCAAATATATATATATACATATATTTGTTGCCTTTGTATGGACATGATTTCTGTGGAAGAATAGACTTGCACTGTCAAAATAAACCACTGCAAAAATGAGTCTTCTACCCTCAGCTGACCTGAAGAAATTCTAGCTGAGTGCTCATCTTCACAGCCTTGTATTTCCAGTTCCTTTTAAAACATATTTAAAAAAAAAAATTACCAGGCTTACAAATTAAAAGATAAATATACAGAGATGTTTATAATGACACATTAAGGTGACAATTTCCCACTATATCATGACTTCATTGTGTGATGTCAAGGATAATTTGTTAAATTTTTCTTACTGTGAATGGATTTAGGTCCTATGAAGTTTGAGATCTCCTTTTTGCTCCGCGTTCAGCTTTTTAAAAAATCTACTTGCTAATGTGTGGATTCTAACTTAGTCTGACAGATCAATGGAAATTCAAAGTTGTCTTGTCTGTCCTTTTTATGTTCCTTTTCTGCCAATGAAAATACTGCCACATGGACATTGTCAGTCATCAAATAGCACTTGGATAGGTTTCCTTATGGGGTTTGGCTGTCAGCAGCATGTATGGAGCATAACACAGAATGGTTTCAAATTCCCTCAGCCCCCATACATAACTCAACAAGAGAATAGGTCTTGATCCTTTCCCCTTAATTTTAAATAATGCTTTTCCCAATACATGCTAGATCTTTATAGATTTTATTTTAGATTTGCTTATGATAGAAGATCCTGATGTGATCACATGTTCTGTACAGGATTTTCCTGTGCATGGCCTGAATTTTGATTTAGGAGCTAGTAAATTGGAATGAGTATATAAAAATACAGTTGGCAATTAATGTTTAATGTCATCAAAAACTTTCCTATAACCCCTTTTGCATGGCCTTGCAAGAAGAATGACAGACATTAAAGAGAAGATTTAATTAGATGTCAGCTTTGATAAACTAATTTGTTTAGAGACGTATCTGGCAAAAAGTTGGACTGCACTGCAGGTTCCTGTTTGCATCTGACAATTTACATAGGGCTGCCTTCATCTGCTCTCCCTTCCTGATCTGATTTCTGTCTGGGGTGCATCGCATCCCTGCAGCAGGCATTAGAGCCCAGCCAGAGGCCTTAACTTCTGTTGTCTTCACCTTTCTGCTGATTTCAAGGAACCAGACTTCCATGGAAAAACTACTTGCCCTGGACATCTGCTGCTTGCTAATTGATTTAGTTTAAGCAGCAACATCCTGATCTGCCTGGATAGATGCTGAAAGCGTCCGTGGGGCTGCTGGTGGTGGTGACAGGGGTGAAAGGAATTTGAATATGCAACAGAGAATCCTGACAGGGATTCCCAGTCCTGAGAAGGCCACCAAAGGCAATGAATTTTTATCTTGCTGAGAGCCTGTGGCTACAAAAGTGGCCCTCAGTCGAAAAAATATGTGGGTGTACCATTTACCTTGTCAGCTAGGTCCTGCTTTAGACCTCTTTTAAAACCAAGGAACTGAAACAGGACCTGAGGATATGAACCATAAACTAGAAAAGGTGCCTGCCCTCTTTAACCCTGCTTGACCAGCAGGAGCTGCCCTGTCTCTGAGGCTGTGCCAATCATATTTTCTCATTTCAGCTTTGTGTTTGTGTTAAATGTTGTTTTAATTAAAAATAAATAGGCAAAATTACTCCTTAGAAGTGGTATCCCAGGAACAGAATTCTTCAGGGTGTTTTGCTAAACTTAGGCTTATTTTCATCAATTTTGCAGGCAGACCTGGAGGATAGGTGTCAATTCTGTGATCTCAGTTATGTATGTTAAAGCTAAAGGAATAGTTAAAAGGTTACAGCCAAAGTTGACCTTAAAGTTGTTTGATGTTCAGATCTTTCATGTGTTGACAGGCCTGCCCAAGTGAAGGGCACTGCTTCAGCAGAAGTTTTCCACTTCTCTGTAATGTTCACCTACCTCTTAAAAATCAGACATTTGGAGTGGAATTTATGAGGCTGTTGGCTTTTAGCTGCTGGATAAGTCAGACTGAGTCCCCTGTAATGGTCCATTGATCCATTTCCCAACAAATACACATTTTAAAGCTGGAATAGATGGTTACACTGTTATCAGGACAAGTTTGTTGTCCAGTATGTGTCTGTTTCCCCTCAGTAGATACGTGAGTAGTGCTTCCATCTCTAGGTGATTAGTTAATTCTTACTAGTCCTGAATTTTATGGTTCTTTGTTGAACCCATTCCACCAAATAATGTATCAGATAAACCTCAATGCCTTATGTTGTCTTTTCCATTGACAGCTTTTACAGTATGGGAATGGTTAATCCCTAGGAATGCTTCATCTTCCTTAGCCAAGGAATGGCTGGAATTTATTCAAGATGCACTCTTCTGTACAGGTTTCATGCTACACCAAAGTATGTCAGCAATGTCCAGCATTTCAACAAGCAGGGAACTGAGCAATGGGACTGGTTCCTGGCACTCTTGTTTGTTCTCTGCCTCCACCACCAGTGGGAGAAAGGTGTGGGGACCAGAACTTCTGCTGCCTTTCCTTAGCAGCACAATTCCTTTCCTAATCCTGTGCTAGCTTTGGTGTGCAGTTAAAAGTTTGATCATTTTGTCATGGCAAACCTGTGCCAACCCCGCTGTTGTGGGTTTTATTTTGGTTTTTTTTAAGTCTCATTTTGTAGCTTGGTCTTGCCAGCCCACAGTCTTTGGGTTTTTTTACCTTCTGAATCCCTGCACTTTGTCTCCATCATTTGTTGGAGTCAGCATGGTGTAGAGGCCAGGTAATAAATCTGGGCTCCTGGCTCTGGTCAGACTTCCCATGTGATCTTGAGAAATCATTTACCTTTATTGCCTCAATTATGAAGCAAAAAGAGGTATTATTTACTCTACCTCAGAGCCACTGTAAAGTTAAAATGCTTCAAGGCTCTTTCACCTATTTCTCTGACTAGTTATGTGTCTTTTGTCTTTGTGATGTTTTTGGTTCATACTGAACTTTGGTGTCTTTTTTCCCCCCACTTTCCTCCCTCAGAGGCCACTACTCATTTTGTGCCACAGTTATTTTCTCCACAGTGGAGGGCTACAGTCTCTGGTTTGTGCTCTGTTACTGTCTGGGTCATCCTGAAACTCTGATCTTGGAAAGTCTTGTTGAATCTTTTATTATGCTGCAGTTTTTTGGTGGTTTTTTTATGTCCAAACTTCGGAAAATTGTGGCTTTGTAATGTGTTTTTGCTTTGTTAGTTTTCTGTTTAAGTTCTCATATAAAGGTTCAAAGCCACAGTGCCCTTTCATATATTCTCCTTGTGCTTTTTTTCTTTCACTTAACCTTTCTTTATTGGTTTAAGAAGCATCTCTAGGAAATTGCACTATATTCTCTGTTAGGGAACAGTGAGTTGTTCAGTAGTAATTACCTCCTTACAAATACACCTGTATTTTTAAACAAAGCAAAACCTTTTAAGTTTTGAGGCAGACTAGAAGTGCCTGAGCACCTCAGCTACTTCAATACAACTGTTTGTGCAGTTGTATCATCAGTGAACACATATTTTATGTTCCACCATGAGCTCCTGTCACGGGGATTATGGAAAAGGCAGATGGAAAAACAATTGTGTGAAGTGGAATATGCTTGAAAGTTGAGTACTATTGTTCTTTTTGTTTGCACATTTGTTTTGCATGATAAAACCACAAATCCATAAAATTTGGGCTTCTTTTGTTCAGTTTCCTTGGGGAATGAGCTACCATCTTTTGAAGGTGTTTTTAAGTAAATCTCGGTCTCTCCTCTGTATTATTTTTTCCATTTATTCCAAATAAATGGAAGAAATTCCATTTATTTGGAATAAAATATCCCAAATATTTGTAAGTTTTGAGAAGATTAATATAATAATAACTTTCTAATGAGGCTATGGCTATTTAAAATGCACTAATGGCACCTGTCAGGATTGCAGGTGAAAACAGTCTTGGCCCTGGCCCTTCTGCAAACAGGATGTACAGCCACACTGTTACTGTGAAATATTCTGTCTGGCTTTTGGGTTTTTTTTCATCTCTCTCCACTGCTAGAAAATTTCAGACTTCAATTTTTTTTGGACTGCATTCCATACCGTCCCTGATAGAACTTAGAGAAATGTTTACTTCAAATCCAGAGCCTGTCAGGATTTGCAGGCTTAATCAACAAGACCCCATGAGAGATTGCCAGAAAAGTGATTTAAGCTCTCAAGATTTAGACATTTTCTGCAACCTTTCGACTTCCAGGGTATGTGGTGGAGCCTCTTAACCCCAGTTCTCTCCATCTCTGTGCCTCTGAGGCTTTGGGATTTAGTTTGACATACCTTACATTCTCAAAGGGTTTTGAATCTCACAGAGCAGACTCAGCCCTACGGAGCACAAGAACCACGGTAGGTGCTTTTATTTTTAGCAACAGGTCTGTTCAGAGGTGGTTCTTTTAATGATCCTGTCTGTGGCTGGAGTTGCTGTTCCTCTGTAACTCTCCCACAGCGAGGGAGTCTGATAGTTTGGCGTTTGGAAGCTAAATCAATAGCTCACATTCAGGAGGATGGAGATCTGCAGGCATCAGTGGGAGCAGCTCTTGCTCCCTTGCCGCTGAGTGAGAGACACTTGCTGGAACTGAAGTGTGTGTGGGAGTTCAGTGCTCGTGGTTAGTCCCCCTTTCTGTAGTGTTGAACTCTAAGGTATCAATTAGAGTAACGATTATGCTGTTTAAACAGCACCTGGCTTTTTTGTTGGTTTTTTTTTTTCTTCTGTGCCTATTTTGAATTGGCACTTTAAAAGCCGACGATCAAGTTATTGCTTTATTAATGTAGATTTGGTGAATATACTAACTAATGACTTCAGAATTTGATGTGACGTGAATGTGCTATTAATGCAGAGGAAAAATTAGGCTATCATCCCTGTCAAGCAGGAAACAAAGGGATGATAAATGGGGTGAGTAGTTATCCCAGCTCCATGCAGCTTCACGCAACTTTGAGGTACCACCCTGAAATTATCATTTGAAGAGTTATTTTTAGAATGAAAGAAAGAATGAAATGAGGCAGCACTTGCCATGTGTTAGATCCCTGAATGACAATGTGATGGGACTTTCCTGGGCAGGCAGGACAGGAAAGTCGTCTTGTTTCAGCTTGAGCATCCATCACTGGTGCTTGCTGCAGTGCAGTGTTGTGAATGAGAGATAATGCCACAGTTTTCAGTAAACTGGAGCTTTGTCTTGCTAATTTTTTTTTTGTCATTTAAAAGGCAGTAGAGTCCCCCACGATGAAATTGCATCTGCCAAGTGTTAGGGAGCTGTTCTGTAGCTTCTGCAGCATTGTGCTAAGGAGTGCTTTAAGATTTTCCCTCCTTCAGGTACCATTTAACAGAATGAATACTGCAACCATTTGTTCCAGAGGTATATTCTTCTAAAAGGTTTCTTTATTGATTTTTTTCCCCAGTTTTCCCTTTCTGCAATTTCTGTGGAGTTTAATTATTAGCTCCAGGTATCCTGATTGAAACCCAGACTATAAGAAATGGAGGTTTAAATTGAGACGTGTCTTTTGGAGTGCTGTAGAATAGTTTTAATATTGTTGCTATAATGTATGTTTTCCTGTTTACACTGATGGGTAAATGAGACAAAAACGAGAGCTTCTGTCTGAATTTTGGTATATGAAGCCAAAGTCCCAGAACAAATGTCTATGTGATTAAAGTGGTATTGAAGCATTATTAAAAAGCTGTAATTTCAAATATTTTATGCTTTGTTTCCCATACAGTGCATCTGCAGTGAAGATTAGTTTCTTAATGTAATTTTGGTGCTTACACTCTACTGAAGCCAAAGAAACTTTTCACTGGTCCCTGTTGGCTTTGGATCAAGCTCTTGGTTTAAAGTATTGATTAAAAGAGAAACTCAATCTGAATTGAAAGCCAAGATAATTGATACAGCCAATGTGGTGAATTAGCAAAAAGAAAAAAAACAAACACAAAGAAGTAGCTCCCAGAAGATTACATCCACAAATGTAATTTGTTCCTTTGATTTGACAAATCTGGTTCCAGGTGCTTATTTTAAAAGCATCTAAGCTGTGATTTTGTCTGTACCTACCCGTGCTTGGTTTTCTCCTCTTTATTTTTTTTCCCTGATAACTCTGCCGTTTAATATATTTTGTTTTCCTAGTATTCATTAGATTGCAATGCAGCAAAAAATATGATCAGAAAAGACTTAATGGAGGGCTGCTGCAGCTGCTGAACCTTAGAAGACAATGCACTGTAGCAGTGAAGATTGTCAAGCACCCCAATAAAAAAGAATGTGCCCATTGGGAGAACCAATATTGTCACTTAAAATCTGGTAGCCTAGGAGGGAAAATCGGAATGGTTCAAAGTGTCTGCTGTATTCCTGTCTTTCCTAAATCACAGTCCTCAACAATCCAAATGTGTGTTTAAAAGGAAAGGGGAAAGCAGAGTGGAGTGGCTTCTCAAACAGCTCCCTCAGGTCTGCCATATCTAAACACTGTCAATGAAAACTACTGAATTAAATTCATGCAGTCTGTTCAGCAAATCATGTGCTTATAATACCTGGGTTTTTACAGCCTTGGGAGGATTATGCAGCAGAGAAAACAACTCTAAAAACAATGCAAACCCAGGAAACATCACAGAACTTTGTTGTGCAAGCTTGCCGCGTTTCAAGTCACATTGATTGGCCAGACCAATACTTGTAGTTTAGAAACTAAATTTTAACGGAGTAAATGATGTTTTCTATACCCCTTAAGGTGGCTGCCATTTCAACCATCTAGATTAGGTAAATAAAAGGAAATTTGAAGGACATCTAAACCTGCATTCCAGATGGAAAGCGGAGTAATGTGTGTATCATTTGTTGCAGCCCTGCCCTCAGGGGGATACGGTCAGGTTTTGATCTACAGACAGAAACACACAAGTGAAGGATACATTTTAGGGATGTACTCCTGATGATGGTTAGCCTTCCCTCTCTTACACAGCACAGCCTTTTCTCTGTGTACCTCCTTCCTTTGGCAGATCTACCGTGTCAGGAAAATCTATAACCCCCTTCTGACAGGAAAACAGAGCGCTGCTGCATCGATCACGTTATCAGGCTGCAGGTGAGACCCCTTCCCAACCCTCTGAGGCCAAATGATTCCTGGCCTGTTCTTTAGGCAGGGAGAAAACTTGGAATGCTCTCAGTGTGCAGAGAAAGCATCTGGAACAGCAGAAGGTCTTGTGTTTTGGCTTATTAGGTCAGCTGTTCCACTGGTGAAATTAACAGGGTGGGGAAGTAGTTTAGAAGGGACCAAGAGAGGAGGAGAGGGAGGAGTTCTGCATCCTTACGTACCCAATGATTTAGTCATGCACAAATCAGCATCTATATCTTCAAAATGCAGTTCATAAGTCTTAAAGCTCAGTCCTGCCCGTGGGAAGGGCCAGTGTGAGATGCTGTTTTACTATAAATATCTGCTTTACAAATTATGGCATCCATCACTGAAGGGTGGTCCCGATGGCCTACAATCATATCCTCCTAAACAGATAAAATGGAATCTAATGCAGGTTTCTTTTCCTTAACCTTCTTTCCAAATAAATAAGGAAAATATGTAGACATAAGGTAGGGAATGCACAGTTAGTCTTTTTCCTGTGAGAGCTTGTTCTCATTATCTAATGTGTCTGTAAAAGGGGGGTTTGGTTCCTGTTTTGATACCCAACATTTGGTGGCTTTCATTTCTGAACAGTCTGTTGCAACCTTTGGTCCTCAGGTTCTGCTTTCTAACTAAGCATAAATGCACCAAAAAAGAAAAACTAACAGTATTTTTTTTCTATTCAGGAGTTGAAGTGAGATGACTTTTCCTTTCAGAAGATTTGTATTTTTAAATGAGGTTGTGTATGTTTGCTGTGTTTTAGATGTTTTGTCATCTCATCTGATCAATTACATTTCAGAGTCATAGCCAGAGAAGGCATATTGTATTATTAGTCAAGTATTTTTTAAAAAAATTCTTTCAGTCTGAGTTTGTCTAGCCTCACTGGAAATTCTATTATATGAGAATGTGATTTTGGGCAGAGCTGGTCAAGAATTTTCCAGTATAATTTTTTTTCCTCTTCAGAGCTCACCAGTTCTTCAAAAGAGAAACATTTTCAAGAAATTTATTTCATATGCAGCTACTGGACCAGAATTAATAATTGAAATGTTGCTATTCTGTTGACTGCTTTTTAAAGTTTAATGGTTTATTCATTTTCTACCTGTTCTTGGTATTGATTGGTGAGAATTAAACAGGTGTGTTTCCCTGAGTCTTGGCAGTTAAAATTTCAGTAGCCCATGAAAGCATATTCAGTGACAAATAGTGGAAAATTTCTTGATAGATAAACCAACTTAAAAATTACTTTTCTTCATATCAACTTATCTGTGCAACCAGAAAAGAAGTAGTTTATTCAGTGAAATTTTGATACATGATCAAAATTATACACTTCTGATTTTTCTGTGCTCATATGTTATTTTTGCTAGAGAATAAAAGTGTCTCTGAGCATCCCTCATAATGCTTTTGGATGGGAGACCAATGGAAGTGTGCCTAATAAATGAAAAAATAAGTTTCAGTCCTATGTTCAAAGGGGAGCTTAATGAGTTTTTCATATAGTAGACTGTAGTGGGTTTTTTACAAACAGGCCTACCATGCTTGTGGTGAAGGCTGTGTAAATTACACCGATGCATATTTATTCATGTACTTCTTGTGGGAATATATTTAGGGGCCTATAAGCATATATCAGAATTTGTTACAGGGAAGGGAAGTTATGAGGAAGGCTTATTATCCCAGGAGTGGAATTAAGGTGAAATTAACAAGTAATTGAAGTTATCTTTGATCATGATTTTTCTTTCCCTTTTTTTCCCTGCTCTGAGGAAGTGAATATTTTTGATGTTCAGCAGAGCAGCACAATGCAGCACGGAGAGGCATAATGCTGAATTTTCATAATAATGTTTGTAATGCAAATGAGGGACACTTCAAAAACAGGTTGATTAGCATTTCTTAATAAATTGCCAGTCTCCTCCTTTTTTCTTCATTAATTCTCTCAGCAGATTACATAGCTAGATTTTAGCATTAGTGAATGTGAAGTGTGCCGTGGCTTCTTGTGATATAATTATTTGGTGGCTCTAAATAGTTTCAGATTGTGCGTTTACAGCACTTCCTCCAGCACTGAGGCACCACAGTGAATTAATGAGCTTCTTTTCACCTTTGGGACCTTTCCTTTGAAATCCAGCCTGCCTTCATGTGAACTGATACCATTGCAGGCCAGCAGCTGGGAAAAGGTTAGGGAATGAATGAGCTCCAGGGACATTGGCTGAACTTCCATGGGAGCATATATTTACTTTAGTGCTGTTTCTCAGCGATCAAACCTGGGGAAAGGCAGAGCTGCTTGCAGTGCCTCCCCCTGAGCACAGCAGCCAGCCAGGCAGAGAATTCTCCATGGTGTGGCTCTTGGTGATGTGCTGTGCTCTCCTCTCCCTTCCTTCCACAGGGAGGGGTTGGCAATACAGCCCTTTGAGCAAACAAGTGGCTTCTCCTTCCTGTATGTCATTCAGGCTTCTTCCTAAATATTTTTGTTGTATTTTTAATTGACAAAGACTCCTCTTGTTCCCTCTTACCCTTTATTTCTTTTTTAAAAATAATTTATTCTCTTCCATATCTCCCAAATGTTGCTCTTGCTCAGTGTGTGTTTTTTAGTCTCCTTTTCCTCTGTTGTTTCCCACTGGGAGACCCAACAAGTCATCTTCCCTGCCAGACACCTGTGAGGAGCTATCTGCTACTCTTTTTTCCCTCTCATTAGAGAGGCTTCAGAGAAGGAAATGCTCATTGTGCTGCTTTGATTTTAGAGGAGAAACAAGAGTGACATTATGAGAGTTCTCAGTTGGTGAACATAAGTCCCTGTCCAGTTTTGATTCCGGTTGAGCATCGCTCTGCTGGTCAAATTACTTTTCCTGACTGCTCAAGGCAACAACAGACTGAGTTTTCAGGCGCTGTGTTTAAATGACACGTGCAACTTGTGAGAAGCATTCAGATTGCACAGCTGAAGTTGGAGATTTAAAAGTTGGAAATAGAATCGTAGATTCATAGAACAATTTGGGTTGGAAGGGACCTTTAAAGGTCACATAGCTCAGCCCCCTGCAGGAGACATCTTCAGCTAGATCAGGATGCTCAGAGGAAAAACTGCAACTCCTGCATGTTCCGGGAGAAGCTCTGAGTTAGGGATACTTTCATCTGCTCTAATTTTTAGGTCTTAATGCTGTCTTGGTGGTGATTTCCAGCATGGGGCTGGATGGCTGTGATCACACACTGTAACATAATTCAACATAGCTGCTTCTAAGATTCTACACAGGATTTTTGTTTTTTCTCCAAAAAGAAATGTGGAAATAATGTATAACACTCCCTCTGCAGTCTTGTCTCTGTTAGTAAATCGTCTTGGCAATCTTCTTCCTTTGGTGTGTGTTGATGAGTCTGTTGTAAGCCATTTCATAGCATTCTGTCATTTTAGGTGGTTGTAGTTTGCCACTGATCAGCCAAGCCAAGGCTGGGAGCTCTGTTCTCTGCTCTCCCCTCCAATACTGCAGAGAAGTCGTGTGTTGCTCTCCCTTCTCAGTAACATAGTCACTTAAATTTGGCATTTAGGATAAACCCATGATGTGCACTACTGATGATTACTTAAGCTCTTTGCTTTTGATTTTGTGTGGGATCTTTAACCATTTCAAAAAGAAGCATGGCTCCAAGACTCTGTGTAGTTTTACAGCAGTGGATGGCAAGTTACACTGATGATTTTTGCTGTCCTGTCCTTTTTTATTGGATTTGAGAAGAGAGGGAGCTATATTATTTTAAAACTACTGTTGCTAGATTAATCGAGTGAAGGAAATTTATTTGTGGAATTACCTTCATTTAAAAAAAAAATGTTGCTGGTTTTTTTTCCCCCCTTCACTTTGGAACTTGAATTGAAACCACAGCAAAGCATGGTTTGGAAGGGACTTCTGGAGATCATTTGTTTGGAGATCTCTCTCGCTGTTGCAGGACTTAGATTTGATTATTCAGGACATTACCAAGCTGAGCCTCAAATTTTTTTTTTTTCCAGCAAGAAGATTCCACCACTTCTTTGAGCAATCTTTTCCAAAGTTCAGTTGTTCTCACTGAATATTTCCACCCCTATATTCATCTATACTTTCCCCTGCAGCAACTTGTGCCCATTACCTCTGATTTGTAAAAATAGATCCTGAAGAGAAGAGTACCTCTGCTTTCTCTATATGTTCATTTTTGTTTTAGGTAGTGGAAGTTATAACTCAATCTTCTGAGCTTTTTCTTCATATGAGAAGTTCTCCAATTCTCTAATCATCCTGGTTGCCCTTCACTGGACCCTATCCAATTTTTCGTTGTCTCACTTGAAAAGTTGCAGGCACCAAAACCAGACAGTCATTCCAGGAATGACACAATGTGCTGAATAGAGCACAGAAATACCATCCTTTGGCCCACTGTGGTCTAGGACAGGGTTGTCCTCATTGCCTCAAAGCTGCCCTGATGCCTCACATCCATCTTGCAGCCTGCCAGGGAGCCCACATTTTTCACAACAGAGCTTTTTTTTTTTTTCATGGTTTTTTTTTTTTTAATGTCCATGTTGTCCAGCTGGTCCCTAACTCAGCTCTGCTCTACAGCTCCAGGCATCCCCAGCCTGTCTGCTTGGAGTGGTGTTGGGTCATGGCTCTAGAAACAGGAGGTGCTGGGAGGGAATGGCTTAGGAGTGTTCTAGGGGAAGGCCAGGATGTTTACACCCACACAGCCCCTTCTCTGCACTGCTCTGATCCTAATGAAGGGAACTGGTGGTTTAATTTCTTTATGCCTACAGGAGGGATCTGGTTTTTGATCATAAAGAAATTGTAAGAGTTTGAACTGCTTCTGTGTTGACTAAAAATGCCTGCTTGGCCTCAGACACTCCTGGAACTGATGTAGGAACTTGCCAGGCTGCCTGTTTTGGTTATATTTTTTTTTGGTCCCTTTTGCAAGATGACCTGCTTGTAGCCCTGGTTTCATGCCTGAGATGTTTTAGTTTTCTGAAATTCTTTTCGCAGGGAATTTTCTGTAAACAAGAGACATGTTTTTGTAAACTGTACCCATGTTTTCATTCTTTTCTCTAGGAGGGACTTCTTCTAGATGTCCCCCTGGTCTGACCAATGTGATTGAAGTGGTTTGTCTTTGTTTCACCAATCAGATTGGTCTGTGTAGAATAGTATAAAAAAGAGACACATCTCAAAAACAAAAATATAATTTTCAGCCTTCTGAAGTCAGAGTCTGCTTTGTTGTACAACCGTGTCACCTGCTCACTTTGCCTGTCCTCCAAGGCAGGCATTGAGATCTCAGCTCCAAATCCAGAGTTAAGAGGTTGTGTGAGCATGACCTTTCTCAGCAGGGCCCAAGGGCTCAGTGAGGTGATTTCCAGGCCCACCTGGACTGGAGCATCAAGTAATTTCCAGTCTGCTGAGAAAGACCTGTCATATTTCTCACAGTGCCTTACCTAGCAAGGCACAAGGGGAGAAGAGGCAAGAGGATGCACTGCACACCCAGTGTGGCTTGTTCATCCTCTGCTACTGCCTCCAGCAGCAGCTTCCTCATGAAAGTTTTCTTGGAACATAGGCAGCAAACTCAGCCTTTATGCAGCTCTGCCAGCCATTATGTTATACATTTACTGCCAAAATTCTGATCACTTTCCTGAGCTGACAATTGAATTCATTTGTTCTGTGGAAAATGGGGCTGTGCTGCCTGCCACGTCCAGGTGAAACAGCTGGAAGAGCTGTGAGAGGCTGAGCTGGCTCAGAGCATGAGGCTGGGATGGGAGGGCTCCCCAACCACAACACACTCTGCTGGCACCAAGAAGGAGCAGTGATGGAGCTTCTGCTCCCTCCTTGTCCTTTCATCCAAACCCCAATGGCTCAATATGTTGTCAGGTAGTCTGGACAGCTTTGCAAGAGGGGCTGAGGAACCAAAAAAGCTTTTATTGATTGTGAAGGACTTGATGCCTGAACTGCTTGGAGAGTCTGTGCATCTTTGGATGCCTTGTCACTTGAAGTAGTCACACAGGAGTCCTGATAGATGGCTGATAACTCTCTGTTAAGCCTACGGCTATTTGTATGATTGGATTAGGTCACTTCCTAATAGGATCTTTTTCCCCATCAGGAGCCAGACCCAATACAATGTAACCAGAGAAGAGCAGCAAGAATGTTATTCCATTCATGGCTTATTCTAATACAGTGAAAAATCAACTTCACTTTTTTTTTTTTAAGGTTGCTGCAGTAATTTATTTTAGCAATTAAAATTAATTCAGTCAGATATGTGCTACAAAGACATGATAGTGTTGCTAAGAGCCAGAGATGGGAAGCTTTCCTGGCTTCCCTTGGAGCCAGTGGTGAACCAAGAGATGATCAGCATGGAGTCTGACACATTGAGAGGCACTCAATGTATTCAAAGTCTGCATTCTTATTACGTGTTCAGAACTTGATTCTGAATGACTTTTTATATGTATGGAAAGGAAACAAAAAAGCAAAATATGTAAATACGGCAAGTTTTAATTTAGGCTTGAGAAGACAATGGCTTAGCTGGTTTATTAGCATTCACCTTCAGAAATTATTTTGTTGTGTGGCCTATTTTATATAAATCTTCAATGAATAAAGAAAAACAGATACTGTTTCTCTGGTAACGAGTAAAGCTCAATGCCCTTTTTCAGTAATGGGGCAGAAACAATCCTTTTTCCCCCATCACTTTAAGTTTCCAGTTACTTTTCCTTCTCTTATTTCTTCACTTTTAACTTAAAACATATTTAAAATTGTGCTCACATTGTATGATGAAGGTGAAACTTAAGAAAGTTAAATATTCAGAAACAGGACTAATTTGATTTATGTTAGCTGTCCTCCTGGGAGCATTGCTTTGCTTCCAGGTATAAAGAGTAAGGAAAGTCAAACAGTTCCCATCTATTCCCACTGTTACACCCCCTGTGTCTGATACTGCAAGAGAGTTTGGCCCAAGACCTCAGGGACTGTGACTTTTGTGGGCCTATGACTGATGGGAAGGAGAACACAGATGTCATATTCTGATCATAACACCAAAAAAGGATCTGAAATGCCTCATTTACCTTGACAGTTTCCTTGGCAGAGCTGGACAGGAATCTACTCAATGAAAGCAGTAGTTAGACCAAAGGGGAAAGAAAGCATGAGAGAATGGCCCTGAGTTTGATCCTGACGTTCCAGGAATGCTGAAATATATTGGACAGGCTAATGATGGATAGCATATTCATACTAAGAAAAGATTTTGGTGAGCACAATAAACTCCTCGAATTAGTTTCCACCGGGATTCGTTTAGAGGTAATTTTCAGTTGGACTTACATTTGGACTAATGTCAGCACTGGAAGATCAGTTTGCTACTGAAGAATGTGAAATTGTTTCTGGAAGGGCATGGTAGGAGGAAGTGGGATCCATTTAATCATTTTTTTAGGAAATTAAGTTTTCAATTAAAACAAAATGAATTTATCTTCCTAGAAATAGGCCTGTAGAGACTTGCATTTGGGTCATTATTCAAACATCCACAAACAGATGGCTCCAGTGTTTCTTTACTTATAACCTACTCAAACAGAGAAAAAAGCCCCACCAAAAAAAAATTTGTCCATGTCTGGAATATCAAAACAGTTCCCTGAAACTGTACTGCCAGTCTAGGATGCTTGACTTCTTTTGATCTCCAGTGGTGTGCTATTGAAATAGGTGGGTATGTCTCAGTGTTTGGCTTTTGATATTTTAAAAAGTTCATTTTCTGAAAGCTGTAGTCAAAGAAGGTCAGTCACTATTTTCTGAATGTATGCAAAAGTGTGATCTGAGTTGGAGGAAATAACCTTGTTGAGCTGGAAGCCTCCAGCAGAGCTTGGGGAAAGGTGTGAAGTTTTCCACTTGGGATCATTCCACACTTCCCCCAAAATATCTCCATCCTATGGCTCTTGAAGTATTTGCTAACATGTGCAAAACTTTCAAAATGTCCAGTACTATTGAAAATTAGCCTTTCTGAACTGAGGATCAGTCTCTTTTCACAGAAACAGATTTATGGCCAGGGGGTTTGTGAGCAAGGAGTTCATATTTGCTCTCACTTGGTGCTAGGTAGACATCTGAGAGTGCTCAAACCCTTCCCCCTCTCTTCATCCCATGCTTGCACTTCTACCAAGCTGAAACATTACAGATAGGCCAGACAAATGGCAACTGCATTTTTAAGTGGAGAAGGAAAAATATTAAACATATCAAAGAAAGATTAGATAGCATTCACTACTGCAATTCAGTGTGAACAGCTGGAGGTGGCAAACAGAAAATGGAAGAATTAAAATAATCCTAGATTTGCATTCACAAATCCATGGAAGGAGAATATCTCTTCAAAATTTCCCAATCCTGAGATGTGTCCAACCAGGCCATAAAATACATTATAAAGGTTGAAGGTATGGCAGAGTGGAGGCAAGCACTGACCAAGAATGTCAGTTTGGGGAAAATAAGACAGGGTGAAGGGAAAAATAAAAGAAGAATTTTAAAAGGAAGCATGTTGAAGGATAAAAGCTGGCTCTGGCAAGCAGTCTAATGTGCTGAGGTATTGATCTAAATGCCCTCTGAGCTTTGCAGAGAATAATGTGATGCTTTGCCTTCCCTGGAGGATACAGGTAGGATAACTTTGGAACAATTCAGATCAAGGAGAGAAAAAGGCAAATCTCAAGTCTAGTAGAAAAATGAACCTTCTGTCATTTTCTAAACCCAAGTTGTAATGCATTTTACCACACTTGAAATGCAATCCTAATTTGGGAATCACTAGGATGTGGGATTACAAATCTCTTTGGAAATTCTGAGAATTGTACAGATGAATGTATGAGAAGCCCCCCGAATTGGCACCTACTCTTTTTCATACAAAAATATTGTAGAGAAAAGGACAGATAGAGAAATTCATATATATTAAAAAAAAAAAAGTACAAAAATATTCTTCCAGTAAAATTGAATTCCAAGTGGTTGCTGAGTATTGATATTGACTTGACAAGAGTGGAAAGGGGCCATTTGCAGTGAATATAGTGTATTAAGTAGTTGGAATGTGAAATGTTTACTAAAATAACAGTAATTATTCAAACCAAGCTAATGGCACTGAAGTTGTTGGGAAGCCTGTGGGATGTGATAAGTTTGTTTGCTGCAGCATGAATGCTGTGGGTAAGTTTTTGTGTTTTGGTTTGGCTTTTTTACAAAATACTATGAAATTTTAAAGAGTTTTTTTTTTTTATTTATTTTAAATCAGCTTGTACCATAGCATGATCTAATTAAAAGGGAAAAATACAAATGGTTCTTCAGCCTCTTCTGTCTGGAGGAAATAGCTAACAATATATTGCAATACATTTGACTGTGACATTACAGAGATTTGCTGTTTATTATAAGGGCTGCATCCATATCACTCAGATACAGCTAGAAGCCTATTAAAGAACTTCTGTGTTCTCAACTGCAAAACTAAACTGATTCTGTGCCTACTACAGAACTAAACAACTACTATTTTTCTCCAAGCAACTACTTTTATAAAAATTAAAAACCACAAACTGTGCTTTCATGTAAAAATTTATCATAACAAACCAAAAAAGACCCCTCTCTAAATAAAGTAGTAAAACACTATTTTTAAAAGATATATTATATATATTATATATTTTAATATATAGTATAGGTAGTATATTACTAAGCTAAAATTCCAAGCTTTATTCTTATATACTGTCTAAAAAAAACTTGTTTAAAAAGTTTTAAAATTTTTCTTTTAATTCTTATTAATTTTCTTTCTCTCTTATAGTTTTGCTATTAAACCTATATTTATCCCTTTTAAATTTAAACCTACTTACTTTTCTCCTAATCCTATCTCACAACAACAAAAAATAATTCTAATAGACACAGACCACTACACTAGCAAAGGCTGATGTTTTCATTGACAAATGCATACAATATGTAAAGACTTTGATTTTGTGTTTTTGACAGCCAAAATGCTTTAAATGTTGTAAACAATGTGTTAGAATACTGTCAAAAGGTACTTTTAATAATTTTATTCATTACTCAACGTGTTTTCTAATGTTTAATTTGTCTTTTGCCTTTTAGTGTGAAAGTGAATCTGTTATCTGCTATTGCTATCTCTTTGGATATACAAATTTTTTTTTTTTTTTTTTTTCACAATGCACATGTTTGTTGAGTAACAGAGGGTTACTTAACCATAAAACTTGGAATCCAGCCCCAGGCAGTAGATACCAAATGAGAATGGATTTTTGTTGTCAATTTACCTAAAGGCAACAAACCACTAACACACCATTTTTAGAAGAATTTTCATGAAAAAAAAAATTAGAATTTTAATTATTCACCTTTTCTACTATTGTTAAACTAGTTGGCAACAACACCTCTTCTCCAGATATTGCAGGTAGGATGGGTTGTGAGAAACAAGGTGTTTTTTCTTCTAACAACTTTTTATATATAATTTATAAGGGAAGACATAAAGTAAGCTAATGAAATACCTGGGAATGGATTGGCATGTCACACACAGGAGGGCACCCAGATCTCGTTGGAATGACTGTGATGAATGGTGGGCATGTGGAGATGAAGTGGTTGCTGGTGCTCGGTATGATCCATAACCTCCAGCTTCAGAAAGCATCCTTAATCATGACAGCTGTTGGAAAAGAGAGAGTCCTGTGGATAGCAGGGGAAAAAAACAACAACCAAAAAACCCCTGGGTTTTCTCAACTTTTCTGTTGTTGGTTGGTGAACCCCTTTGGTGTTGCACAGCTACTTCAAAGGCAGGCGCAGGAGGAGTAGCTGTGGGATCCTGTGGGATCAGCTCACTCTGCTGTGCGTGTGGATATAGAGGGGCCTCCCCTCTGCCCACCTGGTGATTTCCCAGACTGAAGGGAAATTAATTGCCTACCATTTTCCATTGCTCTTCCAGGTCTGTTTGAGGCTGACTAATGGCTTCCAAATGTGTTTGAAGACAATTTCCATAGAGCAGGAAGGAGAGGCAGGTAGATGGGGGAAATTGCCTGGGCCTTGTTTATTCCAGGGAGCCAGGATCACAGGAGAGCCTGTATGGGCATTGTAGGAATTAATGTGGGATTGAGGGCTCGTCCAGGCTTGGCTCCTTTGCCAACACCTCCCTCTCCAACCCTGTGAGTGGAGACCTTTGTCTCCCAGTTCTGCATTTTGAGTGGGACTGCTGCAGCTCAGGTCCTGGCAGAGCATTTCGAGGTCCCGTGCTTGTAGGAAATTCACTCGGAATGCTTTTGCTGCTGAGGCTTTGGTATTGGAAACTGAGGCCTCCGGTGATCTTTGGGTCAGGTGAATAAACTGCTCCAGTTACAAGGAAGCACCTTGTTATTGAGAAATTGACTGGTGAGTAGTAGTAATTGTATAAATTTGCATTAATTTTTTTTTTTTTTTTAAAAAAACATAGCATCAAGAGGTTTTGCAAAATGGTTTAGCAAACATTATATGCAAAAAGAATGAAGTAGGAGGCCTCAGAGGTTAGGCTGGATGAAGAAGCAAAGAAAACCATTGCAGCAGTCATGGAGAGTGTTTGAGCAACTTGACTTTTTGAACATAAAAGGTGTGTGTGCATGAAAACATCGAGATGCCAACCTAGGGGAAAGCCACATCTCTAATAGTATGGATGATAATTAATCAAGGTGGACCCAGCTAGTTTGGTTTAAACATACCCAACAAGTTGTGTATGGTAGAAGCCAACTCAGCAGAGCTCTGTTTAAAAGCAAAATCTGCCTTGTGTGAAACTCCACATATTTTCTGTGGATGTAGTCTCTTGGTGGCCATTTATATTTTAGGAACTGACATGTTCACTTTCATTAAACTTGCCTGAAAATGGAGAGCAACTGTTTAAGACCAGAGCTGTTGACCTTATATTTCACAAGTCATAAGATTTTATTTACTGTAGTTACTGCAGGCTTACTAAAAACTGGGAAAATATTTTAATGCTTTAGCATTTCTGATACATAAGTGTAGATATATACACTATTCCTATGCATTGTTCAAATGAACAACAAAAAAATTGTTTAAAAATATGAAAATGGGCTGAATATGAAAATATCTGAATGTACAAGTGCTAGTTTTGGTTTAGTACAGGAATTTTCAAGGCAAAACATGCATCAGTTTCACAGAGTAGTTTTGGGTTGGTTTTTTTTTTAAATTTTGGTTTGACATGCAAGTCCTTCAGGAAGCACATGGACTTGAGGTGTCAGTAGCACCCTCAGAAAAAAAAAAAAAAAAAACAACCAAACAAAACCAACAGATTTCATTTTAGCCAAAGAGTGGTTAAACATTTTTTTTCTTCTGTGTATATTTTCACGTCTATGCCTGTGATTCCTGCCTGTGGTTTTGTTGTACTATATAGTAGCAATGCTTTCACTAGGAGTTTTTTTAAATAATTTTCCTGCATTTGACTTTCTGAATCTTCCCAGTAAGAAGAAAAAAAATAACACCTATTATTCATAATCTGAAATGAATTCTGTTTAGGTAGGCCCCAAAAGATTTTAAAAAGCTTGTTAGTATTTTGTACAGGATTTGATTTTCTCTGGAGTTGTACTGACTTTTCCTTTGGACTATGTGATGCTTCCTTGCCCCAGTTACAGATCTGAGAGAGGTTGGGTTGGGCTTCCAGATGGGAAGATGCTGGCTTTTTTTAAAATTTGGTTTTCATAGTTTGTTTTGTTTTGTTTTGTTTTTTGAGACAATACAGAGAAGGAAATGCATCCAATTAAGTAGTTTGCAATTAAGATACTTCAGTTTTGGTTTGTTTTGTTTTTTTTTTTTTTTTTTTTTTTTTCCAATCATCTGAAATGTCACTGGGAATTACAAGTCATTACTTTTCTTACTGGGGTGTTTCAGCTGGAAAGTTTGTCAAACTGTGATTTAGGTGGTTTTTTTTTTTTTTTTTTTTGGCTGTGCCCTATGGGAGGCTACAGGAAATGTGGAATCCCACATCTTGCTGTTGTTTCTGACACAAACGTTTTCCAGAACAGAGCAAAAGGGACTATATTTGCTTCAACGTCCGTGGCACATCAAATAACTCTGGTGACTGTGACTGGTCAAATTACTCCTGCCCTACAGCCCTGTCACAAGAGGGGGGATTCAGAAAGAGAAAAAGCCTCAGTGGCAAAAGCACACAGAAAGGGTTGGGAGAGGCAGGCTGAGGTGGAATAAAGCAAATGAGTCCTTTTTTGTGACAAAGTGTCCTGTTTGAGTGTACCAGCAACATCATGGAGGAGGGGGAGAAAGAAATATTCCATGAGTTGCAATAAATAGCAAATTGATTAGTTAGGTCAAAAAATGAAATTATTTGCTTTTCCTGCATGATGGTGATTGACCCAAGAAGATGCTGGTTGCTGTGTATCTTTCTTTCAAAGTATTTATAGAATAATTTACTGCAAATTTCAGTTCCAGTCACTTACCTAACCCTGTCAACATTAACTGAGAACAGAGAGAAAATACGATTTCATTTTGATCTTTCCGTGACCTGGCTTCTAGAGGACATAAAAATATATCCTGTGATTATTATGGAGTTTTTTTATTAGACTGCTTATTTATCCATTCATTTATTTATTTGCTATCCCTTTAAACAAAGGACTGTGTGGCGTGACAGTATTCTGGATTCCTAAAACACGCTCATCTTCAATTCCCTTTTAGATCAGAAAATTGTTGTTCTTTGTAACAAAATGACTAAAGCTGACAGTTTGATGGTGAAGCAAAGGCAATTGGCTTAAAGAAGTTCTTTGGTATACTTACAGAAAACCCAAGGGAATGGCAGATTTATACCTCAATAAAATCATATGCCGATAATTTAGGTATCTCTGTCTCCTGGAAGCGTTAGGCTCGTGCTTCGACGTGCAAAGTGACAGCTAAATTTTAACTCAACTCTCTTTAATTTCCTGAATGGATTCCTAATTACTTGGCAAAACAACATTGATGTTAGATTATGGACCAATACTAGGTTCCCTGAGGGTACAGATTTTTAGCAAACAGGCAGGAGGTCTAAGATCTCCTGTGATATATTTAAAAATTTTGCATTCCCTCGTTCTCCCTCGCTGGCATTTATGCTCCCTCTCTTGACGGTGAGCTGGAAGTGACACTTATCAAAATAACTTGACAAAGATGCTTTCGAAACTGTCACTTCCTTATGATAATGTAATTATTCCTTATTTCTTCAGATTTGAAGCTTCTCATGCGCATTTTTATCTACTGCTTTTGGAATTGGAGCGTAATATTACTGTAGGGTAACTGTGTAAGAAAAATCAAGAGATTGTCAGTTACAAATGTAGTTTTTGGGCTTACAAATAGACAGTTTTTGAAATCAAAAAGCAGTATTAAAATTTGACCCAAATGTTGATTTTGCATTTAAACTGTCAAATAATCATTTAGCAGTATAAACTCCATTTCCTGCATATTAATGAATCGCATTTTAATGCAGTAACGACAGACTAGGTTATAATTTTCCAAGAGTTAATACTGTGCTTCATAAAATTGTGCTTCTAGAAAATAGGTTTTTATTGTAAAACTATTTTTATTGTATAGACAGTTTTACTTTCTTATGAAGACCCTGGAGAGAATTTGGATGATTGAAGTAGACTTTCAATAAAAAGTACAGATATGTTTACCATGACTTAAATGTTGTGGGTTTTAATTGGATTATTTTTATTATTTCAGGTGAATTATATGTAACAGAACTTGATAGTAGCAACATTTAGGTAACCATTCTTTTGAGGTAGTTCTCTTCAAGAATGCTATTTATTTTAATGCTATTCTCTGCTTCAGTGACAATATCTGTGGCTATAAGAATGTGGATTTTTAGAATTTCATCCACCTTGAAGGACGTGATGTTATGTGGAGCCTCTCTCAGTGTTCACTGCTTTCCTTGCAGAAAATCCTCTTGGATTCCAGAGCTTGAGCTGCCAGTCATAGGTTCCTGAAGCACCTTCACCCTCTGGAGTTCTGTGGTGTTGGCTTTTTATTCTCCTATATGTATGTGAAGACTGGTTGGTTAGTGTTAGTGAAATATTTGCAAAATTCTATTCTAGTTTCTAGGACAGGAGCAATATTTTGGTGGTTTTTTTGAAAACATGCTTCCATATTTGAGTTTATCTGTCTACACACACAAACACCATGTATATTATTGACATTACATCCTATATAGAGTTACCTATATTTTTAATATCAAAACAGCGATGACCCTAAAATATGTATTTTTATTTTTTTGTAATATTGACATTTTTAATTTATGGACAGACACTTGCAAATTGAAAGGAAAAAGGGGCACTTTCAGAAAATAGTAATGTCACAGCAGTACAGTCTCCACATTGGATGTAATTCTGTATATGCTGCATTGTAAATATTCCCCTCCAAGGGGAATGGGATGTCTGCAGGCATGCCCCTAAAACTCTTGTTAGTTTTTAATGTCTAGAGTCACTGAATATTGTTGTAAAGGCATTTTTAAAAACCTCCAGTATTGGAGGAGTCAGCTGAAAATAGCTGTGTGACATGCCTGAAACAGCTTCAGACATCTCTGCCGAGCACAAGGGAAGACCTGAATACCAGGATTACAGATCCCACAAATCCCCTGCTCAGTTTTACAGAAGGATCAGGCAGTTTATGTATGCAGTTAATCTATTTTCACTTCAGTGGAGCGACTTGCAGCTGCAGCCCCACTTCACGGGCAGATCAGAAGCTGCACTGTCATATTCTGTCCTGTACCGTTTTTCTTGGAAGGCTCATTGTTTAGTTTACAGCATGTTTTATTTTCTCAGGGCATGCTTAGAAACAAGCAGAGCTCAACCTAAACCTTGCTCCTCGGTGGTAACTCAGCCACCTCTGTGGCAAATGGAAGAGCAGTTGGAGGAGCCCAGACATTGCAGATTTAGCTTAGCAGGGCGTACCTGGGTGGTCTGTCCACACATCTTTTGGGGACACTTCCACAGATCCTGTTCAGATGTTTTACTGCAGCCAGTGCTTGAAAACCCTTCGGCTCACCCCAGCTGGAGATGCTGTGGGGGACTGTCAGCAGGACAGGCAGGTGAGGCAGGTTTTCCAACTTGTCATTATCCAAAGTTAAGAGGATAACAGCCTCCAAAACCACTGTGCCTCTTCAGGCCTTCAGTCTTATATTTACTTTTAAAACATCCCTCTCAAGCTGTCTTACTGCATTTCACAAAGAGCAGTTCCCTTTGCTGCTGTCTAGTATTTGCACGTATCAAGGGCCAAGTCTGTCTGGAAGTCTGGCTCTGCATTTGAGGGAAAACAAACTCAGAGCCTGGCTGCTGGTCTGCAGCACCTACAGTAGCTGAGCCATCATTTGGGAAACATGTTCTGTGAGGTTTCATAAAATTGCAGATGCTCTGATGTTTTGCTGAGCTGGGAGGAAGTTTGTTGGTGAAATCAATAAACTCTCAAGTTTTCAAGTCATCGGATGACTTGAAAACGAGAAGGTTCTTCTTTTCTGACAGAAAGTTTTCAAATATTTCAAAGTACGGCGTGATTGGAGCTCATAGGATTGGAGTTCAGATATTTCAGAGTACAAAGTGATTGGAGCTCATAGGATTGGAGTTCAGATATTTCAGAGTACAAAGTGATTTGAGCTCATGGGATTGGAGGTCCCCTTGGCATCCATATCACTTTGGGAGGTGGGATCAGGTTATCTAGGCTGTTGGGAAATTCTTCCATGTGGAAGCTTCAGTGCGTGCTAGCACAAACCTCCTGTGCATGAAGAACAGGATGGGAGGGAATGCAGGATGGGAAGGCATCATTTGTCTGTTCTCCTCCAGGAGGCAGAGAGCGTGCCCTGCTGTGAGCCAGGGCGCAGCTGATGGTGATGAGAACTTCCACATCCCACAAACACTGCCTGACGAGCAGGGCTCAGCCAGTGTTTGTTTATTTGGGTGCAGATTCTCATCACATCAGCCTTTCTGCATTTGCATATGCAAACAGGAGATCTGAAGGGTAACAGCTGTGAAAATACATGCTTATGACCTACCTTACACACACTGTATGCAAACTTGGGATGTGAATTTTATAGGGGTTAAAAAATTACAAGCACACGTACACAGACACGCTGTCAAGTTTCCTGCTTTATTGTGTGTATTTTGGACTTCATGAGCTTCCATCCACAAGGAATTAGATGGTACAGCCCAGAAATACTTCAGAGTGCTCCATTTCTTCTCCCATCACTTTGGATTCCGGTCAGCTCGGCATTTAGTGCGAGCTCCTGCAATTAAACCCTTCCCCATGGCATTTTACCACATGGTGTCATGCTACAGCACTGTTTACTTAATCGCCTTACTCTGCTAGATGGCAAGTGTTTCATTAGGGCCTGTGAGGAATTTGTTATAATGCAGCATAATCTAATGAGGGCTTGTCTCCAGTCAGGACACGTTTGCATTACTGGTTGATGTGATTATGGAGGTAAAGCTTCAGTAGGAACTGGACTAGGGAGTCTTTTGCACACACGTTTAAAAATAGAATTACGTTACTGCTGAATGAGTACCTGCAAGGGTTGGCGTGGTTCATTTCGTAGCTCAGCTGTAAAGTAATACAAAATACTTTTCTTTTAAAAAGTTCAGACAGCTAATTTGATATGTAAACAGTAATTCTTTGGAGAGATAGCTGTGTAATATTGGTGTCATTCTTGTTTAATTGTGGATAGGCTTAAATTTAGCATTGTTCATAAAAGCGTGATGCATGCTTTTAATTTGAGTTATAAAAGTGAGTTGAAAAAAATGCCTTCCAGGTACTTGAACTTAGTCCTCGTCTTTGATTTTGCTAAGAGAAAAGTTAGTGGTGGGAATTGGTTCAGAGGATGTGATTCAAATTAATTTGCTTGCAGGAGCCTCGATTCTGGGTGTAATCTAGAGTTTGGCACTGCTAATAAAGGTGAAGTGTAATTATTTACCAAATGGCACTGAAATGGCATCTATATTAAGGACTAAGCACTTGCTGAATTATTTGGATAAAGATAAGCTGTGCTTTCAGTGTTACTCAATGGGAAAATGCTGTGACTTCCTGTGAGGACCACAGGTTTGTTCAGCTTTCATTTCCCCACTGTGTCTCCTTCACCTCCTTTCCCAGACTGTATAAATCTCTGAGCCAGATTTGCTGTATCTTAGTAAGAATGAAATGCAGATTTCTAGGAGACTAGGATGCTACCAAATAGGCAACTTTAATATTCAGAAATGTTTTTACATCTTATTAATTGTATGTTGTCAAGAAATGGAATTTTGCAGCTTTTTTTTTTGTCCTTTCTCCCACTTTTTCTGATTTTGGTCTCCATTTTGCCCTTTCCCCCCTTTCTGCTGTCTTTGAATTTGCTTCCTCGATTGCACACATTTCGGAAGTGTAAAATGTTGAGTGATGAATCTCCTTTTGCACTATTTCCACCCCATTCTGCACTAGATTTGCACTCCAGTGTGCAACCCCATGTTACCAGATTCCAGTGTGCAGTAAACTTGGCTTTGCACATGACAAAGGCCTTGGGAAGGACATCAACTTCAGCGAGTTCCCGTTGTGTGCAAAGCTCACGTGAATCACTGTCCTGGAAAATCTATTTTTTCCTGCAGCCATATAGAGCTGGAAGGGCTGAGCTACAGGGGAACCCAAGTAAGATATGAAGGCCAGAGTATTCATCATCTGGACACAGTTTGACACTGCTTTGTGACTTTTTAAAAAAAAAAAAAAAGAAAAAAGAAAAACTCTTCACAAAACTCCAACTCCCAAGCCTTTATCTCCCTCTGCTTGAGAGCTGCTAGTTTATTTTATAGAAAAATATCTGAAGTATTTGGTGCTAAACTTCCTTTTAGATGAAAGTTTGAAGGGGCTTTACCAGATATGTGCAGAAATGATTGTTGGCAGCAGATGTTTTAAGCTTTTCCTAAATGAGGCATTCTTTAGCCAGATGACGTAGCTTGCTGTCACACTGAAATACTGATCTAGAGTCATGAATTACCAATCTGTTCCTGAGGCTCCCACTACTGGATTCCAGATGTGGAAGGTAACATGTTTAAACAGTGCTGCTTCCTTTCCATCCTGCAGAGTTTCAGTTCTTCCTCTTCTGTACTCCGTCTCCTCCCCTAAGATGGGATTTATGGATTCCTGAACATCATCAGGAGTGAGCAATGCCCTGTCCCAGCAAACTAATTTTATATGGTTGTATTTATACTCAAGATGAACAGTTCTCTCACAAATTGAACTCAACCTTTTGCTCTGCCCCTACACTTCTGCTAACAGGTGTCTCTAGGACTTTTGCCATAATAATGATGCTTCTGAACATCAATTAAAACATGTAATATGGGCTGATTTAATAAGTATCAGAGGCATTGAAAGCAGGTACTTTGCAGTTTTCTTAGGTGCAGGTTCTCCCAAACCTGTGGACAAGTTGTTATTTGCATGTCTTTGATGCCAATTTAATTTGCAGACTGTATTAAAATCATATGAGTAATTATTAATTATTATGAGGTATTAGTATTACATAGATTTAATAATAGGTGTATCAGATTCCAATCAGTTAGCATTTATTACCCAGAAGATTTTCCCTTAAACAATGGAAATATATGGCTTGCACAGCATAATTATAGGCTGTGGTTTCCTTCTTCTGCTGCTGTTCTTGGGATTGGTTAGTAGGAAATCAGTTGTATCTCCACTCCAAGGACACCTTTGTACTCCTGTACATGCATGCACGCAGGTAGAGCAGGATTTGAGAGCTGGTTGTGTTTGGTTCTAGCCCATACTGTAGGATGTTGTGTGAACTAAAGGAGTACATAATATGTTCTTTTAACATACAGACTTCCTGTCCTTTTGTTTGTTCCCAGCTCTTCCTGGAAAAAAACCCCAAAAACCAAAACGAACAAACCTGTAAGAAATAGGTGGGAGAAGTAGTCATTTGAGTTTCATATTCTGGTATGGATGGCCTCAAAAGGATTTTATAAATTTATGGCCTCTATCATCCAAAATTCTGGTCTTTCATAGCATTACAGTGGGTTGGCTGCCGAGTTCTCTGTTACTGTGCTCTACTTGAGCTATTTGGAATATTACTTTGAGAATTGGAAGGGCTCTGGGGTGCTAAAAGTGATTATGAGATTTTTCTTTGCTTGACAAGATGAGCAGGTCCAAGTGAAGTATGAGGCAGTTTTGTGGATTGACGGCAGATGGGTTTCAATCACAGGATCGTGTTGTGATGTGGGATGCCAGTGGAATTGAGCTTCAAGAAGATAATTGCAGCCCAAATTCTCAGTTCAAATTTCAGGCCTTTTTCTTTTTTTTTAAATTATTCTTAAAAAGATTCTTTCCAGTGATTCGTTGAATTCTGAGAGTTCTTCCAGAAACTTTGTTTATAATTTGTCTTCCTGAAAAATCAGATAAAAGGTGGTATATTGAGCAGAAGCGCCAATTGTCCAAAAATCTTTGTTTTAGAATCTGAAAAATCAAGATTCTCCAGTTCTAATCAGTAAATAGTTCCAGTTTTAAGTCAGTATTATCCCTCACATGCATTTGACAGTGGTTTTGTGTGCTGATACCTCTGCTGTGTAGGAGTCTCTGAAGCCTGGTTAAGTGATCCCAGCTTGTTACTTCCCCACCCCAGAGATAACCTTCTCTACTCAAGTACCTGACCCTCTTAAAAATCAGGAATTAATTCTATGAATGAGGACTGTTTTGAGTGGTAAAATAATCCCTTTGGCTAGGCAGGGTAAGCCCAGAGACCAGACAGAGCCCTTTGAGGAAATTACAGTTACACTTTTCTCAATAATAGCACAACGTTCACAACTCCCTGTGGATCATGAGACAATTTATTGGGCTCTGCCCACAGAGGCTGGCTGAGGGCTGTGGCTTTTCTTAATCTGTTTTCTTGAGAACCACTTGCTGCAGTTCCTGATTTTCATTTGGGCACTGGAAAGTCTCACTTCAGGCTCCTGTTGCTCAAGTTGTCCCTCTTGTCAGCCCCTTTACACTTCCAGGCTGAGTCAGTCAGCTCAGACTGCTTCTCTGGACTTTCTGCTGTGATGGGGATACTCCAGTACCACTCCAGTACCACTCAGAAGTTTTTGCAGAAGTTTTTGGAAAGACTGATGTCCCCCACTGCAGTCCCTGACATCTCAGCTCTGCTCTCCAGGGCTGCCTTTTATCCCATCCTGTTTCCTGGTGTGCACAGCAGTACAAATAATTTCACACCCTGGGGGCTCAGTGTGAAGGTGCTCCTTGCTCCTGTCGGGTGACTTGTGTTGCTTTAGATTTTGATCTGAATACTGTACTGAACTGTATTACAGAACTGTAACACACAGTTCTGTCATTTTAAGGTGTTTCCTGTTACTTTAATTAGTTGTAATCATTTTTTTGTACAATTCTGAGCTTTCTCCACTTATTCCTTCTTCTGAAATTTTGCCGTATCTGAGTAGGAGGAAGCTGTATTTTAGTTCTGAAATGATGCTGGTGTGATTTAGCCATGTCCCAGGGCATGAACTGATAGATTTTGTTATGCTGAAGTTCATTTTTGATCTGGAAACCAAACTCCCAAGATGCCTGTGAAGAAATTTAAATTCCTGGAGCAGAATTTTGTTTGCACCTGCCCCAAACCAGTCATCTGGGAGCTGGCATATTATATTCAATAGACTGATGAATTTTTGGTAGTTGTGTACAATGATGGGAATGGAAGTGTAGCTTTTCATCACTTCTAAATAATCTAGAGACAGCGGACATTAACCCTGGGACAAAATTTTATCTGAAGTGTACCAGTCAAGATCCAGTTTAAGTGATTTTGATGTTTTTCTCTCAAATTCATTGGTTGGCAGTGGGTAATTCTTTAATACAAAGCAGTTGTTTTCATTTTCAACGTTAGTTGCAAGAAAATCTATGATGTATTGTACCTTCTCTGCTAATATTCAAGTGCTCCTCTGGAAGAAGGTAAGCAATAAATAGTGTTGCTTCATACACTGAGTGGACATGAATGCTTTCATTAGTATAATAGGAAAGTCTTGAATAAAAATTGCTGTGCATTTTCTAAAAGTATTTTTACTAGGTTTCACAGTTATGCTCTTTAATGGAAAACTTTCCCTCCTGCTAGTATACATTCAGTCTTGTCTGAAAATTAGCATATGGCAAAATATCTGCTGTAACTACAAAACAGAGATATAGGAAAGACAGAAAATTTCTCTGTATTAAATCATTATACTTTAATCTAAAGTATTTACATGCCTTTTAAGAAAACTGACAAATCAGACTGTCTGACTGTACAGCAGCACTTGCATTAGCTTAAGTTTACAAATACCAAAATCAAGAAATAAGGTGTGAGGTTTTTTCAGGGTCTAGTGATTTCTTTTAATAACTTCAGCCTCATGGTTTCTGAGATGGATTGTTGGTTTTATTTCTCATGGCTACTGTTACATAACCTCCCCCAAACCCTTAGTTACTATAGTTTTCTCCTTAAGTAGGCTTAAAACACACATGGGAGCTTTAACATCTAAAGAGACACATCTTCAGCAAGGACTGAGTGCAAGACTGTCAGTGCCAAAGCCTCTGAGTGACTTCATTAGCTTGGCATCACCTTTTATGATCTCCTTAGGCCTCATCCCAGTGAGTGCTGCTTCCATACACCCATACCATCATCCCTGCAGCCCTGCTTTAACCTGGAAACAATTCCCTGCCTGGGAAAGCACAGTCCTCAGCCTTTCTTCTTTCAGAGGCATCCTCATGCTCTGAAAAGGGGACAGAGAGGATGTAATCGTAGAAGCGAAGCTCTTGCATTTCATTTGTCTCAGTGACTCAGATTCAATGTCATGTGCACAAATAAAAACACTTGTCTGTAGCTGGCTGTTCTTCCAAGAGTGACAGAGTCAGGCTTTGTCCTTTCTAACCAGCTAAATATCACTTCCTTCTCTGGCCTCAGACTAAATTCTGGAGGCATGCACAGGAGATCTCAAGAAATAGGAGGGAAATAGGAGGAGCTGTCTTCAACTTGTCACCCCTCAGGATAAAACTGCACTCAGAAAATCTGAAAAACTGAGGATCAAATTGCTGTTTCTGCTTTGGTTCAAACAAGGGTAGAAATCCTGTGTATGTTAGGGAGAACCTGGCCTCAGAAATGGTGCAGGTAACAAGTTCTCTCTGCTCTGCAAGGCTGATATTGGATTCTGTCCCTGCATCGCTATGTAAAAATGCCTTATCAGAAATGATCAAAATTAGAACAGGTTCTTAGTCTGTGAGGGTGACTTGTCAGAAGATGTGAAATTCCCAGTGAAATAACCTGTATATCCAACAGTGCCGGCGTACATTCCTGTGCACAGTGTGAACACCCACAGATCCACTTTTATTGCATTCTTTCCTCCAGTTGAGATCCTGTGAAATCCCACTCAGAGGGGGGCAGATTTTATGGCTGGATTTTATTTTATTGTTTCTGCTTGCTCCATATATACTTTTGAGCTCTCTGTGTATGCCTGCGTACTGTGTTAGAAATTTAGGAATAAATTCACAAACAATCTTGCAGAAATCATTGCAGTGCAATGCTTTCCTTCAGGAGGGTTTTTTGGTCCAGTCTTTGCTTTTATGACCACGTGGAAATTGGCCAAAATACTCAAGAGAAAATATGAGAGAATTTATTTTGCACTTAGTATATGTTTTAAGCTGTGGTTAACAAAACCTTGGTGCCTTACATAGCACAGCAGCTCCTCCAGCCATACACATTCACCCTTTCAAGACATTCCACCATGAAGGATTTTGTTGTTGTTGTTGATTTTATTTCCGTGGGTTTTTTAGTCCCCTCTTTGTTCTGCAAATGTGAAGTGCGGTATGTTTCAATTCCTTTGCTCCCTGGAAATGTTAAAGCCATTTGGTGTTCTAACTGATCTCTGCTTGGAGTGTTTCATTACTGATGCAATCTCGAGGTGAGCATTATAAAGTGAAGTATTATTCTTGATCTCACTGCGAAGCTGTAGGGAGTCAAACTGCAGGCAGCCAATGTCAAAATCGCCTTTTCTAAAGGATTTTTTTTTCCTTCCTTTTTTGTTTTTTAGAGTGAGGGTGAAGTGCATTTGAGGCTGTGTTTGCTGATCTTGAAGCTCAGGATGTAACAAGTAAAATGACACAGGAAAAATATGACCTTGCAAAGAACGAGATGAATAAAAATCTACATGAGCTTTGGGAATAATGGAAATGAGGCACAGCCCAAATGAATGAGACCTTTAAAGGTTGCCTTTCCCTTCACAAAGGTTTTTGATACAATATGAAGCTTCTAACAAATGGTTAAGAAAAGACAATTATGGTACTATCCATAGGGTTCAGAATTCGAGGTGCTCAGACTTGCTGCATTTTGACAGCCATAGAAACTGTTTCCATTTAATCTATTTAACAAGAATGAAGGAGTGTTTTTGTGCTCTAAGTATGTAGAATATTTAGTCATTAATTTGGTTTTATACTGTTTTCACTGCTGAGATTTGAGCATATTGTGGAAAATTAATTATCTTAACGCATACCATACTTATGAAGTATTGATTTGCCTTTTCCAGTTAGAGAAAATTGTAGCTTTCTTCCCTCTTAAATTGAATTTATTTCTTCAGAGGAGTTAGACTGGAAAATGCTTCATGAAAAGCCAGGATATTGAAAAGCAGGGTGTATCAAGTGGATCTTTTGAAATGAATTTTGAAGTATTTCGGGCAACTTTCTTTCCCAGCCCCTCTTATATCAATCCCCAAAGAAATTATGTAGTGCATCTTCAGCCATTAAAGAATGAGTTGATGATGAGGGTGATTAATATTATTGTTGTTGTTGTTTAATCATGTCCAAAGCTTCTTCATGTAACTGAACTGATGAGTTTTTTACATTCATTCTAGAGTGGCTGGTTTTAAAAAAGGGAAAGAGAAATGGGAGTGGGAATGGGAAGGAGGTTGGCTTGGTACACAGGGTTTGTTCTAGTTGCGTTTGTTGGTTTTTTTTTTTTTTTTTTCCTTGGAGCAAAATCTGTAGCTTTAGAAACAATGGAAAAAGGAACTATATATATTAATTTTCCTGTTGATTTTTGCTTTCTACGCAAATGCTCCTCAGCACCTCTAGTGAGTGGCACCAGTTGCACACTGGTGCTCTTCCTGCAAATCCTCTTGTTATCGCACTGTGTGTAACGAGCCCTCCCTCTCCCTCTGTTGCCCTGCCGTGCCTCTCCTTTCTCCTGCTCTGCCGGATTTCACTTGCGATTCCTGCAGCTGACACATGAACGCTCAGAATTTCCAAGCAGCCCACGGCTGCAATTAGCCGTTTGTCAAGGTGTGCATGAACCAAGAAGGCTGCTTGCTGCTCTTCTGTCCTTCACTTGATCTGCTGACACACCGCAGAATTATCCTCTCAGAATTATCCTCTCAGCTTCACGAATGACAAAAGTCCCACAGCAGCAGAAACTCATCTGGGTAATATATAAAACTCCCATTGTGTGCATTCACCTTCCCCCCTCAATGTAGAGTTGTTTTCCCCTTTCATCTCAGTGCTCCTAAAGGCAATAAAAGCTTTGTCCAACAGCAGTTATAAATATCTGCTGTGCCACACCCCCAGTTCAGTGCTTTTATGCTTTGGCTTGTATGGCTGGAACCCCACGAGGCGTTTTCAAGTGTCTTCTCCATCCAGCTCAAGCAGTTCTCATCACTCCAGAAACGTCTTTCTTTAGCTTATAGGACAGAAGAATGAGCTCCCTTCAGAGCTTAATAGACCTCTACTTCACACAGCAGCTGAAAGGGTGCTGAGGTAGTGTAATGAGAGCACAGGCACAGGTTGGGAGTAAAATAAATTTTCTCTGTGATGTGCTCAGCCTTTTTCTGCCCCGGGGCTTAAAAACTGAAATCGACTCTTTAATTTAGCGTTCTCCTCCATACACTGAAATTCTGCTAATGATTTGAGAGAGTTAACAAGAGGGTAGCAAAAATGATGTGTCAGATGCGTCTGAAACGATAAAAATTCTAGAGGCAAAACAATTTGAGTCACGTCAGTGGATTTTGAAAAATACCACTTTCTATCTACTGGAGGCCAAAGCAGAGAACATATTGAGTTTATTTGTGTCACAGTATTTTTACAAGCTCCTCATTAAATCAGACTTGAATTAAAGATTGGTTTAACCACAGTTAGAGTGTTATTTCCCTTATTTCTTTAGAATAGCAGAATAGACAAATTTTCAGGTTTAAAAAGAATGTAGAAAAATCTAAAAGATCTGAAATCTAGAAAAGCACTTCAAAACACAGATATATTTTGATGGTTTGGGTTTGGGTTTTTTTTCCCCTTTTTAAATTTTTTCTTCTGTAGAAGCAGTGCTCTTGGGAGAAAGGCTGGGATTGGTGATTCACCAGTTCAGCTGTTCTTACAAATGTGATATGTGTGTCAGTTTTTCTGATTTTTTTTTCCATGAGTTTTTACTGGGCAAGCTTGCTGTGCGTCATGAGTGCAAGGTTTCAAGGAGATTAATATCCATTTCCAGAAACATGGCAATTTGTTATGATTTGTGATTCATAAAGGTGGCTATTTACACCATCTAAAAATGTTGAATAGGGCATCTATTATTTAGCCTGTCTAATTTTTTTAAAGTGCTACAAAGAAGTTCATTTATTCAGCAAGATAATTGCTTTTCATGACACTTTAACATCTGTTTCCAAATGATATCTTCAGCTCTGCAGCAACACTTAAATCTACTTTGGAGTTGGAAGCTATTACATGTTAGCAACAGCATACAATGCAATTTTAAGCTGTTCATGTGTATTTAAAATAAGATTGATTTACAGCAGTTTCTTTTCTAGGGAACTACAACTTAAACTAATTCTTAATGATCCAAACACATTTGAAACTGGTTCATAAAATCCTGATTCAGAACTACAAAGCTCAGAAATGTTTCAAAGGCAGTTTACTCCAGCATCACTGTCACGACTGAAAAAGCCCAGATTCCTGGCAACTGCTTGGTGGACTTGGTTTTTGGGTTTTTTGTTCCTTGATATTGCCTGTTCTTAGCTCAAATGCAATGTAAAAATAAATTCTTGCAGTATATCCTTTGTTGCAAATCAGCTGGAACTGGGAAGGTAGATTCCTCAGAGGACAGGTGTAGGTTTTTAACAGGGATCTTGCAACTAAGAGCAAATCCTCAAACTTGCCTTTGTGTGCCTGTCTTCCACACACCTACTTGGGGTGAGCAATGGTGCCTGGTCCCAAATTGGTCTCTGGCTGGCTTTAGATGTATGGGCCCAGCTGAGGAAACAGTCCTGAACTCATCAGGAGAGTAAATTAATTTTTTAAAAAAATTTTTTTAAAGGAATGTAGTCTTGGCAGCTACTCCCATCTTGTCATGGGGCTTATATTTGGCTGGACATCATATCTATTATCTGGCTTCTTCCAGTTAGGAAGAGAGGCATTTCAGCTGCAGTGAAGCCTCTGTTCCTTACAGGATGGGAATAAGAAAGGAAGACAATGAACAGCCAGTTAATCAGGAAGAAGATGACCTAAACTTTTCTCCTGCACTGGCTGGTGGGTGGTCACTATTTCAGGTTCTGGATTTGAAGAGGATATTGAAGAGGTATGAACACAGAAGAAAGGATAATACTCCATAATACTTTGGGAGTCCCTCTTACCTGGGAACTCTATGAGTCCTCCCTTGCAACTTGCAGGCAGGGCTGGACCTGCTCTGTGTTATGACCAGGGGTTTTTGCAGGTCCATGGTGTGATGAAAATGCAGCCAAATGTCCTCTTAGATCCCATTGTCAGGGCAAAGGGAGACGTGAGCTGTTCCTGTCTGATTAACATCACACTAAATGGGATCTGTTAAGTCTAAACAAAATTTGCTTTGGTCCCCACTTTTGAGCATACCTTTATTATTTTTAATGGATTGAAGCTGACAGGAGATTTGTGTAAGAAGATTTTGCAGAATTCTAATGAGAATGAGTTCTTTGTCGGCGTGCGACAAAATCCTGACTCATTCAGGGAATGAAAGATGGTGTTAGTGTTATCCAAGATTATTTACAGAATATTTATAAATGGCTAAATGGTTCTCTGTTGTGCATTGGAGACATCCATGGGCTCTGGAAGCCCTGTGGCAGCAAACACCCCTCTAAGTAGGAAAGGAGTGGGTAATTACTGCTGGTAATCCAGCAGGAGCCGGGGAGGGCTGTGTGGGCATGGAGCCTGCACACTGTGCTGGGAAGAGCAGAGGTGAAGAAATCACAGAATATTCTGAGTTGGAAGGGACCCACAAGGATCACTGAGTCTAACCCTCAGCTCTGCACAGGACAGCCCCAAGAATCTTACTGTGTGTCTGAGAGCATTGTCCAAACATTTCTTGGAGTCTGTCAGTCTTGATGCTGAGAACCTCAGTTCCTTGGGGCCTTGTCACTGATCACCACAGAGAAGAGCTCAGTCTGACCTTCCCCTCATGAGAGGAAGTTGTAGACTGCAGCAAAGTCCCCCCTCAGTCTCCTCCAGCCATACACACCAAGTATCCTCAGCCACTCTTCCATACAACTTCCCTCCAAGGCCTTCCACCATCCTTGTGGCCCTCCTTTGGACACTTTGCAATACCTTGATGTCTTTTTTTATATTGCCATGCTTAAAACTGCACACACACAGCCCTCAAGGTGAGGCTGCAGCAGGACAGAACAGAGAGGGACAATCACTTTGCTGGAGCAGCTGGTGATGCTGTGCCTGGAATGTGGCTGGCACAGAGCACACTGTTGATTGATATTCAACTTGCTGTCAGCCAGGACTCCCAGATCCCTTGCCGTGGCCAGGTGAGAGCTGTATAAACCCAAAGGGGGAAAGCAGAAACCCTCAAGGTCCTCTGTTGCTGCCTCCCCCCAGGCCCCACACAGCTGCTGCAGTGGTTTTGTGGCTCTCGGGAGGACAGCAGCTCAGCCAACCCTGCCTTGGATGCTGGACACTGAGTAGCCCATCACCATTTCCCCGGGGTAAAGGCAGCAGCAGCAGCAGGGTGTTGTGCAGGTCCAGTGTAGCTGAGGTGTTTGATGGCAATTCCTGAGCACAGCTGCTTCTCTCCCAGCAGTTCCAGGTGTGCAGTGACTCCCTTTTGTTCTGAGGGGGTAATTACAGTATCCTGTTGTAGCCATGACTGAATGTAAACTTCTGCAAAGGCAAGAAATACTGCGTGAGGTATTTAATCCTTATTACACACGTAGCCTGTTTCCAATACCTTTCTCAAGTCCTTTTCTGCTCTCTGGGAGCATATGGGCACTGCTAAAATAATATATTAAAGAGGAAGCAGAATTTTCCAGCTGCCTCGGTAGTAGGCTTCCATTTCTGGGGTTCGTAGATTTGTGTAAAATTTATCTTATCAGTGTCTCGTGTTTTGATGGCTGTTTAGTAATAATGGTCACCCACACAGTGTGCTGGGACACCATGCTGTGTGGTAATGAGCACTCCCAGAGTTCTGTGAAGGCCTCAATTAATCATCATAGTGCCAATTAAAAAGGCCATTAGAAATACTGTCCGTAGCCATCAATCCTGCATAGCTGTTCCTTCTCCAGGAGGTGCATGTGTAATGCACTCAGGTATGCACAAACATATGCAGACTCCTTTTTCCAGGTCAATATGACCTGGCAGAGCGACTGGGCAAAATATATTAGAAGTGGCAATGATTTCCTATTCTGTCTTACATCCTAACTGCAGTTAGATCCCAAAT
The DNA here is from genome assembly GCF_965231275.1 of Zosterops lateralis. Lineage (NCBI taxonomy): Eukaryota > Metazoa > Chordata > Aves > Passeriformes > Zosteropidae > Zosterops > Zosterops lateralis. Next base: position 7,180,024 of record NC_139764.1, read on the forward strand.
TTATTCTGATCTGCTAAATCTTAAATCAGGTTTTGTTTCTCTAAGTAGGGCCTGGGTCTTCATGTGGCACAGTTACACTCAAGCTCTCTTTGGAGTGGCATTGCAGTATTATCAAGGTATGATTTTTAAGGCCTACATTCGTTAAATCCTTTTAGAACACTGACTTTGTTATCCCAGAGTTCCTGGTGGCTTCTTGGTGATGTTGCTGCTGTTTTTATTAGGAAATAGACCTCATGCTTTGAGTAAGGGTCTAAAAATTGATAAGGTGTTTTTTTTTTTTTTTTTTTTTTTTGTTTTTTTTTTTTTTTTTTTTTTGGTTTTTTTTGTTTTTTTTTTTTTCCTTGTCGAACATCTGCCTAAGTTGTTCAAAGTTACAGTGAGGCTCTGGAAACCCCTGTGTGCTCAGCAGAGGCGAGCTGTGCTCTGCAGGAGGAATGGAACTGAATGGGACAGAGCTGTAATAAGTGCACCTTTATCAGGAATCTGGAACTGAACTCAGGATTTTTCCCTGCTGTTAGCAAGTGCTTTATGAAGCAAGCAGCAGATATGTATGCTATCACAGAAGATAATCTGCTAGCTGTGTCTTTCACTTCAATTGTTTAGGTACCAGATTTTTGATAAGTGGATCTTGATATGGTGGATATGGATGTCTGCATCAATGTGCTGCTTCATCGTGGGGTATCAGTTTGGCATTTTACTTGACACAAACAAAAAATCAAAAAATAATAATCCAAGCAAAACCAATTCCAAATTTTTGCAGTTTCCAAATCCCAGAAATTACCTACAGAGGCTGTGCATTAAAAGAAGCTCAGAGAGTTACAAATACTTGCAGCTTTTTTATACAAAAATTACCTTTGTACACGATCATCATAATTTAGTTTTTGATAATGTGATCATAGAGCTCGAAAGATTTTTTTTTTATTGCAGAAGAGGATATGGCTCTAGGAATCAGGTTTGGGGCGTGAAGGAGCTCAGTGTCTGGTATATTCGCTGAAATCACGAGGTGGGAGTTGTGTGAAAGAGAACAGATAGAGATGTTATTATTTCATTGCGTGGCCACCGTCCTCTCCTCGGTGGAGGACCTGGCACCATCACCTCAGCGGACAGCACCAGCTGATATTCCCATTCCCAAGGGGCAACCACGGTTCCTCCAGCTGCCTCTGAAATCAGCAAGGAGATGCTGTGAGCCCCATGAAATGCTAACGAGTGCTGAATTCCCATAGTGGGTGGACTTGCGGGCTTTGCACAGGGCATGCAGGAATCTCCGAGTCAATTGACCTTTGTCTTGCCGTGCCCTCCCCCCGGATCCCAGCTTTTATCCAAAGAATCATAAAATGCTTTTGTCAGAAGGGAGTGGGAGAGTTTGCAAACAGTAAATAGCTTTGTTGTAAGTTAGCATGCTGATCACCAGGAAAGCTTGATGGCATTAAGCATTTTGCATTCAGAGCGAAATCCAGAAGGGTGGTACGAGGCAGCCAGAAGTCACAATAAGGCCAATTATTAACTAGTTTCTTTTCATTCAGTGAGACCCTGTGTTTGTCATTTGTAGTGGGGCAGAGGAAAGATGCAGCTTGTTAACAAGAGTTTAAAAGGATGACATTTTAAATTACCACATTAGTAATAATAAAGGAACATAAAGCTTGTGTCTGTTAAAAGGAAATTTTAAAATGAAACCTCTTTCCTGCCCTTTAACTGAGAATCTTACAATTATGTTAAATCCCAAAATGTGGCTTCATTATTCATTTCCTTTTTTACCAGAATGTAAAATAACAGGAGCTTGAGGGTTTAGTGTATTAAAAAAAAAGAAGCAATCCTTTTTCATTATAACTTCTGGTAGTGTTTAATTAAAGGTATTAGGAGAACCATCTTGGGTAACACATTTTTAAATTCTTGTACATTGAGCTGAAGAATATCTAGGAAGGGAATTTTGTGCATAACTGGTTCACTCCCAGTGAAGTAGACCAGATTTTGTTATTCTTTACTGCTTATCACCTGCAACTTGTTCATGTATATTTACATGGCAGAGAGGAAGAATAGGAATGTCTTTGTGTGTGAGCTCTCTGCAGTTCATAACAAATTGAGACTGTTTTTGGCAAAGTTCAGTGTTGTTTATCCATACTGAAAAAACTGAAACTACCTAAAAATGTGACAAACACTTAAAGTTAAAACCAATAAAAGTATTTACCTGGCTTTTGGCTTTCTTTTCTTTCTCATTCCACCCCACCAGCTTTCCCTATGTGCCTCCCAGGTATGCCCTTGTGGCTTGTTTCAGCCTGTATTTGCATGTGCCACCTTCAGCAAAGATTTTTGGTGGTTCATTCCCCATGGCCCATGCTGTTCTGTTGGAATCACACGGTGTTCCCTGCCTGCATATTGCCCCAGTGATGAGGTGGTGCCTTTCTGCAAGTCTCAACAGTTTAAGAGAGTAATCCAACAGAACTCTTTGTGAACTTCCCCTGATCTGGTGATCAGTGTTGTAAGCTAGTGTTTTCCCTTTTATCTTGGAGAGTTTCCATGATGTCACTACCTCTAAAATTGTGCCTGAAGTACTTTACAGGAATGATGATGAGTAGTACAGAGTAATGTATGATGCACTGGTTGCTGTTTGGGGTTTTGACCTCCAATATTCTGGATGAGAAGAGGAAGAGGATGGAGGAAACAATTGAGGTTGTCCCCAGAAATTTTACTGTGATATTTTTTGGTATAGATTTTGAAAAGCTTAAACTGTAAGTTCCTAGGAGGACATTTTAAGAGTAAAATAGTGTTTCCCCCAAGTCCCCCAGGCATCTGTGTAAGCAAGGGGTGTCACCACTCTTAACAGCTGCCAGTGCAGCTGACCTGGGTGTGAATGGAAAGCTCTTGTTGATTGACGTTTAAACAAAATGTTAATTTGTTGACGTGCCATGTGGTCCCAGTGGGACTTGCTTAGATGACCACGTGCCTTGAAGAGCCAAAGTTTTGGGCTGTCACAAGGAATTTGTGCATTTTTTTCTATTTGTTCTTTGTACTGTTGTTTTCCTCCAGCAGATCCGATTCACTTGTAAGGTGGCTTTAAGCATCTTTTTACTTTCATATTTAGCTGAAAAAAGTTAAACTTGTGCCTGAATTCAGCTGCAGTTACTGTCCATAAACACATAAACCCAATTATTTAGGTAAGTCAGGGTTATTTTTCAGGGAGAAAAGGATACCCCTGAAATAATAGCACATGCTGCCTTCTCTGCTTGGATAAGAGGAAGAGCTGTGTGGTTTCACTACTGTTGTGCTCTTTTAAACAATTAGTAAATAATCTGAGTTAACTTTTTCGTGTTTAATTTCTGAGTTATTCAGCTGACTGCTGACTGACCAGCCATGCTGAAAGCAGGTGGGAAAATCTGTTCAGATGGCCCTAATTTTTCTTTTCTTGCCTTTTTTCTTGTTCCGGTTATTTTTCTTTTTCTTCTTAGGGAATCTCACCTCATTACAAGGTAGGTAGGGTGGCTGTGGCCTAATTGTTTTTACCTAGATAATTAACATCCATTCAGAAATGTGGGTCTTCCTTGCATATTTTCCCCAGATGAATGGTTCTCAAATTTAGTTACAATAATACAATAAATGCAAATATATATTCCTATGAACATAGCAAAGGGAGCATAAAATAAATTCATACTTATTCCCATCTGTGCTTGGTATGAGTGCTGATATACTCCTAAAAATTAAGTCCAAGTGTTTCATCAAACACAAAATATTGTCTTTTCTTACTACACAGAAACAAACTATTTATCTTGCAAGTATTTGAAGATTTATAGAGTCCACGTGAAGAAATTTCTGCCCATTAATGCACATTATTAATGAATGCCTCTGGTTCATTTGGGAGTTTCGTATGTAGGAAACAACATTAATAGAGTGGTGTATGAAAATTTGTCTAAAGTGCCTGCAACAGTATTTACTTAAGTGCAGACATCCCATAGAGATTTGGCAATGCCAGCACTTCAGCAGAGTGCCCAAGGTGAAATTTTATACTGGTTGTAACATTAACTAACTACATCAGACATCATAAATAGTACTGTAAAAAGTAAACTCTAGGATTGTTTGAGAAATTACTAAGGGTTAATAGTTGTTATAAATTAGTATTTGTTGAGGTGATCTGAGATGCTGAATCTGAAAGAGTGCAGAATTGTGTAGTGTGTCTTCTGACATGTCACTGGGTGAGCTCTGTCATTCTGCTGCCCCGTCTGATCATTCCAAGAACAGAATAAATTTTGAATTTATAGCAGGCTATATCCTTTTCAAAGTACCCTCAGTTAAATGTTTTCTGTCTTTCTACCATGAGAATGTGTATACACAGACGGAGGCACGCTGTTTGTCAGACATTTCAGAAGACAAAACTAGAGCCTCTGCAATTTTGGATTTAATGGCTGTGTGGTGGTGTATCTCAGTTATTAGCAGTTTGACACTCATCAGGGCCAGCTTTAGCAGCACTTGGGGCCATTGAGTGAATTTTTGAATTGAATTTTGAATTGAAGCTCTTGTCTTGACAGCAGATTTCAGAGAATCGCAGTGAACTATGGGGACTGGTTTAAAATCCCAGATAAGATGGACAAAACAACCCTCAAGGTGTCAAGTATCTGTACAGTGAATTTGAGGGCGCTTTTCATTTCCTTGTCAATGAGATGAAAATGGAGCTCTTTCCCTGAGCAAGTGGGAGAAAGCAGCCACATGTAATAGCATTTTGCAGGAGAGGTAATGCCCTCTCCCACAGGAAGCAGGAGAGCAAGCTGGTCTCTGTCACCTTCCTCCCCTCCACAGCTGCACATATAGCTGTGGGTAGAGGGCCAGGCATTGGGTAAGTGGGGAGAACAAACAGCTCTTATGGGGTTTATTCTCACTATCCTTCCTGCAAAACCAAGGGAAGCCTCTGATAATTGACTGCTGCTGAAAATGATACATCCAGCTTATTTTCTTTTGATCTCTTTGATCTGTTGGGCAAAGTGGAGAAGCGTAAAATCTAAGTAGGGGCAGAAGAAGGGAGGGGGAATAATGGAAGAGCAAGTCATACAATGCCAGCCCTTAAAGCTGGAAATATGCTGTTCAAAACTGCTGAGTATGAAGCAAACATCACCTGGATCAGCTTTCCAACATGACAGTGATAAACACGTGACCAATAATTCAACCTGACAGAGGAGCCCTTTAGGAATACAAATATCACAAACACTCTGTTCTGCTTATGCACCAGAAACACAACGTGGGAGCCAGGGCTTCCCTGACAGCACACCCATCTCTCCTGGCCTTGCCTTTGATGAGCATCTTCCATGGGAAAGCCTTTCTGATCCCATTAGAGGAGAGAGGCTCTGTCTCTGTGGTCCTTTTTGCAACCTGTGCACTTTGTGAGCCATGCCCTGCACAGGGGATTTGTTGAGAGATGTGTAGGGACCTAACATGTCACAGGCAGGCTAGTTACAGATGAAACCCTGCTGGCAGAAAAGGATTAGCTGCAACCCAGAGGAAAAAAACAAGAAGTCATATATTTTAAAGGACAATCGTGGTACAAAATTTTGATTATTTATTGGGAAAGTAGATAGTCAAGGCTTTGTGTTATTGGAGATTCTGTACCCGAGGAAACTGGCAGCAATTTCGGCCTGGTGCTGCCAAACTGTACTCCAGAATCTGAGGTTTCATATGAAAGAGGGTGGGGGGAAAGCAAAACAAACAGAAAACCCTCTATACCCTGCAGCTGCAGAGAAAATACTCAGAAACTCAGTGTGACCAGGGTTGTGTTCTTGCCTTGAGTCAGCAATCAGCTTGAAGCAATACCTTTGAGGAGAGCGAACTGTGCTGGTCATTTCAATGCATGTGAGGTATGAAGCCTGACATGTTTACACAACAGCTAGCTCATTCCAGTGCTTTTTTTGGGGAAAATCTCCATGTTGTGCGTGCTGTTTGAGAAAATATCTTCTTAGGACACAAGAAACGAACCAGAAGGAATTAATTCTTATTTATTTGACATATTTGTCATATAAATAAGAATTAATGTTAAACGTAACTTCCACCCTTCTTCTCTCTCCACTCCACATCCCCCCAAAGAAAAAGAGGGGGAAAAAAATAGCAAGGAACTTTTCAAATGATGAAGAAATGGGTAAACAAGGGATATTTTCTTTGCCCTCTGGAAAAGCTTCAGTCATATCCAGACTCTTGGAAAAATCAAAACAAAACCCCCTTCTTCCTACTAGCCCCTACATTCTCTGTAGTACCATATGTCTCAACTTACAATTATCCAGCTTTTCATACATTCCACTTCTGCTCTGACAGCTATACAATGTACAACAATTGCACAGAGGCAGAAGGCAAATCTGAGAGGCACCAAGAATAAGGAATTCGGTGCCAGTTTAAAACAGACGTGGTGAATGTGGAAGTAAATAACATAAGTAAAACTGCTGATGTTTTTTTAATTTCAGTGGGTCTATCTAAATGTCCAGTCTCCAATTCATGTGAACAGTACTGTGAATTTCTCTTTTTGCTTCAGCTTTGCTGGGTTTACATTAAGAGGCTGCAAAATGCAGGGGATCTTGAACTTCATGCTCGTGATCCCCCTGAGGAACATGTTAATCCGTGGGACTATTGTATGGTTATAGGGCTCACGTCATGTTTGAGCATTGGAGCTCAACATGAGGAAAGCACTGTAATTGCTAACAATTAGTACTGGGTAAGCCTCACTTAAGAGCCCCCTTATGCCAGATTCATATCCAAAATGTATCTGAAATATCTGAACCATTTAAGAGGCTAGGAGTTAATACTTTGTCATTGTATAAGGCAGAAGACTTGTGTATGAAAGGGCAAGGGGATTGTGAAATAATTACTGGCTCTGCATTTAATTTGAGTCAATGAAAATGCCAGAATGATTGAAGTGTTTATGCTGAAGATCAAGGAGTTATATTGGAATAGGGTAATCAAAACCAGGGACATCTCCTTTACATTTTTTAATATTTCTCAGGGAGGAGATAATGGAGGACTATCAGAGTATAGCGAGGGGAGTGTTGGAAGGAAAGTCAGGATCAGAGGTCACACCTGTGTGAAGTGATGGTTTGGAAATGACAAGTGAAAATAGAAATATGCTTCATTTGACAGTGATGAATGAGCTCCTTGACCTGAGGAGGAAGACTGGAGGTGGCTCTGCACTGTGGAGATGGTAATTTGATAGTGGCAATTACAGGTGAAAAAGTTGGCCAGGAAAAGTACGGTGGGGAAAATGCCTGCTCTCAATTAGGTGTGGTACTCATGGCCCTGGGCCTCCACTGCCAGGGTAGCTGTGCTTTTCTCCAGCCTGGGATCCTTTCAGTTTTCCATTTTTCCATGCTTTCAGTGGGATTCTCCCATCCCTATTTTCATCCCACCTGTTCCCAGCATGCCTTTTACTTCATGTCTGTCTATGCTTTGCTTACCTCCAGCACAGGAATATTCTGTATCACTCATCTGTATTCTTCTTCTGACAACACGAAACCTCATAAAGTTGGTGAGCTGCTGGGCCTGGCTCAGAGTCAATATTGCTGAAACTGGGACTGTACATAGAATTTCCACCATGTGGGAGGTGGGACCAGTCATATCTTGCTCACACATCTCTTATATCTCAAGGGCAGGAAAACATTTGCCAGTGGCCTGTAACTGTGCCTCTCTGCAAGCAGTAAATGCCAGGAGTCTTGTCAGCTTTTTAAATACTGAGGCAAAAAGTATGTTACAGGCTGCTGGTGGCCTCAGCTAGAACATGAAGCATGGATTTTGAGGTTAGGAGAGGTTTGCTTACTTAAAAGAGGTTCTGATCAAGATGAATGATGAAAATGGCAATAAATCCTACGGTTTAAAAGGTAATAAACTGGCTATTAATGTTTAAGGCAGAGCTCCAGGCAAACATGAGCAGCAGACTGAACCACCTGCCTTTATGTACCTTCCTCCTCTGTAGCACTTGGCAGGGAAGCTGAAACATCCTGAACCCTCTTCCTTAGAGGCCTCAAGAGTCAAAAGTGCTTCAGGCACCACGTTCATGGTTTTTTGTTTATTTTTGTGTAGGCTTATGTCCATCTGACCACGTGAGTCCCTCATTTACATGTGGCATTGAGGCATTTCTCAGCTAAAAGGACATTGCAATTTAGTATGGCAAGTGTTTGGGCAGCACAAGTTTTATTTTGTTGTGAAACAAGGTGGATGGAAGATTGACAATAACAAATAGTGAAGTGCCATCTTTAGCACAGTTCTTTTCTTCTACAATTCTCTGCAAAAATGTACCAAAGGTTTCTTGTAAAAGACTTGAGTTTAAAATGAGCAATCTTTCCTACATCAGATCGGGATTTGATTGCTTGCCCACCCAGTCAGGATATAGCCAGATACTGCCCAAGTCCCAATCCCTGTGCTGTCATAAATCCAGTTTGGAGACTTTCAACCCCTTTGGGGAGCACTCATATCTGTAGTTCTCCCTCGTTCTCCTGCCCTGGACGTGAAGTCTGATCAGTGTTTAGACATTGCTTTGAGATAATGATAATGTGCCTTTTAATTAGCACCAATATTTCCAGTCTTTTGGGAAATAATAATGTGCTTCTTTTTTACTCCTTGACTGTTGACAGATGGCCACTTATTAAACATCATTAAATTCTGGTATCAATCATTTTTTGTGCTTTCTAAAATATGCTCGTCGTTTAAAGGGAAATGATAAATATAGGAGGAAGATCTTCCACGTGGATTGTGTAGACTTTGAAGCAGGGCTGCAGCAGTAATGGATGGAGGGAGGCCTCATTTTTTAAGACAAAATTTTAAATATAATCTTTGAGGCCTGAGTTAACTCCGTTTCAGCGCATACGTGTATGTTACAAGCAGCTCTTGGATGGAAGCAGCCCGAATGCTTCTGAGACAAAGCCACTATTTAAACCTTTAAAAACATGAACTTTTGAGCAGCCCGTGCTTGTATGCAGAAAACATTTCATGCACTTACTCAGGAATCCATGCTGCACGTGGTTTTGCTGAATGCCATGGAAAAGGGAAGATGGATTCCTGAGCGTCTGTTATTTGCAGCGAGGCTTTATTTGACTTGATGCATTCTTGGCAAGAGCCTCCAATTCATTACTTGTGAAACTTTGTTTAATGGGTACAATTACGATCTGCATTGTGCCCTTGCTCATCTTAATAGCAGTATTAATTTGCAGGAAGGGACAAAAATCATCTTGCGGAGTTATCAAGCCGTGTTTAGGCTTTCTGAATGCTAATTAATTCAGAGCTCAAATGCTGTACCTGCTGTTTAAAAGGCTGGCAGCTTGTATTCATCACCTGAGTGACAGCTGTTCCTTGCCTTTTTTACTCTTAGAAAAAGAGTGGGGAGGATTAACTCCTTCCATGCTGATGACTGCCATTTGAAGTAACAATTATATACAATATTTAAACTTTTTTTTTTTCTTTAACAGATTTGCTGGTTTTGACAGCATATTAGAAAAAGGATTGGTGACTGTATGTTTTTAAGAGAAATTCCTAAATATTCCTCCAAATGACTGGTATTTTTTCTGAACAGGGCAAAAACCCCCCAGTCTCAGTGACATTTGATGCCAAAACCAGATCTTCCATGTAAGCTAAAAGAGAAAGAATTAAAATATTGTTAAGTCAGATTTGGACATTTATAGTGAGTATGGAATCCGAAGAATTTTTCTCCTGGAATCAAACCCCTTTTTAAATATTTACTGTCAAGAAAATATTTATAAGCTGCAATTAAATTAAGAGTTCACTTAGGCCATCTAAATGTCACAGAAAACAGAAAAGTACAGTTTTACATTTTAATATGCTGCATTCAAAGCTCATTGAGTTGCTGTTTGTTAAACTGAACTCACCTGGTCTAGGAAGATGGGGCAGTCTTTAGTAGTAAAGAAGGGGGCTGAAAGGCGTGCAGATGATTTAATTTAATTCATCTGAGGAAAAGTATCAACTGGTACAATGCAGGTTTCATGTGCAGGTATGAGAGGATTACAGAGTTTGTCTGACTGACTGAGGAAGTGACATAGTAATATTGGATCAAGTTCCTCCTTTTTCACAGAGGAACAGATAACTAAAATATGTATGTTAGCTCCATTCCTCCATTCTCTCCTGCCCCAAATCAAACTACCTAAATTATACTACATTTTCATGTTTGGAGGAATCATGAGGCAAAACAGCAGCTGTTTGATGTCAAAGGGTATTGCTGAGCTACTGACACCAAAAAAATTCCACAAAATCTCACAGTTAGTATTTTTGGGTAAATCCAAAGTTTTTTCTGTTGTTACTTCAAAGACCTACAAAGTCTGGTATGTTTTGCTACATAAATATTTCGGTCATACGGGTGTGCAGTAGACATGTCATAATTAAATAAAATTTTCATTCACCTTTTGGAGGCCCCTTATCTGTAGGGGAACTCGGGGTGGACTTGGCTAATACCTTGGGGCTTTGATTGTGCTCACATTGGGTTTTATGCATTCTGACTCAGTAAATCTCATTAAAGCACATGCTTAACTTCAGTATTCACTGTTCATTCCTTTGACTTCAATAGCAAATTAAGCACATGCTTAAATGTTGTTCAGAGCCTTAGGGAAAGGTGATTAAACAAAATAACAAAGCTATGCTCTTAAAATATTTTAACTCATTAAAAGCCAGTGGATTTGCTGGTCCCAATTCACTGAAAACTCTGTATTGGAAATTAAACAATTAAGTTATAACTGACTGACTGTCTTGTGCAGCTTGGAGCACCAACATCAGGATATTGGATGGTTATTGCTGTGACAATACCTTTCCTTTTACTTAGGACCTGCTGTTATTCTCACAAATAATTAGTGATTATGATGAGTGATTGAAAGTATCATTGGTAATAAAAAGGTTTCCAAGTTTGTTTACAAAGTGTTCTTGAAAATGAAAATAATTTTGAAGAAACAGTTGTCTTTTTCCAAGTTACTAAAATATCTTTCGTTATTACTCATTAACTTCAAATGACATTTTTCATTTCCATGCACAGGGATGATTATTTGATGATTTAGCAGTATTATTATTATTTAGCAGTATTTTGTAGTGGTTTTCCTGTGTGGACAATTTCTCTGCTAATTTATGGTGGAGTTTGATACCGAGTAATTCTGCTTTAGCAAGACAGATATTTAGTCTTTGAATTAGTGTGGGGCATGCTCTAATGCAAGGATTAAGAAAATGCACAGCAGTAGTTCTGGTTTTAATAAGATATTAATTAAAAATTCCCTCAACTTTTTAGAATTTGGTGAAATAGTTTCTGTAGTGGAGATGTGTGGTGTTTGGTGTGTTGTTTTTGTTTTTTTTTAAACCTTTATGATTCAGAAAACTGAAGATTCCTTAAATATTTGGGGCTTGGGGCATTGAAGCAGCAGGAGCTTAGAGGTCAGAGGGAAAGGTTAGGTGTTTTCTCTTTTTATTCAGTTTACCATAGAAGAAATAATCAGATCAAGACTGAAATATTTTGGGAGGCTAGACACGGCATTAACTTCCCCAAGTTCTCGTCCTGAAACACTTCCTGTGTGTGCAAAGTCATGAGCTCACTGAGATCCTGGGGTGAGTTATTTGGGCTCTGTAATCTGTCTGCAGCTTTTTGGAAATAAATCTGAGTGGTGAAGCTGCATAACTGTTGTTACCGTGGTGTTAAAATCTGGGGATGATTCAGTCTCAGCGTGTGCACTGAGTCAGAGCAAGAAACCATCGAGGCTGCTGAGTCGTGTTTGCCTCTTGACCTTTTGGCAAAGATCAAGTGCAGCATATGTTTTTATCAGTTTAATATCTGTTATGTCCTCAACTGGAGGATTTTATATTAAATGAGTTTGGGGACTGGGAAATGTACGAGGCGCTTACGCCGTCCTCTCCGTGCGTGAAGCCTTCTACTGCTGTGTTTCTAGAATGGTGTGAAAAGAAAAAAAAGCAAAAAAACCCCCAACAAGTCCCTTAATGACCATAAAAGAGTGCAAAGGGAAGAGCAGGAACAGAGCAAACATAGATTATGCCTCTCCACGGTGTTCTCTTAATTCCCACCAATTTTCAGCTCAGGGAGTTCCCGAGCCTCCATAAAACCCCAGATAAAATGAAATAAGATAAAATAAAATATTTCTGATATTTTAATCTTGTTTTCACTGCCTTCTCAGTCTGTATTAATATCTATTTTGTCATGTTGAGTGTTATAAAATCAGATTATCATCCTCAGGACTGGGTGTTACCTTGTACCTACTGGGTACAGTGAGCCTACACTTGGTCCCATCCTTGCTGAAGAGCAGTTCTTGCATCACTGGTCCTCTTTATTTTCTGACCACTCCTAAAGGTACTGTTTTCCTGAAAAATGAGATAAACAGCAATCAGAAATAACTGCAGAGTCCAGGAGATGGGAAACACTCTACATGATGGTGAAATGCAACATTGAGGATATGATTGGGTTTGATGAAGGAGCATTGGAAAGAAATAGATGTCGTCACTATCTTTAAAGAAACACTATTTTTTGAATAGGAGTGTTCAAAATATATAGAAAGGCCAAAAAATTGTGGAGAGTTGGTATTCACTTGGATGTTTCTGACTGATTAGATACGAACTCAGTCCATTTTGTAAATGGGAAGTCCAGAGTTGCTCCTACATGCTGCGGTCAGTGGGTGGCTGTTGATATGACAGGGTGAAAACTGGGTGTTCTATTAGAAATAAAATTAATGCAGTTCAGCTAGAGAGGGATCAGAATCATTTTTAGATGACATAAGAGTTTGACCCTTTATTAAGTACGTGAGGTAACACAGAATGGAGGAACCCATGTCATTGTAAATTAGTGTCCTTGAGTTAAGTCTCATTATCAAGATACCTTCACTTTAAAAGAATTATTTGACCTGCCATGGTTAATAAAAAAGAAGTTAATTTGGTGTGACATTTTTGGTGGTAGTTTGGTGCACTACTCAACTTAATTGCAGTAAAATAAAATAATAGTTTCAAAAAACCCCTCTAAACTTCATGTTCCTTGCATTTTGAATCACTGGGTGATTTACTAGTCATTATTTATACCCTCAGTATTTCAATTAGGACACATTAAGTCAAGCTTATGTGGGGGATGTGGAAGTAAGTGTTTGTTGATTGTAATTATTTTAATGTTACTCTTTAATGGAAAATACTACATTTTGCTTCTTTAATATTTCTGCTTAGATCCAAACCCAGAAGTGTACAAGACAGAAATCCACTGCATGCAGCAAAATTCCACCTTATTACTATGCATGCTACGATGCTCCCAGGTTATTGTCAATATCCAGTGTCTACTGGTGAGGAAGCTTTTGTTTGTCATGCCAACGGAATGATTGCTCCTTGCTTTTCTAGACTGCTGAGTTCTTTAAACCAACAGCATTTTGATCCTGGAGTAAATATTGATTCTCTCTTTTCCTCTCTCTGAGAAAATTAATTTAGTGTGTGTTATATGCACCCAGGTGAGGTAAGGCCAGCTCAGGACCCCACAGGCTGCTTAAACCTGTGACACGGGCCAGCATTCAAGAGGTGGCTTCATTACCCTCAGGTCAGCACGTACATGCTGGTCCTTTCAGAGAGCATCTCCTACAACAGAGCAGAGGAGGATTCATGTGCCACTTGCCTACAGCAATGGGATCCCAGATTTCTCATTTTCAGCCAAAAGGCAGTGGCATCAATTTGCCTTTTCCCCACCCCATTCTTTGTGGTTCTGTGCCTTAAACCCAGGTGGTGTGGGTGAGGCCAGGGGTACTAATGCACTGTGCCCTCCAGACATCTGTGTTTTGCAGATTTTTAGCATGCAGAAATCCTTTTCACAGTGCATTGGGACAGAAGTAGAGTGGTTGGCAGTAGCCAAGTCTTCCCTTTATCAATAGACTGGAAACATGGAAAAGGGAGTGCAGAGTGTTAATAATTCATTTATGAAACTGAGCATCCCTTGCTGCTGTCACTCCTCAGCTGACTGTGAAAGGAGCTCCTTAGCACATCCTAAATGCACAAAATGAAAGAATTGGCAACAAAACCAGAAATTTAAGGACAGATTTCCTTAAAGAATTGTGGACTAGCATCTCCTCCTTTGAAAGAACTGCACACTTCCACCTCCTGGTTTTTGGAGCTTCTCTCAAGAAGAAACTGAGAAATATCTGAGCCTTTGGAAGTGACCCCAGTGTGCCTGGTGCTATCACAGTGTTTGATATTTGATTTGATTGATATTTGATATCAATCACACTCTATGTCCATCCCTATTGGATTCAAAGCATAACCTCACATTACTGTGGAAGCTGGGCCATGTAAGTGCAAAATTTCTGTTAAAAACTTCCATCAGTAAATAAACAGTTAGACCAGACTGGTTGGTTCCCTTTAGAGAGTGATACTGTGGGATCATGATTTCACGATTACAAAAGCAACAATTAGCATCCCAAGAAAATGGTTCTAGTGAAATTTATTGCAACGTGATTAATTTTGTTATTTGTGAAGCCTGTGTAAGCTTCTGACATCTTGAATCACAGAATATCATTGTAAAACTGGGGTTTTTTTCATATTTATGTATGGTACACTGGTTTTTGTATTATACCATCAGCCATTTCCTTAGTAAAATATTCTGAGAGGATGAAGAAAAATGAAAAAGGAGAAGGAAATGTTAGGGACTCCACATCTCTAGCAGTATGTTGACTGAGACGCTGTGTTATCAGGCCTTTCTTCCAGGGCCAGCACTGTTGAATTAATGCTGAATTCCCATTTAATTTCATATTTTATTTTTGTCTCCTAATATTATTGTTTAAAAACTTCCACCACAAATAGAAAAAAAAACTTACAGAAAGGGCCAACATGTAGTTACATGATTCTTATGTGCCTCAGAAGGCACAATCCTAGCACTGACTTTCTGAAAACAGTTCACATGGTTTAAGGAGGTTTGAAGGTAAAACAGGGACTCCCATATGACCTGTATTACCTCTCCTCGAGGGAATGCGTTTTCTTAAAGTGATGATTTATGAGATTCAATACTAATGTCAAACTTCGTTCTGCCATATGAAGTAACATAATTAAAATGGCAAAAGAGCAGAACATTGTTGAACTTGTAGATATTTCCACACAGGTGATGTGAAGATTGATGGAAAAGTGATACAAGTGTTTTAGGCATGTCCATGTGAGATGTAAGAAAAACAAGCCTTAAGTAAGTCTGCTGTTTTCCTCAGAAAGATTTTATCCAGAGAGGAAAATGGAATATTTATGTGCAATAGCAGCTGCATATTTTTAGAATAATTTTGAATTCTTTTATAGTAAGTCTCTGTGTGATTAGAAAATAGATACAAATCAGATGAGGTAACAGTTTGTCCCATTTGTGTGAAGTGGTTTTCCAGGATAAAATTACATTTTCTTCTAAATGCAGTATTCATTTGGGAGTAAATTAATTAAGGCTGAGTGGATAAGTATCTGCTGTCGTTCTGCAGTCATGACATGGCAAGACACCAGCTATCTCCATGCAAAACTCATTTGTACATGAAAAAATTAAAGTGCCTGTGTCTTTTGCTTTTAGTGCTGCTATGTGATACTTAGAATAAATAACTTAATTCTGTGTTCAAAATACTCAAAGGTATAGTATTTTATTATTAGTATTCTTAACTTAGATTGCAATGGTGTAACAACT
Organism: Zosterops lateralis; assembly: GCF_965231275.1. Classification (NCBI taxonomy): domain Eukaryota; kingdom Metazoa; phylum Chordata; class Aves; order Passeriformes; family Zosteropidae; genus Zosterops; species Zosterops lateralis. The sequence continues at coordinate 7,195,643 of NC_139764.1, forward strand.
CTTTCCTCATTTGAGAGCTTCACTCATGAGACAGGAATGTGGTCTCTGTGCTGTGCCCTAACAGGTTTATTATTTTATCTGGCTTGAACAACTGGATGTGAATATAATGTAGGTCAGGCATCCCACAGTGACTCTCAGGTTGGGCTGCCCTCAGTGATCCTTTCTGGTGGGTGGGACTGATGGGGGAGTTTGTTTGGGGGCGGGGGGGGGGAGAGTCATGATCTGAGTTGCCTAATTACTCTGCACATGCTGGAAAACTGAGTGCTTTCCTTGCTCCTCTTCGAGGGGAGACTTCATGCAGAAGCAATGCACGAATTTCTTTCATGTTTAAAGCTGTCCATTAGGACCACAGAGAAGAGCACGTTGCCTTTCCACTGAGCTGTTGCAGATCATTGGCTTGATGTCTACATGTGTTTAAACAAAATTGCTTTCTGTGCTTAGTCCAATCGTTCTGTTGAATTACTTTTCTACCCTAAAACTAAACTAATTGCAAAATGGTTTTTACATGACAACATTGACTGTAAAGGTATTTCTACATGAGTATTCTTCTGCATGGCTTCTCTGCAATGCTGTTTCAAAGAGGTGGATGAAAAATCAAGTGCTGAATCTTTGCTGTCTTCAAGCAGTATTATGAGAGATGATACAGCTGGAGTTTAATCATAAACTTCTCCCTTTCCTGACAGTTCTGACATTTATTTTCCAGACAAACAGATGAATCTTAGGTAACGAGTTGTTTTGATCATGTATGGTGTTGATGCAAAACTAAGGCACCATATATTTTTACTGCAAACCTCTGAATTGTCTTTAAAAGACTGAAAGCCTAAAAGCCTGAGACTTATGAACTACTCTAAAAGTTACTCCATTCAGCTGGCTTAAGCCTGGGCTAACAAACCACTCCATGTGTAGGGCAATCCATCATCCATCATATCCTGGCACATAGCACTGAAGCCTGAATATTTAGTAACATTTTTATTTTTTTTTTCATGGGAAAATTCACCTATGGCTCTTGGTGTGAGTGAAGTTGAGTGGTGGCCTGTGATCCCCATGAGTCTGATTCACATTAAGCTTTTTAGAGGGTTTCACAGCACTGTCTGCACTTCTGCACTGTGTCATTGTCCAAATAGCCTCCAAGAAGAGGAAATGTGGATATGTGAAAGAGGAAAAGACAATAGAACAGGGAGATGCTAAATACAGAAAATATAGGGAAAGCCCTGACCAGATTGGAGCTGAGAACTTATGTGTTTCATTTTTAACATCTCTTTTTGTATGAAGAATGATGTAAAGGAGCCTAGTGTTCCAAAGCATAGGGATTTGCATCTGCAATATGTTGTTGGATACTATAGCCAAATTTTGGTCCTGTGGTTGGCTTCCACAGTCACTTTGGGAAGCACCATATTAAGTATTTCTTCATGGAGGAGTATTAAAGCACGTGTAATTCAGCTAGGGTAGCAAATTTAGTCCTTGAACCTTTTTGTTTCTGTGATTTTAAAAATACTTTGCAGTGTGTGGGGTTTGTTTTTAGTTTTTTAATGGATTGTCTACTCTAAAGGCCACATAAAAGCCTTCAAGTCTAACCTTTTCATTTTGCTTGACACTGTTGAAGAAGATAAGAGGGGAATGCTGTCAGAGAGTTTACACAGAGGATGGAGAGGGGTGGTGGTGAAGGGGATAATGACTTGGGCTCTGATTTTCTCCCTCCTGCTGCAGCAAGGCATCTGTACTCTCTGCTGGGTGCAACCAGCCTGCAGGAAGCTTTCCTTCCTGCAAGCAACAAGTTACTCAGGAAATCATCTGGGAAATTAAAGAGACATCAGAGCTGGGCTTGTGGTGACTTGTTTAAAGAAAAAAAATAATTATAGTTGAATGTTGAAGGGTGATGATGGGAAGAAGGTGAGGAAGGACTCAGGTATATTTCCATCTGCAGTATTGTAGAATAATGCTGCTGTGGCAGCAGGTGCCATGAGCTTCCAGCCATCCATGGAGTCAGATCTTCCATTTCACATGCAGTCAAACTCAACTTGCAGCTGCCTGACACTTCAGGGGGATCACTGGCAAGTAGTGAAGGAAGATGTTGGAAAGTTCCTGGGCTGAAATTAGCTTCTCTTACCACATAATATCTTGGTATACCATCGTATTCAGGCAAATGTGTGTCAGTTATTCTGCCTAGCAGTCAGACGCTTCATTTTGTGCTGCAGAAACAAATGACTTTTTTTTTTTTTCACTTGCTTTAATATACTCTGCTCTTTAATTAGATGGTCTATAGGCAGCACACACACAGCACTCTCCAATATTGTCTCAGAAAATGAATAGCATGTGTGATGCCTACACTGAGCTACAGGAGAGGTGCAGACTGACATGAGCTCTTGTTATTTTGTTGCATATTAGCAGCTCTAAGTGTCCCTTTTTGAGAAATGCACATGTGCTGCGTTCTGGCTCAGGGGAGGCTGCGTGGCTTATTTGACATGCTCTCAGTGGAGAATTGCTTATCCATGCCTGATCCCCATGGGTTTCACCTTCCAAAAGTAACCAGCATAGGTCAAAAGTTGGCAAGATGGATTGAAAAGTGTTTCCAGCTGATGGAAAGGCTTCTGGTAACTAAGTGGGGGAATTTGAAATCCAATCTATTCCTAATGGAAAACCAGCAAATAGTCCATGTTTCAACACAGACAAGCTATTCCAGTATCTAAGTGCTGACATATGGGAGTTTTTCAAAGAACACAGACTTGAATCGACCAGTTTTGCATCAAAGGTACAAATTCAAAGTATCTTCTTTAATGGTCTGCTATATGCCTAAAGAACTTTTTTGTTTACTAGTTCAGTGCAGTGTTAATGGTCACATTAACACTGCGTGGATGTGAATGTCTCTAGACTCACCTTCCTCCTCCAGGTCTTATATTCATTGATTCTGGGATGCCATATTTCTTGTTCCTTTTCCTATCTAAATTCATAATATTTTCCCTTCTGTAGCTGAATCCTGTCTTCCTTTATCTGAATAGACAACATTTTCATCTTTCCTCTTTTCTCATCCAAATTTCTTTTCCTGTTTACTTTTTTCACTCTTGCCTGTTTGCCATGTTTAGGTTCTTCCATATGCCATATCTTCACAAGTTGTTCCCATATTGTCCAATACTTTGAGGAAAACACGAGTTCTCAGTTGTTACCTATTCCTCTCCATGGAGGAGAGCATGCTGTGAGCGTGGGATGGAGGAGTGGGTCTGCTTGGGCAAAGATGATTTTAATTCCTCCGTGATTTTCTTCGCTGCTTTTCTTTGCCTTCCATTCCTTCCATCTGTCTCTGACTGTAAGCAGAGAGTAAAGCAAAGGAAGGGCCAAGTGTCTGTTAGGTTTCCTGTTAAAATACAGGATAATGGTGATGATGTATGTGAGTCAGAGACTGGGCACAACAGCATAGAAGTGCTTCTCGTATATTTCTTTATTATAATTTTCCTTAATTTTGTTCCATTTTTTGTCCCTTTTCCCCCTCCTGTTTGTACCTCTCCTAGCTCAGGTACACAACTAATTGAGGTATTGTAGAAGATCTTTAACCAAAGATGGTTATTTTCTCATTTCCCTGGAATAGGGGACTGCTTTGGTGTAGGAATTGTTCCAGGAGTGCTGAGCTGCCCTTCATGGCTTTATGCAGGGCTAATGAAACCCCTCGTTACACCTACACTCATCCATCCTCACCCTGCCCTTTTCAGATGACAGGTTCCTTACTCAAACTGGGGTATGCAAATTTCTAGCTTAAAGTCAGAACTAAACAAGGTAAGGAGTTCTTACAATTCTTCTGGTATAATCTTTAAAAACAGTTTCAAAACCTAAATTCTCCCAGCAAGGACAATCAGCAAAGACAGATTTCCATAGTACAGGAGCAATCCTGTTTGAGTGTCTTGAGCAAATTCTCCTGCTTGCTGAGTGACTACCGAGATTAAGTGGAATTTCTAACAAATCTGGTTACAATGGGTCAATATCTCTAGTCGTACTCATGTGTTGCAAGCCCTATGAGCTCCAGTAGAGATTTATTTTAGCCCAGTCATTTCATGGTGCTTAGAATATTTCCCTACTCTGCATTGCTGCTACTGTAGATAATGGATGACCACTTGGTTAATGTTTGATGGCAGTTTCAATGCACCTCTCCCAACATTAAGTGTCCTTATGCCTTTATACTAGAACTGACCTTCAGGGACAGTAAACATATTGTTTGGCAACAAGTTAATTACAGACTTTATCTTCCAAAAACATTCATGTCATGGGTGGGATAATTAAGATGTCCTTGCAAGTGAAGAAACTTTGTGACTTATACTAATGCTCCAGCGTAGGTGTTAGAAACCGAGGTCACGACAGTATTGCAAGAGCTGTGTACTCACGTTATTTTGACTAAATCATTCTCCTCTTCAGGCTATAAAAGTGAAAGATGGACTTAAATGATATGTAATGGCAATAAATTCTCGAAGTCTGTAAAGAAAAACAAAGGAATTGGGGTGTCCAGGGGTATGATGGGCAAGCAGAACTGATTGTATTTGATTTACGGTGGGATTCATTACTAGGGTTTGTTTTGGTTTTCTCCTCTTTCCTCCTTTTAAGGCCTCTGTCTTTTGTTAAATGGTTAGAATCATATTGACCCTTTCTGATTTTGTAATGTGAACTTCATGGTGATAAATAGCTAATTATTTGCAATTGAATTAGGCTATGAATTTAAATATGACAGAAACAGATGTACCTGTGATTACATTCAGCATGGCTCAGGGGGTTTAAGTTTAACACAGTATAAATAGTTTGCACATATATTATTTCTGAAATGGAATACTGCAACTAGTGGAGACTATCATAAAGATGTTAATGAGCTCAAATTTTGGTTGTTTTTTTTTTTCCTGAAAAATTTCAGGGAGGGTGAGGAGAAGTGTCCACTGGTGACAACAGAAGTTCCCTTTCTGGAGTGTTCAATCTCTAAGCTGGAAGTATTTAGTTTGGGTGAAGTTAGGAAGTATTTTTTTCACAATCTTCAGTCCAAAGAGGACACTGAGCATTCTCGAAAGTTGCAGTCCCGGGAGGGGCACAATGCAGTGTTACTTTGTGAGTGCCACTTGAATGAAAATCCCTGTTGGCCTGAATTAGGGCAGGATGCGCAGTTTAACATCAGCACATCTTTGTTTTAACACCAAACTAAGGATGAATACACAAATCAGTGTAATTTAAAGACCTGAACTGTAATATTTGGAAAAAAGCATGGATTCTGCACATGTTCTCTTTTTCAAAACCTGGCTCAAGGAGATCAGCAGGTGTGCTAATGAGCCACTTCTGAGCTGCTGGTTTCTGCTTCAGGTTTTCTACTTGAAAACTTACCTTCCAGCAGGAACAAGCAGTTCCTTTTTTAATGGTCAGTATCTCATCATGAACAATCAAATAACTTCAGAATGAATTTTCTTCAATAGAAGGAAAGTCACAGTACAGCCACAATATATGGCAGGTGATGAGTCATTCCTTGCCAAAATGTAGCAGGAGTACGAAGGATTGAAATGTACTTTTTTTTTTTTTTTTTTTTTTTTTTTTTTTTTTTTTTTTTTTGGTAAGATGAGAATATTGAAGCATCCTAGAATTTGAGAATAAGAGAATAAAATGAGATCTGGGCACAAAGACTTTGATTGATGGCATGCTATCATTGGTGCGTAATGCAGCACTGTTAACATCCTCATGTGTAAGTGATACAGTTACACAGAGTGTCCTTACTGGGTGTAAACTAACTGCAAAGCAATAGAATAACACCTTTAAAATTATTAGTTTTGAGGCTGCCTTGGTGACTATCTGGAAATTTAAATCCCTGTGCCTTTGCACTTATGAAAATGTTGTCCATATATTTGGGCATGGTGTGTTCAAGGAAAGTCAGATAATCTCTTCCAGATTCCTTCATTATTAAATGGCGCTGGAATGTGATTTTGACTGTGCAAATTGTTTCAGGGGTTCCATATTTTGAAATCTCATCTCCAGCCGTAATCCAGAAGCTAGTTCATATTTGTTTTACCTTCTGCAGTACATGAGAGCTGAGCTCTGTTGATCTCCCAGTCAGAATGAGGTGCATCCTAAAATGAAGTTATCAATGAACATCACGTGCACCATATAGCGTTTTTATTTTCATATAAACCAGGCAGTTGTTGGTGAGCAAGGTTTTCACTTTTGCATGTTTTAATTTTTTAAATATCCAGTTTGCCCTTTGATTTATTTCTGGTTTAGAAACTTTGTAGCCTATTTTCACATTATCTGGGCTGTTTATCAGTTTTACTTGTGTTTTCAGCATAATGTGGTTCTGTTGAATTTCATCTGAGGTGATTTTTTTTCTGCATAACCATGTGCAAATAAGGGTTCTGATAATCCCTTTCTTTCTAAATCAGCCAGTTTAATACTTCTGTCACTGTTGGATGGAGATGAGAGACTTGACCTATTTTTAAAAATGAGCTTTTTAGCTTTGTTAGCTACAGGAGGACGGAATTTTAGAATTTTTAGAATTTATTATTTATTAGCTGCCATTAGGATTTGCTGGTGCACGCATGAATGATATTTTCCTTTGAATTGTGATCATTTGCGATGGAACCTGGTGGAATTCTTTTCTTCTTTGTAACTCCTTGGTGGTTCCTAACCTTGTTAGTGTTCTGCAGCCTTTGAGTTTGACCTGCTGGATTGGCTTCAGCTTTGCTACATAAAAATCACTTGGATTCTGCTGAAATATATAGATTATTCCACTTCATATGCATTCCAGTAAAAGGCATGAAAGGTGATTCATATGTGATTACAACTATTTCTGATGTGACATTTACCCCAGAACTATTTTAAGTTGTTATCCCTGGGAAAAAAAAGAAAAAGTATTTTGTTAATGCTATTCTGTATTCAGTGGCTTTGATGGTACTTGTTGTAGATGTCTCAGATTAGTGTCAAAATTTCATTATCAGTGATAATATATTAATGCAATAAGTTGACAGAGGGGTTGACTGAGTGACTATTGCAATATATAATTAGGTTGGTGTAATAAGATACATATGCACTGATCCTCCTTTATATAAAATCTCTTAGAGACTGAATTCCCTTCCTGCTCTGTTACCATTCCCAGCGTGACTGCTACCAATTTTTTCTATGATTCTTGAAGAGGGTATGCATGTTATAGAGACTCCATGTTACAGAGTTGTAAATACCTTTTCTTTCAATTTTTATTTCAATATTGATATCACTGAAATGAATAATATCATTATAAAGTTAGCAGAATGTGTAGCCTTGTATCAGTGAAATAAACCAGATCAAAATACAGTGTTTATATTATATATAATCAGTGTACCATATATTACCGTTATTTTCAAGTATTAAGTCATTTGAGAGCTCTTGTAGTTTCTGTACAAAGAAAAAATTATTTGCAGACATGTTTACAAAGCAAAAAAAAAAAATTAATGGAATCTTTCCAGTAGCTGTCAGTTTCTTCCTTAGAGTTTGATAATTGAAAGGTTTGGTTTTTTTTTTAGGAAGGGAAGATGGTTTCGATTATCCAAAGGCAGTGGAATGTTTAACTACCCTTCTGCTATCAGTGGACTTGTTTACATTAGGATTTTGACTAAATTGAGGTTGCACATATCCAGATGTTATCTGCCTGGGTGACTTTTTCATTTACTTTGGCAAGGGATTTGATGCTGTATTGCTACCATCCCTTTGTCATTTTTCCCGTTTCTCACATCACATTTCAGGCTGCACTTAGCCTTTCATTTTCTAAACTTCCACTGAATTTTTAAGTCCGAAACTTTTGCTCTTTTTTTCTCTAAGGATGAATCCTTCTTGAAACCACAGATGGGATTTTGATCTTCACTGCAGCTTTTCTCATTGGTTGTCATGAGTAAAGCCAAAGTCTCAGACAAACAAACCCAAGACACAAAAGAAACTTTTTTTGTTGTTGTTGTTCTTGATTTTTATCTCTGTCTGGTTTTGCTGTGCTGAGGGGTGAGAGATGTATCTCAAATGCTTCAGCTCTGCAACGTCCTCCAGCAAGGCAGAGAAGACAAAGCTCTCCACCAGGAATGGCTTTCTTCCTACACCCAGTGACCTGTGATGCCAGTGGCTCACACAGAGGAGCCAGGGCTCCTCATCCAAGTAGGATCCAGCAGGATAACATTCCAAAGAGTATCAGTGGGGAATTGTAGAAAACATTCACCAGGACCAAATAGTAAAAAGAAATGCCTCTAGTTGTGAATCACAGCAAGAGTTGGGCAAGGTTATTGTTTAATTCACTGCTGTCGTGTCATTCTTCAGCACCCCTGGGGGTTGGGAGGGAGGAATATCCAAGCCCAGAAACCTGCTGCTTAGGATGTGCCGGGTTGAGAACCAGCTTGAACAAAGAATTCTGTTTTTTTAAATATCTTTAGAGTGCTAAAGATGTAAAGTGGGCGAGCACTCCTGCTCAGCAGCGATCAGACGGAGCTGCAGCCAACAGAAACAGACGGTTTGGAAGTGTAAGATCCTAATCTGTGTCCCAGTGAACCTTTCTGCTGAGTTGTATTACCTCTTTCAACCTCCAGACCTTCTGGTTGCAAATTAAAAGGAGTTCATGCTGGTCCTCACATGACTCACTGATACATTAGCTCTGAATGGAGCTCCACTCATTAATGTTTATACAGTCTTCGTAGATCTAATCCTATTTGCAGGCCTTTAAAATGCCAACTTTTTATTTTAGGCCTGGTTTACTTTTAACTGCAATATTTAGCCTCAGAATGTGTTTGTGGGATTCTTTTTTCCTCAAAGGCATTTTCCCTCGATGGCATTTAAACAAGTGTGAGGTTTTAAATCAGTAAAAGTAATGAAATTTTACATGCTCTTTTGCATGTGTTATTTAAGCAACTCTGTAGTGTTAGCCATACATTGGAGGATTTGAATCAAGCACATCTAAGACTCGATGATCTTGAAGGCCTCTTCCAACTTACTGATTCTGTGAATTGTTGCTAATACTGTTTATTTCATAGCCTAGAAAATAGCTATTATTGCCAGTGCAGAAACATATGGAGATGGCTTTATGTTCTCTCGTAGTAGCCAGGGGTGACTGGTATTGGTGGGAGTTTAAAATCCACAGCATTGATGTCAGCAAATATCAGACCAGTTCCAGTTAGACTAGTGGAGAAAGAAGAGGAAAGGGAGAAGAAAAAAATTATTGATTATGAAGATGCAAGATAGCTGGAAGGAAATGTGATACTGAAAAGGGAGACATTAATACAGCATGAAACGGGATTGGATGAGGGGGAAGTAAAGATGATCTGCCAAGCAAGAGAGCAGTTAGCACAGTAAAATGTAACAAAACAAGACACTTATGGATCACCAGAAGTACCTCTCTCTCTCCTTAGCAGCTGTTGCAGCTGCTTTTACAGGTTGGAGAGTGATAGGAAAAATCTCTCTCTGAGTATTTTCCCTCAGGCCAAGTGATGGACTGAGATTTGACACCTGCAGTGAACTATCTGCTGTCAATAAATTAGTGCCAATAATGAGATAGAATTTCAGATGTGTGCCTACAGTTTGCACAGGACTGTGCAAGGAGTGAACACAGAATTTTTTTTCTAGTGACTTCCCAGCCTACCTGACAGGCACAGAGCAAACAGATTGTGAGTTATGCTGGTGGGAGCTCTACCTCCTTTTCTTCTCTTCTGTGAATTTTATAAGAGAGCAGGGGTTTACTCCACATTGTGAGTCATGTTTGCAATAGGCAGCTGACTCACAGTGTAAGGGCCTGATATCTCTATGGGATTGGTGAGATTTGAGAAAATTATTTTTAAATCTTGGGTCTGAAAAACAACATGAAAATAACTCTTGTGTACCTTAGGATATCTGCTGAGTGGGGAACTGCCCTACAGAGTTAATTTTGTGCACATTTGAGCAATATCTTGTTTAGGATCAATGGCACAGTATCATAAAACTCTGAGGGAATCAATTATCCTACTTTTTCCATTGGCATTTCTGAGGACACATTTGTTCTTCACAGATTTTTTTGAAAATGGTGTTGAAAAGTTTGGAATTTTGTTTTTTATGGGATTGCCTTACACAGAGAGGGTAAAGCTTGAGGGCAAGTGTTACAAAGATGTGTTTTCCCTCTCCCTTAGTCCTTTGCAATGGCTCTGATCAGATGCTGGGTGTTAAATTGCTCTGCGTCATTGGCAATTACGGCGTGGTCAGAAGGAAAGGGCAAGGGCAGGGGAAAATTTACCAGTGTTGCTTTTCAGCTCAGCCAGGTTGCCTTCAGGAGATCCCAGTAGATCATTCTGCTCTTTGCTCCTGGCCTTGTGTATAATTAATTTGGGCTGAGTGACTGCTTTTAAATTGAGTTTTGTGGTAGCTGCTGGTTCAGAGAGCAGGTCTGAGCTGTCAGCCTCTGAGCTGTTTACTGCTCACAGGTGTCTTCTCAATTGATGGCAATAATTCACTTAGAACAAAATAACCCATGGGCTGAGATTCCTGTGTCCTCTTCCCCTGCAGAGGTGGGACTCTCGAGAAAAAGGGGAATTTAATAAAAACTGATGAAAAGCAAAGAAACCAGGATTAGTGGTAGAATCAAAATAGTTCTGAAGTATTTAGGGGAGGTGGAGCAATGTGGTTGGAGGACAGAGGGACATTGTTGCCTAGACAGAAAACAGTGTGCCAAAGGACATCACTAGAATGTTCTGCTAAATTCCAAAGCCATTCAGGAGTGAAGAAAGGGAGGCTTTGGGACGGAAGGGTTTTCATTTAATTTTTTTCAGACCTTTCTATCTCTTCGTACTTCCAAAGTAGAGGTTCATAGGACCTCTATGGCACATGTGTCATCCAGCCCTGGTCACTGCAACAGTGACACATTGTAATCCAGAGGGAAGGAGCTATGAGAAATTAGTAGATTGAAGCTATCAGGTTGTTCATCTTTTGACTGGGGAAGCTGGAGATTATCCCAGTAACACTTGCCAGTAGACCGAGCTGGAACCAACTTGCACCGAAGGAAACTTGAGAGCACTGGGTATATACCACGCAAGAACTGCAACTGACACTGTTTCCCTAACAGCTTGCCAGGTTGGAATAACAGGAGGAGACTGGGAAAGAGCAGAAAGAAATATTGCACAAAGAGCTGCATGGCTGATTGCATTGGTGCCTGTATGTCAGCGACTCTTTACCACAGACATGCACAGAGTAGAGCAGGCACACACATATGGGGGCATACACATCTTGTGAGTTGCCATTGGAAATTACGGCTCTTCCTTCTTAACATTTCTGGAAATTATATTTAAATAAAGTGATTGGTATCAATTGCTACTTGAAGCAGATTTTCAGACCCTTAATATTCAACACACTGTATTTCATTTCATGTTTCGTTCCTGTTAAACAGACGGGATTAGTTGGAAGCAAGAAGGCACAAACTGGTTTTGAGCAAAAGGAAATTTTACAGGGTGACGTGACCAAAACTCAAAGAGGATTCCAGCTTTAAAGTCTTAATTATTAGTAATTTTGCTTCCTGAGGCTCTGGATTGTAGCTCACAAAATTAAAATGAAGCAAAACTGTTACCAAACTTTATCAATCCAAACAGAACGTGCAGAGGTCAGGAAGTGCCAGAACACAGCATCCTTCAACCCACTGCAGGTCAAGGCAGTCTGCAGATACCAGCTGGAGCTTACCAAGTCCTGCCCTGGTCCATGCCTGACTTGGCATACTCTCAGTCCTATTTCTCTGAGTTCCCTGGTCCCAGGTGGGCTTGGAGAGGTGTTATTGAGCTGTCTGCATCCTCACTGCTATTGGAGATCAAGATATCTCCAAGCCTTTCACTAGGAACTGCCAAAAAAGAAGAGCATGCTCCCAGATGACTTCCCCATTCCCCATTCCCTCCACTCTTATATTCCTTTAATTTGGTGTTTTTATAAAGGTGCTGTTAATCCACTTTCTCTAGTTTTTGTTCACCCACTTCATAATGGCACTCGCCTATATTTAATATTATTCCCCAAAGTAAATTTGAACTCAGTGTAATGGTGTAATGCAAACACAGCAAGGACAAAATCACATGTATAAATTCACTGGCTGACATTTGCCCTTGTTTCTAAAAGAAAGGCATAAATTCTTTACTCTTTAAGCTCACTAATTTCAAGTTTCACGCAGAGGCTTTTATCTTTTGTAGAAACCACAAAATCAGTGCATACATTTTGAATGCTTCAGAACTGGGAGGTGTTAATCTTTTTCTCTCGAGTTCAGATGCTTTTCACCTCTCCCTAAAAGTGTTTCCTTAGTTCAAATTTGCCATGCTTGTCTCAAGCAGGGAATGTTGCCTTGGATCATTTGCAATGAACAGCTGCAAGGAGATGTCAGAAAGAGAATATGCTAAGTAAATTAGAGGGTTTAACTGCACAGCAGTCAGCAGTCTTTCATCTTTGATACTGCGTGCTTGTCTGTGAGTTTGGGAGTGAGTTTCCAGAGTTCCAGAAAGCTCCTGGTTTTTTGATATGTGGAATCCCAATGAGCAGGAACCTCTGAGAGCAGCTTTTCCCAATCTTTAATCTTCACAGTGTCAATGAAGGGAAGCTCAGATTTTATTTTTTTTCTCTCCCCATCACCCCTTTGTGCACAGCTAACAGTGACTATTCAGAAAGCTCCCTGTCTGAAGCTTTACTGATGAACTTACACTCACCCAGAACACCACAGAGGGATGAAAGCAACATCCCTCGACCTTCTTTACATCAAGAGGGAAGGTGTTAAAACAACCATATTTTATCCATACAGCTGTTGCCTCGCCTGTCACTCATGCTTTAACACCACTCTTTGATGTTGGAGAATTTCAGCATAAAGTGATAGCCATAAATCTCTGTGTTGGTAAAATTCCTGAAATGGAGTTGCTACATGCACTTTGTTGTATGTTCTATACTTTAGCCTGCTACCTGCTGATGAAATTGAAAGCATTTGGGAGAAGGAGGGGAGGGAAAGGATTTTATACATTTTTGGGTGGGGTTTTTTTACATTTTTGAAGTGAAAGGATATTTAATATAATCATATCATTATAGTATATGACATAATTTAATGGTCATTTATATAAGGTAGTACAAGAACTGTTCCCAACGGCTTCTCCATTGTGAAGTAGCACAAACTGTTGGGATAACTCTTTGAAACAGGTTTGAAAAAGAATGCTGTCAAAAAATATGTTTAAAACGTGTAGAAAGCACAGCATATTTGAGGTTGAGGTCTATGCAAAATTTAATTTTCTCTCCTTAAAATACTGAGAGCAGAGAAGTTCCGAGTTCACTTGACAAATGAAAAAATTAGGGAAAGATGAATTGAGGAAAGCTGATTCCTGATTTGCATGTTGTATGTCAGGATAGAGCAAAATTAGTACCTCATGAATAACATGCTGGTAATAAAGGTTATATAAGATATATTAGTCCATGCCATCTTTCAGAAATCTCTGAAATACATGCAGATTTTGAAAAATAATAGTAGTTGCTGAGCCACCCTAAGAAGCACCACTTTCATCTAAAAAATATGGATAAATCTTGTTTACCTGCTGAACTGTAATTTGTCATCCTAAGGTTTATCTGTCATTTTATGTAGGCACAGCAGCATGCTCCCTCCAATATTTCATCTGTAACCAGCACAAAACAAGCTGGTTTTCATTTTCAAAGCAGTATTTTCATCGTGTCCACAACTAGAATGTACCATATTTTCAATTGCCATGTCATAGACAGATTGATGAATACCCTTTATACTCCTTAAAAACTCTTGGCTTTATTAGAGATTGAGTTTTAGAATTTTTTACTATTGGAGCAATGGATGAGATGGTTGTACATTAACATTTCTGGGATTTGTGCTGGATTTTACACTGCAACTGTTAAAAATTCCTCACACAAGCACCTGCATGTGTGGAAGAAGAATGATCCTGAGAACAGTAATAGTTACAAGACCTGTTATTTTGCTGCTGGGAACCAGGATTTCACTGCAGCATTCCAGCTGCTAATGGATATTCAGGGCCCTTCCGGATGGAGCCTTGATTAGTAGATGACAGATTAACAGAAGAGCTGTGTTTGATGGTTCGGGAGGTTAAACAAAACCCACGTTGCCTTTTGGATGGAGAGAGGAAACCAGGATCGTTCAGAGACTTCACAGGAAGTCACTGGATGAGAATGCCACGGTGATTGATGGAAATGGTCCATTATCCAACACTTCGAGAAAACTTCTATTCCCTTGGAGTAAATCACTCGGAGCTCGTGCAGGGCACAAGTAGAGAATTAATTTTGTTGCCTTTTGCTGGAAATATGTCAAACGGTATTCAAGCCAAAATTCAGGAAGGGAAATTGCACAGTGTATTTAAGCCAATTGTGTGGTTGATGTTCCCTTTGAATCTAGCAGCTTTTATTGTTTGGTAAATTATGTTTTGTCAAAAAATCTCTTTTTATGTCAAGGTCATTTAGATTTCAGACACATGAAATAAACCAACACAAGTTAAAAACTTTTTTTTTTCTGTGAACTAAATACGTAAATAGGTTGATTATTTTAATCTAACTTAGAATACTGCAATTTTATTTTATTCTTGCAAAACATTATTTAAATATTACTTAAGGAAATCACATCCTCTGAGTTGCTATTAGCATTTGAGTTTGGTCTGTCCCCTAGGTAAGGAAATCCAAGGTTGGAGCACAGTAATTTCGTATGTGCCATGTGTTGTCGAAGTTTGCTTTTGGCTGCGGAAGCTGAGAGGGAGTTCAGACTCAATAAATACTTTTGAGGAGTCCTTCCAATCAGGAATGGTACAAAGGGCTTTACACACTGCAGAGTCCCCAGGGAATGCAGTCCTTGATTGATAAATGTGGGACTTGTTCTGTTGGAGATTGGGATTGAGATTTTCAGCTTGAATAAATGTGGGCTGGGATCTACCAGGAGCATAAGATAATATCCACGAGGGAACGTGAAACAAATCATTCCTTTCCAGTTGCAGGAAGGCTCCGGAGTGTTTCTGAGCAGCCACATTTAGCACAAGCTTGTACCTCTGTATTGATTCTAGGTGTGCCTCTGTATGGCAGGAGAATCCCTATGGTGCATGTCTGAATCCAACAGGACCTTGTCTCTGAGTAAAGAATCAGATTTTAATCCATGTGCAATTTCGAGAGAAGCTTTCTATAGACCAATTATTTTTGGTCTGTCATCTTAATTAAATAATAATTTAAGTATGATTCAAAGCTTCCCATCACCCTGGAAGAACAGATGGGGAAGAAATTGCTCAGGAAGTCCTCTAAAAAATACTCACATCGGACTTATTCAGGTTTATTTCGTGCCAGGTGTTTCTTTGTGCAAGAAACAGATACTCCTGGCAGCCCTGAATAATCAGGATTTACACATCTTCTTTTAGACTCTGGGATAGCTTGTAATCTGTGAGACAAAAGAGAGATCAGCTTTAGCTCCTTTTTATCTGACACTGAGTTTCTGTGACCTACATGTCTTGTGGCAGAGAGCTGGAAATCTCTAATGCTGTCAGCTTCTTTATACACCACAGTGTGTTATCGGCTGAAATATGCAAAAGTGAATGTTGACTACACAGGTGAGCTGTGTGAGCATCCAGTGCAAGCCAGAATTCAGAGGTTCAAGTGTGCCACTGTTCCCTCCAAGCCTGCCAGCCAACCCAAAGGTGCCAAAAGTCAGGTCTGCACTGCTTCTATAAAAACTTCCTGCGTGGTTTCTTGAGTCAGGTAACACAGATTGTGCTCTGCAGTCCAAATTTAAAATTTTCAGTCTAATAAAGGTGAATCAAACGAAAGAATCTGGAGTTCAAGGACCTCAGAGGCCAATACAGATTTTCTCTTTGCATCTATTAGCTACTTGGAGATAATTTTGGAATAGATCACTGTTGTTTGTCAAAGAACCTACAGCAAAAATCTGTGCAAAGAGATTTTTTTTTTTTTTAAGAGAAGGGCATAGGAGGACAGGACATGCTGGCCATTTCCTCTTCCAGTACCAACTTGTCATCTTTTGATTACTTAGAATTTTGCTCCAAATTTTTACGATTCTAACCTGAATTCTTCTGAATGTTAAGATTTGAGATCTTCTGATTTAAGACTCTAAAGTTTTAAGATTTTAAGAAAGAGATTCTACCGAGAAGAGATTCTATCTTTTAAGAAAGAGATTCTATTCTAACAGCCTGTTAACTGACCTGGGTTTCTGCCTCAGAAAGGAGCGTGCGTTGGAAAAATGTCAGAATTGGAAGATCTGATGCACTTCTCCCACCTTTAACTTCAGGTTGGATGTAAAGCCAGTTCCTAGTCTAAGTCAGATGCAGCAGAAGTTTCTATCCCCATGTACGTAGACAGCATCATTGAGGCTGGGGAATTTCACTGCAACCTCTATTATTTCCAGGTAAAAATCCCTGGGTTTCTGTTCCTGGGAAGTTCAGCAAATGGAAACACATTTACACTGAATTCTGTTTGCAGCAAACATCAGCTTGGTTTTATTTTTCTCTCCTCTTTTTTCCCCCCTGTTCTCTAACACAGTTTGTCAATTACTTTATATTTGTTTTTTCTGCCTATTTTACTTTTTCATTTTCCCCCTGTCTTTCCTACTCTCCATATTTTTGCTGCTTTGAAAAACAAATGCTTCTGTCATGGTGCTATTCTTCTGTCTGTTGTCTTTTGTTTCTTGTCCAAATATTTTTGTTGTTTATTTGCTCAGCCTTCTCTGGTGATTCTGCTCTGCCAGCTTTAAACTGCATGGTCTAAATGGTTCTTTTTCGAAGGAATTAGTCTGGTCTCCACATATTCACAAAATCATGGCCTGTTCTTACCCCTGGTAACAATTAAATAACACTAATTGTTAAAGCATCATTAAAAATAGCTAAACAACTATCAATATTCTTGTGTTCTGGATGGAGAAGTCCAGATAAAGGGAGAAGACTGATCTTGACACAGGATTTTTAAGTGATAATTTCTTCCGTTCTTCCCTCGAAGGTTCCTCCCCGCAAACACGGCAAACCTTTGAAAATTGTGCTTTATTGCCACGATTTGCCTGGAGTGGAGTGCAGATAACGGAGTTGGAAATACCTGCAATTGCTCCATCGATTGTTCTGAGCCCCGCTGGGCGCGTTGGGAGAGTTCAGAAGGTGCAGGAACTTCCCTGACATCAGGCAGGGTACTGACAGCCCCAGAGCCGGGCTTCCCTTGCTGGAGTAGGAAAGCCTTTTGTAAAACCAAAGTGAGGAAAGGTGGTTTTGGGCTCACACAGCATAACAGAGGTTTTCACACCTTAGGAAAGGTGTTTTGAGTACTGCAGTGAGAGATCTGCAGCAGCCCTCCCAAACCCACGGTGGACTCCCCTGCCCCTCCCTGCTCATTAGGGATTCCTACAAGTTTATTTTCTGTTCCAAGACCACAGTGGCTTGCTCAGTGCAAACGCTGGGAGTGTTTCAGGGTGTTTCTTCACAGGGAGAGATGGGTTGTTTGCTGAGTGGCCTTTTTTTTGTGCAGTCCCTGGTTCTAGTCTGTTCTATCAGTTTAAAGTGCTGAATGAAAATGAATTTAAAAGAAGCTTTTGAAGAGGCCTCCATTACATAGTGATGGTTGAGTCCTCTCTATTGTGTTTGACCCTATTTGGCACCTAACAGTTACTGGCACTTTTAAAATTTCAGTGACTTTGGCTTTTTAACTTTAAATGCTTTCTCCCAATTAATATGACCAGGTCTTGAACCGAAGTCAGCTTATCCCAGCTGATGGTCCTCTGTGTAACTCTCCTGACCAAATTTCCACAAAGGCTTTTGGAGGGAAGCAAAGAAATGGATTGAACTTCTCTTTTTCAGTCTTTTCAAAACAACCTGTAGAGGTCAGGTTTAAAAAGACTGAAAAAACCTCTCTACATCCCTGTAGAGATGCCTTTTAATTTCAGCAAGCATGCAGCATAAATCCTGTGTGCTCTATTGCTTGATGTAGTGAACATAGGCTTTCTGTGCCTGTGAGATGAAATGCTACAGTAAAACAAGGATCCTCTTGTTGCTGTATTTTCATTTTGCATTTCTAAAAGATTCCAGCCGACTCGAGCCATTAAAACTGTAGCATACCTGGTGACCAGCAACACAGGCTTGAAGTCTGTGATAAGGAAATGACAGAATGTTTTCTACAAATAAATATGAAGGAAATAAGGCAATAACAAACAAAAAGACTCTTTCAACTCTCCAGCTTTTCTATCCAACTGATTCACTCCACAGCTTACAGAATCTGGGGAATTTTGCTGCACCTTCCCTTCATGGTGGGTCTTCATGCTCACACCCAGCCAAACTTCCTTGGGCTGCACAGTGACTTCTTCAAACTCTTCCTGTGTCCATGTTCCCCACCAATGCTGCTTTTAAACTCCACTCAAGCAGCAACACTTCATCCTCCACAAGTGTTTCCCAGTTGTTATCATTTTTGTTTAGTAGGAGACACCTAGGAACAGATTTTCCACAGTGGTCTCCATGTCCTACTTACCTCCATCTTCCAAAAAGAGGCTTCCAACTTGAATGATTTTTTAGTATTAAAATCCATTTTCTGTTAGATTCAAACAGGGTTCCTCATCTATCAAACTCTCCGTATGTAGAAGATTTTGGACATCTTTTGCACCCATTTTGCTGTATTAATGAGAAACTGTTTACAAAAGGTTACCAGTAGCAATAGATGCTCTTGTATGGAAAATATTATCTAAAATAGGAATACAGGTTTTTATTAGTTACTGCTTCTAGCAGTAAGCAGCTGATTTGTCCTCTTGCAAGGAGTATTCAGTTTGGGCAGTGATTATGTTCACCTGAAGACAATCCAAGCAAATTGCCACACACCTGGTGGCATTGCATATCGTACAAACTACTCAGGCTACAGCAAAATCCTTAGTAGGCTGAAAATAAAATCTTATGTGGATGACAGTGTTGTCAAAATATGATCTCAGTATTCATGTGAAAATGCATTATCCTGGCTCATTATTTGATTTTTGTTATGTTCCGAATGCAAAAACTGTGACTCTCTAGATTGACTTACGTGTGACATCTTTGTTTCCTTTGTTTTGACAGCTAGCCCTACACATTATCTTGTAAATAATTAAAAAACCCAACACGTTCGTACCACTTCTTTCATGTAACTTTTTAAGGATCTACTTAACAATAAGCATAAGGCAGGTTCAGAGGGTTTGGATATAAGTTCACTTCTGAATAATCACGTCCTTAATTGCTTTGCTAAATTGAGCAGTGGCTTTCAGTCAGCAATGGCATGTAAGCATTTCTCTGCTTAATTTCATCCTCAGATGTTTTTTGTGTAGGGATATTTTGACTGTGGGCCTCCCATCCCCCTGGGAACTGAGTGATCCAGAAGAAGGAGGCAGCACGAATACTTCCTTTTTAGAGCAGATCTCTGAACTGGTTTTTGGCATTACTGTTGCCAAATTTCCTTCTTTTTGAGCTTCACAGGTACATTTCGAAGCCAGCACCTTTCTGAGTGACAGCCCAGCTCTCATTTTGTTTCATTTGCAGCCCAGGCTTTGTTATTTTGAGGGCTGGTTTTGGTTTGTCCCAGAAGTTCCAGCTGGGGCATTGTTCTGAAACTAGAAATACACCATAGTTTATCACATTACATTTATGATGATGAAAGTCCTTGCTTTTAGAGTTTGTGCATTTTTCACTTTGACTAATTAGGGGAAAATGGTTTAACTCCTAGCATGTAAAGAAAGTTTAGTTTCTTTTTTGCATGAGTGTTAGTGCACTCTCTGCCATTCTTAGAAGGGAAGAACAGTTGTGCAGAATTTTAAGACTTCAATAGTAAAGGTCATTGAATGGGCTCATTTTCAGTGTTTCCTTAGAAATAGACCTTAAAAAATCAGCAGTAGGTTTTTCCCCTTATGTGCAATGATTTTAAAAGTGATGTAGAGGATCTTGTAAAAATCAGAGAATACTGAGGGCTTTTATCATAGTTTTTTTGTCAATATAAAAAAATCAGGGATAAAATATTTTATTCTGTTACTTCTTATAACTCCTTTCCAGCTGCCTGGATATTTTGGAAGGTGTGTGCAGAAGCCTGGGAGTGACATGAGTTACACAAGACAAACTCACTGCTGTACTCCAGTCTGACTCAAGCAGGCCTCATGCTGTAGGAAAAAAAAAAAAAAAAAAAAAAAAAAAAAAAAAAAAAAAAAAAAAAAAAAAAAAAAAAAAAAATTTCCATTGATGGTGCCAGCCCTTTAGGCAGTCATTGATAAGGTGGATTTTCCTGGGATGCAGTGCACTTGAGAGCCCCAGCACAGTGTGAGGGAGGATAAAATCCTGTACAGCCTTGATCCTCAAGAAAGATCTCTCTGGGATAGCTGAAGAGTTCTTGGAATGTTGGAGAAGACAGAGGTATCCCTCCGAACAGGATGGGTGGATGTCAGGTGTGGACAGAAATACTCAGTAGTAGTAGCATGAGCTGGCCCTCTTTGGGGCCTCCAAAATGTAGGTTCTGGTGCTGGCTTGGGGTGATGGGGAGAGGGTGGAGATGGAACTTAGAATGGTTATGAAAGGATTTATGTCATAAAGAGCGGCCATTCTTTATGTTCCCATGTGCTAACTGGATATTAGTGCTGACTACTAGCAGGTACCCTGCTAAGGGAAAAGTGGGTTTCAAGGAATTCAGGTAAGAAGCCTTTTATATACTGCAAAGAGTTTCATTCATGTGTTCTTCAGGTGTGTTTTTTTCTGCTGTTACTTTTGCTGAGGAAACTTAAGCTTGAAATGCTGTACCTGGGGCGAGTTGAATTTAGAGAGCAAATGGTAAGGTGAAGAATATACAGTGAAAATAACAAATGGTCATTTGTTTGTTTTGTTAGGGTACTGATTATTGTTTTTGGATAGAGTGGTGGAAGTAAATTATCTGTAATTTAGTTCAATGCAGTTATTTGGATTCATTTGCTTCTCATACTGTACCAAAAGTTCTCATCAAATAATGAAATATAACAAGTCTTGATTTAAAAAAAGAAAACCCAAAACCCAACAACCACTCCAGCAGAGTAAAGTGTGTTGTTATGCCCTTAATTCTGTATTTGACTTTCTGCATGCAATCATTTGTATTATTTGGCAATCATTATGTGGTGTGATGGAAGTGAACTGAAACACTCTAAGTGCAGAGCTGTCTTTTATAAAGAGATTTTTAGAAATGAATGGGTTGTGGCAGGGGATTATTATATAAAATACATCAGCATACACAGAGTATCTTCCATATTTAGTGGCACTACAAAAATATTCATAATTGTGTTATGTGTGGCGTAATTCTCATGGGAGCCATTTCATATAATTAATTTCCAATAATTGCATTACTGTGTAATATCATGTCACATGAGTAGATGGATGCTCTGTATGGTGGCTGGAAACTACAAATGGCTCATTTTGTAGCTCTTTAAAGAGAATAGATCCATACAGAAATGACTTTTTGCAAGGATGATGAGGCATATGAAGTGTTACCTACTCTGCGAGGAAGCAGCATCTGCCTTTTCCCAGCAGATGAACTTCTTTTCCAGCAAAGTAGTACTGCTCTAGGTCAGGGTATCTTTCCTTATTTATGGTTTTGGAGCCTTACTGGGTTCAAGTCACAAATGAATTTGTCTTTTTATTATTTTCACCTCGCTTTTGAAATCACAGTACATGAGACTTCTTTGAAGTAAGTTTACCAATGTAAGCTGCTGAATATAATAACATTGTTTCATTAAAATGTAAGACTTCTGGCTTACAGCATGTTCAAGTTCCTTATATGTCCTCTAATGCAGAGGCCTTGTCAGACTGTGGGAGGTGCTTTGCTGAGCTCTTGGGCAAATTTCTACACAGAAAAACTGATACCTGCCTTTCACAGTGCTTTTTAAATCTTCCATTTCTCCCCACCCACTTTTGTATTATCTTGTGCAGTGATGGTAATAACAATAAATATACTCGAAATGTCACTTAGAAGCTAAATCACTGTCTATTATAACTATCAAAAATATATTTAATTTAATATAACTGGTTGGAGATATTAGTTTCTGACAGTCAATTATTGCTCACTAATTATGGCCGGTAGAGTGGATCCTGAATAATAGCTGAGGTTTTACTGATATTTGAAAATCAAAATAATTTTATTTTATATTTATATAAAATAAAGAAAGGAATATTTATTTTATATCCATCCTTGCTCTGTGGATTGCAGAGTGACACCTCTGCCCTGCTGCAAGGTTTTCACCAGAATTCATTTTCAGAGCTTCCTGTGGGGAGGGGGAAGAGGAAGTGTTTAAAATGCTCCTTGACTGATGGTTTTGGTTTTTAAGTGAATGCTTATTCCAGGCAGGTCAGCACGAGGTAAGTGTTGGCTGTGCCTGGTGACACTGGTGTGTCCCTGGCACTGCCCCAAGCCTGGGGTGTCATCCACCCAAAGGGTGCCATGAGTCTGCTTCTCCTTGAGGTGCTTCTCCACAGTGAAACAAAGCCAGAAAATGTTCCAAACTCCTCTAAGTGATGAGAGAAATGGGTTTGAGAGGTGAGAGAATTGGGTTTGTTCAGCCTGGAAAGGAGATGGCTTTGGGGTGATCTTATTGCTGTACCTGGAGGGAGTGTAGGGTGCAGTTGCGTTCTGGGTGGGAGCCTGACACAAGAGGCTCCGTGAACTTCTGATTCTTTGCATAACAAAGGGCAGGAATGTGGCAGGAGGGATTGTAAGGGAGTAGGGACAGTACTGAAGGCAGTCTGCCCCAATGGATTGCAGCTGTGCTGATTGCCAAAGTGTGGGAACAGCCTTTCCCTTAATGAGGTCACAGGCTGGGGCCAAGGAGAATGGGGTGTTATAAAACAGTGGGTTGGCTAGTCCAGGGCTATTTGGGCCGTACTGTGAGGAGGGAGGGTCAAATTGTCATGCAAGGGACAGAAAAAGTAAGGTGCTACACAAGGGACAAATAGGGTTGGTCAAGTAAGGGACAGGAAGGAGTCAGTTAGTCCTGCAAAGGAAAAACTTAGGAAAGGATGCAGAGAAGGTGCCTGTGCTGTGTGGAGCTGCCCGTGGGAAGGTGCAGAGAAAAGGGTAGTGCACTAAGCGGTTACTGACTGGCTGATGATTGAAGCCTTTGTGGGTGTCAGCCCTACCTCCCCTGTCACAGGAAAATGGGACATGGAGAGACTCAGGAGGAAGAATGAGACTTGACTAGGGCTAGACTTTGAGGAGATAAAAGCCCAGAGGTTCCTTTGCTAAGGTCTCTCCTTAGGGGCACACTCTTTCTATCAGTTTAAAGCAAATCCTGTGTGTGACTAATGGAATGCATTGCTATTAGAATGTGAAAACAGATTTTTTTTTTAGTTGTATGTTTCTCTTTTATATGCTAATAAAATGCTGAATTCTATGTAATATGTATTAGATTTAATATACTTGCTTGAGAAAATCTTCGTCAGCTGCATCTGACTTCAATCAGGCTGCAATTATCATATGGTAAATGGGATGCCTTTTGGAGATTAAATCATAAGGATATTTTTCCTTGCCCCTTCCCTCAAGGCCATGGAAATGGAGAAGAATTCCAGTGGGTGCATGTGTGTGCCTAGTTTTATACTTGGATTTTAAACAAATGCAGAGTGAAATACTGTAGGTTGTGCATTTTTAGGTCTGCATCATTGGCTGCTCTTCTGCAGTTTCAGTGCTCTGAAAGAATAGTTGCCTTGATGGTACGTAAGTCACGGGAGATGAGTGATTCTGGCTAATTGAGAATGTGAAAGAGACGTTTCCACTGTTTAAAAATGCAGGAATATATCCACTGGTTTGTTAAATCTTTATGTAAATGCCTCGTGTGTGTATTCATTTAGCACGTTGTGTGGTCTGGCAGGTGGATGACTAATGGATTGCTTCGTACTAGTCAGCAGAGGTGAAGAATAGAAAACACCCAGAAACAGTTAATTCATCTGTTCACCCCACCTGAGCAGCTCTTAAAACCCCTGCAAGACTGAGCTGCCTCTCCAGTTTTCATAATGTAATGTAGCATCTACATTAATTAGTGGTTTTGGGAAAAGGCCAAAAGGAATGTATTTGTTTCTTAATAAGAAAATAATTATTGTATAATTTTCTTTGACTGCATCAGCGTTTTGCAGTAGTTTTCATATGAGTTAATGAGAATCTCTTTGCAGAAGAATAATCTCTCCTCTTTTGGTGGGTAAAATTCTGTGTGGGAGTAAAAAACCTTCTGGCCCATGTGTTTGTAATGTCTGTGGTACTGAGTACTGTTCAGAATGCACATATTCCCTTATGCTTATTTTCCATGCTTTTTAGGAATTCTGCGTTGGTTGTTTACATGAGTAGTTAATGGACTAGCTTATTTTATTCTTAATGGGAATGGCCTCTCCTGATGTGCTAGAAGGTCATCTGCTAATTTGTAAAGTGCATAAGTCGAGGAAAATGAGTTCATTTACTGTATCCACATTAAAATTCATATAATTTTTATTTAAGTACATTAATATCTGCCATTTGCTAACTACCCCACCTTAAATTATGGAAACCTGGCAGACTGAAGTAAGGTAGGGAGCTAGTGACAGAAGATTTTGGGTTACCTTTTTTTTTTTTTCCTAGCGGTAGCCATAAATGCTGTCCAAACCTATTTGATGTTACAGTGCTGCTCTTTCTCCCCACTGCCCACCTGTCCATGATTTGTGAACAGATCATTTAACAAATGATCATCTAAACCCTATGGCTCTACAAACAGGTAGGAAAAACTGGTAGCCGGGAAAGATCCTCTAAATGCAGGGGAATTAAGGGCTTGATACTATTAATAATGATCTGGCCAAAACAGGGCTGACATTTTTTGGTTGACAGAAAGATGAAAAGAAAACCAAGCATTTAGACCATCTGTATGTCTTTAAAAGTGATTTGGGATCTGAGGAGACATCTGATTTCACTAAAGAAGCTAAACATTCCCAAGAAGATAGTGGTAATAGTGGGAGCTAAAGGGTGATCCTATTTTACTTTTCTCAAGGCTAATGGGAAACAGCTCATCAGAGATTGCTCCTGTTTTCTCTGTGAATTGCCACAATTTGCTTAAACTGGAAGACTTTAACTGCACCATTCTCCAGGCCTGAAATATTTTAATGGCCTTGTTGTTTGGAAGAATAACAGGGAAATGATACTTTAAAAAAATAATATATACTCTAAATAATAAAAAAAACCCCCAATTGCCTGTACCCAGTAAGGGTAAATATCCCTAATAAAACTACCAGCAGTGCTTTCCTGAGTCTGAATGAGCATGAACACTGAATGTTTTTTTTCAGACCTGTGGAAGATAATTTTGTGGAGTCCTTATGCCATTATTATGCAGTGAGACATTTGGATTCCTACTGTGTGGAGTAGTTTGTGATTGTGGACAGCTCATGGCTTTTGTGTTCAGAGAGCTTCAACTTTTGTGGGGAGTGAAGACTGCTTTGGCTTGATTTCTGCTTATGACCGTGCTATGAGCAGAAAAGTCTTTGTATGGCTTGAGTAGGAGGTAACTTGAGCAGGGTCATGGCTCTTGGATCATCTTGGATCTGGGATGATCCTGCTCTGCAAAACTGATGAGAGTGAATTTTTCAGCAGCAGCCGAGGATCTCCCTCCTTTTGTGTCACATTCAAGAGCTCATCTCTTCCACCTCTGTGCAAGGCAGCAGGTCACCACTAACTAAACAGTCCAGTTTAAGGGAGAGATGTGTCATCCCACTAAAAATTACAGAGATTTCCCACTGTGCTCTGGTTTCCTTTGGGTGTTTCTATTTGGTTGACCCATCACTGGAAGCTATTGGCTTCGAGCAGTGCATATATCAGCTCAGAGCAACAGATGTTTCCAGCTGTGCAGAGTAAAAATCCTTACTTAGTGTTTGCTGTATCGATTTAGGATGGCTACTTCACCTACTATCCACCTACTTATTGTTGGTGGATAATAGTTTGTGGTTGATCAGCAAATAAACATGAAATTTGTTGCTATTGCCTGTGCTGGCACCTGGAGATGAATAAGGCAAATGTTCTGGAGAGGGCATGTCCCAAAGGTGATGAAAGCAAATACTCCTAGATTGGTAGCCTCATCTTTTCACTGGAATACTAAGAAGGTGGTCCAAATTTGGCCATTCTAATAATATGATCTGTTAAATACAGAAAATAACTTGAAGTGGTGACTTTTGAATCTTTCATATATATCTAGGTCTGTAGACTCTTTTGAAGAGTTACCAATGGAAAGAGAGTAGTATTTCTTTAATTGACGAAGTTTTGTTCACAGGTATATAAATTACTATTTGTATTTTAAAAAAAATACCACTCTTGAATGAATACAACAGTTTCTGGCAAAGAGGTTTAACCCAGTTTTTCACTCTAACATCTGGCTGGGAATGTTGCTGGGATGATGCCTTGACTTGTAAATGTCACTGTGGAGTCCATTATATGTCATGGATTTGTATTTCTAAAGGCAAATACTTTTTTGTCACTAGCAAAATGATCGTGGTCTTCAACTGGATTAGGGTTATCTCTCAGAAAGGAAAACTTGTAGAACAATTTTTCATTGCAAAGGAGTGATAAAAACATTGCATAAGAAGATGAATTAATCTTGGGTTGCATAAGGTCATACTTGTAAAGGTTTTCTTTTTAATCTGAAGTGCCTCTTCATAGGCTAATCTTGTCATAGTCAATCTGGGTATAAAAGTCATCTTATCAGCGTAGAAGGAAATAGTCATTTAAAAACCAGCTTTGGCTGAGTAACATTCTCAAAGAGCACAGCCTTGTTGAAGATGCCATTTTTAGATACTGCCCAATTTTGTACATTTTTCTTGGTTTCTGTCCAAACTCTTAAAATAATGGACCAGGTACATCAGGGGCTTGCAGAGGCCTTCCTTCTGTGTGTTGCTGGTTTTTTATCTGAGATCATTTTGTGTCTGTTGTAATTGAGCCTAAAATGGTTTACCTCACAGGTTTTAAGACCAAAGAGCAATCATGACATTACGTGATGCCTCACAACATTTGTGGTCGTGTTCTCATTTTTGAGGGTATAAATGCATTGGGGAGGGGAGAACAGCATCTTAGTGAGCTTAATGGTATTGATAGAATATCTCTGGTCTTAATCAGTCCCTGGAGCAACCTAAATCTGTATATAATGAGCATTCTGGAAACAGTGTGTCTACCTCTATTGTTAGATATCAGAGCTTAGTGGGTTGGTGTTTTCTTTTTTTTTTTGCTTTTGTAATTGGTGTGATGTTCAACTTGAGTAAATTTCATTCACATTAACCTTGAAGTAAGGAGCTTCAAGTTGCTGGTTGTTATTTTTTCATGTCTCGAGTGTTTTTTTTTTTCATATCTTTGTGCTTTTTATCGTAGGAACATTAAATGGAGTTAATAACTTTTATTTGTAACAATGTCTTTTATATTCTTTGCTTAAAAAAAGAACTTGTTTCAGTTGCTTGCATAAGGAATGAAAATAAAAAAAAAAGGTAATATCAGTTCTGCTGCACTTTTAAAGAGAGGCTAACAAGGCTGCTGGGTTTACAGGCTTATTGACAGAAAACAAATGAATTTTATCCGTTTTCTTTTCACTGCTTCTTCCTTCTTTTTTTCCCTTTAGTTGTGCTTTTCTGGGCAGGCATAATAATTGAAGTGCACAGCACATGATGGCCGGGCTGCCAGTCAGTAACAATGTGATGCAGTCTGCACATGGCTCTTGACTTTGGTGCCTGTGATTGGAGTCAGGTCTTTTACAGCTCCTTTCAGGAAAGATTTGAAAACAACTAAGGAAAGGTAGATTACATTTTGGTGCCTTACCAGGTCCTGTTTCAGGAGTAAAATACTCCAATTTAAATTAAAGCTCTGAAAAATACCATAAATGGTTTTAAATAGAATAGTACAAAAGTTGCTACGTAACTTTTTGTCACTAATGTTATCCATCTTTGTGAGTTGTTTCTCACTCAGAGATGTAGCTCAAGGTGGAATTCTCTTCTGAGGTTTTTTCTTGGCTTTCCTCTAAGTTTGTTGGGTTTGTTTTTTTAACTAGTCCCAGTGTACATATTGCAGAGGATAACACCAATGTTGTATGAAGTAGCCTTTAGCTGGTGCCGTGGGTGTTCTGTTACCCCAGAGAATTCTGTTTCCTTCTTCACTGACTTATTTTCCACTTTCCCTTCTCAGCATTTATTTTTTGTGCCTTCATATAGAGGTCTGCCTTTTAATGGATGATCTTGTTTTCTTTTTTACATTAAGGCATAGTTTCCCATTTCTTCATCCTTCTACTTTGCTGCTGTTGGGGTTCTTTTAAGAACAGCATTGTGAGAACTTTAAGCATACATGTTCATACGTGTTTAGAAAAAAGATGAGCAGTGTCCATGTAATTATTTCTACATGATAAAAACAACACCAAGAGTGTCTGGGTCTGTGCTACAAGGGGAGGTGTGCTGTGCAGCAGATTGCTGAACACTGTTTCCCTCAAGGATTGTATATGTATTGCCTTAGTTGTGTATTTTCCAGCCCTTTCATATGGAGATGGTCTTGAGCCAAGGAAGAAAATAAATAGCTAAAAAGGAGGCAGAGGATGTGCTCAATCCTTTGCTTCATCCCCTAAACAGGGTATTTTCTTGCTGCAGACATTTCTGGCCATTTGAGCAGAGATTTATCTAACAAGTATTTTATGTTTTGCATGTCTTCCCTTCACATCTATCACTGAGCTGGGATTTTTCACTGTTGCCTCTGATTTAAATGGAGGAGGCTCTTGCACTTGTCCTGTTGCAGAACATGCATCCAAAAATGGGAATTATCATGGTCATCCTTTGCACAACAAAACAAAAACATGGGGAAGAATAAAATGTAAGAGATCTAATTACTACACATTTAATTTGTAGTGGTTGCTTAATGCTTTGCTCTGAGCTTTCTCTTGGATTTGTCAGTTTTCTTGTATGTTCTCCGAAATTACTGATCATGTTTAGAAAAAAGCATTAGATGGGAAGTGTCCATGTTTTTGTCATGAGTTGAAATGTAATTTTATAAATAATATTGTAAATAATATTTCTGTTGAAGGACTTGTCCTGAAACACTCAGATTTTCTATATATTTTTAGTATATGAATTTATTATATAGATGAGTAAGTCTTGCAAAATATACATTTGTTTAATTTTTAATGCTGTATCATGGAATACTAACAACTTGCTATCCTTAACAGGTAAGGACAAATCCTTTTACTGTTTTATGCATCACATGAAACTTAGAGTACCATGAAATTTGCATATTACTTTATAAAACATTATAGGAAGCTGCAATTTAGTGATATTTACAACAATCTGAGAGGCAGAATTTTATATGATGGTGCCATACTGGAGAACATTTGTGCATACAATTATGCTCATAACTTATTTAAGCTAGTATGAAATTTAAATAAAACAGACTTAAAGTTGTTCTGAAATCTGTTTAGTTGTGGAGGTTAGGAAATTACAGATCAGGTCTGCTAACTAGATAGGGTTTTTTTCCAGTTTTACATTTAATCACATTTATTCCCTGTTCAGCCGCATTATTTGCCTGTTAAATGCACAGGAGAATATTTTTTATAAATTATCTAAACTTTTAATAGCTTATGCACACAGATTCTAGAGAGAATTAGTACTGCCAACAGAAATACATTTTAGATTAACTGCTAGTTAAAATGTCTAGATGCAGAGGTCAAGCAGGTTTTTTATGTGTATAATAGAAACACCCCCCCATAGGAGATCTGTTAAGATTCCCTGATCCAGGGTGGATTGAACTGAAGAGATTTCCCATCTGTGTTGGGTCTGTGTTTGCAAAGATGTGGGGAATTGTTGATTTTTTTTTTTTTTTTTTTTTTTTTTTTTTTTTTTTTTTTTGGTGCAGTTCACACAATGCACAAAACCTGTTCTCATTTTGTCCAGTGCCATGTTTGAAACCAGAACTGTTCTTGCTCATCTTGCTGGGGTTCCTTTTAATTATCTTCCTGATTTTGGAGGACAGTAGCTGTTTGCCCTTCAGAAGGAGCACTGTGGCTGAGCCTGGTGCCACTCCCACACGTGGGAACACTACTGAGTGGGAATACTACATCTCCCTTTCCAGGCTGTGGGCTGTAGCAGCATGAAGCACTTCCCACATGAATTTGCAGTGGAAAAACAGAAGATGAGTTGGATGAATGTAGCCCCAGGTCATTAGAAAAAAACCCAAACAAACCACTGAAATGCTTCATACAAAAAAGCCATTCTTTCATCTTGGGACTTCTTGGTTTATTGCACTGTAAGTCTTTCATTTGTGGTGCATAAGGAACATCTCAATGACATTTCTGTCAAGTTAATCAGCATTTTGTTTTTTAACTACCAGTCAAAGGAGTAAGAGTCTGGCTGTGCCTAGCCAGAAGTTGCATTTCATGAAGCAAAACTGCAAGTTCTCAGAATATTCATGCCCGGTTCAATAATTACCATTTTAAACAAGGTTTGTTTGGAGAAAAAAAAAGCTAAAAAACCTAATTGAGAACCTGACAGATGAATACTCATAAAACACTTCGGAGATGTAAAATGCTGCTTGCAGTAGAAGTCATTTAATCTGTTGAAGGTTTTTTTTCTGATTGTGGCATGGTTTTTTTGTTGTTTTGATTGAGAATGAGCTGTGTGAGAGTTCACACTTGAGGGTACCAAAGGTGCTTGGTTTCACCCAGGCTCCTGGCTGCCCAGCTGGGGATGTGCATCATCAGCACTGCTCTGCCTTGCTGCTTAATTATCTTTGTGTGCAAAGCTGCAAAGAGAGCACAGGAAAGAAAAATGTCTTTGCACAGCAGTAATCAATAAGACCGGCAGTATTTTAGGCCTCTGGTGATCACAATTTAGTTGTTTTGAAAACAATCACAAGAAAGGCTAATGATGTAGAACTTGTCATTTGCTGGTTGTTCCTGGCAACTCAGAAGAAATTGTGTTAGGAGTGGGATTAATTAAATATTCTGTTTATCTGATGGTCTTAGTGGAGGTTTGAAATATTAACTGTAAATTGTATGCAAGGTTTTAAATCAATGGCCAGATTTACTGCCCTGCAAGGAGAGGAAGAACCTGGGGGTGTCCACACACACTGCCAGCTCCATTTTAACCACTGGGAGTTGATGCGGCTCTGCAGCACAAACTCCTGGAGTAGTACTGAATTTTTGACTTAAAGAGGTTAATGACCTTTATCTAAAAATTTACTCCTTTATTTTATCAAAGTGGGTTTGGCTAGAAGCACCAGGATTATTTTTTCATATTTATGTGTAGGTTTGGAAGGATAATGCCACATATTTTTCTGTTATGTTTCTGCTGAGCAAATCAATTAGTTACACTGTTGGAAAATACTTTAGTTGTAAGTGAACCAACTAGTTCAGTCTCTTTTTTCTAAAGTGCATATATATTTTACTAGGATAACTTTTCTTCATTGGATTTCCAAGGTGAATGAGCCAGCTAAATGCCCATGGGTGTTTATCATCTTGAATGGTAAGGCCAAATTTACTTTTGGGAATAGAATTCCTAGATTGAAGGAATTACCAGAGGGTTAGCATACATCCTGTGCAGCAAGTAGTATGCTGTGTTCAGACCATTTTTTATAAAGAGCTACACCTAACTTAAAAACTCAGGGAACATCAAAAGCGCAGCCTTTGAGAGTCCAAATAATGTGGCTTGGGAACAAAATGTGATCTCCTTGTGAATATGTTGTAAATATTAAGTAAAATTTGTTAAGGAATAATTTTGAGCTGTGGTGTGAGGACAAAAACAACAAGGATATGAAGTGTAGAAATGTCCAGTGAACTCTCAGCTGGTGACTGTGGCATGAAAGCTACTGTGGGCTGCCCATCATCTGGGAGAGAGTGTATAAAGGCTTCTAAAATCAACAATATTTTTGAAATTGTGTTTTGCTGGCCACAGTGTGCTCAGTATGATGAAAAAGTGCCCAAGTGAGCATGGAGCTAGGAAATGCACACCTGAGTTTGGGGTGTGGAGCCACAGTTCTGGTTCAGTGCTGAGGCTGCTCACTCACAGCTAAACTGCCTATTCCAAAGAAGGAAAGAGACTTTGTAGGAGGTGTAGAAATAATGAATTAAGAGGTGAAAGTGTAGCAATCATCTCCATTAAAAAAAACCCGGGACAGAGTTGTAGGGCTTTCATATTAAAAGGTTTTGGTTTAAAAATATAGTAGTCATTAATTTTCTGTGTCTTGTGGGAAGAGCTCAAAGAGCAATTGGTTCCATTTGAAGCAAAGACGGCTCTCCTTGGATGTCCAAAATCCTTTTTCTAAGTCACAAACTTAAAATAATTTTTAATGGGATTTCCTTTGGAGAAGAGAATTCATATATGCTTATCTGTTGATCTAAAGCAGCCTTGTAGATATGCAAATATATTTCTGTAGAAATTATAATGGAAATGGATTTCCATAGAAAGCTTGAGACTGCATAATATCTTCCAGCTCCAAATTTCTCTGACCCTGTGGTGATTTTTTTTTTTTCCCTCCTTGCTTTTGCCAAGAGAGCTACTTGAAATGTGCATTAGTAGTTACTTCTTGTGGTGGGTCCTTGAGAAAATGCACAGGAATTCATTTTAAGCTGCAGGCACTACAATCTGCAATCTGGAAGTCTGCTGTAATTTATTTTTTTTTATTTTTTATGCCTTGGAGATTGAAGCAGTGCATAGAAATGGGAGAGAAGCCTCAGGCTACACCCTGCTGCTCTCCTGGGCTGGTGTGTGCTCTCCTGAGGTGATGGGAAGAAAGCTGCTTATGCAGACTGTATTTAAAGGCTGGGCTTTGTGATCAAAACTACATTACTGTGTTTTAACATGTGTTCATGCACTTGAGGAAAACAGTGGAAGGAGGATTCCTGATCTAGGGGAAGGTGTCCCTGCCTGTGGCAGAGCAGTTGGAGCTAATTGGCCTTTTAAAGTAATTCTGTAATTAATTAAGTTTAGTTTACATAAGCAGCTTCTCAGGCAGTGCTTTGATACCCTATTCTTTCCTTGCAGTAAGTCTCACTTCTATAGGAGTTTGCAGAAAAAACAGCTTGGTGGGGTTTTTTTTATTTTTTTTAATTTTATTTATTTATTTGTTTATTTCTATTATTTAAATCTGTTTTTCAGCCAATAGTTTTAAATTTGCAATGAAATCAGGCAATAGCCACTTGAGCAGGATTTGCCAGGATGTGACTCAGTGACTCATGGCTGGAGTTGTGTGTAGTGCTGTGCTCCTTGCAAAGTCAGAAGGAAACCTTCCCTATACTTGTTTCAGGCCTAATAATTCCTAACAGTGATGCTTTCGTTGCTCCTTTGGAGTTTTACAGGACTAAAATTTTATAAACAATACTTTTGGGCTGTTCTTAACCCTCTTTTTGTAGATTAGAGAGAAGCAATAATTTTTTTTTTAATTTATTTTAAAAGTGAATGATCATTGCCCATCACTAAAAGGCTCCATTTCTACACAGTGTAGTAGAGAATGCTTAAAATAACAAGCAAACAGGCAGAGACATGGATTTTTTTTCCCGTTATCTGCCTTTGATATTCTTGGATTTAATCAGAGAAAAAAGCAAGTTTACCTTTCTTGAGGCAACATAACCTACTGAACAAAACTTCAGCATTTAAAATGTTGCCCTTCCAATGCTCTACAAATTATTATGAGCAAGGTTCCTAAAATTACATGCTGCTGTGCATCAGAACTTCTTATGACATGCTATCAAATGCAATGATTAAAGTTTTCAAATAAGTGAAAAGTCTCTGAGCTCAGTGCCAGTATAGTTAGGCCTGGTGGCTTATCCTGGAACTTTGTGACATTTTTGAAATCTAAACTAATATTTGTGTCTTCTGTCTGTGGAATGTGGCTTCAGGAGGGTAAAAATGTGTGTGGTGCCAGTTTCTCTGGAGTAAGGAGGATAAACACAGGGGAAAAAAGAGCTTTAATGTGCCCCCAGCATGGTCCTTCACAGTTACTGTCTGTGTTTTTCTGCATGTGTGGAGGGGAAGGGTAAAAATTTAACTTTCCACATGAAAAGGAAGATGAAAGGCAGGGATGGAGTTTCAGTGGTGGAAGGCGAGGACGGAGGGAGCATGCTGTGCTGGAAAACTGAGGGAAACCTCTCCAGAGTGAAAGCCTTGGGAAGCAATTGGAGCCTTGTCTCCGGTGTTGATGGTTGGGAGTGTCAGGGCTTTGCCTTGGTTTTCTCTGATACCTGATCCAAGGGCAAGTTCCCTCCTTGGCATGTTTATCTCACCCTAAAGGTGAAGTGTGACTGATCCATGCCATGGAGATCCTTCCCTGTGTGGGATTTATTCCTGCAGAGTTTGGAATCTCATGAAAGCAGTAGGGCAGTGTTTGGGGCCAACCAGGTCCATTTTCAGCTCTTGTGAGCTGCAGACCTGCTTTTGCTGCCCTTTGTGAGCCCACCTGCCTTGTAGGAGAAGTCTGCAGTGTCACTAATCTTCTAATTTAATTTTTTTTTTCCTCTCTACAGGCTATTGTAAACTTTATGTTAAAGTTGTGGTGAGGATTTTAGTTGGGAATTGTTTAGGAGACTTGGTGAAATTTGAGACGCTCTGATTTCACCTCTGAAACTCCCAACTTGAATATCAAATATATTTTCCCAGCAATACGTGATGGACTTTGAATACAAATATTTGCTTTTGCTAATACCTTTAAACTTTAATTAAGGGGAAGGTGGTTTTTGGCTTTACTGCTGTGGTTCAGTTCAGGTCAGGCTGCTACCAATATGGAAGAAGAAACATTTACATATTACATGTTTGCGTGTGTGCATTATCATTTAACAAGACAAATAGTTTATGGCTTGTTGTTTTGGGAAGGCTCATGTTGAGTATTAAGAAGAGAATTCTGGAAAACTTATTCTAGCTAAAAAAAAATTAATCAGTTGTGTATTTTGATGTTCATTCTTGTATTTCAGTTTTTCCCAATGCACAGGACAGAAAATACCCTCAAAACCACTCTGTCTTTATATCTGAAAGTTTTCTTGAAATGTTCTGTTTCTAAGCCATGCTGTTCAGAGTGTGAATTCACACAAGGATCATAACAAGTTTTCTGGAAATTTTTACATGGATTTTAACTTAGCAACACTACTAAGTCAGGTAAATTTCTTTAAGGAATTTATTGTTATTTGCTTAAGGAAAAAAAAGCTGATTGAATTTCAGTATGCATTTCAAAATCCAGTAATAAAATAAGTAATATGGCTGAAAAATGCACATTAGAATTAGATTTGACACCCTTATTTGCTTTATGTCCACCTTTATCTTATGATGCATTATTCACTGGTATTATACAGACTATTTTATTAAGTCTTAATCAAATGCCTTTTATCATAAGTGTCAATTCAATATTTTGCTATTGTATTTCTGTTTTAAAATACTGAGCTTTTTGTAGGAGAATGATAAAAATGATAAATGTACAGCAGTTTGGTCAGGAAGGGACAGTTTTATATTGACATTTTGTAAAATCATCTTTAAATTGTAATTCTACATTCTGCTCTAAAATGTGGATTCAGTCTGCTCTCTGCTTACATGGAATTGCAGAATTGGGGAAGCAAAGTGGCTGATGCACGTTTATCACTTTGGGATGTGCTGGCAGAAGTGTTTAAATGTGAATTAAGCCTTTTTGATCCGTGCAGGCTGTTCTAGGACTGCTCAGAGTTACGTGGATGTGGCATTTAGGGCCAGTGTGTGAAAATACAGACCAGGTAAATGTGCATGTTACTGTACACAGCTGTGTAATTGCACAGGTAAGGATAATTTGGTTTCATACATTCACGTGGTCTGCTTTTTGGACTCCTAGGCGTTTGGATTTGCATAGACTGCCCTCCAAAAAAGAGAATTTTTTCTGCCTTTAGTTGGCCGGATAATGTAAAACACCAGTGAGCAGCTGTTTTAAATTAGGATGTTGGCCCTCTTTCCTTCTTAGCACAGCCCAGTTGAGCTCTGAGAGCAGAGCTGGGCAGCTCACCCCACCTGGGACTGGAAGAAGGCTGGAGTTTTGCAGGCAGGTGAAAGTTAAAGATGATAATTTTTGAGTTTTCAGCACCTCAGCTGAAGACTTGCATTTATTTTCCTTCCAAAATACAAATAGGTTAAACGGTTGCTTAACAGTCTCCCATCTGGGAAGCAAGAATTAAGTGGTTTCCATGTCTCTAATCAATTTGTTTTGTTATTCCCATGAATTTACATTTCTCTGCAGCAACAGAAGACTTGTCTAACTACAAAGCAGGCTTAGAAGGAAGTGCTATTTTTCATTAAGAGGCACCAAAAGACAGAGCAACCCATTTACTGGGGGCTAATTCAAACCCTTCATTTTTCTCTGTAAATTCTGCATTAAGCTACACTAATGCTGATGGGAATTAAGCCACGTATATGCCCTCAGAAACTGCAAAAAAACTCTTTCACAAATGGAATAGATGATGTTCACTGCTGATACTTTTTTTTCCCCTCTCCCCTCCAGGCTGACTGCACTGTGTGGTAGGAATACACATCACGACAAACAAAGCAGTATTTGTAGTAGTGTTAGGGAGTTTATAAGCTCAGAAGCAGTGCAGCAACTTGCACTGGTACAAGTTCTGCCTCTTTTATCTCGGTTTTATGACCCTGAACGTGTGGCATCTAGAAAAAATGAGGAAATCCAGTCCTGAAGAAGGGTTGGGAAGTGTCTAAATATTCTTTCTGATGTCATTTGTTAACAGAGTCAAAGTGAAGGTAGAAATGCAAAATACAATCACAGCTCTCAGTGCTTCTCTGCTGTCTCCATCAGGCTGCTGATGGTCTGTGTGTTTAAGGACCAAACCAATAAAATCTTACATAAAATTTCTGCTGTGCCAAATCAGATTCAGACCTGCCATTCTCAAACACTTCAATCTGTTTAAATGAAGTGGTGCCTGTGTGTAGAAAAGCAGCCTTTAACTTGGAAGGGAAAAAAAAAAGGCAATTTAAATACGTGACCAGCCTTTTCTTGCGTGAATGCTATGGGATGCTATGGGTGTTATTCCAAATGTGCTTGAGTGAATGAAATTGGGCCCTTATAAAAGAAATCCAAGAACCTTGCTTTGAGCTATGAATAGCAGATGAAACAGTTGAAACACTTGACTTTTTCAGCCTTGCACACAATATTCACTTGGATGACTTTCTAATGTAAATTTAACAGGTCTGTAGGGTTTTTAAGACAATCTAAGCTGTAAGAATGGGTAGCTGTAGCT
Organism: Zosterops lateralis; assembly: GCF_965231275.1. Classification (NCBI taxonomy): domain Eukaryota; kingdom Metazoa; phylum Chordata; class Aves; order Passeriformes; family Zosteropidae; genus Zosterops; species Zosterops lateralis. Next base: position 7,232,796 of record NC_139764.1, read on the forward strand.
CAAGAGCAGTTAGGAAATACTTCTGTGCTGAGAGCATTGGAAGCCTGCTGGAGTTTAGTTTCAGAATTTTAAAGGGTAGGATAGAAGTAGATGTCAGAAAATGTGAATTTACTGTGAATTTTTAAGGGTTTGTTTGGGTTTGTTAGTTTTTTGTTTGTGTATTTTTTTTTAAATTTTAAAACCACTAAAATGCATTCTGAAATTTATTCCCATTCAGGTTGTAAAGCCTACCCTCCTCCCTTTTGGGAAAATGACCTGTGGTTCAATGGGAGGCTTTCCTAAATTCCTCCTTAAGCTGCTTGGGCTTGGAAGGGTTTTTCTTTGCTTTGCTGGCAGCACCATGGGCTGAGCTGTGTGGACGTTCTCTGAGTTGTCCTTTCTGAAAATGAGACCAAGTCCGAATTAAATACTGTGGTGCTGAATGTGCATCCTGGGATATGTTGGTATCAATTCTGATTCCCTTAAAGGTTTTGTAATTGTACTCAAGCTAGGCAGAGGCTTCTCAGGCCTTCATAAATCACATATATATATATATAGTCAAGATACCTAAACAATCGATTCATAAAACTGCTGTTTTGGGTGAATATTGTGCTCATATACTTGATCCTTCTGTGAAAAGTGTTTTCTTTGAAAACACCAAGTCATTAAAGGGAATGGAGAGGGAGATGAACGTAACAGCCATAGAGTATATGGAAAAATTGGTATGGCTTTTTTAGTTACTTATATTGCTTTTTTTCTTTCCCCCCTGGCAGTCATTGGATCCTTTTGTATTAAAAAGCTTGACAGATGTGATGATATTTTCCTTGCTTTACCTACTTCGTTTTTATGGCTTCCAAAAATTCAGTCTGGCTACACTTTCTAAGCTGGCACCACAACACATGTCTCAAGTCTATTAATAGAGGAACATACAAGAGCTCCTGCAACCTTTTGTCTTCTGGTGCATTTCTGCTACCAGCTAATGGACTTTAGACTGCTCCTTGCTTTTAGTGTTTTGCCAGTGGCATTTACAGAGGATTTGCTTTAGGTTTTCTTTCTTGATTTGTAGAAAATGATGTTTTCAAATCTAACTATTTTTGAATTCAAAGGTGCCTCTGGCATTGTCAGAAGATTTTTATTTTTCCCTTTTCTATATTGAAGTAAAAAGTAGTATAAAGGTAGGGAAGCAATTGACTGAAAATTTGTTCATGTTTTGTGTTTCTGGTTTGGGTTCAGACAACAGATTTTGTGGCTCAAATAAAGAGAAAACAGTTTGTATAGTTCTGTGTGTATGTATAGATATTAAACTTATTGGATTATTTTAAAAACAACAAAAATTGTTTTATTTGAGTTTTCTCTATTCTGGTTTTATTTTAAAGAAGTGAGAGTGATGCTTGCCTTGTCTTGCAGAGAAATTAATGGTTCTCTTCTGAGAAACCTATGCAATTCCCACAGGTGAACATCAAACATCAGATACATGCCACAGTTTACTGGAGGGCTGGGAAGACACAGCTTATCATTCTGAACTATTAATTTCTAGGAATTTTAGCCATTCTTTCAGTATTTTCAATACCTTTATCTTCCCTTCCTCACCACCAGCCATTTTCCCATTCTGCACAATTAGTGTGTGTACCCAGCTGTGGGAATTGTTCCTGGACCTCGTATTTCAGGTACCCAGAGATATGTATGTGTTTCTGAACCCCAAACTTATGTTCTCAGTATTATAAATTATAAATTATCAGTATAAAGAACTATAAATAACAGGGCTATGACTTTTGAGAAAAACAAGCCTGTAGAAGAACCCATTTTGTGTGTTCTTCCTGGGAAGGAATGACCTTTAGGGTAAAAAGTCCTGATCTTACTTTCAAGCATGTCCTGGGCTGGGGATTTATTTCACGTCTTCAAAACACAAACCCTTAGATCCTGGAAATGTGATCTTTTATAAATTATGATAATATCACTCTTTTAAAAGGTATTTTAAAATGTATGTAAAAGTCTAGGAGTAATTTGCAAGAGGAGCACATTTTCCCTGTGGGATGTTGTAATTATTTTGAAGAGTTAATTTGTCATGTATTCCCCGTGAGATCCTTGAAATATTTGTTTGCTTTCTTGAGGTTTCTCTGATGAGCCAGGGTAAATTTGGATATTTGGTCCTCCAGCTAGAACTGCTATTGACATGACAAATAAATCAATTTGTGCTTCTAATTATTCTGATAATGTCATATTCAAATCCTTGATGACAAACAAACAGATACATACATGCATTGGGGAAGAACATAAGAAATCTTTTCCAAAAAAGCACTCCAAAAGATGTTTATCTGAAATTTTTTCAGTCATTATACTTTGAAATGTAACATTTATCTTGGCATTCAGTTTCATTCTGTACTCTTGAAGGCCCCTCTCTCATTTATTACTGTTAGCATACCAGAACAAATGTCTTTCAGATGTGAAAAATCAATCATCTCAAAAACGTCGCCAGTAGTTATTTGGCTGGATTAATGCAAGGTGTTGGGAGAGGAAGGTTGAAATGAAATGTCATAATTGAGCAGCACAAGTCACCAGAGGAATAGTAGTCAATTGATCAAGGTTCTAGCTTGAGAAGCTTTTTTAAAAGTAAAACAGGAGGGAAAAAAATAACATAAAACCCTGTACCAAAAAGAGGCAAACTAAGGAAGGAACTGGGACAGCGGTACACAAACCATTCAATTCCGTAATGGGCACACGCTTTGTGATTTGAGTTCATTGAATACAGTGTGAAGTTCTCCTCAGATTTTTATTTGTTGGTCTAGAATCTGTTTTAAGAGCTACTTCATAGTTCTCTGGAAAATATATAATGGAGGCCTTTCATGGACTGTTTCATTCTGTCATCTCTAATGCTTGAGTGTCAAGTACAGAGTCTTTCTCATCAAGTCCATGTAGCTTTACACCTGCAAAGCAGAAGATGAATAATCATGGTCTTATGAAATGAGTTGCAGAGAAATAACCTATTTTTCTTCTACTAACAGCTTAAATCAGCTGTCTACAAATGCTGAGTGTTTTTAGCTGATTTGGGGTAGGAGAAATCCCATCTGTGTAGCTGAGAGGATGTTGTTCAGATAACAAACAAATTGTAACAAATCTCTTTTCCCCTGTAAATGTGCTGAAGAATAACTCTTATGAATAAGAGATCACCCACATTTACACTGCTCCTCTGAAATTATGGAAAGCTCATTGCTGACTCCTGCCACATTCCTGCTTTTGTCTTCAGCGACTGGAGCTTCCATGAGAGGGAGGGAGGAGGGTCATTAATATATTATTAAGAGAATAATGTATTATTAATACAGAATACTTTGAAAGCAGAGGAATCTCTCAGTATCCCGATGGTCTTAATTTAGGATGTAGATGATTACTCCCTTTGCAGCATACAAGTTAACGTGGTGGAATGAGAAATAAGTTATGTAACTGTTTTAGGGTCTCTGGTACATTCTCAGTGAAGGAATGTCTCTATTTTCTTGTATGGATGGACCAAACAGTGAAGGTGATTTTGGAGAGAAGAAATATTTGTGAAAGCTAAATGATTTCAGTTGAGGGAAGACAGGAGGAGATGAAATTCCAGCAATGCTTGCAGCCATTTAGACTTTAGGGCAAGAAAAAACATGATGGATTTGTAATACATAAAGCTTCATTGTAGTATATCCATTGCAGTAAAACACAGAGACTTGTGAGAAGAATATTTTGAGGTTTGTTTGGGGTTTTTTTCTTTAAATAATTTATGCAGTTGTTTAAAATAGCTTAATTAAATGAGCCATTTATTTTCTAGAAAACATCCGTGAGGGCAAAGGCTCTGCATGCAAACTACCCACAGGTCATATATTGTGAAATCAGAGTGCTTTGGTGGAAATTGGGAAGCTAATTATTAAATGCCAGTTGTCATTTGCTGCAAACTTGTAAGACTGCAAGAGAAACAAGATTTTAATACGAAACACAAAGCAGAATGTGACAGATGTTTCAGAGTGAACCTTGAGTTGAAAGGGAGAGTAGGGGTGGGAAAAGGCATTGTTTGATAGTATTTTGACATAGATTTCAACTCATGGAGTTGAGTTATGCTCTGTGATATGTTTTTAGTGTAGATGAAAGGGAGAGTATTGAGAAGAAGCAAGGAAGTGATACAAGGCAGGCAAAAATAAAATGTTGATTTGTGAACTCCTTATATACCATTTCTCAACACAGGCTTGACAGGTCTCTAAAGAACTGTTCTGAGGGGAGAAGTTTAGGTCAAAATTCAGTGTTTGTCCAGGCTGATGAGACAGTGGTTTGTTAGTGATAATTCTGTTGATATTCTGCTTATAATATTCAGAATATTAGCTTGGGCAGAGAGAAACTATTGAGTTTAGCATATTATTTAGGGTTGGAGATATAACTGGAACTCTTTAAAGTTCCTGAGCTGCTGCTTTTTTTTTCCCAGGTGTATTCCAGGGAGGAACCCTTGGTCCCATTGAGTTAAATGGAAAAATTAATATGGAATCCGAAGTCAGAATTATTTTTTTTTCTTATATTGAAAACTAGTCTGATGAATACAGTCTATCTTAAAATAAAACCTTTATGTAAGATGTTACTGGCAAGCTTTCCTTAATGATATATGATTAAATTAACTGACACAGATACCAGTTTGCTGAGTAGTGGTTTTCTCCTTCCTTGCCCTCAGTTCACTTGAACGTGGATTGGTTCCTTTAACTGTGCTCTGGCTTTGAGATCTGCATTCAGTTGTGGGAGCATCCTCCAAAAGAGAGCACCAATGATCTGGGTTGAAATTCTGTGTATTAATTTGGATCCAGCACAGCCCTCTCAGGAGGGCTGAGCGCAGCAGGTCTGTGCAGCCATATATCACACTTGAGAGCACCTCCTCCAAGGTGAGCTTGTAGCTTCTGTTTAGGAAAAACATTTATAAATTAGTAATGATGAAACAACAAAATTCAAACCCACTAAGAAATTAAATAGTTTTGTTTAGTTGGTAAGTAATTCAGTGTGGAACATTAAAATTAATTAGAACTGTAAGTGTATTTTGAAGCTGTAAGAATTCAAAGCAGATGGGATTTTGAAGGAAAGGATAATCACCCTTCCTGTATCATTCAAGAATTTCAGAAATTAGTGATTTTAATAACCTTCAGGCTAGTGGGTTCCTTCAGCTGCTGTCCTAATGGGGTGGTGGTGCTTTCCCTTCTATAGCATCTTTTAGGTGCTTTATTGAGTTTTCTAGAGAAGAAAGTTAAAGAAGAAAGCTTTTGAAAATATTAATCTTCCTATTAATAAACATGATATTTTTCAAGTTTATCAGGAGTCTCCAATTAGGGAGTGCTCACTGTTACGGAAGAAACTGTGACACGTGGACTGGAGCAATTATTTAAGCAGCATAATTAGTGACTAAATATTAAGATGGATTGCTTTGTGTCTCGGTTGGATTTGGTGCAAACTTGTGCTTTCAGTTTGTCATTGCCAAGCCTGGCTCAAGAAGCTGAAGTTTTAAGGTTGGATGAAGGCCAATATGCAGATTGCACAGGTGCTTAGTAAGGGAAGAAGAGCAATAAAGAGCATCCTTTAGAATACCCATTTAATTATTTTACATTTTAGCATTCAAATTGCTCCCACCTCCAAATGGCCAATTCTAATTTTCAGCCGTTACTTTGTCCTGGTAACCACTCTGGCAAAGGGCACCAAGATTTTGTTCTTTGTACAGCAGCTATCTGCTCTTAGTTTTGGAGGTCACAGGGGTGTCTGTGGGATCCTGATGATCCAGACCAAGGTCATCCCTCACTCAGGCAGTGACTGGGAAGCAGTGGGATCATACTGGAGTATCTTCAGTAGGCTGGATGTCTGAGGGAGCCTTTGGTTTGAATCTGGGCCCAGTTTAGGAACAGTCCCCTAATTGTTCCATTTGCTTGTTTTAGTTTATTTGCAGACCATGCTACATCCTTAAACTTTGATGATTTTGAGTTAAAAGAAAAAAAGAGACAATTCCATTTTATTCCACATTCCTCAGCGATACTGTCTGTGGCCTTTCTGAGCACGTGGACTGTGGCCAAGCGTTTTCTGGGTGAGCCAAACTCCTTGCTGGAAACCCAGGTATTTGAAGCTCACGTATTTTCCACGTCTTGCTTACCCTTGGCTCAGTGGCTGCAAAGGAAGCCTTTGCTGTGGGCTGATGGAGATGTGAGCTGTCACTTCAGAGGTACCCACTCACTTCTCAGAGGACTGGAGATCATAAAATCCTTTAAAGGTAAATCAATGGCTTCAATAATCTATTAATTGACACGGTGTAAGTTTAAAGGGAACATTGAGTGAGTCACTTAGCCAAATGTCAGTGCAGAGCCCTGGGAAGAGCAGAGCTTTGAAGCACAGCAGCTTTTACAAATGAAGCTGCAGGTTAGGGCTAACCCAGGCTGTTTCTTTTTCAGTGTGCTTGTTCCTTACACATACATTATCTTCTTTGGGGGAGAGACCTGCCTGCTCTCTCCAAACCTCAATATTCTTCTGTGGTAAATAATGTATGTGGTTAGTACTCCTTTAGTGTGCTTGGGAATAAGTCTGCCAAGACAAGAGTTATTTTAATATAGTTTTTTTCTAATAATAGATTTTTCTCCAACTGTGTTGTATTTTTGACTTACTCATAGACTCAGCTATCAGCTAAAATGGGGGGATTTTACATCAACTTGTCCCTACTAGAGGGAACATTAATATTTATCAATTCTAGAATGTTCTAGATTGAGGAAAAGGGGTTTGAGTTCTACATTTCCATGTACATCTTTTGGATAGATAGTGAAGCAGTATCTTATTTCTGTATTGTTTTATGGGGCTCCATAGTGTAAACATGAAAAAGTGTTGGTTCTGACACCCCAACTTCTATTTCTGAAATCTGTAATATGGTTGGATTTAACAAAGTGACTTTAAGGATTTAAACTGAATTTTAAAAATTATTTGAACTGGAAACATTTAAATGAAGCGTCAGGGCTATCACCAGGCACAAAACCTGAGGAGTATTTTCCTTAATGTCCTGGGTGATGGAGTGGAGTGTGTGTCCATTTGGGAAAAGAATAACAGTTAAAGGAAAATCCAGTGGAGAATGATTGGAGATACAGAAAATGTGACTCCATGAGGTAGGACTAGGAGGAGGAGAGATTTAGATTGAGGAAAAGAACAAAGGAGATAAAAGGGTTTTTTTTAAAATATATAATTTTACATTTTAAGAAATGGAATAATCTTTGTGAAGTATAAGAGGAGCAGACGCAGGATAAAAGACAGTTAAAGCCTAGGAAAAGCTGTCTGTTTATTAAAACAGGAATGGAATAAAGCAACATGGGAAGGTGATGGAGATATAATTTTTGAAAGTCTTTTAGGACAGTTAGAAAAAACCCACCTCATTTAGTTGATTTTATTTTAAAGGTGGGAAGTAACTTCCCAAAATGCCTGACAATCCTGCAGTCCAACAGGGAACTATGTCCCTATTTTGTGTGAAAGGTGTTGCTGCACTGGCAGATGCCTGGGAGTGGGAGAGAGTGACTGGGTTTAGACTTGCTGGGGTTTTATGTATCTAGTCACTTCACTGGTTAGAATCGTAGAATCGTTTAGGTTGGAAAAGACTTCTGAGATCATTGAGTCCCAACCATTTAACACAGAAGAAATGCAAGTGCTTACATATCTTGTAAGTGTTGACAGCTTTTTTCCATAACTAAAGCAGGTCTTTTGCAGCTTTGTAGGAAGCCCCTGTACTGCAGGGAATTTTTGTAGCAGGGGAGCTACAAAATTAGCACATGAAAATGCAGATTTAAGTTGTGAAAACCCAGCTTTTGAAATATTTCTTCCTTAACACCAAGAGTGTGTAGTATGATGCAAGACTTGTCAGGAAGCTGACAAGAGAATAAAGTTGATAGCCTTGTCCATAGGTGAGCTCCTGATGGGCTCCCTGGAGTCAGATAGCTTTAAATAGCTTGTGGTTTGGTTTTTGGGTTTTTGTTTTTTTTTTTTTTCTTTTAATTTCATTGAAAAATATGAGATGAGGTTCATTACCAATACAGAAAGTAAGCAGGTCAGACACCTTGCTGCTTCACTGAAGAGTCTGATTAATCAACTGTTGATCTATAGTGAGAGAAACAATGTAATTAGAAAAATGGATTAGGGGTAAGTAAGCTTAAATCACACGGTTTAAAAAATTGGGTAGGAGAAAATCCTTTCTCACAAATTACAATAATAATAAATTTGGGGTTTGCAAGCATGTTGCTTTTCCTTTAGAGATGAAGCCTTGTATATGTTACAAACAAACAAACAAACAAACAAAAAAAACAAAACAAAACAAAACAAACAAAAAAAAAAAAAAACCACCCAAAAAAACCCAACAACAACAACAAAAAAAACCACAGAAAAGTGACAACCATGTCACTATTCCAGACTTGTGCAGGATGGATTTTCCTGTGCTGGGAGGGTAAGTGCTGTCAGGAGAGGGTATAAGCTGTGCTGGTGTAATGCAACCATATCTGCAATTGTGGACACAAAGACAAAACTGTTTTTGGAGGTAGAAACCAAACAAAAAAACCCCACCAAAAAAAAAAAACAACACAAAAAAAACCCACCAAAAAAACACCCACACACCTTGTTGCTGGATTTTGTTTTATTTTCTAGACCAAATCGAACGATCGTCACTAATTAAAAACGCAGTTCTACCTCCCATCCAGGATGGGATTTGTGATGGAAGTGCTGTGTGTCTTGGGAGCAGGAATAGTGCTGCAGTGTGGGGGATGAGGAACAGCTGATCTCTGTTTCCCAGGGCCCAGGACATCTTCAGTTTGAGGTGACACTTTGTGACTCCAGGTTGCTGTAAATGTGAAAGGATCTGTAGTATGAACAGCAAGTGAGTACAACTTACAAAAGAGTCTTTTTTTACCTTTATTTTTTACCTCAATATATAAACCACTGCATTTCCCTCTCCAGTAGGTGAAAGCAGTGCCTCACTCCTCTGCCTTCTCCTCCTTTCTTTATTTCCCCTGTTTAGCTTGAAGAAGACAAGTGGCTGTCTCTCAGTGAAAGTTGCTTTCTCAGTTATCTTCACACAAGTATCTGTGGGCTGGAAAGCCTCTCTGGTTACTAATGTGTGATTAAGTTCTCTTTGTATCTTGCAGAATTGTTCTTGGGTTTTGTTTTTGCTGGTCATTTCTTCCAGCAGGAGCCTTGTGTTATGTGCTGATGGTGGGAGATCTTCCTCACAGCCTGTTTCTTCATGTGCTTCACTTGTCTCGCCGTTTTCCCAGACTCTCTTGCTGTTTTTTCTCTTTGCCTTGCAGTGACCTTCTCATCTTCCCCATTGTTCCATTGTTCCTTTCTCTTTTGGGGATTTTTCCCCCCTTTTTTCACCTCCCTTGGCTATTCCCTACTCCTCCTCACTCCTTTCTGATTGTTTGCCAAATGCAGGACATCCAGTGGCCTTGGCCAACACGTGTTTTTGCAGCTGCTCTATGAATGCAGAAGAGACATTCTGGACCTAGAAGCTGCTGTTTTCTTGTCATTCTCTATACCTGGGTTACCACCTCGAGGAATAGATCTGCTCTGAGAACCAAGGGAGAATGGAAGAGGGATTTTGAAGCTGTCAGCTATTTATCCATAGTTCAGCAATTATGGCCACAGTGGGTGGGCATGATCCCTAAACACAGCTTTGCAGCTCTACAACTTTTTTAATCTCCCCTGTATCTAGCAGTGCTAACCCCAATAGGATTTCAAGGGGAGAACACACTTTTGTACTGAAGTTTACAATCAATTATTACTTAGATCAAGCTACTTTCTGTAGAAAGGATGCAAAGATTTTCAAGTGTCACGGAGTGGGAGGTGGTCAGAAGAACAGACCATGCTTTCAGGGAAAAATGATTGTATGGGCTGAGGCAGGACAGGGAGTGAGGCTGTGTGTGAGGTTTTCATCTTCCAGAATTCCAACAGCTGGGCACTGGGATTTTGTGGCTGGTGGATTAAGGGTGAGCTGAGATTTTACTTGTCAGTGTTTTTGATAAGGTTTGCTGCCCTGGCACGTCTAAGCTTAGGAAAGTTTTGTGTGTTGTTCAGGTGACAGATTTCTGAGAGTTTCTGACACCAGGGGAAGCCATGCAGTGTGAGCTGGGACATTGGGTGGGGTGGTGGGAAGTGACAACCATGGAAATGTTTAGAGGCTGAAGCCAACAGATGCCAGATGACTTTCCATTCCACCTATGAGCTTGCATTAAATTCAAACAGTTGTAAATCCTCCAATGCAGTGGCTTGGATTGCTCCTAAGTTGGATGGGGTTTTGTACTAATCTGTTCTTCAGCTGGATAGTCTTTAGTTTGCAGAGGCTTTTTAGGAAACTTCTGGCTGTTGCTTGGGCAGAAGCTCTGGCTGGTTTCTGGCTGGCAGTGGATCCCAGTCTCTGGAGGTAGAGCCAGGCCTGGGCAGTACCTAAATCTGGAATAGCAGCTGGTCACAGCTGGCTGCTAGAGGGCACTGGGGGGGGTCACACTGCCTTACACAGCTTCCCCAAAGGGAGGGTTTCAGGTTCAGCCTCCCTTCATCCTCATTCTCCCTAGACCTACTCCAAATAGTTCTTCTATTTTAATTCCAAGTTAAGATACACAATTAATTTCACAGTTACCTGTGATCAAGAGCATGATGTAATTTCTTTCCAACTCAAATGCTATATGGACAGAAAATCCAGTGTCTCTTTTGGTGTAAAGGGTTTTATTTGGGTTTTTTTTATTTGTAACAAACATAGAAGATTTATAAAATATGTTGAGAGATACGAAGTTGCTTAAAACTTAAAAACTTTGAGATACGTTTTTCTGTGAAATGACATTTGTCATTATTGCTTTCTTTAGATGCACACATTATTTGAAATGAAATCTCGCTGTAAGCCCTCCAGAGCTGTAGATGTTTAATTTCTATTTTCATGGCATCCCACTAAAATCAAAATTCAGTGTGATTTGTGATTGCTTAACTGCTCAACGTGTCTTGTTCAGTCATGGTTCCTATCATATTTTTCAGCCAAGAGTCCTTTTTAAGGTGACAGGAATAAAGTAATTTTGCATCGTAAGGTTATAGTAGTTTGAAGCTGATAGCTTCTCTTTCTTCCTTCCTTTTTCATGTTTCTATTTTCTTTTGGAATTTAAGGTGGACAGGCCAACTCTGTTGAGCCAGCTTTTTCCTGCTTTTTTTTGAAATAGGAAAGTTTTCATAAAAATGTGGTTGATTGAACAATTTATTTATTTCATGGTTTGGAATTTTTCCCCCCCCCCTTTGGTTAAATATATCACATTGTCTTATTCTTGTGAGTTGAAAGGGAGCCTTAGCACCAAACTGTTCTATAGTGGTTGTTTTTGTTTTGTTTTTTTTACCTAGTTCCTTACTCTATTCTATTTCTTGATCCTCATTGAAAGAGAGTTTCTGGGGAAGCACGGAAATGTCACGTCTGTGCAACGCAGACCAAACCCTGCTGCATGTCAGAAAAAGGTTGAAGTTCTGCCAGTGCAGTGAGTTAAATTGCTCAAACATACCCGTGCAATTAGAGCTGCTGTGGTGAGGGGGGAGAGGAGATTGTTGGCCGCTGACCTTGCAAGTGCAGGGTGAGCCCCTCTCTGTGCTGGCTCAGGCTTGAGCTGGTCAGTCAGTCCTGAGTGCCACGGCCAGCAGATGAAATCACACTGGCCAGCAGATGAAATCACACTGCCCAGCAGTCCCAAGGGAATGGGGTCTTGGGCCAGCAAACAGCAGCTTTAATGGAAACTCGTGTGAGAGGAGGCAGGGCTGCCTTCGATGTGTGTGGATTGCTTTTTCACCATAATGATGTCTTGGAAGGGCTGACCTGGAACAGAGACTGGACAGAGCCAGAGAATCAAGTAGGGATTTATTGAAAGGCCTCCAGGATACACCTCAGCCTGACCAGGGCTATACCCAAAGTGGAGGAAAAATGGTCAGAAAATGGCTGATGGGTCACAAAGTCTTACATTTTTATAAGTTTTGGTGTATTTGCATGTTGGGGTTTAATTGTACATTTCCAGCCTCAGGTTGTGAGATCACATCCTTCTTGTTCCTCCTTCAGCCACCCTTGTTTGTGCTTTTGGGCCTGAAAGTTGTCCTTGGTCTCCAGCAGGGAAAGGATTTGTTTTGTCTCCCTGCTCTGTGAAGAGAGCTGACTGGCACTTAATATGAGGCTCAGAACTGCACCCCTGGGCAGCACAGAGTCTGAAAAACATGAAAGCTGAAACTTAAGGCATCATTAATACGGTCTTAAAAAAATTAACACAACTCCCCAACTTGTCTATAGCAAAGCCTGAAGTCTGGTTTGGCTTAAAAAAAAACATTCAGCAGGTTTTCTAGACAACATAAGAAATAGCAATTTTGGGTATGCAGTGCTGTCTTGAGTTTTGCTAACATGCTACCATACAAAAGATGATAAGGGAAGAAATCGATGCAAAACCATTCCTGTAACTAAATGGATCCCTGTTAGTATTCAGGCAATCGATTTTTAGTGGGCATTTGAGCATGTTAGGTGCTCTGCTGTTGGGAGGGAGGTGGTGTTAGACTTGAACTGTCGGTTATTTACCAAGCATGGTTTGTTACTGACTGTTCTACACGAGGGATAGGGGTAGAAAAAGGCAAAAAGTCTATTTCTGGTCAAAATGAATATGACATTTTCTCATTATGCCTTTGTTACACACATCTTTCCTAACACCTTGATTTTTCCCAGTGCCATTGCTTTTCATTGTTAGGTTTGGGTTTCTGGGGGAGTTTATTCCATTATCAGATTTGGCTTCATGGAGATTTCTGCCGTATCATTACAGTGATGCAGGAGAGCACCTGTATAAAGCATAAAAGAGGAAGAATGGTTTCAAATTTTATATTTGAATTTTACTGCTTTTCTGTTAGTAGCATCAGTTCTGATTGGGTTTAGTCAAATAAACTCAAGGCTACTCTGTTGGGGCTGTGAAGCATAATGGAATGTATCAGATAAATCCATTTTTCTACTCTAGGGCATGGCTACTACAGCTACTCTGCCCCTTTTAAGGCTTGCATTCATAATATATTATTAAAAAGAAAATAACACTATGCATTCATATCTCACCTTTTAAGCCATTTGAGTTTCACCAAATGAGGCTGAATTTGCAAGCCACTGAAGGTGAATAAAATGACAGTGGCAGTAGCAGGAAAAAATCTTGCATTGCAGTAAACTAAGTCTATTGATCTTGAAATGAAAGTTCAGTGGAAAAGCTGATGGAAAAAGTAGCAGAGCACAAAAAGACAAGCTGCACAACTAATTCAAACGAACTGGCTGGCTGTGAACATTCATGTGAAAGAAATGCTAATGCAAACAGTGCAGAAGAAACCAAAATGAAGGGGGAAAAAATACTGCCAGTATTGTCACTTCTCGAGTATACATAAGACATGGTTTCATATAGAAGAAGTGTTAGTGGTTAGTCAAATAAACTGAAATATTCTGTGATGTCTGTGGAGGCAGGAGTGGAATACCTAAATATTTCTCTGCAAACCCTGCTCTTGAGTATGCAATGGCTGGAAGTCCAAAACTTCCACAACATTTTTAAGAGAATATTGTGAACATGCTACTTGATCATAACATGTATTGAAAGGGAAATGCAATCAAAGTCCATTATAGTTTATCAGTGCTGCAGTAAAACAATGTCAGCTCCAACGGCATTTTGAAAATAGCTGACAGGCAGCTGTAGGAAGGATGCAGATTTCTGTTCCTTGTTATGCACCCGTGAACATGTGGCCTACATGATGTAAAGAATTCAGCTGTGGGAAGGATGCCCTTCAAAAATAGAATTGACTTTCCTGGAGTGAGATGTAGGAAAATCTGACATGGCATCTCACAGTTTCAGGCAAGTCTACTGGTGAGTGAATCCCATTCTTTCTCAGAGATGGACTTGTAAGTTTAGTCTCACCATTTATGAAAAGAGTCGGGTTGCTTCCCTAAAAATGTACCTAAACAATCAGGAACAATCAGAGGATGATTCTAGGAACAGAGATTGAAGTTAATCGGAAAAAATGTCCATCCTATAAGAGGTGCCATACAGGACACATCAAGGGAGCCTTTTAGAATAAAGTGGCCAAGTACAAGGAAGAGTCAGAGGAGCAGTTTTATTTTCTATGTTATTATTGTCAGTATAAAAATTCAAAAAGTGATGTATTCATTTTCTCTCAAATCGATCATGCAACATAGCTGGTCTCCCATAAGACTTCTGAATTTTCTGACTTCAATATTGCAGGTAACAAGTAGGGAGATAAAAAGAGATAGGGAAGATGATACCCAGAGTTATCAACAACAAAAAACCACTTTACCCAAAATAAATATATTGGTGTATCTGTACACAGTTGCCAAAAGGCTAATGTTACACAGACTCATAAAATTCCATAAATGCACACTGCATGGAAAAGGGATGTGATATAAATCAATTCTTCTGTGAATTGTTTAGAGTCTGCATCTTGTTTGCAGGTCACATCCAGCCAGCATTGTAGGGAAAGCCTGTGGTATTTGGGATTTGGATTTAGACTATTACACAGGTTTTAAGTTGGTTTGTGACTGAAGTTCTGATTTTAAGGGACAAACTTTGTTGCAGTTAGGAAAGAAATAATTATTCTGAAGTGTTTCAGTTTACCACTCTTCTGAGGATCACAAAAGCCCTTGACACCCCGGGCTGTTTCTTTTTAAGGGCTGATCTGCTGATGTTTTCCATAAGCGCTTCTTGATCTTGGATGTATTCACAATGAGCTTCGTCTGCACTGCACACAGACTGCACAGCCACAGATAGTGGAGAAATGTGTCAGGATTTATTCTTAAATACACTTTTCAGCTTTCATATAAACAGTCAGCAATGATCAAAATGAAAGACAAGGCGTAACCCAGATGAAGGGTCAGCATCTGTGCAGACTTGTGTGCTAAGCACACGTGTGGCTGGGTTGTGTCCTCTGCAGGAATATGTGTTATTTATCGTGTGGTTTTACAGCGCTTAGAACCCCTCCAAGGCCACCCTTCCCTCCAAAATGAACCCTATACATCCCAGTTTAAAACAGTATAAATATGTTTGCATAGCGAACAAGTCAAAGTTGACATCAGATAAAATATTGTCAGGAACCCTGAAACAGCTCTTCTTATGCCTAGGACTGAATCACACAACCAGTTCCTGAAGCAAGTCAACCTAATCAAGAACAGTATGTCCCCTGTTGTGTTATAGCTCTACAGTGTACATTAACCCATGCCATTCTGTAATTTCATTTTTCTGCAGGAGATTAACAGCTGAATAAATAACCTGCATTTCAGCCTCTGTCTTGTGTATTAACGTAGGCAAGCCGACAGCTTTAAGCAGAGAAAAATACGTAGAATGTGCTAGGGAAACATTTAGGATGAGCTCTGCTTTAATTGAAGAGGAGTTTGTAGCCTGAAAGCATGACAACGGAAAGTTCAGTGCTTTAACATCTAAAATTAGCTATCCCTGTAAGTGCTAATTGAGTAGAAATATGTTTTCAAAAAGCTGCTATATAGTGTATACTCATCTGATGGCTCCTCCTCTTTAACAGCTCTGCTTTTATCTGGGAAGGGTATTGCCTCAGCACAGATCAAAGTCATCAGATAGATGCTGCTTTACAGATAATGTACTGATTTTCTTTTCCTTCTAAAAGATATTGCAAATAAAGAGAGTTATTAGACCTTTCAAGACAATTTATAGAAGATGATAGTTGTTGGTGATGTTGAGTTGCCAAAAACAAATGCTACAGTGTCACCATTAGAAGAACAAACTATTCCCCTGACAGTCTGTTGGGTTTTAATGCCAATCAGACTGTGCCATGTTCCATTCCCAAATACATCCTCTAATTCTCTGATAGCTCCCCAGATACTGACAGAAGTATTCCAGAAGGGTTGGAGGCTTCAGCAGCCGGGGTTAGGGGAGGATGAGGAGTCCCCTTTGTGTTGATGTGGGCTGGGCAGCCTCGTCTCCCCCGTTGATTCCTGCTGCCCAATTCGCAATATCTGTAAACGTTGCAAGTGCAACTGTGCTGCAGGGGGCTGACAGGGCTGGGATGAGTGTCAGCTCTACATCCAGAGGGATGAAGTTGGGGTGGAAATGGATCATAATAAGATTAAATTCCAGCGAGCGTGCCTTTTGTGTCTCTTGCCACATACATATGAGGAGCAGGAGAAATTACCAACCATCAGCCTCCAAGGCTTTATCTCCCTTCCTTGCATTGCATTCAGTGGCAGCAATCAGAAGATAATTAAGTGCCCAGATTATGTATTATTTACATAGGTTAACATAAAGGAAAATGAACCGTTTGCTGCTGCTGTGAGCCTCTGCAGTTGCATTAAGGCATCTCTTCTGGTTTAAAATACAGGACTGGAAGTGGAAAGATGAGCAGTCTGCTTGAGCAGAACTGTGCTAACATGGTAAATGTGATAGTTGTCCAGACAAATGTCAGTTTAATTCTTTGCAGAGAGCATGAAGAAGCATATGGAATTTATAGACTTCTCTGAGGTAATACAGCTTGAGTTTGTGGTGGTACACATTGGCAGTGGATGCTGATTAGACGTGTAGCCAGACAGATGAGAAGAAAATGACTGGAGGGATGAAGGGAATGTATGGCAGTGTGGCAAAGCCTGTGGTTTTGTACAGAGATGCATCAGTTTCATTTCCCAACAGCAATGTGTTTAGAGAAGTAAAGTGTTTCAATTACCTTATTACACATAGTGTCTGAAACTGTCTTTAAAAATTAAGAAAAAAAAGTTCTGATTGCCTTTGTTTCATTCCCTGGAAGCTTAAATGTGACGTCTGTTACTCTACAAAGTTTCCCAACCGCCTTTCTGTATCCACAGTTTATTATTATAGGATTTCTGAAGAGATTTGACTTTGTCACTTAGCTGTTTTGCAAAGCAAAAGGCAGTGTGAAAACAGAAGCTCTTCAAAAGAGTCTCTAAACAAAACCTGATTGACTTCCAGCACAGAAAAAGAAAGAATGAGAAAATGATGTCCTAGGCTTAATGTTCTGAAGGGTGTAATGCATGTTTGGCATTTGGTGTCTGTTTTTGCAGGATAGAAGGCAGGATGGGTTCAGGCAGGGCAGACCTGGACTGTAGAGACAGTCTGCTCCTTCCTCAGGATTGCATTTTTTAAATCCTAAATAGAAGTTTGATGTCCTGGAATTTGGAGGTGTATCTCAAACAGGTAAACTAGGAAGGGATAATAGTTTAAATTCGGATTTTTCATGTGTGTAGTCTGAAGCACATTGACTATAGCTCCTCTGATGTCTTCTGCTGTTTGTGCAAGTCTTCACTCTTTCATCCCAGATAATTAGTTCCTATTTTGCAATAATATCAGAAAGCATTAGATTGTTTTTATATATTGGAAATTTCTGAGAGAGTTGGAAAGCTTTACAAAACATCCAATCCTGAATTTCTGGCTGACGAGTGAGTATAGGAGATGAATTGAGAGGGAAGTGGAGAAATGTGGGACAGGGTAATAGTTTTAAAAAGAAAATATTATGCATATCTCAGGTTTAGTTGCTTTCTGAAATTGTACAACACTCTGCAAATATAAGAGAGCTCACATTTTTGCATAGTTTGCAGTTTGACATATTTGGACTCTGATAGTTTCAAAAGTAAAACATCCCACAAAAGCAGATGAAAGCAATTACTCAGATTGTAGCTGCAGAAGAATTGATTGTGCTTATGTATCATAATGTGAGGGTGCATCCATATTTTTTATTCCAAAAACTATGCAATTAGTTTTGTCATCTCTTACTATGGGAATGCTTTCTGGCTCTCCAGCACATTTATATGTGATTGTATGACTGTATATAACCATGTAAACTATAGTTTTATATATATATATATGTATTAAAAATATCCATAAGAGGACAGATAAAAAGTTTTGTTATTTTTTTTTCTGAGTATTGATAGGAAGATTCTGTACAAAAAGATAGAAAATCTGAATCCGAATTTGAATTGGGGATGACCCATAGGAGTAAAGCAGAAAAGCACTTTAGAATTTTGGCAATGCCACACATAGGAGAAAGGGATCTGCACACCAGGTAAAATAAACAAGTGGTCTATCCCAGCTGGTTGCACTGATCCTCTTGCACACATCCCTGTAAGCTGAGAAGTAACTTTCCTGTGGTGTTATCCTGAGTCTTCCCAGAAGATTGCATTGTAAAACCAAATTAGTTATTATATAGGGAGTTAAAGGCAATCACTCGCCTTGTGCTCTTAGTGGGTAAACGAGTCCAGGATGGTGCCTCGGTGAAGTGTATTTAATATTGTGCTTATTTGTTATTCAAAACAGATGTAAATTTATGTAGATATAGATGCAGAACAACAGCTTTGACCCTCAGGCAGTTGGCAAGATGCCAGCGTGGCCCTGGCTACTGCAGCACTCTCCATCTCTATATCCTGGCAATTTCCTGGGATTATGTTATCATTTGACTTTAATGTGAGTTTCAGCCACTTAACAGTCTGATCGGTTTCGCCTTTACCACCAGCCTTGCTCGTGCAGGAGTAAACAAACGTATTTATCACCCCTGGGATCAGGAAGTGCTAATAAAGTTGCTGCTGCTTGCATTTTGGGTTTGGTTTCATGTAAAAGGACTTGGTGGAGCTCTCCAAAAACCAACCACGGTGTGGTGGCACATCCAGACTGACGTTTTGGAGATGTCTTAATTCGGTTTTTAGTTCCAGTAACTTGGTGTTTACAAGGGAATAGAAATGTGTCTGTGGGGTTTTTGTTTGCCTTTTTAAAAAGCTGGCTACAGTGTGTCAAAGCTGGTTTTTGGAATGGGTACTGCTTGTCTTTGTTATGTGTGAAAATCCTGTAATTACTGCTCTGAAAGTCTACTTAGATGTCTGGTCTTATGTGTGTTCCTCTGGGAATCCAGAATAATACATTCCTTTCTGGTTTTAAAAAAAAAAAAAAAAAAAAAAAAAATCATTCTGGCACCTCTGGACAGTCTCATCTACATTTGTATTTTAAGGTATTCTAACTCCTGGCCTCAGCTATGCCTTTTAAACTAATTTTTTTGCTGTTCCTGGCAAATGCTTTCAGTGGACATTCTCTGTTAAAAGTTTTAGGTTTGGGATTTCTAAAGCAATATATACAGATATAATGAATTGCTGAAGACTAACAGACCTTGTACAGCAGCACTGGCTGTGTGGCTGCAGAATTTCTTGCAAGGTGAGGTTTTCTTTTTGGTAGTAGAGATTGTTTTAAAATATAAAAATAATTTCCACATTACTGTGTGATGCTTGATTTATAGAAGAAAATGTTGCTGTTTAATTTGCCCACAGAAACAATTTCAATTATGGGCTCCTACTCATGTAACCAAATTTGTAAAATAAATAGAAGGAGGTTAAATAAAATGTTGCCTCTCCTTGCACTCCAGCCAGGAATTTTGAGTCCTTTTGAATTAGTGTCTTTTACTAAGACTATTTAAAAGACTTGTGTCCTTTGATTTTGCCATTTCCTATGACACTCACAGGACTAAGAGCACTTTCTGAGCACTATTAGTTCTGTGCATTGAATCATTCCTCTTGAATTTCATTTCCCGTTTCTCAAAAATGAACTTGCTGCTCATCAGCTCAGTGCAGACCTTGGAAATATGACCAGATCTGTTCTCGTATATGTGAGAACACACAGATATGTGTCAGAGCACACATTGCTCTTCAGGAACACGGTGAGCTGCTGGAGCAGGAAGATCATGCTACCTTCACACCTGTATTAAAACAACTTGGTAACTCGGTATCAAGTCACCCAGAAAGTGCTTAGATAAATTTGTGTGAAATAGTTGTGAGAACAAAAAACTCAAGAACTGTTGCATTCCCTGATGATGTTTCTCATCATGTTGTCCTTGGTTCCTGAGCTTCACCTGCTTTCGACACAGTCACCTTCCCTCTAATTCATGGAAATATGGTTTGGCTTAGAAAGAACCCTAAAGATCTTCTAGTTTAACCTCCTACTCTTGGTCTGGAATTCCAGGCTGCTCCAAATCCCATCCAGCCTGGCCTTAAACACCTCTAAACTGCCTTAAGGGTAAAACATGAACCTGATGATGATGATGCAGGCGTGCGTCTTCCCAGAGGGCTCTCTCTTCTGTAGTCCTCCCCATGGACATAAGATTTCTAGAGCAGGAATAATACAGTGCTGGATTTTCTTTAAGGGTTTGTCAACCTGCAGGTTGGCTTTTGTTAAGCTTCGTCACACCTGTGGTTGATATTTATGGTTTAGGGGTGTCTTTTAGGAAAAAAAAAAATCCTATGTGTACATTTGTTCTTGGATTGTGTTGGTTTGTTGTGTCTGTTAGCTGTAGATGTTCTTGTTAGCCTTGAAGGACACTTTCTAAATAAGCAGCAGCTTCCTTGTTTACTGGATGGAAAAATCTATCAATAGAAATGGGATATGGAAAATGAGAAACCGTTCCAAAGGAAAAAAAAAAAGAGTGGAAAGTGTAATGCAAGTAGCTTCGAGCTAAAGATTTTGTGGTTTCTCAAAAAGGCAGACAACAGGATCTCTTAGATTCTGAGCCTCCTGTTGGGCTCATTATATTTTCCTAAATGTCTTCCAAGCAATAATCCGGGGTGAAATTGAAACCAGTATTCCTGTCAGGCTCTTAGAGCTCTGATGCTTACAATGACGTCACAGTAGCATTACATTTTGGAGACAAACAGCACATGGAACAAAGATGCTGCACTGAAATTTTCTTTGCTTTAAAAGGGTGTTTGATGTTTTTACTGAAATGGAGTTTGATTGCAGAGTCCTGTAGGGTTCTGTGGGCTCTAAATCCTCTGTAGTGCTAAATTATCATAGAATCAGAGAATGGCTTGTGTTGGAAGGGACCTTAAAGGTCATCTAGTTTCAAACCCCCAGTGTACTTCGTAATAAAGAATTTTAGTGATTTTTGAAAAAATAGCTTTAAATTTCCAGTCTTGCTTCTTTAAGATGAAGAAAATGCTGAATTTTCTTACAGAATGTAGACATTTAGTTTTAGACTGATGTTTGAAGAAAAACAGGATTGTCTTGGCAGAGGAGCTGTTTCCTTATGAGTGAAAAGATTTAAGGAGGTAAGTACTTAATCAACAAAAGCGCCATCTTTTTGTTATGACCTGTCTTTGGAGCAACACTGAGCTGGATCAATGACTGGAATGGCAAAGGGATTATTTAGATTTAAAAAATGAAGATTGAATTGTGTTGCCAAGCAAAGGCATCATTGGAGCTCATTTCTAAAACTATTACAAAACTGTTGCACTGCTTTTTCTGTAGTGCCTGATACCACTCATTTGTGATAGCATCCATGGAGCCACATGGTGGGATTGGACAAGTTGGGGAATTTTTGTCTTTTCTGTCAGATTTTGTTCCATCCAGGCACATCTAAGTCACTTCAGTGACTGTGTGATCTTGAGCCCTGGGCTTTCCAAAATCTTTATTTCCACAGAGAATTTTCTCTCCTCCTTCCATGTAGTGCTTTCCATCACCTCTATTCCTGGCAGGATAGAGTAGAGTGTGCGGTTCTGGCCTCTGGACTCTGCTATGAAGGAATACTTAAGTTGGCAGTGTTTCTTTCTTTTTCATATTGATATGCATTCATTTCATCCTCTCAGTACCTTCTTTTTTTTTTTTTTTTTTTTTTTTTTTTTGGACTTCACATCAGGGGAATTGCAAAAGAGGAGCAGGGAATGGAGAAAACCTCAAGTTTGTACATTATGAGGGCCAAATGCTTTTTTAAAAAAGTAGTAAAATCATTAGTTCTCTTCAGTGGTGTCTTTGTTACAACAGGATTTTTCTGGAGTCCTGGGATTTAAAGGACCTCAACTGGGAGATGCATATAGGGGTCAGTATGTTGCAGGAAGCTCTTGCTTGATTGATGACTTTTGATAAAGGTCTGCCTTGGTTTTAGCTGCGGGGTTCACTTTTTTATATGTGCAAGGATGATCCTTTTAGAATTTCCAGAGTTCATCCATTCCTCTTCCTTGTTTGGGCAGAAATGTCACATTTGGTTTTGGAGCACTTGTGGGGAGGGTGGTACAGAACATGCTCTGGTGAGAGGGAAACCTAGGGGTTAAAATGAGATGGAAAAACCTGGTCTTTTTTTTTTTTTTCCAGATGTAATTAAGTCAGCACTGAAGTTAATTTGTTTTGATTTTGCTATTCCTCGTTGCTTATCTGAATTTACGTGTATTTAAAATAATTAATTAATTTTTTTTTTTTTTGTAACCTCTCGGCCATAATCTGCTTCGTTTTGTTTAAAATTAATTGATTTTTTTTTTTTTTTTTTTTTAATAGAGGTAGTAAAAATATCATGGTGAACTGCTGGCAAGCTGCTAATTTGTCTCAGATCTACACATCAGACAAATAGAGCCAGTGAAATTCTGGGTTTGTTCAGTTGTGATATAGAAATGTTTGTTCTATAATTGTTCACTTCAGGATCCCAGAAACACAAAACCCGTCTCATCAATATGCACTCGAGGCTTAAGAGCCCCGTGCTGCTACATCTGTGTCATTTAGGAAGTTTAAAATAGGCTTTGCAGATGTTGGGAGTAATGGAGTACGTTGTTTATTTTTTATTCATTTCCATCGTATGTCATGCTCTGTGTATGAATAGTCAATCACGTTGGAGTATGTCTTCCATAAGGATTTCCTGGGCTTCCAGTGAGCCTTGTTTATAAATATTTAACTTTTCTTTCTTAAACTTGGGTTAGGCAATATTTCACAAGTGTCTCTTATGTAAGCACGAAACACAAATTAATTTGTTTTATAGGTACCAAGCCCTTGAGTTATTGGTGGTTTTGCCAATATGGATGGCTTGCAGTAGCACCATAATCCTTCTAAAAGTGGTGGAGTTTTTTTTAAATATGGATTGGAACAGCCAGAAGTTAATACCAAAGATCAGTCATTGTCACTTGGCCTGTGCTGATGTCATTAAATTAATGTTCAATGTGCTGCAGTTTACAGGTGTAGTGCAATCAACAAAGTAAGAAATACTCCCTGTAAGCTGGGAAGTTGGTGCTTTTCCTAAAAAGATGCTCAGCAGAAAATTATTGTGACATCAATTTTGCTGGGCAGCATGTCTTTGTAATGCTTTGGATTTAGCTTCAACATGGATCCCGATGTACAAATTAATTATTATTAATTACATTAAGGCAGTCAAGACAATGTTATGCCTGTTAAATACAGGAGTGATTGGTGCTGCTTCTGTTACTGAAAGCCTGAATGAGCTCTGACCACTGCAATAACACATCCTTCCTTCACCTGAGTTACCACTTCTTCACCTGTTTTGCATCCATATTTGCTGTGCTAAAGAATAAAAGTTATCCTAGACATCTTCTAGATCAGCCCTAGTGTTTTTGTGAAGACACAACAGAAATATTTGAGCTTCAGAAGCACATTCCAGACTAAGAGCAGAAATTTCTGTCTCCCATTTAAATCTTCTTTAATGTAAGATTAGGAAACAAGAAGGAGGAAATGAAGCTGAAGGTGGTCCTGAGTATTATTGTCTGGTTCACTGTTTCTAGGGGGGAGCTGCGTCGTTTTAGGAAAGAGTAAAATGCCAAAGAAGCATTTGCTGTAGGTATAATGGAATTTTTCTGTATTGATTTTACTAGCAACTGCAGTTTGGGAAAGCAATGTTTATATCTTAGCCAGCTGGAACTGCATTGGACTGTGACTTACCATTCATGCTGGATTTGTGGTGTCCATGTGTTCATAACCACAAATCTTGTTAAATTAGATCCAGCACTTGCATTTATGTGTGTAGTATATGATATTTAAAAGATAAGCTGTTAGGCATCTGCTTATTTTAGTGTACAATCAGACTCAGCATGTAAATGGTCACCCTCAAAGCCAAATTTTACTCACCAGTTACAGTATTAGGCTCATTCTAAACTGTACATTTTTGATTATGTGATGATATAGGTATTCAATATGCAAACAAAGACATGTTTGGGTTTGACTTTCCTCCATATGCAGTGCTTTATTTATGCATCCTGAAACTAAAATTTGGAGGCTTTTAATTTTCTAAGTAACATGCTGCTAACACTTAATATTTAAAATAGGCACAGAATGCAAGTAATTGTTTTATTGCCATCGACATATGTCTCTCCATAATTGTTTTGGCTTTTGCCCTGGGTGAGTTAGGAGGTGGCAACCGTGACTTTTAATATTCTCACCCCCCCGCCTCTTTTTCTTTCCCTATTTTTTTTCTTACTATTTGCAAGAAAATGAGCATTTAATTTTTTTTTAATCTAGGCTCATACTCGTACCCTACTGTCTTCCAGTTTTTTTAGAATTTAATGTGATCTGGTGAGAGAAACAATATAAAAATCTAAATTTTATTTTCTCTGGTGTGGAAAACATTCCTAGAGAAATTAGTGAGTGAAAGACATACTTTTTTATTCTGAAGCCCAAAGAACAGCAGTGATGCATCTTCAGCCAGGGAGCTAAAAGTGGAGAAGTATTACTCAGAGATTTACTATATGAAAAAAATCCTTACTTGAAAGGTGGAGTTCAATTCCTAGGACTTACCAGGAGAGGAAATATAGTCTACATGATATGAAAAAAAAAAAAAAAAAAAAAAAAAAAAAGAAAAGAAAAGAAAAAGAATTGCCAGCACCTTTTGGAAATGAAAGGAGTTTAGTTATCTCTGTAATATTACCCTCAGTAGTGCTGTCCTGCAGTGTTGTGTTCTGCCATACACAGACTTCCCAGTGGAAGTCCAGGAGCTGATCTCAGCTTGGAACAAGTAATAGTGCTTGCAACTTTGTTGCAATCTGTCAGAAAACCACTACTTTAAAAAGTTGTTCTTTAGCAGAAGCATGTCAGCTGGAGGAGCTTTGGGCTCTGTTTTGGGTTTGGTTCTGTAATGCAAGACTCTGCCAAGACTTGTGGCTTTGGAGCTGATTCCCTGTGTGGTCTTTCTGGATGTGCTTGAAAAGCTGCCTTCCTCTGAGGCTGGGGAGGGTTTATTTGGTCAGGTAAGATTTTTGGAGATGTGTGGGACTCTGGAGAAAGGGCACAGATGGCAGAATGATGAAGTTAGTGGCCAAATTTTGCTCCAGCTGTGCAGTTACCTCTTGGGTTTAGATTTCTCTCTGACCCGAGATTTCAGGCTGGTGGTTCAAATGGGTCTTTTTCTGCCCTCTCTGCCCTCTGAAGGCTTTGAGTCTGCACAAGAAAGAAGGGAGTCTCAAGGTCTTGTTTTTCTCTTGGTTTCTCGCGTTATTTATTATTTCTTATCTTACAAGTTTCTGTGCCCAGCCAAGGTGTTCACAGGAGCTCAGCATGAGGCGACTCCCCCCATGATGGGAGGTTGCTCTGCTTTTATTCAGATAACTATGTGTCTCTTATTTACAATTCCGTGCCAATGCCTATCACCTATACAAGAGGGGTCATTTCTGCTTTGACCCAATCCTATCAAACTATCATGTGCCCATGTTACTGCAGACTATGGATGGCAAGGAAGAAGGAGAAGGACTCAGGGCAACATCCTAATTCCTTCATCTTGTCTCCCAGTCAGATCCATTCTAAGAACCCAAAACTACAAAACTTTCTGCCTGGTGATAACTACACTACTATCTGTTACACATTTGTGACTTGCAATTCTTCTCTGTGTTGGAAGATTTTCACATGGACTGAAATCAAAGACTGTGTCCTTCTGTGCTCTGTGCCAGGAAAAACCCCTGCACAGACCCCAGACCCTCTATCTCAGGTCTCAGGCCTCACTACCGAGGTCTGTGACCATCCAAGGTGCCCAGAGGGATGCTCTGGGCTCTGACAGTTACCAATATGATTGATGAAAGGATGAAATACATGGAGTCGAAGCTCATGAAAAGGTTTGTAAGAAAGAATATTGCAGGGGAGATCAGAAGTAGAGGAGAAGAAGGTTTTGGGCTGACATTTTTTTGTTGTCTTGGCTTTCAAAGCCTGTTTGGTATGGAGCGAGTACCTGATGTTTCCATTGTGGGCTCACACTGCTGCTGCTGCAGGTGTGGGTGTCCAGGTCTGCTCCAGTAAACCAGATTTACCTGGACACTTCAGGGAGACTCTGTTGGGAGTACCCTCCTCTGAAGGAGAAACCCTTAAATTTGTATTTACAAAGTGCAGTAGGGACATCCACAGACAGAAGGCCTGGCAACAGTAGGTTGGTGATGGCTCCCTCAGTGCTGTGATTCAGCTCTCCCTATTTCTGCAGAGCAACATGATAATATCAAAGACCAGCCTCGATTTCACTTTCTTCTCCTTCAAGATCAATTTCTAAATAAATGGGTGGGGATGCTACTTATTTCCTGATCGTTTATAGAAGTTATTTCAATGAAGGGTAGTAATTTCTGCTCTTAGTCTAAAACATTCTTCTGAAGATCAAATATTTCTCACGCGTCCCGGAAAAGAAGTTTATTATTAGCTGGAGAAACAGTGCAAAAGCTCAACTATGCTTAAAATGTAATATATGCCACATCAGTGCTAATCACTTAGTGCTGTGTGGCATGATGCCTTTAATCACCTATGAGAACTTTCAGGAGTTGTTAACATTTTCTTTCATTTGTATAGCAATGCCATTCTCTGGTTTTTTCAGGAAAGAATAACCCTCTGTTGCCTTATGCAAATAAATAATCTCTTACTGCACTCGAAACAGAATGATTCCCAAAGGAAGATGAGTGGCAAATCAAACTGGCTGCAAATGAAAGTAACCCCTCAGACCAGAGTTACAAATGTTTTATTCAGATGAAGAAAGCGTCTTTATTTGAGCACTTTAATCTATTTTCCTGTCACTTTTTTTCCAAATAGTACTGTCATTCTGAAATGACAAGGATTGATTGTTAAATTACCGTTGCCTAATTTACCTCATCGCTCCTCTGCAGACAATGTTTGATGAAAAGTTCAGGTCTTTTGATGGGTAGAACTAATAAGGAATTTTTAAAGTTTGGGGCAATATATATCAATTTTTGACAAAAACGTAAACAGTTTGCTGCTCGAGTGATTAACATTTGAAAAAGAGATGATTAACATTTGCAAAAGAATCGAATGTCTTGGTTTTAATTAGTTAAAGGGTTGTATGTTTGGTGCATCCCAACATGATAGATTTTCCCCAAGTCACCTCTGTAGCTGCTTATTTAAAATTCTGGATGTTGCCTTAATGTGGAGAGCTTTTTGCAGTCAGTATATTCAAAGTTCACTGAAGAAGTTTTTCCTCTCTTTTATTCTGCCCTGAATTATCTGGTGAATAATGTTTTGTAAGCATTGATGTAGTATTGTCGTATTTGAACACAATAAGAATGTCATTGTTATGATTAGATAAAAAAAGACACATTATTTTTGGCAAAAATCCTCCGGATAAGCCAATATGTTTCAGTGAAACTGCCCTCAACCAGTTGCCATGGATTATATAGCAGTATTTATACCTGCAGGATTGATGGGGAAAGTTTCACCAGAAAAAAACAATGACAGGCAGAGAAATACTGTATTTTTTGCCAATTTTCGGGCTGAATGAGAGAGAATTGGCTGGTTTTGACTGAAAGCATGAGCTTTTCTATTTGCTCCTTCCCTGAACCTGCCTTTGCTGAGTGCATTGGCTGTCTCTCTGCCAACACTGCGTGTGTTTCCATGTTCAGGAGGGTTTTGGATGATCCAGCTCTCAACTGCCACAAGTGGAGCCAAGGAACTGATGATGCTCCCAAGGTCGTCCCTAAAGCACACGAGTGTATTTCCTTGCTGTCAGCTGTGTTCACAGCCAGCCCAGGAAATGGGACTGGCTTTGAGTTTTGGCTTTGGCCAGAGCTTCAGACAAATCTGCCTCTCTTCACTCAAAGCTGGGGTGAGGAGAGAAAGCTGATGTATGGAGGGGAAAAAAAGAAGCAGAAACAATGCAGTTGAAATGGCTGGTGGCTTTAATTAAAATCCCAGTGCAAAGTTTACCAAATGCACACTTAACAGTTTATGCTGAAATTTAGTAAAAGCTTATTTAATGTCCATTTGTTAAGCAGTTTGGGGTTTTTTTAGGCAAAGGATAGTTGATACTGGCAATATAGAAGATTCATTTGTATCTCTGGATTGCAGTTGATTTTATTGGTTTTATAATACTCTGATGCCAAGCAAAGGAAATGCTACACGTAACAAGGCATTTTTTAAAAGTGTTTGAAAGCAACAGAAATTCCTGTAAATTAAAATTAGCTTTCTGCAAAGCAGAAGATGAAGATCCCCTTACGTAAATGCATGTTTGTAAATACACGGTTGTATATGTGTGAATGTATCTTTATCAAGAGAGGACCTACATTTTTTTCTACAAATGTTCATACAGATGAGCAGTTATTTAATTCTTATTTTGGGTGGTTTGTTTGTGTTTTTTTCCCCTAAAATACAAGTTACTTTTGTATTTTCGCATATAGAGGGCAAGCTTTGTGCTTAGTTTTACATGAGTGGAAGCAGATATCCAAATGGTTGTAGTCTGATTTTTTTTTTTTTTTTTACGCCTCTTCTGTGCAATGTAGGAAATGTTTTGACTGGATTCCCCTGATGTCTCGATTCATGTGGAGCAGGCACCACTGTTGACATGAGCTGCTCCATAAAAGAGAGCTTTATATTTGTCTGTGTGCTCCCAGTGGGTTGTGTTTAATGCACAAGGAGCAGGCTCCTCAGCAGGACACCCAGACACTGGCAATCGTGTTTATCTCAATGGTCTCTTGACTACAACCCCTCTGAGAACCCAGATAAAGCCTCACGTGTCACACACTGTCACAGGAACCTTTTGTCCAGAAAGTGAGAACTAATTGAAGTCCCTGGTATGAGGCTTTAGGTAGCTGGGGAGATGTAACCAGACAACTGTAGGCTGTGTATTGATTTCTCTCTCCTTTAAATTCAGGACCTATGACTGTGCACAGAAGGACCATGACCTTGTTCTTGCTGAAGTCAGTGGTAGCTTTGCTGTTGACTTCAACAAGAGCACAATTCTGAGGTGAGAGCTGCCTTCAAGTCTTTAGGACTTGAAAACACCTATCAAGTTTTATTTCTTTGGGGTAATATTTAGCTATTTAGCTTTCTCTCTCTGACGTCTACACAGAAAAGAAAGTTCTTCCCTTGAGGAGTTCATTGCATGACTAACGTTGAAGTTTTATACTGCTGCACAACGTTACTCAGCTCCTCTTGTAAAGATTTTATTAATTGGCATTATTATTTTAGGTGTAACAAATGAAGGATGAAGAGAAATTTTAAGATTCAGAACTTTTTTTCCCAACTTGTATTAGTTGTGGTTTTAAAGATGATGAGCACTGATGGTCATTTAGTATTCCTGATAATCAGGTCCATCGCTCTGGCAAACAAGTTAAACATCCAGATCAATCAGAGGTAAGACACTGGAGAAGTGCATCTAGACCAAAAATCGTTCTCTGCAGAGGGTTTTAAAGATTTTTTTTGCTTTATGAGGACAGGCTGACTTCCAGAGATTTGTCCCTATCATCCTGGGGAAACGTCTTTACCAGTTAACATGGGAATTCTCTCACATGACCCTACAGGCACCTGTTCAGGAGCAAGAACAAAAATACTATTTTTCCCTGATAAACACTTGGCAGAGATCGGTTCGATTGAGAGGGGAGCTGAGAGCTGATGAGAGGTGTATTAAAATTTCTCTAGCTGTACTGGCACTTACACATGAAGGGTCTAAATATGCCACCTAAGATCTGACAGAACTGAGAGCAGGATGGTTATAATGAGACCACAAGGAAACCAAGGACCTCACCCTCTTGGTGAGAGGCTGGGACTGTGCATGACTACTTCACTGAACTGAGGTGCACAGTTCAAATCACACTATATCACAGTTCATATCACACTATATGGGTTTTGGTTTTTTTTAGATGCAATTCATGCTTTCATGGTCTGTCTTTATTTGGCTGCATACAGACTTCCTTTCTGAGTTTGTGGTTGTCACAACAAAAGGTTTGAATACATGATCTTCTCTGTATCTCGTTTCACTTTTGTATCATTTGGTTACTTAGTTCATTCTGTCTGTTGGGGCAGCTTCTCAGTGAGCAACCATCTTCTGTGGTTACCCTTTTGTGGAGCTTGGCTCAGGAACAGTTTTTAAGGGTAACTCTGGAAAAAAAATAGATAAAAGTCAGTGCCCTTGCCCTATACAGTCTGTTCACTTGGTCTGTGTTTTGAAGATAGCTTGTCAGGAGGACTAGAACTTGATTTTAGCAAAAAATAAATGGGAGGGGGAAGGCAAGTCCCAGGACTGTGCTGTGCCAAATACTCTGATGGTAGTATTTCACATTCAACAGAGTTCGAGTTAATCACATTTGCTATTACTCAGAAGGAAAACATGAACAAGTGTTAATATCCTAGTTCTGCTGTGACCTCGTAAATAGGAGTTGATGCTCTCTTTTTTTTTTTTTTTTTTTTTTTTTTTTTTTTTTTTTTTTTTTTTCCTCCTTACTCTTCCTGGTGTTTTAAAGAAGGTGAATACCATTCTAGTATTCCATTTACTGGAGAAAGTCAGCAGGTGTATGCTAAGTGACTTGCCCAAGACATGCAACCTGTCTGTGCTAAGGGCTTGAACAATAACTGGATTGTCTTGTGTTCTTTATTGCATATATTTGTGAGAAGTACTTTGTAAGCTGCTTGAAAGGAAATACAGGGAGGAGGGCGTCTCACAGGCTTGTTTATCCATAATAATATTTTCCTTTTGAATACTAATTTTTCAAGTTTTCATTAATGAAAGAGAGAAGAATGAATAAAGTAATCTTGTAAAAAATATTTTTCCAGTTTTGGAAAGAAGTGGGAAGTCCATTCTGAAAAACTCTGGCTGTTCAGAAATCTCAGTTTCAGTAGCTGCCACTGTTCCACAGCTTTCCAGTTGTGCTTTAAGGATGAGAAGTTATTGACAGTCCTACACATCCATGAAAGGATCAGTAAATGGATTGTTATTAAGGAGTGTTAAAAGAGGTGATTGTCATTGAAGAGTTAGGAAAATGTTAATGTAAGGATTGACAAGGAGGTTATTATACTTCAGTAGCTTTGTATTCAATTGATGTTTACTGGCAGGAAATCTGGAAAGTATTTCAGAGGTCTGTAGCCTGCCTCCTCCTTATTTACATTTTCTGTCTCTTCTCTGTCCTCTGGTCCTCTTTGTCTCTTTCATCTATGCACACTCGTGTGTGTATTCACTTGGGAGGGGTGGGTTTAAAAAGTTGCAACCCTCTTTCTCCTTTCATTGGATGTAAAAAGATTTTTTTTTTTCATTCCAATTAGAACAGAATTCAGTTCACTGGAATTCATTATCAATTATGAAAACCATATGGGCCCTATTCTTATATTTCATGTACTTTCTGTGCCTTTGGTTACCTGGGTCAGGGGAATGGTTCTCTGTTTAAATTATGAGATGTTGGGGTCCTCTCCTCTCACGTGCCTGAGTGTTTTTAAGGCACTGCTCAGAAAACTGCTAGCACTGGGCTTATTTCCCACAAAGAGATAAAAATAGCACGACTTGGGGCTCAGTGTGGTGGGTTTGGGTTTATTTATTGATTAAAGTATTTCACAGCTGAAGTTTACCATGGCTGGGAAGCTGCATGTTCCATCTGGTCCAAAGCTAGAGGCTCTGATACCTCAAGAATCTTCCCATATCCTATCCCTGTGTGCCCAGGAAGCCATGCCATTTCCTAGTAAGATGGACATTTTTGTACCATTGTGTGGATGAAAAGGGTTGGTTTTTTCCAGAGGCTGCTAAATATTCCTCCATCCTCCATTTTGGGATCTTGCAGCTGCTAGATGTGTTTGGGCCAGCACCAATAGCAAAGGAATTAGAGGAATAATTAAAAATAATACTTTTACATATTTAACACCAGTACTGCCAGCCTATTTATGGAGAAATTGCAACAGTCCAGTCTTGCTTCTGAAGTGCCTGGGCAGAAGATGCAGGTGATTCTCTCACTCTTTGGTGTACCAAGAAAATTATGTCCTTGCTGTGATACAACTGTCCTTTCTGGGAATCCAAGGGGCAGTGGGAATGACCCTGTCACAAATTGCCTCTTTAGGTGAGGGAGCCTCTCTGGGCTGCTCTCCAAAGGACAGCTGCTTGGGCAGGAGAGACCCAAATGATCCAAACTCTTTGAAACCTGCAGAGCAATTCCTGACAGTGACACATTCCCATGGCAGCTGGTGCTGGGGATGTTTCTGGCAAGGAGAGGGAAGGGCTGGTGCTATTGCTGTGCTTTCATCCAGCCAGTCACTCAAGGACCTGTTTTTTCTCTCAGTGCAGAGCAGCTTCAGTTCCCTGTTTTAGTGATATGAGATCTTACCTGTTTCCTCAGCGTGCCAAAAATGAGCAGCACAGTTGGGTTTGGTATTTATTTGGTATTGATGCTTTGAGAAGGCTGACCTGGAACAGAGACTGCACAGAGCCAGAGAATAAAGTAGGGATTTATGGAAAGGCCTCCAGGATACACCTTGGGCAGGACAGGGCCTGACCAGGGCTACACCCAAGGTGGACCCAAAATGGTCACAAAATGGCTGAATGGTCACGGGGTCTCACACTTTTATAAGTTTTGGTCCCTTTCCATACTGGGGTTTAATTGTCCAATTCCAGCTTCAGGTTGTGAGGTCCCATCCTTCTTGTTCCTCCCTTCAGCCCAATGTTGTTTATGCTGTTGGGCTGAAAGTTGTTGTTTTTTCCAGTGGGAAAAGGATTTGTTTTGTCTCCCTACTCTGTGAAGAGATCTCACCAGCACTTTATATGAAGCTTAGAATTACATCCCTAGGCAGCACAGAATGTGAAAATATGAAACCTAAAACTTAAGGCATCAGTACCAGCACTGCAGGGATCATAGAGGTAAAGCTGTCTCAGTCCTGAGGCACTGAGTCCTCTTTAATGTGCATCTCCTGTGGCACAGGTTGGTTCTTGCTGCATTAGGGCTGAGGATGACGTCCTTGGCCTTTAGGAAGTGGGGTATGAAAAAACAAATTGTGAGCATCTCCTGTGTCTGGCGGTGGTGCCAGCAGCTCTCTGTAACTGGCCTTAGTGAAACAATCAGCTGGCAATTTACCAACAGGAATAGCTGCAGTGCTGGTTTTTAGAGGTGCTCAGCACCATCTGCTCTCACAGGACTCACCTTACTGAAGAGAAGGTTAAGTGGCTATTTAATCATGGTCTGTAAGTACCCACTGAGGGATAAGATGTCTGGAGCAGAGGACTCTTTAGCAAGCAGGCAAAGCCACAGGATCCAGCAGCTGGGAGTCGAAGTTAGCAAAGATCAAACAGGAAATGCAAGGCATGTTTTTAAGAGAGGGTAATTAGTCCTTGGAACAACTTGCTGGTGAACGTGGTGAAGCTGTCTATCGCTGCAGGCATTTCAATGGCATCTTACACTCCGTTGCCATCACAAGTGGTTGGGTTAGACAGAGTGGCTTGGCAGGGAAGAACACTGTGACCTGCATCATGCAGGAGGTCACCCAAGATAGTCACAGAACCCTTCTGTCTGTAGGGCAACCCACCTGCAGTCCAGGGAGCTTCACAGACCCCAGTGTGAGGGGAGGATTCCTGACAGCACCTCTCCAACTTTCACAATTGGTTTTCATTCCCTGGTGAGCCACAAAAGCCTCTTTGTGTGCAGGGGATGCATAAGCCCTGTGGACTGACAGTTGCATTACTGAGCTGGGGATAAAAATTTAAGCCCCTGATCTGTGTCAAGCAGGGCAAGCTTTTTCATCCAAAGTTGTGAAATTGACAATGTATAGGATTGAGTCCAGTCTTCTCCATTTTCTTAGTGACTCACCTGTTGACTCAAACACTTCAGGTCTAAACCTGAAAGCTGATTTGAAAAAGAAAAAGTGTGTCTCTGTGAAATACTTCCACTCCAATTAAACGTGGTATTTTAATTAAAATTTTCTATTAGATCATACAATCAGTACCTGTGAAAATCGGCCTTGAGTAAGCAGGAAATGAAATGCCATCATAGTTCAGGCTGGAAGAAGTTTTGCTGTTGCACTGAAGAAATAATGCCCCTCTGAAAGTGGAGAATTAACCATGACAATCTTCTTGAGGTACGGGGGGAGATGTTTTGTTGTAGATTCAGAAGAGAGAGGTCAGCTGGGGCAGGCAGTGAAAGGTCTTTCAGTTGCAGTGCGCTCTGTGAATAAAGATGCTGAGGGTCATGGGAGAGAGGCAGTAAAGGAGAAAAAGGGCAAGTGTTGCCCTTGCTGCCTGATCCAGCTGGGATCACTGGACATGGCTGATCAGGTTGTGCCACGGATGGGATCAGATCTGTGTGTGCAGCACTTGTGTCTGTGCAGGAAACAGAGCCTGAGGTCAGGAACGGAAAGAAAGGCTGAGATTGAACCTTCTTGCTCCCAGTACATGGGACGCTCTACAGTAAATTAATGATGATCTGTGATTGTTGGACTCCACCTAAGTGCTTAGGCTTGTGTGTTCTGTAGAGTGTTTGCAGGAGGCGGTTGCCTAGATTTTGGTTTATTTGATGGGTTTTGAATTGCTTTCCTGATGCTGAGAAAACACCTGGGATCTGAACTCTCTAGTCCCACAGCAGGAAGGATGGTTTCTGCTTGCAGCAGGAGTTAGCTCTCCTGTGATGACAGTGGTCACACTACAGAGAACACCCTTTTTCTGATGGTGAACCACTGTGTTTGTCTCCATATCTGAATCTGAAATCTTGGCTCACACCACTGGCACTTCAATCAGATCTGCTTGGTGGGTCAGCATTGCCTAGGCTCAGGTAATACATCAGACACATAAGACACAAAAACTCAATTCCAAGACAGGTTGAAAAGAAAAAGAAAGAGTCTGTCTGGGCTCCTCAGCATTTCCACTCTGTCAGTCACTGCTGTTTGCTGCCCATGGAGGGCTTAGCTCCACAGGAAAAGCTTTTCCTTATCAATGTTGCCACAGAGCACAGGGGTTTGCTCTAAAGCTTCTAAAGAAAGTCAAGAGGTTTTAGAGATGTAAGCTTTCCCTAGAATCCACTGTCAACTTGTATGTTTCACTGCTAATACTAAGAAGTTAATACTTTATATGCCTGGAAACAAATGCTTTTTTTCATTAATACTGAGAAGGTCTGGAGGCTATTTGATTTGTATGCTTGCTTGATGAAATTACGGTCTATTGGTGGTCGAAAGGATGTTACATGGTAATTTACATGACAGGGCAAGTCAGAGAATAGTTTTAGCTGACATGCCTGGTTAAAATGTGCAGTTACAATATTTTTTGGTTCCCTAATTTGTCTCTGAGGTATTACACGAGTTTTGATTTTGCACAGGCAGTTCAGAAGTGAAATGTTTAGATTCAGCCTTTTGAATCTTTTGGTATGTGATTCTTTTTCCCCCTGCATATTTTAAGTGTGTCTGAAATCACTGGTAAACTTGACAAAACAATTGAGAAACTTGATGTGGAAGGAAGGTATAGCCCTCAATAGATGGATGACTTTGGACAGTAACTTTTGATACAAGATTTGTCTTGTGATATTCAGAGAGGAATTCAGAGAGGCATCACAGGAAAACTCTGCTGTGGTCTCAGTTTGAGCTAAATTTTGCCAAATCTGGCTTGTCTTGTTTTGAGAACAGCCATATTTCTTAGCAGCACACTGCTTTGCCTCCTTGTTGAACACAGTCTGACCTTATTGAATAAGATGTGACAAGTGTAACCAGGTGTAGCAATAACACAAGATCAGACTGGAAGTCCCCAAAGACATCTGCAGTTTTTCCATCCCCCTTTCACCAACAAATATTAGAATAAATTGTCCAAATGAAGAGTGCCAAGGGGAAGGGGGGCATGTTCTTCATGTTGAAGAAGAAAAATAAGAATGTGCACTCAGTTGCAGTCGGGTAACCACAAGTAATTTGGACTAGCATCTGGTGTTTTATGTCTGTGGGCCTCATCTGCAGCTATTATCATCAGGGGACTGGGGCGGGGAGGGAAGGAGGGAGAAGGGACTGGACTTGATTGGGTTCTGTGTTTTGGCTAAGACGATTTCAGCTTTGTGAGAGTCATCTGCTTCATTTCACAGGAACAAAAAGCAGATGGGGAAGAGGATATGAACCAGAGAACAGCTAAGGTGCAAGGTTAACAGGAATAGCTGTGTCTGCTGCTGAGATACCTGCGTATTTCTTTGAATAGCTTAATATACAATTGGAAAAAAAAGAGGTGTAATAAGATTTGTATTCATTAGCAATAATGCAGCTGTAATTGTTCTATTATTGCCTTTGTACCACGTTAGCAGAAAAAGATTTATGTTTGCTGACATACACTGGGAAAAAAAATAAAAAGCTGGATCAGCAGTAA
The DNA here is from genome assembly GCF_965231275.1 of Zosterops lateralis. NCBI lineage: Eukaryota > Metazoa > Chordata > Aves > Passeriformes > Zosteropidae > Zosterops > Zosterops lateralis. Next base: position 7,269,081 of record NC_139764.1, read on the forward strand.
TAGGATAAACGGATCTGGTTTGAAATATACGAAAAATATTATAGCACTGCCAGTAGCATCATTTCAGTGGGTGTTTCCATTTTAAAGTTGACTGGATGAGAGTTCCTTCTGCCTGCAGAAGCTTGAGCAGATTTAGCCCATCCCTGGTGAGACTTGTAAGTGGAGTTGCTTTTCCTGGGTGCCCTGTGCCAGCCGTACCAAAACTGTGAGGTGGGCAGTCCGGGTGAACTACAGGGGCTGCTCAGGAGAGCTTTGCTGACCTTATTTCAGCAGGAACGTTCTCTGATTTGGCAAAGAGAGAGACAGAAGCATTTCTAATCCTTTCAATATCACCAGACCAAGCTGCTGTTCAGCTGCACGAGTTAATGGGGAAGAAAGCAGCTCCAGTCCTGCTCTCTTCTGCTGCCAGGCCGAGCACAGCACTGGAGTGACTCAAAGCCATGAACTGCCAGTGTGATCATAATTCAGTCTGAATAATTTGCACATTCATTTCAGAAAGATACTTTGGATCTCACTTGTAAAGTCCTGGGTATCCTTGCAGCTTTAAATACAATTTGAAGGAGCTCAGAACATCAGGGTTTCACAAACAGTGAAATAATGAATGTCAGGTAGTGTCTGTAAACAAATACTGGGGTTTTTTTGCCGGCTAGATGATATGTAATGTCACCATTGTCACCATTCCTGGAAGTGTCCAAGGTGAGGCTGCATGGGACTTTAGGCAACCCAGTCCACGAAATGCTTGTACTTTTCATCATAAACTTTTTAGGCTATTTATCCCATAAAAACTGTAAGTTTCTGCCCTCAAATCCAGGCTTGCATCCAAGGGGGAAGCTCAGGTGAAACTTGGCCACCTCCAGCCCCATATAGCACATCATCTCTCTGCCAGGCCCAGTGCAGGTTTTACCCACAGTGGTTAAACCCTTCCAGCACCCTGAGCTGCTCAGGTCACTCAGACATTTTGGCAATCTGATGTTTTATTGATATTCCTGCAGAACTTTAATGGGAAACATTTAGTGTCAGCCTCTTGCATTATGTTTGCTCAGTTGTATGCAGCAAGGCTTTGGGGAAGAAAATGTTTGTGTATCTTTATAATAACTGTATGTTTGTGTGAGGGATGAGGAATGAAAGCACACATTGAGGCAAACTATCAGGCACACACACGTGTGTATATATGCACATATATACTTTCTTTTATGTTTTGATGTCATGGTGATCCATTTTGTAGAGATACTGGCATAGTTCTGGACTAAATACTTTCTTTTTGCTAATGTTCTAAAGGTATTTATGATGATAAACACCATAAATGTGGCCACCAAAGTATGTTTTCAGATGATGTTTGAGTAGTTACTTGTGTGTCTACTAGAGTTTTATGTGCCTAGACTAGTTTAATGACAGTTTTACAAATATATGTGCTTGGCTATTTCTTTGCAAAAAAGTAAGGCGTTTAAAAAATAAATTTAAGAATCTTCTGTTGTTAGAAATGTATTAGTTTTTCCCAATACTCCCACTGACTTCAGTTGACAATTTCTAATGAAATGCAAACATTCAGTACCCATGTTCATTGTGAGAATTAAATAGGAATATGGCTCAAAAGTGTTTAATTCTGGTATTGTTTGAGCTCATCTTTTCTCTAAAAGCAGCAGAAATACCACATTTCCACTGGTTTCCAGTGCTTTGTAGCCTTTTTTTTTTCCTGTGCAGGTGTAGATTTTTGGTGGCTTTTCTCTTCAAATATCAGTAGATGTATTTGCTATATGGAAATACTGTTTCTTCTGGCAGTTAGAAAACTTTAATAGCATAGTATAGTAGAAGTATAGAACAGTTCTGTATGATAGAACTGTGGGAAGTTCAGAAAAAGCAACCAAATTTCTTTTTAGTGTTTGCAAACTTGGCAGTGTTTAATGTGAATAATAATAATAATAATAATAATAATAAATGCTATTATTCTTCTTTGACAGATATGCAATTTGCGTGCATTTCCTTGGTCAAAGACATTTTTAGTGGTCGGTGCTAATTTGATTTGTATTCTAGCAGCTAAAAACTATAAACCTTTTAATAGGACTTTTTTCTGTCTCCTGTTTCCAAAGGGTGATGCTGAAGCAAAGGCAAGACAAAAGGACGTCAAAAAACAAAACAAAATAGCTGTTTGATGAGTGCCAGCATTTGGAGGATATTCTTTCTGGTCTCTGTGTGTTCAGACATCCCTTGTGGGATAGATATGTTCTGTGACTTGTCCCAGTGAGGATCCCAGCACAATGAACACTTTACCCCTTTTTTAAAGCTGGGATTGGACTATATGGGTTCATTTTTCTTCACATATCTATAGCCATGAAAATAAGTCTGGCCCTTAACTGGTTCATAACTCTTCTCTGCACTGTTGTGATCTATCAGCTCTTTAATTTATGACATAAGGTGATAGAAAATAGTAGCAACACTTAGCACAAGTGATGACAGCTACAATGCTTCAGTGTCAAAACATCTCACTTCCTTTGGCCTTCAGTGCCTACCACAGGGTTGTTGTATTGTCTTTTTTGATTTTGCCACATAACAAACCTGGAATTTTAGAAATGGTGCAAGGTCATAAGTTAGTTGAGTTTTATGTTCACCTTTCTTTTTAAACTGACCTTACTGTGTCTGCTCAGGGCAGATCTGGTTATTCTCTCTACTTTTTAATGCTTATATGGTAGTTAATGTGTTTTTGTCACCTCCTACTTCTTGCTCTTTACTCTGTAAATGTAATTTAAGCTATGAAAATCCACCTGTAGCATCTCTTTGCCATCCTAGTCACTTTAAATAGGTGACATTCCCTAAAGGAAAAGTAAATTCCTATGTTTTCTGTGTGCTGACTGAGTAGTTAAATATTTGCATGTTTTCAATATTTAATCAATTAGATCTTTCAAAGGCACACAAAAAAGCTGGCAATCCTTTTGTTTGTTTATTATTAGTAGGCTCAGGTAGGGTGATTGTATGTTGTGTCACTAACAGCCTGAAAGGAATATTTGGGAGGACTCTGAAATGTAAATTTGGTGAGCAGTCTACCAAGAGGGGGAACAAAGACAAGGATTATAGGAAAGAATTTGCAGGCAAAGGCAGATTAAAGAGACTTTGTTTTACTCATTAGTTTCTGTTCCTTCAGGACATCAGCTACAAATCACCTGAAAACCTCAAGAGTCCGCTTGCAGGCTCTGTGCACTTGGAATTGTGTTGAGTTTTGCCTCCACTTCTCCCTCGAATACCAAACTGATTGGCAAGAAAAAGTACCACTGATGGGTCATATAGAGCATTACAGAAAGTGTGCATATCTAATTTCCTAGCTGTTTTCCAATATTGTTGTTCTATAAGGAAAACACGGCCCAAACTCTGCCCTGGCTCACTGTGGCACTGTGTAGACTACCTGGGGTAGTACATTTGAGTAGTAAATACCTACAGAAATACTCACTGGTGGCAGTTTCATGGATGGACTCAGTTCCTGCAGGCAGTTTGGGGAACAAGAAGACAAAGGAGGCCATAAAGGTGTCAGCATGCAGAGGAAAGCTGTGAAGATGGTGAAGGGCCTGGCTATGAGGAGACTGAGAAGACACCTCAGGACACCTCACAGTAGCTTCCTCTCCTGAGGGACAGACACCCATCTCTTCTGCCAGGGGACAACCAGTGATAGCACCAGGGAATGGCCTGGATTTGTGTTAAGGAGAAGGGGAGTGGGTTGGATGGTAGGAAAAGGTTCTTCCCCCAGAGGGAACAGGCTCCCCAGGGAAGTGGTCACTGCACCAAGCCTGCCAGATTTCCAGAAGCGTTTGGTCAGCACTTTGCAGGCACATGGCGGGATTCTTGGGGTTGTCCTGTTTGAGACCGGGAGTCGGACTTGAATGATCCTTGTGGATCCCTTCTAACTCAGGATATTATGTGATTCTTAGTAGGAAAAACAGAGGTAGGATGCAGACAACTTGCAATGCTTGGGGCCTTGCAGCCCTTTTTCCTTCTATCTCCTGGGTACGCCTGGGCTATAGAGGGTGCATTTGCCTTCTGTGGTCTCTATGGGTATGTAGTTTTAAGTTGGAAAAAGCTTTACTCTTCACTCTTTTTTCCCACTGAAGCCATTGGCAAAGATCCCCAATTTTGCAGGCATTGCTAGGTCTATTTTCTAGGAAGTGTTTTAAATACATTAGTTAACGGTGTGAGGAGGGAATTTTTCTTCTAGCCCCTGGGAGCTGTAGAAATTTTCTCTCCTTGTCACGGAAAATCCAAGTAGGCCTGAAATCTCCTTTCCAGCTCAGCATGGTGATCAGGCAAAGTCTCCTGTTGATCACTGAGGAGCACCCAATTACGGCACAATTTTCCTAATTCCGTCAAGAGTAATTTATCCAGCGGCTCGGCCAGCAGTGTACGTACCAGCTTGAGATTCATATTAGGTAATCTGAGCAGACAGGTAGAACAAATTAAAGAAGTAACACGGTGGCGTGGAGGAGGTTGGCAGGACATTGCTTCTGCTCCCTCATTTTCCCCTCCAACTGTGTGAATGCCTGTCTGAATTGCTCTGGACACTTGGAGCCTCATATTGTGCTTTGCACCACTCCTGATGTCATCCAGTGTCACTTGGCAGGGCCTTGTTGGGACTCCTCAAAGCCTAAACTGCAGGGAGACAGGAATGACCAGCTTATTTCCTTGGTGAATTTTTTTTTTTTAAGTGGCAGATTTTTCTTCTCCATGTGACTTCCCTTTGCCCTGCAGCTCGCTCTCTGCTTCTGCATTAAGACTAAAATCCTTAATCACCACAGAAACTGCAAATTCTTTTAATGTGAGGAATTGCTCTAGGGTCTGCCAGAGCTAAAAACTACTTGTAAAAATTGTGTGTTGATAAGTTTGATGTGGATTGTGTTCTGCAGTGATCCTTAATGATTTTTTTTTTCTTTTTTGCACCCCTGTTTTAACTCTGAATGCAGTTTGTGTGGAGGAAGAAGAGCTGCCATTCTGTGCAAGACGTACTTGCAAAACTTTTTGTGCCTTATTGTACTAGGATTTATGCAAAATACTTAAGGGTTTTTTTCCCCTAAAAAAGTTACTATTTTTAAACGTTACATATATTTATATATTATACATGTGTGTATTTCAAATTATAAAAGTTATTGTGCGCAGAATTTGAAATTTGTGTGACAATTAACTTTTTTGGGTTGGTGTTATTAAATTAGCACACCCTAATATACTATAAGTGTTAATAGAGTGTCTGTTAAAAGATGTGTGGCAAGTGAACTTGGTATTTCAATTCTCTGCCTTGCATTTGGTGATGTAACAGAAGAGGTCTTGAACACAACAGTCCTTATACTTGAAATAAAAATAAAATCCTTTATTCAACATACAAAAGATTGGCTTTAAAAAAAATTAAAACAACTTGTTATGAAAATACTAGCTGCTGAGAGCGAGAAGAAACCTGTCATTAGGTATTCAAAAACATATAGTTTGCCTTAAGCATTGTAATTGTCATTCACTTTCTATTGAAAAAGATTTTGTCTAATGTGTTGACTTTATGCCTGCAAATTATGCTTTTTGCTGATAATTTAGGTGAAGTTCTTGAAATCTGAAGCAAGAGACATGTTTGCAGGCAACAGTCCCACACAACACTTCACTATTCCATTTAAAAATAAAAACCAAAAGTCAAATAATTGCAGATTGTAATAGCACAGCAATTTACATTGGCTGTGAATTTGCTTAGATGAACTTTCTTTGGCTGTTAAATGCTGATTTTTGGATCCAGATCGTTCCTAACACGATGTTTTCCCGCCTGCTGTTGTGTGGCCCGGAGTTTGTAGGAGAAGGCTGGGATGGGGTTGGGACATAAATGCAGCAGTGTTATTTGGGTTTGAATTGCATTGGAATTTATGGAATTTTCACTAAATCTGTACCCCTGCCAGAATGCCATCAGGCAGTGAATTTACAAAGGCTTTTTTACATGATGTCTGGGCTGCAGCGGGTCTCTCAGGCTTTAGTGATCCAGCATTTTTGTCTGTGTGAATGCATCAGTATGGTTGTATTTCTAAGCTGATCTTTCTATTTCAGTTGATTCTATTCTTCAGGACAGAGAGCGACTGGCCAAGTTTCTCAAAAAGGCTTTTGCTGTTGAGCCCTCTTCTCTTTGTGTTGAGATCTTTCAGCATGAAACAGTGTTACAGTCAAAGATGATGATCATTCTTCTAATTTCAGTGACAGAATTTTGGGAATCTTAAGATCTGTCATCTAACTCTAATAATTTTGGCACTGAGCAGGGCTCTGTGCTGAGCAGAAGTGCAGTGCAAGACACAAATAATCTGTATTTGTGAGCCATCCGTGGAGCCTTGCATCTGACTCGTGGCTGTGCTTGCTACACTTGCTTTTTGTTCCACTTATTCACAAAATAAATCCTCCTGGTTGCAATCCATCTGTGTTGGAAATGCCCACAAAACTTCCTCCAACACGGACAGAACAACAAGCTTTGCATTTGCACCAAGGCAGCTGGTCCTCAAAATTTGCCTTTCATTCCGTGCTTTGAGTTTTGAAATGAAAATACCAAGTCTGCTCCTGACAGCTGGTGAGGGTATTCTTGGTGATGGTTTGGAAATTCCTGGGCTCTGTAGATGTGGCTGAATGAGGCATGAGGATGTTTCTAAATGATTCTGCTAAAATTGATGCTTCTGGTGCAGCTAATAAAAATAATAGAAACCCGTCAATAACTAGTCTTGCACTAAAGGACTATCTTGTTTGGGTTATTTTTGTAGTAGGCGTTACAATTTCTTTTCCCAAAATACTAATCAGGTTCTTTCACAGGGATGGTCAAATGATGGGGAAAAAATTACTTTTTCAGAGACATCATAGCACAAATACTTATTTCTGTGGAATGTTAACAGTCTCTTTTTGCAAACACATTTTTTTTTAATGTGTTTACTGTACTGGCAACCTCTCATGTGTTACATGGTCAGTCCCTGGTGTCTGAACCCTGTGATTAAGCGTCTGTCAACACTCTAACCATGACATGTCATCATGTTTAGGCTGGCTTTTTTTTTTTCATGTGCTCCAAATGTTTTAGCTTTTAATCTCATTCTTCTAACTGTACAGTGTAGTTTCTCACTGATTTGCAATGTAATTTTGCATAACCACACAATATTGTTTTGAAGTTGCTAAAGAGTTTTTTTAATAAATCAGTAAATCTAGTCTAACAAATCAGATGGTGGACAATGCATTGATTTGGGTTTATTCAGGTGAAAATTGAAAGTCTAATTCTTGGTAAGTGGTGGGAATGCTCTTATGCTAACTAGTGCCCAAGAAGAGGAATATTATCCTTCATCACTGAGTTTACAGCAGTTTATATTCTCTCAGGGTAACTGCCCCAGCATTGTTAATCATGTCAGGCTTCTCTGATTTATATTTAGTGTGACATTTTTTTGGTGTAAGACTTACTATCTATTTCAAAACACAGTGGTCCAAGGGTGGGTATAAAATTACTGGATGGATTTTAATGACTCACTCTTACTTTGCTACTGTTGCTCTACTCAAAATCTGGTACACTGCTTCTTCAGAAGGGTGTAGGGTACACTTTGTTTTATTTTTAAATTGTGTGAAAACCATGTTAAAATTGAAATCAGTGTTAAGCTTAAAGCTCAGCTCAGTACTGAACAATGTCACTGTCAAATTGTTGTACTTGCATCTGTTTGATTCTGGTACGACTGAAATATGAGCACATGGTTATGTGCTCTGCTGGATGTAGAGAGCATTTACAGCTGAGCATCTATTTCAGTATGGGGATGAAATCTGGAACTGACTGGTTGCCCTCCTATTCTATGTCTAATTTTATTGTTTTTCTTACACATAAACAAGAGAAAAAAGTAAACCACTTTTCTCTTTGGTTGTTCTGGTATACAGAAAATGCTTAAAGTAATTTGCTTTATTGTTTGAATGTCAGATCTATGCAAAGAAACAATGCTTTAAGATGCATAACCCTGCTGACTTCAAAGCATCAAATAAAAGAGTATCTTATCTAGTTTCTTAGTACACTGCCCTGCTTTTAGCCTAGCATGACTTTGTTTTCTCTGCAGCAGATTTTTCAGCTTAGGTGGGTAATGAGCAGGTGAAATGTGATGGGACATCGGACCCAGATCTGAATATGGTCACTCTGAGTCCTGGTGGCCCTGGCTGAGCCACAGAGTGAGGTCATTTTTCTCTTGACTCACCAGCCAGGAAATTATTCCGTGGAGATATTAATTCAGCCCAGGGAATTGACCTCCTGCTCTCTGGAAGGAATAGCAAGTCACTGGTTAATAGTGTTGTATGCTTTCACTAACAAGGAGGTTGATTTAAAGTCTTTTCAGCTGGTGTTCTCACACAGACCTATATCGAGGAGACTTGGTTGAGAAAACTGCCAAGCTAAAATGGAAATAAATACACACTAGGGGGGCAATAGCAGTGCTATAAAAATATTCCTAAAGCCTATGTTTAAATAACACGGTGCAACATCTTTGGATGGATGCATATTGTGTGTAATAAAGTAAACATTTTAGGTTAACTGCTGTAGGTGGAGGTTATATGCCAATGAAGCAAATCCTTCTGTCCTTCCTGTGACTTACTTTTACATGGCAGAGCCTGACTGTGGTGCAGACCTTTACAGCAGCCTTCGGTACCTAAAGGGGCTGCAAGAGAGCTTTTTACAAGGGCATGAAGTGATGGAACAAGGGAGAATGTCTTCGAAGTCACAGAGAGCAGGTTTAAATTAGATAATAGGAAAAAGTTCTTCACTGTGAAGGTGATGAGGTGCCAGCACAGATTGCCCAGAGAAGCTGTGGGTGCCCCATCCTTGGAAGTGTTCAAGACCAGGCTGGATGATTGGAACAATGTAGTCTAGTGGAAGGTGTCCCTGCCCCTGGCAGGGGAGTTGGAACTGGATGATCCTTAAGGTGCCTTCCAGCCTAAACCATTCTATGATGATAGGTGATATCTATTCTGATGGCAGTTTACCTTTCCAGCCTGCTGCCTAGTTTCTGAATTATTTGCTTCAAGTATGTAATAGCTTGCTTCAGTAAAGATGTTATTCTTTATTGACGTTTGTTTCCAATTTTTCTACTTCTCCTTAATCTTCCACACCCCTTTTTCTCTCACTTTATTGTAACTTAGTTATAAAGGTATGCAACTATAATAGTCTAGTAATAGACATATAGTAGATACTCTGATATTTCCTAAGACAGTTTTATTAATATTTCCCACTCTTTATTGTAGGGATAGCAAATGGGCAGCAAATAAAGGAGAGTGCTCCTTAGGTACACTCTGTGTGCCTGTTTGCAGGGAGGAATAGGTGGATGTCCAGATTTGTGTGGGTGTTCTTACTCTGCACATAAGATCAACTGCTTTAATTGCTCACTCTTCCTTCATCCATCTTCCTTAAGATGCTGAATCAAAGCCCCATTCCTCTGCTAATCTCTCTCCACGCTGTGTATTAGATTTCATAACGGCTCCATAATTTCTACAAGAACTAACAGATCGTCAGACACTTGCAATAAAAGTGCTGTTTCCTTCCAGTTGACTGCACAGTCACAGAGCCTGAGTTCTGTAAAGCTTCGAGCTGGCTAATGGGAAAGGGAGCAGCAAGGAAACGTGCCCAAAATGCACCGTGTGCAGCACAACTGCACTTCAGTCCAGAGCTGTGAGGGGTGAAATACTGCCCCTTTCAGCTAATAATCTGCAATCCCATTATCTCTGAGCCATGAACTGCATTGTTGCTGATGTACAGGCTGGATTATCCTATCTGCTTCTTGTGCCATTTATCCAAAAGTTGACGCTTTTATGTTGTCCGACAGTAGATCAAGTTTTACAACAGCAACAAAGGATTAAAACAGTTTTATACTGGGGACATTCAGAGGATAAACAGTGCTGTGTTATAAGAGGGAACAGCAGTCAGCTGTGTTACCATCTGGGAGAGAAACACTGAAGTGCTATTAATGTGTAAACCTTTTAGTTTTTATTCTTTTTATCCTTTTTTTTGTTTTGTTTTAATTGGTAGCATTCCTAAAGAACTGATTACAGCTCCGTAGTCAATTTTGGTGTGAAAGGATGCTGCAAATAGTGTTACAATTAACAACAATTAACATGAGCACAACTTTCTTCTCATTTGCTTTTAAGGTGTCTCCTTCACACACTGGAGGAGCAAGGATAACATCAGATGAGGTTTTGTGTATGGCAATAAATCCTCTCTGTTGCATAAGCACTCCATTTGACACAGAAGAGGACAGTGCAGATTCTTCCTTATCTCAGCAGAACTTATCCATATGTATGCCAGTTATTCTTTCAATTCAATGTGGTAATCACTTAAATATCCTAATTGGCTAATTTTATTATTGCATTCACTGCTAATGTGCTAATTGTTTTATTTCTGGGAAAGCTGTAAAAAATGATACTTGATGTTGATTTATTTATCCTCTGCTCCATTGAGTTTTATTACAATATGGTTTGATTTCATTCTGTATTTCAGGAAATCATTATCATACATAAATATTTTAGTGAAGAAGGGTTGGGGCAGAGTAAAAAAGGAAGACGACAGATAAATACAAGGTAGAAATTTTGAGTTTAAATGAATTTTTTTTGTGATCAGACCATATTTGTCTGCATTTCATTCATTTTGTTTTCCTTGCAACAAAACACAAAAATAAAAAGCTAATCAGTACAAACTCTCCAGGGTGTTAATGTCCTGGATTCTGGTCAACATGGCCCAATTGCCTCTTTACTTTCTTGAAAGCATCAGCCCTTTGAAAAGGCTCGTGTAGCTGTGCATAATTGCTGAGACTCTGCACAGCCCTGAGCTGGGGAAGGGAATGAGTTCCCCAGAGCCAGGATTGCTTTCCTTTGAGGGGAAAGCAAGGGATGAACAGCTCCTCATCAAGATGATACCAGGTGAAGTACAGAAACTTCTTAATCCCATCTGGGAAGTCCAGCTCCCTCTGTTACAGGCAGAGGTTCGATCATCAGCTTATTTGTGATGCTTTTGCTGTGCTAATTATTTTGATGGCTGTCTTAGTTTTGCTCTACAGGCCAATGCTGACACTTTTAGGGGTGAAAAACAAGTAAATTCTAAAGATAAGCTTCAGTTCAGAAAATAAAGGAATGCTTGTGTTTAAAATTGAGCCCACACTGGATGTAGGTCTGCAGCATTTTCTTCCTTTTGAATTTACTGGGTCAAAACTTGGAGTAAGAGCCGTGATTTTGTCTCATCAGTTGTAGGCAATTCTAGAAACTCTTTTCAGCTGACAGCATTTGTGGAAGGTGCACAGATTTATCTTGATTCAGAGCTGTTAATGACTGTCAATATGGTTAAGGGCTCATTCTTTCCTCTTTTTGATATGGGAGAGGAAAAAAGTGCATTCTGGCATCTGTAATTTCTCTGCTTTGCTGCAGCACATCCTAAACTCTAACACATGCTTGATTTCTAAGTGGTCCAAATCTTCTGGTTTTGAATTTTCCTTTTAGTCATGGAAATAAGGAAGGAATTCAAATTCACTGAACCATGAAGCCATTAAAGACTCAAATACAGCGTTCAGAAGGGTCAGCTGGATAAAAACTAGACTTGAATATCCAAATAGCAGATAATGTTCTTAAATATTTTCTTTTTGAGAAGTTACCAAATTGGAAAAAAAAAACCTGCTTCTTTTAGTGAGAAGATACATATTTTTATATAATATTTTATATAATTTTAGAGCCTATTGGTTAAAAGATATGTTTTTAAAGTGTGTTCCCTGTTTTCTCATCATAAACATCCCCTTTACATGACCTTAGAGATGCCTCATTGACTTTCTTGCAGGCAGTGGGCTTTCCATGTCATCCCTGATGAATCTTTAAGAATCCCAATGCTTTCTCTTTCTAAGGGTTTTTGGGTTCATGCTGTGGTGTAGATATCCCTCCTCCCTCAGAAGCTCTTTTCAGCACTAAAACACAGTGTTAGGTGTTCCTAGAAGTCAAGGAGTTTTTGGGTAACAAGTTTTCAGATTAAATAAATTCTGCTCCGTCCCCCTAACTATATTGAGCACACTTCTATCCATTGTTTGTTTTGTTGGTGTTTTATTATTATTATTTTAATAATTGTGCCTTTTAATGAAATATGTGGGGTTTAAAATCTCAGACGGAAGGGTTTGGGCAGGAGTGCAAGCAAGTTTACTCTTAAGGCTCTTGAATCTTTTTGAAAAAGCTTTCTGTGGCCTTTAGCAAAACTGGAAACTAGTGAAAAGGATACTGTTCAGAGACTTTGAAATAAAGGTGGGTTCCAGCAAGACTTTCATGAATTTTTAACAACCTTCCACCTGTCTCTCTCTGTATTGCAGTACAAAAAGTCTTTGCTTCTATAGGAAGCAACTTTATTTCTACCCAGGGCTATATGTTTCATGTGTGCTATCTAGTCTTAATATGAAGTTTCAACAGTATGTGCAGCTTACATCCACAGTAGCCATCTATTACTTGAAAGAAGGTTTTAATTAACAGAACCCTAATTTTAATGAGGCACTGAGCCATGATCTTGTAAATTCTGTGGCACAGAGAATCACTTAGTTCAGGTTCAGTCCTAACAATCCTCAGCAGCATAGTGTGTTTTATGACTGTTTAACAGATTTTGATGTTAATCTGGGAGCCCCTTTCTGGAGCGACTTTGTTCTTTTACCTTGCAAGCATATTCTGAATTAATTGTGCTAAGTTTGTGAAGCATAACTGGCACTTGCCTTCTGATCAAAATGTCTGGTGTGCCTGAACCATTCACCCTGGGCCTCCAAGGAGATCCACTGCTCTCAAATCCTTTCCAAATGTGTCTTTGCTGCAGTACCTGGGCCAGAGTTACTGGTAGCATTTTTTGTATCATTTTTGCAGAAACAACTCGCATTTAACAACCGCAGCAAGGTAAACAGGTTATCTCCTCCTCCTGTGACCTCAGGACTGTGCTGTGCAGGAGGAAGGGGTGGCCTGGATGATGCCCTGGCTGGGATGTGCTAATTTAAACGTCCTGCACTTGACACAAAAGCAGGGGGTGGGACGTGAGGCATCCTGGCCTTCCTATATCCTCGCGTCTGAGCTGGCCTGTCTGTGACTGATCCCAAGTGACAGCAGCACACTGAGCTGCTGTAACCTGGAACGAGCTCTCCCCTTTACCCAGGGGCAATTCCAGTGTGCTGCAGACAGAAAGATGCATCTACAAGCTCCCTTTCCCTGGAAATGCTGCGTGGGGCGAAGATGGTGGCTCTGCAGCAGTGTGAAAATGTTCCCTTTGTGGGAGGGATGGCCCCGGGGCAGCAGTGCCTGCTGCTTTCCCTGCTGCTTCCCAGAGCCCTCGCTAAGCAGAGCACGTAGGGGAATTTAAGAATGAATCCCTGTGTGAAAGGGTTTGTTGGGGATTTTTTTTTATTTTTTTTTTCCTTTTCTTTTGAAGTATTATCGCTTACAAGAAGCCATTCAGGTTGTTGTGAATGTTTTTTTTTTAACGGGGATGTTGTAAAGACAGGGCTCCCCCCATGGAATCAAGAATGAGGAATGCTGAAATAGTTCCCTGACAATGAAAATAGAGCACTGTTCTGACAGATTTTTAAGCACTAAATATAGAGCTGTTTGTTCATAGCAAAATAGGAAGCTGATAAGATTCAAAGCATGAGGTACACTTTTCCAGGTAATAATCATGCATTAAACTTAATTTTTAGTATTCCATTATACAAATGGCCTGGTATTTAACAGGTTGGTTTTTTTTTTAACCATTATGTACTTTTAGGTTTGTGGTGTGGTGTGGGTGGTTTTTTTTTTTTTTTTTTTTTTTTTAAGACTGAGTATAATCAAAGCAGTTTTGGGTTGGAAGAGACCTTAAAGCCCATATAGTTCCAGCCCTCTTTCCATGGGCAGGGACACTTTCCCCTAAACCAGGTCACTGAGTGTCCCATCACACCTGGCCTTGAACACTTCCAGGGATGGGGCAGCCACTTCCTTTCTGGGCAAAACCTGTGCCAGTGCCTCAGCCCCCTCATAGGGAAGAAGTTTTTCCTAATTTCTAATCTAAACCTATCCCTCCAGTTTGTAGCTGTTCTCCCTTGTCCTATCAGTCTGTGCTCTCTTGTAGCCCCCTTTAGGCACTGGCACTGGAAGTGATGCCTTGGGAAGGCTGACCTGAAACAGAGACTGGACAGAGCCAGAGAATAAAGTAGTGTTTATTGAAAGGCCTCCAGGATCCACCTTGGGCAGGACAGGGCCTGACCAGGGCTACACCCAAAGTGGGCTAAGAATGGTCGCAAAATTATACCCATCTCTGTACTGTCAATATTCATACTTGAAGCCTGGACTTCTTTTGCATTTTGTAATGCTGGAGTTCAGCATAATCTTTCGACTTCCAATCAACCTCTATTTTATATTATCAAAGAGCTCCACTTCCAGAATTTAACTGATGATTTTTTTCAAAATATTGGTAAATTGTTTTGCACTAAAATCAGCAAATTATGAAAATAATTTTATTTGAATCTAAAGAGTCTTCCTATTCAAGCACTACTGAAAGAAAACTTAAATGATCATTCAAGTTACTATTCAGACTCTGGGTTTTTTATGTGATGGTGCATTTTCGTTGTCTTGTCCTACTCATGTTGTGATGAGAACGTAGAATTATGCCTTCTCCTATCTGTGGTTTGTACCACAAATAAATGTAACTCTACCCAGCTTGTTCATCAGCTGGTAATTGAGAACATCAGCAGCAGTTTCCATTTTAGTTACAAGTATCAACAGTTTTGTTTGTAGAATTTTTGTTTTGTTTTGTTTTGTTTTGTTGGGTTTTTTTGGGTTTTGATTAGAGTTTTTTTTGTTTGTTTGTTTGTTTTTTTTGTGGTTTTTTTTTTTTTTTTTTTTTTTTTTGGTAGGTTGTTTTGATTGTTTTGGTTTTTTGATTTTTTTTCCCCTCTCCAGAGTTTAACAGAAGTGAATGTGCATTTGCCTTAGTAATCCCATTTCAGGGGATGTTATTAGGGACTCCTTTTTCAAAGTGTGTTCTTCTTGGACCTGAACCCTCAGACTCCTCAACTAGTTTTTACAATCTGTTGTCCTGTAAAGTAATAAATGGCCCAAATTTTCTACACACTAATTAAAATTCCATTTCTCATGAATTCCTTAATTGAGAGCAAGTCATTATGTGCTTTGTTGATTCTTAAGTGCAAAGATAATTGCAATGGGCAGCATGAAAGTGGTTTGATTATTGCCTGTCGACTCTTGTGAATTCTAATAGGTCTAATTGCATAGCATCAATTCATCATCTTAGCATCACTTTTTATTATTAGCTCTCTGAATTGTAATGTGCTCATAAAGAAGTGTAGTAGTATATCAAGGATGACATGGTACCTGGCCTATTGTGATCTTGCTTCCTTTCCTAATGTTGCTGGTGAAATTAGAAGTTTATTGTGTGGTCCCCCTTTCCAGAAACTTCTGCAAAATTTGTCTCCGTGAAGAAAGGCAGTCTTTCATCTGAATTTGCATTTATAATTTCTCTGCTAAATGATAGTCAGTCCTAATTTTTTTCCACTTTTCTAAATCATTCCCATAAATCCTGACCATAATGTGTTGGCTCTGAAACATCTATCAAAAGCTTTACAACAGGGTCCTTTGTTATTGCTGAACATTATTTAAATGATGAGGACTCTAATGAGGCGAAGTTCCCAACAAAACTTCTGTCGGTTGAGAAGCAGGAGGAAAGGAGCACTTGGTTATATTAGAATTTCATTCTGTGGGAATTTGGGAAGGAGGATTGGTTTTGTGGGGTGTCTTTTTTTTTTTTTTCCTTTGTTTTATTTTTCATCCCTAAAGCCAAGGATGTCAGTTTAGACATTCTTGAAGATGGCTTTATATAACTGGAGAGGAACACACAATATTTTAGCTAAAGGTTATGAAGTTCTGGATCAGTAATTTTTAATAGGTTTTATGCAGAAAAATCCTAGCTTCCTAGAAAGATGAAGTTTCTACTAAGCCAAATATTTAAATTATAAACCATGAACACCATCAGTACTAACATGGGCTAAAAGTTTCCTTTTGAGTTTTTTTTAAGAATAAAAAGATGCCTTTGTGCCTACGTTAAAGCTTTGCCATTTTCCAAAGCTTCAAAGTGCAGTGAAATCATCATCCCAAGATTGCTCATCCTTGGCCTCTTCCATCGGGTACTATTTACAGGCTTCTCAAACAGCAGCCACTGCAAACTGATTTTCCAAGTCCTGCAGCAGCCCAGGTGGGTTTTGGCATGTCACTGTGTAAAAAAGGCACTGCTGAAGCAGTTGGATTTCCCTTTTTCAGTATTTTCCTTTCAGGCCCAGGATGCACATTGAAAACACTGACTTGAGTAAGGTTCAGGTCGTTTGCCACGATTAGTATCAAGCACTTGGCTTGCTTTGAAAAGAGAAAGTGCAGTGATATCACAAGAACATGTGGAAGTACACATCTGTCTTTGATTTTCTTCTCTGCCATCTCGCCCAACATGTTTTTTGCTTGCTTGACTGGATGTTGCTCAGCTGGTGAGGTCAGCCAAGTGGTTTGCTGCTTCACGTGCTCCAATTCCCAACGCTTGGTGAACAGTAAGAGCTGGCAGTTATTCTTGGAGCAATTGCTTTCACTGTGGAAATACTAGTTTGTCTTTCTGACAGCCCACAGTAAGGGGAAACAGTGCTGTGCAGTACAACTTTGCATATGGACTTCTCCAAAGTCCCTCTAATCCTCAGGCTGGTGTTAAAGTGGTAATGTGATTTTGCAGACATTTCTTCTTTTCCTGAAGAAGCAAGGCATTGGATTTGTGGATGCTCCAGGTGGCAAAATAACCATTTTGCCTCCATAACAAGTGCAATAAAATTTAGAAATATTTTTCTCAATATGGCATCCCAGAAATGAAGCAGTTCCCTTCAGCAAGGGATGGTCTTGGGTTTGGAAATGGCATGTGGTTCTTACACTTGACAACCTCACAAGTTTTGCCATCTCCCCATTAGATTTTTTTTTTCAAAGGTATTACTGCTATTTCTAACCCCAGTCTTTCTGGTTCCCAGTTCCTAAACCCCAGTATCCCTTTTGAATGGCTTGAGTTAGAAATTCTCCACTGGTGATGATTGTGAAATGGTTGTGGCAGGCTAATGGCATGCTACAACACAACTGAGTGCATAAGTTGGCTTTGTTTACATCTGTGTTTCCTTTACAGAAAGCTGAAGCTCAAGAATGTCCTTCAGCAGCTCTTTTAGCTCATTACATGACTTTCCAGAAGGTTGTTTAAGTACGTTTTTCTCAATTGAGCTGAACAAGAGGTGACACCAGTGTTTCTCCAAGGGTTCTTCCTAGTGACATTGACATGGAGAACATTTAGCAGTGCAGTAAGCCTCAGCAAGCTGCTAACAGTTCACTTTGCAATACATCTTTTATCTTGAAAAAAACCTCAGTTTCCCTGTTTCTTATTTTGGTTTGTTTGCTCGTGCTGAAAATTCAACTGTTTACAACTTACATTGACGCAAAACACTTTCAAGATGTTTGTCAAAGCTTGTTTTTCACTTGGAACCACAGGAGCATTGCATATTGTGTGAAATATCATACCACAATTTTTGCTAAATACCCTCATTGGATGCTTTTCATGTTTGTGCTTAGCTCTTTTTGTCTGCCAGCAATTCTGAACACGTTTGCTGGAGGCTTTTAGCTCCTTTCCACCTCGGTGGTGCTTACCTGTGGTGTTGGTGAGCTGATCTCTGTTGTAAGCAGGCAGCCTCTGTAAACCCAGCTGGCAAGTTGCCTGGCTGAACAGGTCACGATCCATGAGAGGGTGTATATTTCATATATATTTCTTATTCCTTAATAAGAAATATTGCTCCATTAGATGTTGTATCACGAGCACAATTCAGAGAGTAAACAGAGTAAAAGTGGAGTGGCATTTTCTTGTCATCTTCTGTTCTCTCCTTTTGGTTTCCTTCTGAGCTGGAAGGCTGAAGAGATGAGATGATTTCTGTGTGATGCTTGTGGTATCTGAAAGCTCAATTGTGAAAGATAACTGATAAAAGCATTAAGGGGCAGGGCACCTTGGCCAGGCACAGCCATATTAATTTCTTTGTCCCCTCGCCTGCTGTGGGTCACATCTGCTGCCCTGTCAGCAGAGGCATGAACTGAAGGGAAAATTGTCAACTTGGACTCAAATTTAGGAAGTCCTGAGAAGAAGCAAGTTGTAACAAGTTGTGGGGTGTCTCCTGCTTGCACTGAGTGAAGGCTCTGGTGGGCTGAGTGTGTGTGTAACAAAGCAGTGTTAGGGCAATTCTACCTCCACAGCACCCCTGCTCTCCCAGGGAAAATGGCTGCTCTCAGTCTTGATTCAAGACTTATATTTACTTAGTTCTGCTAAAAGAGTAGTTAGATTTATCAACAATATAGATTAGCTTCTTTTTTAGTTTGAAGTATTCAGAGAAGTAATAGCTGTTTATTACAAAGCATGCAGGTTGCAGGGTCGAAGCACTGAAGTTCTTCTCTAAATCTGTTATTTTTTTCATCTGTTCCATATCTATAGCATAGATAATCTATCTGTAGTCTGTGCAGACACATCTTTCTATTTTCCATTTTTATGTTTTTCCATTTTCTATTTTGATTTTCCCTCCTCCCTCTAGGACCAGGCTCTCTTGTGCCCTGCCTCCATCGTCTGCTGAGTTTTCCTTTAGGATGGATTGCAGAGCACTGGATTCCAAGTGCTAATATCTGTCTCATTGCCAGCTGATGAAACTAAACTGTCTTTCAAACTAGAGAGCATCTCTGGGAAGAGGTGGAGGGAGGAGGGTCAAAGGAATTTATCTTGGCATGTACAGCATTCTCACAGCTCGGTGTCTGGAACATGTTGATATCAGGAGGGTGCTTTACTGTGGTATCAGCCACCCAAAATTAAAATGCAGTTGATGATAGAAAATTATATTCTTCTTCTAGGCAAGAAGTCTCATCCTATGGTTCAAAGAGCTGTCCAGTTATTTCACTTACCACACTGACATAAGGCAATTAAAGTGGCACTGCCAACTGGAAATCTAGTCAGCTTTTAAAAATGAGTTGAGCTCGCTTTTGGGTGCTGCATCATATGTTCCTCTTTCCATTGACTGTGTTTGACTGAGTTTGGGAGGGAGGTTTCAATGGTAAATTCAGTTTTTTCCTCTTTTTGTTATTTTGTGATGGGCTCATAGGTGTAGTGGGGCAACCATCTCTTAAGGAACTGACTGTAGACAAAGATCTGTTAAATGCCGCTTGCTAAAAGTACAGAAGATAAATACTTAAGGTCAAGTAAATTAGAGACTATGTTTTTTTCTTGTGAAAGTAGAAAGGCAGTAAGAGTGAGATTTTTCAGTGATGCCCTTTGAAAGATGAAATGGGAAGTGTGCATTCCTTCATCCTGGAGATGTGCTTAATTTCCTTTACTGGTATTTGGATCTTTGTCACCTTTAAGCAGTAGGCTCCCTAATTTCTGTGAGATTGCTGCCAAGCTCAGAAGCAGTTTGCCTTTCTGGAGCCATAATCACTGTGTTTATTGCTGTGAGGGGAATAGCAGTATTCTCTGTGTAGAATGGAGTCCTGCAGCACAGTTCAAATGAATCCTCAGCTCTGCCTTTAAACTGGGGATTTATTGCATTTTAAAAGATATGTAATGATTTCAGTCTTTTAGTTTCTGACCGTCTCCTCCAGCTGTATCCACCTGGATTTGAGAGGTGATAAATGGCACCAAGAGGCTGCACAAGGCTCTCCTGTCTGCATTGCAAGAGCTGTGTTCTATTGTTTGTGGCAAGGGAAATGCTGAACTTTCCTTCCGTGGTTTCCAGTGTTCAAACTTGAAAGTTAATGAGGCTGATTGAGCTGCCACTGGTTTGTTTAGAAGATACATGGAGAACCTGTAGTTTTTAATCTTTTTCTGTTTTTCTTAAGGAAGACATGCAAAATCCTTAGCAAAGCATCTAATTTCTGCTCTGAGGGATATGTAGATTAGAGAACTGTCAAACAGAATAGATGTGCTCCAATTTCTGAGGTGAGACAAGTTTGTTTATCCCCAAGAAAACATATAGCAATAGAAAATGAAAAAAACAAGTGTGGGAACTTTTTGTAATGTACTACCCTTAAGGAATAGATGCACAACTGAAGCTATGACTATAATAAATTTCCCTTTGAAACTCTTAAGTCACACTTTGCCTCTTGAAGAAGGCAATAAAACTTCCTCTTAAGGAAACAATTCCTTCAGTCTTTTTAAAAACCTTTTCACCTGAAGTGATCTGATTAAAAAAAATTATATCCCTTCAATGGGCGGATAAAACCAATGCTGGCAGTTTCCTCTTCTTTCACCTGAGGTTATTCTGCTGCTAATTTGTGATTAAGGGTTGTTTAGTTTGGTCTTTTGAAAACTTCCTGCTGTAATCACCAGTCCCTTCAAGTGAAGGTCAGTATTTTGTAAGCTTTTATGCTAATATTCTTAAATTCTAGATGAATGACTTATAATTTGAGTTGAAAGTTGAATATTAAAAACCTTGAAGTATTGGCACAATATCTGGGGATCTGCTTGTATTTAAGATGTCCCATGGCCATGGTACACATAACATGTTGGATTGTTTTCTTTCTTTCTTGGGATGTCTTCCTTTGTTTCAACATCCCTACAATGAGCTTCACTGAATAATAAAGAGCATTTTAATAAGAAATGCTGGAAGTTATCAAAATAGAATTTTTAGAGGAAAAAAACCTCTTAAAATAGGAAATAAAGAGCTTTTGCTGTGGCTTGTTGTTAAATTATCAGAGCACTCTGTAGCACTGATCAGCGCTCAGAGGAAAGTGTAAGAAATGTAGTT
Organism: Zosterops lateralis; assembly: GCF_965231275.1. Classification (NCBI taxonomy): domain Eukaryota; kingdom Metazoa; phylum Chordata; class Aves; order Passeriformes; family Zosteropidae; genus Zosterops; species Zosterops lateralis. The sequence goes on from NC_139764.1 coordinate 7,289,897, forward strand.
CTGAGTATTAATCTTTTCTGGATAAAAGTAATCTGGTACTATGTTTTGTAGTGAAGCTGAGAGAGTGTTCGTTTTTTTGGGGTTTGTTTTTTTGTTTGTTTGTTTGTTTTTTTTGTTTTTTTGTTTTTTTTTGTTTTGTTTTTTTGTTTTGTTTTGTTTTGTTTTGTTTTGTTTTTTAATGGATGGTTGGTGGTTTTTTTTGTTTTTGCTTTGTTTTGGGATTTTTGTTTTGTTTTGCTGGTTTTTATTTTCCCCATAGCCTAAAGGGTATATTTATGCTTTAACTGTGCAGTACTCTAAGAGAGGTAACTAAATTCACTTCAACAGAACAGAGCTGGACACTGAGAACGGATGAAGTGTGACAAAGGGTCCATGTTTTGAGAAGCTGAGAACATAAATTAGCTCATTTCTGATTTCTCTGCCTCTGTAATTAATCCAGTTCCAAAACTAGAACTGAAGTTAACTTAATCCCCATTTGCATTTTTATGACTTGATTAGTGTTGCGTGGTTTTGGGAGTAATATTTGCAAGATTCTCTACTGAATCAAGAATCAAGTGGGATTAAATATCCCTTGAATTTACATAGCTGGTATTATATCCTTCACCAGGTTGTGGATTTTGGTGTAAAATTTTGTGGAATGGTAAATGAAACTCTGTCTTAGTGTCTGAAGAATAAATACTCTCAGTTTAGGGCAAGCAAGTTTATTTTTTAGTGTTGAAAAGCCTTATCAAATGATTTAAACCCAAACTCACTCACTAACATCTTTTGCTATTTAATGCAGCAAAACCAGAGAATCTTTGTGGCTTTCCTATGTGTGTAGCAAACATTAACAAAAAGACAGATCAGGCCATTTTTGTCTGTAGCCACATTTTTCTGTCCACTTGGGTAGAATAACAGTCAAGGAAGGGTGGAGAGCATTGCTTGGGTCGAGGGGGTCACTTGGTCTGTATTTTCATGAGTTCCTCTGCTGCTACAGCAAAGTGAGGTTTCCCCTAGTGTGTGGAGGACAAAATCTGCTTGGGGCAGCACAATCTCATCACTTCTGGTTTTCTTAGGTATATTGAAGTGTGGGAAATGGATTTGCTGACTCAAAGCCTGACAGGAGGCTCACATAGGATGGATCTGTATGCAAACTTTGAGATAGAAAGTGCTGACTTAGGGATGCCATGGAATAGGACGGACAGTGTTGAAGGAGAAATGGAACTGGAAACAAGCTTCAAATGATGGCCTTGCAAACAAGACCAGATACTTTGGAGAAATGGAACTATGAAAGATGCATTGTAGTAGGACCCACGAGGGGTAATTTTAGATGGTTGATTGGCTTTAAGGCATTTACAGCACTGTGTGGCAAAAGCTGATAGGGCAAGAAACGTTTATAATGTACTGCAATTAGGAAATAGTTTGGTTTCTGATTATGATGGCATGAATGGTAGCACCTTTATTGTCTCACCCTTCACATGAGATTGAAAATGGTATAAAATTTTTTAAAATTCTTCTCAGTTGCCCCATCTCTGAGTAAAAAAAAAAAATATATATATATATATAATCCAACATTAAGGTCTTTATTTGGGTAGGGAGATAGGGAATGAGGATAACACTTGAGCATTTCTGCTGCAAATCCTTCCAGCAGAGATGAAAAAAGAAACCAGGAATAACAAGTTGTGGATGTCATAACTTCATGTTCGGTCTTGTCATGTTCGTTTCACGTTCGTTCGTATCACACTCTGAATATCCTGAGCGGGGCTGTCGCCTTTTGGCTTTACACGTAGGCAATTATTTCCCTGGAAGTTACAGGGCCGCCTGTCTAGCCACTGCCTTGACATCTGTCATCAGGGCCCTAAATTGCTTTGTAAAACCTATTACTTTGGGATACAGCGGAGTGTCTCTTAATTGCGCCACTTGCTCCTCCTGCCCGAACAGAGCTGACTTTTGTTTCCGCCGTTAATGGCAAGGCCCTGGCTCGGCAGGGCCGTGCTGGAAGTTCATTGCTGGGAGGGGAACTGCTCTGGGATTACACAGACATAACTTGGGCCTTGTGTTTTATGACGAGCACGAGTGCCAGAAAGGCTTGGGCTTTGACTTGTGTGACTGAATTCTCCGGCCGGCTGTCGAGGCAGCGGTGGGACCGTCGCAAACAAGCTCTCTGTGTTTCCCAGCTTCCCACAGATGCTAAATGCAGGCTATTGAGTGCAAACTCCTGCAGCTCCCCAAAGGGTCTCTCAGACTCAGCAAATCCTTTGCCTCTCCCTCTGGGAATATTGTTTTCTGACTGTCTGTGCTGTCTTGTTGTCAGGATATACGTCTAGCCCACAACAAGGGATGCTGGTTAATAATTAACAGTAAATATATTCTTTACCTTTCCTTGGCAGACAATCCTGTTTAAGTGAAAAATGGCTTAAATATTTTACACAAATGACTGCTAGATATCGTAGCTTTTGCAGCTAGTGAAACATTTTTTTTGGGGTGTTCATCCAAAACAGCTAATTAATCACTGAAGGCAGTTATAAAAGGTACAAAGTTCAGATCGAGCAGTGCTTCTTGCCCCAAGCCTGAAAACCTGAGACTGACTCTTTAACTGCTCATAAACACAATATATATCTATTTTTAATACACACACACACACACATATATATATATATAAAATCTATATTAGTATATATAGGTATATACCTAATATAGGTATATAGGTATATACCTAATATGTACCTATACAAAGCAGAGAAATGCTTTTGAACTTAGGAATTGTATTGTATGTAGTCACACACAGCATTCAGTGATTTATAAAATGTTTCTTTTTATTTATAAGATTCAGCTCTGCTAATTTACTTTTGGAGACATACAGTTAAGACTGTGGTCCTGTGGGATTCCTTTCAGCTGAAATTAGAATTAGTTGTTTCTTGCACACTGAAAATGTACTCTTTATGTGCAAGTGCATGTAGCTAGAAATAGAAAATGAAAAAGCTGAGCAATTTGTATACCAAAGTAATGGCTGCTCACATTCCTGAAGAATGGAGATAGCCAATAGGTAGGAATATCTGGAGGTAATTCCATTTGCCACCAACTGAACCTCAGCTATTCCTTTTCAGCACCAATATGGGTGGGTGCTTATTGTGTAAATCAGCTGATAATATTTACAAATGGAGCCCTTAATGCTCTGAATTTTTACCAGTTTGTTGGTTTTTTTTAAATTCAGTGGCACATGCAACTTCCTCCTTGAAATTCATCTGGTACCTGCTATGATTGACAGGGTACAGCTTCATCATTTGAGTTATATAATTTGAATTATGTATTCAACATGCAATTAGCTGGATGGGCCAACTATGGCTATGAATGTGTAAAAGGGAGGAATGAGAGAAATATGTAATTGATTCTGGCTGTGGTTCATTAACAGTGTGAATGCACCATGCTCACATTTGTAAGGGAAGGAATGAGGGAAACTTATCTGTATTTTTTTCAGTTGCTTGGAAAAGCTCGCTGTGCTAATATTTTTGCCATCTAGTGTCACATTTTCAAAGAATACGGGAAGAGTAAATTACATTGTAAGTAATTTACATCAGTTCTCCAGGTTGGTTTTTGAAGCACAGTCACTTCTCTTCACCCTTTTCAATTGAAGTCGTGATTCATCCCTGCCCATGTTGCTCTACCCTTTCTCCATAGCAGCACAGTTAAAAACTTGTGTGAGAAAACAGCAAGTTTAAAGACCTGAGAAAAGAAGCCTCATTGGCCTTTTTACACATAAAGTTTGTACTTTACAGCAGTTGTAGTTTTATTTCTGAAATATCTCCTTTCCTTATAAACATTGTTTTAAACCAACAGCTTCATTAGCATTAAAAGCAGTTTGATCCATTGTTGTGGCCTGAATCCCAGATAAGGAAATACCTTCCTTGGGGGCTCTGCACCTCAATGTACTATTAAAAATGTAAGCAAACATCTCTGCTCTGTGTACACAAAGTGATTTATGTACCCATGGGCTGCAGCTTTCTCCTTAATGAAGTTTCCTGTCCGTGCTCCTGGCTGGAAGACTGACCACGGTAAATCAACGACTCCACAGCAGTGCTGGAGGCTTCTTTTGACATAAAAGTGATAATGCTGCAGATGGTTAGTGTGGCATTCTCTGAATGATGACTGTTCCCTTTTTTGACCCCTTTACTTGGTTTTGAAGATCAAAAGAATCATGGTTTGGTTTTTAGGAAATGTTTGCATCCCTTACACCTGTTTGACCTCACTGAGAAGTGCTGGGACCCCAAAGAGTGCAACAGGAGCCAGCTTTTACAGCCAAACTGAATCTTTTTGGAGTTTCTCTACATTTCCCCCTGCCAATTTAAAAGTCTTTAGGTGATGAGACCACTTGTGTTCCACAGTGTACCCTCAGACCACGGTCATGCCCATCCCCACTGCCTTGCTGCTGCAGTCAGTTTGCCTCCTCTTGTGAAACTCATTCCTGTGTATCTGTCCTGTGACAGTCCTTTACCACTGTGTTTTCCTTCAAAAACCCCATGTTCTTCCCCAGGGTGGATCCTTGTTCTGGCTGGGTGTGGAAGGTGCCAGCTAAGCCTTGCACATCTGTGGTTGTCCTTGCCAGCAGTGCTGGAAGTCTAAAATTGAGGCTGGCTGCTGTAGTGGGTGGCCAGAACAGCTGGACAGCAGCTCTGCTCTGAATTTTCTTGTGGACAAGTAATTGTAGACGTCATCCATGGCACATACTCCTACATCTCTCTGCAGGGAATAATTTATGAGCAGAAAGGAAACTATTGTGGCAGACAAGCTTAAAGTTTGGCAGTTTTTGTTGATATATTAAAAATAAATGATGCTGCTTCAGCCTGTGGAAGTGTGATTTTCAGGTAGCATGGGTTGAAGGAGGGAGAAGAGCTGTTTTGTTTTCTGGTTTGTTGCCTTTATGCCTGTATAATCTCCAAGGGTTTTGCCCATCTGAAAACTTTAAGGTATTTTGGAATAGCTTAAGCAGAATAACATGTAGTTTAGGAAATGTATGTACACACTGATTTTATTGACAATGTACAGCAATAAAATTATTACTTCCTTCTTTGTCTGCCGACCATAAAACACTGGCATATAAGTAATGCTGCTCTGTTAATAAAGTCTTTATCATGTGTTCCAGAATAATGATGTGCCTGAGAAAAGGATTTCTTTGCCAATAATATGCTGTAAACAATTACAATAGTTGTGATATTTTATAAACCAGTTCATTGAATCATAGAATGCTTTGGATTGGAAGTGACCTTAAACATCATCTAATTCCAAAGCTCCTGCCACAGAATGTCTCCCGTTAGATTGGGTTGGTCAGGGGCTGTTCAGTTCATAACCATCTTTTGTGTCCTGTCTGAAAAGCCACCTATGATGGACTTGGGGAAATTTCAACATAAAAGCTAATAACTGCATTAAAGATTAATTTATTATAGTTAACTTGTTAAAGGTTATTTACATGAAGTATCTGGTGCAACAATACAGGATCGCTGACAAGTTGCTATGAAAATGCTAAATTGGGAATTCTGAAAAAAATGATGACAAAAAGCATTTTGCATTTATGGAACAGAAGCTTAAAACTAGTGTTTAATAATGAAAGACTAAAGGAATGGAGCTAAAGATTTAATAAGTGAAATGCATCTAGAAACTGTACTGTGGGAGTTTTATACAGAAAGACCCTGGCAGGAGTTTGGTACTTGATCTGTTCCCCAAAACCCCTTCTTGCCTTTAAGTAATGAATAATTTAAGCCACTATACTTCAGCTTTCAAGGAGCTGCATGTTGAAATACAAGAAACTCAGCCAAAAGAGGGAAATGTTTATGATTCTTTTCTTATTCATCCTTTACACATTCTTTTAAAGTTGGTCTTATAGTTGTCGCTTTATTTGCTTGTTGTCTGCTGGGTATTGTGAATTTGAAATTCATCATGATAACTCTGATCTTGGTGTCTGTAAGTGTAGAGGGGAATTTGACTGAGGTGAGATTCATGAGGATATTCCTTTCTCTGTGGAATCATAGAATCATTTAGGTGGGAAAAGACCTCTAAGGTCATGGAGTGTATTCGGTAACCCAGGCTGCCAAGTCCATTGTTAAATCACATCTCTGGCTCAGTAATTGAAATTCACCTGTTGTAAAATAAAAATAAAAAAACAAGGGAAAAAAGTCAAGAAGGTGGTGTGTTTTTGTTGTTGTTGTTTGTTTGTTTGTTTGTTTGTTTTCCCCCTTTCTCTGAAGTTGCCAGCACTTCCAAATAGAAATGTTCCTTGGAAAGCCTCAACCTCCAGGAAACTGCTTGTAGTCACGAACAGAAATTACAGTCATTGGTAATGGAAGTACTCACACCACCTTATCTCTGCACACAGAAGCAAATTTTCAACTAAGGCTCTTTCCTTTTTTAAAGTCCTTTCTTAATAGTTCTCAGTTTATGATAGGAGCTAAAACACATATAAGAGCATAACTCTTTTCTGCACTCACAGGTTGTTTTAGTGTCCTGCTGTCATCCTGTTGTCAGTGGATAAAGGCTCAGCACCACCTGCCCGGTGACTCATTTGTGGGGAGGGTTCTCCAGAGTCACTCTCTGGCAGCTGTGACATTCGACAGAAATTATCCAATCTGCCCATCTTGCTCCCACAACTGGAGAAAATCACTGTGATCAAAATGGAAAGAAGAGTTCTCAGCCTTTTATTTACTTCCCAGGAGGGGGTTTTCCCGTAGCAGTTGGAAGGTTTAGCTCTTGTAGGTTTCAGTTTCCATCACAGCGGATTCCTCGGTGTTTCTGGGCACTGGGGATCAGACATGCTTTTATTTCCTGTATTTTATCAATACCTTGTGGGTAATATATAGAAAAGATTTTGAATTTTTCAGATCAATATGGCTCAGCATAAAAGCCACATTTTAGGTAGCAGAGAGCAGGACTTGACAGATGCTGAGTTAAAAAAAAAAAGTCTACATTTTCATATTAGTTTGTCAATTTTCTCGTCTGCTTTGGCATATGTTGGATGGAAATCATCAAAACCAGCTTGGACAAAGAATAATGGTGTTAATTCTGTAGGATTTGTGAGTAAATTAAAATATTCTGGAGTGTAGCAACAGCAGATGTTTCTTGGAAACCTGACCCACATGGGACAGAAACACAACCTAAAAGGAGACCAGCAGTTCTGCAGTTGAAAGTGTTGGGATAATCCCTGTTTGTGCAACATCGAAAAAAAAATAAATAGTGCCACTGCTTATTTCTGTTATACATTGTAGGAAATTGGAAAGAAAGGCAAATAAAAATGTACATCTGACACCATAACTTATTTTATTATGCTCACATATACTGTAGAAGAATGATGTGTAAAAAGTAAATGTGCTTCGTAATAATTGGGGGGGCATAGGAAGGAAGGAGTTTAAAAAAAAATCATGGTACCTTTTAATTTGTAGCTTTCTTTTCAATGCTTCTTTTATCCAGGCTCTTGGACTAATTTTTCTTACAGCACTTCAGAGACTTTGATTGCAGCATCTGATTTTGATGAGTCCAGAGGCATCCCACCCAAGATGACTGTGCTTTCTCTTTTTGCTCGTTAGGAGTTCCTTCAAACAGAATATTTTATTTTATTGCATGGTGTCTCCATCTGCTCTGACGTGAGAGGAAAGCATGTTTTTTGAATAACCAACACGTTCCTAACTATCCTTTTCAAATGGTTGCTGAGGGAAAACAGAGATGACCTGTGTATCATCTGTGACGTGTGCATCACGTATGACCTGTGCCAACAATGTGCTGAGGTTCTGTGTAGTGAGCTTTTCCAGTTGAGTGCATTTGGAAGAGCGAGAACAACAATTTCAAAGTTCTACAGCATTTGCAGTTGTGGAGTTGTATATTTAGAGGATTTGTGCAAACATTTCATCTCTCCTGTGTGTGCATTGCAGTAGACACGTAACATGCGTTCACTGTATCTTTCTCATTTCCTCCTTTAGTCCAAATTCTTCAAAATTTAACCTTTACTGATTTAGGTTAAATCATTGCACATGTAGATTATGATGTGTTTTCCAGTTAAATACATTTGCTTGCATTGTTTTTCTGCCTTTGTGTGTGGCTACAATGCCAGATAGGATTGATGTGTGATACAGTATAGCATCTTTAATGTGCCTTTATCTTCTTTTTTTATTTGCTGCAGATGTGATCCACACTGTTGGGCCAATTGCAAGAGGCCATCTCACTGACACTCATAAAGAAAACTTAGCGAGTTGCTACAAGTCCTCTCTGAAACTGGCAAAAGAAAACAACATCAGATCAATCGTAAGTATTGTGGAAGAACACATTCTTTTTCTTCTAGTTTGGATCTTACTTTCCTTGATGTAGAATAATTATGATTCTAAGCTTCCAGATACATCCCTTGCTCTTTGTGCTGTGAAAAGCCAAAAAATTTAAACATGATTTGGCCAAAATAAGTGCCAGATGAAAGGGCTGAGCTTATTTTAGGAGTTAGGGAAAGCGTGCCTGGTAGTAGGAGTGCAAGCAGCTGTCTCATTAAAGAAGGGAGGAAGCTGATCCCATGGCTCATTCTTACACTGTATTATTTATTTTAAAAACCCTAAGAAGCCACTGGTCAGGAGGATAACTGCATGTAACTCCTAAATGGCTGAGAAGTGATTAATTTGTTGCTTATTCTACCCATTAATACTTCTTCCTGAAAATAAGAGTATTGGTCAATTGTCATTGGTTTTAGCACCCTCTCACCAAAATCAATCATAAAATAGCCTATTTTATGATTGAACTTGAAATATGTGGTACAGTTTTATGCCTCAAAAGCCACAGAGAAAAGGAGCTTTTCCCTCTCCAGCTCCAGAGCTTTAGTTCTGTATCTCACACACTTGCAGCTTAAGTCTTCACATATGCAGAGGTTAGTTCCTTGTAGGTTTGAGAAAGAATTTGTGTTCTGAGCCTCACTTCACACTTTTGAGGGTCATTTTGGCTGGTTATGTGATAGCACATATGTTTGGCAACCTTAGAATGCAAACATACGTAGTCCTAAAAAATGTTAGCTGAACCAATGGTGTTGTATGGGGATGTAATATTCAGTATTAACACTGAAATATCACAAATGGAAAATAAAGCTTTTTTCTGCTTGAGGGACAGGACAGTTTATAGGGCTTTGAACTGAAGTTAGATGTGCCCTTCAGAGTCAGACCTGATGAATGTCACTTATTTCTTTCTTTTTGGTGCTGCTCTTCAACACTTTGTGTGCTCATGATATCCTCCCTTCTCAAAATGGTGTCCAAGAATCCCTCATTTTGCCATTGTACAAACCATTGCGGGGTTTGTTTTCTTTGGTGGGTTTGAGGTTTTGGTGGGTTTTTTTTAAATTCTAGGCATAAAAATTAGAGCTGAAAACAACCTTGGGTTGGTGGGCATGTTTTGAGCCCCTCTCTGGTGTTGTTCAAACACTGAAGGATGCTGGTGTCCTGCTGTGATTCCCATTGGAGCCAGTAAGAGCTTTGCTCCTACATCCATCCTTGTTTCTGTCTGCTCTGGGCAATTACAGCCTTCTGGGGGCATTCAAGTTAGTGGGAATAAAATTCTTAATATCATCTGGGAAAAAGAATAATAATTAAGAAAGGGTGTAAAAAAAGAATATTGAAATAACAAAGGAAAAAACTTTGGTGGGCACTGGTAATGAAGGCAGTGCCTGTATCTATAGGGAGTCTGTAATTTTTAGGACATTTTAGGTGGTAGCATGGTGGCTATAACATGGAGTAATAAAAAAAAAGGATTCCACTCATGGAAACTGGCCTGATATTTTAATGATCAAAGATAACCACAGGAGAAATCATCCGCAGGTTATTTCCTCGCTGGTTAAGAGTTGTTGACTGTGCACCTGTTTGAGATAAAAAATACTCAGCACCCAGACTTGCAGAGCACAGCTGCACAAACTGAACAGGAGCCAAGAGCCATTCATTCATAGCAGCATTTAAAAGCTTAGCAAAGCAATATGGATTTTAAAGTCCACATGACAGATCATGGGCTGTTCTGAAAAGCCCCAAGTCCAGTGACTTCAGTGATGCCTTGGGAAGTGAAGACTACTCGAGTGTCTGTCCTAATGAACAAATCAAGCCTGGAGAAAAGTCAAATGTATAATTCATTCAATTAGGGAGCAGTAGATTACTGTGAGTCTGAAGCAAAAGAATGCAGAGTGTAAGTGGGTTTCACAAGATATGGTATTGTAGATGTAGAGGGGAAGGGAAAGAAAGTGAATTAAAATACCTACAGATTTCTGAGGCTTGCAGAGACCCAGATTAGAGGGAGCAAAGGATTAAAATTGACTCAAATAGACCACATTCAAGTGTAGATTGGCAACAGAAAAAAGACAGACAAAAATTGGAGGGGACAAAAAGGTTACCTGTGTAAAATAAGGAAGAAAAATCAGCTGTGCCAATGGATGGCCTGTTTTGATTGCCTCTTTAACAAGAAGATGAAATAAGTATTTGAAAGAGAAAAGCAATGAATTTTAAAGCAGATCACAAGGAAAAGGAGGGAAAGCCATATGTTAATGAGACATAAATAAATAGGTATTGGTGATAGCAAGTTGCAGTGTGCTAAAAGAATTAACTAAACCAGGGAGCATCAGTGCACTCACTAGCAATTGTAATAACTGAGAAGGAAGCAGGAAGACATTAGATTGTAACAGCACAGATCTGTTCCCTTCAAAACAGAAAGGACAAGTCTAGAAATTACTGCAAAAAGAGGAAAAAGGCCCACCACAACTGAAAGTATTTTGAACGTGAATTGTGTCAAAGGAGTTAGAATTGCTGGAGGCATTATGAATGGAGAGTGATGATGAATGGCAATGTATTGAGCTGGACCAAAGCATGCAGGGTGACTCAGGGTGCACCACTAAATGCAGTTCAATTTAACATCTTAATGATTTTTGAAGAGTACATAAACACCTCATTAATTACATTTACAAATGATACTACAATAGCCAGTGTTGCAACCACTAGAAGAGGACAGAGATGTATGATAACAATTGATCAGAGACTGTGAATACCCCCTCATCAGCATCCACTCCAGTAGCAGAAGGGAGTTTCTGCCTTTGTTGCACTGGAAGAGAGGTCAGAAATGGAGCTGACAGCTACAGCAGCACAGGAAATGATGGAGTAGCATATGGTGGGGAAAAATAACCCAGTTCACTTTAACTAGTCCAAGTCAGAAAACCAGCACAATGAGGAAACAGGCTTGAATAATAAATCTCAAATTAGATGTGCTTAAAGCAGTTACTTGCTTCACTATTATGTATTGTTGATCTGCCTGTAGAGAAATGATGGATGCCATAGAGATTGGACTGGGGAGAAGAGGAATAGGACTCAAAATGGACCCAAACTCTCTTATATGTGTGTGTATATGCAGTTGTTTCACACACATTGTCTGTGTGCCAACAGGGCAATTATGTGGTGTAGCTGACAGTAATTTCTAGGTTGCTTTTGCATCCAAGGTGTCCAGGCATGGTTGAGAACAAATCTGGCTGACTCCTAAGGGAGCACTGGTATCTCATCTGAACATTATATTAACTCGATTTCTAAAAAAAAAATAAAAAGAAAGATGAGTGCAACTGGAAATGAGATGAGGGAATGTAATGGGATGCCTGTCAGACGGGTTGCCAAGGCTCATAATCCACCAGCAGCCCAGCTGTGGGTGAGGGTCTGCATAGCCATTAAGGCAGGAAGAAAAGCCTCAGGAACAAATCTGATCATCCTCAGGATTGCTCAGAGAAATCACACAGCCCCTGACATTTGTCTCCTGAGCCTGTTTTCTGAAAGGTTTTATACTCAATATGAGGTTTCAAATGCCACATCAGCTGTTTTGTGCAGAGTTAGCGTCTCTCAGGTCATCTGCTCCATCTGCCTTCCAGGTTACCAAAGTTTGTGTTCCTGTGTCCTTGTTATCTTGCATTCCCAAATCCAAGCCTTGCTTTTTTCCTCAGCACTTGTTTATGTAGCTGTGCTCCCTCCAGGACACTTGTGCTGCTGTCTGACTATTTGTGTGGTCAGGGGGAACCTTTTATGTTGGATGAGACTTATTGATATAATCCTCTGTCTGGCAAAAGGGGATACTTGAGACAGGTTTCTGTTTATCTCCACTTAAGCTGGTGCTGCTGAATGGGAGAAAAAAATATTTAAGGCAACTCAAAGAGAGTAAATAGTTGGTGTTGGAGCACATGAATTTTCTTAAATGTTCAGAATAATCTCTTAATAGTAAAAAAATTGTATTTTGGTGTTGGTCTCTTTTGCACAGTACTAGGGAGTGCTGTCATGTATCAATTAAATCTCTGCTGCCTGAAACACTGGAAATACCTTATAGGCACTAAATCTTTACTGAAAGAAGATATAATTAAAAAACAGTCTAATAGGTGCTTCCCCCCCCCCCCCCCCCTTTTTTTTTTTTTCTGTACTGGTTTTCTAAATTAGAGTCTTGCAGGCCAATTAATTGTAAGGTTAGCAGGCAGACTGGGGGAGCTGTAATCACTGTTTTCAGATTTTAAATTGGTCCCCTGTTTACACAGTCTTTGAAATTATTTACTCTGCGTGCTCCAAGTTTTTCATGGGACTTCTCATCTTGGTTTTCTTTACATGCACTTCTTTGAAGCCATCTGATACCCTGGAAGCTTTCTGAACATCAAACACTTCCCTGCCACCTATTTCATTCAGACTTAGCTTGTGGTTAAAAAAAAAAATTCCAATCAATTGCTGTCAGTCAGAGCCAGGATTGCAGTCACAGAGGAGAACTTTATGAACTGCCCAGAAAATAAAATAATAATAATAATAAAAAAAAAGTGGTGTGTGTTGCTGTGGGTGGGATCCAAGCCAGAGGAGCTGCAGTGTGTTTGCGGAGAAGGGAAATTGATGCTGGTCCCTGGCTCAGGAGGCAGGGCAGGATTCCTGCACACTGGGTAAGGAAATGGAGGAGTTCTGTTTGGGACTACAACTCTGCTGTTGTTCAGGATTCTGTCTGGAATTGCAGTCTTCAGGAACACTTTGTGTTGGCAGGGGGTGAATTGTGAAGCTTTAACAAGAAGCATTTCTTTAGCCTGCACCCTCTGACCTCCACCTCGGGGGAGAATTATAGGGCACCAAAGGGGGCAGGAGGAAATCCTCTAAGAATGTGGCTTTTGGAGTTGCAGAAGGAGCTCTGCTTCTCAGCAACTAATGCATTATATTATTATACATTATATATTCTACATTATATACATTGTATTATTGTACATTCATTATATATTATACATTATATATATTATATTATTATACATTAGATACAAAATACAGATTTTTTTTTTTTCCTGTTGGTCCCCTAGAGTCAGGTAGGGAAGAGTTCATGCTGTTCTAGAATCTTACTAGATTAGCTTGGTGTGGCATTTAAAAAAACACCACGCCATAAAGTTCTGTCTCTTTCAGGCTGGGTGTTTGTGCTGTGAATGCAGAAAGTTGTCCTGCTGCAGGGGAAAACCTCTTAGCTGGACTTTTCAGAACAAGGACACTGCTCCTGCCGTCTGAAGTGCATCAAAAGGCAAAAGGGCATCTGGAAATAGCAGTGAGAGGGGCTGTTCAAGGGCTGGGCTGCTCATCACCAGGTCGAGTGGAAAAGCCATTGCTTGGTGGGAGGATGGCCAGTGACCTGGAATGATGGGATATTCCTGGGAGAGTAGGTTGTGTCTTTGGGCTCTGAATAAAGCACTGTGCACACAGCTTGGGCTGCGTTTGAGGGGAGCTTTTTTTACAAAAGTTTGTTAAATAGGATCAGGACGTGCTTTTTGAACACTGGCTGTGCATTTGCAGGGGCTTTAAAATCAGAGTATTATTTGAGGCCTCATTAGATCAATCTTTGTTTCATTAATCATTAAGTTAATCTACAGGAAATTTCAACTCCTCATCCTATTTTTAGAGGGTTTTTTTGTAAACAAAGGTCATTTAATTGTATTTTGTCTGTGATTTGGGAGGGTTAATACAAATACTAGTATACCTTACATACTTGCATACTATACTTATATACTACAAGTGTAGTATGTGCTAAGTATATAGTTATGTAAGTATATACAATAGTTATATAACTTATATACTCTACTAGTATAACTAGTATAACCCAACTTAATAATCATTCAGAGCACCATATTAAAATACATCAGGAAAGGTATACCTGCCACTTCCCTGTTTGTAGCACTTGAGAAACAAAAAACAAAATTCTTTTTTCATTGTCCAAAATATTTGGGTCCACCTGTAACTAGGGATTTTAAAAATAGGTGTGCACCAGTGTTCTTGGTACTTTTATCCACTTTGAACAGAAAGCTGGTACTTCTGCTAGTTTCATTGAGCTTCATTTGAGAGGAGACACGTTTAGCCTCTGTGATGCCTGAATCTTCAATTACAACTCATAGGCTGCAGTTTTCAATATCTATTTCAAACTCAGCATGTTTTCAGCTCCTCCTGGTGTAAATTATAAAATGCATGAAAGAGGAATTTTATTTGAATTGTAGGAAAATGCTGAAAAAGGTGCACTGTTGTGTATTGGTCTAACAGTTTGGTTTACGCTTTTGCCTTTACCTGTCTTGCTGTCTTATGCTGTAGATTTATGTTTTAGGGAAAAGTAAAGTGATTTTTTAAAAAATTATTTCCAACAAAACTTATGTCTCACTGAGAATGTTGCCATAGCAATGAGTTGTAAGTCTGAAATTCCTAAAGGTTAGCTTTATCATCTTGTTTTCTGATATAGATTCATATCCATCAATCTGAAGAGTTGCTTTGGAGGGAAATTTTCACAGTATCATAAATCCACTTAATTTGTTTCTTTGAAACACTTGTTTAACTTGTAAGCTATGATATGACTGATGTTACATTTTCAGACTCAGTTTTCTCTCCAACTTAGCCTTCCTCGGTTTGTTTTTTTTTTCCCTTTTTAGCTTTCTTCTTTTAGGTATTTTCCAGATTCCTCTTAAAATATTTTTTTTTACTTTAAGTTTGTCAGTTTGCTTAATCATCACATTGGCATCAAATGAGGAGGTTCTGATCTTTCCCTATGGTTCCAGAAATTATACATTTATATATAATACATACATACATACATAATTATATATAATTTCTATATATAAAATATATAATATAATATAATAATATATATATATTCCAGAGTTGGCCATACTTTTATTAGTCAGAGGTGAATCTGCTGCTTTGTTTTAGATGTGGTCCCAACCGTTTCTTCCAAAATGATCTCAGTAAATTGGATTGCAATCCTGCTTCTTCAACGAGGGTTTCATTAAATGAGATTTATTCAGCGAGATCAAGTGTAAATTGCTGCACCTAAACAGAGATGCTCCTTCAATTGAGAAAGGCTGAGGAATGATTGAAGCACTGGACAGAGATTCCTCAGGGAATGGGCTGAAGTTTTGTAGTGGATTGTGCACTGGAGGTGTGTTGACAGCCTTACACTGTTACGGGGAAAACCAAGAAAGGAGCAGCTGTAGAATGACAATTAAACAGGAAAAACAGTGAGAGGTTACCTGTTGTGCTGCTGTGTCCAGGGTCTCAGCCAGAAGTGGGGTTAGAAACACACCAAAAGTAGAGTGAAAGAGAAAGGATTTTAAGCCCAGAGCAGAGGTGAAGAAGATAAAAAAACCCTAATCCCTAAAAAGCTGTTGAGGAGTAAAAGTAAATTGATGTCTGGGCTGGGGACAGGACAAGAAGAAACAGACTGAAATTGAGCATTTAGATTTGAGATTATGAATGATTTCCTGACTGGAAGGTTGGTAAAACATTGAGGAAATTGCTTAGGAAAGGTATGGCTCCACCAGGATGTGTAGGTGGGCCATCACTGGCATTTAAATTTTGATTCTGCCTCTGTCTGGTTACATGTGCAGTCTACATTTCCTAGATGAGAATGGATTTGTTTGGTTTGATGCTCAAAATGTATTACAGTGTTTGCTCACTGTGGCTAAGAGTGGCAGAAGCAGCTCAGAGGCACACAGTGATCAGTTGTGAATGTGTTTTATAGCAAGGAAATATATCTATACCACATAGAAATTATTTGATGTAACAGTGGCCATGCTGTGACACTCTGTGACTCCTCCTTTTTTTAAAGCATGTAATGGAGTATGTGTGCGATGTGGATAGGATTATCCACACCCCCCCTTAGGGAGGAACATCTTAGCCTAGGTGTTCAGAGGTGTTTTGAGGACAGACAGGGACAGGGAGAAGAGCCCAGAAATGAGTGAGTGCTGCCAGCAGATGGATCTCAGGGTGCCAGGGCTCAGATATTGCACCAAGGGGCATTAACAGAGGACAAAAGCCAATTCAGACCCACCTGGATCATCTTTATCCACAAACTGTCTGGATGGTGTAAGGAAATAACTGTGGTGCTTTAACAAGCTGCATTACCAGGCAGTCTCACTGCTCCATTTCGTTGTTCTGTGGTGTTACTGTCCTGTAACATGGTCATCATTGTGATGAGAAATGGGAGAAAGGTGAGTTATTTTTGGGCAGGGGTTAATGAAGCACTGACTGAGCACTTTTGAAAAAAAAAAAACAAAACAAAACAAACATCCTGAACTGGTGAGGGAAAGAAAAGGAAATTGCTTGTTCAGGAATAAATTCCGCACGTTTGTGTATGCGATGGGTTTAATGCGCGATAATTTGCCAATCACCCTGTGGGAATTCTGTGCTTAAAAGGGTGAAACTTTGTAGAGAAACACTGCCTGTTGGCTCAATAATTGGGGAACTGTCTCATTAAGGGAGGATAAAGTGCAGATCTGTCAGACAGTGGACCACAATGTTCATTATATGCGACAGCTCATAAAATCCAGGGATTGCTGGAAAGTCTACATCATAAAACGCAGAGGAAGAGAATGCTTGATGTTTCTTTGCAGAGGAAATTGTGCTTCATTTGGATTGAAAGAGAATTTATAAAATAATAAAAGTAGGCTAGAGGGATTCTTATTTGCGTGCACATCTCAGGCTGTGCAGAGCCAAGCATTTAAGAAGCTTGTCATTTGAACAGCACGTTCTCTAATGAAAATTCAGAGTAAAAGTTAAGCATGTACAAATTCCTGTCAAATCCCAGAGAACTGGTGAGCTGTGGCCATCAGGGTCTGTGCAAAGCTGTTGTTGTGCTTGTATCTGGCTTCCTTTCATTGACCTGTTCCCTGTCACCTTTTTGGCAGTTTGGAGGCTCCTCTCTAACGTCAATCCCTGCAATCCCTGTTATTGCAATCCCTATGAAGACTCATGGGATTCTCTGCAACAGCAGCAGTGCAAAATAAAAGTTGCAACAGGCTTGATTTGTTTGGGTTTTTTTTTTTTTTGTGTGTGTGCTGTGACCCTTTCCATCGCCAGAAGTGGAGTCAAGTTTTGCTGAAATTAGAAATTGGTTATTCACAGGGTTTTTTCTCCTGGAGGTACCTTCTATGATGCCTAAAAATGTACAAAGAGCTTTCTGGCAGATTGTGACTTAGCAGTACCAGATTTTTTTTTTTCCCCCTCCCTTTCAGTTTGATGTTGAGGAAGAGAACGTGTGATGCTGCAGTTTAGCCCTGCACTGGTCTCCCAACATCTTTGTCACTTGGCTTTTTTTCATCTGATAATTTTGAGACACTTCTGTACGTCCCTTTTGTGTTTTTTAAACATTAACTTATCTATGCAAAGAACAAACAATAGCATGAAGTTTCAATCTGTTTTTTTTAAATTTGAAATCAGTCAGTTTTTCAAATAGAAAATAAAAAAAAAATCAATTATTTTGAACATTGTTTTTACATTTATATATCTCATATGAAGCAAAGAAATGAGCAATTAAAAGCATGAATTATTCTGTGTATCAGATGGGCATACTTACCTAGGTTAAAAAAAATTAACCATGGCAGCATACTCTCTATTTAGGATCAGAATAGATCTGTTAGAAAGTAGTTTTGAAGAATAATCAGAAGGGGCATGCTTTTGTGAGCCTTATTTGACAACTCATTAAATATGATTTTCCTGAATTGCTGCTAGTTGCTTGGAGCCATTTACATTATGCAGAAATGGTACATTAAATATAGTTACATATAAAGAAACAGCCATGTTCAGTAGTCATTACAAAATTTATCCCCTTACCTGAGAGGTTTTTTAATACTATTCCTGTGGGATGATGTTCACGTTATCTTTTAAGGTCTCTAAAGTATAAACCCACTGTAATTGGAGTAATATAATTTAAGTAATATGACAGGTACTTCAGTATTTACTCTGATGAAATATTAATTTCTTTCACCTGAAAAACTGTTCTCACCAAGTATAAAACTACATGCAGTCCATATTTTAGGAAACAGTTTAGCAGCCTGATTTTTCAAATCTGACTCCCATACCAACTCCTAGTGATGCCTGTCAGATAGGATTTAGAGTTTTGTTCATAGCTGAGATGAAAACAAATGTAACAAATAGAGTTAGCTGCTTTGGTAACAGAAAATATGATATAAAAGATGTGTTACTGTAGCGTGGCTTGTCATGGAAGGGCATCACTGCTAGGGGAAAGAATAATTTTGATTGGGACAATTACAGGTAAATGACTTTTTTGTTTGCTCTTGTTGTGCCTTTCCTAAAAGATGACTGACTGAGTAAAAGCTGTGAGCCAAGAACACAGAATTCTGCAGAATTTAATTTGTTGTATCACATTTAGTTTCCTAAAAACTATTATTTATTCTATTCTCATTGAAATATCACATTGTAAATCTTTCTCTAAGGAGGTGTGTATTGCTGGGTGTTATGAGTTTCCATACATTTCTAAACTTTCTTTTGACTGTATTAAACCTTTGTGAATTAAATCTTAGCCACAGAACCATGCACTTCCAGAGCGGTGGAACTCACACGGGACAGTGGGTTTTGTTCATGCTGCTTGGTGTAGTTTGGACAGAAACTTTGGGTGATGATCTCAGTGTTAGTGTTTGGGCAGAGTTATCCACTGACACTTCTCCTTGAACAGCTGAGTCCACACTTCCATAGCCAGAGGGCAGATTTTCCCCTCATTGTGTGAAAAAGGAAGACTGAAAGCATGTCAGAACCCACAAGAAAGGTGAGAGAGCATTTATTTAAACAAATTTTATATATTCATTACCTGCTGGTACTCCTTATTTTGGAATGCATCCCTCCCTCAGTCAAGCAGAGAGATCCAGAGGCGTTTTGCAGGGAATTTTTCTGGCACAGTAGGGCTGGGATTGATCCTCCTGGTTTGTAGGCAGATGATGTTGTTTCACTGTGACTTCTCTGTGTCCATTACTTTGGCATGCCCTGGATTTGTCTGTGCCTGCCTTTGTAAATGTGTTTCTTTATGTTTTGGCACGTTGAAACCCAAATGTGCCTGTCCCCCCCCTCTCCCCACCATTGTCATGTCCCTGAAGTTCCACATCCCAACCTTTGTGCAATACAGAGAATTTGTCTCTGCCTCCCTCCTGCAGAAGGAGGAAATGCTGCCATTAATGATTCTGGATCACTAAAATGTATCTGATAATGATCTCAAATCTCTATCTCCTGCTCAGGTCTCATTTATGGCTCACGTCCTTGTGCGAGCATTTTTTCCAGCTGCATCATTGCAGATCAGATTATTTTTTTTAAAGCAAAATACACAATGGTTCAAAGCATTTCTCACATTTCTGTTACATGCCAGCATTCCTATTTGACCATTCCTTATCTGCTCTTCCATTTCCAAATACAAGACTAAGTTTGGTGGCAAGGACAAGCTCAAGACAAATATAAGTCATCAAACTGTCACTTTTACTTTCTTTTTGCTAAATTCATGTCTCCCTTGCATTTTAATTTCCCTGTTTATGTACTGTGGTGCCATATTTTCTTTCTTTAACAGAGAAACACGTTGTTCCAAACACGTTATTCCTTACTGCAGTCTTGAATTGTTATGTTGTTGTCTGTAGCTTTGTTTCTTTCTTTTCACTCACTGTTTATGTACGTCCCTTTTTTGATCCCTCAAAGAGTGCTTCATAGTGTTCCAATTCCACAGGATATTGATTTATTCATTTTTCTAATCTTCCCTCATCACCCTTTTGTTCTTTATTCTCATGTGTCTTCATTATTTCAGCCCTTTTGGATAATCTCTCAAATTTTTTAAGGGTCTGTGACTACGAAAGCTGCTGAGTTGCATTAAATAGAAGTAAAGTTGTATCCAGGCCCAGCTAAAATACCAGATAGGTAGAGATTGTGATTTCGTTATCTCTTCCTAACACATCTCTTGGCAGAATGTGACATCTAAGCTCAATTTTTGCTCCAGCATTAATATCTGAATGCTCATAATTCACCAGTTCAGTTCTCTTGTTTTCTCAGGAGAGCAAGCAAGCCCACAGCACCGTATCCAGCTATATTCAAAATAAAACAGAGCAACTAGAAGAGTTGGTTTTCTTAAAAGAAAAATAGAGTTTCACTAGACCACCAAGCATTCGGTGCTCCAAGAACCAGGCTGCTAGAAAACTGTGAGGTGGCAATGGTTCAGTTGAACAAACTGCCATCTGAGATGATGTATATTCATCATATTTTCACCCCCAGGAAGCTAATGACGTTAATGACGGCTAATTCTGCTCAGGCCTGATGCTAGCAGTGACTACAGCTTGTAATCAGGCCTCAGAAACATCCCACTTGATAAATTCATGGATGCTGAGCCAAATCACCTACTTCGCCGTTCACTTTAATTAAAATTGCTCGTGATGGATGTTTTTAAAAGCAGGAGCTGCTGATGTTGTTAATCACCATTTATTGTGCATCATTTCAGCGGTGCATCTGTTGCCCTCATTTATAGCTGGGGAGGGAGATCTTTTGCTGTTGTCATGTATTTGGCCTTGGTCAGGCTTATTTTTTGGAAGGCCTAATCCAGTGTTACCACCATCATCATCTGAAGAGTTCCTGCAGGAACCAGAGATGCCTACCTTATTCTGACTAAATACTCACAAATCTTGACCATGGAAAGCTCCATCATAGTCACGCCCATCTCTAGTCTCTGAACTGGGTGGCTTGGATGTGTGAGTGCAATTTATCATCATACCTTTCTTTTGAAGTGCAAATGTACTTTGAATAAATGAAATCATTTTTCTTTATTATCTCCTTGTTAAGAGAACCAGCCCTTGCATTTTTCCCCAAGTGAAGGGCTTCTCTGAATAAATATGCAAAGTATCATTTCACAGAATGGCTTTCTCCTGAATCCCTTTGTACTTAGTCCCAGCAGAGAAGGGAGAGCTGAGATGGTTTATAAAACAAATGCATGCACCTTGCAAGTCTTTATGAGGTAGTTTGGGGAAAAAAAATGGAATGCTACAAAAGAGCCAGGGAGATTCTTGTTCAATGACAGGCTCCAGAAAATGCCTTGGAGTAGAAAATGCGAAGTTAAATTCTCACTGGTACCTAAATCACAGTCTGGACTTAATAAAAGCATTTTCAGCCAAATAAAATGTTATGTAGTTTGGACTGAATTGTGAAAGGTTTTGTTAGTTAAAGATAACAATTCCTGTGTAATTCTGGCTTTTGAGCAGTCCCTATTTCAGCAGTTCAGTCTAAACAGGAGAATAGCAAATAGGCAGGAATACCCAGGCATTAATTCAGGGCCTGAAAAATCCTACCCAAGGCAAACTTGCAAATTGGATGAACACTTGTGGGGAGGCTATTGAGAAGCAGGTCGTTTGGAGTTCCAGCAGGACTGGGAGCAGTATACATATATATATAATTTTTATATTTACATAAAATCAGATATACAACCTTTGCAGTTCTCATGAAGTTACAAATGTACAAGTGATGTTGTTTAATTAAAATGTTCCTAGAGAGGGAGAGACTTTGTGCTTTCCTGGTTGTGCATCCATTTTTCACCCTAGTGTGTGCTGAGAGTGTGGCATCACCAGTATCAGCAGGGAAGTTTTTTACTGAGATGATTGCATGTCTCGTCTGTGTATCTTCTGGTATGCAAAAGAGCTTGGATTTCATCGGAGAAATGGCAGCTGAGCAAAGTTAAGTGCTCTTTTAAAAATTGGTAAGCAACAGTGGCACTGCTGATAGTCCAAAGATTTCTCATTCACTAGGAAGAACTGATTCATATTAATAAGAAACTTTAGCTGTTAGGAATGCATGTGGAGGCTTTTGCCTTGTAGAAGTCTCAGGAAGCATTCTGTGCCTCTAAACTATAAGTTTTTAGGGGTTTTCTTCTTTTTCTTTCTTTGAAAATGGCTCAGTAGTTGTTGGTTTTTTTTGTGTGTGTATGTGTAAATCTTGTGGAATCTGTGGACATCAAGGGAAGCACCACTGAAAGATTTAGTCAGTGAGCTAAGTTCATGTCAAATGATGGCTCACTTAGAATGAAATGGTGTTATATGTAAAGTTTTGGGAGCAATGAAATCTGTAAAAAAAAGGCTCTGTGTACAGTGGATTTCCTGTTTTTCCCAAAGTTTTTTTAGTATCTTCATTAAGCTCTTCCAGAATACATAGTGATGTTTTAGGCTGAGGAATAAATAAATGAAAACCTTTAATGCAGTAGGCTCTCTTAATGGTGAACAATAAGCTTGCAGCTATACCACTGTCATCATCTGAGCTGTTATCAGGAGAAATAAAATCTTTGAAGGATTCTTGAACACAATGGTATTGATTGTGTGTACACATTGGGAAATGCTTGGTTTTAAGAAAAAAACCCAAGCAACCCACTGAAACCAAACCAGCACCCTCTCCCCACCCCTAAAAGGAATGGAAACATTTGTCTCTAAATTGAATGATCATAAATGCTTTCTCCAAGCCACTGAGGATGAAAAGTTTGGACTCAGCTGAAGCTGCTGGTATCAATCTCCTGTGTTGTGTATCTGAGGCAAATCTCATAAATTCTCAGCATTCAAAATGTCTTCAGCTGGCATAACAACTGCCATGAAGAAGTAATAATCAAATCTCAGACGGGCAAAGGGGAGGCTCTGTACATAATTCTGGTAAATCACTTGTTACCATGTTAATGTCAGAAAATGGAAATGATCAAAGTGGGGTAGTATTCTAGAGCAGAACACTGTCAAAAATTTAAGTTTTTGCAAAAAGGCTCACACAGTTTTGTATCAATTTTCATTTTATTGTGACCTCAATCATTGTATTCTTGGGGTTTCACTTCAGAAGTGCCTCAGCTTTTGCTGCAAGCAATTTAAATGTGCTCATCACAGATTATAGTCCCTTTCCAACCACTTAAAGGGGATAAAAATTTTTAAAGGCTTATGGAATACAGTCTAAAAGACCAAAATGCTGATATACTTTGAAAGCTCATAGATGACATTTGCCATAAGGAGCAGTGATGGACAAACCCCAGCAGTGGAGTAGTTGCAAATAGTTGGACACCTCCTGGGAGCTGCTTCATGTGGGTAGATTTTGGATTCATAAACTGTAGCAAATTTATGAATCCAAACTGTGCATGGAGAACCAAGGCTGTTCTTACATTTGATTTGCTTTCCTTGCCTTGGTTTTAATGTTTTGGTTGTTTTTTTTTTTTTCCTTTTTTTTTTTTTTTTTCCTAGCAAGGCTTGAGTGTGAGAGCTTCACGTGAGAAGGATTGTGATCCTTTTGAGAGGTGGTTAAAAACCTTGGCACACTTGGAACTTGGAGACATTCCTGTAGTAATGTCCAGCATGGAAAAAGACATGCTGAAGTGATTGGGAAATTAAATCTAGTGGGGGACTGATTATAGGATCTCTGACAGAAAGATTGAAGAATAATAAAGTTTTAAAAATTATCTGGTTGCAGAATGTAGATTAAGGTACAGTATCTCGGGAGTGGAATGAGGCAGAATAAGATAGCAAGTGTTAGATTTTTATTATTTTTATTTTTAAAAGGAACTCTGGGTCAAGATAAACCAAAATCTTGAATGTTTTGGGAGGTGACTTAGGATTGCATCCTCTATAAAAAATGGCAGGATGAGAGGCCAGAGAGAAAAGAATTAAAATTGAGGCTCCCTGAAAGGGAAGGAGAAAAAGACAAGGAGGTATTTACTAACTAAATATTTTCATGGTAGAACTTGGAAGTCTGGTTTTTTTTTTTTTTTCTTTTTTTTTTTTTTTTTTTTTCTTTTTTTTTTTTTTTCTTGGAAAAGCATATAGGAGCAGGCTGGAGCAGAAGATGGTTTCTTTCCAAGCAATGCAGGAGTGCCTTGGCCACCCCATGGAGGCCTTATACATATGTAAACATTTCCATGGGAAATGAAGTTTACTTCTCTCTGCATGGTGCAGCTGTTGTGAAGCAGGTACCTCTGAATCCTAAGGACTCACCTTCCACCTGTTACTTAACTGAAGGAGTGCGGAAGGACGTAAAAATACTAGGGACTGGCAATGGGAATCATTTCTTGACTCATTAATGCAGCATTTGGAGCAGGGGGAAGAGTTTTCCCTGGTACATCTGGAGTCAGTAATTAGCCAGTGGCACTGTCAGCACTGCACTAGTGTTTTTATGGTATTTTTAATAGTGTTTTTACAGTACCTATGGAGGAGCTGTTCTTAGGTGACTTGTCACTCTGTTACACAAACTTGTGCTCTAGTCCACATGGAATTTTGAGATACAGCAGATGGGAGAGGATCTGAGACTGTTTTGAAGCAGATTAATAAGAAAAGCCTGGGGTACAGGGCTGGCACATCCCAAACACCAAGAGCTGTGTGTGCTGCTGAGCAGAGGGGCTGGCTCTTTGAGTGATTCTCTTCACCTCCTGATGCTGCTCATGGTGCTGTGTGCACATCCCCGTCCTCTGCAGTCCCAGGGATGTGCAGCCTGGCACACCAAATCCCCTTCCCTAACCTGGGCTTGAGGCTGCCACAGTGCTGGCTGCTATTTCATCTGGGCAAAATAGTGCCTACTTCTGATTCTCCTGCTTCCTCTTCACTTTTAGTTGACACAGGAGACTGGAGGAAAGATTACAGATACATTAGAAGTGTGTTGCTGTTAGACGCTTTACTGCATCTTACATGTTTTCCCAACAGATGCAGATTTCTGCATTGTTGGGTTTTTTTCATTACACAGGCAGTGTTTAAGATAAGAATTGGTTTGGAAAGGCTTTTTATAATGTTACTGAAGTTTGTAATGTGAGCACCATGGCTTAGCCTGAACTACTTTTAATTAGCAGTGCTTTGTTTTTTTCTACATTGTTACCCAGATAAAGGGAACAAATGGAGAAAGGCTAATTGATTTACCTTGCTCAATTTGTGGCAATGCTTTTGATAACATTTGACATCATTTTATTAAATGTGATAGAGCAGAGAGAGTTGTGGAATGTTTTGTTCTTCCTCGTGTGTTATTTTTGGTAAGTGTCTGGGGTGCATTTAGATAAACTGCAGTGCTAAGTCTAAGCAAGAAAGACCTAAATGTCCACTGAATTATTCCTATTTGCATTGAGAAATTAACTGTAATTAGCATTCAAGTTTTAATGATACTGTATTTGTGAAGCTGATAAGGCCTCTGGGAGTGTGATCACAAGAAACTTCTATTGTTTACTGTATGCAAATCGAGCCACTTAGCTTTAATTAGAGGTTGAAACCTGGAGCAATTATCAGCAGTTGCTTTAGTATTAATGAGCTTGACAAAGCTGTCCATCACAGTGTTTTATAAGATTGAGAATTAGAATATTTAATCCCAGTTGGTTCACCGTTCAAAGAATGTGCAGCCCTCATCAAGCAAAGCCATTTCATTTTGTATGCCATCCATTTCATTGGTTCCAGTCACTGCAAAGACTGAAATCCCTACAAATTTGTAGAGCTGCTATTTTCTGCAGGATAGTTTGAGAATATATGAGACAATTTCCTTTAAGGCTTATATTGCCAATTTTTATTTTTAAAAAAAACCCGAGTTGTTCTAAGAGCAGTTGTGCGGTTGCAATACAGAATTTCATTGCTTGATATCTGAATATTAGAGCTTACAATAACTACTGGCTGATGAGTTTCCTCACAAAATTAGCTGATGTCTCCTCATGTGTGATGGTGATGGATATTTCCTTTCACATTCTGATTTTAGTAGAGGATAACAAGAGATATAAGGGGAAGAGAAAAAGCTTATAATGCCTACCCCTGAAATGGTTTTTATTTCTCTCTCAATGGAAGCACTAACCATTAGGATCTTCTGTTGCTGCTCTTTAATTTCTTTTTCTTTTTCTTTTTTTTTTTTTTTTTTTTTTTAAAAAAAAAAAAAAAGCAGTTTTTGTGTTAAAAAAGGAAAAAGTTTCAACAGAAGATCTAAATAGCTGGGAGGAGGGGGAGCTTAGAAATTGTCACTTGAATGTTAGTGCTTTTAAATACACTGTTGAAAGTTTTCTATTTTTGGACTAATTCTTTGTGAAGCACTTCTCTCTTCCACAAGCCTTTAAGCAATTATAATAGGTACTTTATATAGGGGAATATATATGTATATATATTTTATATATATATGTAATAAAGTCTTCATTTTTTTAATTGTCACTTCACAGAGAACAAAATCTAATTGTGAACTTTCCTATGCTCTCACAGGTGAGGGTGAAATGAGCCCACCCATGGATTTTTTAGCCTATCTCAGGTTTCTTATGATGCAAAAAGCTTTACTTTTGTATTGAATGATGATGCAATGCTGTCTAACTGCCGACCATTTGAGTATGAAATGAGGTTTTAGTCCATCTATTTTTAAATACTGAGGGTTGTGTTTTCAACAGACATGGCAGACCAGAAACATTTACAGAGCCTGATTTTATGAGGTGCTGTTGAATGACCCCAACTTTGAAGGTACAAAGAGCTGGGGTTGATCTGTGGAAATGTGGGAAGCATCTTTTGGAGGTCCTGCTGTGCCATCAGGATGGACATCTGGGTTCTGGTGGGGATGGTGGTTCCTGCCCTCACTGCAGGGTGGGTTGTTTTTTTTTTTTCCTTAGATGCCTTGGGAAGGCTGACCTGAAACAGAGGCTGGACAGAGCCAGAGAATAAAGTAAGGATTTATTAAAAGGCCTCCAGGATCCACCTTGGGCAGGACAGAGCCTGGCCAGGGCGACACCCAGGTGGACTAAGAATGGTCACAAAATGACTGACTGGTCACGAGGTCTCACATTTTTATCAGTTCTGGTCCATTTGCATATTGGTGTTTAATTGTCCAATTCCAGCTTCAGGTTGTGAGGTCCCATCCTTCTTGTTTCCTCTCACCATTGTTTGTGCTTTTGGGGCTGAAAGTTGTCCTTGGTGTTCAGCAGGAAAAGGATTTGTTTTGTCTCCCTACTCTGTGAAAAGAACTTACTAACATTTAATACGAGGCTCAGAACTGCACCCCTGGGCAGCACAGAATGTGAAAAGCATGAAAGCTAAAACTCAAGGCATCACCTTCTGCCAGGGGTTCTGGTTGCCACCTGTCCCATGCCACTCCAGAGCAGCTGACACTCAAAACATAAATCCTGGTTACATTCTTAGTGTTGGGAGGCTCATACTGAGAAAGAAAAGTCTTTTCTTCAGGGGAAGGACAGCTGTAGAAAGTTTCTAAAGGTTAAATAACTCTGCATGTTCTAGATCGGTATCTTTGACAGCTGAATACTTTGGGGAAAGTAATGCTGAGTCTCATTTGTTTGTAATTCTGAATAAGCCTGGGCAAGATGGAAGACAATTATGAATCGGATGTGGAGATGCTAGCACTAATTCATTCCTCCTGGAAAACACAACTTCTAAGCCATGTGCTTTTTGGTGAAAACACTGCTGAGTATATCCTAGGTGAACGGAATTGAGGTTAAGGGACTAATGCTCTTTCTCATAGGCAATCCATTGGGTTGTTATGCAGGCACGTTGTTATGCTGGCTCTGGATCTCTCTGCTTGACTGAGGGAGGGATGCATTCCACAATAAGGAATACCAACAGGTAATGAATATAAAAATTTGTTTAAATAAATGCTCATGGCTGCATAACAACCCAATGGATAATAGGAAATGTAGTATACAGTAATTTTCTTAGCTAGTTTGTCTTTGGGAAAAGGCTAGTTAGGGATCACCAAATAAGTGATCAGAAGCCATTAATTACTAATGGGCTCCCAAATCACCATCTTCCACTTCTGGCCTGTGAGATACTGCTCTGATTGTCCATGTTGGGCCAGCTTTGGTATGATCATATGTAACAATAATCTGTATTTCACGTCAGGGGATTTGATTTAAGCAACAGACCAAACAGGTCACTAAAGGATAAAATAAAAGACAGCACCTAAGTTACTTACCTTAGTGAAGCTTGTTCTGTTCTACTTTATTATTCAAGCAGTGACAATGGGATTCATTTTGCCCCTTTATCCTCTGGCATGAGAGGTAATTAAAAAATTGCTGCATATATAATTTCCTTATTGATACTTTCCCTGCTATTAACTTTATAATAATACCATATTCCATTTTTAATACCTAAATTACATAAAGTATTCATTCCTCAGAAGTTTATTTTTTCTTATCTTTTCTCAGCAAGGAAACTGTGATTTAGTCTTACCCTAATTCACTTTGAAGGTTAAATGTGGTTTTGAGAAAAGGAGAAATTGGTGGTGGTGTTGTTTTTAAATGCTCCAAGACTTTTAAAGTATTTTTGGCACACTGAAGATTTACCATTATTATATAGTAGTATATATTTAGCATTTGTCATCTTTTTTTTTTTTTTTTTTTGGCTCCTCTTAGTTATTATATTCATAAAGTTAAAAGACCCATAAATTACCAGTGAATCAAAACCACATTTAGCTATAGTTACTAATTCAGTCAGGCAATGTTTCTGGTTTTGTTTAGAGCTCTTTGTGCCCCATTACTTTTTTATATTTATAGCCATTTACCCTCAACAGCTTTGTTTATTTTTTTACAACTAGGTGACACACTCAGCATTTCTTAAACCCTACCAGTGGTAGAACCTTTTGTTGGTGTGTTTTCATTTTCATGTGTTTGTTTAAAGTTTATTTGGAGTCTTCATGGCAAAAAACCTGGAGCAGGGGACAATTTGGGTATTTCTATTACATTTATTTTATTTTATGTGAAAATTCGAAGTAGGCTTAACATTAACATTTCTCTTTGGGAAGATTCTGCCTGTTCTCTGATCAGATGTGAACCCCATCAAACAAGCATCCCTCTGAACGTAATAAAATCTGGAAGTGTAGGGATTGCATTTTACAGGCTGCCACAGGCATTTTAGAAGGTACAGCTTTGTTTGTTCTAGATCCAACTCTTTGAGTTTGCTTACATCAAATATCCCTTGCACTCTGCTAAGTGGTGGCTCTGGTAAGTTCCCCAGCAAACATCACAAGGTCACTGCAGTCCAACCCTGGGAGCCGCTTCTCTGCGGAGCAATCGCTTCAAGGCACACGTTTGTTGTTGAGCAAAGAGCAAAAAGAGAGATGGGACGTTGTGGCTGCTTTAGAGCAGCTTTGATCTTATCCTTCCTAACAACAGTGCACGATGGTAATTACAGCTCCTTTTAAAACGTGTTGCCGAGGTAGGATAATAAGCGAAAAGGGAATTTTCAGTCGTTTTCAGTGTCGATGAATGCGTTATTAACTCCCAGTGATTTTGCAGATGCTATTTCTGCCAGATGAGCCTGAATGAGAAGTGCTTGCCAGATCAGCTATTTCAGGAACTCTGTTTCCTGCACTCAGCAAGGGATGGTTCCAGTCAAGTCTAGTTGTAAATCCGAATCCGGGAGACGGGGTGTCTGTTCGAGCTGCCAGCGTATTATGTTACCCCAGCTCTGATTCTTTTGTTTAGAGCAAAGCTGAAAATCCTGCTAGAAAATCCCCTTTTTGATGACTGCAGCCTTGGCTGGCTGGCTCAGTTCTGCATTGTGGAAGGGCAATTAGCTTTGCAGATGTCTCTGGGCAAGGCTGCAAAGGGAGGTCCTTCCAACACAAAATAGACCACCCCAGATGGCTGTTAGAGCATCAATACCCCTGCAAGGAAATCCTGGCATCACAGGAGCATAGAATCATTGAGAATGGAAAAGACCTCTAAGGTTATTGAGCTCAGCCATTAACCTAAAACCACCTGGTCACCAAGCGCCCTGTGTACAAATTCACATTTTCTCTCCACGAGACTGACTAGGGAACCCTCTGGGCTCCTTCCTGTTTTGTGGTGTATGAAATTTGAATGAAGATATTCCAAGTGACTGTGGCTGCCTCAAAATCAAAGTATCTAAATCTACCTGTCACTGGGCACCTGGTATGTAAATTTATTTTTCTTTAAAGGAAGAATTTGGAATTTCTTTTAAACACAAAAGTTTTAAGTTTTAAAAATCGTTCTAACCCGTAGGTTTGTATAATTTTTCTTTGAAATTAACTTGAGCGT
Organism: Zosterops lateralis; assembly: GCF_965231275.1. Lineage (NCBI taxonomy): Eukaryota > Metazoa > Chordata > Aves > Passeriformes > Zosteropidae > Zosterops > Zosterops lateralis. The sequence goes on from NC_139764.1 coordinate 7,320,149, forward strand.
TTAGACCAACTCCATGTTTAGTGGAGGCTGTAATGGCGTTCCTGAGCTTATAAATAGCAACAAAGCTAGCCATCAGTTTTAGTAATCCACTGGCAGCATTGCTTACCAAAGAAAATGTGGGCATTTTGAAATTACTTCAGCAAAAAGCTAATCAAGCTTAGTCACACTCTCTGAATCACTAACTTCTGCCTAGCAAGTTTGCTTGATTCTACATATGCTACAAAAATTGCAGTTTTGTGGTTTCATGGAAGATTATCTAAACTAATAGCTTTTCAGAACAACTCTGCTGTTAAAGAATGTGAGAGGATTTCCTTGATTTGTTTTTCACTTGTTTTCCCCCTGGACAATATTGCAGGACTAAACTTGCCTTTCATTATTTCATTCAGCCTTGACAGTTGTAGCTCCTAATACTCTTTAGTTATCATTCTCTACAACAGTTTTGATGCAGTGAAGGAAAATAATTACACCCAGTCAAAGCACTCAAGTGAAGCTGCAGAGCCTTTTTTTCATCAGTTGAATCTCAGATTTGTAATTTGAAATTTGTGTTCCATAGGATTGGAAGCCAGAAAAGAATTTTTTGGGCAAGCAAATAATACAGCACCTGTAGCAACATGACTGCAATCTGTTTCTCCTGTTACCTTCAAAATGCTGATTTTATTTAGAGATCCATCAAAACCTCTGTTCCTAAGAGGTTATTTTCATCATATCCATTGGAAAGGTTTCTAAGAGGACTTCTTTGATTCATATGCATTTTCTTGTATAACCTGATGGAAAATATTTGCAGGACTGGTAAATGTATGTAAAATTCAGTCGTTACTACAATTAAGTTAAAGAATTGTTCTAATTTTTTTTTCAAAGTCCAAATAATATTATCCATTCTGAGTGGATGTTTTCTGAAAATAAACCTTTGATCAAATTTTCTTGTGAAGATAGTGCTCCTTTTTTAGAATTCACTTGCAGCGTTATTTCTAGAAAAAGGTGACAGTCAAAAACATTTTCAGAGGACTTGGACTTTTCTTGAACACCAAGGAATGTAAATGCTCCTTTCTTGAACACCGAGGAATTTAAATGGGGTTCTCCATTGTTTATATGTATTTCTCTTGGATATCTTTTAACTTTATTTAATGTCTTACATATAGTGTTATTATTTTACTTTATTTCTCTTTTGGTCCCCCAGTGTATCTGAGGTCTAGAATTCACAGAAGTGACTCGAGGGTTTTACAGTAGAGTAGCTTCAGTAGGAAAAAAATCAGTTTTACAGCGTATTTGGTGTGTAACTGTCTTCTCTTAAGAGCTTTATAAAAAAGCATTGGATGTTCTCGTTGCAGTCGTCTTGAGTAGCTGATGTCAGGATTGAAGCCATTAACCTGGTGGTGACACACCGTTGTCACTTGCACACTGAGGAGGGAATTATTTTACAACCATTTAGATGAGAAAAGCCCTTTAGGATTGTGGAATCCAAGCGTTAACCCAGCACTGCCAATCCACCACTGAACCCTGTCCCCAGCTGCTGCATCTTTCACTACAATCTTACTGCAGATTTAGTTAGTTGTCCTCTATAACAATTTTGGATTTGCTTAGGTTTTTAATAAAGGTAGAAGTGTTTCCCCACCCTGTTGATCTCAGTGGGGTTTGATTTCAGTCCATATTGAGCTAAAGGTTCTTCTAAAGAGCTCTGTAACTATCCTCATTATACATTCTGTATTTTGGTCACCATTTAGAAGCATGGTGTTATAGATGGTGTTGAGGCACCTTAAAACCTAATTTGCTTCCTTTAGGTCTGCACTGGTAATATACAATAATAAACCTTTCCAAATTTGTATCTGTTTTTGTTGAGCCATCTGGCTCATCCTGTGAATAAAATATGTAACTATCAGGAAAGCATTTATAGCTTATCTAGTACAGTTACTATTAATTTGAAATTCTTGTAAACCTAATAATGCTTTAATTCACAGTCCCTTTATCAAATTGTGCTGTTGTTGTAGCAGGAGAACTAGAAAGGTTCCACTGAGTCAGACCATGGATCTCACTAATTCTTGTGTCTGCTCTGGAGGAGTGGCAAAGAACAAATACTTGGAGAGAAGAATGAGCAAAGCAGTAGAATGCAGCAATATTTTTTTTTCCCCTCTTTGTTTGCTTTTCTTAATCTGTGCTAAGCACTGAGCTGATTTTTTTTTTCTCATTTACACATAACTCCAAGCTCTTGTTTCTGAGTCCTAATAGCTAAATTACAGCTTATCATTGTGTAAGTCAAGTCAGGAATGTTTTTCCCCTGCATGTTAATTCACGTTTGTCAACACAGTGTTCCCTCTGCCGTTTTATCACCTAAGCAGTCAATTACTGTGGCCTCCACAGCTCAGCTGTTTGCAGTGGGATTTGTTTGTGAGCTGCCTCCAGCAGCTTTGCCCAGGCACAGGTCCCCACCACAGGGTAGGGTTAGTGGTGGGTGTGTGGATGCTCTCTCTGTGTGGCTCCTTAGGGGTAAGGTGAGAGGGGTGTGGCTGTCCCAACACATGAATTTTAAGTCTTGTAGCTCTTCAGAATGGTTCTGTCAGGGCTGAACTGTGTGTGTCAGTGTTAGAAATGCTTTTCAGCTTTTGACAAGCTTCCTTTCCTTGCCTTCATTTCTTGGCCTTGGTGAGGCCACACCTTGAGTGCTGTGTCCAGTTCTGGCCCCTCAGTTCAGGAAGGACATTGAGTGCTGTGTCCAGCTATGGCCCCTCAGTTCAGGAAGGACATTGAGTGCTGTGTCCAGTTCTGGCCCCTCAGTTCAGGAAGGACATTGAGTGCTGTGTCCAGCTATGGCCCCTCAGTTCAGGAAGGACATTGAGTGCTGTGTCCAGTTCTGGGTGTCTCAGTTTAGGAAGGACATTGAGTGCTGTGTCCAGCTCTGGCCTCTCAGTTCAGGAAGGTCATTGAGACACTTGAGCACATCCAGAGGAGGCAACGAGGCTGGTGAGGAGCTGGGAACACAAACCCTGTGAGGAACGACTGAGGGAGCTGGGAGTGTTCAGTCTGGAGGAAAGGAGACTCAGAGGTGACCTTATCACTCTTTAAAACTCCCTGAAAGGTGGCTGTGCTCAGGTGGGGTTGGTCTCTTTCTCCAGGCACCAACTGACAGAATGAGAGGACAGAGTCTCAGGCTCCACGAAGGGAAATATAGGTTGGATATAGGAAAAAGATTTTCCAGAAAGGGTGATAAAGTATTGGAATGGTCTGCCTGGGGAGGTGGTGGAGTCACCATCTCTGGATGTGTTTAAGAAAAGACTGGATGTGGCACTTGGTGCCGTGAGGTCAGGGTTGGGTTGGACTTGATCTCAGAGATGTCTTCCAACGTAAGGATTCTGTGGCTTAAGTTTTTGAAGTAAATGATTGAAGCTTCCTTATGGTGTTAGAGATGGTGCACTGATTCTTCAAAGTCCTTGTCATTGCCCATCTGAATGGGCACCTGTCTTAACCTCATTTCACTTATACAGAAAACATGTTTACAATCAGAAAAAACACACCTGCAAGATGTCGGGGGTGTTTGGGTGTAAGTGAGGCTTCTGACACAAGACACCCCTTTGCTAGGTCCAAATCTGACAGATTTTATAATTTACCACTTGTTCCAGAAATGATGCTCTTGCTCATACTGCTGCTGGCTCTGAATGAGCAGATTGCCTTTTCTGCTCCTATCATTGAGCAGAACTGCATTTCATGCTTTTTTCATCATTGATCCTTTCTCATAGAATTGCCAAAGAAGTTCCTCAGCACATCTGTGATGGTTTTGGGCTCTTTTCTCTCTCTGCCTTTGATTAGGATGAATAACACGGGAAACGAGGGATTGAGTTCGGACTTGGTTGTTTATTATATTTTATTTATGTACAGATTCATGAGCTGTGAGCTCAAACTAACAAGCTAGAGAAAGGAGGTAAAATGGAGTGCTTTTAAATTTTTCTAAGGTTATTTAAGTAATAATCACCTAATAACAAGGTGACACCTGTATTATTTATGCTTTTGACCTAATAATGATCACTTAAGGCCTGCAATGCGGACCTTTTTCACTTAATTACAGAAAACCACTTCAGAAGAAGGAAGAAGGTGAAGAAGAAGGACTTAGTCATACACTCAAAGCCTTCTATCTTGTCTTACTTGTATTACTATATACTAAAATCTTAAATCTAAAGTTTTTCACCCCGTGAGATCACACAACACTATTTAAACTAGACACCCACAACCCTCAGTCAAAGTGCTATTACTCAATCTCGGGAGCTTATCCTAAGGTCTCAAGTCAAATGTGGTGCTTGTTTGAGGGTCAGCACCTTTTAACACAGAAAGCTTGAAATTTTGGTGGCAGGAAGCTGATCTGAGCTGCTGGCAGCTTGTTTAGATACCTGCTGATGAGAGGCATTGAGATGCTCGGCTGCCAATGGGGAGTGTGAGTCAACAAATGAATACTGGTGTGAAATAAACAGGTGTCCTGGGTTGTAGTGTAGGATGTACACAAAGTATTTATTCTATCACCATCTTGATGAACTCTTAAACCAAGTGGGGCAGTTCTCTAGTGTTCCCAAGCCCCTGCCTTTGGGCTGTCTTCTGCTAATGGCGCATCAGCGCCTGGCCCATGACTAACAGGTAACTCCCTCCAGGGGTTATCTCTGTTTAATGGGCCATCAAGGACCCACTTCACACTCCTCATCCCATTGTGAGATGCTCCACCCAGGGGGAGGAGCCAAGCATTCTCACCTGGATATAAGCTGGGGTTTGGAACAGTACAAGCAGCCCTTACCCACTGGATTCCCAGAGGAGCAGAGCTACCAGACCTTTCTACAGGATCACTGCTTCAGGAAGAGCACCTCACCTGGACTGCTTCCACCATCCTGCTCAGGTTGTATTCTGACTCTGTCAGTGATCCTTTGTGTTATTGCATTTATTTTATTTTATTTTTTACCTTTTTACCTTTTTTCCTATTAAATTGTATTTCTGACTTGGAGCCTCTCATTCATTTTGCTTTCAAACCATGACAACAGGGAATTTTGCTTAATATTTGCTTCCTTTTCTTTCATTTGTGCCTTAATTGTCAGAGGATTATTTGTCTCCTAGAAGAAATGCCATACATTTGTAGTGGTGTTCTCTTGGGAGGAAAAATGGAACTCCCAATCTTAGCCAGCATCATTAATTTAGATTGGGTGAGTTTTGTGGGGGAAGAGTTGGTTGGGGCTGCTTATTGTGATTTTTTTCTTTGGTTGGTTTTGGTTTTTTAATAATTTAAAATATGTCGCATTAGATGGTATAGATATGTAAATCTTCTGCCCAGATATGTCTTTTTTTAAAAATCAATATGCCTGGGAAGAAGCAGCACTTTCCTACCTCCTTAGAGAAGATTCTGTTAGTTTGGTGAGGACTGTGAGGAGTGTTTCTGTATTTAATTATTTTATTTTGTGCCTTCCAAGTAAACTTTCTCCTAAAGTATTGTATATTGTACAGGAGGAGTTAGAAAAGCTCATTAATGGTGACAGGATATAAATACTAACCAGTAAGAAAGGGTGGGACTGAATCATGGGACTGTGTCTAACTGATGGTATCTTGCTCTTAAACAACTAGTTTAAATAAAAAGCAGAGCCCTGTCCTCATCCTTCCCTGGATAAGTGATGCTTCAAAACACTGTCAAGGTGTTGTGTGAGATTTTTATGTTTATAAGTTGATAAAGAAATGAAAGATTTAATGGGATTTATTTGAAAGAAAAAGAACTTAGTGAGTGCTTTAGTCATTTAAGAGACTACCATGGGACACCTTATTTTTTCAATAATTATTACACTTAATATTTTTTTGTGATTCATCTTTTGCCACAGAACACAATTAAGATGTCAGCTTTTAAATTATGGTTTTAATAACAGTTTCAGTAATTTCTCTGGCTTTATTCATGTTACTGGGAACTTTTAATGAAGATTTTTTTAATCAGTGGCAGTTCCATTTCTTGATAATTAAATGCAAGTTTCATAATCTTACCACTTTTAATTTGTACCCGAATGATGTGAGACAATTGGGAGGTTGGTGTAATGCTCATAGTCGAGGACACGCTGTTTTAAATCTGAGTCTTGGAAATCTTGCAAAACCAGGGCTTGGGCAGCTTTCTAAAATGCATATAAATCCATGCTTGCTGTTAGAAAGTGACAGAAGAAACAGGTTGTGACAAAGCAGTTGGCAGGAATATGGGATTTTTGAAGATGCATTAAAATCTCAGAATCTGATCTCACAGGCAGGCAAAACCTTTCCTTTTTTTTTTTTTTTTCTGAATGGTTTTTGAAGGACCACAGAAAGATGCAAGAGTTTAACTGCCCTATTAATCACACTTTACTGCTGCTTTACCCACTGGAAGCAGGGTAGCCAGAAGTGCCTTGCAGTTCCAGCATTACAGGTTCCCATTTCACTGGAGCTGGGTGTTAACAGTTAATATTTTGCTCCAGCTGAAAGCTTGGGGAGTTTTAACTGTATGGTGATTCCAGTGATGGATGGATTTGCAATTCTGTTCTGAAAGATTTGGGAGGGGATAGGTTTATGCAAGCTTCATTATGATTATTTTTTTTAAAACCAATGATTTTGAGTTCTAATTCAGTTTTTGGAGGGAAAAAAAATGATAATTGAAAGTGTCACACCAGTCCATTGAGGTGTCTTAGTGAAAAAATACAGAGAATGAAACTGATTGCCAAGCAGAGTAAGAAAGACATAAGGAAAATGCTACAGGGTGCAATTTCATGAATAAATATCACAGAAAAAATAATCTTTACCAATAATGAGAAAGCCCATATGGATGTGCTTTTCTTGTTCAAACGTGAAAGAGAAACAGGCAACACTCTCTCTCATTTCTGTTCAGAAATGTCATTGGGTTTATCATTCCTTGCTGTATTCAGGCAGACATTGCAATTGCATCATTAAAGATGTTCAATTCTTTAGCCTCCACAAGAGACCCCACCCTACCCCTGATTAAATCTCAGAACTCCCATCCAAACTTTGCATTGATGTAAATTTTGTCTCTTACTCAATATCAAGAAAATTCAAGCTTTACTGAAACCTTTGGCAAGAAGGCTGAGTCATGTAAATTTATTTTTGAACTGTCCTGTGGAGGGGAGTTCCACAGTTTAATCTTGTGTTTTTGGTAAGAGTGTTGGTGGCAATATAAAAAAAGGGAAAATAAAGTCATAATTTGTGTTTTTCTCTGTATTAGTCACCCGCTCTGTACTTCAATCTTCTTCCTTGTTCTGCATGTTCCTTTCCAACATGTGAGTGGTTTAAATCAGTGTAAAATGAGCCAGCTGGGACAGCAAAAGCAGAGCAGCAATCCTGTGTGGGCACGGGCACAGCTGGATTTGCTCTGCCTCATTGCACCTCACCCTGGGTGATGTAGATACAGCCCAGAGTAAATGATCCCAGTGCTTTCAGTCTCTTTCCATGAGGGGTTTTCTGGGCAGTTCAGCAGTTCTTTGAACTCTCTCTAATTCTACAAAATACTTTTGGTGGTGCTTGGCATGCTCATAACCTTGCAAATCGTCCATGCTGGCACCTGTCTGTTGCACACCTGAGTGTTCCCAGAGCTTTCCTGATGGCAGTGATTCCACCTCACAGTTTTGCAGTATCAAAATGCACAGCAACTGCTGGGAAATATTTGTTACCTTCAACTCTGAGGTTAACTTGATTTTATTAATGTCAGTCCATAAACTTTAATGGAATGCTTAATGTGGTTGAACATTCTTAGATGGTTTGCTCCTCTACTTTCTCTCCCTTCCCTAAGGCTAAATGTTCTTGCTTTCCTATTCTGCCGTGTCCAAAGAATTGTTTGAAAAAGCCAATGCTCTCTCATGTCTTGAGGTCAGTGTGCACTCACACAAAAATCTGCAAGGGAAGGCTGGAAACAAAGGAAAGATCTTATTTTCAAACTAGAATTTTTTGTAAGATTTAGAGAAATTTGAAATACAGCAGAAGCCTTGGTCACAGTTTGCTGTATTTCTAAAATGGAGGCTTCCCCAATGAGGAAGAGGTGAAATTATGATTTAAGTGAGCACAGAACTGCCAAAGCAAAACTGTTTCAAAAATACCATCCCACTTGGTTTTTGTAGTTCTTCCATACATTTTTGAGCTCTTATGTCTTTTAAAAATCATAGCACGCATCAATTTTCTCTTTAGTTCTATATTTAAATGTGCTTAAAATGTAATGGTCATGTTTTGGACTCAGGAAAGAGTAACCAAGTAGATGTTTCACGTATTTACATCTTTTGCATGTAGGCATTACAATATGTTGACTGTTAGTCAGAAAATATCACGTTGTTTCAGAGTTTATGATACTGTAGCTAAATTATCAGACAGCCTTTTTTTATGGCAACACAGAGAATATTTATGTCAGAGTTGCTTCAGCATTCTAAATACCTTGCAAGTGAGGCAAATGAGGTTATTTAAAATGCTTCAAGGCATATTCCACGAACAAACGTATTTTATGGATTTTTCTATTCAGAACCATTAAAAAACGTAAAACAACAGCGCAAGATGCCGATACACGGGTTTGAAGGATTGTTTCTTTGGAGCTGCAAGGTGTTCAGTACAAATAGATAGTTTGGAAGGCTCGCCCTTTTAACGATGATTTGTGGCCACTTAACAATATGATAAACACAGGAGAGGCATTGGCAGGGTGTTATTGATGGCACACCTTGGGAGGGATAGGTCACCTGCTCCATCAGTTACACAGCTGAGGTGACAGAGGGGGACAGGATGACTGGTGGCTGTGACACCAGAGGACTCCTGAAGAAGCCGAGGCAATTTAGAGGGATTGCAGAGGAGAGGCTTGCTGGGAGTAGGCCAAACCACCAAAGGTGCCATCTGTGTTACATCTTTCCTCCTTTCTTTCTCCAATCATTTTTTAAGACTGCTTCAGGTTTCTCTTGTCTTCTCAGAACAGCTGATTCCTGTTAAGTTGACCATTTAAGTTGAAATTTAGCGTTTGGGGTTTTAGCGTATAGTAATACATATGAGTCAAGATGGAGGATTTTGGGCATTGTCTTTGTCCTTCTTCTTCACCTCCTTCTTCCTTCTTCTTCATGAATCTGGGTGGTTTTCTCTAATTAAGTGAAAGATGTCCACATTGCAGGTTTTGGGTGATCATAATTGGATTAGAAGCATATCAGCTGTTTATTGGATAATTGGGACTTAAATAGCCTTGAATAGACACCATTTTGGCTCACTTTCTTGATTTGTTGGAAAGAGCTCACATCTCGTGAGTTTGTAACAGATAAGGATAATAAATTTCAGAGCGAGACTTCAAAAACAACATCTCCTGAGTTTTGTTCACCCTCACCTTGGAGCAGGAAAGTGCCAGGAATTTCAACAATCTCCTAGTTCTAATTCAGATTTTCATGGTGGTAATCTGCAGGAGAAAAGCAGTGAGACCTGAGAAAAACCTTCCTTATATATACTGCATAATCTAGGTCATGTCTTCTGCTCTGGTGTCAGAAATAAATGGGGCAAGAATATCAGGAACCTGAGGGTGAGGTACTTGTATGTCTCTTGTGCCTCAAACCTTTGCTTAAAGTCTTGCTTGAACCAAATTAATACCTAAAAGTTTGCAGCACTTTGGGCAGTAAGAAATTACTTGGACTCTGAGGAAAGCTCCTTCTAACAATTTATATCCCTTAATTCCTAACTCACAGCTTAGATTCATGGTGATTTGCTGTAGGTTTAACTGGTGACTGTTCCACAGTGGCATGAACAAAGCCCTACCAGAGCTGTGTGTTTGCTTTCCATCAAATTCCATGCATGGACACATGCTGTAAATAAATTCTTAGTGGGCAGAAATGTTCTTTTCTCCTCTGTCTTTTGAATGGAGGGAAAGAAGAGAAGAAGTGGCTTCCTATTTGATGCATATAAATACATAGTAAGCAAAATTAGGTGATTAGAGGGAAAACATTAACTATTACTCACTACCAATCTAGAAAACATGAATGTCTGCACTGTGGAAGTTCCTTCTCTCTAAGGGGAAAAAATAATAAAAATCCTTCCAGAAAGAACTCTCCAAACAAACAGAGGAACAACCAAAAAACCCACCTCACAACCAGATCTGAATGTGAAACTATCAAAACACATGGGTGGGATTAAGGTAAAATGCAGATTTGAATTTTTTTTTCCCTCCATGTTCCTGGTGACATGTTTTTCTTGTCTTAAGTTGGGCACTGCATGATTTCCAGTCGGTGACTTCTTCCCTGCATATTAGGAATAAGAAAATGAGGCTTGGCAGTACAAGGTAGCAAGAACTTAGGTTATCCCATCATACCTGCCTGTGCAGTGTGCCATTGTTTCCCTGAGACAAGTCACATTATTTAGTTTGTCACTTTTGTTCTTAAGACTTTTGTACATCCTCTGTGAAGAGTTTCAAAATACTGAATCAAAATACTGTTCACTGGAAAACTTAATTACTTATCACTGAAGGGTATTTTGCAGAGAAATGTAATTTTTCAACTCCCAGCTGTTTCAGTATTGAAGAAGTTGAACATCAAGTTTTTTTCATTGTAAATTTTTTTAGGAAAAATGTGTTTTGACTATTCATGCAAAGGTGGTTGAATCAATTTCTTCAAAGTTCCTAAAATTTCAGCTTAGGACATAGCCTGAGAGATGGAGATTTGAGACTGTATTGAAACTGAAATAGTCTCCAATGGAAGTGCTGTGATTTTAGACAATTTTAAATCTACTGCTCTGTATGCTCCATCTAAAATAAAAATCAGAGAGAATTTGTGTAATGTTAATCCATAAAGTTCCATTTAGCAAGAGCAGAGGTTGGTGAAGACATTGCATTAACTTGTATAACTTGCTGCATCACGGAACTCAAATATGAAGTAAAAGGAACTCTTTAAACTTAAATGGTTAAAAATGAACAAGGGGAGTAGGTGATACAGAGTAAACTTTGAAGCTCAAAATTTTAATAGGTTTTACCCTTTCCCCTTTCTGCCAGTTGCAGCCTGGTATGAAACTGCCAGTATCTCTTTGGTACAGTGGTCCTGTGGGTCATACAAATTCCATTTGTTCAAATTTTCTGATTTGTTACACCCATTTGATGGGTTTTTGCTGTCTCTGGTATGTTTTATGTACCCTGTAGTGAGTGAAGAGATCCTCCTTACCTAAAGTTGGAGTTCCATTGTTGGAGGTAAATTTTACACCCTATACCTCTTTAATCACTAGAAAAATATGCATTTATGAAATGCATCACTATATTCTATCCAGGTCCTTTCAGTACTGAATCAGCACCTCAGTGCAGATATTACTATAGCATTTGTTTCTAAATTAATGAGAGCTCATTTAGTCAACCTGCCTGTTTGTTTGTATTTGTAGGTTTGTCTTCACAAGAGCACCTTTCCAGAATCTCAACAGAAAATATGATTATCATGGTCTGCCAGTAACAAAAATGCATTGCAGCTCTTCAGAGCAGCCTTACCTCACTGATACTTCACTAAATCTATCTCAGTGTAATTTGCAGATGTCTTGGGGTCTGTGTTTCAGGCAGTCTTCCAGCCTCTACTGTTTAGCACCTTCTCTGTCATACTTCAGCTTTTTCCATCTCTAAGTTTGGGATGTTACCTCTTTTTTCCTCTAATTTTAAAGGTTGGTTAATTAAGGCACCTGGATAATGAAATGTTATTAGTAATTGAACTGTTTGAGACACCGGTTTTGCAAATAATTTTTAGGTCTGGACTTGAGCAAAAGTCTTTTTGTGAGCAAAGAAATGTTTTTCCCCAAACAAAGCAAGATGTAGTGACCTGCTTTAGGCCAGCAAGAGCCCCATGGAACAGGGTAATCTCCTGAGCTGTGGGAAATGGATGCTTCCCTGGGGCCACAGCTTTCCCCTAAACCTCAGGTGATTTTGTCAGCCTCTTCTTCCTGATGTCCCTGTTTTACTTCTTTTAGATAATTAAATATTCTTTTGGCTGGATACTTGAAATAGAGGGACAGCTGGTTTGTTTTTGTTTTTTTTTTTCAGCATTTTAGAGACCCAGGTTCCATGTAACAGTCTCCTCAGTTGACTGTATAAACTGGAGTAGCTTCAGCAGGGCTTTAAATTGTAAAAACTTCAAATTAATAGACTATAAATCTATTATCACTTAAACTTTATAAAACTTAAGCTTAGATTTAACTAAACTTAACAGACTGAGTGAGAGACACCACCCCCTCAATCAGTTAGGTAGGGAAGCGCTCCTGAGATATGAGGAAAAAGGAATTTAACTGTTTTTCATCATCTTATACCAGATGTGCTCTTCTGTCTTACTGAAGGAACGTTTACAAGGGGATTGTGTGAGAAATAGCTCTGGGTTCTCACCAGGTTTTAGAGAACCCTTCCCTTGTGTTATTTGATTTGTGTATCTGAAGCATCTGGTCAGCCATAGCAGAAAGCTTTATTTTATGTGTGACAGCAGAGGGGGAAACACATATGAGCTGGAAAGAGATGTCAAATAGGTCACCTCTGAAATCAGTCTGTTTCAGCCAACCACCTTATTGATCTGCTGTGTTCTGCCCTTAAAGCTATGCCTGTGACTGGAAAGAAAGTCTATTTCTTTGGCAAAGTTTGATACAGTCTGATTGCCTGCTCTACAACAGCTTCTAGTTCTTTATTCTGCTGAGTTCAATGCAGTGTCAGTCAAGTGCGTATAAGGTTTTTCTGTTGGATATTGAGTTGCTCTTTAATCTGGGTTTAATTGAAGACTATTGCATAGTAATGGCAGTGTTTTGCGCTCTCGCTGGAAGTGAGATTCAGGATGCTAGAAAGCAGTGTTCACTGCTATCTCTGTACTTGTGTAGAGTTTTCCTTTGGGCTGAAAAAACAAGGTTTGTAGGAAGAAAGAGTGTGTTCCATATAATGAATCAAATCAGTCTCTAAGGAATGTTAATGAGTCTAATTACTTAAAATTATGTGATGCTTGATTGTTTTAATAATTTGGGAGGAGCTGGTGTTTTATCTTGACTGCAGTAAGCAGTTTTGATGACATTTAAAAACCCCTTTTTCTTCAGGGAAAGAGCGAATCCAATTTTCGTTTATTCTTTCATTTGCTTTTGGCTTCATGCAAATATTTTCAGATTATTGTCAAAAAATTAAGGTAGGATTCTGTTTTGGTTATCACAGACTGTTAATTCCCTAAGTTATTATTGTACACACTGAAGATTAGATAGGCTTGGGTAAAGGGCAGATGTCTTAGAGATATCTGGTGCCTTTTTTATGACATACCCTAGAACCTTTGTTCTGATCTTTCCAAATCACATGGAGAAAATATTGAATCTGGGTTAGACTCAGGCAAATAGTTATGACCTTCATTTAAGGCATTAAACCTTTGTTTTGGAGCCAAGGTTTTGTTAGGCTGAAGTGTTACAGTTCAAATCCAGAATGCTGGAGGGCTGAAGTTGAGAATTAGCTAAACAAGTACGTGAATACCTTTGACTTTTGACATAACTCGTGTAATAGACACCCGAGATGGCAATTCACAAGCTTTTTGGAGGAAATGGCCACTTTTGGGGTCTCAACATTTGAAGCAAAGCATCATCACTGTTCATTGGGGAGGGTTTCAGAGCTGAGACACTGTTGCACTGCGCCCCCCCATGACCAGGTAGATGTTTTCTATAGAAGGAAAAGGGTTCCAGTTTCACCCCAGGACCTTTTAAGGGAAGAAGGCCAGAAACTTCTTTGCTCTGCTGGCAGTAATTGGCTCAATGCCAAGACAAAAACTCTGATAGGTCTCTTTAGCTGTCCCTCAGAAATGTAGCTATTTTCTATTGGGCTGCTGGCCAAAAAAACCCACCTTAAATTGTTCAATACTTAAGGAAGAGCATGAGGCTTCTTGAGGTTTTTTGGGGGTGTCTTAGCCAGGTGTCAGGGTCTTCTCTGACACCTGTGCATGGCTTTTGTTTTTGTATCATTTGTTGATTTCTCTTTTATTAAAACTTTTGCTTTACAAAACACACCTGAAGAGCCGTCTGACAAATGTCATTAAGCCATTTCTGAGAAGTTGCAGGCCAGGAACACCAGTAAAGCTGGCTCTGCACATAGAATAACATGAAATGAAACAGCCAGCCCAAGACCAACTAAGTGAGCGAAAAGTAAAGTCATGATCTGGTCAATGGTCAAAGTGCCACGACCTTCCTCCTTGACCTTACTCCTTGACCTTCCTTGTTTTTTTTCTTTAAAAGGACGCCTGGTTTGACAGGGACACAGGCACTCTCAGGTTCAGGGTTTTTGTGAGGCTGCCTGAGCAGCAGATCCACACTTGCCACCTCGGGTGGCACAGGAATAAATCAGTGAGACGAGGTCTTTCCAATCTCCAGGAGAGCTTCTTTATTCCAGAGTCCAAAGGGGAAAGAACCAAATATCCCAAGGGGAGAGGGATTATATAGGGTAGCCAGGGGGTGAGGTTTCATAATGTGACCAGTGGGCAAAGGAGTTGGGAAAGGGACCAATCGGGGAGAGGATCCAAAAAGAACCAATCAGGAGGGGTAAAAACCAGGAACTAACCAATAACAAGTAACAAATTAGCATAACTTTGCAAGGGCTCATGGTTTTAGCACATTTGGGTCACTATGAGCCACAGAGCTTTTTCAGAGAGATTTCCAAGGGGGAATTATTACACCTTGGACTATCCTAGGGGCTACATGCTCTCTGTGGGAGTTGGAGGGAGTTCTTACATGGTTTCCTTTAAAAATGAAGATGCAGCTGATGCTGTGTGTATTCACCTGCTTCTCCCTGCCACTGCTTTGGTCACCTCCTAGCCTCAATTTCACTGGGTTTTTTTGATCCGCTTCATTTGTGAAATTACTTATTATAACTCAGAGATGAAATTAGTGATTGTGCTTTTTTTTAAATTCTCTCTTACTTGATGCCCTAAGAAATAATGCTTATGATAATTGAGAACTGTTTAACCATTGCATGCCTGCAGTTAGCCTTTCACAAATGATATGTGACTTTACTTTTCTCTCACTTAGTTGGTCTTGGGCTGGCTGTTTCATTTCATGTTATTCCATGTGCAGAGCCAGCTTTACTGGTGTTCCTGCAGCTGTTTCTAAGGACAAGCATATTTTTCTTTGTCTTCACTTACTCACTTACTGTATATCTTGGTTCTGAACTTAACACCATGAATCAGATGCATAATTGTATCTCATTACTTAAATCACCAATCTCTGTTAGCTACAAAGGCAGGGCACTTTTTTTTTTTTTTTTTTTTTTTTTTTTTTTTTTTTTTTTTTTTTTTTTTTTTTTTTTTGCCATGACAAGGCCTTTTATTATTAGCCATTATCTAATAAGACAAATCTTGACCAAATAACCTGAAAAAGAGGTGAGCTAAAATTTGCCTAAGGAGTACCCATAAATTCAGCTGTGTTAATACTGTGGGTGGACGTGGATAGTATTAAAAACAGAACTTTGCAGGAGTAAAATTGGTTGCAGATCTTCCTTATCCATTTTGAGAATTTCTGTGCCAAGGTTGCTGTAACTCCTCTTTTGTTCCTTTTTACTTATGAAGCTTAGTGTTATCCCAGACTTAGCAAAGGCTGCATCTTTCCCTCTTCCTTTAACCTTTTCAGGCTGAAAGGGTGTCTGTGTATTCTTACATCATTATGTGTGACATATGAATGTGAATATTATATATAACATTAAAGAGATTGCATCTGACGGATTGATTTTTTTTTAAAAACAGTGTTTTACTAACGTGCCATTCTGAAAAATGAAAGCTAACTGCTGAAGTATTAAAATACTATTACTTAAAAAAGATTATCCTTTAACACAATGCTACGTAAGATAAGGATTCTAAGCTATCTCATCACTGGTAGGATAAACTGGGTCAAAAAAAGAATCACAGGCTAGTTTGGGTTGGGAGGGACCTTAAAGATCATCTAGTTCCAACCTCCCTGTAATCAGCAGGGACAACTGCCAACAGACCAAGTTGCTCAAAGCAACCTGTCTCTGAATGCTTCCAGAGATGGGGAAATATCTTTGTGTTACAAAACTTCTTTGGAATGGCTGGTATAAATACATACACATCATTTCCCCACAGCTGTGGCAGTCCCAGACACAGGCAGCAGACTTCCTCTCTAATTTTGGCAGTAGCTTTCTCAATAGACTTTCCTCCAGAGTTTTAGAAATATCAAACTACCATTATTATCTAAGCAATATCTTGAAGAGTTGCATGTGCTGTGCTACATTTAGCCCAGGACTGTTTGTTTGAGTGTTTGTGGTGGTGGTGAAAGTAAAAGTACAGGTATTTTTATGAACAGTGCCCTTTTCTTTGAAGTGAGATTAGTAGGTGTATGTACATCTGTTTGTGAGAGAAGTGTTTAAGGAAATGGGGGAATAAAAGGTGCTGGGGAAGTTTCGCCTTACAGATATCATAGCACCATGTCCTTGTTTTCCATTAGATTTAGATGTGGCTGTAATAGGGAGAATAAATTGCATTTGCACTTTGTGCTTGGCATGTATCCATCCCTACATACTTTTATTGTGTTTGATGTAAGCAAAGTTAATCAACTTTTGTATGATTGCTTTAGTCAAACTGTTGTAGACAGACAAAGCAGTTTATACCAAAATATATTGATATATGTATTTATATATATATTTGTTTTTTTTTTTTTTTACAAAATATACCTAGAATGAGGGAAAAGTATGCATGAACATTATTGCGTGTGCATGCATGAATATCTACTGTTAGTGGAAGTCAATTTACCTTAGAGCAGTATTAATTTTTATCAGATATATATATTCATTTATATTTATGTAAATATACTTATTTATATCAGTAATAATTTATATATTTATATAAGTAATAATATTAGTCAGGAGTCTGGCTGAAGGTTTCCAAGTATGTTAAATTCAATGAAGTCAAAAGCAGTTTCTACCCTGACTTCATAACAAATGGATGGAGTGGTGCTCAGAAGTTACTGAAGGATCCTTCTCTTCATGTTTTTATGGTCATTGGGGAATGTGGTATTTTTCCAGGAATTCCCATATGGCTGAATTGATGCCCCCTTCCATGTTGCAGCTGGACACACAGTTCTTTAGTGTTTCTTGTAGGGCTCTACGAGCTCTGTCATGTGGAGATCTAAAGAACTCTTCCCTTTCCTCCCCCTAACTTTAGGCCATGGAGGAACCGTGGTGGGAAGACAGCAGGATGCATAGCAGAGATAAATGGATTTTGCTGAAATCTCAAAATGGATTTCAACCAATCTGAGTTTTAATCTGCTGGAGTGTAGGAAGGAAATCTATACTTCATTTTTGACTTGGTTGGTGGTTTGAGCCTTTTATTATCTGAGCAGCTGCAGGTTTCTTCCATTCTGTTGTCAGGCTTACCTGCATGAACCATGGTGAAGCTGCAGTATAAGAGAATTGCCATGGAGTGAGACACAAATATGAATGGGCACCACATCTCAATGATAAATTTGTGGTTTGTGTCTTAATGTGTATTACCATGCTAAATAAGCTCAAAGATTCCCAACTCTGACCAGTGGATAAATGGCCTCAGGCATTTGCATAGAATTGGTAAGTTTTTTATGCTATGAGCCATTACAAAACTGGAATTATTTCTCCATTTTATAACAAATTTTCTACAGATCATTTTTGAGGTCAATGGCTTGAACTTTAGAAAAAGTATCTGCAGGGTTATTTGAAAGATCTATTTCTGTAAGGGACAATGAAGTTAGTTATTTTTAAAATATTTGTGTAACTGTCACTAATGAAATTGGATGACTATAAAAGGGAATTGGGTGACTGAACACAGTGAGGGAAAAGACTATGTTTATTTTTGAGATGGACGTGAGAAAGAAGCAATAGTGAGTAAAATTGCATTCCCCTCATTCCCCAATACATTATAACCATAAGATTCATGGTATCATCTAGAAGCAGTTCTGGCACTTCTTCTCAATCGATGAATACACTACTGTCCCTTTGTGCACCTGAGTTGAGTGAGTATTCAGAATAAAATTGCTTTTCTTTGTGAGGCAGCAGAAAATGGAGGTGATTTTTCACATTAGCACATTTGTGTGCTCCCTGGTGGTAATCTGAGAGTTAGGGATTACATAAAAACCTGATTCCTTACTGCTTTCCTGTCTTTCTTTTCTAAAAAGAAAAGCTGTTTGAGTTTTATTTTTTTAAAGTGAAGGGGGAAAAAATCACTTGACTAAAGCAGAGTGTGGTGCTGACCCAGCACAGCAGCATGGTTCATTAACAGAGGCTCAAAGCACTCCCATTTTCATATCAATTCTCAGTAATATATGGTAACCTGCAAAAGCAGATAAGATTTATTGTTTAATAATATGACCTTATCCTTTCCAGTGGCATATAAAACATATTTGACAAAGCCTTGTTCAGTGTTGACTTTTTTTTCCTACATGCATAAAAAGCAAACTGAAGTTTTAACTGCATGGAGTAGCTTCTTGATATAAAGAATTGTTTGGTGGGGAGGGTGAAGGTGTTTCTGTGACCACAGATTTTTTTTTCTCTACGAAATTTGCCTGTATTTTGAATTATAATTAGTTATTAATGAGCCACATGCAGACTAAAATTAATGTGATCTTTTGTAGACTGCAGTGTTGTCTATAATTCAGGAATATTTTTCACATAATCACAGGAGACCTGAGTTTGAGCAGGAGATCTGGAGATTTTTTCTACTTTATTTACTCAAAGTGTGGCCCCTGGGTAGCAGGTTACTAAATACAATGATCCTTTGAGGTGTGAATATCTTGAAAGATGGGCACCCCATGCCCTTGCTGCCCAAACTGGTGTCTGACCAGCTTGTCACCAAGTGTTGTTGTAACCAGTGAATTTTTAATGCCAAGTTTACATTTTTTAGGACGTGTTAATTTCAGGTGGGCAGATGACACAGATTTATTAAACAAAAAAGAAAGGCGTTATAAGTAACTCTTCAGAGCTGAGTAACATCTCCACTGCAGTCATTTACTATTTTGGATGGAAGATACTGTTTTGGATGGAATGATCCACAAGTTATTTTGTCATGGAACGAGTTAACTGCTTTTTGCTGCAAAGCTTTTGAGAACTGAAGGCTACCAGGATTCATTTCTGTTTGTTAGAATGAATCCTTGAGGTCATTCTCAGGATATCAAAGCAAAGATCTTAATTAGGATAAGTTCCGGTCTTTAAAAAATTGATTGTGATAGCTTAGGAAACTGGAAAAGATCTGAAGTGTGCTGTTCTTAGACCTGAAATATTTGATTGAATTAAAAAAAGAGTTTTAATGGCTTTTTTTTTTTCTTGTCGGCAGAAGAGACCTTTTTTATGTGCTGGTTAAAGTATTTCACTTTTTTTTTTTTTAATAAGGCTTAATCTGTTGAAACCAGACGGAGAAGTGCACATAATTAAAATAACTCCTGCTTTCCTCATTTGCATCAATCCAGGGCTTTCGAGTTACTGTGGAGCTCTAAATCCACATCCACATATATATATATGGATTTTTATGTATTAATAGTTTTGTCTTACATATTTCTGTAAAATTGTGGTGAGACTTGTGCAATACACAGAAATAACCTAGTTCAGGTTTCTGCTTTAAAATTACATGTAATGATTTTAGTTAGTTTGCTCCCATTAGCAATTTAGCCTAATTTCAGTCCTCAGGGGTAGAGAGAGGGGATCAGGCTGCCAATAGATACATATTGCTGCCAGGTTTTCCAGAAAGTTCAGGTTAGTTGTTAGTCTTTCACTACAAGAAAGTAAATCTTTTGATCAGAGGAGAAGATTAATTAGGCAATGTCAGCTTTAAGCCACGTCTGTCGATGTTGCAGAACCAACCACCTCCTTTGACACTTGTGCTTGCCTGATTTGAGAGCAGTTTTGGATTTGAATTGAATTTAGAACTGAATTAGAATTTAGAGCTGAAGTAATGGGTGTAGTTAAGATGAAGCAGGCAAGGCTGGACAAAGAGGTGGTTCCTAGCTGCTAGCACTCTGCCTGGGGCTGGGTAGATCAGAGGAGGAGTCCATCCAATACCAGGTTTGCTGCTTCAAGAGAGCAAGTTAGGAAGCCTGTGACACACAGTTAAGGGATATCCTGCCCCTGACCTACTTCTTAGTAGGTCTAGCTTCAGCCCTCATGCAAGATGACATTGCATCTCTTCTGGAATGCTTATAATGCATTCAAATTTATTAGTTGATGTTTCTGTATTACTGCTCATTTGCTGTGTAAAAACCAAACAAGCACCAAGTTGAAAATGCCTCCTGCATTTTCAACTATTTTTCAGTTTCATTTACTGACACTTTGGTCTCTGAGAGGGACTGGAAATTCCTAGTACATATTTCTCGTGTGATTTGTTCTTGCATCATGCTGTGGTTTGCGTGCCTTCCTCCCTCTGGGTGCCTGCTGTGCTGTCCAGCAGGATAGCCATCAGAGAGGGGTCACACCAGGCTGGGGAAGGGAAAGTGATTCCTGGGCTGGCATGCAGCTTATGTCATGCATGCAAGTCAAAAACAACAGCAGGAGTCACTTGCAGGCAGATCTCTAAGGCTCGTGCTGTATTCACTTCAATTACAGCACACCGTTCTACCTGTTCCCTGCATTACATTTTGTTTGCTGCTTTCGAGGTGCAAAACACACAAACTCTTCCTGCATGGTGCCCATTTCTGTGAGCTGACATGGAACAGCAACATCACATGTGTTTCCCAGTTATAGAACAGTTTGTAAAATAAGTGCTGGGCCTGATACGTAGATTTTTATTTTAAGTGGTATCTTTCTTGTGAACAGTGTGTTATAAAGTGAATACAATTGGCAAGAGACAATAAAGGAAGGCTGAAGAGTGTATAGGATTTCTGTTACTGTTACAAAAGTACAGTTGGTCACTTGCTGTAATTACTTTATACTATAAAGCACCTATCCTGTCTAGCTTCACTGTGATTTTCTTATAGCTCAGTTTGATTTATGGTACATACTGAGCCCTCTTGGAATGCTGCAATGCATTAGTATGAGCATAAATCTTTTATTTTCTTTTTGAAGTTGACATTTCTGCTTACCCCAACTTGCCACTATTAAATTCTACAATATCCTTTGCATGTGTTTTCCAAGAGTCAAGCCCATGGTGGCCAGCTATGTTTTGTTCTCATTATAGGTGTTAAAATGATGAAAGACCCTATTCTTGAGCTCCACTGCCCTGGGTGTATCTCAGCACTTGATGGTGTAATGCTTCTCTGGGCTTTTTAATCCCTATAAAAATGAGGGGAAATGATATATGGAAATGGATATGGAACAGTTTGGTGCGGTTTGGGGTTCATTTTTTACAACTGTTTGTCCTGCCTATAGTGCATTTGAGCAGTGATGCAGTAAAGGTGAAGGCTAACCTGGAAAAATTAAAAGCTTTAAAAATAGTAGGAGAGGGAAAACCTTTGGCATCTGGAGCAGAAAAGGGCAGACTCAACAGACACATTTCCAGCTCCCTAATCACCAATAACAGCACGCTGCTGCTAAACCAGCTTGGTTCTTTATTATTTATAGGTATGCAAGTTTATTTTAAAAGAGCTTCATGGTAATAGTCCCATTTCATTCCTGTCTTTTCTCTGACTGCTTTTCCTCCACCACTTTGTTTCCAGCCCCAGCATTTCAATTGCATCTCACACCCAGAATTACCACTGGCTGCTGGTTTGTGGTGGAATATGCTGATGCTCAGTAGCAAAAGCACATTGTGTGTGCACAGATCCAAGGTGATACACTTTGTCTCACCCTTTGGATTTGAATTTGCTGTTTTTAAGAATGAATGGACGCTGCACAAGCCAGATGCAGCATTGGGAGGATGTGGCAGCTCGGCCAAATCTGTCACTGACTTTCCTTAAGTGACAGAGGCAACCACTGGCTGCTGTGCCTGCCAAGTACCTGCAGCTTGCATTGTGTGCCAAAAATGCTTCCCACAGCTTGCCATGTATTTGCTGCAATGACTCGAGTCAAATGTGAGTGCTGGAGGAAAATCGCAAGGGGTAAGAAAACTAGTTTGGGAGTTCAGTTCAAATTATGGATGCTCTCTTTATGGTGGGTTTGAGCCTTTAAAAATATTAAGCATGGTTTGGTCTCTTGACCTTCTGCTTCAGCATGAACTCCAAGTCTTCTCATGCTGATCACTGGGTCTCTTATTGTCACTCCCTTAACATTTTTAAGGAATTTTATTTTTCCCCTTCTTATATTACCTTCCCTCTACAACTTAGAATTGATTCTGTTTGGCTAAAAATAATATTAAAAATAGCCTTTTCCAGTCCTGATGTTGCTTTTTTTTTTTTTTTTTTTTCTTTTTCTTTTTCTTTTTCTTTTTTTTTTTTTTTCTTTTCTTTTCTTTTCTTCTGAGCAACTTCCCCAAAAATTTGTTGCCTGGGCTTAGTTTTGGCTGTAGTATAGAAACAGCTTTCTTGGGATTTTTATGTTGTCCCTCACCCTTGTGGTTATAAGAGTCATTTGTTTTCTCCCCCTTCTACTTGCCCTTCGAAAACATGGAGTAATTATTTGTGTTCAACATCACTGCCTCAGCAATTTCTGGTAGGTTTGCTTGTTTCCTTCTGGCCATGCCAATGCCATCCAAGAAATCAAAGTGCTTTCCCTTTTGCGACTGTCCTTCTACTTTGTAACTCCTGGCAATACAAACTCCTCCCAAATGTGACTATATCTGGACCTCCAAACATCCTTTCCCCAGCTCTTTTCCAGAGAGGACCAGCCTGATATCTGCATGGGGATGCTGCTCTTCATTCACTTGGCACTTGGTCCCATCAGTCCCCAGTCTGAACCTGGCAGCTCCTGGGAAGGCTGTTCCTGGGGCTCTGGAGAGCCACACAACATGTGTGGAGTGGTGGCACCACGGGCTCTGCCCCTTTGTCCCTTAGCAAGATGAGTTGTAGCAACTCCTGAGGGATTCAAGGTCTCCCCACCTGTCCCCATCTCTCTGCCATCCAGGATTTGTGAGTGGAGACCCAATGAGTTGATTTGATTACAGTAAGAATTAAA
Organism: Zosterops lateralis; assembly: GCF_965231275.1. Taxonomy (NCBI): domain Eukaryota; kingdom Metazoa; phylum Chordata; class Aves; order Passeriformes; family Zosteropidae; genus Zosterops; species Zosterops lateralis. The sequence goes on from NC_139764.1 coordinate 7,343,112, forward strand.
TATCTGGTGGGAGATGGGAAGTAAAAGTTGCCAGCTGATCTTACCCTGGCGTAGCTGCCAGCCCGGTAGCTGGCAAGTCCCTCCCAGGCTCTGGAGTGTGTCCTGCTGCTTTGCTGGCTGTATCCTGGCATGTCCCACTGTCAGCCCACAAGCTGTGCAGCTTGCAGAGTCTCACTGCTTGTGAGGGACCCCCAGCTGCCATCTAATCAAACTGCCAGCTCAGAGCAGGTCCGGATAAAGCCGAGAGTAGGATTTAAGAAGCAAGAGATATACAGACAGCTGATTAATATAACACCCTTGGCTCTGCACAGAGATTAGGCATGACAGTTAACAGGAACAAAAGGGGCTGGGAGAGGGAATTTTGACCTGCATGACACTCGCTCTGTGCCCATCACTCGATTCATGGGACACCAGAATCAGAGAGCAGATGAGAGACAAGTTGGTGGAGGTGAGAGAGAGCAGGAGGCCGTTAGGAGAACTCACTAAACTGGAAAATTAAAAACAAATGCTTCTTTGTGTACTGTGTGCTTAGAAAGGAATGGAACAACACAACCTTTTTCAACCACGGGAGGGCTCCAGGGAAACTTTAGCACCTTCCAGTGCATGAAGGGGCTCCAAGAAAGCTGGAGAAGGACTTTTGACAAGAGCATGTGGTGAAGAAGAAGAGGAAGTGGCCTTAAAATGATGGAGGACAGGGTTAGATGGGATACTTGGAAGAAATTCTTCATTGTGGGAGTGGTGAGGCACTGGCAGAAGTTTCCCAGAGAAGCTGTGGGATGCTTCATCCCTAGAAGTGTTTAAGACTGGATGGGGCTTGGAGCATCCTGGTCTAGTGTAAGGTGTCCATGCCCACAGCAGGGGGTTGGAACAAGATAATCCTTGATATCCCTTCCAACCCAAACCATTCTGTAATTCTATGAACTCAAATTAAGTGGGAAAAAAAAATCATTACATGTAATTCTTGAAATCTGAGAGATTTTGCTTCCAGCACTTGGGGTTTTCAGGTATTGGCACGTATTTCATTTGGGTGTTATTTTATTTGCTTTGATTGTGACCATTCCAAACTCTTTTTCACTTATTGCCTAAAATTTGCAAGCTTCCTTAAAATTGGAAAAATAGTGATTAATATCTGTGTTGACACACCATAGTCATATCCAAGTCATAACATCAGGGACAAATCATAACAAGGGATTGGGTTTGCTCCATTCCCAGGTATCAGCAGGGTGCACACAATATGATACCAATACTTTTGTATACAAAGCTTTGTGATGGAAACAATCCTACCACATTTTCTAAATACACTCATGGAATTAAGGAGTAAAGCTGCATTTGAATCCATTTATTCCTTATGATGTAATGTAGACCCAGTTTAGTTTATATTGTTTATTGCAGAAATGTGCAAGTAGTGTGTAAGATATGAACATTGCAAATTCAGTATAAATACAGGTAGGACCTTGTCAAAACTATCAAAAGAGAATGACATAGTGTTTGGAAATGAAGAAGTTGAGCCCACAAAATAACAGCTGCAAAGTTTTTATCTTTAGTGTCTCAAGTTATGTAGCAGTGAAAACAAAATCTTTGAGCAAGAAAATAATTTCCATTAACTTTGCTCAGCATTCTGCAAAGAATAACTGATTTGGTAGAAGTACTGAAAATTGCTAATAATTTCCTTTAGATCTCGCTTAAGGAAAAGAAATACTGCTTCTGCAGTGGAAAGGCACTGATAAGTAGAAGATAAGTTACCAAGGAAATATTCTCCAGCAGCGCTTGGGATCCCTTCTCCTGCTGAGCTGTGGGCGACAGAAGTGTTTCCACAGCCAGTTCTTCCATCTGTACTCCAGCAGGCTGGCAGCCAGGCATAGAGCCTGATCAACAGCCTCAAGGGGATGTGGCTTACCAGCCAATGAGTGATCTGTTTGGCCATTTAATGTTTTGTAGATTTTTTTTTTTTTTTTTTTTTTTTTTTTTTTTGTCCAGCTCGAAATTGCCAGAGTAGCAGCCCACCTGCCAGTAGTCCAGCCTTTGCCAAGTAATTTGTGCTGGCATCCAAATTATCTGGAAAGTCCAATTAAAAAAAAAAAAGAGTTGCAGACAGGAGAAGAAGAACATTGAAGACACTTTCAAAATGTTTCTCTGACAGGAAAAGATTATTTTTTTTTAGGGGAATACAATTCTGTTTGATTTCTGCCTCCTAGGAATGCACAGTACTTCCCCACACAATTTATGGCCTGCAGTGGGGTGCAAAGCAGTGATTTAAGTGATCTGAGAAGACCTTGATGGAAGCTCTCCAAGAAAAAAATCTGTGTGCTTGCAGGCTCATGAAGAGAGGGTTGGATGGTTTGGTAGGTGGCCCTCTTTCCTGTGGAGTCCTGTCTGTCCCCCAGCTGACTGGGCACAGCACGCGCAGCTTGGGTTTACTGAGGTGGTGCAGCTCAGAGTCGTATTAATTAGAGAGTAGATTGAATTCTAGGTGAACTGTTCATTTTTGCAGACAGGTGAGCTAAGAAATTGGAGCAGAAAGGATGTGGATGCAGAGAGCTAAGTCACAATGGGAGATGGCAGATGTGTAGCATCATCCAGGCAGTGTCTTCTGCAGAAGGTGGGTCACTCTGGAAACTGAGGCATCCCAGGAGGCCAAAGACTGGAATGCTTTTGCTTTCGTGATGAAAGGGAGTTCAGTCCTCCCTCACCTTTCATAATGCTATTCTATCATCTTTAGATGTCAGATGTTTCCTTCTGGCAGTGTCACGAGTCCAAAACGTTCTTTAGAGGAGGAGGTGTTTCGTAGCGGATTTTAACAGTTGATTCTTTGCAGTAACAAACCCCAGTGATGTCTTATTTTTATTTGGTTTCTCACCTGTTGACATTAAAGCAGTAGTAGCTCAAGGGACATGTCCCAGCTAGAGACAGAATTATGGCAGCCAAGACAGGTGACGTGTCCAGGCAGAGTGGAGGATGGAATGAAGGCCTCCTGAGCTGGATGGTGCTCTGGGTTTCTGGTGGGACATCATCCTTGGAGAGCTTTTTCTGCCAATGTGATTCTGCAGACTACCAACTTCTGTTCAAATAACTTTTGTTGCTGTTTACTTTGGGCAGAGCAAAGACCTCTTGCAGCCAGCGAGGCCTAGTCTTTGGTACATGAAGTTTTTCTAATAAATGTCTAAGGCTTGTGCTGTGGCAAACCTTCTGGCACGTGAACCAAGTTTTTTTTAGGCTTGTACAAGCTTGGCAGTGTGTACAATCTTGTGCAGTTGGGCTTAGCAAAGTTCTGTATTCACACTCTGCAAAGTATTTAAACATGTGCTTAACTGTCGGAGAAGGGAATACAGGGGACCTGGCCCCTGATAAGTAACAGCTGTGTTAATTACCAATACAGCCTTGTCCCTGATGAGTCACAGCTGTATCCAATACAGATAAGTGTGATAAAGGGGAGTGGGTGAGCTGGGGAGGGGGATTCATGAAGGAGGAAGAACCTTGAGAAAGAGGGAAGGAGGGGATCATGAAGAAGAAGAAGGAGGATCCTGAGGAGAGAACCACTGCTATGAGGTCAGTCTGGGTGTGCAGTCAGAGTCTGTTGTTGGAACCTGCAGTCACAGTCTGGCTGGGTAAAAGCTGCATTCAGAGTCTGCAAACCAATCCCTGCAGTCAGAATTGAGCAGGAAATAACCAGCAGGTTGGGAAACCTTCAGCAGGAGCTTGGTGCAGCCAGAGGCAGTGAATGGTTTGGGTCAGGATGGCTGAGCTGTAGAGAGGAATAAACCAGGACTCTTTTCCTGTTGTGGTAAACAAGAAGTCTGTCTCAGCTCACTTCTACCCTCTAACAAGAGGGCTGCTGCAACACTTCATTGCAGTTTAGCAGAACAAGTGAAAACCTTAATGCTTTGTTTGAGTGGGCTGTAGTGCAGGAATTTAAGTCATTTTCACAATCAGAGCTTGTGTTGTTTCTCAACAAAGGAAGAAAAATAGCAACAGAAACTTCTGTTAGAATTGACAGTTATTCAGTTGCTACAGAAAATAAAGCCATTTCAGAAGACTTATTATGAGACTAATCTAGCTGATAAAAAGCATTTACATTTCAAATATGGAGAGCAAAGAAGATATATTCTAAAGGAACATTCACTTTTTGGAGAACAGTGGGACTTGGGTTGCAGTGATTACCATGTTTTTTCTCACTGCATTGCTGGCTAACACAGCCATTTGTTGTGTGTTGATTTTGGCGAACAAAGTTATATTTAATGGTTTCTTTTGATTGCATGAGTTTATGGAGTGCACTTTACCAACGTTCCCAGTTGCACTCTCTACTGCAGCTCATTCTTTTAGTGTGTTTCATTTGTATGCCAGCATTGCTCACAAATAGTGTATCTTGTGCCTTACTAGCCATTATAGGATTGGTTTTAAGATTCAGCATTTTCATTACTTTTGGGAGCGTGTTTTTCCCTTTCTTTTCCATTTGGCATAATTATGTGCTCATGATTATTACCTGCATATGTCAGCTAAGCACTTCTTTGCTTGAATGTTAATCTTTGTCAATTCTTCACCCACTAAGTGTGAAGGTAATAGGTATTGCTAACTGGTTTCTGCGAAGCTGCATGCAGAAGAAAGTTTCACATTAACAGGGTAATTGAAACTGTAGCTAATGTATTGGTCAAAGTTGGTAAGCTTTCTAAAGGCTTCTTGCAGAGAAATCCTGTGGCAATTATCCTAAAGAATAGACAATGTATGTAGTGAGCTATTCAGGCTGGAAATTCAATGCTTTACATGCCATTTGGGGTGCTGATTTCATCACTCTCCCTCTTTTGGACATTGGAAGGACTGTTGGTGGAGTAAAGTCTCATTCAAACAGAATAAAAGGAACCGTAAATTTGTTTTGTTCTGTAATGAATGATCCTCGTGATTCAGTGCGTGGGTCATGCTTGCATCCTGTGGACAGACTTTGTTTTTTGTGATTTTTATGTAACCAGACTGGGTTGTAAAGTTTTCAAAGTTTCCAACTCAACAGAGTACTGAAAATCCTTATGTTTCTCTTACCTGTTTTTAAATTTAAGGGCTGTGTTTGCTTCTGCATTACCAAGGCTGAATTTGGTTTTCTGTATAACATCTGTGTTCTCTGTCTCTCTTTTAGCTGTCTTCATAAGCCAGTTGTCTGAAATTTTACATGGCTTTGAGTTTTCCCCTGGGGAAGCTGGGGAAAAATGAGAACAGGAGGTACAATCTGTCCATCCTAAAGTTAGCAGCAAAACTCTCGTCATAAAGGCCCAGGTTCATCCTAGTCTGTGTGCTGATTCTTTTAGACAATAGGGCAAATTGGTTAACACAGAGATTGCAAATTGTTTTGATAAATTTTGTACACGAGGCCTGTGTTCATTACAAGAGTCAGAGTCACTAGAGGCAGCAGGATGGAAAAAAAACCTGGATGTTGCTCTCAACAACTTCTTTAAAAACAAACCTGAAACCAAGAGAACCTGTGGAATAGAATTGATGCCTGTTCAACTGTCCAGTTTTGGGCTTCTGTGCCAGACCTCTGCCACTTTATTTGTTAGAATAACTGGAAGCTACAGGCTGGTGGGTAGGGAGAGAAGCAGGGAAGCAGAGAGAGAAATAATATGTAATGAAATATATTATGAACTTGGATGGTTTTCTGCCAAACATGGCTTTTGTTTTGTTTTGGAATTAAGTTTTGAGTTTCTCTAAGGTCTGTCCAGTGAAATTTTTAAAGTAAAAAGCAATATCTTTCCAGAAACATCTTCTGGTAAACTTCAGTTATATACTACATAATAAATATTCCTCACCAAAGCGCTATGAATGTGTTTCAATATGGTCAGAATACATTATTCCAGTGGTTATTTCTGGGTTTGGACTGCTGTAAACTTTATAAATGTAATTTGCCTTGTGGGCATGGAAAAAGGAAGAAATTCAAATGCGTGGTTACTTCAGCAGCTATGGGTTTCTCCTTAAAACTTCACAGTTTATGCTGTGGATGCTGTATGGATGAGTGCCCAAAGTATCTGAGTATTTTGGCATTCCATGTGCATGCTGAACTGTGGTGCTCTGCGAGGAGGATCCTTGGGGTTTGTAGGAGAGCCTGGTCTTTTTTTTTGTCAGGACGATGTGCAGAATCCAGCTCTTCAGCATGGCAATGTGTTTTGCTTCATTTCATAAAAAAAAAGAAAGACTAATTATCAGGTCAGGTGCACACAGGCGTTTTGCAGTGGGCAATAAACAAAATGGAACAGACCCCTGAATGTTGCCAAGAGGAAGGAAAGCAGCATTATCTGTGTGTGGCAGGTAAGGGTGTGCAGGCTTGCCCTTCTCTCTGTACCCTTTCTCCATAGTCTGAACGAAAAAGGAAATGGCAGCAGTAGGAACACAGTGAGAACTCAGTACGTTTTGAGTAAGGACCAGATGATGATGTGTCTGCCAACTCGTGCCCCATAGACAAAAATCAGTATTTGCAGACAATAGTCCCAGTGATCCCCTTAAAAACTGCCCTCTAGTACCTAACAAGGCCCCAGCTCTCCCAGTACCTCCAGGAGTGGGCTTTGGCATGACCAATTCAGCCCTAATGTCATTCACCTGCACAGGCTGGATTGATGGCTGGGTGACAAGTAGTCACAGTCACCATTATGACAGTGAATTCAGAGCATTTTGATCAGTGTTAATATGCAGTGACAGATTTCTTTGTTTGCTGCAGTTCTCAGCTGGGCCTCCAACCAGGTGTTCAGGATTCCCCCTCCCTCTTTCTAAAGATCTGCTTCCAAGAAGTCCCTTCAGCAGGGTTCAGAACATATGTGCAGCAAGTAGCTGTGCACTGATTTTCAGGATGCTGAATGCAGTGCCCATGTGGACACTGCAGACTCTGTATCTTTTCTCTGCCAGCTCCTACAAAAGAGAAATTTGTCTTTCTGTTGGACGTTGCAAAGTTCTTCAGACATGCAATTTCCAAATTTCGTTGACGCAACACCTCAAAGCTGGGCTGAGGACAGGAACAGCTAAGATTTGGAGTTGTTTTTGCAGTTCTGTTGAAATATGGTCTTTCACTTCATTGCAGCAGCTTGTCCCTTCAAGGTCAAGAAAGCTTACTGCTTGCTGGTTGTTAGCATATCAACTCGAAGCAGAGCTGAAAGGTAATCTTACAGCTCAACGGGGATTTTACAAGATATTTACAGTATTTTAAGGCTGTTATCAGGAAGACATATGTGTAAAAAGGGAAAGGTATTCAGAACAAAAACTGGAAAACTACTGGGCTCCTAAAATAGGTGCTGTTTAATTTTCTTTAACTAGTCTCCCAGACTTGCATGATCTGAAGAAAAAGCAGAATATTGTCTTTATCAAATTTGATATGAATTTTTTTGGAGCAGGAGGTGGTAATACTTAGAGACAATCTTGGTAAGGTAACCTGAAATTTAGGACTGCAAAGTTCAGAATTTCCTTTCATTTTTCACTATTTCACTCTTGGGTTTGGCTTTTGCCTCCACTTTCCTTCCCACTTACAGACATCCTTTTGAGCACTTGATTTTATTCCTAGATGCGGGAAAAATAAATAAATAAAATAAAAATTAAAAAAAAAAAGCAAAAAAGCAACTGCCATCATATCTCCTGGCAGATAATAAGGGCATAATAACCTTGCATTAATAAGGGCATTTTCTGCTTCAGAGCATTCTTGGTGCAGTCAGACACCTGAAAAGTCACAGTCACCCGCATTTTCCACTACACACTTGTAAAAAAGTAGGTTTTTTTGTCTAAAGTAGTAATCTAGCAAAAGCTCCCCAGGTAGTGCACCACTTCTTGCTTTATGTGGTTGCTATGTATAGTAATAGTATTAAAAAAATCCTGTATCCATAGTAGGTTTTAATAAATTTGTTGTCTCCTAAGATGAGTTACAGTGGCATCTAAAAAGTCCTGGCAGAATACTGGAAGTTAAAGTCGGTACAAATTAAAAAAAAAAGGATGCTTATGGTGTGCACACTCTTGTTTTGCTCCTCTAAATGGCCCAGCCTAAGTAGCTGAACAGTTTAATTATTTATACTACATTTAGCTCATATTTAATTTTTTGTGTTATTATTGAACAGAACATTGCACATATTTAAAGAAAACCTAATATCTGACATACTTCCTTGAAGTTTGGTGCGAAATTCTGTATCCATATTACAGATGTCCAGGATTGTTCAAATATACACATAAAATGAGAATAGTGCTCTATTAGAAGCATAGTTTTATACACAGTATTTTAGAAAATGCATATTAGATATTAGTTTAATATAATAAATAGTTATTTTAGCAATTTATGTTATTTCCTTAATAATGGGCGGTGATATAGTGATAAATTTAGTCACAGCAATGTTTACTGAAACTGGTTTTTTTGCTCACATGGTATGTAACATTCGTATGAAAAAAAGAATTAGATATTATATTATTAGTAGTGATATAGAATCAGTGCATATAAGATGAAAACCCAATTATTCTGTTAACAATCACATATGATATAGGAACATTTCAGAAGAGAAGAATAGCACTATGTTTTCATAAGATGAAGGCTAGAAAAGGCAATGTTTGATGTGTGTGCTGAGTTAATTGAAAGGAATCTAGTTCCCAGTCTGGCTGTGTAATCATTATTAATCTCTTCCACAACTTAGTCTTTTTATTATTGTTGTCCTTCTCTGTTATTTTTTTTCACATTTGTCAATCATGCTTCTGACTTACTAAACTACTTTAAAATCTTAAATCTTTAAAAATAATCCTTTATTTTCCACTTCTTACTTCAAACTACGTGCTGGAAGAGCACAGAGATTGTAGTGTTGGATTCACCACTACACAGGGTACATTCTATTTCCCTCTTAACTTCTGAGGGACTTCAGCTGACTTTATTAAAATAATAGAGGCAGTAAGATCTACTGCCAGCCCCTCCCCCTTCCTCCAAGCCCCAAGAATTTGCTTTTTCACTGAAACATAGATGGAATATTTTGGAAAAAGGAACTTGAATGCCTTAGCCATCATCTCTTACCCATTAGAGGTATAAGGAATTGTTTGATGTGTTTTCAATAGGCAGAGAATGAAGCTGGAAAGGCAGATTTGGTCAAAACTGCAATAAGCACACAGAAGAAAACAGGTTGTTTGTTTTTTTACCAGATAAAATCTCAGACATACATTCAGCAAAGAGAAAAAGTAGTCTGCAGCAATCTGCTACACTAAAGACATGTGAGATCTTGACAGGCAGTATCACAATCACTCAGAATATGACCCTGGTAGTTAGAAATTTCTTCCAAAAGATGCCCAGTCTCCCTATGGATCAGCTGGGGAAGCAGGGTCTCTTTTTTTCAGGTTCCCTTTCCAAACATTTTGGGAAAACCCCAGGCTCCAAATGGCAATTCTATATATTTTTAAGGTTTGCCTGGTCTCGTGCCCTACTAGTGTTGTGGGTTTTTTTGTTTTTTGTTTTTTTTTTTAGCTCCCTATTTCTTAGCTTTGCAGTGAACTGTGCAGTGAGGCAGACAAACCACAACAAGTGGTTGTTAGTCATGTCCACCCTGCACCCTTTGCAGACAGAAGGAGTGTACACGTCACTTCCCCAGTTGGGATAATGAGGTTTTTCTGTCAGTGCATTCACCACCAGCCGCCCCTCTGGCTGCTACAGCTGCAGTCTGTGTGGGCTGGCATGCCAAGGCTTTGTCATCAGATCTCTGGTGTGTGGGTCTTGCTTCCAGGAAAATGATGTATAGGTTCTTTTTCCACCCCCCCCGTAATTAAATCAGCCCCGTGATCGTGATTGAATTATCGGTCTGACTGAAGGAAATCCATCTTCTAGCAAGTTGCTAAAGTGGCAGGAATGATTTTTGTTGTCCTAGGGATTACCCAGAAAAAAACAAACAACCTCATAGACTTTGGGCAGTGATATACTGACAAATGAAGTCAGAGCAGACTTTGGCATAGCTGTGGTCCTGCTAACACCCACATGGCAGTGACACAGTTGGTAGAAGAAAGGTAACTCATGTAACCATCTTCAGAGGAGGGACGACTTAGATTAAACTACCTAAAAATAGCTCCAGGAAGTAACCTACAGAAATAGGTTAATTAAATAGTGAATGGGCATTGGGAGAACAGACAGGGACTAATGTGATCATTAAGTTGACTCTGTGCTAAATTTATTCAGTAGCGGAATTCAATTTTCCCCCAAGGTTAAAAAATGATAATTTGGGAGTGCAGAGAGTTGTAGGGCAGCTGACGTCAATCCCTGTCCCCTTTCATGGCCCAGCACAAAGCATATCCCTTTTGGGATGGCAACTCTGGATAGATAATAATAATAATAATAATAGTACAGTGCACAATTAAAACTGCAGGCTTTTCTGATTACTATTGTAATTTTTAAATGGATACATTCTGTGAAGTTTCGCCATACAAACAATCAGATTACAAACATGGGTCTGGTGAAACTTCCTGTGTCTGTAGCTCAAGACAATGGGAAAATATTTTGGGGAGGAATGTCAACATTTTGGAGCTATTCCCATTTTACCCTGTTCATTGTTAGTTCTTCTGAGGTATTTTGCTTTAATGGTAGAAGCTGGAGGGTGTTGATGGATATGGAGCCTGTAAACCTCGGCTGCTGATGTGAGATTAGTGATCTTTATGCCTGTCTTTATAGCTGAACTCATGAATAATAGATCAGATGAGGAAAATGCAGTGCTCTCAAGCCTTAGGCAGCCCAACCTGGCCAAACTCAAAGACAAGGGAACAGTGGGAGATAAATAATCATTTTACCAACTTTTTCTCAGCTTATTTTTACTGGGATTTTCTTTTTTATTGCTGTGGACCAATCAGCAGCACATCAGCTTCAGCTTTGGTGTATCAACTAGCTGTGACATACCTGCCTTGCAAGGGGAATGCTGGCCACGATGTGACTGTGCTGATCCCACATCTCAAACTGAAGAACAAATCTATTGGAAGAAAGCTCCCTTTTTGGTCTTTTTATTGGCCACAACCTCTGCAAGGAGGAGGAGAAGTAATAACTGGAGTTGGGTGTCTCTGCAGCCCTGATAATACACGGTGTTGCAGAAAGGATCCAGAAAAGCCAGGAAGAATTGTTTAATGCCTTCCAGGGTAGGGAGGAAAGCTTTACAGCATGAGGCTTCAGGACCAGAGAGGCAGAAGACATTTTGCAGGTGGGCTTCAGCCTGCAGAGACATTTTCCTGAAACCTGGTATTTACCCTGTGCTGCTAAAGTGCCAGAAGGGAAGAGGTGATGTAGTGGTGGTAACTTGGATGTACTTGGTGAGGAGAGTTGGAAAAAAATCAACTTGTGGATGTGACCAAAATTAGAAATAGGCAGGTGAGGCGTTTTGGTCATAGGGTTGACTATTAGAGCTTCTAATAGTCATCTCTCCAGCAGACATCATTGTACTCTGTTGCCATGTCACATTTTAGTCCTTGGCCCATGACTCCGGCTATTTCCCTAGGACAGGAGCTCTGGGGTTAGAGCCAGTCACCAGCTCAACCTTCCAGCCTTGGATGACTCCACAGGCTGCCTGAGGCTCTGTGTTTCTGCTTTGTTAGGGAAACTGATTTTTAATGTGTGAGGTTTTCTCTAAGCTAACATGATTATGTTAATGCTGTACCTGATTCATGTTGGTAATTTATTGCATCATGGAAATGACTCTGTGAAACCCCAGACTTGAGCCGTGCTATGAGGGCAGACTGCAGAGAGCAAGGACTGACTGGAAAAGCTGCTCAGAGAGCTTTTATATTTTTCTAAAAGGTATAAATCCAGAAAACTCTTACAGGTGGAGCACACAAGGCTATTTCTGTACAAAGTTTGATTCGCAAAGTGCAGCTAGCGTGGGAAACTTCCAAAAAGATATTAGAGGTCTTTTCCAGAAAGAAACAGCAAGGGAGAAAATCTGCAAGCATCTGTTTGATAAAATGTAATCCAGCTGGGGTAATTAGATCCCAGTAGGATGACTTCTGGTTTTATTTGTCTCCAACCAAAGGTTGATTTACAGCAAGATGTCATCACTTTGGGAAGGAAAATGGAATATTTAATAAAGATCAGGGTAACAGAAACAAAAGCAAGTTAATTTGGAGTTTAGGAATGTACCAAAATGTAAATTAATTCTAAACTCTCTCACCTCTGTATTCAGGTAAGGTGAAAAGATTTTTGCCTTTTGTTGGTTTGGTTTGGTTTGGTTTTTTTAAGTGGCTGAATGTTTTCTTTGGTGCTCTGTAAGCAGACATTGTCTGTCCAAAAGCACTTCTCACCGTGAGGGCTACTGGTATTGTATTGTTATTATTGGAAGGCAGATAATGTGGCCAGTGTTTATTAATGAGCAGCAGATGGACACCATTTTACTACTAAAAAAATCCCAGGAAAATTACAGAGATTTGCAGACACTGTGGAAGATGCGTCTGATGACTAGTTCACTGATGTTTGAAGTCACCAGAAATAGCAGAATTCCAGTCCATGTTGCTCAGGCTGCTGCTTAAGATGCAGCAGGACATCTGAAAGTGAGACTTCACACCTGTGGAAAAGAAATCCTTGAGGTGGTAATGTGAGTAAAGAGCTGAAATGTGTGCATGGAGCTGAAATTCTTGTTCAAATGTTACAGAAAAACTATTTTAATTTTTTAATTTTTATTTTTTTAAATAATATTTATTATTTTAGCAGAAGTTCAGGAGCAACTTTTTCCTTGTGCTTTTTGTTTCTCAGCTCCTTGTGCCTCGTGAATTCACGTTTGCTCTGAACATTAGGTTCTTTAGACTACAGTTTTGAAGTCAGCAGGTTGAAACTGTAAAGAAATAATTCATTTCAGTAGTTGAAAATGGGAAAACTGTCTGCTGTTGGGAGGCAGCTGTATGAGGGATGCTTAGAGTGGTGTTTCTGTGGTTTGAAGGCTGCCTGAGCACCTCTGTCTGTGGGACACAGCCAGCTTTTCATATCCTCCCTCACGTGGTGCTGGGTCAGTGCTCACACTGAGAGTCTGAAAATGAAACCTGGGGTTTGGCAAGAAGCACATTTCCCCTGCATTGCTGATGATGATGCACAAGCTCAGATTCCATTCCATCACTGCTGGGAGCAGAGGAGTTGTCTGGACTGGAGATGGAGCAGTGCAGTTGTGTGATGTGCTGCAGGCTTGTGTTCTAGAGCAGACAAGCTCAGGGATGGGTGTGTGCTGTTTCCAGAATTTCTCCTGCTGGTCTAACTTTAAAAAGCTGGGTATAAGGGGAGTTCATCAGCCATCAAAAGAAGTGCCCAGATTTGAACCCCAGCTGCAAATTTCTAGTAAAAACCCCATACAAACAGAAAAAACAACCCTGGTGCATCAGGCAGCTACGTTTCCAGCTCTGAAACTTGGATTTGTTTTCATTTTACTTTTTCTGTCACTTTACTCTTTTTTTTTTTTTTTTTTTTTTTTTTTTTTTTTTTTTTTTTTTCTTTTGTGTGTGTGTGTGAAAGCACTACGAAATGAAGTTGTTTCATTTTCAGCAGTGGTTTGATGATACAGTGAATCTGTTTTGGGGCTCTTAATGCTGCAGAAAGGCTGCCACAGCCATGTGCTAAACAGTACTGGTCTGGCATAAAATCATTACACTGATCCAGTTCTAAAACCTCGTCATATTCAGTGTAACATATCTGTACCTCACTAATTTCTTTTTCTGGATTAAGATTTGTCTGCTGTGGTACAGCCAGCTCAAAGCCACCAGAAACTTTGTGAATGGGGTTCTGTCTCCTTCAGCAGAAACACAGTCATGAGCCCATCAGAACCACAGTAAATTTTATGCCACTGGTGTATCAGATACTCACAGATTCTTTTCTGGAGTTTGTTTTGTGGCTTTAGGAATACTGTGGAGAATGGGGAAGGCCCAGTAAGCTTGAGGGAATCCCTTCAGAAGATGCTTAGAATCACCTAGCTCATGCTAATAACATGAATTGTGCTTTTATAAACTGAACGAGTTAGGGCTCAGCAGAAAGAAATGCACAAAACTGGGAAAAAAAAATATTCGAGGCAGAATAAATACATGAAGAGCTGTGCAATTATCTTAATTTTAGAGTTCTGTGGCTTTTGAATGCATTGGCAGCCCTAAAAAAACACTTTTAGAGCTATTTTTATGTACAGAGTATTATTACAGTAGATCCCAGGAACTAAATGAGGAAATAGGTAGCTCAGAGAGCATATCTTTCTAGAAATGTGCAGGAGACAGAGATGGGTGCACAAAAATTGTTTTGTTTGCTGAAGGAAATAAATACCTTGGGAGGTAGGTTCAAAACCACTTTTGTTTGCAAGTGCTCTTGACGACACTTTCCCCCCACTCCTCCCTCATTTTTTAATGTCATGGGCATGCTTTTATAGCAAAGCCTGTTAATAAGCAAATAATTCCTTGATGGAGAAATCGGCTTAGTCAATATGCATCAGCCTTCCTAGGGCTCACAGGTTTTTACAGGGCCAATAAAATCTCTCACCGTGGTATGCTGCAGATAGGTTCATTTGAGTGGCATATTTGTAATTCTTCAGTCCTTGAAAGTTGTCACCCAGCAACTGAGACCTGCAGAGCCCTCCTTCAGCAGGGGACTGGGGGAAGGATTTAGAAGGGTACAGTGAAAAAACTTACGGGTTGAGATGAGCACAGTTTAATGGAGAAATTGATGCCTTGAGTTTCAGCTTTCATGTTTCTCAGACTCTGTGTTGCTTAGGTGTGTGGTTGTGAGCCTCATAGTAAGTGCCAGTCAGCTCTCTTCACAGAGCAGAGAGACAAAACAAATCCTTTTCCTGCTGAACACCAAGGACAACTTTCAGGCCCAAAAGCACAAACAAGGGTTGCTGAAGGGAGGAACAAGAAGGATGGGACCTCACAACCTAAAGCTGGAATCGGACAATTAAACCCCAATATACAAATGGACCAAAACTTATAAAAATGTGAGACCTCTTGACCATTTGTCCATTTTGTGACCATTTTGTGTCCACCCTGGGTGTAGCCCTGGTCAGGTCCTGTCCTGCCCAAGGTGGATCCTGGAGGCCTTTCAATAAATCCCTACTTTGTTCTCTGGCTCTGTCCAGCCTCTGTTCCAGGTCAGCCTTCCCAAGGCATCAAAATCCAAAGCTGTGCACATAAGCAAAGCAAGGAATTAATTTCACAGCTTCCCATGGGCAAGGGAGGTGTTCAGCCTTCCCCAGGAAAACAAGGTCCCACCACACATAATGGTTACTGGGAAAACCAGATGTCATCACTCCCAGTGTCCCCTCCATCCTCCTCCTCCCCACAGCTTTAGAGGCCTGGCATGTTGTCCTGTGGTCTGGAATGTCCCTTTGGCCAACTGGGGTCATCTGTCCTGGTTTGTGTCCCCTCCCAGCTCCTGGTGTACCTCACAACCTGTGAGGAGCACAGAGCTCTGTGTAAGCTCTGCCCAGAAATAGCTAAAACATCCCTGTGTCATCAACACAGTTTCCAGAACAAATCCAAAGCACAGCCCTATACCAGCTACTTAGAAGAAAATAAACTCCATCCCAGCCCAAACCAGCAGAGAAACAGCTTTTCCCGCCCTCTCTTTCAATATGGAGGAGTATCTCACAGAAAAAAAAATGGTTACTTGATTAGGGAAGGTTCAACTAAGCCTGTTGCTGTAGTTCTGGAAGCATCAGGAGTATGGTTTTCTTGAAAAGAGAGTTAATGACCTATCCAAAGACTACATCATGGGTTGGGCTCAGATTTTTGTGTATGAGTTGAAACAAGATAAGTGATGTCCAAGACACCTCTGCTGGAAGTATTTCAGGTGATGGCTCCTGTGTGCGCTTTCTGTAGGGTTTCAAACTGCCCAGTTTGGTCTTTTTATTGTGATGTTTTAATACATTTTAATATATTTATTATTATTTATTAAATATATTTTGTAGTATATTACTATTAGACATTGTATTTAATATAATCTATTAATATATTTATTAATATATTTTACTGTAATATTATGTTTTAAAATGTTAGCTGTTTGTCCTTAAATTTGAATTGTAGAACAAAGCTTACATGAAGCTGATGTTTACATAGTATGCATAATCCACCTTTAACTTTGTTTCCTCCTCAATTTTGCTCTCTTGGGAGAGAACTGAATGTATTAGTGAGGTTGAAAATCATATTTACATGAAAGGAAAGGTATTGACAAAAAGGCAGTAAAATTGTGTGACAGGATTGGTGTCGCTCCCTCAACAGGGACAATTACAGAGAACAATATGCAATCCTATTGTTTTTATTTGAGGAGGTCACTCCTTCTGCTGCCTCAAAGCCAATATTTCAAAACTTGAACACGAGGCTTCAACAGAGCACACTCAATGTCAGCAGAGGCAAATACTAGGAATGCCCTCCTACTGCATCCCCAGGCATTTTGGTGCTGATCCTACAGCCTATGCCATTTTGGAAGGATGTGAGGTCCCCCTCTGAGTGCTGTATTTAGCACTAGGCTCTGAGCACAGACTGTGTAAAATATACTGCCAGGTTCTATCACATATGGATACTTTCCCTTCCTGACTGGTACAATAAGTGCTTGTTGTTGTTTTCATTTTTTTTAAAGGCGAAGAAGTGAAATTTATTTATTTGCTGGTTTCCTTTTGTATCTAATAGTTAGGAACAACATAGGTAGATTTAATTTTTTTTGGCATGAAGTAGAAAAGAATTAACCTTCCAGACCTTTATGAAGTGAATTATTATGCAATAGAAAAACACTGTTATTGCACTAGAACTTAAGTTGTTCCATTCTTAAAGTGCATTTGGAAATTAGAGATAATACTGAGGAAAAAAAATTAAGTTTTCTATACAGCCATCTACTAACTCTGTACATCACCTGTGTCTTTTGGGGGTATTCAATTCATGATAATAAGGAAATATAGTGAAACTACTGGTTTGGGCCAGTGCTTCCTGGATTTAATTAATTTCTTGAGAATAAAGTAAAACAGTCAAGAAAATCACAGAATTACAGGAAGAGACCTCAAAAATCATCTTGTTCCAAGCCTCCTGCTGTGGGCAAGGACACCTTACGTTATCCCAGGTTGTTCCAAGCCATGTCCAGTCTGGCCTTGAACACTTCCAGGGATGGGGTATCCACAGCTTATCTGGGAAATCTTTGCCAGTGCTTCAGCATCCTCATATTTAAGTTTCTTTTTTCTCTCCTGCTCTCATTTATCCACCCAGCTGCATGTAGTGAGGAAAGCTGTTTCGTGAGCAGGAAGCGTTACTATTTTATGAAGTAGGTTTGCTGCTTGCATGTCCTTGGAATTTCTGCATTAAAATCCTGATAAATTTATGATTTACAGTGTCTGCCGTTACAGCCAAGTACTATCTGAAACTTTGATCTTACAGGTGGTCTTAGAGTAAAAGTCGTATCCTCATTGCCTTTCCCCTTCTATCCTCCATCCTCACATGGTTTTCCTTCTAGTCCTTAGACCAGGCTTTTTTGTAGGTGGAAATCCATTACAGGTGTCCTGCCCTATCCTGAGTGATGGCATAGCCATGTCCTGGAAACTCTTAGGGTTTGAGGAGAAAGGGCTACGATTTTTGTCAGATCATAATATGGATTTTTCTCTGAATCCCATTATGGGATTGGCCACTTTTTATTCCACACCATAATGCCTGACTTATGGCCATACTGATTCTACTATGGTAAAACATATTAGTGTCAATGTTAATTATAGGGAAAGTGGTAGCCAAAATCCTGAAGTGTAATAAAGTTGGTTCAGCTTAATCTGTGTGTTTTAATTTTCTGATTTTTTAGTTCATAAAGAATTTGTGGGTTGTCTGGACTCATCCCAGCAGCTGAAGAGATCAAATCAGTCATAGCTTATGCTTTTTTTATTGCTGGTATATTTAAGATGGTTGTTTAAGGACCAGGAGCCCACCGAAGAGATGGTGTTAGCTGTTAGAATTTGACAAAGTGAAACACCAACTTACAATTTGTCAAGTTTTTTAGACACCAGGTTTGAAGGAATATTTTGAAGGGGAGAAATGAGACAGCTTTGTGCTATGCTTGTAGTACTAGGTTGGTCATCAGCCAAATCATCCCAAATGTATTCTGTGTACAGCTAAAACCACAGCATTTTGATTCATCTTTAGTCGATGTGCTGCTATTTTTATGAGGAGTGCTTACTGTCACTACGTGTTTAAAATAAAATAACGTCTTCTTAAGAAGAAAAGCACAAACCTTTAGCAGTGCCCTTTGTCCTGTGGCCAGAGCTGGCTCGGGTGGGCTGGAGTTGCTGTCACAGGCTCCGTGTGCCAGGGAAGGCAAAGGGCTGATGTTGCTTGTGATGTGTGGGCTGAGAAAGGTCAGGGTCCACTGCTCAATAACATGTAATGTTCAGGCTATTTCCCTGGTTTATTATTAGAACAGCTCAAGACTTGGCTGAAAAGTCACATGTATTGGCCTCCCTGCTTTCTGTTTGCTTCTTCTTGTCCTTATAAATTCTATTTTTGCCCAGCTCTACTCATCTGTCCTGAGTGGTGTGTGTCCCCTTTACTGAACCAAGGATCAAAGTCTTGCCTGGATGCTCTAGAGAGAGTCTCTTACTTTTTTTCTGGCACCAACCAAACCACAAAGGCTTGTGCTGCAGTGGCAGCCTCCCTCCTTCCTGGGTATTTTTGGAAAATAAGCAGCATTGCTTATTGACTGGATAATGGACCGAAAAAGGATTCATGGGATGGAGAAATCGATAGCCTTCGGATGGATTAAAAATCAATTAGCAAATTAGAATTTAATACAAAGAATAAAAAAAGCTGTTCTCTCAATGGAAGAGGTTAACAGCAGTATTAGGGGGAGCGGTGTTAGGACCAGTTTTGCTCCATGTATTTAACAGTGTTTCCAGCAGCACCGTAAAGAGGATTGTAATTTGCTGATGACTCAGAATGACTGACATTATATATAAACTTCAAAGACTTTAGATAAAAATTGCAGAATCCACAATGGAATCATGTAAATGACTAACCCATGTGTGGATTCTTAATTAGTTGTAACTCCTTGGGGAGGAATTTTCTGAAAGTGATTTTGGATGACTTCTTGAAAACAGTTCAGTCTGGAAAGGCAAATCAGATGTTCAACTCCTAAGAGATGTTGATGGGGATGGTATGTTTCTTGGGGGGCTCTATAATGAGGATGTTGCTCTCAGATGGAACAGTGAGATACCAGAAAAAAATAAGATATAGCAGAAGCAGAGATTTGTCAAATATTTTAAACATCATTAAAATTGTATTCAATATGTTTAAGAAAGGTGAGCATGAAACGCACCTTGTTTTGTCATATAGACAAGGCAATGTAGTGTTTTATGTTTTGGATTCAGAGGGCTATTGTGCAGTGATGAAGTCTTTCCTAAAGCCTCCTAGAGCAGCACATTGGGAAAAAACAAAGGAGACCAGAGGGAGAGTGGCTTCACGAGGGAAGTGAGAACGGTGTCTGGTGGCTGCAGCAAATCCAGCAAGGATAAGGAGCCTCTGTCGTCCCTTTTAGGATTAGCATTGCCTGGTGTGATACTCATTTCTTGTTCATGCCACAGAGAAGCAAGAGCACATACTGCAGCATACTCTCCTGCTTGCTTTACATCTTTAAATACAAAGGTATTCTTTGCTCAAAAGGACATCTGCAAGAGCAAATGGGATGAAAGACTAGTCTCCAAAATCCTGTCTTGGTCAGATCAGAGAAGCCTTGTGGTCATTTGCTGTTTTGGCAGTTGCTGTTCTGATGCAGTTCTTTGTTTTCACAGATTTTAGCTTACAGAAACCCCAAAAAACTGCACCTTTTGCCAGTTTGTTCATAATTTTCTCAATAGTTATGCAGCAAGTTTGCTGAAGAGTATATGAAGGGCCACTCTGGGTCAGTCCAAATGTGTGTCTTGGTGCCCTGCCTTTGCTTTGGCCATAAGCATGCTCAGTGTGAAGATGGGGTAAGCATTTAATGGCAGCTTTCAGAAAACTTTTCTAGCCCTAGTTTTTAATCACTCCGGGACTTCTTGATCCACAGCTTTTATCTTCCTGCTTTAAATTTCTCATTGGCTTTTTTTTGTAGGTGAATTCATATTATTGATTTTCAACTCCCATAAGCTTTTCTCATTTCTGCAACATCCACTGTTTTATGCGAAGAAGAATCTCCTTTTATTCGTTTTTAATTTGCAACACATTGGTTTCATCTGATATCCCCCTCTTTTTTTCTTTTTTTTTTTTTGTTCACCTGGAGGTTTGAGTTAAAGTAACCTTAGTTGTTGTAATTACAAGGTGGTTGTAACTACATTACTGTTGTAACATAATGTCACTTTGTGCCGCCTTACAATAACAGTTTTGTTGTGTTGGTTATTTCATTGTAGAGCTTTGCTGGTGTGTAAAGGAGACAATGCATTAAATGAAAAGATTTTGTTTGTTGTTCATTTTAACTTCAGCTGTTTGGGTTTTTTTTAATATAGAAATTAGTCTTGATAATATGTTAAGTTTAATGTAGTGTTACTTAGTGCTATATTGCAAATGATTTAGCATTGTAATTCAACTCTACAGTGTGATTATTCAGATATATTTCTTTTTTCACAACTAGGTAATTCTTGACTATAATAATAATTTTTGAATGTTATTTGATTCTTGAACTGCTGTTTATTAATGTCAACTTTTAGGGAAATAAACACTGTGTCTCCATCTACTGGATACACAAAGGGACCTACACATTTTGTCCATATGTAATCTCCTCTTTGCTAGCTAACGTGGGAAGAATTTAGAAAACATGAGTGGGAAGTCTGTCAGATGTGGGCAGTGGATGAATGAGTCCCAGCAAGTAGGGTTTGAGGGGAGAAAGGGCAGAAGGGGATGGAGAGACACACTCTCCAAAGTACAATGTGCAAAAAGGTCAGAGAAAATGTGGCAGTGCCTACAGGAACAACAATCAAATCCCTTAACTAGCTGAAGAAACATTTAAAGGACTGTGAAAACAGATGGTGCACGAGTTTAAACTGTACAGGAGCAACTTACCTTCTGCAGCAATTTCAGCAAGACAGTTATTTCCGTGGTTGTTACTCTCTCCTTCGATCACAACATGCAATTACTATAGCAAACCTTCTGTCACATTGCACACGTTTTCACACTTGTCAGAGGAAAAGTCATAGATTAAACAATATGGTTTAAAGTACTGTTTAGTTATGAATTTCATAACTGTATTTTAATGCAAGACAGGAGCGTTCTGTCAGAGTAGATCTTAAGAGTAGAGGAACCAGGGGAACAGACTCTGGAAGCATAACAAGTGGTGTTGGCCATACAAATACCATGAGCACAAATGGGAATTTATGCATGTTAATGCCTTCAAATCAGTCTGAGAAGAAGCAATTAGAGCTCTGTTGTGGAGTCACTACATGTGGAGAAAACCAGCTGAAATCAATGGGAGCTTGGTGAAAAGAGAGAAAAAAGAACTGGAGTTTTAATACTCTACCAACATTTCCCCCTTTGCTTTTATATAGTCTTTACCATGGCACGTGGTAAGGAACCTTTCAGTTCATTCTTAATTCTCTTCAAGATATTTGACAACAAGAAACTGTAAAACCCTCTAACCATGCTAAACCTTTACCATCCTCAGATACAAGTTCTTTATTTCCGTCATTTTCCTCTCTGCTTTGGGATTGGATTTTTTTGGTATTGGATATTTGTTGTTGTTGTTGTTGTTTTTCCCCTTTTCTATGTGCTATATTTGTTCTCTAGAGCTGGTATGTCTTCAGCATACACATAGCTGTAGACATATATATCATCTGCTTTTGTCTCTCATGCTAAATAGTTTGCATGAATGACAAATATTAGTAATGCAAGTGGTTATCCCTTATAGTGTTTCTTGGATAATAATGTGTCTCCGGTTTAGACCTTTTTATGTTTGTCTTTCCTTAAAAAAAAGAAAAGAGGAAAGCAACAGCACAGAGATTTCAATATGGTTTTCTTTTTTTTTTTTAATGAAAAAGGCATCTGGGGGTAACTCGAACAGAAAAGACAGGGAAATCAAAGTGATAGCTATATTTTTGTTTTTCATTTTCATTGCTCTGTGCAGTTTTCTTCATTTGGGAAATATGTATTTAAAAAGAGAGACAAGTCTCTTTGCCTGTTATTCACTTCTGCTGTTTTTGCCGTTTTAAAAATATACATACCGGTTATTTCCATACAAAACATTTGAAAGCAGGAAAAATTTGACAAGTCATTATGCTACTTGAATGAAAAAAGAAAAAAAAAAAGCCTGTCTGGATTAATATATTAAACAGGAGGACATAGAAAATTAAAGTCACAGTTCCATTTAAAATAGTTAACCTTGTATTTTTGCAGCAACACCTCTCGAGAGGAGGAATAAATGTCTGTAAGAGAATGAAAGCTGAAGGAATTTAGAGAAAATAGACATATTTTTTTCAGATTTGGTTTTTTTTTTTCTTTCTACTTTCCCCATATGTGTGACGGCCTTTCTTTCATTGACATTGAAGTTTTATTGAGACAAATCTTGACACATTTACTGATGCCAAGGAAAGCGTTATGCAGATTCATTCAACTTGGTAAGAAACACTGTTGGGGTTACTCAGAGTGAGGAAATGTGTCAAAACCTGCAAACCTGGGTTGGCCTCTCTTCAGGACTCCTCATTTCCTGAGTGCTCTGTTGAACACATTGCCACTGATTTTTCTAGAACCTTGTTTCAGGCAGTAGGTGTGTGGTTTTCCTGAACCAAACCCAGCGTGCCAGAAATGAGTTATCCAGAGCTGCTGACCTGGTTTTGGTAATACTGGTGCAGTTTAACTTGTTTATTTGTGTTGTTCAACAGCAGTTTGAAAGGGAAAAAAACAGTGGTAATAGGATTTGGGTTGCAGTTGAAGCTGAGGGTTTCTTGCTGCCTCCAATGGCTCTGAATCAAGCCACAGATGGTGGCGAGATTCCTGTAGCTGCTGCTTTCCTTGCACAGGCATTCCAGCAATGCTGAGAGCAAGGCAAAGCCTTAGGAAAAACTGTGAAGTGGATCTGAGAGCAGATGTGCCCCAGCTGCAAGGGAAGTGATAATGGAAGCAGTGAATTTGGAACAGGGTGGATGGCAGCAATCTGTGATCAGGGAGGAGTGTGCAGAAGGAAGGAAAGGGAAAAATACCATGGTGTGGGGTGAGAGCAGATAATAAATACGGAGGGTAAAAACACTGCTCTGAGGGGACTCATGATAGCCATAGAAATATCTGCAGGGATTGTGCCTAGGAACAGTAGAATATAAGCTAAAAATATAAATAACCTCTTCGGTCTTTGAAAAGAGTCTCAGGTTGTCTTTACCGTGATTTATGTTCCCAGACCTCCTCCACAGAATTACAGCCGCATAATCCACAACTGCTGTTATTTATTCTGGATAAAGAAGGCAGTTTTGACTGTGATCTCCCTTGACATTTTCCAAGGTCTATGCCTGCCTCGTACCTTTCATCATCGTGTACTTCTTCAAGGCATCTCTCTTACCTCTCTCAAAGAGAAACAGGCATTGCAGTCGCTCACTCTGGACCAGAGTGACACAGATGTTACAGGTTAGGGGAGATCAATTGCACAGCCCTGCTCCTCTTCACCTGGGAGGATCTTTGATGT
This sequence comes from Zosterops lateralis, assembly GCF_965231275.1. Lineage (NCBI taxonomy): Eukaryota > Metazoa > Chordata > Aves > Passeriformes > Zosteropidae > Zosterops > Zosterops lateralis. Next base: position 7,366,675 of record NC_139764.1, read on the forward strand.
GTTGACAAGATTGGAATCCAAATATGGCATTAACCCGCTGTATTGCAGTGGTTAGGGTGGCAGGAATGATATAAAATAGCATCTCACTCAACAAGGTATTCTCCCTTTTTCATTTTACAATCTGTGTCAATGGCAGTTGGAATTATGAGGGCTGCATTAAAATTACATATTACTTTATATAAATGGAAGCTATAAATATCACAAATAGTAAAAAACTAAAATTGCATTGAGGTTCAGAAGACAGTATGTCTAAAACCTTCAAAATTAAGGACATTTAGAGGAAAGCCTCAATATCCATCTGCCCTTAATTTACCTCATTATTCTTGTTTGTCAGAGTATGATCTCACTACTATATTAATGTCATTTAATAACTTTTTTTTGCAAGGTTGGCTCAGATCTGAATCAAGCCACAGTAAAGGTGCAGCAATATTTCCTTGAGTATGCTGGTTGGGATGAAGCAGTAAGAACAGGCTGAACTAGTGTTAAGGATGGAGTAATTGTCACTGTGGTCAGTAAATACTTTTGCTGCTGAATATCTCCTTTTTAAAGCTCCTATATCGATATATAGTCTTGTGGCTTCTTATTCTTTTTTCTTTTCATTTGAAAAGGTTATAAATGTAAAGCTACTATTGATCTGTAGATGTGGCCCAATATTAATTTGAATGGCACTGAAATTGAGGTCATTAAGAAGTTGCTAGTCAGTAATGACCTGGATGCTGGAAATGTTGATTCTGCACTTGGTGCGTCCTCTCCTACCAACCCACGTGAGTTTGGGCCAGACTTGCAATGCGTGTGTATTCTAAGCACCATGTATGGCTCAGCATTGGCATTTCCTGGGGTGGAAATCTCCCTGGGCTGCCAGGGGCTGCACTGAGTCTGGCAGACCTGATTCTCACAGCTGTGTGCCCCTGGATGTGAAACCAGTGCACAAAACTGAGGGTTCTGTGTTCTCTGTTCTCTACTCTTTGGAGAAACAGAGTGGATTTGCTGGCCTGCAAATCCCTGCTTGTCTCATGAACCTGGAGAAGTCTGGCTCAACACTTTTCATTAAAAGTATTTTTATATTGAATCAGTGGAATAATATTCCTGTGGTGAGGACTCACAAGAGAGAGAGTTCCTCAATCTTTCTGGATGTACAGATGATTTCCTGCTCTGAGGGAAGGATTTGTTCCACCTAAATTTAGCCTGGGTATCTAACTTGGCACTGTAGTCAGCAGTTCCCCATAAGAGCCATTCATTTGACCTGAAACAGGCTGAATTACCCTCTTTATTAACTGTAGAGAAAAGCTCAGGCCAGAAGTCCAGCCTGGAAATGGGCAAGCAGAGAAGAAACTGGATCCCAGCTTTCCTCTTAGCAATACACACATAAGATGAGGTCTGTGGATACCACAGGATCCTGTGATTAGAAATATGCCAGTGGGGAGGTGTCTCAGTTTGGAAAGACAGGTGTCTGCCAGGGAAAAGCTGGAGCTTCCCTTGCAATGGAGAATGTAAATTCCCTTCCTCCAAATTATTATAATTTTGAAATTAAGAGGCTTTCAGGCAACAACATGGGAGTAGGAATAACAGTTCTTGACTAGAAATATTAAAAATGTAGTAGTACAAAAAAGCAAACTAACAAAAAAAAGAATAAAACACTGACAGAGTCAGACTACAACCTGACACCCTGTTGGTCAGGGTGTTGAAAGCAGTCCAGTTAAATCCTCCTGGAGTCACAGATGTAGTTCTGTTGGAGCAGAGATGGTCCTGCAGAAGGGTCTGGTCTTCCTCTGGGAATCCTGTGGAAAAACAGGCTGTGCTGGTGTTCTGAATGTCAGGTTTTATCCAGGTAGGAATGCTGGGCTCCTCCCCCTGGGTGGAGCATCTCCCCATGGGATGATGGAATTGTATCAGCCCTGCTGTGAGCCTGGATGCCCCATGAACAGCAGATATCCCCTGGAGGGAGGATGGGTCCTGGAAGAGATAAAGAAACACTGCCTCACCTGGTTTGAACAGCTGCCCATTAACGGGAGACACCCACCCCCTTCCCTCCCCAGAGTTATGAGATAAAGAAAAAACACCTCTTTGACTGGTTTCAACAGATGGGAAATAGAATACATCTTGCATTTGCAACCCAAGACAGGAAGACATGCCCAAAACCTCCTGTGCATGTGTCCTGTTGGGCTGTGGGAATGGAATCCTTTAATACAGTAGGTGTTTTTAAGTTCATATGATTAAACAGTGTTATTACTCTTCAGAAAGTAGTCCATAATTTTCATTTAAAAAAACCAACAAAGTAATAAGGAATAAATAAAAGTAATCTGCATTGTTCTTGTGAAGGAATTCACATCTTCAAGCTCTTCTCAAAGTAATGAGACACTGAGAGTTCGGGGATTCTAGAGGCAAACTGCTCTGTAGCACCATGAGGCTGATGCAATGCAGGGCACGTAGCTGAATGTTCCTTTCTGTTCTCGAAAAAAGAAGAAGGCTTTTTAATTTCTTGCTCTTCAGCATGAAGGAAACTCATAGCTGTTCTCTACTGGGGCTGAAAGCACATCACCGATGTGGTTCAAAATCAGTTTGTCATTCATTTCAAGCCTGCTTTGGCACAGGATGGGTTAGAAAGGAAAAAAAAATGAATAAAGCTGTTCTAAATTTGCATTTGATATTTTATTCTTTCCTTATCATCTGCATTTTTGCTGCTTTAATTGGTATTTCAACTGCAGTGGCTTCTAAACATCCTAGGCAAATGCTGTCTTATAAGCCCAATTATTGTATTTGTGTCTTGTTTTGTTTTTGTTTTTTTTAACTGTGTGGAATGTGGACTGAAAACTAGCTGAGCTGCTGGGATTTACAGGGTGGTGGCACAAGGTCCAGCTGGAGCCAGGCACTGGTCATGTACCCTGGGGCTGACTGTGGGGCCAATGCTATTAAAGCTCTTCATTAGTGACTCAGCTGATGGGGAACAAAGCACCCTGGGGAGTCTTCAGACAACAGAGAGCTGGTGTTTAAACACAAGAACTGACTGATTCACTCTCTGGTCGGACAAACAGCAGAAGAGGTTGCCCAGAGACATTGTCATGTCTCCATTGCTGGGGATATTCCAGACTTTACCTGGCCGTGGTCCTGGATGACCCAGCTTTAGGTGCTTCTGCTTTGAACAATTTGGTTTCATAGCTCAGTGTTTCTAAATATATAAACACATGATGATTTTTAAAATATGTTCCAAAGTGCTTATTTGTAGCTCTCCCATAAATTTTTAACTATGGATATTCAAATAGTTTAGGGAAAAAAAGGGCAGACCTCACCCCACAATCGAGTCTATATGTGGAGAAATCAAATTATTTGACCCAAGTTCAGTCCAGACCTTTATCCAGGCAGTTAATTGAGCTATGACTTTTAATTACAGAAAGACTCTAAATTTGAAAAATTTAAAGTTAAAAATTTGGTGAGATTCCTCAAGTACTGAACCATCTTAATTTAGTTCCATATTACAATGCTCTATTGCCTTGTACAAATGCCTAAAGGCTTGCTTGTGGTATGCCATGTCCAAGACATGTATTATTTTTGGTGATAATTGCTTTTTTTATTCTTTAAAGACATTACAAATGTGCTAGTATCATCTGTAATGAAAACTGAGCTGGTCATATTCAATTGTTCTTTTTTTTTTTTTTTTTTCACTTTCAGGATAGGGAATTATGTTGGAATTCTCTATTTCTGGATGGAGAATTTTCTTTGAATGATAGTTACTTCCAAAATCTGTTGCTTGCTAAGTGCTGGTTCAGAATTATGACCAAAAGAAAATTAATTTCAGGAGAGAGGCTGGAAAATAGCATATGATTTTAATTTATTTTCCTTTCAGATAGCAGTATAAGGATTTTTAAAAGGCAAAAAGGATACTATTATAGTTAGTGGTTTATAGGTTTCATCTAGTAATAGCAGCAAAACTTCTCTGAGTGTTTGATGTTACTGATCTTAAATATGTATATAGATGCCTTGTGAATAGTTTGTGCAGCAAAACACGTACAGTGGTCCCCGAAGTTTATAATTTTATTGTGCTTTTTGAAGTTCAGTGTTTCTATACAGCATGTTGTTATTTTGGAAAGCATCTAAAGGTGCACAAGCTTTTTAGGAGCTTTGGCTGATGGGCAGGAATATCAGTGATGCAAGGTGCATGAAGGAATGGATCTCAAGCAGGAGAATTAGTTCTCTTCATAAGATGATGCAGTGAAATCAGGGAAGGATTTGTGATTGATATTATTTTTTGTCTGCTGTGTGATGTGCTGGAAGAAAAGTGCTTACCTTGCATGTATATGGCTTGGTTGTGGCAGAAATGACACTGGGAATGACACTTCAGAATGCCAAGCACTTAATTTGAAGAAAGTCCTTGCTCTGTGTAAGCAATTAGGAGCTGTGGCTGCACTGGGAGGCATCTGGTCATGTGGACTTAGCAATTGTATTCATCTCATGTTTTAACAGCTAATACATTGCAGCTCAGTGTGAACTAGAACCCCTTGATGTAGATAAAGCCCTTAAGTATTTAAATACCCTGGTCCTTCTCACTGAAATGTCTCTGAGTCCAACTTGGCCTCCACATGGTGACTATTGTAAATGCTCCTCATAAAGCTGCATTACATTTCATCCTAATTAGCACTGCTGCTGTAGCCTTGGTAAAGACACATTGGATTAAAAAGAACCGGAGGCTGAGCGCCCACATCCTCTCCTACAGGAATTAAATCAATTTCAGTATTGCAGTATTCACAGAACTGATTTAATTTAGCCTCTTTCTCCAGATGATTGCAAAAGCACAGGAGTACTATGGAAGCTCCTGCCTTTGTTTCTTGTGTTTAACTTCAGAGTTGTGTCTATTTTGAGTGCTATCAGGGGAGCATTTCTTATTAGTCCCCAGATAAAGCAAACATGCTATTTTGGTAGCAAAGAAATTAAAGGTTCATAAATAAATAGTGGCTACCAGCAGCAAATTAAGATGAGAAACATTTTTGTTGTGAAAAAGGAAGGAATGTTACCTACTGTGAAATGGATCTTTTTTTTAAAAATTGGAATCAGATATATAATTAAGTTATTAATTATGCACAGAAAAGGTTAGAAACCTTAACATCTTTTGTGCATAAGCCAAATATTGTAGTGTGTTGATATCCATGCTGTGAATTCCCCATTATTGCTCTGCCAGTAATTTCAACCTGGCATCTAGTCTAAATTGTCTCCCTAAGAGCCAAGAGGAAACCTGGCTGATATGTGATCCTGGGCATGGGTCTTTCTTGAATGAATAAAAGCACTGTCACATTTTACGAAATTACATCTGCTGGTTGTGTGCTGTGATCATCCCTGAATGAGGGAGAGGGCAGAGCTCATCTGAGTTATGGTACAGGCCCACATTCCAAAGGGACTTGATGGGATTTTACACAGTCTTGTAGCTCCATTCCAGATACGTTTTAGCTGCATGACAGAAACTGAAAGCAAGGTAATGATTGTGCCTACCCAGTAATTTCTGAAGTGTTCAGAAACACACAAAACACACCAGTTTCCAGCCAGAGCTCGCTGAGCGGCCTCAGAGCGTGTTATTCTGTCAGTGGAGATGAGCAGGTTTGACAAGTGGCTGCCATGCAGTGCTGAAAATGCACTTTTCTCCTCTTCTTTCTCTGAGCAAAGATGAGAAGGAAGCCCTTGTTCCCCTGGAGCCCTCAGGTGCTTAGATCCCAATACACAGCTGTGGTGCCAGATGTTGGCAGCGTGTGCTGAGCCTGTCCTACAGTGCAGCAGCCAGTCTGGTAAATCCCATCAAGGTCCCTGTCAGGGCTTTAAGGAGGTTCATTTAATGGGTGGGCTGGGTGATCTTAGAGGTCTTTTACAGCCCTAAGGATCTGTGATCTTCCCTCAGAGCCCTTTCCTTTGCAGCAGTGATGGATCTGCAGTGACCTGGGGGGAGGCCCCAAGGGCTGCAGAGCCACTCCAGCCCAAGGTCCCCCAAGGAGGTGGCTTTGTCACACTGTGGGTGTAGCAATGTATCTGAACAACTTAGGTCAAACTGCTTGTAGTTATTCTTATTAAACCCATAAGAATTCATCAAGGTTTCTGAGGCATAAATAGTACCAAAATAAGAAAAGAAGAGCCTAAGAAATAAACTAGCAAGAATGGAAGAACTGGATAAAAGAAGCCCAGGAAGCAATAAACTGTAACCAGTCATATTTACTGACAAGATAGAAGCTTCAATCAAAAAATATGTGATCACATAAACAATAGACTTAAAATGTATGAATATAGCTCAATGCAAGCAATAAATAGCTTCTGCTCAGTCGTATTGGTTAGTGATATGGAAGTCCTGAACTCCTGCATGTGGAGATCTGAAGTTATAGATCCCATAGGCACCATGTGGGGCGTTGCCCAAGGAGCCACGGGATTGATGGAGTTTTGGCGGTGCTGCAGGGCTCTTTCCTCTTACCTGGTTGTGGGCCCAGTAAGAGAATGAACCACGAGTTAAATACTCTGTTCCTTATTTCCTGAGGCAAATGAGTGTCTAAGTCTTGTGCTGTTACTCAAATTCTCCAAAGAATAGAAAACAAAACATTTGTTTGGAACAATTATCTCTTAACCTGTGGAACTGCAACAGTGGTGAATTTTAAGATCTTTTTCTAAACTGGACAAATCGTCCTTAATGCTTTTCTCTGGTTCCTGAAGTATCTGTTGCCACTTCAGCCTGAGCTCTGTAACCATATGGTGGTTGTTTTTCTCTTTTTTTCTACTCTATTCTTCATTTCTTTAAAGAGCTGATTCTTGTGATTTATTGGGTACAAACTACAAAGCTAAGTACTTTTCAGGATGTAAGTTGTAGTGGCTATGAGAAGGAATGAGACTATAATTCTCCTCCACTTTATTTTAGTTAAGTATTTTCAGAGGGGAGGGGAGGATGTATTCTTTCCATTAGACCTCTCCTTTCTTAATCACCATTCCCTAATTAATTCCCTGGTTAAATATAAAGCAAGCATTAGCTTTGAATAATGTTTTCCTGTGCGATTAAGTAAAGAAGAATTTCTTTCTTTTGTATGATGACTCATTGCCGGGGGATCTGTAGGGAGCCTCGGGGTGGATATTTGAGACTTTGGTCCCAGGTGCTCTCATACCTTTGAGCTGTGTCTGCTGTCAGTCCAGAGGTGGGAGGCAAGGGTGATATCACATATCAGCTGAACACGAAGGAAATTGCCTCTCCCCTGAAACGACAGCTTTGTGTTTTTTTTCCTGATGGGAAACTGACTCTGGCTCACAGAAATGCAAATCTCAAGACAACACAGACAGCTTAGCAGAAATGTAAATTATTGTTCGCGCTGGCGCAGTGTCTGTGATATTTCTTGTTGTGTGATGTGTATTCTTTGTTGTCCAAGCTGCCCCAAAAATGTACTCTTTCTTTTCACCAGCATCTTCCAGTTCTTCCCCCTGCACCACCTTTGGCTTGTAGCAGTGCAGCTGTGTGGGTCACACCATAAACCACAGGTCTGAAAGAACTGAGGTTAAGAACTGAGTCAAAAAAGGAGATTATAGTGAATGAGGCCATGGCAAAGAGGCATAACACAGTCTAAGCTGGTCAAGCTTATTTTACTGATGGAGAAACATTGCCTAACTCTACCCAGATGCTATGACTTTTTTTTTTTTTTTTTTTTTTTTTTTTTTTTTTTTTTTTTTTTTTGCTTCTCTAGTAGCTTATGGTGCTCATTTTTAACTTATGGCATTAAATTTGAGCTCAGAAGGCAGTTTTAAGAATGAATCCGTGTTCAGATGTTGCTTATAGCTCAAGATGTGGAAAAGAATGCAGCTTTATTAATGTGGCAGCAAGGAAAACATATGAAATATGTTTCATATAGTGATGTGAGAATGCCTGTGATTTGACTGCTGTATCAGTGAATGCTACAATATATAATCTCTGGGTGTTGAAAAACACTCTTGGTTTTGATAAGAAGTATGGTAAACAACTCCCACTGATTTTTTTTTTCCCTTTCATTTGTTTTACAGGCCTTTCCCTGTATTTCAACTGGAATTTATGGTAAGACACACCTTTGATGTCACTTATTCTTTGTTTTTGTCTCACTAATGGATTTATACTGTGTTAAATAACAGAGACCCAAAGCCTTTGGCTGTGACTGGATGTTGGGATGTGGGATCCTGTTGTGCAGCCTTTAGCAGGACCCTTAGAGCCCTGTGAGCCAAGACCTGCAACTGTGATTACACTTCTGCAGGAACTCTTAAATAGGAAAAAATAGGGGTCTGGAAAAATTTTCCATCCAGAAGGAAAGAAAGAAAGATGCCACCATGCCCAAGACTGGTGCAAAAAAAAAAAAAAAAAAAAAAAAAAAAAAAAAAAAAAAATCTAACTTTCTAGAGTAACAGGCAATTACCTTAGTTCTCTTGAGTTTTGCTTCCACTATTTTATTTTATTAATTTACATGCAAATTTACATGGCCTGAAGGAGCGGGAAGGAAAACAGTCATTGTGAGTCTCTTGCTTTGTTGTAATCATAAGGTAATCCATCACTAACAGTCAGCTGGCTTTTTGGTTGGCATTGTGAAAGAAGTGAGCATGATATTTGAAGGAGGATAAAACCAAGCAGTTCAATATTTAGGAAAATAAATTAGAAATTTGAGAAAACATGCAAACTACAGTGGGGAGGGGATTTTTTTCCTTAAACAATAACCCATGGTGATTTTTCTTCCATTTAGATCCAGTAAGTGATTGTAGGTTGGATTAATTACACAATTTAAGGTTTTTAAAATAAGGATTTAAAGAAACATGTGGGTGCTCCATCCCTGGAACCGTTGAAGACCAGGTTGGATGGGATTTTGAGCAACTTGGTCTAGTCAAAGGTGTGCCCAAGGGGGAAAGGAACCAGATGATCTTTAAGGTTGCTTCCAACCCAAAGTATTCAATGATTTTATGCTAAACAGCAATAATTTTTTTAAAAGCCATTATCATGTAACAATGTAGCATGACTTAAATCATAACATATAGTAATTGTTAGATAAGATAATTTTAGCTTTGACTAACTAGATAGTTCAGATTCAGGAGGGGAGAAAGGAAGGCAGAAATATTTAGGCTTGTTCCTCCTTTTTCAAGGACCTCTTATTAATTTTTTTTTTTTTATGATTGTAAATCTGAAATAGGCTTCAGAAGGTAAAATCCAGTTCAGTTTGGGTTCTGTATTCCCTTCTACTTGAACTACACTTCCATTGTTGCAGAAGAACATGCAGATGTCATTTCCGCGAGCACTAGAATGGGCTGAATTCAGATAAATCTCTGCCTCGTTTCTGTTTTGGTCCCCCTTTTGAACTTGGAGGCAAGCTTTGCAATTTAGTCCTTGACTCATTGGCTTAAATCTTGATCTTCTGCATAGATACATTTTTATTATTATTTTAGGAAATCAAACAAGACATGCCGTGAATTTATGGGAATTATTAGTAAGTAGGAAGTACAAAGAATAATAATAGTTCACTTTACTTTATTATTGGCCTAGTTAAAAGAAAAGTCTCAGCAGGTGAGAAATGTGGTTCCCTGAAGCCAGCAGAGAAAGTTGGGAAGGATCTCTGATAGGAATCTTGAGTTTATGTGAGCATTTTTCAATGCTTTTCTCAAAGGTAGCTGTGGCATTACAGAAACACTGTGGCAGATGCTTTTTCTGTAATTATTTGCTGTTTTCATTGTTGCATTTGTGCTAAGATGCTTTGGCTTTCTGAGGCTGCTTTTTGGGATTTTTTGCCGGGGGGGAATAAAACCTCTAATTGATTGTACTATTTACATTTTAATAAATACTTTCTATTTCTCAATACAAAAAAACCCAAAAAACTTTCCTTCTTTCCAGACTTTCAGATGCACTGCCTGAGAGCAATAATTGAGCAGGCAGCCCTGCATCTGGCTTCAGGTGTCAGTGTTTGCAAGAATGATTGATAGCAGTTGCTTTGCTAAAATGACACTGTGGGTGGTGACGTGTTTGCAATGTAAAATACATACAAACCCCACAAAACTCTGCTTTAATCTTTTTGGTTTTGTTGGGGTTTTCCCCTTTATCTGTGCAAATTCCTTTAGATAAAGGCAGTGGCTGGATGAAAAAGTGGATCACCTTCATGTTTGGGTGGGCAAGGTGATGAGGTGCATGTAACACTGGACTGTCCAAAAAATTATAGAAGGAACACACTTGTTTCTTCATCTTGGATCCACACAAACAAATTCATCCCCTTCAGAAACCCCTGGCTGAGGACTCAGTTTCTCCTACAAACTGAAGTACAGAAATTTGCAAGAGATCAACTGAGCACATCCAGTTTGAGGATGTGGATTGAGTTCTGCTCCAGACTTGTAGATGCGTAGATTGGTCACCTTCACTCTTGTCATTAGGACAGAGTGTTCACACTTCTCTGGGGAGCAGCCCATTTTTGTTTTCATCACTGCCAGAGCACTCTTTTACTGCCATTAAAAGGAAATCTGGGAAGAAACAAGCAAGGCAAGGCTTTTTCTGAGGTCTTGGCAAAGGGCAGATTTCTCTTCATGGGAAGAGTGTTGGATAGAGGAAAAGTCTGCCCTCCTCCCCAAACACTTTCCTGCTGCTCCATCTCCACCCATCAGGCTGTGGATGTTTCAGCTGCAACAATTTACAGCCTTGAGGAGGCCATTTGATGTGCCAGCAGTCCAAACTTTGATTTTCATGAGCTCCTGTGTAAAGAATGCTGGCAACAAATCCACTTGGATTTGGAACTTTGATTCAAATGAGGGATTCCATCTTTGAAAGATGACATAGAAGGCAACCAATGCTAAATGTTTGTAAGGACTAAAAATCAAGTTAAGAGTCTGCCTACAGGCAACTCTGGGAAAAAAAAAATCCCTATGAGTTCCCAAATCCCTAATCTATTTTCCTGAGAGATCCCTGTCACCTCTAATAAGCTTAAGAACTGCTAATCAGTTCTTAATATTAATAATAAAGAAAAATAATAAGAATAAAAATAAGAAAGCAAATGTTGTGAAGGTTTATATCCCCATGGATCCCTGGGTTACTCTCTTCTGTTGCAATAAATGCTTTTATTTATACCAAGAGCATGAAGTTTCCCAAATAAAACTGTTTTGGGAGGAGGACTGAGGGTTTACATCCCTCTCATGGCGTTAGGGAGGTGTTGGGATATCAAGCTACACACATCCTCAGCAGCTGTTCAGTAACACACAAACATAAGCCAGGCCAGTTCAATTTTTTAGGAATTTTCTTACATTTTGGCTCTTTTTCTTTTTAAAAGCAATTTTACTATCTGTCTAGAAAAAAAAAGGTTACAAAAAGGGATGAAAAAAATCTGTAGACAAATCTATAGTTCAGAGGGTACAAAGCGCTGTTTTAGGCTGTAGTGTGTGAGGTTTTCATGTTATACCAGTAGACCACCATTTACATGCCCAGTTTCCCCTTATTTACTCTCTTATTATGTCTGAGGCACCTCCGGAAGAGGGAACTGCCACTTTCTTTAGCAAATTTTCTGGAAGAGCACCTCATTAAGAAGCTCTCCACAAATTGTGGTGATTTTTTCATCCAATTTTTTTTTTCATTTTTTGAATTTTTTTCAAGGATTTTTTCATCTTTGTGACAAAAATGTGGAGAGATAATTGTGGGATAGGCTTCATATGGAAGGAATTGAAGATGTGGTCTGTGCACACCTTATATATCTCTTTACTCTTACTTTACCAGTAATATAGGGTTTGGCTTTGTTCTGAGATGTTGCCAACATGAGCTGCTCTTAGACATCAGAAACTAGCATTTAAATGCTATTTTAAACTTAAGGGAGAGGGGAACAAAAAAAAGAAGAAATAAAGTAGAGAGAGAGAAAGATGAAACTGTGAATTCTCCAATTGGTGTGTATTTATATCTCTACATCAATATAGCTCTATGTTGTTCCTTAGCTCGATTTCATGAAAATTATGTCTTCTGTCCTTTCTGAGGAAAAAGATTGAGGAAGCTCTTAGTTTTCTTATGAATTTACAATTGCATTAATTTTAAAAACACACAGAGAAAAAGACCAAATGCCACCAAAGTGCAGAAGGTCTGTGGTGATTTAGGTGCTGGAAATGCACAGTTTCAGCACATTTTTAAATGTCATTATTACATGGGAGTAAATTCTCACTGCTTGCAGAATCAGGCCACTGAGGCTTGCTTGTAGCTTCATAGCAAAACATTGCATGGTTTTATGTGCTGTGTGTTGCTAAAGGGAAGTCTGAAAAGGAGAAAAAAAAAGTTATAGTAGGCTGTGTGTATAGGAAATGGAAGCACATAATCTGTTCTCAAGGGAGGATGCAGGGAGAGAGCACAGAAAAATGATTTAGACTTAGGGAGAAGAGGTCCTTAGATCCTCTTTAGATTTTGGGGAAGGTGTCTCTTGTCACCACTAGATTTGGGTCTCATGTCACCAGTCTGTCCTGCTCAGGGTCCAAGGAGTGATTTCTCCTGCCACAGAGGCTGGGAGCAAATCCAGCAGCTCTTCTCATGGGGTAAACCAGGAGAGATTATAACAAGAGATTAACCCACAGGTGTTCTGCTGAAGGATTATAAAAGCCCTCAGAAAATCTGAGACAGAAGACTAAGCCAAATGTTTCCAAAGGCAAAATAAATTCCTGACATAGGGTTAAAGGTTGAGGCCATCTATTTCCATCTTCTCATCTGTTGTTTTTTCTTTTTTTTTTTTTTTTTTTTTTTTTCTCCTCATTTTTCTGTTGGCATTTCATTTCTGGGATAGATGTTTCTTTAATGAGCAATTCTAATAAGGTTGCACTGTCACCTTTCCAAGGAAGGAGTTAGCTGTAAATTTTTCAGAGCTACTACACACAAATGTGTAATAAGTGTTTTGTATTTATCTCCAGTCTGGTGCTTTGAGCTCCTGTCACTGTTAAAAAGGCCTGATGCTTGTTGTGATCATCAGGATTTGGATATTGTTGAGGTTATCCAGGAAAATGGATATTATCATATAATTTTTTGTGATAAAAAAAATTGCAATCCAGCAGGCCACATAAGAAAAGTTCCTATTAAGAAGATTTTCATAACTAAGCTGATTTTTTAACTTGATCAGCAGCTCCTCATCCCTCAACTCAGACCACATCAACTTTTTTGATGCTGTGTTGTTTTAAAAGACCTTTCTTGCAACTCATTGAGAGTTAATTGCATTTTGTTATTTGCTCTGTAACTGGCATAATGTAATATGTTTGTGAAAATGAAGATATATGAGAACTCATTCTTTGACACTTCTTTTGGGTCTGATCACCAGTTAAATAGATTATTATTAAAAATAATGGTAACAGCTATGAAATTGCTATTATAATATCCAAGTAATCCTAGAAATCTAATTACTACTTGTATAAAAATTTGTTACATGCATTATTTAACAGTGTTCTTATTTCAGACAGTGTGGTGTCCATGATACTAATTGGTGTCTTCCCATAATTTAAATACTAAAAAAATTATTACAGGGAAGTGTAAATTGATGAGCTCTCAGCAGTCTAAAATTAACATTCATGTGATGTATTTAGCAAGGAGAAGCTCTAACTTGATTCCAGATGAAAGACTTAATAAGCTCTCTTTTTCAGTGGAAATAAGCTTTTTATGGATAATGTAGTTTGACTATCTAGAATTTTATCTATTCTGAAGGTCTTGCTGACTGGTACAATTTGCAGCATTTCCCCTGAACACTAGAGGACGAGTCCTGTCCTTCATTCAAATGGCATTTAGTGACTGTCCTTAAAAATTTCCCTTTGAAAGCTTGGACTGTTCACTGAATAGTCAGTTGCCTCATGGCCTCTCTTTTAGTCTTTTCTGTGTTCCTTCTTTTTTTAGGAAGAAATTATATTCCTTTCTTTAGGAAGAAATAAAGTCTGTGTAGTTACTTTTTCCTTTTAAAAATGTATTTATACCTATTTACATTTCAGCCATATTTATGGTTAGAGATAGATATATTATTACATTATTGCAGCTTTCAATCTTGCAGCTGGCCACCCTCTTTAACCTCACTGCCTGGGATCTACTCTGCAAGAAACAGTTGATTTTTGCTCTTCTTTATAGTATTTTTCATCTTGGAGCTCCAAGCATGGCTTACATTGCTTTTGCAGTGAGCTCTGTAGGTATCTCCAGGCTGCTGAGGAAAACATCTCCAAAGGCATCAAAACACGTTGAGCTTTAGGAACTTTTCCCCTTTTCCCTTTCACTTTTTGTATTATTGGGTTTTTTTTTGGGTCAGGTAACTACCCTGTAAAGATAAACAGGCTGGAAAAGTTCTCTGGTATTTAGAAAGCATATTGCAGAAATAATAAACAGAGCTTCAGCTGGTCAGATATATTATTTGGTTTTGTATTTGTGGTTTTCTGTTCAAAGAATTAGGAATGTCTCAATTACCATGATGAAAGTTACAACTCCATATTGTTGTATACCAACAGAATCACTTAATTCTCTTTTCTAAATCTTCTTGGCTGATGTCAACAAGATAATCTGATGTGTTTGTTCTGTGCCTTTACACTCCGGAAAAGCTAAAGCTCTTTGAAGCTAATTTGTTAAGAAATGAATTGAAGTAAGAAAACAAAGCTGCATGGACCTCATTCTAGAGGCATTATGTTAAGATGATTCATGAAGTATAAAATATTTCCTGGTAAAAGGCCCAATTATTGCTATCCAGATTTTTTCTTTGATTTAATCTTGCCCCTTGCCCCAGGAAAGAGCCTCTCTAAAACTTAACTTGGAACATAATCCATTAGTGGATTCTACTGAGTTGTTGTGGGTGTCTTTTAACCATAGTCATGATTAGATGCAGTGTGAAAACATAGTCATTATTATAATATGTTTTTCATGCCTTCCCACATCCTAGCACTTAGCAGTGATTTCATTTACCTGTGCACTGTGGCATAACTGGTTTTGTACGTAATCTTAGTCATACCACACATTCTGTATACTTCAGCAGCCACAAAAAGCTCACCAATGGCAAGATTTCTATTCCCAGATGATGACCTGCCATCATTTTAACACCACGGAATTGTTTTATCTGGAGTTTACAAACATAGAAAGAAGGAAGCTGCCATGAAGCCTGATGAACGTGGTGCCCTCAGTCCCGTGGTTTAATTTTAGGTAGTCCTGTGAGGAGCAGAGAGGCTGACTCAATAATCCTCGTGGTTCCCTTCCAGCCTGAGAGATCCTGTGACTCTGAGTGTATCCAGCTGAGTCCCACTCACAGCTTAAAATTCGTACTGTGAGGACAGAATAGTAGTGCAAGTCATTGTCTCTCTGTCCTTGCAGAGCTTTTAAAAGCCCTGACACACTTGAGTAGGAGTAATATTTGTGGTGTCACAGATATCAAATAGTTTTACCACAAAGGTGTTGGCCTTTGATATCTTTTTGAACTTCTGTGACTGTATTAGATAGTAAATGCCTCAGGAAAATGCTTTCTGTTTCCCATTAATTCCTTAGTTTTAATGCAGAGGGTCTGTCTGTGGTCTGGCCACAGAATATTGTGAATGCTGGGTCTTGTTTGTCCTACTTTTTATTCTCCACAGCAGACATTATCTCTTACTGTGTTTATTTATGTAATATCTATTGTAATTGTCCTAGTCAGAGTTGGAGACCCTTGATGCTGCTCCAGTACAAACACAGAAAGTTGCCATATACATGAATTTACATTCCCAAAGTCATCTCTTCTTGTCCTTAACTTTGGTCATTCCACAAAGTTTGGAAGGAGTGTGTGAGATTATGGAGACTTTTAGGTGGCTTGTGAAAAGGTAAAAAAATGTATTGCTGTTAGGGCAAATATCTTTCTCCTGAAATGAAAGGAAGGATCAACAGAATGGAGCTGCTATTCTGAGTCTCATCAAAGTACCTGAAAGTCAAGCTGAAGGCGTTGCTGGCTCTGAGGGTCGCTCACTGTGTTGTCCTTTTTCCTGCATCTTTTGTTAAATTGGGGAAGCTGACATCTATCATTGGAAAGGGCAACTGCCACTGAGGCAGAATAGCAGAGCTGAATGACTCTGTGTAGTGAATGACTAATCCTGTTTCTAAGCCAGAATCCTGTTTATAAGGTGTATTCTGCAGCTCTGCACACCACAGATCGTGTCAGCAGCTGGGTTAATGGAAGGGCCTGGAAGAGAGCGAGTTGTGCCTTTTTGGCTTGGGAATGCATTTAGAGATATTGTGTGCCACAAAACGTTCACCTGTCTTCTGTCTCAAGGTGGGATGTGCCAGAAAACAGTATAAAATACCATTAATTGCAACAAGGGAAGGAAGCATCTATTCAATGCTCTGATTATTTTTTTGGTAGAAAAAGGGATTTGCTCTTTAACTGGTAATTTCTGAGATAATAAAAAGTTAGATTTATACACATACTTTGAATGTGTGTAACTCAAGTAACTTGCTGGTGATTGTATCAGTAAATAAATTGCATTAATGCATTGCCAGGACTGTGGATGTTATTTCTCAAGTTCGATACTACTAATAATTAATAAAATATCAGGTGGTTGTGGAAATGTTTCCTGTTTAATTAATCTCTCAGAATCTGATTATTCAATTTAAGCTAGTTTCTTATATCAGTGAAATATTACACAACTAGTAAGAACACGTGAGGCTTATTGCAGAGGAAATGCAGCAAGAGTCAGAATTTACCTTTCTGTGAGTACTGTTGAGGAGAAGGTTTAAATCCTTTCCAGAGCTTCTGTGCAGAGCAGAGTCATTGCTAGGTTTGTTTACTTGGCATTAATTGTATACACGTTAAATTCCCCTTCAGGTTTATTCAGGGTGAGTTTTGCAGAAACAAATGTGCACCTTTTTGTTGAGGAGTGTTGAGTCAGGAATTCAGAACATATTAACTATGAAAACAAATGTGAATGGGCTTTTTATGCCTGCCAGGCAGGCAGGATAGAAGTCAACCATTTACACTGCAGAGCTGGTTTGGGCAGGGGGAAGTCACCTCCTGCTTTAAAACACACTTTGGGTCAGGCTTCTGCTCAATAGAGCTGCGTTTGGTTTATTTCTGAGCCGTCACTGCTGCAGAAAAGGACTGGTTCAGGGGGTGTTCTGCGAGAAGATAACTGTAATTGGCAATCCATTTCTTCATTTCCATGCTACAGCCAGCCTTGACAAATTAATCATGATCAAATGCAGGCTGAGGGAAGGGGGTGACCCGCGTGGCACAGAAGAAAAATGAGGCCCTGGTCTGGCATGACAGACTAATCCTTCAATTCCCCCGTTTGACTGAATGAGGGGACTTGTTGTTGTGCCTGTCACCAGCACCGCCCATAAACAAACTGTGCACTCTCAGTCACGGGGTTTGGTGGGTGTGAGAAAGGTTTTGGAGAGCATCCCAACACCTCATCCATCACTGAGGTGGGACATGGAGCTCCAGGGTAAGTCCTCAGGAGGAAAAGTCACTGTGGCTTGCAAGATCCTGCCTTGAAGAGAGAACAACCTAGATTGTGTTTGTGGAGCAGTTTTTGGGAACCAAAATGACTCCTTGGTTTGGCTGGGTGTGTTACCGCTACTGCAAAAAAAAAAAAAAAGCAAAAATTTGGGGTTGAAATTTGGATTATATAAGGGTCCCTTCCAACCCAAGCCATTCCATGAGTCTGTTAATATTGCTGGCAAGTCTGAATGGTTACAACTTCACACAGACTGGTTTTGTCCCAGGGAACAGGAGGGTAAGTTGGTTCCAGATGGAAAGGAAAACAACTGCAGAATAAAGAAAATCATTTACTCTGACAGCTATGTAGAGAACTTTGGAACTTTTGGTAGATGTTTGCTTAACTTCTTTCTTCCTATCTATTTCTTGGAATTGCACAGCGACTGTGTGGCTTCTAGGCTTACATTAGGAATATGGGACTCTTTTTACTGGCTTACTCATAGTAGTACTCACAGTAATGTTCTTTACTTAATAATGTACTTAATGCTATCTGTGGCTATGATTTTAGGTTTTCATCTGGTAACTAAAATGGAAACAGAGCTAAGTTCATGCTGGAGCACATTGGTTTCAGAGAAGCTGTGCTGATTTGCACTAGCTGTGAAATATTCCACTGCAGTGGGAGGAATAAATGCATTTTTTTGGTAATTGACCCTATTCACTTTGAATAACTGCATTGAGCTCAGCAGACAGAAATTTAGTCCAAAGTATTTGTACCATTTTTAAAATATTTGTTTTGGGCAGGGAAGACTTTATCTTACTTTTTCTTGGAAAAGTATCTAGCTCCTTGAGAAGAGCATTACTTTAAAGTCTGATTTGTAAACTATTTGTATATCTCTTTTATTCCTTTCAGTACATGACTTACACATAAGAGAATGAAACTACTTGCTGTCCTATATATTATTAGATGATAATCCATATCTATGATTTTTCCAATTTAGTTTTGGACAAGTCAGCATATCATTTTTTCTCCACTTCTCTCTGTGATGTTTGAAAGAACCCTTTAATAAAAATACGGTATAATATTATTTAAAGGGTAATAATTTCTTGTATGTGATGCTGTGGCAGTGGAAGACTTTTTGCCCCCTTCTGTTTCACTTCTCTCTGGAATACGAGCACTAAACTTTCATTTTCAGGGGATATCCCATATAGAAAATATAATAGTTCATCACACATTGCACCTTGTTTCTCTTACAAACCAAATTTTGGGTTGCTTAGTCCCATTGAGTGGCAATTCTAGGTCACTCACTGAGGAATGTGCTATTCAATGTGAATAATTTTATGCCATTACTGCATGGGGAAGGCTTGGTTCAAAAACCCCTGAGCTAAATAAAAGCTGATATAAATGTCAGCACATTGTTCTGGCTACCAACCAGTACAGTATTTTCTTTATCCATTTTCTTGTCTCTCAGTTTTGATGAACAAAACCACATTTCTAAATCAGAAAAGGCATTGTGTGAAGTGTTTGACATTTTGATGAGAAAAATACAGCACAGGAATATCTAGAATTTAAGACTGAGGAAAACAAGTGCATCCTTAGGATGAGAGTAAATCGACTGTTGAAGTGGTGACCAGTGTGTGGTTTGTAGTTTCAGCTTTATGTACCAGCTCATTATCCAGTGTTGGAAAAAATGGAATATCAGTTTTATGCTTATCACCTTAAATTGCCCAGTATAGGCTGTGAGCTGCAGACAGTGCAATTATAATAGCTTGTGAACTGATGCAGTTTTATGGATTCAGAGCATTAGTCATTCTCTTGTGCCCTTAATTACCATTAGGTACTTACACTTGTGTCTGTAATAGGTACTGAACCTTCTGCCACTGATAGGTTTTTAACTATTCTTTTTGTTGTAGCAGTAAACACGCTATAGCTGACTGTTAGGAGTCCAGAACATTATTTTTTAGCCTGGTGCCATTAGGAACATGTCCAACAACATTTTGAGCTGTATCTGCTGGTTGGTTGTAGCCTTCTGGGTTTGATTTGGTTTGCAGGGTGTTTTTTCCCTGTCTTTAGGAATGAGAGTAAAGGACAATTCTGTTGCTAAGCTGGCACTGCTTAATTAAAAGACTTTATTTCCCCTTTTTTGCCTAGTTTACAGAGTGGAAAAGGAAGGAAACCTGAGAGATTTTTTCACACTACTAGAAATAGTACACAAGAAACAAGTGATGCTATTTATGTGCTGGCCATGCCCTAGAAATCTGTTGTATTTTGCTACCAACATTATAAGCTCAAATTTACTAGTTTTCAGTAAAGCAATGAATCACTGATATATAGTAGGCCCTTCCCAAAAAAAGATGTGAGATTCAAAGCTTCCTTTTAATGAAAGCTGCTAGCCATGATTCAGGTTGATGAGGATGTGTATTGGCAATGCTTCCATGTTATTCCAAATGAGGATTTGGAGTTATGGAACTGATGCCTTGGGAAGGCTGACTTGAAACAAAGACTGGATAGAGCTAGGGAATAAAATAGGGATTTATTGAAAGGCCTCCTGGATACACCTTGGGCAGGACAGGGCCTGACCAGGGCTACACCCAGGGTGGACCCAAAATGGTCACAAATTGGCTGACTGGTCACAAAGTCATACATTTTTATACGTTTTGGTGTATTTGCATATTGGGGTTGAATTGCTCAATTCCAGCTTCAGGTTGTGAGGTTCCATCCTTATTGTTTTCTCTCTTCAGCCACCCTTGTTTGTGCTTTTGGGCCTGAAAGTTGTCCTTGGTCTTCAGCAGGAAAAGGATTTGTTTTGTCTCTCTAATCTGTGAAGAGAGTTTACTAACATTTAGTATGAGGCTCAGAACTGCACCCTTAGGCAGCACAGAGTCTGAAAACATGAAAGCTGAAACTTAAGGCATCAGAACCTTGTACCTGTCTCTCAGTCGTGTGGTTTGGTGGAGTTGTCACCGTTTTACTGACTGTAGGTGAACAGGAGCAGTGACTGTAGTTACCCTGACTGGTGGCCAAGAGTTAGAGAATGCACAACTGACAAATTCCAGTGTACCTACCCACAAATATTTTTTTCAGTTGGTGCTTTCCAAAACTCTGCACAAGTGATATGAGAATATGTAACTCTTCTGGCCTTAAATTTTTTTAAATAATGTCAGCATATTGTCTTGCTAAGGGCAGTCAGTGATGTCCCTGGATGTGGAATTTGTGGCATTTGATGGTAAAGAATTATCTTCCAAATAGTTTCTTAACTTGTTCTATGTTTTCAAGACTCTTTTTCCTAGTCATTGACCTTCTTCTGAGTTTTCCATGTTGATTACATGGCATTTATGCTGACCTTAACTAAGCTGAGCATTTTCTGAAAAGGAATAAATAGAAATGTTTCTCCATCAGCGCTAATGCCAATAAAACACAGGCTTAAAGTTCATAAATATATATTAAGCTTAAATTGCATATGATTTCAAGAAATTATCTACTTTTAAAAATTGCATTTGATAACGAATTATGTTTGCTTGATAGACCAATTTTCACAAATTATTGAAGTTTTGTGGTATCAAAGCTTTATGCTAAGAAGAGGTCACCTTGATATTTGTACTGAATACATTTCAGCCTTGGCTCCACATTTTATCATTCTTGATGTCTTAAATTTTCCCTTACCTCCACATTTTTTTTTAAATCTACTTATTTTTATTATTTGTTTTTATGACTTTGTGTCAACATATTTCACTGATTTTTCTACTTACTAAACAAAATGGTTGTGTCTGAATTTCATGTGTAGCCTTAATTTTAATGTAACTTTTAATGTACGATCCGTGCTATTTAGGTTACTCTGTATTTATTGCTTGTTTTTGTCATTGCCTACTAAATACATTAAATCTAAATTGTAAGGCTCCTCTCTTCCCCAAAAATGTCAGGACTGATGATGAAACTCTCTTTTCCTTCATTATAAATCTAAATATCCACCCAATAAACACCAGAAGATAATTGTGGGCTTCAGTCCAATCCTGAATTATCTGTCTATAATGTTCAGCACTTAGGACAGTATTATCTCATTAGCACAGGTTAGATGCAGTTATTTAAAAGATACTTTGTTTCATCAAAAACTGCCCAAACTACCACCATCAAACACCCAAAACATCCTGTCTATTGTACTATTAGATATTATATTATATATTATTATATATAATATGTTATATAATATATATTATATATTATATTACATTTTTCCCTTTCTAGAATTTGACCCATGCATTGATATATCCATGCAACTTTCCATCCTTCATGCAGTTTTGGCTTGGTTTGTTGTTTTTTTTTTAACTGATTTCTCTTCCCAGAGATGTGAGGAAGTCTGACCTGTGAAGGGTGGTGTCTGCATACCAATAATTCACTGAAATAATCCCAGCCCAGCTCAATATTTCAGTGGTATTTTTCACAATCTGGGAGATGTGCAGCTGTCATGATAAAGTGAACTTTCTTGAGTGTAATTGTATATGTAGCGAGGACACTTTGATAAAATTAATGGAAATCACATTGGCTAAAGCTGTTCCCCAAGCTTGAGTCTAAGTCTTATATTATTTCTGATGATGTAGAAGCTCTTTTGAGTTGACAACTTCTTTTTTTTCATATGCCCCAATTAAAAATCTTATGTTTTCCCTCATTTGCCTCATTGCTTAACAATCAGCGAGGTTTCTCCATGCAATGCATTTAATGCTTTTCCATATCCCTTCTGCTAATTTTTCTGGGATGTCACGTTTCCGAGAGGATTTAGTTATGTTTGACTGTGGCACAGACCTGTCCTGAAATCGTGGTTTTCCCCAGGGGTAGTGTGGGTCATCTCATGCTGACCATACACGTAACCTACATTTAATAAAGTGCTGGAACAAACAGCCCCTTTGTGGCCACATGGCCACATTTACAAGGAAATTGAGGTGGGAGGTCAGTTTTCACTTTAAGGCTAGGTTTTGGAGATGCCTGAGTTTTTAAGTGGAGGCTTTTAAATCTCACTTGTCTGACAGGTGGTAAGAAATTTACATTTAAATTGTCCAGATCAGGTTCTTATTTGTACTGCATTTTCTGACAGAAGAGATTTCTCAGTCTTCCAAATCCTTTGCTGCTTGATCTGACCAACCATAGCATTGGTTCCTATGTTTCAAATCTGGACATTTCTTCTGATTACAGTAATTGCCACTTGCTCTGTCATTGCTTTTTCCCCTGTCCTGATTTGAATATTGCTTAAAATTACTTGAAAAACAGGTGTGTTTGGGCTTTATGTTTCCCCCTGAAGAGTGGCATCTCACAAAATTAAATCATTTTACTTTAAAGGCTGGATTTACGGCTGTTGCTCTAACCAGAAATGTTGATGTTTGTTAAACCTTTCTGAGTGCTAGGAAATCCCATTCCTTGCAAAGAAGCAGCACATGTTTGCTCACATAATGATTTAGAAATAAATTTTAAAAACCTCAACAATATACTGGCAACTTACCAGAATACATGTTGAAAATGCTATTTAAAACAAGTCCAATAAGACCTAGAGTTCATATGGAGACTAAATTGGATTTGAGTTTCTGGAATTGCAAGTGCCATTAACTGGTTATTTAATTTCCTTTTTGATTGAAGAATGCAAGACTCAATAAAAGCATAATTGTGAGTGAAATGCAAATTAGAGATGTTAGGAGAAAGCGTATTTGTAGCAAATACTTGTTTGAGAATTAATGCTGTGATCTTTTGAAATGCTGAAGAATCTGATGTAATCTGGGTTATTTTGTTGATCAGCTACCAGTAATGGGCTTAAAAAGCAACTGCTTCTTGGGGGAATTGTTAGTCAAAAGTGTTGTCATGAGGGTGTTCCAAGAGATAAGGTTATTTTCATATTTTACTATTAATGTTTTTTTTTATATCTTTTATCATTTGAGGTCTTGCTAAGAGCACCAGAAGTGTGAAATGCACTGTTGTGAACAGGCAGGTTTGCTGAAAAATCAGAGTTTTAAATTGCATTTTTTCCTTAGTCTTGCTTTAATCCAGTTTTTCCCATTATTCCAAACTTTTAACTGTAGGAGAAGGTAATACAGGTGACTTGGCCCCTGATAAGTAACAGCTATGTTAATTACCAATACAGCCTTGTCCCTGATGAGGACAGTCACAGCTGCATCCAATACAGATAAGTGTGACAAAAGGGTGAGCTGATGAGGGGAGACGCATGAAGGAGAAAAACTTGAGGAAGAGAGAAGGAGGGAATCATGAAGAAGAAGGATCCTGAGGAGAGAATCCCTGCTGTGAGGTCAGTCTGGGTGTGCAGTCAGAGTCTGTTGTTGGAACCTGCAGTCACAGTCTGGCTGGGTAAAAGCTGCATTCAGAGTCTGCAAACCAATCCCTGCAGTCAGAATTGAGCAGGAAATAACCAGCAGGTTGGGAAACCTTCAGCAGGAGCTTGGTGCAGCCAGACATGGGAAATAGGTGGAATTAAGATAACTAAGCTGTGAAGAGGAATAAACCAGGACTCTTTTCATGCTGTGATAAACAAGGAGCATGTGTCTCAGCTCATTTTTACCCTCTAACAAGAGGGCTGCTGCAACATTTAAGAGTCTTCTAACCACTTTTCATCTGTTGTGTATACTGCTGCTATAATCTCAGGACATGCAAAAAGGTTTTTCAGTGCAGCATTTCAGTGCAGGAGGAAAGTTGAACAGGTGCTAGTGGATTCACATAGTTTTTTTGACAAAGCTTTTGCTGCAGTTTATCCTGAAATGCAGATAAATAGTGTAGATTGTCTGGTTGCTGATAGCTACAGGAGCATAAAACAAATAAGTCACATTGTGACCCTTGCAGGACAAAAAGAAGGGTATGTGCAGCTGACCTCTTGCCAGACAAATGACTGCTACAGAAATGAAGCAGCATCTGGGCAAGGGGGAAAAAATTCTTCCTCTTAAAAAATTAATGCATAAAATGGTTGAGGCAGTGCAGTGATGCATCCAGTCCAACAACCTGCACAAGCATTTGTTTTAGCAGTGTACATGTAGTGTGTGTTCAAGTAGCATGAAGTGCCTTTTTGTACAGTGAAGAACAGGCCATTAAACACCAAATTTAGAATGCACTCCCTCTCTGTTCTTCCCAAGTGTACTGGCATTTTTGAACTCCAGATTGGATGGAAGTATTTCAGTTTTGAGCTGTTGTAGATTTCCTGAGTACAATAGGTGCTGATGTGACCCTTTAGTGTGGTTTACTGCTGCCTGAGGCAAGAATTGAAAAAAATCCACAGTGTGAATAATAAAAACAAACCAAGAATCAATAATGTATTTGTTAAAAAGACTAAAACTAAGTAGATTAAATGTGCCAGACATAGTGTCTTGCTCTTCACCCAACCTGCCCTAAAACTTTCTTCCTCATATGTCTTTTGAGAAAAAAGATAAAAGGAACATCTTTATGTCCTTTTTTCTTCTTCTCTTTCACAAGGAGTAAGTATATATTTTTTCAGCTGATTACGTGCTCTTAGGAAATCTTTGATTTCCCTTGGAGAGGAGATAAGAGCAATGCTTCAGTAGAAATAATGTCAGAGAGTTTTGTTTGTTCTTGTATGTGGACGGCCTTCCCAAATACTCTGTTGGTTTTAGATAATCCAGATAGGTTCTTGTGTTTCATTTTCCAAGGCGACTGAACATGGTGGGAGTGTTTTAAAGGCTAGAGCTGGGCTGGCAGTGCTATCTGTGTTCTTTATGTGATTTTTGTATTTTTTTTCACTATTGCCTATGAATGTTTGAGTCCTTTAAGGTTTCTCAGACTTTCTATGCTGCCATCTCCCTTCATTTTGCTGTGGTGGCTCGTGTGCATTTCATACATGTGTTTCCCCAAGTTCTTGTAACTCTTGTCATGGTGTGCTGCCTAATCCAAAGTACTGAGAGCTCCAGCAAAGCCTTGATTTTTTTCCTAACATTCAGCTCTTCTTCCCAAAATCCTACTCCCCATCTTGCAGCAAGAAGTTCCATGCTCCCTCCTGTTGGAACCCTGGGGACTGAGGATTTCAGACTTTCTGTGCTGACAGGCACTGACCCCCAAGCAAACACTGCATTGGACCTGAGGCCTTGGGAAAGGCTTCCAAAATTCAGTGACAGCACTGGGATTGTGAGTGTGGAGTTTGAATAGAAGTGTGTGATATCACATGGTGGAAAACTTAGAGTTTAAGGGTTTAGAATATAGTAATAGATATATAAACAAGATGGAGGTTTTACGGTGTGGGCTGAGTCCTTCTTCTTCACCTTCTTCATGGGTCTGGGTGGTATTTTGTTGTGATGTTTTGGAATTAGGTTTGAACCACCCATCCTGGGCCCCACACCAAGGCCAACTGTGAAGTCTGTGGCGCAGCTTAAAGTTAGATGTTAAGGTGTTAATGGGAGATAGTGGATTTTCCAGGTGTTAATAAATATAGTTATTAGTGTGAATCCTTTAGCCATCTTAAGGAACAAGTGAAACAATATCTACTTACATTCTTTCTGTGCTGTGTGCCAATGGAAATGTGTCTGCATTTGTAAACTATCTAGAAGAGTATATAACCTGCCATTTTAGATGAAATAAATGGACTATGTAGAATTAACCACAGTGGTTGGATCTGTGTCTGTCTCAGTCCAACTCTCTCTTATTATCGGTATCTCTGGCTTCATTTTGTAATTGGATAGAAAAGTCCACATTGTGGGCCATGGGTGGTTGGTTATTGGGTTAAATGTAAAAATAATTTAGGTGTCATTTCTTAATTGGACAGTGTCCTGGGTTGCAGTGTAGGATGTACACAAAGTATTTATTCTATCACCATCTTCATGAACTGTTGAAACCAGGTGGGCTAGTGTTTTCCCAAGCCCCCTGCCTCTTCTGCTAATGGCCCATTAACGCCTTTGGGGTGTCTTCTGCTAATGACTTTTGGGGTGTCTCCTGCTAATGGCCCATGAGTCACAGGTAACTCCCTCTAGGGGTTATCTCTGTTAATGGGCCATCAAGGACCCACTTCACACTCCTCATCCCATTGTGAGATGCTCTGCCCAGGGGGAGGAGCCAAGCATTCTCACCTGGATATAAGCTGGTATGTGGGACAGTGCAAGGGCACTTATCCACTGGATTCCCAGAGGACCAGAGCTCCCAGACCTTTCTACAGGATCACTGCTTCAGGAAGAGCACCTCACCTGGACTGCTTCCACCATCCTGCTCAGGTTGTATTCTGACTCTGTCAGTGATCCTTTGTGTTATTGCATTTATTTTATTTTACCTTTACCTTTTTACCTTTCTTCTTATTAAATTATATCTCTGAGTTGGAGCCTCTCATTCATTTTGCTCTCAAACCACAACAGGCAGTTTATCCTTAAAAGGCCTTGTAGAGAGAGAGATACAGCTCCATTTTTAGTTTGTTAGCTAGAAGTGCTGAAGAACTCAGTTTGTGAGATTGTACTATAAATAAAAATTAATAAACATCTGAGTCCAAACAAGAAATATGGTCTTGAGCATTCAATCCCGACTGTGGCAGAAAAAGAAGAAAAAACTCAACACCCTCCCTCTCCTCCTCTTCCTCCACCTCAATCTGCTGCTCCTCAGTGCATTTTCCTGGCTCTCTGTCTGCACAAAGATCCACCAGCAAGAGGAGTGAGCCTCTCGTGGCAATTCCTATCCCTTCTCCCCCTGCCCAGCCTGCAGTGGCGGATGTGTTAGCAGACATCAGAAACTCAGTAAGGAGTGGCACATCGAGAGTATCTCTGCTTCAGATAAGCCTTCAGTTAGAGCCTGCCCTCAATAGCAAAATGCCATGAGGAACAGAGTTTGGCAAGGTACAGAATCATGACTTCATTCCCACTGCTGAACAGATCATCCCTTGGTGCTCAGAGACAGTCAAGGAGGGCCTGGGATAATGTCAGTGGGGGTTAAGGAGGTCTAATGCTCTGGACCACACATTTCAAGAGACAGTACCAGTTTCCAGTGGAATTCGGAGCCTGTGGGTGTGTGGGGGTTTGTTTGGTTGGGTTTTATCTCCTGTGGCATTAGCAAGACACTTCAGGAAGGTTGGATTGATTCCTTTCACTTTGCTGCGCTTGAGAACAACAAGGCATTTTTATTTAAATCAGTGGCTAGAATAAATATTTAACCTTGTTGGAATTGTTAGTACACTGAAGCCAATATCCCATTGCTGTGCAATTCAGTGTATGATGGGAGATTTCACAGCTGACTAGTGCTTTACACTTGGTTTCAAATTACTTTGGCTGTATTATGTTGCCACCCTAAAACCCAACTCGCTTGCTATATATGGCAAAACAGAAGATTTAATTGTCTGCATTAGGAAGCTCATGTACCCTTTGAAATCTCTTCCAATTAACATTTCTTTGTACAACTCAGTTATACAAAGGAATAGCAATTCTGGTTATGGTATGAAGTGTATTTAAAGGAGAGTGATGTGCTTGAGTTCAGGAACAGCTGCATGCATGTGTTTGAACAGCTGTGTAATTTACACAGACATTGCATATACACTCTCATAGGTAGATTTTATAATTGCAAACCTGCCTGCGTGAGTATATCTTCCACTTGCATTTGCCTTGTGTGTGCTTTCTCCTCCCAAAGAAGAATGCTAATGGCCACAGCAGTGAGATCTTTTTCCTTTCAGTGGTGTGTCTTTCTGATCTTTCTCATGCTATGCTCAGGTTGAAGCCTTAATTTTCTACTTGACTACTAGAAATTCCCTGACAGACAGAAAAGCTCCATCACACAGCACAGTAAACAGCACAGCTACAAAGCAGTTTTGCTTCCCAAAGTGTCCAAGTATTGCTTGATATGTTTTTTTCACAAGACTGCTACAGAATCCATTTCTCCGCGATGTGTGATCCCCTGCAAGCATACTCCTTTACAAATGCTGGAAAAGTGAAACCAAAACTTTTCCTTCTAATAAAAAAAAATCTACTGACTACTGCAGGAAAATGAAATCCTTACACTCATGTAGCTCTGCTTCAGAATGCCATTATGATACTTCCTGTGGCAAGGTACATGTTGGAGAGCTCTTTTCCTTCTCAGTGGTCCAAGTGTAAATGCATTTTCACTAAAGCTTCTTCCCCCCCATCCACTACTAATAAATATCAAACCACCCAGTAAACTTGAAATCTAATTTTTCCTTCAATGAAATCTTTAAACTTATTGGTGCAAGCCTCTGCTCTGTGACCTACGTAATTACAGTGTGTCTGTCTCTGTTCAGCTGACACATTTAACAGTTGTATGATGTTAGGATTCTGGAAACTTAGATTTTGGGGTTTTAGTATGTAGTCAAGATGTAGGGCTTTGGGCGCTGTCTAAGTCCTTCTTCATGGGTTTGGGTGGTTTTCTGTAACTGGGTGAAAAAGGTCCACATTGTGGGCCTTGGGTGGTCATTATTGGGTCAAAAGTATAAATAATATAGGCATCACCTTTTTATTGGGTAATTATCACTTAAATAACCTTGGAAAGAGTTAGAAGGCTCCATTTTACCTCATTTCTCTCACTTGCTAGTTAGAGCTCATGGCTTGTGAGTCTGTAAATAGATAGGAAATAATAAACATCCAAGTCCAAACTCAAAACCTACATTTCCTGTGTATTAATCCCGACCTTGGCAGGGAAAAAAAGAAGACAGAACCTTCACAACAGGGCAGGTACTTTTCCAATCATATCACCGTGGCAGAGTGTGAAGCATGTGTGATACCACGTACTTCAGAGAAAACAGCTGTAATCTAATTTGTCTTGCATGGTAGCCACATTTTGGCAACTGACTTCTGTCAGCTGCAGCCCTGAGCTGAGCCCAGATACACGACAGAACAGCACCTGAGGTGTAGATGGTGCAGGTGAGATGATGATCAGAAAAGAGGCCCCTGTCAGCCTCTTAACCAGGGATCCCTGTCCTACCCAGTGCCCTTTGCTGGGTGAAGAAAGGCTCTCCCTTATTTCAAATCTCTACCAGCTTTGTGTCACTGTACCATACCAGGAAGATTATTCTGAGTTTCTTTTTATTAACCACCTTCCACCAGCTGCATCAGTCATGTCAGTTGAATGCAAATGGAAATGATTCTTCCTGCATGTAGTTTTCTGTTGGCTCTGAATTCTTTCACTCAAGGAAGATGTGAAGGCGTGTACCTTTCTTGGGAGGAACCGAGAAGTGTTTAACAATTTCTTCAGAATAATGCTTTGTTTATGCATGTTGAAAACTTATTTCCCCTTTTTGTTTTACATGAATGATAAGTAATTACTGTGGCACAGTCTGTGAAGGATACAGTGAATTGGTGCAGCTTTGTTTCTCAGGGTAACAGAAAGGTTACTGGCTTTTCAGAGTGCTTAATTTCACTTTCTTAGAGTTAGTTTTGGAGTGGACAGCAAATAGAGTTTTCTCTGGCTGAATGAGTTCAATAAGGGAAGGTAGGTTATTTAGCAGAAGATTCATAGCTCTTCTCTTTAGTCTTCAACACAGCTGATCCAAATGAGGGTGCTTTCTTTCCAGGTTATGGGTGCCCACAAAAATGATTGAAGCAGGAACTTAGCTTGTTTGTCCAATCACTATGTGACAATGGCTATTAAAAAAAAAAAAAATAGAGAAGAGAGAGACAAAAAAAGCAAAAAGCTCAAGAATACCAACACAATAAGCTTATTGGTAGAATGCTATCATCTCTTTCCAAACAGAACGGATTTGCCATGGTAATAGGAATCAACCTAGCGTGAGCGAATTCATTTTGACGACTAAAATACGTCTTTGACAAGATGATTACATGGGATCAGTTGCAAGATTATTCTGTTTATTTCACAGCTGAAGGACAAGTGGATGTATTGAGTTAACCCTACCTCAGGCATGCTGGGCTGTGCATCTCATTTGTTCTCTTTTATTGTCATAAGCACCATCATCTGGCCTTAACCCACGTGGCCATAACGAGCGCAGTTATTTGTGTGTTGGTTGTGATTCAGAAGATATTTACAGTATCAATAATAATACTGGGTTTCAGAACATGTATAGAATAAAGACTTAGTACCTTTTTTCCTCTTCTTTCCTCCTTCTTCTTTCTTTTAAAACATCTTTATATTCCATGCCATCTGGTGCTGATGATTCCCACATAGCAAGTACTTGATGCATGGTGGAGATCCCTGTCGTACTGACTGCAGAGATGGCCTTCAGTGCAGTCCCACAGTTTAAAAATGTGACAAGCTACTATTTGAAGAGCATCATTTTTATATATCTGTAAACATACTGACAAATTTATAAACTTAAACATAGAAGGTTGTGTTGTTTTTTTTTTTTTCCCCATTTTAACAGCCTTGTTGATTAAGCTGTGGGACTCAGGGTTGATTTTAGCACACAGGAACAGTCTGCAAACTGTTACATCTTGATATATGCACAAATATGCCAGTGTAGATATTTTTTCTGGGAAAATATGAAAACACATAATGATTATTTGTGTTGATGTGCATTTGGTTCTTTTCATGATTTGCTTCAGAATGAAATCATTAAAACTGGCAAATAAGAATATTAAGCCTGTGACGAGCCTTTTAGAATCCATAGAGAAGGAAACATGTTTTAAATGAATAAAAACCTGCCTGGCACTTAGGCTATGCTAGCAAAAAAGGATACAGACCTTTTCTTTTTTACCAGGATGAGTTGATTTACAGAAAACATTAGGCATCTGAGTTAAACTGACTAATTATAACACTTATCCCTACAGTTACTGAAATGATTTTTCTGGATTGACATTTGCTTGTTAGCTTTATAGACCTTCTGTTAGAATCTGTTATCTTAATCCTCAGATAGATCATATTAAAGTTTGATTACTTAATACCTGTGCTTTGTTAATGGGCTTTTCATGGCGAGGTGGCATTGCCTGATTGTGACTTAGACATTTTTTGTACGATTGGATCAAGACCAGTAAAAGAGGCACATAAAGCCAGCAGCATCTCTACATAGTTTGCGAGTCTCTGAGATAGATTTCTGTTAGTTTTGTGGCACAAAATCCTTGTTGCACTGTCATACTTTGAAGAATATTGTGCCGGGCCTTGAGCTGGGCTCTGTGATCTTTGTGGGTACATTTCAACTCAGAATAATCT
Organism: Zosterops lateralis; assembly: GCF_965231275.1. NCBI lineage: Eukaryota > Metazoa > Chordata > Aves > Passeriformes > Zosteropidae > Zosterops > Zosterops lateralis. Next base: position 7,398,112 of record NC_139764.1, read on the forward strand.
ACAATTCCATGGACTACTGGTGTACATTTTTCTGGATAAATTAGGCAAAGAGTAACAGACATTCACAATTAAGTAAATGTTTCTCCACTTAATCCCCCCAAGCACAAGAGACTGAGCATTTACACAGGGGTTTTCAACATCAGGGAACTGATTGCATATTTTCTGTACTTTGATGAATCAGGGGGACTTAGGTTCTTACCGGTTGTGTCCCAAGGAATAAATACAAAATGTAATGGGAATGTCAGTGTGTATCTCTAGTTACTATCTTAGTTCTTCTCCACACTCTTCTCCCCGAAAACAGCACATTTATTTCATATCAGATGCATCAGAATAATTCTGCCATATCTTGTCATGCCTTTGCAGGAAAATTACGGCCGTGCTGACTGCAAGGACTCGCACAGCCTAGAGCTTGCTTTGCCAGCCTTTTCACAGGCCAAGGTTACAATTCCCAGGAATAAGCTGGTAAAGCCCTGGAAAGAGTTGCAAAATCATAAGCTTGAAGGTTCTCAAAGCTTTCCTAGGCTGTCCCTGTGGGTAGTATCTGTGCAAGGGCATCCCAAAAGCAGTAAAGTTCAGATGAGGTGTGCTTTATGTGATGGTAGCAGGGTGCATACCCTCGTTCCACTGCCTCAGAAGGTTTGCACCCACTGTGCCATCAGCTGAGTGATGATGAGAGCTGTGCTGTAAAGGATGGCTCCTGAGCTTAGAGGGGCACCAGAGGAGTGGCTGCTCCTATCCAGGATTTTGCTGTGCTTGAGGAGCTGGGATGCTGGTAATGGATGGTGAGATGTGATCAGCGGGCACTGCAAAATGCAGATGGTGGCAGTAAAATTCTACATCTCCAGGAAGCAGGCCCAGCCTGCGCTGTTTTCGTGGTACAGCTGGGTATGTTGCCAAGATGTTTGTTGTGGCAGTGGAGGATGCAGACAGCTCAGCCCAAGTTAGATACCTGTGTCTGTGGGTAGGCCACATACCTGGCCATGACACACAACCTTGCCAACCCTCTTTTTTTCTCCAGGCAGATAAACACAGTGAAGTCCTGTAGCTCGTGGCCAGTGTATGCTTCTTTGTGCCCTTGTCCTTTTCAGTATGCTGGAGGAACACTCACTGCAGTAACATGGCCCAGTGTCACTCATTACTTTACCTGTTTTATCTTTTGTGAAATTGAGCCTTTAGCCAGAATTGCCTGAGCTGCTGCTCCAGCAGTCAGTAAACTGTGAGGCACCTCGAGCTCATTTCTCTCAAGTAATTTGATTCCCACATGCTTCCTTGAGATTGCTTTCTTGTTGGAAGTGGGAAAGGGGGGATGTGGGTGCAGGTGGGAGCAGACCAGGAATGTTATGGCAGGCAAATGTAGGTTAGAGATAAAAACAATGCAAAAGCACGTTTTAAAAGAGCCCATCTCGCTTTATCTTCCTTTAAACCAGTCCTGTAAACAAAAATGGTTTTCTGTTTGAGAATTAGAGACACAGAGGCTTTTGTGCTGGTGCAAGATTTGCAACAGGAGGCTAATTCCATCCGGGATCTGCATGTAGTCAGTAAAATAATCCTTTCCATAAAATTACCAGAAGTGTATGTAAAATGCTAATTAGATGATTCTTTTGGGGGTCTAGCTGATCATGAAAGGCTCTGATGGATTTCAACATATTTTCTGAAATCATACACAGAATTCAAGGCTGTTTATTTAGGTTGCTGAACTGTTTCCTTTACATTGTGGTGACTTAGCAGCAATTGAAGACCGGTTTTCCAGATAACATTCTATTTAAGACTGGTTAGTATAGCAGTGATTTCTAAACAGAGTACAATTTATGGAGAGATTCTATACCGTGCTTTATCACCACTTTGGCCAACTTGCTGGAAGGGAGTGAAAAACAAGCCTGAGAAGTTAATCTTGCTGGAGGGAGAATTGTTCTGAAAATAATAAACCATTCAGTGCATAAACAATAGCATATCAGTTGTCTGAAATACACATTTGTCCCTCTGCACGGTGTTCATTTTGTGTCCAGGCAGAGCTACCACACTCCATTTCTATGTGGAAAAAGCCCCAGTTTGTTAGCTAGGATATTACTAATTTGAGCAGATGGTCTGCTCAGAGCTCTGTTATTTTATAGGATGAAAATGAGGCTGTTGGAAGTCCTCGCTTTGGGTTTCGTTAGTGGTCGTTAGTTGGTGTCATGAGACATATGCCTTGATGATATCAGCAGCATTATTAAATGTTAAAAGAGCTTATCTTCCCAGCAGCAACAGAAGTATCCACAGTAACATTTGTAGGGTCTTAAGCTAGTTTTTTGATCTTCGATTCAATAAGTGTATTTTTTAAAATGTAAAAATATGTTTTACTGAGAAATATATTCAAAGGAAGCACATGCTAAATGTTGGTATTATCCAGAATTGACTATTTTACTTGCTTTTCTTGATGAATGGTTGTCATCTGTCGCTTCAAAACAGTTCACATGCTGCTGGAGCAAGTCTTTGCAGAGTCAGTTTATAGAGAGTGATGTTTTGGGAATGTGATTCAGTGCAGAGATTTTTGGATTGGGATTTTTCCTCATCTTGCATTGCACAACTTCTGGAAAAGGGTTAAAGAAGATATAGGTCAAAAAGCTGAAAATTTGTGAGTTTTTGCAGTATCTATGCTTCAGTTTGTGGTGCAAGGACGATGGTGTGTGATGTAAGAAAGGCTGTATCTCCACAGCTGTATGCTGAATTTCATGACTCTTGCTAACCCTATTGCTTGCTTGTCCACTGTGCCTGCAGCTCCACCTCTTCAAAGCCTGTTCTATTAATCCAACCTACTGAGAGCCATTCATGCAGCTTATGGGGGTTTATTTTTAAATCCTCACAGAAATGATTTGCTGCCCCCAAGTTAGGAATTTAAAGGAAAATTAAATTAAGGTGCCTAAGTAATGAAAGCATCCTTGGATTTGGTAGGTAGAAACCATCAAAGCAAAGAAGTCTGTATTCCTGGAAAGATTTTTGATATTGTTTAGTGCTGGAGGGAATTATTATTGCTAATGTATCATGCAACATAAGGCCTTAAGGTCATATGCTAATGCTTCATGAATTCTTTAATTTCCAAAGCTGTTTGTTATGATTTAGGTCATAAATTGAGAGATTTCCAACTCAAACATTTCTCTCTTTCTAAGGCCTATAGCATTGGGGTCATAGTGTGGTACAGTTTTGCTGACAGATGGATTAGAGAAAGAAAGCCTTAAGAAAGCTCTTATGCCTTAAGAAATGTCTGAATTTTTCTTGCTGCCATGAAATGTAAGCCTAGTATTTGTTACTGTGATATATGTGTTGAATAGTTGCCTGCCTTGTATGACACATGTACAGCTCTCTATTGTTTCTTCTTCTCCTGAGCAGTGGAGTTTTCTTAACTAAAGGTAAAAAAAATCCAATAAAGCATTGTTGTGCCTATTTTCAATTTATTTTGCTGGGGGAGAATGCAACAGATGTTACCTAAAACCTTTATACAAATCTGTGAAGAAGGGAGTTGGCCAACTGTAATTCCAAAATATCTTAAACAATAGGAAGAAAGCCCAGATTTTTATTTTCTTATATATATATAAAAGAAATACATATATATATATGTTTTCTTATATATATAAGAAATATATCTATATCTTATATATAAAAGAAATATGTGGCTTTTATTTATCTCTTATTTCTTCCCTTTTTAGGTTTTCCAAATGAACCTGCTGCTGTCATTGCCCTTAACACTATTAAGGAATGGTTAAGCAAGAATCACAATGAGGTATGGAACAAATTTTTTTTTTTTCAATTTTCTCTCTAAGGTGATGGTCTTTGACTCCAAAACTGTGAAAAGAGTAAACACAGGCTTGAGACTTGAAGTCTTTTACTACTTAGTCTTAAGACCAGTGAAGTCAGGTCAGGACGATATAGCCAGGGAAGATTTTTATATCTAAAAGCTCTACTAGAGTTCAAAGGGAAATAACTTTGTTTGAAACCATACTGTGCATTTCCTGTGCATTGTAATCTTTCCTGGCAAAGCAGAAGACTATTCTCTTCCTCAGCTGTTTCTGAGTGTCAGAGTTTGTGGATAATAATGCGGAGATTCTTGGAGAGGAAATGTGCAAACCAGTTGTCAGTGGAAACGGCCACCAAAGGTCAGTGGTGTTCCAGAGGTCGCTTTACAGTAAAGAGCTGTAGGATCCTATATTCTGTTTTCATTAATATTTTTGGTTTGCTTACTATTAAGTGTTCATTTTCCCAGAAACTCTCACTAAATATATGAATTTTTTAATAGTACTGGTCATCTTCCAGTGGCAACATAATAGTGATTATTTGTACAAGACAAACAATGCTTTTAACAGAACGATCTGCATCTCTCCCCTCTCTAATGTTTGTCTTTCTGTGTTCCTAGTGTTGGGTTGGAGGAGTGCAGCAAAAAAGAGGCAAAACAGATTAAATAATCATGTCTTAAACTGACAGTCAGCCTGTTTCCTTATGACAACAGCCAGCAGATTTCAGACAGTTCAAGTTGTTTGGTGTTTTGTCTGAAAACATTGAACAAAGCCTTCAGTGGAGAAACACTGCATACAAGGACATTATTAGGAGTATTTTTCCTCTAACCATATATTCACTTGCTATATATATATATATATATATATATATATATATTCTAGCCATATATTCAGGTAGCCTATTTTTCCCTAAGGATCTGAAATATCAGGTTATGAATTCAGTGGGTTTATGTGGTTTGGTTTGGGGTTTTTTTGCTGAATTTGAATTGAGAGGAAGTGATATGTTGAGATTTGAGCTGTACAGTTGAGGTTTTCAAACCTGGAAGTGCATTAAGGAATGCACACCTGTTTGGATGCTGATTCTTTGTAGCACTGAGTAATTGTTTGCTGTGGCTTTTGCTGCCGCCACAGCTGGCTTCCCACAGCTAGAAATCTCAGTTTTGGATGGACAGACTTCATTAATACTGTTAGCACCTAAATCTCATCAGTTTAGTCTTAAGTTTATATTTTTTGGATCTTGTCTGTAATTTTAACCTTGATGTGTGATGCTAAAACCAATATGTTTATGGCTCTTACCATCTTATAATTTCTTTTAGCTTCATTTTTACCACATAATTTAAAAGATGGACTAAAAGGTTTGGGTTTGTTTTTTGCTCCAGAAATAAGTTTTTCTTCCTCAAAAGCTGACTCTGTATTGTATACACACCTCCTGCCTTGCTCCTCACAAACTCCAATTTAACCAGAATTACTTGTAAATAAGTAGCTGTAGTTTATAATGTTTGGACAGTGAAAGGAGCCCAGGCTGTCTTAACCACAAAGCAGTTATTTAAAGTTATCCTGCTCACCTTACACCACAGTTGTTTTTGCAGTTTGGACTGTTACAGCTCATAGTTGTTGTCTTAAATGTTGGTTTCCCTAACATCCTGAATCCCAGCCTCAGCAAGCTGAGGTCTCACTCTGTTTGATGCACTTGAAGACATATGGGTGGTGCAATTATTGTATATTACTGATTATGATGATTCAGAGCTGTTCCCCCAGAGTTTTTGCTGATTTTTCAAAGGAAGTGGAGTATTAGGTTTTTTGTCAAGTTTAGAGGGTTTGGTCATCCACAGCTTTGTACTTTCTCACATAAAGCTTACCCTCTCCCTAAGATTTTTCCACAATCCACTGGCTTAAGTTTTAGATTATGGCATACTAGCATGTTTTACATGTCATAAACAGGACTGCAGCAAAATAAAAACACTTTCTTTTATTGATGACAGCAGTAACTTAGGCAGTAAAAGGGATCTTTGGGATGCAAACCATTAGTGGGTTGCTGTTACTTAATGTGTATAGCAAGGTTAACATAGTTTTCTGGTTTAAAAGAACTGATGTAGCTCTGTGCCAGGTGTCAATCTGCTGTCAATCTGATCCATTTTATATTGTTATGGAATCTCAGAGTGTTTTGCATTAAAGTTCATCTAGTTCCTACCCCTGCTATGGGCAGGAACACTTCCCAGTGCACCAGGCTACTCAGGGCCCTATCCATCCTGGCCTTGAACATTCCAGGGAGGTGTAACTTACTCCCTTAGGCTAGATTTTGTGTTTTGAGTAGTAATATTGTACGTTACCCAAGCTTTTCCCTGAAGTAGCTCATCACACAGCAATGGAATGAAGAGGACTTTCTGTGCTTTAATACAGTCTCCTCTTTCTGCACACAGCCATATGATACAGTCCTTTCTACAGAGTTCTGTCTTAAAGACAGATCAATTCCCACCACACCCACTTGATATTTAAATTCACATTTTCTAGTCTGGGAGCAAAACCTCTAATGATCTGGCTCGAGGGCAGCTTTTCAGAGTGTTGTCTGCATCTCCTTCCTGTTACCACTGATCAAACCTGCTCCCCTGGTACTGCCAGGATGAGTTGATGTGTCTTGCTAAACACCCTCTCCTGAACAAGAGAGGCCTCCTACACTTGGCTCTGCCAGAGTTAAATTAATCCAAGTCAGCTTCTTTACCTCACCCTTTGTCCTGCAGCCTGCCTCACCTGTGAGAAGGTCCTGCTCCTTTAGTCCCAGAGGAGTCTGGCAGCCCAGGTATGCCCTTGGACCTAACCACTCACTGGGGTCTCAACCTCTTTGATTGGAGAATTTGAGCTGGCTGATTGAATTCAAGAAGTTTTAGTGCAGGATAGATAGCATGCTCACTAGGGAGTCTGCCTCCATTGCAATATACCTGGCACAAACAGGTAGAAGGAAAACTGACAAATTTCCAAGTTTTTTGTTGTTCCCTGCAGCAGCCGTGTCTCCTCTGCCTTCCAGGAGCCCAGGGATCTGTGACAAATCTGGGAGAGATAAGGCAATATTCTTGTTTTCACCTCTCTACCTTCCTTTAGTACTTTTTTCCTTTGATGCTATAATGAAGATTTTTTTAGATACTGATATTAATTCAAAATATAAATAAATCAGTTGCTATATTCCTTAGTCAGCCCAGGGGCCTAAAAATGTTACTTGAATGACTCCTGCAAGCTGTGTTAAAGTCCTGCAAATTTCTCTGTCACAGTATTTAAAAGACAAGTGATTTGCATTTAATAAAAGGTTTCCTTACCCAAGCCCACGGTTGTGCTTGACCTCTCAGGTGTTTGTATAAAAACTTATTAGCATGCTTAACTCTGATGTGGCTTAGATGAATGTCTCATTACCATGCAAATGGAGTTAGCTCCTTCCTGAGGTTAATTGTTACAAAGCAACGGAGAGATATTTCTATTGTCATTTACTCAAACATACAGCCACCATAGTCCAGCAGCCTAGAAGTCAACTCCATAAAGTTGGCTGGGAAAAACAACTATCTTTAGTTTAAAAAAAAAAAAAGTATTTGTAAGTAGCGATCTGGACTCAGTTGTGTGTAACAGCAGCTCCGTTCCGCTCTTGAAATGAAGTCTTAAGTCAAACTAATCTTTAGCCATGCTTTACACCCGGGTTTGCTGACTTGCAGCCAAGGGGCAAATCTAGTTTAGAAGCTGGTAAATGGTGTTGTGGTGCGAGTGGAGAAATCCCTCGGAGCAAACTCTCCCCGGTACAGCCTCAGTCAGCAGCAGTGGTTAATTTACTGCAGACCACCTAGGCTATCTCCTCAGCAAACTGTGTTTTCACATTGTACACCGTGCTCCAGAGGTTTAATAGAATTCTTCAGAGCACAAAATAGAATTGGAGTCCACCCTTTAGGAGATTACACCTTGGGATTCATTTTTAAAATGCACGTTGAGTTCTTTAAACAGGTCAGAATGTTTCTTTCCGGGATAATTTGGTCAGAATGTTTCTTTTCTGGAATATTTTGGGGTGTTGCCAGCTGATTTCCTGTAATAGTATCTCAAAAACATTGTGGCAGCTTTAAATACTGGACCCCCTACATTACTGGGGTTGATGGGGAGAGGGTTATCTTTGTTTTTTTTGTGGCAGATATCTAGGAATGTTTGCAGTGATAGAAATTATCTACTTTTACTTGGCAGTGTTTCTCATAAGGGTGAAAAATAAAATGACCTAAGTATATGCCTCATCATACAATACACTGACATGAAAAGCCTCAGGGGTTTTTTAATGCTCAAGAAAATACTTTAATTTAACAGCACATTTAGTTGAAAGTGTTGTTCTTTCTCTTGCACCATATCTCACAATGTTTATTACACACTCTGGTAGAACAACAACTAGGAAAGTGCAATGGCAATGTATGTGCCATTGAAATAACTGATACAAATTAAAAGCACAGAAATGGGAAATAAATCAACACATCCTTGATTCCTTTCTGTTAGACTCGTTGCTGAAGAGACACTTTTTTTCTTATTTTGCCTCAAGTACATGAGACTTAAGTTCTTGTTTTTTAGCAGATAGTTATCATCCCACAGCCAAAAAAACCCAAAACAAAACAAAACAAAACAAAACAAAACAAAAAAAAAAAAAAAAAAAAAAAACACAAAAAAAAAAAAAAACCAAAAAAAACACCAACAAAAAAACCCCCAAAATAATCAGCATTTCCAGCAAAGCAGGATGAGCCAAATCCTGGTCCAGCTGAAATCAGTTGAAATCAGTGTAACTCTGTTTTAATGGGAGTGGGGATCACACTGGCCATACTCCTCCTGACAAAAATGTTCATGAGGAAACCCCTGCTTATCTAGTGAGGCACACTGCAAGATGGGTGCCCTGCAGCTGTGCTTCCTTTGGCAATGTGCTCCTTCCAAATATGAGCTGTGGGGGTGTTTTCCACTACTCAGGTAGCTAAAGGCAGGATATCTCACACTCCTAAAATGGTGCTGGGTACTGGTGACCAGTTTGGAGAGAGATGTGGTGATCAGCTACTGCCTGGGAGGGCAGAGCAAAGGGACCTGCCACCACTCTCTATTGCACAGAGCAGGTTTGCCTGAAAGATCATTTAAATATTAATTTTATTTTGTTTTTAATTTCTCTAGCCCCCTCCTTTCCGTGGCCTCAGCAATTTAATTCTGGCTCTTCATTCTTCAGAGGCAATTAAACAAAGTGGCATCTTGAGACGGGGTCTAGTCTTTATCTCTGCAGAAGGATGCAGATGGAGACAGTGTGTCTTGGAAAATGTTGCCTGGTGCAGTTCCATTTAATGTAACCTCACTTAGATTCCCCGAGGGCAGAGCAACTAACTTCCAACATGTTTTCCAGAAAGGAGTGGAGCAGCTAGCTGACAATATTTAATTAATGAAAGCAAGTTAAAAAGCCCCAAACATGTATATTAATGCAAACAACTCCTCTTAAGACAGCGTGACTTTCAGTTTTGATTTGTTAGTTTTTATATTTACGGTTTTACAGTTGTCAACAAAACCATGTGAAATTTTAACAAAAATATATGTATTTATGCCTAAGGCGATGTCTTTCGGTTTGGGCCTGTGGTGGCTTGTATTTATTTTAAAGAATATTTATTACTCAGAAATCAAGCTCTGAAAATGCAGGTTTTGATTGAAGCCACTGACAGATCCTCAAGGACAGCGAGGGTGCCGATAAAAATTCACCCGGCTATTTTGGTCGCTCTGATATGCCAGTATCACTTGATTAACATAATCTCCTCCCCTCCCCCAGCACTGTTCTCTTGGGTAGGTTAAAAAATGATCTCCTTTCTATTTCTACATTCTAATTAGGTGATAATCATATGCTGCTCTGATTGAAATGAAAATCAGCCATCATGCCACTGTCATCTTACTGAAGTTGAGAAAAAAAAAAATGCTTTTCAACTCGTACCAAATTAAAATGATTTATTTGCTCTGTGTAGCTTCTCTCTCACCAGGCTCAGAGAGATTCAGTGCTGTCCCCAAAGCCCAAATCTAACTATCATCCCAGCAGACAAGTCATTTTCTGAAATGATAAGGCAGCTACCAAGGCAGCAATGCTTTTCTTATATGTTCTTCAGGTTTAGTTAGAGGGGTGATAAAGTGAAGCGGACAAAGCCTGTCTTTGTTACACATAACACTTTATTTATTAACTTGAAAAGGTTTTGGTATTTTTGTGCCAGATACTGAGGAACAGGCAGGAAGAATCCCTCCTGGACAGAACTGTTAGAGCTCGTGATGGCTGGGGCTGTCCCAGGGCAGCGTCCTGTAATTTGCTTTCTGAGATGCTCGTTTGTGACCAAAATGGAACTGGGAGGAAGGATTTGGTGATGTGGCTTTCTGTCAGCTTTTCCCTCTTAAAATTTGTGGAGGATCAAGGAAATCCATGCATAATGTAGATATTTTCCCTGAATACATCTTTGTAAAGGTTTGTCTAGCCTTTGTGTGCTGCATCAAAAACACCTCCAGTAACTCTGCTGCAGTTAATGAGTGTCACTAATACAAAACAGAGCTCTGCATGGGTTCTTGTGTGTTTACAGCAGTTAACTATCTAATAATTGAAATTTGCCAAAGAATTTGTTCTTTTTATCCTTACAGTTTAATAGCAGTTATGGTAGCAGGAGCCTGGATAGCTTCAAAATTCTACAGGAGTGTAGCTAAATTAACAAAATTGTCTCTGCTTCAGGGCTGAGTTTTGTTTTTTTTTTTTTTTTTTTTTTTTTTTTTTGTTTTTTTTTTTTGTTTTTTTTTTTTTTTTTTTTTTTTTTTTTTTTTTTTTTTTTTTTTGTTTTGGTTTTTTTTGTTTTTTAATTTATTTATTTATTTCCTTGTGATTTCTGAGTGTTTGGAGGGGCCTTACAACTGTAGTGAGCAGTGTGAAAAAATACTTAAAAATAAGTAGAAACAGTGGCTTTATTTTCCTCCTTGGTACTTCTTGCATGATAAAAAAAAGATCAGGATGACATCCTGTTATTTCCATACTGGCTTCCAGCCAGAAATCTGGTAGTTTCAACTGCCTCCTCAAATGAAGGCAATGCAGAAGAGGTCCAGCCTTCATTTTGGAAGGATTCAGTTATTGTTGCTGCTCTTCTGGGGACTCTAAATTGGCTTGTGTCCCTCACCCTGTGTGTATGTAGGAATAAATAACTGAGGGATAACAATCCACGTAGCTGGAGTGAGGTTCATGGATAAAATCCTTCCTGAGTAATGGAGATATTGCTGCTGCAATCTTTGTTTTGCTTCTGAGCTCTTCCCATGAGTAAATCTGTTGCAGCTTATGTTCTGCTCTACTTTGATGTCTGACTGAACTGTATCAGATGGAGCAGGTTGAAGTGGAAGGAGATATGGAGCAGGTTTGAAGAGGTTGGAGAATGGAGCAGGTTGAAAAGGTTGGAGATGGAGCAGGTTGAAGAAGGGAGAGATGGAGCAGGTTGAAGAGGGAGGAGATACGGAGGAGGTAGGGAGGAGATGGAGCAGGGTTAAGAGGAAGGAGATGGAGCAGGTTTTCTTTCTGCTCTGTGCAGATTTGCAAGGAGGCTCCTGTTGAGGAGTCAGTGCTTTGGGAGGCTCGTGGGAGAAGCTGCCTGCCAGGGATGGGTTTGGCTGGCAGTCACCAGCAGACAGAAGCCAGGTGGGATGGATGGGCACCAGCTGCTGGCCAGGCTGCCTGCCCAGCCACAGGCCCCAGGGACAGAGATGGCACAAGACAAGAGCATGTGCTTGTTCCTACTGGCACTTCCCTGGCATCCTCCAGAACTCGTGATGGCTTCTTTGGGTGTTCCATTTCCAATAGACTCATGTGGCTGTTTTGCTTCTGGAAAGGTGCCACTTTGGTTTGATTTAAATTCAGTTCTCTTGCCTGCATTTCTTCCCAAAACAGAATGTCCAGTGTGGAATGTGGGGGTGAAATAATACGAAAATACAAAAAAAAAAAAAAAAAAGGCATTAGGTGAGTCTCATAATGAAGCAAACATTGAATCACCCCATGAAGAACCAAACTGGTATGAATGAAATAACTATAAACGGAATATTTTGTTATTTTTGTTATTTGTTTATTCCACTTTACCATCTAAGATCTGGCCAATTCCTACCACATCAGCCCTCAACAGTAGGTCACAATCGAATATATACAGAAGGAAACCCACATGGATCCTTACAGCCAGAGAGCATTCCCTGTGAGGAACAGAATGAGTTTATTGCTGCTAGACTTCAGCATCTTGACATATAGTTTGAGATATATGATTCTGACATTTAATAGGTTAGATGATACTGGCCACATACTTCATAGGTTCTGTATCCTACTGTATTCCTGGGGAGGTGAAAAATAGGTCTGTCTATTAAATATGAAATGACAGAAGAGATGAGAAGAGCACTGTGGATGTGGAGAGCATTGACAATTAGGACCTGTGGAAACATGGGAATGATGGCAGGCTTCCAAGATAAAATAACTGGAAATTAATACTGAACAAATTGCTTAAATTCAAATGTGAGCCCAGTTTGAGGGTTTGTATCACCTTCCTACTTAGACTTCATGACAGATTATGTGATTCTTTCATTTATTTGGGATTAATGAAAAAAGGGAAAATAAATTAGGTGGGCCGTGAAATTCTTCACTTCCATAGGAATTGTAAGCAATGCTTTGTGGGAAGAGTTTTTGAACAAACACCACACAGAGATTTACTCAGGTTTCTCCTTACCTCTAACCTGATCTCCCTTGAAATAAAAAAATGAAGATTAACTTTTACAAGCATAGACTGTTTACAGCTACTAAATCTAAATACTATTAATTTCTTGAGGCCTTATTTTCTTTTTACCTACATATAAAAAGAAAAGGATGAATATACTTGGGGGCTAGTAAAATAAGTAAAAACAACCAGTGGTTAGATGATAAATATGGGTGAGGGTGAAAGCAGAATTAAGTAGCTTTAAAAGCAATATAATTTTACAGTTGAGATGAAAGTTTCCATGGCACAGAGCACAGCTCTGACTTGCAGTTATGCCTTGTAAATAACAAGGTCGACGTTGCCGTGTCTCTCTCCTTTTCTGTCTGTCTTCATCCTGATTCAGGAGCACGTTTCCATTCAGGAGTAAATTTACATTTACCAGAAGTGAATTTGGGATGCTTTTCTGAACTAGGAGCGTTGCACTTCTCTGAGCTGGTGTATTTGTCTCATCTTTGCTATCAGACCTAAGATAGCACTTGGTAGGACATTTACCAGCTCTTTAGTATTTCAGGTTGAAAAGAAATACCAAGAATGAGCTGCTATATCTTCATCTGCATGATCAATGCCCAATAAATCTAGGGGAATAAGGTGTCTTTCTCATTTCTCCCCCTGGCAAGAAACCAGGGCCTTTCAGGGACCCATGTCTAAATTTCCTAGGTTTGATGATGTGCAAGTAAGGGATTTTTCAGGTTCTGCATTCTTTTCTGGTTTCTTCCATACAGCTTTTCCACTCACTTAAAAGGCACTGTGCATTTAAACCTCAATCCAGCCACATATTTTCAGCTTGGGGGGAGGGTTTTATATGTGATTTTCAGCCTTTTCTCATGGAAATTTCACCTTTCATCTAAAGCCCCTTTGGGTTTAGGATCCAAAAGGTTAGAAAACCTCAGTCTTCTATTTGTATATTGATAGTCTTATCCTTTAGTTGAGATGGTAGTGCATAGTTTTATGGATAAAATGCAGTCTATATGAATAATTTAATTTATTCTTTTTGCTTTTTTTTTTGAAAAGTGCATGTCAAATGTCTTCTCCACGTGTGGAAACAAGTCTTTGAATGTGCACTTTTGCTTATTGTTGTGCTTATTGTTACAGGAGTGAATGCTCAAACCTAATATGAAACAAACTTGTCACAGAGCACTTTGACTCCCCTGAATTCAATCCTGATGCCTGTTGGATGATAACCTCTTCACTGTAGGCCTTTAAACAAACATCTCCCCTTGAGGTTGCACATAATAATAAATGATCTGTATGATGATAACCTCCTGATGGGAAATGTTTCAGGAGGGACAATAGAAATGAAGTGCTTTAGTCCTGCTGACTGTTCCCTGTCAAAATCTCTCCCTACAGATATCACATAAAGTTCATTAATATTTACAAAGCAAATATGTTTCCCTTCAATCAGTTGAGGTGCCACTGCCCTTGATTTTTGGTGGATTCTATGAACTTTGATACGTTGTTATATAGCATAACTGCAATATCTCATTAATATGCATGCTTAGATTTGTAGGATATCCTGGACATTTTTCATCTGGCGTGATTTTTATGGGGCACATCATATGAGAATAAAATCTCATTATAACTACAGGTTGCTTATGTGTGTGTGCTTGTCAGATGGAGGCTGAGCCTTCATGGGAGTTTGGGAAATGCCTGGCATGCTGTTGGTACTGAATTGCTTATTAGCAAGGTGGAGCTGTGTATATAAGAAATTGCTGTGCTGAAAATTATGAAAGATACTTTCAATTCCATGCTCTGAGTGGAAATCCAACGGGTAAGCTTCTACAGACTAAGACTGGTCTTTACAGCCTTCCTAAATTTTACTGGAGGTGGAATTTTTGCAGTGAAGGGACTATTGCATCACAGTTGTTAACAAGGAAGGGCAGGCTAAGGATCCCTAATCATGGAATCACATGGAATCACAGAAGTCTCTGAGTTGGAAGGGATGCACAGGAGTTGCCAAGTCCAACTAGGGTGGCAGTGTTAGTGTTTATTATAGGAGATAGAGAAAAAGCCTGAATTATCTCCCATGTTGAAAGCAGAAGCATTTGCAAAAAATACAGTGGTTTATTATTTATTAGCACTTGTGGTGATGTGAGCGTGGTGCTTCAGTTTCTGCAGTGCTCTCTTTGAGACAGAGAGGTCTTTGAGGGACAATCCATGACATGCAATTTATAGCCATGGTCCTCCAAAAATAAATCTAGCTTGCACGATGCCTCCAAATAGCAGAAGCTGAGAGGGAAATGAGCAACTATAAAATTTTTCTGAGATATTAAGAGAATGAAGAATTATGGGTGTACATAATACCACGTAAAAATTACTGCTTCAATGTGAACTGGGATTTCCACCTAAATGATGAGTAACTTGTATTTATTGGTGATTCATGGTCACCTTTTATGTTGTGTATGTGGAAAAAAGGGATTCTGCTGTCAAATGATGAGCTGAGATCTGGGGCAGATCTCTAGCTGTGGATAGCTATGGAGACCCTGTATGGTTTTTCCCTCTGGCCTGGACTGGAAATAAGCAGGGGCAGGGAAGCCTGGCACTGTCTCTTTCCCAGAGTATTGCCTGAACTTTAGAAACGAAGTGCTGAGGAGCTGTTTGATCCAGACTTTTAGTTGTAAAAATCTCTTAGTTGAAAGGGAGAGCTGCCACAGATCTTGTAAGTGCACTGTTAGCCTTGGGTTTTCTGAAGCATGCTGCTTGAAAAAGTTGTTCTTGGATGTCCAACATGTCCAAAGCAGTGACATGGAGTAAAAATGAGCTGCTGATGCAGGGATCTGGCAGGTTCCAGTATGCCTTGCTCTCCCCTCCTTTGTATTTCATTTCGCTTTGTGGTTTCTTCCTTTCAGCCATCCCTGTTCTGCCCCCTGTGTGCGTGGTGAACTTGTCTATTTATATTCTCCTTTTATTGCCTGGGCATTTAGCTGAGTGCTTTGGATCAGGATGTGGAAAACAAAGGCTGTACCTCCACTCTGGGTCTATCTGGTGCGCTGCAGCTGTTGTTTTTAGGTAGGGATTTCAAGTCCAGCTGCTCCTTATTGACCCCGTGGGCAAGTGGCAGGTTGAATCAATTATTTGACATGCACATTCTCTGTTGGCACAATTCTCCAGAGCCTTATAATGGCACAAATTATGATACTTGCTAGTGAAAAAAGAAAGTTACAATTGGGTATAGTAATTAATATGCAATTAAGAAGGCATTCTTTTTTTCTTCCCGTGTATTTTTTTCCAGCTATTTTTAGGTTTGAATTGACTGAATAGTTAAAGAATTGCTTTTGGAAAGGAAGATGGGAATAGTATTTTTTTCCTGCATTAGCTTTGATTTTTCTTCCTGCAGGGACAGCAAGAAGCACAGACAGCTGTTATTTAAAACAAAATTGAACATAAAATGTTATCAAACCATTTAGTATCTCTGAACGACAACGCAGCAGTTTTGTGGTTTAACGATGTATTGTTTTTTGTTACTCATGGCATCGGCATGCAAACTTACATTTGTTTAGAAAAATAGTGAGACTTGTAGGTAAGTGGAGTGTAGATCTGGAAACAATCCACGTCTGAAATATTTTGTTAAGCTCCTTGCTGCCCAGGATAGTGACACTGCCCAGCAGGATGAGAGGAGGAGGAGGAGGTTGAAGGGTGTGCACGGGTCGAGACGTCGGCACGATCTGAAATGACAACGTCTGGAGCAGTGGAGCCGAGCAGCCCCAGCCCCCCTTTGGCCTGTGGCAGCCCTGCTGAGGCTCCAGCACGGGTGTCAATTTGTGCCAGCGCCTGGAGCACTTTTTGTGATGGTGACACGTCT
Source organism: Zosterops lateralis (assembly GCF_965231275.1). NCBI lineage: Eukaryota > Metazoa > Chordata > Aves > Passeriformes > Zosteropidae > Zosterops > Zosterops lateralis. The sequence continues at coordinate 7,414,449 of NC_139764.1, forward strand.
CTTTGGACCTGGACTGAGACACCCAGGGCCACCAAGCAGCCCCAGTTCAGTTGCCGTGCCCTCTCAGACACGTGTCACTTGCTCTGTGCTTGACCTTGTGATGTACCAGCAATCAGGGCTCTGTGTTTTATAATAGTCTCCAGAGCTGTCATGTCCCACTTTTCGGCTAGATTAATTAGCACCCCTGTGAGTAATTCCACGCACGGTCGTTTTTGAGCTGTTAATTTGCTTCCAGATTATTTTCTTCTAAATGCTCCAGAAAGTGGTTTGGGAGAAATATTCAGTGGTTAATGAAAGTATCTGTGCATGTGAAGCCGTAGATGGTGTATATTTTATAAATCTTTTTTAAAATGAGAATATCTGACAAGTAGAAGGTTTTGCTGGCTGGGTGGCCTCTGTGGGCTTTTGCTAAAAGAGGTCAAATTGGTTCTGTGAACTTTAAACCACAACTGTACTAATTAATGTGATAGGAAAATGGTAGGAAATGCAATATAATTATTCACAGAACTGGGTCATAATTTCTTTTTCAGTCGGTTTTTGAGCATGTTGCCACACCACAACGCTTTCCATTAATAATGAAGACATTTTGGAGAAATGGTATTAGCAGCTGGTTGACTGTAGTTAATTGATATATTACTGTATTCCAGCACATTCTGTCAGGGGCTGCCGTGAATGTCTTAAAGGCTTCTAGGGAGAAATAAAACCAAGATAACCAAGGAGAAGTTGTTTAAGTTAATAGTTCTCAGGCTCTGTATACCCTGATTCAGGGAGGCAAATCACTGAAACACATGGAGAATTTTGGTTTAGAAAATAATGATATAATGATTTAATTGATGTTGTCTGTGGGAATCAGCACACCAACTCTTGTAGGAGTAGGGTAATGCAGTGGAGCTCCAGAGAGTTTTAAAACCTGAGTGACTGAACGACATAAATCCGTTTACTTATGGATTTAATCCAGGCGTCTTTGTCAAAAATTGGAGTAATGAATTGACAAGGAGTTTAAGGAATGAACCCTTTAAGGAATGAACTGAGGCATGCCAAAATTAACAGGGCTTCATGTAAGTGCGTCTTTGTTTTCAGAGAGAGAACTAGAGAAGAGAGGCAGAGGGAAGCTCTGGAGAGGATTTACCAAGTCCTTCACCTTCAGGTCACCAATTCCAATCCAGACTATTTTTTTGTTTGAGGAAAAAATATTTATCTATTTATCTATATTTATAAATATATTAAATTTATCTATTTTTGTTTGATAAAAAATCTTTATGTATTTATATATGTATAAATACATATAATATTCATATAGTTAAAATTTATATTTATATATAGAATATATTTATATATAAATATTTGAATATTTTATTATATATAATATAATATATATTATGATATATAATTATAATACATAATAAAATAATTATATGATATAATTATTTTTATGTTTGAGAGCTTCTCAACTAGTCAGGGCCCTGTAGAATGAAGTGGAGAACGTGGCTTTGCAAATGTTCCGGGGTGTAAGAATGAATTTCTTCCTAGATGTGCTTTTTTCAGGAAAGGGAAAGTGAGCGCTTCAAAAGAACCGAGCTATTTGATCACGGAACATTTTCTTGTACAGTTAATTATGTCAAATGGGCTGAACTGAGATGGGGTTCTTAGCGACTTTTTTTTTGCTGTATGTATAATTAGATCTACAGAGCTGTTTCCTCAGCTGGTGTCAGGCTGCTCAGCTCTATTTAAGTCAATTTGCGTCAGCTCAGAAGCTGGACCCCGGTATTTATGGAACCATTGACTGTTTATTATACCCAAGTAACACACAGCCAAGTTCTGTACCCTCAGGAAATACAGGCCAAGATGTATAAAGTCAGAAAAATGGTATTGTGTTTGTTTTTAAGTGATGATGAGCTAATCTCAACCTTCAGCACTTCTATTTGGCACTTTTTAGCACTTACAGCAATTGGATGCAGAAGAATTTCCATGGTGTTTTGGGAGTAGACTTGAAATGCAAAGGAAAACTTGTGGTGGGGGATTTTGTGCTTTGTAGTCTGTGCAGGTATGGGAAAATTTTACACTTGAAAATTATAGAAACTCCATATTCAAGCTTCCAGATTCTGTCTTAAAAGATGACACTAAAAATACCAACTTTCCCATGCTAAGCACATTTTGAGGCCAGTGTTATCGTCATACTTCCTACAGCTGAAAACACAGATATCCCAAGAGAGTAGCAGTCTCTGTATCACTTAAATCATTTTAATACAGTTAATCTTTTGAATTGTGTTCAAGCTGTTAATGGACATTTTTAGGTCTGTAGGCCTTGGAATGCCCCGTTTCTTACACTCTGCTTTTATGTCCATCATTCCTAGTAACAAGTTTAACAGATGAACTAAAAATACTGTAGAAAATTCCAGTGTCTAATATAGTGATTAATAAAGTTACAGCCATTTACCTCAACTGCTGCTTTGAAAACATGTTTTCCCTCACACTAATTATTTCTGTATTATCTTTATTTGCATCACAGGCATTTCACATCACAGGCATTTTGCTGTTCTTCATCTTAACTTGTTAAATCCTCCTTGCTCATGCGTGAATCTGGACAGCTGGATGCCACTAATGGGGCAGCCAGTGCTACTCAGTGGTCTATAATCAACATTCTGTTGCCACACATTAGCATCATACTGCATGCCTGAAAAGACTAAGAAATCTGATTTGTAAGGGAACAGCTGATTAGGGATGATTAACAAAAAAGAGGGTCATGGATATTGTGTAACACTGACTCTTGTCCTTTCAGAATCCAGCCTAGAATGGCATATCTGCTATGTCAGTGTGAACAAAAATAGATGAGCCATTATCCAAATGTTTTTATCACTAATCATTTCTCAAAGGCTGTTCAAAACCAAACACATTCAATAACACTTAAATGAAAGCAGAGATGGAAATTGTCATAAAACCATGACAAAGAGAATATGTCTATTTTAAACAAAACATACCAATTCATTTTTCTGCAGTGTCAATGGAATACAATATGCCATGATAAATATATAAAAATATTACTAAATCTATCTCAAATGCCTTGATAGATACCAGAGTCTTCCAGATACTGAGGTTGATTTGAAGACTTTAAAAAGCAGCAGTTCCTTTTCAATGGAGAGTGAGAAACCCCAAATTTTAGCAAACCCAAAATTGTAGCAGGCACTCGTGAATGACTACTGAAGAATATAGCCAATGGTTTCATTGTAACCTGTTTATACCTTCATGATATCTCCATTTCTTCAGAATGCACTGTAAGCATCATCTGCACCTGTAGGCAGGACTGTTTGCAGTTTGCAGTTTTGGATGGCAGTGTTTTTCTTCATTTAAAAAAAAAAAAAAAAAAAAAAAAAGTAACAACAAAGCCCAAAGAAATCTCCACAACACAGAAACTCACAAAGCATCAACTCCAAAAACCCAACCAAACAGAAAATGCCCAATAAGGGCTGTGAATCCAACAGTTCTTCTTGCATATCTTTCCTCATGCTGGGGACACTTCAGTGTCTCTGCTAATCATGGAATGGTTTAGGGTAAAGTTCATCTTGTTCCAACTCCACTGCCACACTATCCCAGGTTGCTCAGAGCTCCATTCAACCTGTCCTTGAACACTTCTGGAGATGGAACATTCACACCTTCCCCAGGCACCCTGTTCCAGCATCTCACCATCCTCACAGGGAAGAATTTCTTCCTAAATATCTAAACCTAATCTCTGTCAGAAGATAACTGTTACCCCTGGTCCTGTCACCCCAGGCCTTTGTAAATTATCCCTGACCATCCTTCTTGTAGGCTCCCTTCAGGTACTGGGAAGGCACAGTTAGGTCACCCCAAATCCTTCTATTTTCCAGGCTGAACAATCCCAATTCTCTCAGCCTTTCTAAGAGACAATTCTTCTGATCTCATTGTTAACCATCCCTGCTAAAGGATGATTTTTAATGGGAAGCACTAAGTGGGATCATCTTAGTGCTGCTTGTATTCAGCTGTTGGGAGAATCATTCAACTGGGAAATTCCCTCTGCTGTGGGATTTTCAGTGTTCCCCTTATTTCAGATTCTTGGCCACCCCAACATTTGGCTTCAATTGAATCTCAGCAGCAGTGGACAGAAAGTGGACACAAGGTGGACAACATGGTATTTCTATGTTTCAGTATGTGATGTAGCTGACTAGGTTCCCATTTGGGAAAGGTTGGGAAACAATAAAAATTATTTTTCTATACTTATGACAATATTACTCAAGAAAAGGTATAGATTACCTGTTTCCTTCCATCATGCTTTCACTGGTAATTACTACAACAACAAAACATTATGTTTGTATTAAAAATTAGGAAGAAAGTGAAATCCTAATTGCTGCACTCTTAGTTACAAAGCATAAAGCGATGTGGATTACAGAGCTGTTGGTGCACTCCTGAGGTGCCTGTAGGCAGTAAAACCTAATGCAATCACAGGGTACATAAATAGCCTTCTAATGTACAAACTGTTTTAGTTCATCACTGTAGTGGACATTATTAAGATAATTATTTGATCCTTTGTGACTCGCCTTTCTATTGTGCTGTGTTATACATCAATCTAATCTAATGAATATGTTTTGAGGTACAATTTTCATCTCTCCTTGCAAAAACTCTTTATTGCAGAAGGCAGCCTTATTAAAGACTTGTCACTTCAGAGATCTGGTGACAGTAAGTGCTTGGCTGTTCATTTGCTGGCAGGTCACGCAGTTAAAAACAAAAGCAATGCAGAAAGTGGCAGGAAAAAAATGGATTGTTTAGCTCTGTGCCTTGGCTGGTTCTATTTCTTGTCATTTTGCTTGAGTTCAAGTTTGCCTTGAAACAGGACATTTTGTTCCACCTGCAGAAGTTCAGAGGGTGCCTGAACATACATATAAAATGCAGTTCAAGGTCCAAGCAGAAATATTTTCTTGACCCAAGTCTTTTGTTTTATGTCTTATGATGTTGCTGATAGCATTTTTGCTGGCTGATTAATCTGCAAGCACCAATTCTATGTGTATGTTTGAATGGTTAGCGAAGTGACAGTGGCAAACAGAAAATACTATAGTATTTCATAATATTTAGTGTTTAGTAATACTGAATTTAGTAATATCAAAATACTTCTAGTATTACTATAAGTAATACTAAAATATCATTATTTCTGTGGCTTTTTTTCCCCTCTGTGAACTTCTTCATCTAAGTTTTCTGAGATCAGTGATACCCAGCTAGAATACAGTAGATATAGATTAGCTATATTATAGCTCTGCTTTCATTGAGAATACATCAATAGAGTGGTCACGGGCTTGTTTAAAAAGGAGCATTGATATTCACACTGGATAAAGACTTTTGGGGAGGGAGTCAGAGGCCTACATTATGTTTTTGAGATTTTCAAGTCTGTTTATTGCCAAAATACCACCAAAGGTTGCAACTTAAAGGAAAAAAAAATAAATTGCAATTCATTATGTGCACCATGGGGCAAAATTTAAGAATTTGAGTGAAGGCAGCACTAGAAAATTAGATCAAAAGCTATTGTCTGGAATTCAGGATGTTAATAGCAATTTGTGTCTTTAGGATGAGAATAGAAGAACACAAGGGGTGTTGTTTATAATTGCAATTACATGCACAATAAAAATGACAACAGGCAGCCAGTTTAAGGCAGCTCCAAGCCACAGTTCCCTGTGTTGGCCAGCACTTGAGATTCCTTCCAGGGATGTTGGCTCTTTATCTCTTCCACAAGGGTTGTCTTTGCCATGCAGTGGCAGCACTGCGAGGCTGGGCACTCCTTTCTTGTTTTGTGAAACATCCAGTTATTTCCAGTGCTTCACAGGCTGCTCTTCTGTACAAACATTTAAAAAAGGAAGAAAACAAGTATAGGTTAAAGGACTCAATGGCTTTTTCTCTGTGTTTTTCTATACCTCCCTCTCCTCTCCTTTCCCTCCATAGAAGTAAAGAAAGAAAGCAGCAACTTTCTAACATTTATCATGGACATTAATTATCCTATCTCCTGCTTCCAGAACTGGGATATTATGAGGGATGTATTTAAAATTTTGGCTTTTTGAAAGTGGTCCATTATGATTATAATTAGGTTGGAGTATAGGGTCATCAAGTGAGGGAAAGTATGCATCAGGTTCTATTGGTTTCAGAATCAATATTTTATTTCATCAAGTGCTCCTTATGAAATTACTTATTATTTACTTATGGATAAATATATCTGGGGAGTGTGTATTAGCTACTTGTTTATCTCAGAACTTTGTTTTCTGCTCTAAGCAATGCAAAGTCTTTCTTGAATTAAAGCTAATTCTGGGGAACAAACTGAATAGATTAGTGCAAAATTATGAATAAGGTATATGATTCTGTATAATTCTACTTATTTTTTGATGTAGGAGAAGATACCTTCAACTTTTTTGCACCAGCAACACTTGCATTATAAAAGCTTTAACAAATGTCTGGTAAATAGCCTAAATGCAATCTCCCTTTTGATGAGATCCTAAATTAAGTCCTCGTGTACTGTCATTACAGTGGAAGGATGCTACAAGAAACTGATATTTTTTTGTCTAGGCAAATTTATAATTTTAATACTGATTCTTTTAGAAGTGACACAGAAAATATTTCTAAGAGATGCCAGTTTAAAATCATTCTTAGCAACTGAGCCTTACCGTGAAAAAACGTGATATTAGATATGTGTCATTGAGGATCATGAGAGATAATAACAGGGAGGCTGTTTAAATTTAGATGTACCCAATCTGCTTCTTGTAATAGAAAAGTAGGTTTATCCAATAGTGGAAAAAATTGATTTTAACTGTGGAATAAAAATTATGATAGAAGTAGAATAAAAGCATATGAATATATGGTCAATGAAATATATGGAATAATAGTTTTGAAAAATATATGGAGGCAAAACAAAAATTAAGAGTTTCTCACCACTGAAACATGATTCCAATATCAGTTCCACTTCCCAGCTCCTGTCAGCAAAATTTGGAAGCTTTATCACACATGAGGACCTGGCCCTACTCAGGGCAGGTAATTTAACATTCCACCTCTCACATTATACAATTGAATTTGAGGAATCTAAATGCTTTTTTCTTTTTATAATCTTGTAAGATTCTTTCCTTTTAATTCTAACAAGAGACATATTTAGGTGTTCAGGGCCACTCTTGAATAGGGCTTATGAATTTCATCAGATTAATTTTGTCTTTCCTAAGGGTTTTCCTAATCAAAAAGTCAGACTTCAGAAGCAACATGGGTTCTGCTTTAAGCTGATGATCAACTGAGTAAATTTTTAAATGTAGATTTATAGAGTCAAGCACATTTTCTCTGCTTTTGGTGATGGTGAGCATTTAGGGCAGATTTTTTGAGCGAGAGCCATTCAAATCTGGATTTGTAGCCCTGAGAAATCTGCCAGCTTGTGCTGTAGCTATTTCTGGTGAGTTGAAGGAAGTTCTCCATGCTTCCACACAAGGCATGAAAGATCTTTTTTTGCTGTTATGGTAATGTTGAGGGAGATGTTGTTTACAAGTGTTTTCTTCCTCTCAGTACTTGCATCCCAACAGTGTAACAAAAGGTCATAAATAGACAATAGAGTGGAGTCATAAATGAATTATTCTCTTTCAGCTACAAGTATGCCACACTATTTTTATAATTTCCAAAAAAATTACTAAAATGTCCCTTGAGACCTAGAGGAAACTACTGAAGTTTTGTGATTGCTCTCTATTCTTTTTTTTCCTGCATCATTTCAGGCAGGTACAGCTTGTAAATTTATCTGAAAAACAAGGAAGAAACTTGCAACTGGATTGTATAGGGTGGAAGATGTTGAAGTTTCAGTTATTTGTTTAAAAATAACTTATTTTTCTGTGCTGGAAGTCTCTGTGGATCTGACTGTGTGGTGTATATTTTGATAACACTGGAAGTTGTCTGTTCTTTTTAGAATACGTGTGTAGAGGCATGATGCTTCAAAAATGGAGGGTGGTTTTACTAGACATAGTTTAGTTGAAATCAACAGCTGCTTCAGTGCTATTTTTTCCACACCAATTCTTCCCCAAAACACTGATCAAGTGATCTTTTTATTACAATTGGCCAGATGTCTGATTTCCTGCAACTAAAGACACTTTTTGCAGGGGTAGAATGGAAAAGGGTTTTTCCATTGCAAATGCTCTATGTCTCAGAGCATCCCCTGTTGCTGTGAAGTTGTTGTTCTGTCTTGTGCAGGAAAAAAATTCCTCTTTTTCCTGAAGACTGTGGCCACTGTAGAATTTTTTCCTGAATTGAGCTAGATAAGATGGGCATGCAAGCAGCTGGAGGATAATGAAATAAGTGTTCCTGCAGTGCCTTCTCTCACCTCTGTTTAGAAGCAGTGTGTTAGGTTGTCTCATCATGGGATTATTTACTTTAAAATACTGATTCCTTCCCTTGCCAGTGGATTTTTCAGACTTTTATCATCCCCATGATGAGACTAACACAAACTGCAGAAGAATTTCAGAGGTAAGGTAGAGGTTCAGATGGTATCCAGCAACAACACTACTCTTGAGTATGCTTCTATTGATTTTACTCTGTGTTCATTCTCTTATCAGTTTCAGATGCTTTCATCATACTGTCATCATCTTCCAGGATGCAAGGGAGTAACATCTATAAAAATGCAGTGACCCAATAAAACTGACTAAAATTTGGATTTATGACCAGATGCTTTGAAACTTTGCCATTAAGTCTCTTAAGTTCAGAATGTATGCAGGGCATACAGATAAGGATTTTTTATATGTGCTTGTGTTACTCAGATTTTTTTAGTCTTACAAACTGTGCCTCGGAGTAACTGTTGTCATATGGCCTCTGTCACTTCCAGTCTAAGGTTGCTTCCACCAATATCATGCTGTGGTGTTGGTAGCTGGTTTGTGGCACTGTGCCCAGGACAAAAAAATCAATGTGCCCTCCAGCAAAATGATAGCACTATGATTTTAGAAGGTCACTGATCATCTCTTTGGCACCTGGCATTTATATATTAAATGGGGAACCCTCCAAAATGACATTTCAGGTAATGAAAACTAAACCAGTGCGAGGCCTGGTACGTACCCATACAGATTTGAACTGATGCCAAAGCACATCAGTGACATTTAAGATCTAATATTAGAAAACCTTCAGTCAGAAGTTCAGGCCTTCTACTAAGGACAAGTTGGAAGTTGTCATTTTGTGGCATTCTAAAGGTGGATTTTTCCAAATCTAGTGTAAATCTATTATGTCAGGTTCGTGTGAGATCACCTACAGCCCATTTCCACTACTGGAGCAAGCAAGATGGTTTATATGAAGCAACACATTCAAATATGTTCTGTTTCAAGACTAAAGACCCTCTGAAGCAGCATATCAATATCTTCTTGTGTATAAGAGTGAAATGCAACTGGAGATTTGCATGCAAACAAAAATTATGTGGCTTACAATGCAGGATAGCTCACTGAGCTATATCTAAAAAACCTTCTTATTTTAAACAGTGTCTCTTCAGCAGAATACATGTTAAATATTTGACAGCCGATACAGCTTTTAACCAGCTACAGTGTGCTGCCATCGTGTTCTGTCTCTTCCAGGCTTCTTGATTTATTCTTTCCTAAATCACAGAGTTGGGTGTGGTCCATTTTTTTAACCAAGTCTCACCAAATTCCATTGAGCTGTGTCTAAAGGTGGAGATTCCCACATACATACATACATTCTCACAATGAAGCCCTTATTTAATCTGTCCTTTGTTTCCAGAGCAGGAATTTTAATCAATATGTTTATTATTAGGGAGGCTTGAGCTTAAGGAGAAATCCAATGAAATCATGTCCTCTTCATTGAGGAAGCATTTATCATTTGATGCTGCAGCTATCCAGGATGCTGGAAACCGATGACTTTTGGCAAATGTACAAGAAGCACATTGAAAGATGAAAGAATTTCATGGGATGCTCACAGTCCACTTAATACCTATGTGCCTGTAAATCAGTGGTACAAAATAAATATTAGGCTGCAAATCAGCTACATGAGATTCCTGTTGATCATCTAATGTAGCCTTGATAAACTGTTTAGTTCTCCGTTGTGAACAGATCTCTTTCCTAGGCTGTCCAAGCTCCTCTTCTTTCTGCTTTAAGAAGAAAGGAAAAAAAAAAAAAAAAAAAAGGTATTTTCTCCTAAGTCGGGTTGCTCAGAGAATTGACCCCTCAGGATTGTCAGGTACATGCACAGCAGCTTAGGGGAATAAATCTCTTTCCTTTATGAATTCTTGGAGGACTTGTCTCTTTTCCTCAGCAGGACCAAGCTCTTAAGGCAGGCAAAAGCAAGACAACCTTTTAGCATCTGTTTAACTCTTTCTTGTCTCATTTTGTACTGAAATCCATCATTCTTCAGTGCTTCTTTAAGCTTAGATGAAGCCATCTGCTGAATGGATTTCACTGGAGAGTGATGAGTGTGTGTGCAGACATGGATAAACATTTAATGAAGTTTCTACAGTTTTCATCATATTTTATATTAGCTGTGGCTTGACTCTCTTTTAGGAGTTACTGTTAGAGGAAAAGATGGAAATTCACAATTGAGCTATCTGTGCCCTGGCTGCAATAAAATTTAAAAAATGCTTTGCAAGTGTTTGTAAATATGCTTCTAACTTTGAGACACACATTTGTCAAATATTTGGATGATGCCTCTGTATACTGTCTGTGCTTCCAAGCTGATAGTTTCCACAGGTTTGGCACAGGAAGAAGGATTTGATTGATTTGTGATGTCACCGTCACAAAGATTTGCACACAGCAATTGATCCTCTAGCACTTAACACCAGTTCAAAAATATTAACATACAAAATAGGAGGCAGAGTTGTCCTTTTTTTGATGAATGCTTTGTTAAAGGAATGTTCCCTGTCTTGAACAGTACCAGTACAAGTGAAATTATGGGAGTTTCCTTGGGAGCTACATAACCTCTGGCTTGTCTCTTAGAACCCTGTAAGTTTAATAGTTGCACCAAGAATTCCTGTGTCAAAGTGTGGCCACCTCCAGTGTTTTGCTGTAAACAGTCTGTCAGAAAGTGTTTCTCTTTCTTTCTGAGGCTTTATGCCAAAGCTGTACGTTATTGTGGATCTGAATATGTATGAGACTATAGATTTTCATATTAGGCTTTGTTCTCTAAGTTTTCTCCTGCCTTCCACATCTGGAAATTGTTTCTTAGAAGGTATCCTACCCTATTCTATCCTCTTCAGTAGATGCTTTTTTGATACTGAATATCCTTTGTGTTAGGATAGCTGCATTCCTGCCTCCCTCAAAGATTGTTTCACTCTGGTTTGCTGTTATCTGGACATTTTCAGGGAAGATCTTTTACTCTGGGATCAAATATTCCTTTTCCACCTCTAAGCCATTGCAGATCTTGAACTGAATTTAACTTATGGCATTACAAAAAAAAAATTGACACCACTAAATTGAATGCTAGAGGCTGGAACCCTGGATCTGGTGGTTTGATTTGGGATTTTTTTCTTCTTCTTCTACCAAAATGCTGGTAGAAGCATTGGTAGGTAGGTATATCCCATAAGGGATGGTACAGAAAGCTCTGACTGATGTAGTTCACTTCCTTCATCCCAAGTACACTTCCAGACAATTTTTTTCTTGCCACTAAGAAGAGTCAACCACAAATTGTGCCACAGAGAAAGGGGAGCTTCAAATGTTCCTTTCCCCAGACTGCAAAATGAGTCAGATTCTTGCATGGAAAAACCCAGAAATTCTTAGCTTTAGCCAGAAAACCCCCCAAACTTCTAAAATGCCCCCATTCTTTCTAGAATAAATGCAAATTATATATCAACACCTTGGCATTCTCAGTCCCCTCCTTCCCCACTGCTGTGCACTTGGTTGGCAGTTTCCAAAGGCAGCCTTTAAACTTGGAGTAAATTGTTGTCCCTGTGAGTTTTCGAGAGCCCAGCTTTGAAGGAGGGTCCTCTCTTCATCTGTCGTGTTGCACAGTGCAGTTCAGGTCACACATTCTTGTGCAAAGTAAATTCAAAGATCTATTCAAGACCACGGGAAGGCCATCAGAATTCCTGCATTGCTTTGGAAGGTGTTACTTCCTTTTTTCCCCCCCCTACTAATTCTGAACAGATTTATGATATGTGCAAAGGGTCAGAAGCTTTTCCTTTTTGACATCACTATCACTCATCAATGTTAATTGTGGCAACAAAGGCTTTCTGTTATGAAATACTTGCTTAGTTTTTGTAGGCTTATCAACTGGAAATACGTAATTCTGGATTAATTAACTTGGTGTGTGCTAATAGACAAGTATTTTTTAAGAGTCATAAGATGAAAATTATGTAGTACAGAGTACTTTGTTTTCACTCTATGCGGAAGGGTTTGAAAAATTTGCTTTGTATTTTTATGGAATTTTCCTTTATCTTGTCAATGCCTGGTAGCTGTAGAATCACATTTGTTGATCTGAAATGAGCTCTGCATGAATTTACACCTGATGTAAGAGCAGCACCAGTGGAGATGAGATCAGTACCCACTGTGGATAAAATTCAGTTCCATGCTAGTGACTAGCTGGAGGCATATACACCACATGCATGAAGTCCTAATTTAAAGTCTTAAATGAGACTGAAGTAGTTCACAGGTTTTATGCTGTCCCTCTTCACAGGAACGAATGTTACCCAGTATGCACACAGAGAAGATATATGTCAAATTACTTTGATGTCTCATGAAAAATACTATAATTATTTCTTCTGATCATTTTGGGTTCTGCTGACCTGATTTAATTATGAATTTTTCACTGTTGACTCAACTTAATGCTTCAAATCTTTTAAGAATCATATCAGAATCTTGTAGCTTTAATTGAAAAGGGAAGAGTTTTTTCCTCTTCTGGTTGTTCTAAAAGAATCTGAAGACCCAGTGTAAAAGGAACACAGAGGCAGAAAACAGAAACACCATTCTTGTAAAAACATGATCTAACAATGTGCAAAGAGTTAAAATGACTAAAGCCAAATGTCAGACTGGCCCCATTCTGTTTCTCTGAGTGACCAATGCTAGGTGCTTAGACAAGGAGAAAATAAAAAAAGGAAAAAGAAGAGGAAATAATGGGGTAAATGCAAAGTGTTCTGCCCCATCTCCCTGTTCTTTTCTGCCAGAGTCTACTAGTCATTTCTTTGGTAATTTCTCTGATGTGTTTTTGTTGGACTGGCACAATAAGTTAATTAATTTCCATGAAATGACTAGATATGCTGTACTAGATTTAAGGTTGCCCTTGAGTCTTTTGTCATGGCCCAATCCTGCCTCCAAAACTCCAGAGATTGATATATATTTGTGTTGTGTTGGCAGCATGAAATTTATTTGTTGCTGATCAGTGCCACTAATGAAGCCTCTTTGGTGTAAACTGAATATTAAGTATTTATTTGTGTGTGTGCCAGAGCAACCATGAAGTTTTTGCATAGGGAAGCTAGATGTGAGTTTACAGAAGCATCAGGAGATACACACTTCACATGTAGTGTGACTGGGGGTCTCCTGCTATCTCTTAGTCAATTTGTAGGGGATTTTACTCAGGGAATAGCAAGTAGTGCTATTGAATGTTTGTTCTGGCCTTGAATGTTTGTTTATTTTCACAAGCAGCCCTTCACACTAGCAGATCCTCCAATCTCAACAGAAGCTGCATAGGAGATAAGTGCACTTACATAAATAAATAGAATTTTATTCTGGTTTAGTCAATATGTTGGGAGTATTTTTTGTTTATTGAATGATCAAATGCCTCCCTGAAGCTGATCTTGCTTCAGTCCTGAATTGGAGATTTAATTATGTATCAGCTGACTCAGCACTGAAAGAATAGTCCTCACACAAATTTCTTAATCTTCAAGTTTCTTTCTTTAAAATTCTGCATAAGGAGTGCTGATAGCAAGAGGACAGAGCAAGTGCTGATACAGTTTAGGGAGTAAACAAATGCCAATATCATCAGCCAGCTAGTCTGGGGAGCAGTGGTTATCCATGGAGTTCTTCTGCATGGGAAGTAAATATTCTTCTTTAGTTTCCTAATTCCTTAGACAATGCAAAACCTTCAGCTCTAAGTCTTGCTCCTCTGATGTGCTTTCGTTTGGTGCTCAATTGATGATAAGGCAAAATGAGATATACAGCCACAAACCTAAACAGATAAACAGAAATCTCTTCCTTGTGTTGCTTATTCTTTGTTCCCATATTTTTTTAAGATAGCCAGAACTTATTGCTCAGCTGATAAATAGCAGAGAATCCTTTTGTTCCCCTGATATAATAAAATGTCCAGTTCCTAAATATGAAAAATCATTTAAAAAACTCTGTTTATTTCTCAGTCTTCAGTGTACGTGGAAATGGCTTGCTGGAAATATTTGCCATTCATAATTTGTGGAGTGCTAATTAGACAGGGTTGAATGAACAGCCATCTCAGCATGAATCAGAAAGTCAGCATGTGAACTTACTGTAGATAATATTCTTCTGACTGTTTCTTTAACTACAGTCAAAATGTGCTGCTGATGAGTAGCACAGTGAGTAAACCCGTGTGCCTTGGATTTTTGTAGGTAATGAGCACAAAATAGATGTTCAGAAATATATTGTGAAATGGGTATTTGCAGAGGATGTTTTCCATCATTACTGATTTCCTACTCTGTGAGAATGTTGGTTGGTTTGCCGTGAATAACATTGCCAGCTGTAGCAATTCTGCTTCTGTAGTTCCAGCTATTTAGAATAGAAATCCTTTCTGTGATCCTACGAACAATTCCATGTCCTATCAGTACAATTTAATCTAAAATTACAGCGAAGTAGCCTACTGCATGCTGTCCTGAAGATGATATCACAACCAGGGAAGATTTGCTCTTAGTTAGCTAAAAATAATTTACTGTGAGCATCGCAAGGACCAGTGAGATGCCGTTGAGAACTGATGACATTTCAGGTTTACGGCCTCTGCTTATCTTGGATTCTTCACTCACAGCAATTTTGCAAATGAGTTTGGTGATATTTTCAGCTCTGAGGGAGTGTTCAGATGGAGAAAGTAGCTGAGTGAAGATTCTTTACCCAGACCCAGTGCCCTGATCCTTCTTTCCCAGCAGTCACAGAGTGCTCACTTCTACCACTCTTTGAGACCTGCTGCTGAACTCTGTCTCGTTCAGCCAAGCATAAAGACTCAGAGGGGAAAAAAATTAAAAAGGGTGGTATAAGTCTTTGTTTTCTTTCAGGCATGTCATGAAAACAGCTTTTCTGGGAACCAGATAAAAGCTTTACCCATCTGTCCAGTTCAGTTTGGGGAACCTTCAGTTCTGGCATCTTGCTGAATAGTGCTGTAATGGCATGATGCATATGAACAAGGTGAATTCCTGGGATGCTGAAAATTGGATGCAAGCAGTGGATTGGTGTGATTCCTTTTCGTACAGAAACGTTTAGATTTACGATTCTCCCGAGTTAGACTGTGAATTCTTACTTGTTTTTCCTGAAGTCCTTGTTTATATTGAGGTGATTTACTTGCAACAAAAATGAGCTTACTGTGCGAGTTGTGTCAAATAAGTGGTAGGTTTTTGATATACTGCTGTCTTACAGTTTCCCTATTAAACATAGGATGTTATTTACAGTTATGGGCTTCCTCCTCAGTGATCTTGAGCAGTGAAGTGTGTAGCACAGTGTAATAGATATTTTTAACATTAGAAGACCTGGTTTAAAGTTAATGCTCTTTTCCCTTACTTTAATTAGCGTGCTAAATAATGTCTGTACACATACACAAACACTTCCTAACTGTATGCAATATATAGAAAAGTTGTTTCTGAGAGATGGAGAGTTTTCCTTCATTGTTTGGCTTTGGGAAAGAATGGGGCAGTGTCAGGAGAGCACTTTGCTCCAGTGAACGCTCATCAAACTCTGGGAATAGCTATTGGAAACTCCATGTTTTCAGTGGCCTTGCTCCACAGGTGTGTCCTCCACCCAGCAAAGTACAAAATTTCTGGGATGCGCTTGAATTGCTAGCCCTTTCCAACACGTGATTGAGCACATTGCTTAATGTCATTGCATTGTTCCTTTAGATGTTTGATGGCAGTAGAGCTGAAATCAAATAAAGTAATTTTGTATGGAGGGTCCAAATTCAGCTGCCTGACCAGCCTTTTATCTTTCTTGGTACTTTGGAGTGGCATGAGACACTGTTTATTGTTATAATACATAATGTCTGTATACGAATATAAATATTTATTCTACAGGAGAAGTAGAATATTGAAGCAAAGCTGATGTCCCTCATCTCTACTAAGCTGTTTGTCTTTTGGGCTGTGAGGGAGGTTTAAATCTTCCTGTTTCTTGATTTGCTATCATATTACCTTCTAAACATATTAAGCATACAATTTATTTTTATATATGCTGTTCGCCGTGCAGAACACCATAAACTACTTTACAGTCAGAGGAAGCAGAAGAACGGCAAGTTGCAGTCAGCCAAAAAGGGAAAGAGCAGTGCATTAAGATGCAGTAAAAAAAATGGAAAGTTGAAATTTTCAAGTAGTAAAAATGCTAATCAGCATGCTGGAGTGATTCATTGCAGCCTCTTTGCAGAGATGTGCACTGTTGTACACTGCTTTCAGCGCTGGTATTTGCAAGTATCAGCATATGCTGTGGATCTTCCTGCCTTCTGAATGCTGGACTGTGAACATTAATGGGACAGAAAAAGCACAAATTTTCTGGGAAATTGGATAAGATCTGGGGAAAGAACAAACAGCACAGCAGTGAATGAAGAATATTACATGCTGTATTTATAATGATCACAAATACCTGCTTGCCTTTGAGAAACCAGCAGCCTGTTCCATTACTGTTGTCAGGACAGAGTTTGTGTTTGAAGTGATTTGAAGGCTTTGGCAAGCTATTTCTTTGTTTAAAGCATTGGCCTAGATGCATTAGAAGAAAGTTTTCTCTATTGCTGTGACCAAAAAAAAAAGAAAAGAAAATTAGCTTCTATAAATCAATTAGAGCACCCCATGCTGAGCTGGCTTTTGCAGTCACAGCTTTGCTGAAAAGACAATGACAAACACTATTCTTGGTGTAGCAGAGCTGTTATTTTAGTGTGAGGAGGCACGTGGGCTCTTTTATGTAAGATGTAGTGTGCTTGATCTACTTTTGGTTGCCAGTATTCTGCGAGCTAGAGAATCCTGCCAGTCAGTGGTTCCCAAACTACTAGATCTTATTACCATTTTTTTTTTAAATCCCCCTCCTGTGGGTAGGCAAACGTGAGAGGTGTGATTCACGTGGAATAAGAAGAGCCTTTAAATTTAATCTCTGAAATAAAAAGGAGCATCAGGGGAACAGAAAAGCATGCAGTCAGTCTCACTGTCAAAGTATGTCATTATCCTACATTTCTTTATTTTGGGGATCCTGCTAGAGCTCCAAATTTCATGAGAAGAGCTTTTCTTGGTAGATTATCAGCCCTGTTCCATTCACTGCAGAAAGTGGTGTAAGTTGCAACTTTTCTGGTTGTTTTCTTTGAAGAAGTTTGGAATGTATTGGTGCTCATACACTGTTTCAGGCAGGATACACTGAACTGTGTGTTCAAACACAGACTTTCCCTTTAATGGTGTTATTTCAATGTAAACTGCTTTTTCACAAGCTACTGCTTTCAAAAATAGTTTATTATATACTTGATAATGTTCAAATATTTTTAATTTGACTGGAAATAACAATATATTCTAGAACCTCAACCCAAATGATATCATAGAGCACACAGTATTACTAATCAAACGTATTTTTGTGAAGGTGTATTTAAAATGGAGATTTAAAATTCCTAGGAAGATTGAAGTGCTGACTTTTAAAATGAACTTTCCACGACAGGTTATCATCAGCTGAATGCCAGCATAACTGGAGCAGCCTTTTATCATGTTTTATTAGTGTATTCTATATGAAGTTGCATAAAAGTGACATGTCTGCCACCAGTAGACCAAAGCTAAATGTTATCATCACTACAAGAGCTTTGTTTTCTGATAGTCAGCATTTTTCTGCACTTGTCAGTGACAGGGTTTTGCCTTTGGCTTTTGGATAAAAATCAAACAAGATCTTCTGGCAGTGAAATTGAGATGGTGAAGGTGCACAGAATGCTCCTGTGGCATCTTCACTTCAATCTTAAGCCTTTGTTGCTTGCAGTAAATTATTTAGTAACAGTTATCGTTAAACTGGCACATCCAGGGGCTTTGAGGTGCTTTTTGCTTTGCAACAGTACAAACCCAGGGTAATGCTGAAGGGATTAAAAGAATTATCAAGACATGATGTAGTAAGAGATGTTGTAGAATCTTTTCCTGGCATCTTTATGTTGAACAAGTACCTGCTTAGTGCCCTGAGAAGATAATTTAATGTGTTATTTTAGAATGTCCACCATTTAGATCATCGTGCAATACAGCTAAAAGTTCTATTTTAAAGAAGTAACAGTCTAATTTGAAGTGCAAATGTGACAAATGAAAAGGCAAAACAGCAAATAATGTGAATTAAAATTGCACTGTTACACTGGCTATTTGTGGCATGATTGTTTTCAAAAAGTGTGTTTTTTTAATCAGCTGTCCTCGGTACTACTTAACCATAATTGATTAGCTGGGTTTGTTTGCTTGTTTGTTTTAACTGGCTTTAAAATAGAGATGAATCTTGAGGAAGGATTTGAAGTGGAAGAGAGGTAGTGCAGATTAGTTCAGAATCAAGGCAGTTTTGTCCCTTTGGAAAAAGTCATCACATTTCAAAGGTTGACAAGACCTCTTAGGTCACTGAATCCAACCATCAACTTGGCACTGCTGAGCCACGTCCCTCAGCTCCACATGTACATGCTTTCTGCACATTTACATTTCCCTGCACAGCCTGCTCCAGTGTCTGGCCACCATTGCAGTGAAGAAAAGTTCCCTAATAGCCAGTCCAAGCCAGCCTAAAGAGATCTGTGCTCTTTGTTGTGTGCTGTGAGAGTGGGAATACAGATGCAGTTATCCTTTTGTGCGGTTTTTTTTTTTTTTTTAGTTATGAAACTGTGACAGCAGATTGGGAAAAAATACCTTGGATTTCCTTTGGTTGCAGACACGATTGTCACTGGGAAGGGCTGCTTGATAACCAAGGCCAGGACAATAAAACCACTTAGAGAATTTGTTCTATTTAACAGCCTCTGCTGTGCTTTAGAAAGAGATCTTTAGAAAGACTCCGTTTCCAACCGTGGTGGCTACTTTGCCATATTTAGAAGGAGCACCTTCCTGACTTTGTTGCCCTTGTTTCTTCACTCTTTCCCTTCTCACTCTGTGCCCTTGCTGCCACCACCAGGCTTTGCAGTCCTTGGATAGCAGAAGCTCTGAGCCCTCCTACATCTTAAACAACTTCAGCTTGTCATGATGGGTTGGTGTTTCCAGTTCCTTATCCCAGCCTTCCTTTCCCAGCAGCGGCACTAAGTGCTGCTCATCCCCCTGAGTTCACACATTGAAAAACTCTCTTAAACTGTCCATTTTAGCTGCCCAAGCTGACACCTCGTATAGATTGGTTTCACATTCACAGCTTAAGTATAGATTAGTTTCATATTTGTGACCCAGCAAGAAGCTACCCGTCCCTCCCTGGCTGCTGTCAATCCCTGTTCTGTCTCCTGGGAAGAAAATGGGTGACCAGGGGGAAGGCACTGCCAGCACTGCTTTTCTTCCCTGGATGATGCAGTCTGACAGGTGCCCTGTGCTGCTTCCTATCTCTGAGAGATGCAGGCTTTCATTTAGGTGAGTATCTCTTCTTCCTTCAAAGAACCTGGCTGGAGGATCTCCATTTCTCCTTGTGCTTGTCTCAGAGACAGTTACATTTCTGTGCCTTTTTCTTCCTCACAGAGACTGATCATTTTTCCTTCCAGGTTAATCCTGCAGATGTTGTTCAGCTGGTCTGTTTCTCAGAGTAAATCTTAAAAGCCTTGTTACGCTGTCTCTACTCACACCAGATCATTTCTCTTCTGTGAGAAACCCCACCAATGTCCCCATAACTTTGGAACTCACCCCTCCTCAGCATGAGCACGCATTCATTAATATTGACCACATCATGGAAATACACTTCTCTGCCAAATTAAGTAAAACTCACACAGATACAGTTCAAATAAAGACATTCACTTAAAAGGTAGGGCAGAGGTAGGGTGCCTCACAGGAATGTGTATATGGAAATCAACATTATCATAATGAAGGTGGAAGCCAGGCTCTAAAGCCTTTCATAAGTGCCCTGAAGTCAGAGGAATCAGCATAATCTCCTTTCCAGGATTCAGAAAGGCATGATAATATGAGATGGCTTCTCTAAGGGCAAGGATTGGTAACAAATCTTTCAGATCAGGGATGCCAAATCAACAGAGGACAATAAAGTGATCTGGCCCAATACAAAAGTATTTGTCTCTTCTCAGCAATATGCAGATCTTTGGACTACAAAAAGGAAGTGAAGAGTAGCTAAAGTTTAATGGGGAACTCAGATAAAACGCAGACTTTTTTTCAGATATTACTGAGCACTTCTCTTTGATAAGACACTTGACTTTCTATTTGAAGGCAAAACATTAGATTTTACCTGCATTTTGATAAAGCACAAGGTGGAATATTCAGTAGGAAATTTTCCTTAGCTAAAGAAAGTGGAGATCTGTAGTGTAAATCATGTGGTGGCCAGCTGGAGATAAGGGGATGATGAGATGCCTCCAAGCAGTTGTGAGCTAGGGAAAGGCCACAGCTCCTGAACTGTGACCATGGTTTTGATTTTCTATGTTATTTCTAGTGGTGGCTTCTATGTAAGAGTTACATGAAACCAGTGGAATTTCTTGATGAAAATCGTGGGGCTTTTTCTGCCCGTAACAATAATAGATAATGTTGAAGACTGAGTAACAAAAACATGATTAAATTTGCAGGGGTGCTGTAAGGTAATAGGCATTGGGGTTAATAAAATTCTCTGCTGGATGAAGTGAGTTCATCAATTGGAAATGACAGAGGAAAAATACTCAGAATTATTAAATCACATAATGGCTGAGAATGAGTGATGTGATGAAGCCATGGCCCAGGCAAATGCAATCTGAGGAGAGATGGTATGAAATACTTCAGTGAAAACAGGCACACATTCATGACCTGAAAAACACTGGAGAAACTATAGGCGTGTCCATATGTTGTTGGGATGGTCATGAAACATAGAATGACACCATAAAAATTCAGAAGGCTTCTCTATTATCACTGAATGCTTTTATACAGTTTTTACAAACCTCAAGGGCAACTTCTAATTGGTTAATAGCTTTCTTGTTAATTATGCTATTGGTTAGTAAAAGACATTTTACTTGTCTATCAGATCTATCTATTCTTTGATTGTTTACATGTTTTCTTTACTGATTCTCATGGGACAAATCCCTTGTTATTACAGGTGCACTTATTTTTCACCCTCAGAATAGGTTGTTGTGTTAAAAGAACTTCTCATTCTCAAAACAGCTTCATATGTGAACTTACAAATTGCTTGTTAGCTTCTTCTTTTTAGTAGAAATAACAGGCTAGCTTTTTACCCTGTTCCTACAAGAAACCTGATCTTGAAAGCATTGTAACATTGTGATCACTCGTGTTTAAGAACCATGGACTCACAGGTTGTTTTTGTTTGGGAGGTACCCTAAAGTTCATGTCATTGCTACCCTCCAATGTGAGCAGTTCACCTTCCCCTTATCCAGCTTGCCCTTAACCAGCTACAGGAATGGGGTGTCCATCACTTCCCAGGCAGCCAGATTTAAAGGAATGCAGGCTGGAGCTGGGAAATTTAACTTTTTGAGAGAGGGATCTAAAATCTGGCTTGTCAAACCCAGGAAAAGTTACCTGAGAGAGGGGATGTTGTTGCTGTCTGTAGATACATCAGGCAGGTAACAGCTGCTGAAGCTGGAGGGTAGCACTGAGGGGAGCAGATTGAGATAAACTGACCTGAAGCTGGTGAGAAAGTGTCCAGTGGAGGACAGAACAGCTTAACTAGTTCTAAGATAGAGATTAATCCCTTTAAGGGAAGGAATTCATGACATGGTTGTCAGTGACCAAAGGAGTCAGAACTCAGGAGGAGTGGGGCAATCCAAGTTTTCAAACAGGACAGCCTGATGCTACACTGTTAGTTCTATATTTAGGCAACCAAATGAAAACAGTCTAGAGTTTATAGGTTTTGGTTTCCCTAGGAAGTACTGCTTGGCTTTAGAGAGATATGTAAATCCTCAAGTTTTCATATAGTCACTTTGGTATGTAAACACATAGAGGGCTTTAATACCAAGAAGAGCTGCTGCTGCAGCAAAATATTTGAACATCGTCATTCCAGGGAAGCCAAATGTGAGGTTTCAGAACGTGACCTCTTTTTTTAAAAAAATAGAAATAAAAATGTAGTTTTCTTTAGTTAATATTTATAAATAAGTACATCATTAGTATGTGCAGTTAGTATGTACATCATTAGGATCTATACAGTTTCTAAAATGGATATGGCAGATTCCCTATGTTGTTCCTATCTAAAAAGGATAGATTGGGGGAGGGCTGTAATTTTCAGAGGGACACTTGGCAATTAGACAGTGGCATTTATGAATGGTCATATTACACTTCTTTTTTTTAAGCATGTAGTGGGTGAGGCTTACGCAGCTTGGAAACATTACAAAACACAGCTGTCAAATCTTAGCAATATTAATGCTTTTGACATTAAAATAATACCCAACTGATAAATCAAAATATTTTTATCACTCTCCCACCCTTTGCCATAAAAAAATAAGCACACACCTCTCCTCCCCCACATAAAACCCAAACCCAGCAAAATAGAATTTTTCTTCACAGAGAGAAATAAATAATAAGTGATTGTACAGATAAGGTAAAACTACTTTATCATTCTCCAGAGTTTAAAAATGAGCACTGGACTGGACTGGATCAGAATCTCAATCAGCTATTTAAAGAGTAGTTAGCTAGGAAAAGGGCATGCCGTGTATCCTGGGCTGAATGTGGCAAGAGAAGCTCATGCAGTCTTCCACTGATCTGGTTTCATCACTGTTGGAAAAAGGGACAGCACTTTTTTGGTTTCTACATTGTTTCTTGATCTGAACGAGCTTTGAACAAGTTCATTTGAATCAGCCAGAACTCGTGCTTGAAATAGACCTCTCAAACTTCTTTGTACATACATTTATTCCAGATGCTCCCAGCTCAGCCAGTGATACTGAAAGAGTATCTGCAAAGCCAGTTGCTATGTTCTTGGTTATCCCTTTAAATCACAGCAATTAAGATATTCAGTTAGTATATTACAGTACAGCCCCAAAGCAGTAAGTGTTTGAAATAATGCAATACTACAAGCATATTTGAGTTGCTCTCCTTCCAGCTTGTTACACACAACCTGACTGTGACAAACATTGGAAGAAAGCACCTGCAGGTCATCTTTTTTTACAGGCTGTAGAATAGGTTAAAAAAATTAGAAATTATGGAAAGGATGTATCTTATCCCAGAAGAGCTGGTATGAATGAACTGCTTTCTTTTCCCCTGTACCATTTCACCAAGCACATATCAGGCTGTAATTTTATTTTAGACATCCTTCTACTCCTGCAGCAGCCTGTGCACATCACACTAATATTGCACCAGAACACAGCTCTAAACCACTCCAGGTGCTGCAGAGGATGTTGGACATCCAGTGGTGATGTAGCTGGTAAAAGGCTGGTGGATGGTGCCATAATCCATGGTAGCAAAGCTACAGATGACAGGAGCACAGAGCAGATCACTCCATGGTCTATTGTAATAAAACATTTATTTACACGTAGTGTTTTTATGGTTCTTTTCATAAATGATTCAATGTTTTCCATTTGTGAGCAGCTCCACTTAGCCTGTCAGTTAACCTGTAACCTCCTTAATAAAGGGTTCTGAGCAGAAGGCTTAACAAATGCAAATTTCCCTTCAGAATTTGTAAGGGAGATTGCCTAGAGGTGAAAACTGAAGCAATGATAAAAGATGCTTCCAAGGACAACTTTTAAATCTGCTAAACGCTCTAATAGCTATATGTGGGATTCTCTAATCAGCTCTTTCAGAAGAAAAATGGAGATGTCTTCATTAAAACATGATATCAGGTAATAGTTTGGGTGGTGTTCTAGGGGGATTTTATTTGCCTGTTTTGTTTGGGCAGACTCAAATAATTTTAACAGAAGACAGAGTTGTAAATGAATCATCTTGCATGATAATGCTGAAAAGGGTTTTTCTGTGAATCTGAGCAGAACTGGCTCAAGTATTTGAAAAATGGCATCGAGACTTTAATAAAAAATAAATGTTATTCCACAAATGTGGCAAAATGTCAAGGACATATGTACACTTTAACAGCATTAATGAGGGTGAACTTTGCTCATCTGCAGGGTTTTTGATAAAGTAAAAATTGGAAAAGTCATTGTATTTAAACCATTTCCACTTAAAATGAGACAAGTCAGAAAAGGACTGAATTTCTGCAGTCTGGTGGTAAAAATACCATACTCTTCACCTTCAAGACATATGCTTCATTCCGTTCCTTGGTTCTTATCCACCTAGCCTAAATCAAATACTTCCATATAATCAAGGAAAAAAAAACCCACAGAGTTTACCACAGTCATTTTTAAAATCCTCAGAAGTCTTATACTTAATTTTCTATGTTCTCCCATCCTTTAAAGTTTCAGTTTCAGACCTGGCATCAGGAAAACAAATAGAGATTGGGAGGGTCCCAAGGATGGTCCTTCCAAGACCACAGCACAACCAGCCCTGTGCTTTTGAGCCCCAGGCAGCAGCAGGTTAGAGTCGTTGGGTTTTTGGTGATGCTACATATTTAACAGGAAAGGAGAAAAGAGGCAGAACATTGTGACAAGAAGATGTCACTTCTTTTATTCGCTTTCCCTCTGTGTTGCTGTCATATGCTTTTCTTTTCCCCCATCCAGAGTTTTCCATAGAGGCTTTTCCTGTCCAGAAATCAAATTTTTTTTTCTTTTTTTTCTGGCCAGAAATCATGATCATTTGACAAGTGCTGGCCTCTGTGAAATGAGCTGAATAGTCCCATGCCAGGTGTCCATTTCACAACACAGAAAGCATTATCTTCCTTGGCAGCAATTAGCGGGTGTGTTGGCAGCCTGGCAGGGGATGTGAAGGATTGAGTGGTCAGGGGAGTAATGGTCACCCTTTGAGGTCTCTGTGGAGACACATCTTGGCAGAGCATTATAAGCTCTGTGTCATAAAAGTTGATGAAGTGTGTTTCTTTACCAGGATTTTTGTCATTTATTTTTAGCTGTTTTAATTTTTTTAAAAGGCGAAGAAAATAAAAACCTTGAGGAAGCATTAATGTTAACTGAGGCACGTTTGCATCCTGAAATCCTGGCTCTGACTTTTGGTGCTGGGGGATTCTTTATTTCCCCCTTCTCTAATCTCAGGGAGTGGAATTACTTATGCTTTTACGTGGAAGTCCCTCTGTATCCATTGAGGAAGAAGGGCCAGATCTTCTAGATCTGTGGTGGGGTTTTTTGAGTGTTGTGAAATGCATTGGAGTTTATTCTTCTGTCTCCCCAAATTTCCAACAGGGCAAAACCCTGTAGCGATGGTCGTGGCTTGTCATGCAGATCTGTGCTTTAGATTTGTGTGTTGTATCAATATGCAACAGTAAAATCAACATATAATGCCCTAGAAGGATAATTTAAGAAGGTCTGATTTCAAGATCTCTACCCTAAGATGTCCCATTTTATGACCTGCTTTCCATTGCTTAAGAATGTGCTGTCATACATTCACTAGCTGCAGGTTGTTTTGTTTTTGTTTTTTTTTTTTTCTCTCCAGGATGTACAGATGGCATGTGCTTTGGACAAATCACAGCTAAGATAAAGATGCTGTTGTTTCAAGGAGCTTCATAAGGATGTTGTGTCACACCATATGTGGCAGAATCAAAAGGATGGAAAAAAAAATTGTGAATTCTTGTGAAAGAGGGAAAGGATGGAATGGTGGCCAAAAAAACTGCCTTGAAAACTCTTGCCTGTCTGGGCCTGTGAATGAGTCATCCTGCATGACTCTAATAGAACTTCTTGATGTGCCCAAGGAGAGGTATTAAGGTCTGGCTTTTGATGGCTAAACGATTAGAATCAGCACTAGTGAAAATGTAGGTTCCTCAAATAGGATGCTTAAAAATAGAGGACATTTCTTCAGCTCCTGCTCCTTGCTGTCCCCAGTTCCCTGCCTGTGTGTTGTATTGCAGCAGGGCTTGTTCACCCTGCTGCCATAACTTCACAAATTCCTCTAAAATTCGGAGGTACTTGGATGCTAGGGAAAAGCTAGTGTTTTTTTTAAGAATACTTTCAACAGCATGTGGGTATAACAAGATGGGGAGGAGAAGAAGAAAGTGTATTTTACCTCTTTAGTTCTTCACCTTCCTCAAAGGTACAGAATATTAAACCCATGCTTGATTTGTGAATGTTAGTGTTGCATGTACGAGTTGAAGGATGAAGAATATGCAAGAATATACTATATATTATATATACTAGAGAGAGAGAAAAAGTGTATATATGTATATAGTGTGTATATATATGGTGTATATGTATAGTGTGCATATATACACGGTATATATATAGTATATATTATATAGAGTATATATAATATATAGTGTAGATATTATATATGGTATATATACACACTATATTTATATATAGTATATATATACACGATATATAATATATATAGTATATATATTATATATATTATAAACACTGTGTATACTATATATACCATAGATAGTATATATTTAGTGTGTATATATAAACTGTATATCATACACTTGTATAATTCAACTTACTTATCTCTTTGCACCTTGCCTCAGTGTGCTTTGGGTGTGTTTAAGGCAGTAAACGGAGCAAGCAGGAAATTTTCCATAGCAAGTTAATACACAGGTTTGTATAGGTGCATTCTTGCAGATAAGGGGCAGGTCATCTTACTTTACTACACAGCAAAGGGGAGTGGTCTTTCCAAAGGACAGGACACACACAAGAACAGTGTGACTGCATTAAAACTTGCAGGCTATCCAATTGATTTGCTGCAGGAATGAGTCACTCACTCCTTTACCTTGGGGGAGTGCTTGTGACATGCAGGAGTTCATTAACAGCATGGCAGAGTTTGTGATTATGCTCAAGGACAATGGAAAGGGATTTGTGCATTGAGGAGCTCTTGTCACTTTTCCTGGTCAGAGTTCAGAATGGTTCTACTGCCTTCTGCCTATTCAACTACAGGAATGTTTTCCTGGATGCTGAATGAGCATTAGGTCCTATTTCCCAAGATGCAGAGAAAAGACTGATCTGATGGAAACGAAGTAGAACAGAGCAAGTATCACCTTTTATGCACCTACTGCCCATTAGATCATTGTCAATACAGATAGTTAAACATCTGCACCCACCAGGCATCTGTGCTGAAACTTCTTTCAGTCCTTGGAAGCACTCTGGGAAGTGTCTGAAAGATGTGAGGAATTTGCCAAGTGTTTATTTCAGAAGTGTGTTTTATTCAGAAGGATCAAGTGGATAACTCCTGAGAGAGGTGAGATATATTTTACTGCTGTTCCCAACATCTGAGAAAGGTGGTGGAGGATATGAGATAGGGTGTGGGAGGACAGATTGCTGACCATGTGGGCATTACACCAGCATGAATCTAAATATGAGAAAAAAGATATTATGTAGTATTAATTTTTTTTAAAAAAGAAAAGTCTCCAAACTCCCCAACATAAACGCAGAAAAACGTATTAACGTGGTGTTTGTCCAGAGTCAAATCAGGAGTTCATGTGCTTAGGTACCTGATGTTGATATCTGATGTAGGTGTTTATAGCTGATATAATAATTGTAATGCTTAATACAGGAGCACTGCAATAAGTCATGGAAGCAGGGAGAGGTTTCCTTCTCCTATGAAAGGAGACACAGCTGCTCAGTAACTGCTCAGTGCTGGTGTTGTGTCTTACAGAGACATTTGCATCTCTAAGGGAGGAAAGCAGTAATTATTTTATTAGAAAAAAAGTAGTAAGACCACCCTCTGGTTAAGGTGAAATTAGAGTGCATTTTGGAATGGAGGATCAAGTCTGTCTGGACACCTGGGAAACTTAAAATGAGAGATTTGATATAAATTTTGAAGGGAAGATGAAGAACACTGAGAGTGAACTCTCATAAGTATTTCCAAGAGTTTTCTTTTATTGGAAGCTGTCCATGGGGAACCTTTCCTTTACAAGGAAATTTTCTGATAAAACTCAGGTGTAGGCACAGTCTAGCAGATAAACTCTGCACAGAGAGTGGAACTGTGCAATGAGCAGAGAGATGTCTAAAGGAAAAAGTATTATTAAAGCCTTGCTTTACTTTTATTTCTTCACCTATGTCTTTTATCAAGTTGTGTAACTGTAGCTGCCTATTTTGGATAGTCTAAATAAAATTCTTTCATTTTAGTTGATATTGAATTGTCCTCAAACAGTAATACCATTTTAACTGCAAGAGCCAGGTGGGAAAGCTTGGCACCACAGGGGTCTGGAGAGGAAGGAGTGTCAAGGGATGAGCCTGGCAAATGTTGAAAAAATATCAGGGTGTCTGCACAAATCCAAAACCTTCAAGGGAGCATGCTGCACATGCTGGTAGTCTAAATGTTATTTTACTCATCTTTGTCTTGTATTTTAGGAGCACAGTGTGGCCAAGCCACTGAGCTGAGGGATATTCTGTGATTTACCTGGATTTGGTTCCAGCAAGTGTGACTTAAAGACGATTCAATGGACTGAGCTTTTGGCCAGATTCTATTATTGTTTCATTACAGAACTTTGAATTGGATGTAGTAAAAGTCAAGCTTGGCGTTTACCTGGGAGCCTTGTTCCACAGAGAGAGCCATAACCTACAATTCCCAGTTTGTTAGAGAGGGTTTGGTAGGACCTTGAAGTGAAAAATACGTACCCAGATAGAATCTTACTGTGCTGTTTTCTGTTTGAATTCCTCCAGCCTAGAAAGGCTGAGATAAGCTGCTTATTGTTTCCCAAGGTTGGTTTTTCAAACCCCACTTTTTGCTGTGTCTGATGCATTCTGCTCGAAGCTTTCAAGACCTGCAAGCCTCACTTACCTTCTCAGGTTTGACAAAACCAGCTGTCACTTCCCTGCTTTATCAGTATCAGGCAAAATCTACACTTTTGCTGCATTGATTTGATCATTATCTTGTGAAGCTTTAAGAATTAACATCAAAAAGTATGTTTTCTTCTTTACTTAACAGGCTTTTTTAGTTCTATTGAAAAAGGAGTTTGTACTAATTTGCAGACTAATTGTCTGTCAAATATTTAATTTTTACTTATTCTAATGATTTCCTAAAATGTTGCAAGTTTCCTCCCTAGGGGAGAGAAGGAATATCATTGAAACCGATGCTTAATTTAAAGTAAAAGTTGTGGGTCTGTAAAATTATTTGTGCATTATATGTGGTGTTGAGTGAATGCTGTGGATTGTTTTCAGGTATTTTCAGGGATGATTATGTACAGTATCCAAAGAAGCTGGGAAATGGTATTAGGTGCCCATAGATATGACAAATCTAGGATGGGACTTGCAAATATCTGTTTTCCTCATCCCTAGGTTTAGAACGGTGGATAAGATAACATAACATCCCAAAAAACTCTTTAGCTAAAACTTTTCTGGCAGTAAAACAGATTGGGATGTGGGCTTCCACCATGGAAATGCTCCTTGCAGTGAGATATTAAGTCGTGGGGAGAGACGGAAACACTTTTCTTTTTGTTTTTTGCTACATCAATATTAGTGCTTGCCAAAACCACTTCTACAGATCAATACACACCAAGCTATAAATCCTGAGCATTTAGAGCAAATTGGTAGCATTGTTTCTTTATAATACTAATATTTTATCAACCTGTGCAATCAAAAATTTATCTGAGGCTTTTTGGTTTTCCACAGATCTAGATAATTATTTAGGGAAGATGGAGAGTATTGGTTTGGGGTCGAGGAGGGTTGTGTTTATTTGTTTGGGGAATGTTGTTCTGGTTTTCATTGTTGTTTTTCTTGTTTGGTGGAAGGGTGGGAGTTTGTTCCTCTCTCTTTTTTTCCTTCAAATTGGAGAGATTTGGGAAAATATAAAAGCTCTTTACTGAAAGAAAAAACAACATATGTACGTTTTTAGGGCACATTCAGTGTGTACAGAGAACTCAAAGTGGTCACATCCAGGAGAAGCCAATGGATAATAACAGCTTGGTACTTAAGGCTCTTTGGAATTTGAGTGGCCTCAAGCACAACTCGCTCATTTTATTAAGGGTGGAGTGGGAGTGTCAGTGCACATTCTCATAACTCTGGAAGGAGTCAGAAGTTTTTAGGTGTTCCATCTAGCCTTAGGGCTAATGCTGCTTATTTTGCACTGTATAATCATAGTTACCATTCCCCAAGGCACTGAAGACTCACAGTGTGGAAAGCCTGTGAAGTAGCAAAGCCTGAAGTAATGAGAGAGCCTAATTTTCCTGCTTTTTAAAGGAGATCTCAGGAATTCATTTTTTCAGTCTGTTTTCAGTTATAAAGAGTTTTACAGATGAAGCCTACTTTTTAAATTCTTACCCATTTTCTGAAGATTACCTTCCCTAACCTCTGGCAAGTTTTGGGTGCAGAGCATGTATTTTTAAGTGGATTTTACAGGAACATATCAACATATGCCTCATGGAAGGAGTGAAATGTATGACTTTACAACCATGAACCTCTAAATCGACAGGAGGCTTTTTAAAAAAAAATTATTTGCATCATTTCTGCTTGGAAGCCTCTGAAACTAAAGGACTTCTGAGCTACCCTAAGTCTACATTTTTTTTCTTTCTGTGTTTTGCCTAATGTTGCATACATGATGCAATTAGCAAAACCTAACATCTCGTGAGGGACAGACCAAGTTCTCCAGGATGTCATACTTAAAATGTGGAAAAAGATTGTTTTTATTGCTGGCAAAGGCAGCCAAAGGAAGTGGAAGGATGTAGCTGTTCATGATGCAACAGTTAGCTAACCTTCCAGATTTCCATCTCATCACTGAACCAGGATTGTTTTCTTCATTAAGTTCATGTAGTAACTTAGTTTAAACCTTCTTCAGCCATGCTCATAAAATGAAATACTAGTTGAATTAGGGTTGTGATGAGATGCCTTTTCTTTTTTCACCCTAATTTCCTTGCCTCTGAACTTTTTTCTGATCTGAAATGAAAGTGACCTTGCCTGATTTTTTCAGACTATGAAATTTCTTGAAACACCACTATTCAAAAAAAATTTTTTAATCTTACATTCCTTCGGTATTTGCAAGAGGATCAAATACTTTTCTGAGAGAAAGAACCTGGTGAAATATTTGCATTGCAATTTGGAAGTTGATGCCTCTCCTTTATCTAGTCTGCCAATCCAGCTGAGAGGAAGCTCATGTTGCACTGAAGGCTTAAGTTTGTATTTCTCTCCAGCACTTCTATTTTTTCTGACTGCTCACTATAGATTGCTTTAAAATTACTTCTGTTCTTTCACTAGGAGTATACTTGTGGTTTTTTACAGCTTTCTAACATTGTTTCTCATTTTCCTGAGTGATTTAGAGAACCCAAAGGCCTTCCCTAAGCATAGAGTCATAGAATTGCTTCAGCTGGAAGAGGAGTTAAAGATCATCTCATTCCAAACCCCAGCCATGGGCAGGGACACCTTCCACCAGGCCAGGCTGCTCAGAGCTCCATCCAGCCTGGCCTTGAGCACTTCCAAGGATGGGGCACCCACAGCTTCTCTGGGCAACCTGTTCCAGTGCCTCACCACTCTCTGTGTAAAGTATTTTTTCATAATAGCTGATCTAAACCTACTCTTTTAAAGCTTAAAGCCATTAACTGAAAAAGAACAGTAACAGAAGCATTGACACAGAGAGGTGGCAGGTTGCTTTCTCTATGACTTGCACACAAACTAGAGGACTTCCCATTAGGTGCTTAAATCCATCAGATTCTGATTTCCATCAGAAAATCCGATGTAACCACTGACAAAGCACTCGTGGTCCTCTTTGGCTTCAGTCAGCATTGGCTCATTTAAAAAGATTAAGAATGAGATTTTCAGAGAGATGCTACTCTATTGTCAGGTTTTACTTCTGAATTTAAAGGAGCAAACGCTCTCTGTGAGGAGTGCACCTCAGTGGATTTGTTCTGGTTTTATTCCTGTGACTGAAATCAGAATGTAACTTTACTTTTTTCCCTCTCTGCTGTCTGTCACAGTAATGTTACGTTTGATGGTCATAGGTCAGAGCTCATCCGTCTACATTAGAAAGACATTTTTCACTCAGTCAAAAATACTGCAGGTTTGCAGGCAGGAATAACTGTGTTGCAGACAATGTGTGTCTTTTGTAAGTGTTGAATTCTTCAGTACTGACCTAGGGCTGAGTGTCTGCCCCTCATCATCTGCTCACAGTGTGCCAAGCACTGGGAACAAGGTCGCAACTGAGATTAGAAACAACCTTTGTCAGAAAACTTCTCTTCTCTGAGAAATAGAATTGTTGGAGATGCTTCATCTCCCAAGTCTATGTTCCCTAGAAATTTTAGAGTTAAGACTGTCCTGAGTTTACATTTCTTTATGTTTTATTATTAGTAAATGGCTATTCACAGTTGTGAGATGATTTTTCTTTGTGAGTTCATCAACTTGCATTGTTGCATTGCCGTTTTGATAATGTTTTGGTCCCAGGAGGATGTGAACCAGTGAGTAATCCCGAGTCACAGTTTGAATTATGCATGTATCTATTGGCTGCCACCTCCCATTTCCCAGTGTACTTCCATATAATGATTCTCCTCATTATAGACTTTTTTTTTGATACACAAAAATGTACTTCTCTGACTAGATCGTAATTAAGCCAGGAAGCAAGTATGTTTAGTTCCTTATGCTGCTCAGATATGTAATGATTTACTATTTGCACTTGTAAACTATTTTAAGGCCTTCTAATGGAAAGCTTTTCAAGGACACCAAGTTTAGAACTACCTGTTAATCTCTTGGTATCCTCCATGGTTCTCATAGGGTCATTAATGCCTTCCAGTTTATTCTCACCATGTGATTGTTTATATCTCTCCCATATTCTGTTGATATTCAGTTTATTGAGCAGCACAGAACTAGGTGACTACCTATTTCTAGTTAAAATAGCACAACTTAACACCAGCATCAATGAAAGTTCAGTGTTCAGTTGATTAGTAAATAAAGGATCTGGAATATGTAAAATATACCAGGTCTATGGCAACAATAAATTCTTTTTTTTTCATTCAGTGTTACCAAAGAGATACTTAAAGGTTGAGGGTGTCCCTGAGGTTTTGAAATTCCTGTTTTTTGATGAAAGTGGATTCTTAAAGTTGTTGCGTGTTGTGTGATTCTTCGAGTGTGTTGTCTCTCCCTATTGATAGAAATGCCCTACTGACACTGCCAGGTGAGTGGAATGGGGCAGGAGTGGCTGGTGTTCAGGCAGCTGTTTCAGACTTCACAGTCTTGTGTCTGGGCATGCACAGCTGTCTATATTTGTGCTGTTTAGGCATCAATTAAGTTGATTTTTGTGGCAATAATATAGGGAGTTAAGAAGCAAAAGTACATTCTTTGCCCTCCAGTTCTGTGAGCAAGGTCTCCCTTTCATTGCTTCTGCTGTCTCTGCATCCTGTATCCTCTAAAAAAGGATCATGATCACAGTCCTGTCCTGACAGACATTGTGGGTGCATTGGATGACATCCTGAGCCTTCACATGACAGTGACTGCACAGCTGCAGGTCACTAAAAAAACTTAAGGGCAGCTGAATTTTGATCCAATGGCAAAAGTCTCAACCTCGATTTGTACCAACCAGGCTGCTTTTCATCATTTTTCCTGCCATGTGCCTCCATTTCCCATCCTGCCTAAAAAAACCAAACCAAAACAAAACAAAACAAAAACAAACAAACAAACAAACAAAAAAAAAAAAAAAAAAAAAAAAAAACCCACCAAAAAAAAGCGGGTTTCTGGTATTCTTCAGCTCAAGTTATTTTACCTTTGATCATTATGCAAATTTCTGGCCAATTCAGGCAGAGCTTTTCAAGCCGTGTTCCACCGAAAAAAGCAGGGGTTTTCAGTCCCTCTTCAGCACAAAGCCTCGCAATCTAGGCTCTTTGTTGCTCGTGTTCAACTTCCAGGCTGCACTCCCTCTATTAGTGACTCTTCCCATATAATTACTCCCAGCCCTCTTTTGGCTCTTTATGAGGGAACTTGTCCCAGCATCCGGCACGCTGCATCTGGTGCAGATGCTGCTGCTGATATCTTCTGCCTCCATGGTTTAAGATCAGTGCAGAGCCACACAAGAACCCTGAAGCTTTTTTTTTTTTGCTTCATTTATTTTCAACCTTTCAATAGGAAACAGTGGGGATATCCTTGCTGTACCTTTGCAAGGTCATTTGGCCACGTCCAAGGTGCTTCCCATGATGATGTTGTTGTCACGATTGGTACGGATTAGATCTAGGAAATAAAACAGGGCTGGCAATTAATTGGCAAATATGTGATTTAGGATGTATCAAGGTATAACTTCGGGTCTTTTTAGTTTGCAAATATGTGATTTAAGGTCTGTCAAGGTATAACTTGGGGGCTTTTTACTACTTCCTTGTTTCTCATTCCCAAGTGTACTTATGGAGCAGCCTCCAAGAATGGGGTGAGAGTCTCCTCTTTCCAATCAAAGGCTCAAGCATTAATCTTCGTGGTCACCCTCCCTTGCTCCTTGCTCCTGTTTGTCACTGTGTTGTCTCTTCCCACCAGAGGAGTGGGAATCCTTGTTGACAGAGGATACAGGGTGCAGACGCAGCAGAAGCAATGAACTGGAGACCCTGCTTACAGAACTGGAGGACAAAGGGACCTGCATGTACTTCTGCTTCCTAACTCCCTGTATTATTGCCACAAAAATCAACTTAATTGATGCCTAAACAGCACAAATACAGACAGTTGTGCATGCCCACACACAAGACTGTGAAGTCTGAAACAGCTGCTTGAACACCAGCCACTCCTGCCCCATTCCACTCACCTGGCAGTGTCAGTAGGACATTTCTATCAATAGGGAGAGACAACACACTCGAAGAATCACACAATACCTGGCTTTGCTGCAGCAATGTTATCCAAGGATGGATAATGTTAACTCTGCCAGGACACAAGTTCTCCAGGTGGGATTATGGCTTAAGAGCTGCAGTGTGTATCCAGCTTCTTCTTCTGAGTGCAAAAATGTCTCCTTTTTCAGTCCGAGTGATACGCATCAGATAGATTAATGCATTTCAGGTTTGTTTCACAAGTAGAAGGATGTGTAACCTAGGGTTTTGTGAAAAGCCAAGCACTGCAGTGTCTGCAGCAATGCTAAACCTTATTGCACTGGGACTATCTGTTACCTCCCAGGCTGTTCGTTGGATTTTGAAGAATGAAATTATATTATAATTATAAAATTACAAAGAATTGAATGCAAAGTATAAAAATATAATTTTGCAGTGTTATGCTTTGACTGTCGAGTTGTAAATTCAGTTATAAAACTTTAATAATAAAATAACTTTAATAATAAATACAGGGTTATTGAAAAAATCACTATTTATTAAAAAATATTTATTGAGTAATTACATTTCTCATCAGATTTTGGCTGATTTAATTTACTTTCAAAACTCTTTTTACCTCTCTGCCTTTTCAGTGGCTAAGAAAATTAGACTAGAATGTAGACCTCAGAAATTCTTGTTTTATTGTTCAAGGTTCTATAATTTTAATAGATGTGGCCATCCTTTGGTGCTGCTGTCTCAACCCCCTTTTCCCTCTCTGATCCTTTATCATTATCAAGGTCTTTTAGTTCGATTTTGCAAGTTAAAAAGATTTCCATGTGACAATTTGTACAGAAACTGTCCAGGCTGGTTCTGTTAATATCCAGCCCACCTAGAGGTGTTTGCACTGGATGAAGTCCTGTCATGATGCCTGTGCCATATCCTCATCCCACACTGGAGAGCTTGCAACCCTGCTGTTTTTCAACATGAAGTGTGTCTTCTGGACTGTTTATTTTAAAATATTTTAAAGATATTTTAGCAAAGAGTCCCTTCTTTTTCCAGCTACAGAATAGTGTTGTTTTATATCTTGGACTTCAACAAGTCCTGACTTTTATTTTGTTGTTGATGAGCTTTTGAAGGTCCTTCCCTGAAATACCCTGGAGATCGATTTGTGTGAGTTTTGAATTCTGCACTTATGGCCTAGTTGATAATCACTGCTGCACAAGTGCTATTCCTATAGATGAGGATTTTTATTAACACTAAGCATTGCAATCTCTTTCCACTGTAAGTGTACACAGGTAACTTTTTCTCTGTACTTGACTGATAGATTAGATTGGTTTGACTTTGTGTCAAATCCTGCTAAGTGAGGGTGGGAGCACTGTTGTTGGGATTACCTGAGATAAATTTCTGAACTAAACCATTAGATTAAGTTGTTATTTTCAAGATATCTTAAGTGTTGGGTAATTTTTTTTCTCATCAGGTTTTACCTGAGTTAAATTTACCTTCCAAACCATTTTTACCTCTCTGCCTTCTCAGTGGTTCAGTAAAACAAATTTGCCTCTTATGTTGTGAAACAGCTGCTTATTGCTCTCCAAAACAGAGCCAATGCAAGCAATCATCAGTTTTGAAAAAATTGTAATTACTTTTGGCCAAGGCACTAGTGCACGTTAGAACTTGTGTTCTTATAGAACTGAATGTACATTACATGGGTTGGCATTTGACATTTTCATTCTGTGTGAGCTGGGCTCTGAAATCTCTCCAAGTAACTTCTAAGGGCTGTGTGCAAGCTGTATCAAATCTAAACTTTGAATTGCCCTGCTCCTTCTCACTGGACTTCTCTTCCACCCTCAAATACAAGCAGTGCATGTTTCTCTTAGTTTGCAAATTGATGCAGAAAACTTAAGTTTTTGATTTAGGCTTTACTGGATATTGGATTTTATGTCACTGTTATAAGATCCAGTGGTGTTTTATCTGCTGATTAGTTTTATAATGTAAAGTGCCTGGTGATTCATTGCATGGAAGATGCTATAAAAGTAGTTTATGGTGTGATAGGAAGGAGAAATGTGAGGAGAGCAGATTCACTTTATTAGATGAGCAAGAGTCCCCAAGCAATCATTTGTCAACAGTAGTTAACAATTGGTTTATCTTCAATCACTGAACCCTTAATAAACATGTTTTTAGCTGAAGTGAAATGGTTATATTGAAAATAAAGTAAAGGGAATTTATAGGTTTGTGTCAGTTTTATCTATTAAGGGAAAAAATGTGGATGTGTATTTAATTCTTCCACTAGATACCTTTTCCAATAACCATGTTGATGAAAACAGGAACAATAAAATAGTCTTTCTCAACATTATGTAAAAACAGTCATTTTTTGTGAATAAACCAGATGAAATGATATGTATTTCTTTAATTCTGTTGTGTCTATTATATTTTACAGGAGTAAGCGCAATGGAGAGGTCCTGTTACCTGCAAGCATAAATGTTTCTTTATTTTTCAAGTGCAGTCTATCATATTATGTCATATTTGGTAGAGACAGTTTGTTTTCAAGCCTTATTGGACATTTATTTACCAGCCTTGAATAGTAAGAATTTTAACAAAATCAGCACCAAAGGGCAGCTTTGGCAGTTGGCTCTTCACAACTACTAGCCAAGGAATTTCTGACAACTCTGGTAGGTACCATGGGGTGTTCTCATCTTAGTTTTACAAATAGAGAGCTTGAGACTTTGGTTTAAAAGTCTTTCTTTTTTTAACTTTCTGAGCATCTGAATTCACATGGGTTGGTTTTGTTGTTTTGGTTGAGATTTTTTAAATTTTTTTTTACAAACTTCAAAAGTATTATCAGAATTCCTGAATCCTGGCATAAAGTTTGTTGTAAGACCTTTTAAACAACAAGTGACTGTGTGTGAGGGCACTGCATCAGCTTGGGCTGAAGTTAGGGCTGAGTGCAGAAGAGACATAATTTTCACATGTGGGCTCATTTCTGCTGAACATAATTGTGTCATACCTGAGCTTCAGTGTGGGATTTGGGTAAATTTTGTTTCAGAGGACATTAATGGCACATCAATGTTAGCTGCAGATAAAAGGATTGTCTTGGGCCGGTTTCGTCTGCTTGTAGTTTAGGGACAGTTTTGCTCACCCACTATTTCTGAAGTCAGTGAAATTGAGGGAAATTGGCTTTCACAGCAAGTGAAATGTGTACCTTAACTGTACTTTTCAAAATAGAGATGTGCTCAGTGTGTAATTGGATAACCAGCACTTGTGGCTGTGACATCTGATCTTTTTATCAAAGATGAGACTGATAAATAGTGTTTGAAAAGTCAGGATTGACTTGGACAACAGCAACCTCCTGTCTTTTCTCATATTCATGTTGAACTCTGGGCACGAGTGTGGAAATGTAAATGTAACAAGCTCTAGAGTATTCACAGAAACACAGAATTCTTTGAGTTGAGAGGGACTTTAAAGATCATCTCATTCCAACACCTTTGCCATGGGCAGGGGCACCTTCTACTGGACCAGGCTGCTGTGGAAAATTCCTGTGCCAAACAGTTGTGGGTTCCATTGAACACCAAGCATATACATGCTTTGGAAACCCCTGGCTGATGTTAAATTACACACTTGTGAAAATAAAAGTGGAAATTCTTTTCCAACTGTTGCTGTGCCTCTGACTGATAAGTGCTTTTTCCATCAGCTGAGATACAGGATTTCTTTCCTTGGGTGTGTGTTGTGGCTGTTAGTACTAATTTACACTCATTAGCAGTACTTCTAATTAGCTTGATGGTAAAAGCATTAAGCCCTACCATTTTTATCCTTTAAAGTTCTAGATGTCTTAAGAGGGTGGGAAGTAAAGATGGAGAAACACCACTTTAGGCAAGAGCCATTAAAAGATGACTTCTGCCAAGGGCTTTTAATGACATGGCATAGGAGCCATTTATATTGTGGGTATCTAGTTAAGGAAAAATAAAAATGTGCCTATTAATAATTAAAAGGTAAAGTCTTGCTGCAAGCTACAAAAATCTATGAGATAATGGTTGAGGATTTCCGAAATTTTGAGAAGAAATTTATTTATGTGAAAAATAGGAACAATTTGAACAAAGCCACTCTAAGTAGGCTCTGGTGAAGGTTAAAGGAAAAATAAATAAATTAGTCCTTTTGGGTATATGTTCCATTTTGGAAAATTATATAAATTATATATATATACACATATATATATTTGTCATTATTAATGCAAAAATAAGGGAAGTTTCACTTCTTTTTTTTTTTTTTAAGTGACCTTGCTTCAAATTCTAAGAATTTGAATGCAACATAAACAGTTTTTTCCTGTTTCTGAAGGGAGAATGAGTAATACATGTTATTACTGAAACCAAAAAACAATTTCATGAGTCTTCAAATTGGTCAGTTATCATTTTCTTAAAATCCCCATCTTTAACAAAATTCAGTGCAAGCCCTCCTGAGTAGCATTGTCATAATAATTGAATATCAGAGTTAATGCAATATTCAAAAGGTTTCCTTCCTTGTTTTCTCTCTTGCCTGTCTGTGCGTGAGATCAGCAGTTAATGAATCTTGAGGCAGCACAATTGTTCTGTTAGCCTCTCAATATATATGTGGACTTTCAGTAGAAAGGGAATTTTTAAATCTACAATTTAATGTCTTTTCATTGTCTAAGAGCTGTCTTTTGCTAGAAAATATTATTTCTGTGTATTGAAAGGCTGAGAAATGAAATATGCTAATAAAAGGATATCTGATTCATTATCCAGAGAATAATTTAATGGGGAGGAGGGGCAAGGGAAAAGGATTAGAAAATTTATGATTCATATTAAAATGTGGCTTTCGGTTGAATCTGACACATTTTTCTGGGTATTTTTTTTAACAATAAAAGATAGATTGTGACTAATATTAAATGGGTTATTGGAAGGCGAAAGAAGAGGAAGTTTTATAATGGATTTGGATTCTCAGGGCCAAATCAACAAGCCAGGCCATAGGATTTTGAAGGGCGCATATATGAAGTTTGTGATTATTTAGCTTTCAGTAGTACCAAAAGCATCAGCTGCTGCATAGACACCCTTGATAGCATAAACTCTGTCCTTGAAGTTTCCATCCTAAAGAAAGTTTTAAAATAGGGTGAGGAAGGGGCAAAACTTGTTATTTTTGTGCTGCTGCATCTGCAACAGTTCAGCAGCCTCAGTAAGCTGGAGGAGGAATATGGGAGCTGCAGTGGAGTGTCCCAGTGCCAGGGCCTGTGGTCCCACCAGTCTCTCCTGTAGGAAAAGGTACAAGGGCATCACAGAGGAGCTTCAGGTCCCTGTGGGATTACCCCAGTGTTCCTTATCTCCCTATTGACTTAATAAGGGAAATAAATTGGCCTTTTATTTTAAAATACCACTGTCCAGGCTGACTTTGCACATTATCATCATCATCTCATGCATTGAGACAACACCACCCAGTTCTCCCCTGTTGGGTCTCTGCAGGCAAATTGGTAACACAGGCTTGTTTTAATCCTCACTGTGTTAGAAAGAGCATCTCTGATATTTACAGCTGCTGTTAAATACATCTCCTGATAGGACCTTTGTCCTGTCATTCACAAGATTGATTTGTGCCCTGATTTCTGTGGCAGCAGGACTCCTGAAGCTCCTCCAGAGAAGCTGCCAAGCTAAGCTGAGCTAGTTCTGTCATCATTGTCATTACTGAGAAGAAAAGCATTTTTTCTTCAGCAAGTGTCTGCTGCTCTTCCTTTATTGATGAAAGCACTTTGCACGTGCTGTTCCTCTCATAACACTTTCTCTGCCACTATCAGCAGTCAAGTGGAGGAACCAAAGTGCAACTTGCTCTCAATGAGGCAGGGAAGGAAAGCTTCCCACTCCCCTCCAGTCAGGTTTCCTGAAATAGTTGTGCCCCTTCAGCTGTTTGTTGATGATCAGTGATCTTAGAGGTCTTTTCCAGACTTTATGATTCTGTCATTGCCTTGCTGCTGGTGGCAGCACCATTATCTCTTTGCTATTAAGGACCAGGGCTCAGGAGCACTGACTATTGCTCCCAGCCTGGAAGGCAGTGCTGAGACCTCACTGAAGGCCAGAGGATTTCATTTATGACCAGAATATCTGAGTTCCAAGGGGAACAGAGGGGCAGCCTGACCCTCAGGTCCTGATGCCTTGCTGTACCTACCAGGGCTTCATGGAGTCACCTGCATGACTGTAACTCTGTGAGAGATAAAGTGACTTAAAGCTGCACTTGGGCAACATTAGTATAGAAATATGTGCATGTCTTAAGGATCGCAGAGCTAATGTAGTGCTGTGAGAGCTTTTGGCATGGCAGTGAAATTTTGAGTTAAAAATATCCCTGTAATCATGTTCTTTTTGCAATAAAAGCTTGTATGAAGCTACCAGTCTTGTTCAGTGGAGATACATGACAATATTTAAAAATCTCTCTGACCATTTGTGCAAATGTAAGATAGTTCAGATTCTGTGACTGCATAAGCATTGAGCAGTGCCTTGGAGTATGTAAAGTTCTCAGACTTGCCTAAATCTCATCAGTCTTTAAAGCATTACACATACAAAATTAATTTTAGGGCATTTTTCCCTTTTAGATCCCAAACCAGTGAAGATCCATGAAATGGTGAATGTCCC
Organism: Zosterops lateralis; assembly: GCF_965231275.1. Lineage (NCBI taxonomy): Eukaryota > Metazoa > Chordata > Aves > Passeriformes > Zosteropidae > Zosterops > Zosterops lateralis. Next base: position 7,455,967 of record NC_139764.1, read on the forward strand.
TTATTTTTCAAACCTTAGTTTTAATGATTCTGATTTGTCTAAATATTTTTAATACATCTGTAGGTTTACAAAAATAGGATCTGACTTTCCAACCTGCAGCAAGACACCTGGAATTGTTGTGACACACAGTAATTTAGTTTTAAGCAACAACCACTTGGAATAAGCTGATGTTTTAAGGTACAGTAAAAGAATATGGATAAGAAACCCACAGAGAATAAGTATTTTCATATTTCTCCTTAATCCTGCTGTGGGGGAAAAAATGTATCTTCCACTTAGCAAAGCTGGCAATTGAAAAAGTTAAGAATAAGGATTTATGGCACAATGACAATTTAATGACTCTTCATGGTTTCAGGAGGTTTCCCCCTATTTCTGATTATTACCAGCGGTACTACAGTAAACAGAAATTGTTCACCTAATAATTGCTAGCACATATTTTCTAAACCTTTTCCATAGCTTTCTTGCTTTTTAAACCCAGCATCATTTAAAACTGAACATCTAAATCATAAAATAAACTGTCAGTGCTGGTTGTTTTCTCACAGCTGGTATAAATATGGACAATGTAAGTGGGCAAACGTTCCTGAAATAACAGCATATTGAGTTGTACAACTGAAATGCTGATTGCCTGTTTCAGGGTATTTTAAATATGGGTTTTAAATGAGTTAAAGTAATGGATAAAAGATGAGAAATGGTGCAGAAGGCTCTATGTGGTAGGAGTTTGTAGACTTCTAATCCAGTCAGGCTCTCTTGTATGTTTGATATGGTTTTTGAAGAAGAAAAGATCAGGCAAGAATTTTGGTATTATTCCTTACATTGCCATCCTGCCTTCAAGTATTGGCATGTGTAGATATCACGTGTGGATGAACAACCCAACTCAAAGGAGCAGCGCCTTTGTCAAATTGCCAAAAAGTGTTTCATTGTCCTTGTGTTCTACCACTCTCTTTGTGTTTGATCAGTGATGCTTGGTGTAACACCTGCCAAACCCCAGCAGACACACGAAAGGAGCTTTGCTCTTGTATTTTGTGGGCTGTGATAACACGAGCCAGGCTGCAGTCAGCTGTTCCTAGAGCATTGGTTTGGGTGCCCAGGTGAAGGCTTATATGAGTCTCTCACGTGGGATTAACTGTCAGCCTAGATTTTATATTACATGTCCGTAACTTGGCACAAGCTTTCTGCACTGCAGGGCTGGGAAGGGCTTACTTTGTACTCCAGAAGAGAATAAAACCAAGTTCTCTGGTACTTAAGAAAAGTTAGACAGTTGGACTACTACTGCTCTCTTTCACCTCTGACATTTGACTCCTGGCTGTCTAGCTGCCCTAAGCCCTCTTAGTTTTCCTCCTGAGGTGTGAGTGCACATGAAGGTGGCTTCCCCTGTGTGGAATCTGTTGTCTTTGTAAGAAGAATGTGAGATGCCTTCATTGCTGTGGGGAAGGACAGATATGTTCATGGGCCCTGCAGCCAGCCCATTCCAGTCTCCAATTTTCCCTGTCAAGAGCAAGTAAAGACTGATGATTGCTCAGCTAGTCTCTAGGTAAGGTACAAGCTCTTCTGTTTGTCTCCTTTCACCTGGTCTCCTTTCTGGGATCATCCTGAGTATCAGAGGAAGAATAACAATGTGCCTTGTGATAGTTTAAAGTCTGTGTTTCTTTCCTGACCAGTAAAATGCCCCTGCTAGGGAAATCATCACAGCCCATAGCCATGTACACACTCAAATGTGACTGCAGATGCTTCTGTTCATCTCAACCCGGCAACTCCAGCATCTTCCTGCTTCTTTTTAAGACTCATGAGTCTCAAAATTTAAATTTCATAGGGGAAATTAGAATGAAAATAAAAGAAAGCATAGCAAAATATTCCAGCAGTAGTGGAAAGGGTAGTTGGTGATGCTGTGATCACAAGCCAAATATAAGAATGAGTGTGGGTAAAAGGCAATGAAAATTGAGGACCATTCTTATGTTTATCTTAGCAATTACTGTGGTGCCTTTAATGCTGGCAGAGAAGGCCAGGACCATTTTCAACTAAATAAAAGGAACCACAACAATGAGTGACTACTGATGCAGTACACTCACAGAAAATTTACATTTTGAAAGGTATAACAAAAAGCCATATAGACTAGAGCTTTATTTAACGATAAAAGTTTTTCCTGATTCTTTAAGAAGTCTCCCTCAAGTGAGATATTTTTTATTCTATGCCTTTGAAAGAAACACTGTGAGTCACCTGATTAAAAATTGTCATAAATTCCTATTTCCCCTGTGTACTTTTGTGCCTTTAGTTCAGGCACCCTCAGCCTGAGTGTTTAGGACAGGAATTCTCTTCAGACCTGTCTCTTCATAGTCACGGAATCATAGGATCAGTTTGGGGACCTTTTTGGGGTCCCCAACCTCCTTTTAGGGTCCCCAAAGGATCATAGAATGGTTAAGGTTGGAAGGGTCCATAACCCCATAACCATAGCGTGCCATGGACAGGGACACCTGAGAGATGAGGGTGCTGGCCACCCAACCTGGCCCTGAATACTTCCAGAGATGGCTCATCCACAGCTCCTCTGGCCAACTCTTCCAGTGCCTCATCGCCCTCACAGGAAGTGTTGTTTTTTTTTTTGCTAACACCTAATCTAAATCTCTCTTTTAGGTTATAACTGTTCCCCCTTGTCCTGTTGCTTTCTTCTCCTGTAAAAAGTCACTCTCCCTTCTTTTTGTAAGCCCATTTAGTCCTGGAAGGCTGTTAATAAGATCTCCCTGGAGTTTTCTTTTTTGCAGGCTGAGCAGCCCCAGCTCTCTCAGCCTGTCTTCACAGGAGGGATGCTCCAGCCCTCTGAGCATCTTGGTGGCTCCTATTGAAGGATTTCCCGACCTTTCTGAGTTCCTGAGACTGACCATGTACACACCACATCACACGAGCATTTGATGGAGCTCAGGATCATTACTGCTCCTGTGGGTGGGAATTATCTACTGAGGTTTTAAAGAAATGAGGAAAAGCAAGAGAAATTGCTGCCTGGGTAAATGACTAGATTGTAACTAGATTTGAACAGTGAATAGCAATTGCAACTAAATTTAGAGCACAATTTTATGCTTGTAAATATCAGATCTGTGCATTATTGTATCAAATAGAAGCACAGATTTTATCTGATCTAGTGTAGATGCATGATCAAATTACCTGAAGCATGTGATATGGAGCTTATGATAGCTTCAGTTATTAGGAATGAAGGTGAAAAAACACAGATAATTCCTAATACATGGCTTATCCCTCTGTGGCACTGTTAATCTGCCAAAACAATTTCTGACTAGTGTGATTTTGTAGATTAAATTTATTTCAGTCAGTCTTTGCATCACGGAGTTGGAGACTTTCATGACTTAATGCTGGAATACTCCAAAGTGAGGCTTCCTGTATTACCTCACAGATCAGGCACATGGTGTGATTTTGGGATGGTCCTGGTGCAGGGCTAAGAGTTAGGTTTGATGATCCTTGTGGGTCCTTTCCAACTCAGAATATTCTAGCAGTCAAATTCAGTTTAATTTTTAATCCCTCATTACTGGTGTTATTTTGGTTTGTATCAACTGAATCAGATTGTCTCACTAGAATGCCCACGTTGGGTCAGCAGCAGAAATGCTTTAAATCTATTTTCATTTAGCTGACAAAGGAGAAAAGCAGTCCCTGAAAAGCTAGGGAAATCCTTTTAGTACACTATGAAAGTATACTTGAATATGCTGAAGTCAGTCACTGAAAATCGTACACAGGGGAATCAGGAGAGAAAAGTAGGTGCATAAAAACATCTCTAATTTCAGAAGGCCTGATGAAATTATAAATTTTACAAGCTAATGTAAATCTGCATGTTTGTCAGCACTTCCCTGATGTCCACAGCTTAAACAGAGGAATCTTTAATACTTCTAAAATATGGAATTGGCTACTAAATTGCAGAAAACAGAAATAAAATTTGTTGCCCTTGTTAATGTTGTAATTAAATATCCTTGTCTCTTTGCCTATCTCTTAAACAGTGTTATACAGTCGTGGTTGAACGCTCTTTCTCTGTTGCATACATTTAATGCTTAGACTTTGCATCTTGGTGAGCTGTGTGTCATGTTTGCTCGTCCCTGTGTGACAGCACTAAAGTAACATGAATATTTATCAGATTGATGGAAAGTATATTAGAAATTAGAGTCATTAAATTAAATTTAAAAACCTGATCAGTGCTTAGTATCATGATAATTTTATGTAAAGTCAAATTCTTTTATCTTTTAAAATGTTCTTCTTCATATGCTCATGCTTATTGAAATTGTCTATTGTTCTGCATCATATTTTGGCCAAGGAATTTTCCAAGGGTTCTACAAGCCAGCATCCAAATATTATTTTACATTATTTTATTGCTAACATGCAAACTTGCATTTTAATTCTATTGGCAAATATCAAACCATTATACTGAGGACATCAGAGCTGCCAATACATGAATATATCTCATTATCATAGAATGGTTTTGGTTAGAAGGGATTTTAAACATCATCTCATTTCACCTTGCCTCCATACATCCACCTTGATGCATAGAGAAGTAAACCACCAGTCTGGGCAGTTGAAGATGCCCATTCCATTCCTGGGGACAAGCAGAGCACAGGAGCTGCAGATGGAAGGGTGGGACCCACTTCAAATCCTCCAATGTCTTCAAAATCTCATTTGACATCAGTTCTTCAAAAAAAAACCCAGCCTCAATCAAAACCTAATTTTTTTAATTTTTTTTTTTCATCAAGGGCATGTGTATTTTTGTGTATCTGTCATCTCTGAGTTCACATTAAGAGGTGCTGGTTCTAGGAAAACATGAGTGTGGAAACCACAAACACACAAATAATCAGGATGCAATTATGGACACAGACTGCGCATTGCAGAGTCCACAGCAAACATTGGCTGGCATGACACAGAAGTTGTCCAGGATGGCAGATGTTGAGTAGGATGGAGTCTGTTCATTTTTAAAACCAGCCCTACCTGGTTTTTATTTTATTTTACTTCATTTTATTAGCAGAGGGGAGCATGCTTCTGCTCTGAACCAGGCACAAGCCGTTTTATTCTTTATCAGATAATTGTTCTGTATGGTTTCCATGATTAATGCTGACCTGCAGTCCTGTACTGTGTGAGATAGCATCACCTTCAGACCCTGAGCCACAGTGAATGCATGAGTTCTGTTTTCTAATAACTGGGAAAAGCAAGAGGCATTGTTTGAATATAACCCTGGCATTGATCAAAATATTGAAATAATTGCAAATGGTTAATCTAAGCGGCAATCCAATATTTGCTGCTAAATTGTAAGACCCAAGGATTCAGAATAAGACACAGAGCTTAGTCCTCACCTTCCTTTGGTAACTGGTTTATGGGTTCATTTAGATTTTAGCTTGTGTGCTTGTTTAAGATAGAGTTTCATACTGTGAAGCTGTAACCACTTTTCTGTTATTCCATGCTGTTTATACTCAGGACCTTACAAAACTTTTCATGGCCTTTAACACAGATGACAGTGCTGGGGATTCATTACATGGCTGCCTAAGTACTTTCTTTTTATATCAAAATGATTTATATGTTCTGTACCTTTCCCATTTCCTCTTTGGAGCATGCCAGAAAAGTAAGGCCAGTGCAGCAATTGCTGTGATTGATACTATGCTTTTGAAGATAGATGGGAATTATTTAATGCTAGGGGACTTTCCAATTAGCTCTCTATCCTAGCTGTGTATGGAATTATCAGTTAATTTTGTGTGCAGGTTTAGCTCAGCATTTCCTGTCATGGGCACACTTAGCAGCACCAAGGAGTGAGAAGCTGATATCAAATCAGCTGAATATGATATCACCTGAGATGGAATTTTTTTCCACGTATTTATTCAGGAGTGATTCTTAATCTTGAATATATTTCACATCAGTATGGGGCCACTGCCCTTGAGGAAGTTTTTCCAAAGTTGAACCATGTAGAAGTGACCTTCATTTAATTACCTGGTTTTCCATTGCTGATGAAGGGAGGCGAAGTTAAATGTGATTGATATTCTATTCTTACTGCTCTACTCTGAAATTTAGCAAATAGAGGTGGAGCACAGAGAAGTGGTGGTTTTAATGGATGGTGAGTGGTCAGAGACTCTTGAGACACTGGGTTTTTGCAAGGCAGCACTCCCAACACCCAAAGTGTAGAGCACAGAAAATCCTGACATGTTTCAGGAAGTGTGATTTGCACAGCAGCTCCTGAAATTGCCATTTTAACAAATGTGTTGGGTGATGACTCTGGCAGTAGAATTTTATTGTCTTTTTAAGAAGAGGAGTAAGACTGTGGTAAGTGAAAGCTGGAAATCTGTAGCAAAAGTCTGTGCAGGCAATTATGAATATTAGTCACAGGACATACAACAGGTTTTCTCTCTGAGTTACCTGATACTTGGCACAGTTTCCTGCTCTCCAGCTCCACCTGATTGAGCTTTGTCACCTGACAAGAGCACCCAATTTTTAGAATCCAACTCCTCGTAACTGTGGAAATACACTGAACCTTGCAAGAGCCCAAGTGATAGAGCTCTGTTGGGAGATTGGAGACTACTGTGCTGCTTTTGTAGCATTCCTCTCTGCTAAAAAGCTCAGATTGTGCTGCGTGATCACCATTATCTCCCTCACTCAGGTTTACAGTGGCAGAGACAGGAGTTTGAGTAGAACATTTTCCTAGAAACACCCTTTCCTGTGGGACCATGTTTATCCACAGTGGGTTTGTTTGTGTGTGGCATACATTTTTTTAAATACCCAGAAGAATGTGACCCTCTCCTGCACTTACCTGGATTACTATTCATTGGGAACAATGTAATTCAATGTAAGAGGCATTTCTATTTTTGGGGGCTAAATAATAGTGTTTCACTGCTGCACAACCATTCTGAAAAGAGATATTTGCCTTTTGCATTATCAGAGAAATAGGAACACCACCAATAATTTTTTTCTTTATCTGCTGTGGGCAATAGGTCATTTACATGTGTATTTATATGTATATTGTGAGAATTACAATATTGTGATTGTGAGAATTGTATTTTCTTAATTCCTACAAATCAGAGTGAAAAGACTGACAGGTAACACGCAAAGGAGTTCATCAGTTATTTTCTACATTAGATTCACTGCTATCCTTTGTTTTATTAGAGCGTAATAATATTAAATCATTAAATTCTCATTGCTGAGGAGACTGAAATTTGTGAAAAATCTCACATTCCTTTAAGGGAAAGGGAGAATAAGGTATGTGTGGGTCTAGAAATTCCAGGGAAGTAAATTCCTTAAAAAAGAACATTTCTGCAATTCTAATGACTGAGCTTATCAAATGTCATCTACACTTGCATAGCTATTCTAGATTAATTATTTTTTACCAAATCTTTTTTTTTTCTGCCTTGCCAATATTAATTTTTCTTTTGTTCAGCTAATCAGGTAACAAGTACCTGCCCATTGTTATCTCCATGTTAACTTGAATGTTGCACCGTAATTGAACTCTTTCTTTAACCTTATCTAACAACGAACTTAAGTGAATTGAAAATCTCTAATATCATCATAATCCTTTACTTATCTTTCTTTGCTTAGGAGGTAAAATACCCATTGAGCTTGAACTCACCTGGAAGATTTATAGAATATTAGTACTCTGAAAATTGCTGGCTCAGTCTCTTCAAATTCCCATGGTTTATGCAGTTGCATTTGACTTATCTGTCTGTCCAACCATTGTTATGCTGCTCCATCTCTGCTGTTGCTAGAATTTAAATTCAAAAACTCTTTGCAGCAGGGACTGGGGGCCAACTCCAGCTCTTTTGGCTCCAAGGAACATGGTGTCAGTAGCTTGCGTAGGTCAGGATTTACCTCCTAACCTTTGCTGTGCTCTTGAATCACTGATTAACAGTGTGATATCGATAACACTGTGCAAATATGTAGAATTGTCTATATCTCTGGTGTACATGTATAGTCCTGTCTGCCATGCTGATATGAGGACACCTGCCCCATAATAGTAAATACAGTCTCTGATTGACTTGGGTGTGGCAAAAATTGCTTTAAAAGCTTTTTCCTTATGCTGCTTAAACAGAATGTAGGGGGTTCCTGACATTCATCCTGCATTCAGTGTATCTTATACCTGGATTTTATTTTCACTTATCTGGAGGCAGCCTGCCTTTATGGTAATTAAAAGTAAATCATAGAGGAAAAATATGGGACTTTGTGCTTTCATTTCTATCAGTTCATCTCTGGAGCCTGGGAAAGATTTTCTTTCTTGTGCTGCATTGTGATTGAGACAGGATATAATTCACTGTTTAGGTGGTTGCTTAATAATTATCCTTAAAACCATAGGTAATGCCATCAGAGTTTGCAGAACACCTCCTCAACTTCCACAACACTACACTGTGTTTACTCCTAAAAATCCTTCCTCTTTCTTCAGCTCCTAGAGCTCCAGGCCAGTGGAAAGCAGGCTGAGCACTTTGCAAAATACAGTTTTTAAGCCCATGCAGCTAGATTGTTTCTCTCCCCTTTTTATTTTGTCTGCCCTCTCCCCATACTACTCTAGGTTAGTGGAGAAAATCAGGCAGTCAGCTCAGGGCCTTTTTTTCCCATTATCTGTCTGTCTCCAACTATTTGGCCAGAATCTGGCTGTCGAATTGCCCTCTAGAGCTTTAATTTATTTTGATAATGTAGGTTTAGGGACTTATGCCTCTCCTCTCTCAGATGTGGGGGAGAAAGGAGGAGCACAGCCAAGCTGTGCTCTGGTGCTGCAGAGCTACATGTGCCTTTCCAAGGGTCCATGGACCCTTCCCAAGGGTCCTTGGTGTATTTGTTACAGGTGTGATGTCAGGTACAAAATTCTGACTTAAAGAGAATCAGATTTCAATAGGTACAATTTTTAAAAGCACCTTAGGACTTTTGATTTAACCGTATTATGGTAGGTAACTGTTAGGGTTGATGTGTTAAAGGCAATTGCATTCTGGCTATTTAAAATCTTCTTATTACAGAATCTGATTCTGCTGTAGAAAATCATCTAGTTTTAATCCCCCCAATGAGTGTTCAAAGTCTTTGTTTTTAAAAAATCCTTTTTCTGGCATGTTGTTTTAATATGACAGTCAAGCATTAAGAACCCATTCCCATCAGATTCTGTCCAGCTCCTCTCTGTTTGCACCATCTTTCCTCTTTGCAGGTTTGCATTTGCCTGATGTCCCTTGCAAACTCAAGCAGCCTTGGTGCTTGTCCCCCTGCTGAATGCAGACATTCCCCGTGGTACTTGTCTCCAAAATGGTTGTGGTTGTACACCCAGACATCTCCTAGGAGCTGCTCTTGGCCTCCCAAAGCCTTGCAGTTTACATTATTAATGGCTGGGCTGTGGTTTGGGCTGTTCATGCCAACAGAGATCACACAGGTCCCAATTATTTTTTGCACTCGTCTAACCAATTTTCTACTCTAAGTCAGATGTTTCTGGAGAAACAAAAGCGTGAGAGCAGATTTTTGTTGCCTGACAGATGTTTGAAGGGGGAAGAGATTTAAGAAAGCTTTGTAAAACAAGCACTAAGTTAATTAGAATCAATGCTTTGGAGGGGATGTTTTCAATGCCCCATCACTTTACACCAGGCAGCCCATGATTTGGAATCACAGGCTGAAGTCATACCATCCTACATTTTCCTTAGATCTAACTTTATGTAAATAAAATGTTGTCACATTAAAGCAAGATCATTCTCTTCTCCCTCTTTCCTTTCTATTCCTTCTCCCTCCTCCTCCTGTGTTTTCAGGGAATGGATTGTGTGACTTCTTTTTTTTTAAAGGTCTGTTTAGTGAACCTCACTGCTGTTGTGTATGGTTTGTGTATTGCAGCATCCTACAGGAAATGTCGGACTGATTGTTATAATAGCAGTGGACAAGAAATTGTTCAAAGTCCATTTATTCATGTTGAAGTAGTTTTTGTGCCTATCCCTTGTTTCAGAGAATCTCCTCTTTGCTTTATTCCTGATGTTTGGTGTATCATACAAATGCTCTTGTACTGAACAGAGCAATTAAACATCTGGTCAGTCATGTCACAGCAGTATTTTTGCTATTCACAGAAAGCACTTGTACTTGCTTTGTGAAAATGCTGTGCCTGCTCTAAAGCTACTTGGACTGCTTCAGGGGTTTAGATCAACTGCAAGCTCCTCTTTGGCTGCTCCAAACCTTGGAAATTAAAATAAATACTTCTGCTAATGTGACAAGATGTGATAATACAAGATGAAAGTTACTTGTGTTTCACCATCTATCACAGCAAGTGTCTGTTTCTGCATTTCCTCAGAAAAATCCTCTACTCCATCATAGCCAGGCATTTCTGTCAGATTATAGTAAATGTATTTGTTTGCTGATTTGTATATTTGAATGGGTAAGGAACCACCACCCAGCAATTTAAGTTTTTCTCTGTCACAACAGAAACTTACTCCTGCATAGGATGTGCCTGGATATCTGGGTTTTAATGCAGGTCATCCTTCCCATGCAGTTTGCCATGGTGTAAACAGGAAGGATGTGTCCCAGATGTGTTCAGGTGAAGTGCCTCTAATGGCACTGATGGATGGATGCAGCAGGTCATCCATCACTGATGGATGCCTGCTCATGCAGGGAGAAGCAGAGTGTTTGTCACAGGTGCCGTTTGCAGTGCCCTTGACTTCCTCTGGCTGCCCTCTGCACCCTCCAGCATTTGGAAGCCCAGAACCATGCCTGACCTCAGCGGGAGCCCTCGCTCCCCTAAAAACCAAATCCTCATTCTGGGGAGGACAGAGGTTCCCAATCCTGCCATTGCAGCTCGGTGGCTTCCCATGGAGCCAGCGTGTGGTTGTCTTGGTTTGGAAAGATAGGTATCTGCCAGGGAAAGCTGGAGCTTCCCTTGGAATGGAGAATGTAAACCCCCTCCCACCAAATTATTATAATTTTGAAATTAAGGAGCTTTCAGGCAAAGATATGGGAATAGTAATAACAGTTCTTTACTAAGAATATTAAAAATACAAATGTATTAAAAAAAAAAAAAGGAAAAGGCAAAAAAATATCCTAGAAACACTGACAGAATCAGAATACACCTTGACACCCTGTTGGTCAGGATGTTCGGAGCAGCCCAATTAAGTCCTCCTGGACAGATGTGGTTCTTTTAGAGCAGAGATGATCCTGTAGAAGGGTCCAGTGGTGGTGAGGTGGGTCTGGCCTTCCTCTGGGAATCCAGTGCAAACAGGCTGTCCTGGTGTTCTGAATATCAGGTTTTATCCAGGTAGGAATGCTGGGCTCCTCGCCCTGGGTGGAGCATCTCCCAATGGGATGAGGTAATGGTATCAACCCTGCAGTGAGTCTGGATGGCCCATTAACAGCAGATATGCCCTGGAGGGAGGAGGGGTTGTGGAAGAGTTAACACTGCCCCATCTGGTTTGAAGAGCTGGCTCATTATCACCACACCCCATTTCAGCAGATGATAATAGAATACACACCCCTGGTTCCAACCTGCATTGCACTCCTGCATTGCAACCCAAGATAGTGGTGAAGGCAGGGGAGCCCTGCTCCTGCACACCAGTACGTGCCAGTTAGAACAAAACCATGATGGATTGCAGGGTGAGAAAGTGCTGCATACAAGCTGTTTCCAGTGCTGTCTTCACCTCTATAGAACACGGATGAAAGTGGCATCACGCAGACCTTGTTAAAAAGACAAAAAAGCCATCAGGCAAAAGGATCTGACATATCTGTAGCTCTGTGTTGCAGAGCATTTTAACATCTCTTGTGAATTGCTGGCTGCTCTCAATTCACACTTATTAAATGGACATTTGAAGCACTTAGCGCCTTGCAGGGGGCATTCAGCACCATTTAGCATCAGTGTCTTCCTAGGTCTTCACTTCTGAAACAACTGGCTCTGCAGAGCAGAGTAAAAGTTTGTTTTGACAACCTGTTGTGATGTATGGGTCCAATTACTGAAGTCTCCACACTCGTGTTCGTTCTGGAATTTTTTTTTTTTTTTTTTTTTTTTTTTGGATAGCAGAAGCATAATCTGAAACAAGGAATTCTCCTTTATGTTACATTCCCTCTAGGCAAAAAAGTAAATATAGGGAGGAAAGGAATTAATGGAGCCTATAACTCATAGGGGTGTTGTTTGTTCATATACATCACATTACTCTGCCACGCTTATTCAGTTTTTCTCATCATTCTTTCTCCACTCCCAGCTCTCCCTTCCCTTATCATATTTTTACATCAGCATAACATTTTGGATTTCACAGAATCCGCTCGTAATTTACTCTAATGCTAACAACGTGAACATTGGAGATGTAATTTACACCATCGAGTTGAACCAGAGCCAGGCACTTCTCTAAGAGTTGCACCTGCTTTCTCTAGGCTGTATTTAGTGGAATTTTTTTCTCTAATGTTTAATTCATATTCTTTCTGGGAAAATATTTAATGAGCTAACAATTGAAGTTAGGGTTAGAGGAACTTAGTACAACTTGAAGTTCTGTAATGCAGATAAAACATTTTCCAACCATTTCAGATATCCCAAAATGAGTTTTGAATTATGTGAGTTTCTCCCTCTGCTCTTTCTCATTATTAAATCCACGTTCACTTTCATTACCATTAAGAGCATATCCTCTTTCTGCCTCAAGGAGAAAATGAACAAAAACCCCAACACACACATACAGACAAACCCCAAACCAACCAACCAAACACAAGCAAAAAGCACAGATAAAAAAAGTAACAAAACAAAAAAAACCCAAACCCCAAAAACCCCACAACCAAAAAAAAAAGCCCACATAAAAAAAATAGGCCACAAAAAAAAAACCCAAAAAAAACAAAAAAAAAAACCAAAAAACCACCAAAACAACAACAACAAAAAAAACCCAACCAAAAAAACAAACCGAACAAAACCCAGAAAATATCCTCAAAAACAAAACAAAAAAACCCCAAACCCTTTTGTACAAGTAAGCTTTCTAATTTGTCCTGCTGATCTGGAGTGATGGTCAATCACTGGCCCTTCCCTCTTACAAGAAGGAAAAAAATAAAATTTGACTTGTGAAGTAATGTCCCATTTTCAATATACAGAGTATGGAAAGTGCATGCTCAGAGACATATCAATGAACATTTAAAGGATTTTAAAAGACTGTTACTTGTGGCATGTTGTTTTCTGGAATTAAAGAGATTTAGTCAAGACAATTCTTTTTCTCTGTTCAGTTCTACATGAATCAATTCAATGTTCAAGTCTACATTAAAAACTCTAGGCCAGGGTTTTGAGCAACCAGGTCTGTTGGAAGGTGTCTCTGCTCATGGTAGAGGAGTTGGAACAAGATCATCTCTAAGGTCACTTGAAACCAAAACCATTCTCTGATTCTCTGGAAAATGATCTTATGCTTATCATCAACAAAATTGGAGCAGATCCCTCCCTACCTTTGGTTAGATTGTCCTACTTGGGATTAGGAACAAGCTGTCAATACTTAAAAATGTGATTTGTTCTCTTGCAACCTAATTTTTCATCCTCAGTTTCATTAAGCAAACAACAATATATTTTTTAGTGCCATGAAACAAGATTCCGTGACCATGTGTTAGGAGCTCAGTCCTGAGAGGTTCAGGTCCCTTTTGACTGACTCTCACATTTCTTGAGTTTTCTAAATGAGATAATAATTCTTGTCTTTTAAATGGGGGAAATCTTTTAGACTTGGTCAAAATCCTGTTCTCTTTCGACAGTATTGAGTCTCACATCCATTAGCAAGGTGGGATGCATTGACTTTTCAGCTCTTCTTTTCTAGAAGTCTCTGAGGCAGTTTTTGTCTTTTTTCTTTCTCTTATGTAAATTTACGGGAAGTTCTCCACATCCCATGGAATACAATGGTTTGGTGGTTTTGAGTGCTACAGGAGGGCAAACCTCTTTGCTTGTCTCTTTAAAGTACCAAGAAATTAACTGTGTTGGTTGGTAAATCTAAGAAAATACGTCAGCTAAGCAGACTTGTCATTGGACTGCATGAAGATACCTGGTACAAGTGCCTAAAACTGCTAAAATGTCTGGAGTCCATAACAAGAGGAAAAGATGTTTACAGAAATTCACTTTGCAATTTATTATCAGAATTATACTCCTCTGTGGCTGTAACCTGTGGAAGGTTTTGTGTCAAAAATGATAAATGGTCAGAATGCTGGTAGTAATTTGTGTTTGCTATTGAATTTCTGCTCAGCTAAACATCCACTTAGAGCATATACTTCGTGATAGAAAACATTAAAAGAAAAGATAATTTTTTGTTTTCTGGTAGAGAAAGGAACAGCTTGTGGTACCTTTAAAGAGCTCATTGCAGTAAAGCCAAGAAAGAAAAAAAAAAAAAATAAAAAAGAAAACAAAACAAAAACCCAGAACAGATTGCTCAGCCTGTGGCTGGACTGGTACGAGCAATCTGTGCAAGATTTCTCCAGAGAAAAAACTCTTGAGGCTTCTGCTGCTGAGAAACCTAGCATAGAGTGGTGAACTGAAAATTGTTGAAAAAGCAGAACCTTTACTTTTGACAAAAACCAATCCCAAAGAGTTCTGCTGTGCCTGCGATTCTGCTGTTCAGCCTGCATTCCTTTCTGCAGTGTTTTTCTGTTCTAAATGAGGGTTCTGCTGGGCTGGAAGTGGAGTAGGCAAAAAATTTCACACCTGGGCTGTTATAGGAACAACCTGCTCCTATAATTTAATCCTTTAATTTAACTTCTAGTCTAGCACAAAAAAAAAAAAAAAAAAAAAAAAAAAAATTCCCCTATTTATGAAAACTACATGGTTCCCTTGGTTCATCTTGCAGTGCACTGTTGATTCCAGATGGAAATGTGATGCCAATCAATCCTACAATACCTTCCTGTTTTCTTGCATGTTTATGCATGTTGTCTACTTCCATAACACTAACACTGTCAGTATTCACTTGATCCCTTGTTTATAAGTGTGGAATTTCCTTTCCTAGAGGAGACACACCTGGAATAAAAATAACGATTTGCATAAATTGTGGCTTTGCTTACCATGGTGTTGGATTTTACTCTTTTCTGACCCAGAGATGGGGCAACTGAGAGGCATTTTAAAAACTTTTATTCCATTTTCAGTCTCACATGAAGGGTGAGGCAATAAAGATGTTTAATTCACACCATCACAATCAGAATCCAAACTATTTCCTAATTACAGTACAATAAAAGTGTTTATTGCCTTATCAGCTTTTGCCCACACAGTGCTGTAAATGCCTTAAAGCCAATCATCTAAAATTACCCCTCGTGGGTCCTACTACAATGCACCTTTCATAATTCCATTTCTCCAAAGTATCTGATCTTGTTTGCAAGGCCATCCTTTGAAACTTGCTTCTAGTTCCATTTCTCTCTCAACAATGTCCGTCCTATTCCATGGCATTCCTAAATCAGCATTTTCCATCTCAAAGTTTGCATAGGGATACATACTACATGAGCCTTCTGTCAGGCTTTGAGAATTCTCTACAAATTCATTTCCCACAGTATGGAATTTGAAGTTCATCTGGAATTTGTTACAAAAAGCAGAGCAGGTGGCCACTAATGACGAAGGAGCAATATCTCAGTGTGGCAGAGACACGTCCTCTTTGCTGTCCCAGCTGCTGTGGGGAGAATCCACCTCAGGAAATCACCACTGTGCTCCCAGAGGGTAGCAAGATATGGGGTAGCCTAGACAAAGTGAAACCTGGATTGACACAGAGATGGAGCACAGTCAGTACATCCCAGTTGGTACATTCCTTTTTAAAACAGTAGATTGATGTGGGAGGAAGATGAGGGCTTGTTTCATCCTCAGCCTAAAAACCCACTTCCTGAGTATCAAGTGCTGATATTCAGTTTAGTTTTCTGTTGGTTCAACCCTCCCCTCCTGTTAGCTGTTTGCTTAAAGCTGATTTCTCAGAGCTCTTTCCCCAGGATGGCCAAACTACTCCAAAATCAGCAGTGGGGTCATCTCTGTAGCCTGCATGCTGACAACAGTGTGGTTTTGTTCCACCATAACATGTGCCAGACAGGATTTTTTTTGTTGTAAACATGTCCTGGAAAGGGAGTTTTGTTGGTTTGGAGTTTTTTAATATGATATTCCCCCCACGCACCTCTGAGGTAAATAAGATATTTTGGATTCTTTGGCAAATGAATCAAACAACACCTTCTTCTTGTGCCATTAAAAACATATTTGTGAATTTGCCAGTCTTCTGAAAATCAAGCTAGGTACAAGACTTGAGTGTGTGCATAAGGTGCATCTGTTGACAGCCTTACCCTGGAGTGCTTCAAACCTGTCTGAATCGGGGTTGTTCACCCTGTTCTCATTCTGTTTGAAGAAAATATCGCTTTTATTTCAAATTAAAATGCCTGCAGATTAAATACTGTGAGCTTTGGAAACACTTCTACAGGGATCTGTGCCATTTGCAGTAGATATTGTCAAAGGCAGTCAATGAGCAATGGCAGCTATGTGATCTCACGTCTAATTGCCTGAAATACATTGCTCTCCCCTCACAGTCTCTGTGCATCTTTAAGATTGAAACACATAAGGCTTAATGCATTAAGGGAGTTTCTTTCAGAAAGCTGTTTCTCTTAACAATATCAAGTATTACAATTCTGTATAATTGGAAAGCTGCACCATTGCTGTCAGCCCAATTAGTTCAAGGCTGTCTTAAGCGGGAGGGAGAAGTGGTTTCCTACTGTTGTGGGGTTGGGTCTGTTATTCAGAAACCTGTTTGAAGTACATATAGAAGTGAGGGTGAACCCTCTTACCCAAGAGGTTTTTCAGTCTTTGACTCAGCTCTTAAGCAGTCATATTTCCCAAAATAATTCCCTCTGTCTCCTTCACTTGTCACTGCAATCTAAATTGCTAACCCTTAGCCTGTAACGAGTGGCTGCTGCTGTTTCACTAGACCTTCACTAGGGC
Source organism: Zosterops lateralis (assembly GCF_965231275.1). NCBI lineage: Eukaryota > Metazoa > Chordata > Aves > Passeriformes > Zosteropidae > Zosterops > Zosterops lateralis. Next base: position 7,472,807 of record NC_139764.1, read on the forward strand.
CCCACATTCACGTGTTGGAGGCTGGAAGATTTTTAACTTTTTTTCTTCTTCTTCTTCTTTTTTTTTTTTTTTTTTTTTTTTTTTTTAATGGGCTAACCACAGAATTGAAACTCTGGTCCAAACATCATCTCACATTTTGGTTGAAGCTATCTGTTTTATTTCTTTGGATTTCCCAAATTCAATTGTGGCCTCTCCTTACCTGTTTGGGACGCTACTGTAAGGGTCCTTTATTCTTTTGCCTTGGCCATTTTACTTTTTGTTTGTTTGGTTGGTGTTTTTTTTGTTTTGTTTTGTTTTGTTTTGTTTTTTGTTTTGTTGTGTGGGGTTTTTTTGTTTGGTTGGTTTTTTTGGGGGGTTTTTTGTGCCTTTTTTCCTAGGACAACAGATGGATGTGTTCACTTTTTTCCCCTTATGATTCCACACTGTGAATTCACCTCCTCAGCTAGGCCAGCCTCTCAGTTATATTCTTAGATAAAATCTTTTGTACGTGCTGTGAATTATTCCCGTTGTTCTCCCCAAAAACATTTGTTAAAATTCGTTAAATCCTTGAAGTCCTCCCTTAAAATATCCTTTGGCATAATAATCGCAGAGCAGTTGACATGTCTCCTCGTCCATCTGTTGCCTCTTGTAATGAGGCAGGAAAATTCAGGGCTATTTTTTTACTTGTTCACACAATATTTCTGGAGTGAGCCTTGCTGTTGCAGTGACCTCTGACAAAGCTGCAGCAGTGACTGTTGTCAGGGCCAGGCAGGCTGTTGGTAACTGAAGGGTTTTCTCCCTGTGCATTGTCATCACAGTCTTTGCCCTCAGCATCCCTTTTGTGTCACCTGTTTTTACGTGACATCGGGGAGAAGCTCCCAGATGGTGAGGAGACTGTATTTCCTTCTGCTTTGCCTAAGTGTGCTGCACCTAACATCCCTGGCAATCCAGAAGATGCACCTTGTAGATAACCAGCTGCTCTTCCTTCTGAGAACAGGTTCTGCTGCTGGAAATACCAAATCTCATCATTAACTATATGAGGCACAGTCTTGTCTGCTTTCTGCCTTGCAGTGGAAGTCCTCAGAGGGAAGAGAAAGTAGTGTGGGTTTGGTGGAGATTCACCGTTGTGTAAACAAAAAACCCCAATTTTTAGGTTTATGTAGCAACAATTGTGCCCTTTTAATGCTATGCAGGCATTTAGTAGTTGCAGGTGACACTGAAATCAAGATATTTACAGAGCAGTGGTGATCCTCTCAGGTTCAGAAAACTGTGTGACATAAGAACTACTGACATCTTTCTCTAAAGTGTGACAACAGTGCCATCCATTTGTACAGTATGATCAAGGGCCTTTCACTAGCAAGAGCTACATCTGCATATTTTTATTAATTCCCTAATAGCAGCACACATTCCAGGGAGTTTTGCATGAACAACACATTTCCTCTGAGGCATCCTGAGGAAATCAGATTTACTCAAGTAGGTGTGGGACAACCAGGCTGGACATCCCTTGGTGTCCAGACCATGTCCCTCAGTGGAGCCGAGTCTGCAGACAGTGGTTCTCTGTAGCACTGCTGCAGAGAAATCGTTGCTAATTTTAGGTGAACTGAAACTAATTCCTTAAAGCCTATTTTTGCAGTTTATTCTGGGATAGTTCTCACAAGAGAAGAAATCAAGTCTTAGACTGGAATCTAAAATAAATGAGGTGTGGTTGCATCACTCACGGTGTTTATGCTTTGTCATCCCAAGGTGACATTTCCCACAGGCACGACACAGTGGCCAATTAGGGGCAAAGCAAAAGCATCCACACAGACTAAAGGCATTCCTAATTCTCTTTTTCCTCACTTTCCTCTGGTCATAGATTCTTTATGTGTATCCCTGTGCCAAATTTTTCCATCACCTGTTGTTGTTTCCTCTTCCATCACCTTTCATCCTGGCAGCCCATTGCACACAGGCTGGAGGGCTCCTGGAAAGTATTTCTGGATTTCTAGTCCCTGGGTACCTGCCTCATTCCATAAAGAGCTGTTCCACTCTTTTTCACTAGCAGGGAAACCAACATCTGTATTACCAGGATAAAAGGGAGAACTCTTCTTGTCTTGGCTAAACTGGAAAAGCTAGGCTGAACTCTGATTCCTTTCCAAAAGGGGCATCTTCTTCCCTCTTTATCCACTGATTTTAGCAGCATGCACTCAGCAATACCTTTTTGCTCTGCTGTTTCTTGTCATTATCAGATTTATGTAGCTGTTGGGTATGTATTATTTTTCTAAGGCTGAGAAGACTAATATCATCAGCCATAATTCAGTGGGTTTCTCCTGAAGCCATTACCGTAATTAAGATAATGACATTTAAAGCGAGTGTTTATTTCACACTACTTTGTATGGCAAAATATAATTAGATGTTTGGCTGGATATTTATGTGGTTGAAAAGGATTTTAAAGGCTGAATAAAGCAATAGTTTAACTCAGAGTGAATCTGGAACTTAAGGCAAGCATGCAACGAGCACACCATGCAATCTGCTAATAGAGAGTGAAAAGATTTTCTTAATTCCCCTGCACTTCAGGAATTCTTTGTCCAGAGTGACAACTGTGCCTTTAAGTTTACAAAATTTCCACGAGTCTTGTGCTAACTGTGCCAAGTTAATATTGTAAATATTTATCTGCCTTACATTTGAAGCAAAATAAAGAACAATTTCTTAGCACACTCTGCAGTGCAATGTGGGCTTTTCCCACCCTGTAGGAACTTGTTTATGTTCCCCACACACACATTTAAGCCTGAGGTCCAAAGCAGAGAAGCAGTTGCAAGTGGAGAATTTAGTTGGCCACCATGTGGCTCTAATCCTTCTTTTTTTTTTTTCATTTGAAATAGCAAGTTTTGCAGATATTGATATGGCTAAAGGTGTGTGAAAAATAAGTTGATTTCATGCTTCACAATGACATTTTAGGCTTCACTTGGTGCCATTTGTCTTTTTTCTCTTAGACAGAAGTTCTCTATTTTTTGAATGTTAGCCAAGGATAAGACATAACCCAACAAGATGAAGTGCACTTTTTATGTATCTTACTTGGCATTAAAAAAAAAAAAAAAGGAGGGAGTGGAGAAAAGGATACCCTATCTAATAAGTAACTCTGAATAATATGAGAGTCAGAGAGCATGAGAAGACAAAAAAATATTTAAGCTGGAGTATGTCAACTTTTTTTCAAAACCAATTGAGTGCTGATTTAGTTATTTAGGTCAAAGTTCATTGCACACAGTACTAATGCTTCCAGGTAAAATGTTTAATCATATAATCACAGGATATTTTGGGTTGGAAGGGCCTTAAAGGTCATCTTGTTACAACTGCCCTGCCAGGCTTATGGACACCTTCAACTAGACCAGGTTGCTCATCAACCAGATTGCTCATTGAACCCCATCCAAGCTTGGTCTTGAACATCTGAACAATAGTTTGAACTGTTATATCTTTGAGGAAACCATTTCTTTGTTGGCATACTCCCAGGAGCTCTCATCCTAACACTTCCTTTCTAACCATTGTAGCACACACTACGCCCGTCATCCATTTCACCTTTCCAGATACTTCACTTTTAAATGCTTCTACCATCATGAAAAATGATTTCTCTGCTTTCTGTCAGTCCATGAGCCCTGAAAATATTTATCCTTCCCTCTGTTAGCAGAGTGTAGTGCATCCATTTCAGTGGAATAACTCTGAAAGCCAATTTTTGAAACAGCATTACTCTCAGAGTTTCTAATGAAAGCCTTCTTCTATCATATTGGCCATACCATTTTTTTCTGTGTCTTTGGAACTTTCTTTGCCCCTCTTAGTCTAGTTTTCTCCCCTTCTTCTAAGTATTGTCTCATGGAACATAAAATTGAATGGGTTATAAGGCTTTCTGTGCTCAGTGAGCTAAATCTGTGCTAAGTGATGCTATGCAGTATTCACTCCTTTTCCAATGTTCCTTAATTTTCTAGTTTGCCAGCAAACATTTGTGTGGTTTTTGCCTCTTGAGAATATCTGGTTGGGATTTTCTCCTTTACACCTACCCAGAACAAAAAGAACCTTGGTTTAGCCCTAGGTTTGATTGACCAGGGGGTTGAGACCTGGTCCCTCATTCTTCCTCATTCTTTTTTACAAATCCCACCGTGAAAGCTCCTCACCTCACCAATCACCTTTTGTGCATGAAATGATCTAATTTCTAACTGGGATGAGCATCTGAAAGAGGTGCTGTACTCGTGTACCCACTGTAGATAAAGACACAGGAGCTAGAAGTGAGTTCTGGAAAACTCTTATGACATTTTGAAAGGAGATTGGTCTTTTTAATCATATTCTGTTTTGTTCTCAGCTTGGTTTAGTCTTAAATCTTTCTGTGGTTTTAATTTGTTCTCATTTCAAGGCCTTACCTTAAACTGAAATCTTATTCCTATTGAATTTTATACCAGATTTGCTGGTTTCAGTGAAACTAGTTTTATTTCCTGTTGTTTAGCTGGTGCCAAATTTGGCAAAATACAGGAAAATCAAAAATAAAGTGAAAACTAGGCCATAACTATGATTTGTCTTAGTAGTGGACATGCATGCCTCCCACCTGAATACAGTTATACAATTAAAATTACAAATCTGGGTACAATTAAGATTGTTTTTTAAATTAGACCTATGAAGATGCTTATCTCAAACAGCTGTTTGCAGTGTTGCATTTTGCTATAATTGAGGTTTTCCTTCAACTGAAGTCCAAGATGAAATTCCATCGTGAAACTGAAAAAGGGGTAGATGAAGGGACTGTAGAGTTTGGTGGTAGGGAGAGTCACGTTGAAATTTAATGTGTCTGTTCTCCTTCAGTGGCCAAGGATGAGGGTATTGCTGCTGTCACTACGTGGAGCAAATGTCCTTTAGCTCTGTGGATGAACAGACAAATGTTTTGGAGATAAAAGATAACGAGTCCAGCTCTGGTGATGACATTAGTGATTGCATCTGCACATGAGCTTTATCTAAGTTATACATTTCTTCAAAAGCAAATACTGCCATCACAATTTCTAGCATTCCAAAATAAGCTGGAAGGCTAGAAAAGTATCAGAAGGAAAAAAAATCAAGAGGGCTGTAAAATTTTTTGAAAACCTTTGTTAAATGTTTTACCAGATTCATGAGCCTTTTGCCAGTCTGTTTGGGGATACTTAAAATCATAAAGCATCAGAACCTGTACCCATTTGTTATGCTATTTTTATTTAAAAGTTACCAGAAACTGACAGTTTTTTCTGAGCCCTTTACATCTCCTGAGGAGTATGCAGGTTTCTGGAGCTGGCTTTGTAAGTATTTTAAATTCCTTTATACAAAGTTTGGTCTTCATACCGTAGAAGAGAGAGAGAGTTGCAGCTGTCATGCTGCTTGCTCTGTATATAAAAATATTTTCACATTGCACACAAGGATATATGTTTACTGTGGGATTTCTCTGAGAACCATTCTTGGCTGTGGTATTGGACAGGTTTTAGAAGAGAAATCACTTTGAAGTATCAGGTATCTATGATTGAAATGGCTCCTTTTGTGGAAAGAGCTGTCTAGGAACTTCAATGCTGGTGTGGTGTTTTTGAAAATATGTCAGATTCAGTAGACCCTAATAGCAGCAAATTATTTTTCAGTCTGTGTCTTTTAGAGTCCTGTTACTCTGGCTTTCCACCACTTTCCTCCTTTGATTTACGGACTTTGTGTGTAAGATTCAGTACATTTAGGCAGATGTGAGCAGCTGGAAGCAATAGAGTTTGAGCACTTTGAAAGGCTGAATTTTCACAAGTGGTTTGGGGTTTAGATGCTGGGAGTCATTATGTGGTGCTTCAGAATAACATTTAGAGAATTTGCTCTCATGGCAGAGATTTGAAAGAGTTTATTCATGGGTTGTATTTCACTTCTAGAAAGTTGAATAAAATTACATTGCATTATATTTTTAAATGAAGAAATCTGATTGAGCCACGCAGACACATTTTAGAAGGATATATATTCTAATGGTACAAATCACTACTTTTATTCTGTGTATTCATAAAACACATGCTCCCAGAAGCTTTGGAGAGAACCTTTTTTCTTGCCAGCTATATATAGCATAGTGAATGTTTCCTTTCAACTCAAGCCAACATCCCATGTAAACATGATAAAGTTAGCTACAGCAGTTTTATGGGGCAGCAAAAATTTGTGGTCTTACATTGTGCTTTTTTTTTTCTTTGTTGCTGTGTTTCTTTCACAGCTATCCTTTCGATCCTTGGAGGCTTCATTGGTTTCATTAGTTGTTATACAGGTTTCCCAAGTTTTATCCATACCTCTCTGTGATTTCACGTCCTCCACTAATTCTGTGTTTTCTTTCAGTAGGCTTTTTGCAATACTGACAACAGTTTGAGGGGCACCTAATTATAATATATCAAATATAATTATATTAAATATAATTATAATAATTATATATATATATATAAAAATAATTATAAGCTACACGGGGCATTATTTGCACATATTGCGTCCTCTTGTTCATAGTGGGGAGTGCTCCTTTCCTCACCAACAGCATAGGGAACGAAGCCTCTATAACTGCAGAGTAGCAATCCCAGATGGTTTCAGCGTTGGCTGTAATTGCAATTCCTGCTGCAGTGCACCCATTCCTGCAACAAATTGTTCCACAGATGTGGGCCCTGTGTGTTATCCTTTCCTTTAGCTATTTCACTTGCTACTTCAGTAGCAGGGTAGATTTTCCCACATCTTTCTGTTGTTCCTGCTCATGTAAGAGAGGAGTGCCATTCCAATTATTCATGGACAGCGTTGTACGCTGACACCTTCAGACAGAAAACATGGATGTGTGTGATCTATAAAGGTGCATCAGAGCACGTTCTGCATACCTGATATCTGCAGGGCCCAGGTAGCACAGAACTGATGCCATAGTGTCCATCAAGCTTTCATTTCTGTGCATCATTACATTCTTTTCACTAAACAAAAAGGCTTGAGAGGGACTTTTTACATAGGGCAAGAGGGAATGTCTGCATGAGGGAAGGCTTAGGTTAGGTGTCAGTAATGCCTTGGGAAGGCTGACCTGGAACAGAGACTGGACAGAGCCAGAGAATAAAGTAGGGATTTATTGAAAAGCCTCCAGGATCCACCTTGGGCAGGACAGGAGCCTGACCAGGGCTACACCCATGGTGGACCCAAAATAGTCACAAAATGGCTGATTGGCACAGAGTCTTACATTTTTGTAAGTTTTGGTCTATTTGCATATTGAGGTTTAATTGTCCAATTCCAGCTTCAGGTTGTGAGGTTCCATCCTTCTTGTTTTCTCTCTTCAGCCCACCCTTGTTTGTGCTTTTGGGCCTGAAAGTTGGTCCTTGGTCTTCAGCAGGAAAAGGATTTGTTTTGTCTCCCTACTCTGTGAAGAGAGTTTACTAACATTTAATATGAGGCTCAGAACTGCACCCCAAGGCAGCACAGTCTGAAAAACATGAAAGCTAAAACTTAAGGCATCATCAGGAAGAAATTCCTCACTGTGCTGAGGGTGCTGAGGCCCTGGAACAGGTTACCCAAAAAAGAAGTGAATGCCCCATCCTTGGAAGTGTTCGAGGCCAGGTTGGATGGGGCTCTGAGCAACCTGATCTTGTGGAAAGATGTCCCTGCCCATGGCAGAGGGCTTAGAACTACATGAGTTTTAAAGTCCCTTCTAACCCAAACCATGCTATGATACAAGAAACCATTAGAACAGTTTCAGGCACTCCTCTTTAAGAGTGGAACAGAAATTACAGTTTTGGCCTTCTTTAGAATGAGCGTGATCAGAGCATCACCTTTTTTAGGAATATGATTGTGCAGAGCAACATTCTCAGGGAGCTGGAACCTGACGGGTTGCCTGTGGTGAATTTGCAGAGCAAACAGCAAAATATTACAGCAGACAGAACTGAAAAGACTGGGATGAGGCTGTAGGGGATACAGTGAAGCCTGGAATTCTTCAAAAGAAATGGTGAAATACAAGATCAATTTCTAGCAACTATATCCATCGTCTTAGTGGAGCTGCAGCTGTGTAGGTGTTCATATTTGCAATTCTACTGGCAATGTGTGTTCAAGACCAATTTTTCCTTTCTTACTTAAAAAAGATAAGATATCCAGGCAGACTTTACTATCTAGCTTAATTTCAATCTGTTTTGAACTATTTTTTTCTTGTTTTTTTTAAAAGCACCAGGCTTTGAGTGTCTCTGAAAAGGCAGTTTTAGAAAGATTATAGCCTCCATCCTGCTTTTATTAAATAAGAAAACACAGTTACTCACATTCTGTTATTATAATGTCTATTGCATGGAAGTGATTTGAAACACACCTTTAGCAGAAGCTGCATTTTAATGATTCATTTACATGTGGTTTCAAACTAATATCAAGATAAATCTTTTACTTCTCTATATAGACTGGATGTTCTCTGGGGTAATTTCCAGTAAATTTCAGTGATGACTTATATAGTTGATATATTCTACCCGGGGAAATAAAAAATGTGAAGTAAAAGTTGGAGTGAGCAGCTGAAATGGTCCCATTTCCTGCCAGACAATTTGCCTTTTGTTTGTATTGAAGTTGATGCCGTCTGGAAGAAAATAATGCACTGGTTTTGCATTGCAGTTCTTTAAAAATTATTACCCTTATCTTCTATTCAACTCTATTATCCCAGTTTAAAAGAAATTGGGGTCAAAAGGCCCCTAAATAACCATTTGGTCAGTAACAATAAGGGAAAGTGATAGTATTGGTATTTTCTACAAAATATCAAGTGCAGCTGTCACTTAATGTTTGCCTACTCCACTTCCACAAAAAAAAAATCATCAGGATTGTTTTGATTTTCAGAATATTTTAAATTCTGCATTTAGAGTATGAAAGGAGAAAGACATTTTTCTTTTTAAAGGGAAAAAAGAGGAAAATAAAATAAGGATGTTTATATCTTGATCTGTTTTCCACCCAGTGCTTTCACTCTAGAAAATATCTTAGTTTTGTTTTCTGCATTCCCAGTTTTTAAGTGCATTTGCAAGTCACAAATTATGCTGACAATGAAATTCTGTGCCAGGTGTCATTTCTCTTTGGTGCTTCCTATTACCACGTTGAAAGAAAACTAAAGCCCAAGTTGTTCAAGGAACAGATGTTTCTACCCCTACCCACAGTCCCTTTACCAGTGTTGCATTAGACATTTTTCTCTTCCAGGGGGCCAGTCAATATGAATTTTCTACAAATCCAAATGTTTAGCACCAGAGAGCAAATGTTCATAACAAACAGGAGCTTCTGACTTACAGGCTGTGAAATTCTTTCCTGAAAGAATGGATGACTCACTTCACTGTTCAGCCTGTAAGTGCTGTGCAGGCAGCGTTATTTGGATCAATGTAAATTGCAAAATCCTTCCCACTTGTGGGGAGGCCCGTGGGAGCAGGTTCATTTTTGTTCCTGGAGAGGCAGCAAAATAATGTTTGGTGGAAAGCTCTGAGTGCAGTTTGCAGTCTGCTCTAGAAAGAAGTCATGGTTTGGTGGCCTCTAGATGTGCTCATCACCACTTTGACCATCAGCACATTCAGCTGCTGCTGCTGCCAAATCACCTGGAGGTCCTTGGCCTTTAGAAATGCTTTCTTCCCACTGATGAAATGGTGTTTATTATTTGCATGCCCAGTTCATCCTCCACTGATTGGGCCCCTGGTAGACCTCTGCCTTGGTAGAGTGGAACTGCTGCTGTATTGGAGTTACGGGTTTATTTGCAAAGACTTCAGTGCAGGGTTGTGCCAAAACGAGTAAAGTCAAAGTTCAAAATTGCCTTTTTTTTTTTTTTTTTCTATTAGACTTAATTTTATATGTGTAAAAACAGCACAGGTACAAATAGAAATACATATCTAAAACTTCCTTTTGTTTTTTAAATAAAATGGTCCTATTTTAGGACATTTTGGAAAAGCAGTTCTCACTCTGTGCTGAAGACTGTTTCTGCTCTGAGTTAGATATTGATAACTGCCTGGTTAATACATGTTAAGAGGCTGAAGTTGACACAAAGGGTAGTAATTGCTTCATTCACAGCAGTGCCATTGGGTACAAAAGCCACATGCTGCAGGCCAGGTTAGATTGTGGACCGTGACAGAAATTCTGATGCTTTTTTTAACCTTTTCCATAAAAAATGAGATCAACCGTGACCAAGGACAAATAGTCAGTTTGGTTGTAAGAATGAATGATTCTTTAGAAGGGTATTTAGTGTATTTTACAAATATAATTATAAAGTGCTCCCACATGGTTGTTCTCTTTGATACATACGTAAATCAGAATAAATACTAAAATTAAATAATATTAAATAATAATAATATTAAATAATATTAACATTAAAATAAAATTAAATATTTCTAAAATCAAGGGTAATGATGAAACAGCTTGTAGCCAAATGGAACTTGATGTATTGCTTACTCCAAGGCTATCTTAAATCTCTCTGGGCCCTCCCAGATTCCAAATGCTGTCAGTGCCAATGCTCAGTCCCAGCAGACATTGATTTGTGCAATTGGATGGGCTCATTAGAAGTTAAGCTTAACTGCTGCCAATTAGGATGTGCTAATTTGCATGGGCAACTTGATTGTGAGGCATCCTAACAGACTGTGTGAGGAGGGAACAGGTAAACTTTGAGTTCAGCTGATTCCAGAGTCTGCGACTAAAAGTGCTTTTGGCATCTGTAGCTGATGATACGTTCATAAATTTTTCTTGCAAGATCTTCATATCATATTTTCACTATATTTAACTTCGGGGCAGAATATAATTTTTTGGCTGAAAATTGGATATTTAGGTAGATTTCAATCTTCCAACTTACCAGAAGGAATGTGCTTGACATGTCATGAAATGGAACTTCTATGAGTATTGCTTACCAAGAGGAGAACAGCACAGCCGGCAATTTCTTGAAATGCACCATGTCTAGTTCAAGTTTCTCCAAGTTACCTAAATCTCTTCATCCTGTGTCTTTGAAAATAGCTAATGATATAGCTTGTAAGGTTGAGAGACAGCAAACCAGCTCAATTTCAAGGAAATATACATTTCTCCAATGAGTGTCAGTATATTCACTTTCTTTAGGGACACAGGTGCAGTAGCCATTGAAGGAACAACATGACAGGCAGGAAACCATCATTGTGTCATCCCACTTCATTACCTGAGGACAAAACTACAGGAGAAAAATGATATAGGGCTCCTCTGCAGTTATCAAGGGTTTGTTTCTTCTGTTGCTTCCATTTCTGGCTTTTCTGACTGGAATAAGCTACAGAATATTGTACTACATATCAAGAAACAAAGCATTAGGATTCTGTTAGAAGTTTAGATGTGACTTCAGCTTTGGGATTTCTTATCATGGGTTTCCTCACCACCTACGTCTATCCTTTTGTCTAATTCAGTTCCTTTTCTGCGTTTTGTAAAATATCTGTGGCTCTCAGTACAGCATTCAGGTTGGAGCAGCACATTGTTCTGTGTTACAGAACACCTCAGACTACTTAGAAGCAAACTAGACATTTCTGGAGAGTGTTAATTTTATTAACGAAGCAAAGAACCAATCATTGAATGTTCACTCTTCTATGAAAAAAATTACAAAGAGAAAAAATTGCTTTTATAAATAAAGCTTCAGTTGGGACCGTTGCTCTATCAGGTTGCTCAGAAAGTATTTGGTTTATTGTATTCCCAGCCAAAGATTATCTTTGAATTCTAAAAGTTAGGTTTATATGGTCTGTTTGGTCATAGACATGAAGGGGAAATACTAAAAATACTAAAAAAGTCTTTAGGCTCAACCACTTGAACTTGAGTGCAGGCAGAAAATTGTTATCTTGTTGGATGGCCAATTTTATGCAGTGAACAGTCTGTTGGGGAGTGGGCACAAGTGTTTTCCTGCTTTTCTGTGTTTTCCTAATGGATTTGACAGAGGTCAGTGGCCAAATGGGCAGAAAATCTGATGGCTTTCTTTGATCTGAAAGGGTGGTGGCCTTTTTAGAAGGTTTGGGCAGATTTCAGGATCTGGGACCATTAACTTGGCTTTTCTGAGTAGTGACATTTTAAAAGGATGTAGGAAAAGGAGGGAGATAAAAGCAAGACTAAAAGCTAGAAGATATTTTATTTTATTTTAGTTTTCACTGAATTCATAATGAGGAAAACTTTTCAAATGGAGGCATTATTCTAAAAGTTGTTTTTGTGGGACTTTATACAGTTTTTAGTATCTGAACAGTTACATAAAACGTTTTGAGCTTTGGCTTTTGTTTGCACCATGAGCTCAGCCTGGCTATTCTAACAGCCTTTGGGAACATCTGCACATATTTATGGACTCTGAAGTTTAAAAACATCAGATCTTTGGGTTACAGTGAGGTTCTGGCCAAGTAAATGCACTATTATTCATTCCAAATATTACCCAGAATGATAGTGTGCTATTTCCATCATTATTCAAATAAAAGAGCCACTGGAAACTTTTTTTTCGGTTAGTCTTTTTTTGTGTTGTTGTTTGTTTTTTTTTAAAGTCCCCATTAAACTAAAATATGGGGCATATAGGAAGTGTGCAGAAGTGGATTCCAAATCTCCTTGTGAATTGTCAAAACTGATGTTGAAATGAGCTGTTAGAACACAAGTTGGAGCCAGGAAATCTGTTTTCCTTTCTAGAGCTCAAAATGTACTTGATACAAGGGGGGATTGAGGAGGGAGCCTGAGGGAGCATCACTCTTCAGTGAGTCTTTGGTGCCTGCAGGATGGGAGGGACTGAATTTCTCCAGGAACGTTCTTAACTTCTATGGGCTTTCCCTAATTGTGTGGCTCTGACTGGAGGAGCTGAAGGAAACTCTCCCAGGGTTGTGATTGGAGCCTGATTTTCCCTGTGCTGTGCCACACAGCCTGGAAGTCCATGTCATGACAGGAGCTCTGAGCACTGCTGAGAGAACTCACCACACCAGGGCTTTGGCTGATGTATAGCAATAGCAGGTGTGGAAGTTCTTCCTGCATTAAGTACTGAGGTTGTGTCATGGAATCCTAGAATTGTTAAGGCTGGAAGACTCTTCTAAGATCAGCAAGTCCACCTGTTAACTGAGCCCTGCCAAGTCCACTGTCAAACCATGTCACAAAGTGTCACATCTACACTTTTTGAACACTTCCAGGGCTGGTGATTCCATCACTTCCCTGCACAGCCTGTTTCAATGCCTGACCACCCTTCAGCGAGGAGATTTTTTTTTCCTAGTACCCAATCCAAACATCTCCTGTTTCAACTCAAGACCATTTCCTCTCATCCTGAAGAATCCTGTTACAAGATTAGGAGAAAGGACAAGTAGCAATTTGGAAACTGGGGGCAGAGAAAGACTTTGGAGAGAATGAAAATGTTGTTAGAAATCCCACCAAGCTTTTGGCAGATGTTCATCCTCCTGTGGAAGGCATAGGAGGCTTTACTGATTCCTGAAAGCAGGTAGGGAGCACTGTTCTCCAGGAAAACACCTTGTGTGGTGCCAAGGAGTTTAGAGGTTGGACCCCCTGGAGCATGAATTGTGGGATCTGACCTTTGCTGCCTTATTAGCATCGTTGTTAATGGTGTCAGACACCTGGCAGGGGATGGCTAACTGGGAATTGATCTTAAACACTTGGAGAAAGTCTTGGTTTGCAGGGATGCAAATGGAAAGCTGCGTGCAGGTGCTGCCTGCAGTAGCCACCATCTGCTGTCCTTGCCATCCCAACTGCCTGCGGGAGACACTCTCTGCTCCCAAGACAAGGCTGTCCTTGCTCGGAATCTGATCCCTGAAAGGGTAAACTTCCACTAAGTTAATTTATATGTATTTTTTCTGCCATTGGATTTTATTATTTCAGGAGTATTGTTTATTATTTCTATCCAGAAATCAACTCTTGCACTCCCAAGGTTTCACTGTATTTAGCAGTAGTTTTAAGATGTGTTTCTTGAGATGGTTTATTTGTTGGTTTTTTTTTTAACGTTTGGTGAAATTTCACTTTTAATAATTAATTCTAGAATTCAGTATTTATGTATTTATATATATGATGTATATATATTTATATATGTGATAGATATAGATATGATTTATATATTTATTTATATATCATTTCTATATCCCCAGTTAATTGGTTATAGTGATTAAAAAACAAAACAAAACAAAAGCTCGTCTTTGTGAAACAGCTTATACATACTGAACATACTCTTTTTTAACTATGTGTGGAATGAATAGAGAAGAGCATGAATCAGAAAATAGTGTTTCCAGGCAATTAGAAACTGACTTCAGATGCTGTAACTGCAAAACCAGTTAATGAGTGCACTGTGTATCCACCAACACTGTCAGTGTTAGCCTTAATGAGGTACAAGGCAAAAGCAACTCGGCAACTGTAATATTTAAAAGGGAATGACTTCCTGGCACATGATAATTTAAAGTATTGTCTTTCCTTTTCCTGGGATATACATCAGTGTCACTTTAGTGGCAGTTAAAGGGCAGGGTAACGAAGTGAAAAATGACAGCTCAGTCTCCTCACAGTGAAAAAGCATTTGGCGTGTATGGCCAAGAAATGATGTGATGGGACGTGGCAGAAGACTGACCACAGCAAATTGAATGGCATAGTTGGCACTGACCTTACCAGGCTGCCAGAATGTCATTTGTAAGCTCCTGTCTGTGCTCATGCTGCCATTCGTGGAGTAAAATTGGCTGAGCTGCTTCTCTTGTTGTGTGTGTCTGCTCCCACAGTTCTCTGAGTACTATCCATTGCAGCCTGTGAGTCACAGAGAGGGGAGTTTTGAAGGATAAAGTATCATCATCTTTGTTGTCCTGTATTTATTGAGGTGATAGCCCAGGGGCATTATTTTAATGATGTGTAAATCTTCCTGATCAGTTTACTGTCCTACTTTTTTTACATTTTTACATTCTGTCTGTCATATTGCAAGAGAGAGATCTTGCTCTCTACCCATTCCCAAAGGGCTGTTGATTTTTGTTGAGAAAGGTCTGGGATCAGAAGGGACATTAATTTTTTAGAGCTGGGCACTGGTCAGCTGTATCTAAAGGTTTCCCATCTTTAGGAAAATGAGTTTGCACTCTTTACAGTGGTTATCAGTCATATCAGTTCTGATTTTTTTCTCTGCTAGATATAAAGAATGACCTGAAATGTTGTTCTCTCCCTGTTCACTGTAAACAGTGTATTTTAGAGCTGTCGAGTCTGTGTATTATGCTCCTGCCCATGTCCATTTATTTATCTTCATGAAAAACTTTTGAAGTTCTCACTAATAAATCAGGAAGGCAGCAACTAGTTTAGAAAAGTACAAATCATGGCAGTTCTATTGGTTCCATAATTTCCCCAATCTTTCTCGTTAATGCCAACAAAACTGCCTAACTTTGGATGTTTTTTCTAGTCAGCTGATGCATCTCAAATGTCATAAAAAGAGAAGGGGTAAAGTACCTTAAATATAAAATATATAAATAGAAAAATACCTTTTAGTATTTGCTTAATTGAATTATTAATTTGTGGCAAACTTTTATCAAGGTCCAAGTGAAAACATGGTATCACTGCCAACCCTAAAGTCTGATGTTAACTGAGTTTTGAATGCTTTAACATTTATATATATTTTAACATTACAGACTTCATAAGTCATCTAAACTAAGCCAGGAGAGTAAATGGTGAGGGAGTGCTTTAACATCTCATTGTACATTTATAAGGTACATGCCATTTATAATTCACACATATATAATGTTATCTATACATGGACCTTGGGGGCACCTTGCAAAGGCCCCTTTCTTTTTAGGACCCCCAGTAGTAAGTAGATGTTTCTGATGACTGGAAGAGGAGGATGTGAACCTATTGTTTGTACTTGTACATCTCACTTTTACACAAACACTTCAACACTGCTCAGCTTTATGCATGCCATTAGTCACAGCTTGGATTTCAGCAGGTTTTCTTTGTTTTTCTTGAAGCAACGTCCCAGTTGCTGCAGTTTCTCTGTTAGATGGTTATGATGCAAGCAGGTAAACATGGGGATAAAATCAGTTAAAGAGGTGAACACCCCTTTCCTGATGCACTGCTTTATGGCAAACTTGAGGAAAGACTGCACCATTCTATCACTTTAAAGTAGTTGAAGAAAAGATCATGAAACCAGAATGGTTTGGGTTTGAAGGGACCTTTAAGATCATTTAGTTCCAATCCCCAATAAGCCAGTCACTGTGAAAACATAGAAATACTCTGTAGAATAGAGGATATCTTTTTTTTTCAAGCAGCGTAGAAACCATTATAGCCAAGTCAAATTGTACTCTATGATGGACATATTTTGGGGTTTGAAGTCTGTTGGTTTAAGAATGTCGTATTTACAGCAATACAAAGATCTGTTGTGTTTGAATGAAATCTGACCCAGGGCTTAATTTTCTGTGTGTCTTCAGTTGTGTGCGACCTGGAAAAGATTCACTGTGTCTGTTGGCTTTGTGAGTGCAGAATCAGTTTCTGGTGTCCTCGATGGGGCAGATTCTAGATCAAATAGAAGTATCAAAGTAGAGAGTATGCAGCACTGGCAGGTGAAATTCCAAGGTTGGATGCCCATGACTGTAACCACTTCAAGTCAGGAAGATGGCAAGAAAAGGACTAAAAGCATGCATGTTTCTTTTTTAAATTATTTTTGATGGTTTCCATGGTGGCAAAGGCTCCCACTATTGGTGCTTTCACTGTTTCATGGAAGTTTCTATGTTTTAAATCCTGACAGGAAAGGGCAAAGTGTTGAGGTAGCTTGGAGTTTAGAGTGAAGTCTAGTAAAATACTTGAGATTCTCTGAAGTGTATAGTTAGATCTAGAAACAGATACGTTTCTAAAATTTCTATGTTTTCAGTCCTGGCAGGAGAGGGCAAAGTGTCAAGGCAGCTTGGAGTTTAGAATAACGTCTAATAAAATACTCAAGTATATGGTTAGGTCCATATCTGAGCTGTTCTGCCATGGGATGCTCAGTCCTGTAGTTGATTCCCTAGGTGAGGTGGTTAAGGAGCTGCCTGAGCTGCACATCCCTTAGGGCCAGAGTTATCTACTGCAATTCTGAAGTCTCAGCTTTCCACCTGGGCACGGAAAAGTAGTGACAAGTGGCTAACATTGGTAAGCTTTTCATCATCAACCACCCAAAGTCATGGGAGGAGAGCTGAAGCTAAAGGCAATTGCCTTTGGGGATTGGAATCTCACTTGAAAGTCTTCTACTGATTTACTGCTTGCTAATTTTCCTCTCCTTTTTTCCTCATGTTTCTTCTTTTTCCACATACCAGCAGAATTCTCAGTGGTTTAAACCCTGCAATTCAGTAAGGCAACCCTTCAGTTCAGGAAAGAAATATTTCCTATAGTTCCTTCAAGGGAAGCCATCAAGGTTTCCCATGTTTCTGGGTGGAGATCTGGGTGGTGGCATTTAACTTGTAAAGAGGAATCCATGGAGAATTGAAAACGGTTATTTTTGCTACTGACTGCACCTGGAAGAAGCAGTGATAATGGTAATTAAGGGTTGCTGTACATTTGTGTACAGTAAATCACTCTCGTGCCATGCTTTTTACCTGCATTTTTATTAAGAAGAGAACAATGCAGTATCATTTTCAGTGATGCTCTGAAGACCACAGCAACAGAGATTGCCATCTGGACCAAAGCAATAATCTCCCTTTCATCCCTGACAGCTGAAACTAAAGATTGTTTCTCTTTTAAAACATTCGGACATCGATGCAAACCGATCACATGATCCCCATCCTTGGCTAATATCCAGTTTCTCAGTGCTGCTTTCCTACAGGTGGTGTAAGAAAACCAGAACATGGGGGTTTTTTCCTCAGTGACAAGGTTTTCATGTCCCATTTCAGTCTAACATCAACAGTTTATACCAACAACCTCCTGGGGGAAGGCTGAAGGTTGCTGTGATTTTTTTGTTATGATGGAATCAAAAATGGATGATTAAACAGAGAGATGCAACTGATATTAATCAGTCAACAGTTTCAGACATCATTTGCCCTTGCATTTTAACATCACAACAAGAATATTTTTTTGAAGTATGAATGGTAGCCTTGAGGCACTTTGAGGCCACTTATACACTGCCTTTCTGTGTCGCAGATTTTGGTAAAAATTGCTTTGGAGGGTTTTTGAGACTTGTAAATGAATTCTTACTGCTGCATTTGAGTCAAATGTATTGTCTTGGCATGCAACTGAGTTTCAGAAACAGAAATGTGAGTGACTTGGGAGTGTTTAAGTACCAAAGTTTTAATGGATTTTCTTCATTTTACAGATTTAATTGCCACGTAGTAGGCAGGTAATTGATTTTTAAGCGTATTTCATTATTGACTCCAGTTGGGAGTTTATTTTCAAAATCAGTGCCATGATATGGCCACGTGTCTTTCTGCTGTTCTCTGCAATTTGTGTAGGGCTGGGGCTTGATCATTGGCTTGTATTAATTCAATGAGTTGGTCATGGGCATGGTTTATATGAAAAATACTCTACTGTCTAAAGTCACTTCATAATCTTTGAGTATGTGAAGCAGAGAAAATAAAAGGTAATGAGTTGAATTTGCTAAAGTACTCGTTGATGTATGTGGCAGATTGAGAGAAGCATTTTGGGTAGTAAATTGATAGGACAAAACAGAATTTAATTTTTTACTGTTCATAGCTTCACTTGAGCCTATAAAATATAGATAGATAAATAGCAGTCAGTGTGTATAAAGTCTTGAGTAAGAGTGAAAAACTGGATAAAATCATTTTGTGTAGGGGATGGTTTGGTACAAAATAGCCAAGTGCAGGAGTTTGATGATGAATGATTAGAAGGAGATTGAGACATTTATCCCCAGGGCAGGAAGAGGGAATGGCTGGATGTAGGAAATGATTTGGAGGATTAACTGCAGTTTGAAGAAAGGGAGGAGAGGGAAAATAACTGACAATAGTTTGCAGCAATGATTTGTATCACAAAAAATAATGTTTCCAACCAATGCCTCCCACCCAGAGGTTTCCAGGGTATAAGGACTGGAAATTACATTTTTACTCTGTTTTAAACAAAGATAGGCAAATGCAGAAAAGCACAAAATAATCAGAAAATTATTTGGAATTGACACAAACAATTTTTACAGGCATGTAAATGCACTAGCTTTGTTGGGGGAAGATAAAAAAATACAGAAAACTAAAAAAATCTCATTCAGTGTGACTCATGCAGACCAGTTATATTAATGACAGAGGGGAATGTTGTCTGTTGTGGGGTTTTGACCTTTTAGCAACAGAAAGTATGTTCCTTTCTCAGCTTGGCACTCCCAGGAGTTAAAACAGTATCTCATAGTCTACTTTAGGAACCAACATAACATTTATTGGCATTACATCCAGCATGACGCTTCCAGATTCATAAAACTGTGGTGACTAAATCTTTTGTATTCATATAGGAATAAATTTAAGAATATTCAAGAATAGGTCTCATGTTGCAACACAGCAAAAGGACCTGTCTAAATTCTCAGAGATGTCTGCTTCACCTAGAACATTCGTGAGAAGCTGCAAGTGCCTCTCTGACATTTGCTATTTGTAGTCCAAGGACTGACATCTCATTTATTCTGCCTGGGGCTTCACCGACCATGATAGTTTTGAGCTACTGTAAACAATAAGCTGAAGTTTTTGCTGATCATATTTTACTGTCAGAAATCTCCCTTCTGTAGCCTTCCTTCCCTGGTTGTGTCAGTGGAGTTTGTGTAGCAGAGGGTTTGTTGGCCCTCAGATCTAGTGATGGTTTTGGGGGAGATCATTATTTTGAAATAAGCATGTCTGAATTGAAAGGCCTTAAATTCTGCAAGCTCTGTCATTGCCAACTGTTCTACGTCCTAGTGCTAATCCACATTATTCCTTTTATTTAAAGCCCAAAAACCAGTGCTTTCTTGTCAGTATTTTGATGGCTTATTGCTAGCTTATTGTATCTTTCCTTCTAAAAGTGACCAGTGTTGACAAAAATTGATTTTGTAGAGTAATAATAAAACTCACCATTAATGAACAGATTATCCACAATATTTTAATTGATAGGTTGTGTAATATTTAGAAGTCACTGGCTCTGCTTGCCTTGAGAACTAGCATTGAATTTATTGAACCTCATGGATAAGCATTAGTTACAATGACAAGCATAAATTGATGGTTTTCTCCATGATTTTTCAGGGGTGATGCTGCAGCAGCACTTAATCTCCCCTCAGCATTTATCATACAAGTGTAGAGCTTCTCTGAGAGGAATTTTGTGTAGTAATGGTTGGCAACGGATTTAAGTAGTTGTTTTAGTGCATAAATAACCTGGGAATTAAATGTTCAAAAGGTTGGGGGGAGTGTGCTGTCAAGGTTTGGAGGAATAATAACATCTGGAATCCCTGTTTCACAGCTTTTTTTTTTTTTTTTTTTTTTTTTTACAAGACTTAAATATTGTGGGCGCCTCTAGAGAGGTATATGCAGCACAGACAAGACAGCATGACAAAAGACACAGGCCACAGGAAAAAATTCAAATCCTCCTTCTGTGAGGGGCTTTTATTTGCCTAAAAGCTTTTATGTTCTAATAGTCTTCTCTGCTTAGGGGTGTGGAGAGGGTCAGACTGGAAATGTGAACACAGAGATTGTTAACAGCTCTGTGGCATGAACCTGGCTTGCCCAGGCACTTTTTTTAGAAGGTAGTGAGATTTTTGTGGTGGTTGTAGCAAGGACCTACCCTGAACATTTCTGCAGATTTCTTCTCTGTGAGAGAATATCCTAGCTGCTGAAAAAAGACTAAATCTGACACTGTGGCTACTCAGCTCCTGAGATCCTAACTGCATGTGTAAATTCAGATACTTCTAATGCTTCTCAAGTCTGTGATATAGATAGAAAATATCTCCCCTGAGAGGATAGCACAGCATGTTGTAAACTACTGCTTACAACATTTTCTATGGGAGTCGTAGTGATTATTTTTAATAGCTTTGTAGCTAATTATTTTAAGCAAAATTGGGTAAATTGTTGGCCACCTTTTCCATTTGAAAGCCTGATAATAGTGGCTTTCTCAGGTGCAGCAATGTTGTCAAGGGCTACATCCAAAGAAATAGCAGCTTTCCTAGCAGAAAAAAAAATACATATATACACACCTGGGGACTCTGGGGTGGCTCTCAGGAGCTGTTACCTTGGCTGCTTACCCAGGCTCCGGGTTTTGAACACATGCCAGGGTGTAATAAGCTGAAATTGATATGAGAATGGTATTAAAGATGAGGCAAAAAAGTTGCCCTCCCCAGCAGAAGCACTTGAAGGCTGGGGATGTTGTTAGATACCTCTTTAGGGTTTTCTGGCTCAGGAACCTCTCATCTAAATTCTAGCACAATGTCTGAATTTCCTTTGGGCTGTGAATTTTCCAGTGTCTCTTTCCCTGTCTGCTGCAATTTGGCCTCACTGAAGCCTGCTCTGTTTTCCAAATGGACCCATAAGGTTTATGCACATCCTGTGGTCTCCATCACCCAGCCCTTTCCCTGTATATTTTCTGCTTGTGGCACTTCCTTTGTTGTTTGCTTTCTGCAGGCCTGATATTCTCTGTATAGTCCTATCCCTGATGACCATCATACTAGAGTGAAACCTTTCACTTCAAATTGTTTGCAGACACAAAGCTAAAGGGCTGCAGTGGATTCGTGACCCTGTCTGTGTAAAGCAATCTGTAGAATGCCATGATTTTGAAAAACTCACTCATCTCTGTGGGTATCTGTAATGAAAAAAAGCACATTTAATAAGTTTTTCAGGTGCTCCTTTATTACCTTATCATTGGTCCTCACAGTAGCTTAATGTGGTGGTCTGAGCATATAAAACACCTGTGATAAAATTGAATTCCTGATAATGATTTGCACTGTGAACCTAAGAGAATTCATTGAAAGCCCACTTGTGAACATTTTTCTTCCATATCAGAGCAGTTATTTCACAGAATTAGTACTGAAGCAATGCAATGATTCCAGAGGGCTGAAAAGCTTCCGACCTGGACCTTGAGCTGTCTCCACTTGCTTCTGGAAAAAGAAATGGATTGTTTACCTGTCTCACAAATGATTGCGAAGATCAGGTGTCTGGTCTTTAAGACCTGTTCAAACATAATTTTTCATGGAGGAAGAGAAATTAATTACAATTGCTCTTCCTTTTGAAATCTAAAGTCAGTGTTCACCTTCTCTGTCATTTCTGGGGTTCAAGGAGGGTTTCACTTTGCATTTTATTCTAGGGCCAGTTTGTCTATGGCAGCGTGTACTTGGAATTAAGCACGAAGATTTTCAAATTCACCAGCCAAATATATGACAATACAAAGGGATGAAGCTCATATTTTTTAATGTTTTTCTGGCCTGATGCCCTGCTAATTGTGAGAAATGCTGAGGACAGGCCACTGTGTGCACCAGGATCCACTTTTTGCCTGGAAGGGACAGCTACATGCAATGGAGTCTGCTTTGCAATTCAGGTTTGTTGTTTTTTTTTCCTGGCATAACTTTTTGCATCAGATACTGAAAATCTGGTCCAGCACATTTTACAAACAAACCCTCGAGGCTGCCTGTATGCTAAAATAGCACTTTATATTTTGTTTACATCCCTTGCAGAAGATTGGCATAATAAAAATTACTGCTTGAGAGATCCTATTTCTGTATTTGCTTTAGGCCCATGCTCTTTTTAGCTTTGTAGTTCTGCAATCTTAAAATAAAAGGCTGAAAGCCGAGGAGCCACAGAAAATTTTGAGCAGTAAAAAGCGTTACTCTGTATTGTTGCCTTTAGCCCAAGCAGGCAGAGTTTACAAACTCTCCCCCTTAGGAGACAGGCTATCTGTGCGCTGATTTTGTTGGCTCAGCTTGTGCCTCAAACTGGAAAAGTTCAAACTTCCAGCAGTTACTGCCACACATTTCACATTGGCAGCCCTGCATCTTCTTCACAGAGTTTTTTTTCTTTTGGTCAGCCTTGTTGATGCTGAGCTCTTGCCAAGTGTGTGTTGTGATTAATGCATTTGCCCCATTGAAGCAGGGAATAAGCTGGAACATCCCAGCTGCTCTGTCTGTGTCAGCTGAAGCAGAAAGCACCATGTTGGTAAATACTGAGTCCTAATGGCACTTAATCCTGAAACTCATATCTAATCTTATCTTGAAACTGCCCCCCTCTATGTGGATTCTGTTGTTTCTTGCTCTGTTCCAGTGCTTAACTGAATGTACACTGAGGTAATTTGCTCTGCTACCTTAAATTTGTGTTTCTCCAAGTTCAGAGTGTGAGTTCTTGTTGCCTCAGCCAGATGCATGGAGCATTTGATGGTTACTGTCCAGCATTTGATGGTCACTGTCCACTCAGCCATGTCTTAATGTGTTCTTCAGTTACCTTTTCTAGTCTGAACACACACACTTTTTTTTTTTTTTTTCCTCCAAGCCTTTCTAAAAACCACTTTTCTAAACATTTCCTTTGTGGTCTTCTTTATACTTTCACCAGTTTACCTTTTTCATACTCTACATGAGAGAGTTCATTGTTTTTGAACTGGTGATAGCAATGGACCAGTTGCTCAGGCCATTACAAATGACACTCCTTTTAGTGCATTCCTGGAATAATGGCTTTCATCCTTGGTGGCAAATTTTGCATCACAGTGTTTAGTCATTTACCCTGTGATGCATGTCAAATTTCTCAAATCCTGTATTTCATAGGCTGGCATTGCCCATTTGTATTTGTGACTTGTGTGTTGTAGATGTAGTGCTTCTCATTGCCTTGGATCTCACACTGCTTCTCCATTTCATCAAGACTTGGTTTCTAACTTCATACTCAAACCAAATTGCTCTTCCTGTCTGTTTTTTCACTGGCCACTTTTATATGTGCATTCATTCCATCATTAATGATTTCAACAGTCAAGCACCAGAGCCCAGAACAGAGCCATAGATGCCTGTTTTGATACAATTTCTAGTTTTGCCAGGAAATCACTGGTGATTGTCCCTGGGAGCATGTGTTCAGATGGACCTGCATCTGTTCTGTTGTGGTTTCCTGTTAACCTACATTTCTGTGGTTTTCTTTGGAGCACGCCATGTGGAATGTGTCAGGAACAGGAGAGAAGCCAAGGTAGAGCCCATTCAGTGTTTTCTCTCCTGTCCACTTGAGGAAATTAGGTTGGTTTGACAGCATTTGTCTTTAGTAGCTCCATGCTGGCCATACTCAGGCACAATGTGATCCTCTAGATGTTTACTTGGGGATGGTATGTTCTAGATTAGAACCTTTCTAATGTAATTTCCTAAATCCTCATTCTCTTGAGTTTTCCCTTACTTATTTCCTGCCTATCCTTTGGGATTTCTCCCATCAATCTTGAATTTTTCAGGAGAATGGTCAATAGTCCCCTGGAGTCTCTGGAGTGATTTCAAAGGGCTTCTGTGTCAATTTTTTACCTACATATGTCCAAATGCAGTCTTTCTCATCCCTTTTCTTTTTTTGAACTTGATTATGCTTCAAGGTTTGCTCACAATGGAAGATTTTTGTGAAAAGTGAAGCCAAAAGGCATTGAATGCATCAGTTGTGTCCATTTCTCCACTTAAAAGTAAAGGATCCTCCCCTTCCTTTTATTGCTCCTAATGTATTTACAAGTTCCTTTTTTACTTCATCTTTCCTTTCAGCATTTTATATCCTTGTACTGGAATGTGGGATCACTGTCAGGCTCACAACCTATTAGCTCAGGGATTGTGACCACACAGTAAACTGCTGTTTATTCTGCATGATAGGAAAATCCAATAGCATTTATGTAGAAGATGCTCTTTATATGTTGGCTTAGTATTTTTTTTTCTACTACAAGTATGGCAGAAAACAAAATCTAGGAGAACAAAAAACTAAAAACAACACCCCCCCCCCCCCCAAAGAAAAAAAAAAAAAAAAAACCACCACCCCAACCAACTAACCGGAAAAAGAATCTGGGAAATATATTTTTCCAGCTTTGGTTTGTTCAGGCATTTTCCACCCTTTGATTTGGCTTTATCACCTCTTGTGTTTGCCAGTTCACAACTTGATACAGGGAATCATTTCCATTTTATAAAGGAAGGGGATTTACTCCCATCTCCTCTTCATTTTTCTCTGGGGATGGGGAAACATTTGGCCCTACTGTCATGAAATGGTGGTGGAAAAGTCCCTAGAAAGTGGTGACAGAAGTGCATATGGCAAGGAGTGTAAATGTTGTGGACATCACAGAATGTCTGTTCCATTGAAATTCAAGCCATGAGGCTGTGTGGGTGGTCAGAGATGAAAGCAGAGTCTGATAGCAGAGAGAGGATAAAAGATAACTGCAAGTGGCACTTATATACCTATATTTAAAGTGGGAAATGTCTGTCCCCAAGTGTCAAGTGTACGAGAGGGCAGATCCAAAGAGGGGTGAGCTGCTTGAAACTTTTGTGGCACTCTTTTCTCAACATCTGGCAATATCTTGGGCTTTTATACTCAAAGCCATTGGGCTTAGCATTTGTCATTTGGGGGAAAAATCCAACAGAATCTTATAATGGAGCTGTCTTGATGGCAGGAACTAACTTACACACTGGTCAAAATACATGAGTAAAAGGATATAATTACGTTAAGTAATGCTGGTGTCAGTTCTCTTTTTAATTTGAAGACAGAAGCACTTTAAATGTGTAATTAACTTCTTCAAATTGCCTGTGATGCTATGACCAATCATAATTAATTTTCTTTTGAAATTGCATCCATGCAGTTCAGTGCACTGAGTAACATCGTAATCAAAAATAAAATTTTCAAAATACTGTTTTCAGTGCAGTAGGTTGCAAAAGGAATCCTGTAAATCTAGTCATTTTGGGTCCATATAAAGGTTTCAGGCAAAGTTTAGTGCTCTGACAACATTCTGTGTGTTTTTCAGGGTTTTTTGCTAGTGACTTTTTTTTTAAGTCTCTAACATTTTTGGCTCTAGAAGATGTGTACATCAAACGTTTATAGGGAAAAATATTTTCACTAAAAATGAGGTCTCGTGAAGTAGAAGGAATTTTTATTATGTCGCTTTATGCACAGAGCATTTGTTTTCTAAACACTATGGGCATATAAACATTTAAGAAGTAATGCTGTACATTCACAACATGATGTGTCTATCGCTTCTTTTTTGTCACAATTTCTCCCCAAGTGATACTTGCAACTGTAGAGTACCTAATAGTTTACCCAGCTTTATACTTGAGATGCCATCCTGGAGCAGTGATTTAATGTTCTGCCGGGACTAATTTCAGTGTTTGAATTCTTGAACGCTGGAACATTACTCTTGGTTTATTTGCTCTGCAGTTGTTTCACCTTCCCTTATTATGTCTTCCTTCCATCTATGGGATAATAGAGTACAGTTCTCCTAAGGATAAAGATGGGGAAAAACCCATTGCTTTCTTGTCACAGATGCACAAATTGTAAGGCTGGAGAAGAGGATGGTGATGAACTCATAGGCTTTCTGGAACACACAAGATGTCAAAGTATTCTGACTTTAATGTCTTAATTTTTGAGTACATTGAAGTACTCTGACTTTAATATCTTAATTTTTGAATACATCCTACCATTGCTGGTACGGTCATTAAAGTTCTACTTACATTGCTGTTAACTTCTGCCCCTTATTTCTAGCCTGAATTTAGTGAACTTCTTTTTTATCTTTTTTTTTTTTTTTCCCATTTTCTTGAATCTGCAAGGTTAAAGACTCCATAATGTTGTATTAGGAGCTGATGCTTGGTTGATTGTAGAGCTGAGTCAGAGTAATTCAGACTGGCAAGGAGCTCTGGAGACGTGTTCTCCAATTTCCTTGCTCAAAGCTCTGCTGTGGGCTGCGTCCAGTTGGGTTTTGAATCTCCGAAGTTCAAGATCCCACTTTATAAGTAATTTATCCAATTATATGGGGTATTCTAGTGAGTATAGCTTTACTGAAATGGAGGTCACCAGCTCTCTTTCTAGTCATCCTTTATCCTCTAAGTCGTGGAAAACAACCAGATTTGTCAGACAGGATTTGACCTTGGTGCTTCCCTGATGATTTTTCCCATCTCCTTCTTGTCCTTTATGTGCATAGAGGTCGCTTAGGGGGAATTTCCTCCATAATTTCCCCAGGAAATGAGGTAAGCTTGACTGGCCTGTTTCTTGTGACACCCTCTTCTCCCTTCTTGGGCAAGTTGTCAGAAGTTTTTGAAGATGCAGTAGCATCAAGTGGCTGCCCAACACCCTTACTCGTCATGAGCAGCAAGTCCTTTTCACTTGCTGCTTTCTAGGATAAACTCTTAACTCCTTAAATAAGGCCTTTTTTCTTTGTCTCTGGATTTATGTTCAGTAGCAGTAGCATGGGTAGATGCTTGGTCTTTTCTGGCCTCTGCTTGGAGAACATCCAATTCAATTTTAAAACCTGTCAGTTGGCTGATCTTTGATATATTTAATGTATTGCATTAAATTTGTAGTTTTCCTATTTCTTAAACAAAATATTACTTGGCACTGAATTGCATACCTCAGGGGAATTTATCATCTCAGCACCTTTAACTTTATTAACCTCATAGCGTGTAATGTCATTGCCACAGATCTTGAGTTGGATTGACAAGACCATAAACACTTTTTTAACTTCTATAGTCCTTCTTTAATTGCTTCAAAAACAGTTGTGTCACTTATTCCATAATTTTTCCCAGGACTGATTTCAGGTGACAGGTCTCTCTACCTAGTTATTTTTTGCTACGTTAGCATGTTTGCTTTTTTCCAAACCTCTTGAATTTCTGTGCTGTTCAAAGAGTTACTCAAAATTGATGTTGATGGTAAAAATTGCTCCTTGAAAACTACTCTTTGAAGGTGTTGCCCTGAAGCTTACGCAGGCCTGCTGCTTTAAAAAGGTCTAAATCTAGAAGCTTCATTTAAACATCACCCTTGGCTACTTTTTGAATGAAAGATAAATGTTATCATCATTAAGTGGTGCGACATATCTACTGACTTATTTTCCAGATACAGGAAGAGAGATTTATTGACTGCTGCTACTTTTTACAGCATTATGAACAGCCAGTCACTTTTGTTCAGTAATCAACAAGAAAAATTGCTGTGACTCATTTTGTTCCTAACACAGTTTTAAAGAAACACCCTTCTATTACTGGTTACCCAATGATTGCCAGTTTCTTCTGTCTCCTCTTGCCTTCCCTTTTGTTTCTACTTGCAATGCACCACCACTTCTGTTAAGTGCCTTACTGATAGAGCATGTAGCAAAAGTAATGGAATTTATTTCTATGCTGATGTCCACACATTTCCATTGCAGGGTGATGCATACCCACAGACCCAAATCTTTGTTTTTCTTTCAAGGTTTTAATGGCCATCTCTTTTTTCACTGTTGAAGCTATTCACTGAGTATGTGTGACTTTTTATTCAGGGAGAGTTGTTTTTCCTCTTCCTTGTGACAGTTTTTTTTTCCCCTCTATATAGACAACTATCTTTCTTGATTGTGAGTTATGAGGCAGTTGGTTCTATATTTAAAGCTTTTCATTATCTGACATAGTTTTTATTCAGTCTCCTTATTCTTTGTTTCTTGGCGCATAAACATTTTTGGTTTTGGTGAAATCACTTTTCTTAAGAAGCCTCAGACTATTACAGATTATTTTCTTTGTACAATGGAAATAACCATTTCATTTCTTTGAAGACACTCAAGATTTTTTAATGCAATCAATATATTTTTGTTTATCCTGTTCATATCTTTGTTCAGGCTTTCAGATTTTTTCAAATTTTTGAAATTCTGAGGAAATTGTTTCTACAATTCATGGCTGCATTGAAAAAATAATCACAAATCCGCTGTGTGATATTAGTTGTGAAATTAAATTTACTTGGTGCTTACCATTGCACTGTCTCTGATGATCTGAGCAGGGTCTATGTAATTTCATCAGCCAAGGTAGCCTGTAAGTATTTTTCAGGGAAGCAAGAAATTTGAAAGATGGATAGAATTCTTGTATTCTTCATTTTTACTTTGTACTCTAAATCAAAAGGTATAGAAACACATGCTTTTGAGTAGTTAATAGGCAAAAAAAAAAAAACCCAAACCATAAAGCTCCAGGCTTCATCTTCTGATATGCTAATTCTGGGAACAAAAAAGAGCAGTGAAACTCTCTGTAAATGGAGATCGCAGAACGTCTGACAACAATACCCTTGCCAGAACGCCGAGAACCATCTCTTATCTCAGCAAATCCTTCCAGCCTCGACTGTCATATTAGCCAGTTTTTATTCTGCATTGCTTGTCTTCGATCATCTGCTCCCTGTTCCCATGGGAGAAAGTTCTGCCCATTTGCCTGTGAGCAGCTCGCAATGTTTAATGAGTATCTGCACGTCCTATCAAGGTTTTAAAGCACTTCTGCTCAGAGAAATTGAGCAATCCTTCCATTAGCTTTATGTATGCTGACTTGCTGTTCCTCTCAAAGACAATAAGGCATTTGAGTTGGTTTTTTTGGAGTTCTTTTTGTGGGTGGACTTGCACGTTGCCTTTTTTTTTTTTTTTAAGGATATTTTTGCCGGTGCTGTCGTTTCAGCTGGGTCTGAAGACTTACTCTGGTTTCTGCTTCCTCTGTCAAGTCTCTTTCCAAAGAGGCAGTAAAAGATGACATTTGTAAGCACTTGTGTGTAACATGTTGAAATAAAAGGTATCTTATTGATTGTGACATCTGAGAAGTTGTTCATCAAGTACATCCCAAAAGAGACTTGTAGTATTTCTTGCCACTGTCTGCCTTAAAATGGTTTTTGGTCAATCCCTTACAAAAGCAGGTGCTTAGAAAATGCTTAATTAATCCAAGTCCTTCAATTTTATTTATTTTTAAAAATTTTAATTAAATGTCATTTTTACCTTGCCTTTTCCTAAAGTTAATAGTGTCAATAGTATTATAGGTGCAAAATTGACCTAAAGAACTGCAGAGTGAGCATATAATGGGTAAATCTCTTGTCCATTGCATTTTATGTTGGATAATAATTTACTTTTTATGCTTATTTTAGACTTTCTCAGTTTAATTTTAAGTTCCTCAGTACCTATAAAATGTTCCAAATACAATTAAAGATGTCCATTTGTGATGGCATTGCTGTTTCCTCAAAAAAATAATTCATTCTCGTGGAACATTATAACTCAAAGTATCCTTAATGTTAAGGACCTTGACTTAGCTTTGGTATCTCTGTGATAACTAAGAAAAACGAATAATTATGCTAGACCTGACCACTGAGAAATGTTTCTTAAGGCTGAAAATGTAAGTCCCCCAATGGAGCACTACAGCCCCATGAGCCAGCTGGTCCCTGGGAACAGCCAGAGATCTTTTTGTGCCCAAATTTAGACAGCAAAAAGCATCTGTGGTACAAGCACCCATTTAGAAATCAGGCCAGCCAGAAATGGGAGCTCTTTGAAAAATTAACTATTTCTTTTTATTTCCTTTGTCAGGGAATTTTTATTTCGTGCACAGATTTAAGCTACTTTTTGTTATTATGGAGTGTTTCGAAAACAGATAACCTTTGAAGATGGATTTTGTACTTCTTTAAAAGAGTTTTGGAATAGGCCTTTGGACTGTTCAAATTTTCAATTAAAATTAAAACATGGAAGGTTCTTTTTGATGCTGGCAGACTGGTGAGGACAGAGACGTCCTCTTTGCTCTGCCAGTCTGGATTGTGTTGGAAGCTCATTTGCATGTCAATTCTGTGTGTATGGAGTACAGAGAGCTTCTGTTTGAAAGATTATTCTTCACCTTTAGTGAGGAATTAGGAGTAACAATGATGTTTTACAGCAGATAAGATGGAGTTAGTATCTCCTCTCTGTGCATCTTTTAGCATCTTTTGTGAACCAGCACTTCTTCTTTCTTAATAATCATGGGAGGCAAATGGGAAAGTGTACCATGGCTTTAATTATTAGAGGGTATGGGACAAAACCTACTTGAGTTTTTGGTGGGGTTTTTATTTATTTTATTTTATTTATTTTATTTTATTTTATTTTATTTTATTTTTTTAATGTTCCAGTTCAATGGTTTTTTTCAATACTCCAGTGGAAAAATACAATTCAGGGTTTAATAGGTAATGATAGCTAAGGAGGAATTATTTCACTCATATAATAGATACCTTAGCTTTGAATTGAAGATATTTTTTTGCTGAGAGCTGGAGTTATAAGTAGCTCTGTTGGCCTGGAGGAAAAGGAAGAAAGTTTGGGCAACAGCACTGGAGCAAGGGGCAGGACTGGGACTGGCAGATGTGTGTCACAGTGCAAATGTGAGAAACTAAATGATGAGAAGAAAGTAATTTACTGGTTTTGCAGCTCAGTTGTAGATTGTAATTATGCCTGGTAGGCAAAGGAGGTGTGTGCATGGACCACCAATGTGAAGTCAACATTTATTGTCAAAGACTGCAGTGTTTAGCCCACAGGGAAATCTGACAGCCAGAAAGAACTTCACTGGACTATGACTGAAGTGCTGCAGTGCTGTGAATCTGCTGATGTATTTCTGCACCATTCAGCTCACTTCAGAGCTGGACCCCTTGTGCTTTTCTCAGATTTTATTAACTTCTGTAGGTGAATTCACCATCATCTAGCCAGTTGCCTGTTGGAATTGTGCCCAAAGCATAGTAAGTATTAGCTGGTGCTGGCAACAGAAAAACTAATCAAACAAAACTCTTCCACTCAAACTCAAAACTTTATTACTGCTCAAGATACAGAAAGGAAAAGGAGTTAGTTCAGTAATTGGAGGACATAGCTCATAATTCAGAAAATCCAGTTGTCAAATACTCAATAATAAATTTAAAATCCTAGTTTTAGTGTATATTTATTGGCTCTCCTTCAATTCTGTGATACAGCTTAGCCCCTTTCTCATGAAAAGATCATTTCCTAAATGTATTCCGAGTTATTTGGAAACTGCTGTATGGTACAGCTGGAAATGCTTTTCCCTTCAAACTGCCTGGGTACTGTATGTGACAGCACCTCCAGTTTTATACCATAGAAGATCAGATCCATCAAATCCCTTCCAAGACAAAAGTAGTTTGAATGTGTTCCTGTTCTTTTAAAAGGCACATTCCAGATGTTTGTTAACTCCTTGACCACCAGCAAAAAAATTCTATAAATACTAATGTAGTGCAGTACTTTTTAATGAAATAGAAACACAGTACTTTTTAATGAAATAGAAATGGTCTTCAGCTATTAGCACAGCAAGGGTTAATCAAACCTGTTTCTTCACACATGGTCCAAGTTCCTTTATTAACTTGGCACAACTTAAGCTTTATAAAATAACATCAATATGCTGCTCAACAAGTTTTATTAATAACCATCTCATCCTAATATTGCTCTTCGCTTGTAATTAGCACAAATAGAAAAATATGTGGTGCTAGTCACTTTCAAATGGATTCAAAGAACGATAAATAATTTTCAAAAATCTATAAACAGATCTTCTAATGAGACACCCATAGAAGAGACTTTTACTGACGACATTTCAGGCTGTTGTGTTGCCTCAACAATTCCATAATTAGTTATTAAATATATATATATATATTTTTGATTTCTAAATAAATACAATGATGCCAGTTGTAAGTTGATTGGAGGAAATTCAGTTTGCCCCCATTAGCCTAAAAATGCGGAGGGGTTTCAATTCCTGGGGGGTCTCTGATGTTTGCTGCATTTTGGGGCAAACCTGAAGGAATCTATATAAAGATATAACATATATAACTGTGTGTTAATATTGTTGTAGTATTACACCCAGGACATAAAACCTTAATACTTCTCTTTCTCACAATTGTGTCGTTCTCATAAAACTACTGAAAGAATCCCTGGGAATGGTTCTAAGGATCTAAGACAAACATCTCAATATTAAGGAAATGGTCCAAGTCCTTGTCTCATTACACTGCCAGAATGACTGTTCTAACAGCTAATAAAGACACTTGTAAATTCTTCCTCATGGAAGTCTGTCTTGATTTCTTTCTGTAGCTTCTAAATGATAAAACAAGCTGAGAACAGCAAAATATTTAATTGGGTTGCTAATTAAATGTCAGGCGTGGGCTGCCTGTTAAAATCAAAGGTTAATTGGCAGCTAAGAGCATTTATGACAGATCTCTAGATCCAGTGTCTAGAGATATGTAAAATAAGATAATCTCTGGAATGTGTTGTTTTCTGGCCTTAAAATGCATTTGTAGACTTCTTATCACTATTTCTTAGTTCCTGGTACTGCCAGATGCAGGGAATCACATATTTCCTTTCTAAGTGTCCTTTTTAAAATCGGGTACTAAAAGATGGAGTAATTATTACGCTGAGATTGCAGCTAGTTCAGGAGATTATTTTTGTTTAGATTCTGCAGAGGAGAAAATTTTGTGTTTTAAAAAGAGATGTTAAAATATAACACTGAATTAAAGCCCAAACCTTTTTTGCATTGGACTCAAGTGAGCTTCTTTGCGGTGGGTACTTGGGAATTTGTGGTTCGTGTGATTGAAGAACCTGACACACTCTAATATATTGCAGAGCTCCTTTTTGGCATAGACTAATCCTCATTTTATAGATGGGGAATAGAGCACAAAGAGATCAAGGTATGTTGACGCTCCCAGTGGGAGTTCAGTCTAGATAAAAGCTTTAGAGAAGCTGTTTAGTCCTGGAAGTTGTATGGAGGCTCTGCCTAAATTTCCCTATCCTGGTTTTCATCAAGATAAATGAACTTATATGCCAGTGTAGCATGCACGTTTCTGAAGAAGTTTGAAAATCTCACATTCTCTCATGCAGAAGAAAAAAAAGATCTTTTTAACTTTGCAGAAAGAATCTGTTTAGAATGTCTTACTTGCATTAGTGCTGATAGAATTATTGGCAATTATAAACCATTTGAATACATTTTGAATACATACTTACAGGTCTTTTCTTTTATGTGTACCTGTCTATGTGTGTTTGTTGTGTTATCTGAAACTGAGTTTCCTAAAAAAGGAATTGAATGGCAGGTGAGTTTTAGATATTTCTTTAATAACATTTTTTTAAGAAGCTTTGAGCCTCAGGATTCTCAAGAAGAGTTTATAAGCCTCCACCTAATAAAAGTGTATTGCAACATAATACTGGAGTTTCACTTCACTGAATATATTTTTAAAACCAGAACAAAACCACCTTACAACTCTTATCTTGTGCTAAATGCTTCATCACCATCATGATAACGGGCAACAAATCCTTGAAGTCCTTGTATTAGCTGGGTAGTATATTAGTATTAATTGGGTGAAACAGATCAAGTAATGCCAGAAAACAATCAGATGATATTCCTGTAGCCTCAAGGTAAGTTTATTGTAGGCTGACAGCTTTTTTGCCTTTATTATGTTAGACTTGTGGCTGGTTTGTCAGTTCATCCGTTGTGGATACAAAATGGAGATCAGATGGTGTGTTTGGCAAAGGCAGGTGGCCTGCTTTGATCAGGATCCACAGAGGTTACAGTCAAGTCTGGGTTTGTACTTAAACAGGAAGTTAGCTGTCCTGAGGAGTTTCTCACTTTGGGAGCTGCTAGTCTACCTTTTTCTGTCAAAAACTCAGCTTGGTGACTGAGAATTAAACCTCAATGTTTCATACCAAACCATCTTTTTCCAGTCTTGTCACTTCTTTTGAAAACTCATTTTGAGCAGCAGAGAGCACGTTGTGTTTTTGCGACGTGCAAAGTTGCTGGCCATCATATTCCATCAAGAGGTCCTCCTTCTTCTGAGCTGTGAAATCAGCAAAGGAAAAAACTCCCCTGCCCCTGCTGCAGAGCAAAATACAGATCCATGAAGGCACTTTGAGTACTTTTGCACTCTTTGAAATAGATATGGTTTCATAGTGAAGTGTTAGCTCACCGAAACTGAACTACTGGGATTGCTACTGGGGAATAAAGAACACATTTAAGAGTATTCTTGGGTTAGGGGCTACTCCTTCATCATGTTCAATTTGCAGCTCAGAACCTGTGTGACTGGCAAGAAGTTACTCGAGTGTGTGCTCCGAATGTGCCAAATCCTCAAATATGTTTGCCTTAAAAGCAGAGAGGATGGAAGGACGGTTTCTTTTGTGAGAAAATTAGTTGCAGTAATGTATTAGATGTATGGTCATTGCACTGGTCTCCTTGGATGGATAAAATCAGCTGCTCATGCACCAGAAGTACTTACTTGCAACCCTTCTCCAAAAGGAGCCTTCTTTTGTTGTCTTTGTCCCAAAAATAATGAAAAATTGGATAAGTCTTAATTCAGTTGATGAAGACATTTCCTCAAATGCAATCATAAGATGTTTTGGGATGGAAGAGATCTTAAAGCTCAGTTGGTTCCAACCTTTCTGCCAGAGGGGACACCTTTCACTAAACCAGGTCACTCAAAGCCCCATCCAACCTGACCTTGAACACTTCCAGGGATGAGGCATCCACAGATTCACTGGGAAACCTGTGCCAGTGCCTCACCACCGTCATACTGAGGTATTTCTTCCTAATAATGATGAATTCTGATTTTCACGTCTACCAAGAGAAATGCA
The DNA here is from genome assembly GCF_965231275.1 of Zosterops lateralis. Lineage (NCBI taxonomy): Eukaryota > Metazoa > Chordata > Aves > Passeriformes > Zosteropidae > Zosterops > Zosterops lateralis. The sequence goes on from NC_139764.1 coordinate 7,508,105, forward strand.
GTGGCTTCCTGCAATCTGGATTGACAGAAGTGGTCATCGTACTCAGGTCCCCGTGCTGGTCTGAGCATCTGCAAGGGATGGGAAACAAAAAAAGATCTACAAAAAGCCATTTAATTAGCCAGCACAGATTGTAGTACCCAATTAAGTTGGCTCCAGGCCTCTAAGGCCATATTAATTTCTCTGTAGCTCTGATGAACAAAGTAATTTAGGCTGAAGATTTAGTAAAAACCTGCAAAGTCTGAGAGTTTTTACATTTCCGATTGCTCAGTGTCAGAGCTTTATTCCTACTGCGTGATGCTTCTGAGTCTTCAGTCTGTTTGAGATTCTAATCTATCTGTGGTCCTAATAAAATATGAAGGAAAGGTGCATCTTAAAATCCAGCACATCTGGGAACTGGAATTTTTATGCTGAAGTCTGGCAAGCCAATCTGTAAATTTTTCTCTATAGACAAAAATCTCTCTGGAAGTTTGTCCTGAAGTTGAGCAAAGCTGTTGTGGGTGACAGCTCTTGCTATGAAAGAGTTCTGGTGTTTTACTCAAAGGTTGCCCTAGAGCAAGTCAGTGTGTGTTTGAAGATTTCCTATGCCACCTGTGTGATCAGGCTTTTCCACCTTTATTCCAGCACTCACTGAAATGCAGATTGAGGCTCATGATGGAATTTCAAAGGTGGGTTGCTTTGGTTTAGCAGTGTGGAGTTTGTTTTGGCTTATAAAGCTGTGGTGCATGGTGGTACCAAAGAATAGACTGTCTGTAAAGAAATTTCTGAGGCTGGGGACTTGCAGGAGGAGTTCTTTGGCATGTTTTTAGTCAAAATCCTAAGCAAGTCACCTGTAAAAGAAATTGGTTTGTAATTGCTGCAGTCATAATTCAATGAAGGTATTGCTAAAACCCTCATGAAATGATATGTGTGTTGCATAGACCAAAAAACCTGCTTTTTTAATTTAGAACATTTTTCTGAGCTCTAGTTCTTCAAAATGAATAACTCTTTCAAAAACTAAGCAGACTCTGATTATTCTAAAGCTCTCTCCTATTGACTTGATTTTCTACTGTTACGTGAATGACTTCAAAATTGCACTCAAAAAAACCCAAAAAAACCAAAAAACACAGACATTTTATTTAAAATCTTATTAATTTGTGATGAAGTGGCTGGTACAGGAAAAGCAGAGGCTGATGGCTGCCAAATATTAAGAAGGGAGTGAGATCCATGAATGAGTGGACGTTATGATCTGGATATATAGCACAGGTCTCAGTCTTTCAGCTGTGCAAAAAAAGATAGAAAGCTCAATGTGATATTGTTGGCTAATAATGAAGGAGTTATCTGGTGCATGATCTCTGTTTGGAACACAGATAAAAGACCAGCTGTTATCTGTATAATGCACACATCATTGAATGGATTAGTGAAGCAAAGTTTGCATTTAAAATCATTTGGATCTGTGATACCAAGTCTATTTTAAATCCAGAAAGGCACCATAAGAAATATGGGTGAATGCAGGTACTCTTCCAACATATTAATATCAGCCATTTCTCTGGGTTAAAGTGCTTTCCTTATTTAAAATGCTCTGTTGTGATGTTATCCATATAGTAGATGGTGCCTTGTACACCATAAAAAAATCAGATGATGAAGAAAAGGGGAATTTTTTCACCTGCTCATTAGAGAAACATCACAAGTCTGATTTCAGAAGGGCATATAAAGTGACCTTACCTCATGATTAGTAAGGTCCAGCCATTGTTACTTGACAGTGGGCTCACATGCTATAAGGGTAAAATGTTAGAATTTGGAAAGGTTCTTTCTACCTGCAGGAAAGCGTGACAAACAAGAATTACAGCACACCACATATTTAATTGAACTTACCATGGCATCTAGCAGATGCTGGAGAAAACAGGATCAATAGTTTTGTGTCCTGAGGGAAGGTCAGCTCACACCAGATGTACCAGTTTTCTTCCCCCTCTTATATAGTAAAAAATGTGCAGTGAATTGATTTAAATCTTGCTTGAATCTCCCTAGAGAAGAATGTATGTAATAGCATTTCAGCTTTACTGACAATATAGGCACCATTCATTTGCCCAAACTCATTCCACCATGCTAATGAGGTAATCTTATTCTGAAAGAACAAGCCATTAGGAGAAAAGTTTGTATAGGGAAGCATAATGCTCCTGAATGGGCTATACAGAGACTTTCGCTGGTAATCACTGGGGAGTCCAAAATAGGAAATAATGCATTTTAGCCAGTTATATTTTTGCATTATTTACTTCATCAAAAATGCAAAGCTTGAGTTAAGCTTGGATACAAACTTAGAAAAAAGAATGAAAATCACCTTTATAGGAGAATATAAAGTGTAGCATGATGTGCTGTGTGGAATGTCATTACTGTAGCTCTGGAAAGAAAAATGTATACTTTAGGAGGAGAATCAAATCTGATGGATGGTGTGTTATCCAAGATGAATTTTGACACCTGCCTATCTTTTGATCTCAAATAAACCATCTACTCAATTCTGAGTTTGTTTAATCCTCACTTTATAGGCATGTTCTCTTCTAGATAGCTGAAGCTCTATCTTAAAAATGGCAATGGCTTAAGAAAAGAGATAATTAATCTGTGTTCACCTTCAAATTTCAGGCTGCTGAAAATGGGGCAAGTTACTGTATCTCTGCTTATGTGCGAGTTAAATCTGCTGGATGCTGTCAAACATTTAAATTGGTGAAAGAATAATTTTACAGATGGGTCCATCATTTTTGGATACCACCTGAGAATTCACTGTTATGCAGAGGTCAGCATAGAAATGTGCAGTCACTTGGTGCTTCGGAAGATATTTCCTGGAGAAACTGTTTATTAACTCCATGGTTGGCTTGCAGCCCTGTACTGCTGAACACACAGAGCAAGTGGTTATCAAACAGAGGGCGTTGCAAGGGCATGAAATTCCTTTCCCTGCTGGGTAATCACACCCTTTGTGGATAACCAGTTGCCCTGCACTCTCAGCCTTGCAGCAGGGTAAATAACAGGATCCCTACAGGTGCATTTATTGATTTTGGCGTGTCATGTCTGCAGGCCAATTATTGACTTGCAGCAAACACGGGGTGTGTGCTTGGCTATTGCTGGGTGCTTGTCCACTTCCATCTGGCATCACCAAAATGCAAGGGTGACTAAGTCCTGCTTTTGTTTCCTTTCTGAAAGAGTGGCTGCCCCTCAAGCATTTGGTCTTGTTTTCATTTATGCCAATTAACAATGTAAGTGATGAGGGAAAATTCTGTTGGGAAATGGCTGTTCCTTCATGACCATCAGCCTTTGATGTGCACTTATTATTTGGTTTACCTGGTCTATGAAGATGATATAATGTCAGGTGCAGTTGATGAAACAGGAATAAATAATATTCCCTGAGACTTCTGATTCTGTGAACAAATAAGTATAGTCATTGAAAATGAATTTGAATTGAAATTAAGACATGAGGATACTGAGGATCATCAATGATCCAATGAATTTTGCCTTAAGTGTGACTACAAAAGCTGATGGCAATAATTGCTATTTCTAGTTTAATTGCTTATCTAAATCTGGATTTGAATAAAGTTCACTGCAGTAATGAGAATCTGATATTTTCTTGTGGAATTTCAGCGTCTTTCTAGTTCCTCAAAGACAGACTAAGCACTCACAGCCTTTTTGCAGAATGAGTAGGGAGTTCTCGTCCTTGCAAGAAAAAATTTAAGACAATTTATTTAAAACCTCTTTTTTGGCTTCTACAACCTTAGTGCAGAGGACACAGGCAATGTAATAAGTAAGCAAGAAATCAGCTGCAAAAAGGGCAAAGCAGAGCTGAGATGAAGTTGGAAAGGGGAGGTTGAAGGAAATAAACCACAGGCACTGGGCACACTCAGGGAAAAGCAGTATCCAGCTCTGCATTTTACCTCTAGGTACCATCCTTGGAAGGTATGACCTAAATCCATTGTGCCCTTTATGTGTTGGTTGCATTTTTGCCATGGAAACTGAAGATATAATTTGGTAACAAGAAAAGCAATCTTTGCAGACTGAATATTACAGAGTTTTAATAGTTTTGCAGAATGAGTTCTCAGTTTTGAGCCTACAGGTGAAATTTTATTGACTGATACAGTGTTTTTAACACCTTTTAAAATCAGGACCTTTCCTCATGTGAAACGAGGAGACCATCTGGGAAGACAAGATTATTGGGGGCTTTCCAGAAAGGATGTGTTACAAATGGAGAGAGGAGTGTTTAGACAAATCCCTGTCTTGGCAGTGGACAGTAACTTTATTGAGGCACAAAACCCACTCTTGCTGAGGTGTCTTTCTCTGCCTCGGCTAGCCCTGACACCTCAACAGTAAAGGGGGCGGCTCGGTAGCAGGGTGAACCTCACCGACCCTGTGAGTTCTTGACTTGGTTGAAGGAGTGAAGCAACGACGGCAGGAAAAAAGAGGAGGCTGTTCTGGGTTAACTGCTGGCTTTATTCATTAGGGTATCTGCCCCAGCAGACATCCCTCAGCAGAAGCAGCAGCGGAAAAATGAGGAAAAAGAATCTCTCCGAACCCCCCCAATGCAACACCTTTTATTGGGGGAAGGAACTCAGGGATGGGTCTAACTGGGGACAAATCAGGGGCCAAAGGGGCATGGCTCTCTGGATAAATGACATACATAGTAACAAATTAATAACTCAGGTGGGGAGACAGCTGAAGTCTTGTCCAATCACTTGGGGTATTTCATGGAACTTTCCAGACTTTTGGGAGAGACCCCAAAGTGACAGACAAGGCCCAGGGGCTGGATAACTTCTGACTGACATATAACTGGGGTTGGGATGAAACCAATGAGGGTGGAACATGGGTGCATGGGGCAAACCATTATAACTTATAAAAATGAACTTAATACGAAGAACAAATGCATACCTAAAACTGATAAAACCAAACCCACACCACTGCACACTCTGACTTTCAGGTTCTCTATAATGGTCTATTGCAACATGAATTATTTGTGGGATAGACCAAGGAAAACAGACATAAGACTTTAACAGATCACTTAGCACATGGGATAGGCAAAAGAAGCGCTACTACCAGATAACCAATTCAGAGCATGAGTGAGGTACCTATATTTTTATAATTAGCAAAGGAATAATATGGATTAGGATTCAGTATATCTTACCATCCAGTTTCTGATGGGACATACATATGGTCCTTTCTCCCAGTTTCTGGAAGAGTATCCACAGAGATGCATCCAGATTTAATGAGAGGAGTCCTGCACCTTTCCAGGGCGTGTAGGAGGCTTCTGTCTCTGTGAAATGCTTTTATAATGTAAAAGCAGCGTATTTCTGTCAATGATACCTCATTTTTTATCTCTCCCAACATCTCTCTCTCTCTCTGCAGACAAAGATATTTATTCTTAGCTGGGGGGTCTCACCCTCTTGGTGCCAGAGATAACCCCCCTGTCTGGCAGCTCTCCCCTGGGTTATCTCATCCATATGCACCAGCTATCTGAGGGATGAGGGGGTGAACATCCTGCCACAGGGAATCCTTGCAGGATTTTCAGATGCTTCTTAATGGCTTTGTTGTTGCTGTTTTCAGCAGACCGGGGAGCGAGCTGTGAAGATGTTGGCTGGATTTAATGAATAGTCATTAGTTAATGTTGTCAATAACACATCAGAGGGAATTCCTCGAGCGAACGTTTCTCACTGCAAAAAGCCTTCCACGCTCCTCAATTCAGTGCACAGAATGTGCGGGGAAAGAAAATTAGTTCAGATAATCTACTTACCCAGCCAGAAATACATATATATATATATAACCCCAAAGAACTCTGAAAATGAGTGTGTAATGTTATACATGACAGTTTCTCAGATATTTTTAGGTTGGTTTTTCTTTATTTGCTAGGAAAAGAGATACGTGAAACACTTCTATTACTCTTGATTATATTTATTTCCTTCCTCATGCACCAAGGATTGGATGGGTCATATTCTTTGAATTTTCATTCATTTAATTACAGTTTTCCCACTTTTCAACTGTTCAGGATGAGGACTTTTCAATGTAGTGGATTTTTTTCTGAGAAAAGAATGAAGTACTGCTAATCTGACCTGAGTGCTTTGAGAACCCAGATTAGATTTATAATCTGACACAAACCAATTAACCTGGTTTTACTCTGGGCTCATAAAATATGAATTATGCTGAGGTATTTTGAATAATTGAATAATGGATGTGACTTCTAGAAATATGAAATACAGACATATTATTTGTGTTGGAGGGAAAAAGATCCCAAGGCTGCAGGGACTGTTCTGGGTTTTTTGCTGTCCAGCCTAATTTTTGGTTCACTAATGGTACAAATATTGATTAATGAGTTCGGTAAAGATGTGACAAAGCTGTTGCTGCTGCCTCACATTTGTTTTCCCTTTTCATGATACATTGAGCAAGACATGGAATCTTGTCCAAAAGATTGTAAGTGATAAAAACATTGCAGTCATGGGAGAAATGTAATGTAAGTGGCATCTTGTAGCTGTGATTTCTTGCCTTCCATCAGCAAGTAGTGATTGAATCTACTAAATGAGAGAAGGCTGCTGTGCCGGTTAGGGTATTATTGAAATGGATTTTGACAGAGACTTGCCCGAACAACCAAAGATATCAGCAGGAATAGGACACTGGGTATGCAGTGTATATATCTAGTCTGTATAATGTTTAAGCAACTTGAGGATTTTTTCCTTGTGGCTCCTGACTTAAAGCATTTTCCTGGTCAATGTTTTTGATGTCTGCAATTGGTGTGGCTTGACTTTGTTCCGTTGTTGAAAAATGGAAAACTGTACAAGTCCCCAGAACACTGGAATAAGACCAGAAGTTGGTCTTATAGCCAAGTTAAGCTTTGTGAAAACAGAAATAATGTGGAAGTATGTGAGTGAGAAAAAAAGGGAAACAGAAGGAGCTGCTGAGAGGAAAAGTGTCTCAGACAGTAGTTAGAGTAACTATGGTACTGTATACCTGGAAAAAAAAAATACAAAAAAGGAAGTGCTGATTAAAGAGAGAATGCCTCAATCTTTTATTCCCTGTGGCCACTTCACCTTAGGAATGGTGTCCTTGCTCACAACAGGGCTGCTCACACAGTAGGATATTATTTATTACTCACAGCCTTAAAAAGGCTGGTGAGTTGTGAGGGGTTCATATATGTAAATAAAATCCAGAGAGTGCTTTGTAAAAAAGATCCCAGAGGGCAGAAGCAGAGTCAGGCACACGGACTGCTACCTAGGCCATGGAACAGTGTTAGCCTTTCTCTCTCCTGAGCGCACTCACACCAATCATATGGGATCTAAAAGTACTGACAGCAAATCCTATTGTGCCACAGCTGCCCAAGATTGCTGGGCTAAATTCACTCTTAAACCAAGGCTCATCTGGCTCCTGTCTTCTCCTACCCCATCTCTGCTCACACTTTATACTGTTATTGCCATTTTTAACATGTAGCTCTAGGAATGAGCTGAATCCTTCAGTTGGATCAATCTCACACCATTGAATGCAGAAGTCCAGCAGGGAAGTTGGCTGGGATGGATGGATCCACACTGAGCAGTGCTGCAATCTGCATTTCATATGATGCTTCATTCGTGGGCTATGCTGCAAAACTGTTTTAGCTCCTTTTTATGCAATTAGGAATGCTGTAAAATACTTTCAGTCTTTTTATTATTTCTGTGATCGTGGGGAAAAAAGGTAAATGATAGATTTGTTTTGCATTTCCGTAAACAGTAACAGCATTTCTAAAAGAATGCAGCTGGAAATATTACCTGGCAAAATTCTGGTACAAAAAGATTACCTGTGTCAGATGGATTCATGTTGCATTCCCTTAATTGCTACCAGAGCCATGATTTATGAAGCTTCCAAAATATCTGTAAATGTGGAGACATCATCAGCAGGAAAACGCTTTAAAAAATATATAGCACAGCTTTTTGTTAAACTCTGGTGATTTTTCTAGGAGGATTAAGATCATCTTCACATCAGCACATGAGAAGCTCATGAGGTGCTTCTTCCAGATCTCTTTTTGGGGGGCAATCTGTTTTTATCCCTAATCAGATTCTGCTGATTGGTGGCTGGTGCAGAGAAGGTTTATTTTCTTCTTTATTTTCTTTGTTTGAGTTCTATGCTCCTTTAGCACCCTAGGGATGGAATTTTTTACAGGAGCACTTTAGTTGCCCTTTCTCCCAGCTCTGCTCCTGTTGGGTGGTTGTTGGACTGGTGCCTCCATGTTGGGCTCTGTGTTTGTAAAGGACATCAGGCTTTCAAAGGATTATGGACAGACTCGAATAAGACATCCCCAGGAAGGATTTCATCATGGAGAAGTTTCTTTGCAGACAAGCAGAGCTATCAAAATACATTCATTTTAGTGGGAACTCCTCCTTCAAAATGCCTCATCTAAGAGTATACTGAAATGGTGGAATGGGTAAATGTTCTCTCTTGCCTAGTTCTCATGATCTCACTGTTGCTCCCATGGGAGCCCATGTTCAGCTGTCAGCACCCAGGAGAAAACCACAACTCAGGAATGTTTCTAACTGACCTCCCAGTCCTGCCATTTCTCTTGCGAACTCCTGCCAGGAAAGGGTGAGGTGACACATCAACACCTTCTGCTGTGGCAGGCTCTTGTGAAGCCCCTTGGTGACTGCATCCATCATTTATATCTTTATATTTATAAGAAAAATAGCAGCAGCTTCTACCCTGGCTGCTTAAGATGATACTATATTTTGTGAATGCAGGACCGACAGTGTGCATAGCAATCTGGAGTAATCTTTTTTTTTTTAAAATAATAATTAGCTATCTAATTGCATGTCCAAGCCCTGTTGATGCATTTGCACTTGTACATAATTAGGGTTCATTTGAAATTGTGCTGGTTTAATGGTTTGTCTCCACTTTCCACAAATGGAATTAGAGATAAATTTAATTTGAAGTAATAAAGTTAAAACAAGTAAACAAACAAAACAAGCACAAATCAAAAATAAACAAACAAAAAGCCCATAAATTACACTGAACATATTGATCAATCCCAACTCATGCAGCACTGACTTCTGCAGGCTTTCATCATTGAGAATTTGCCCTGAATCCTGTTGAACTTTCCCGAGTAGTATTTACTCTCTCAAGTAATATCTGGAAGCACATTGTGGACCCATTAAAGATGTACCATATTTGTAATAAACCTGAAGAACTAAGTACCAATTACAGGTACATACCTGGCTAATAATTTGTTATATCCAAATTATAGCCCACAGTATCTGCCTTTTTGTCTAAATGCCAACAACCTCGTTTGTCTCACTCCTAGCCTGGATGCTTAACAAAGACTAGGAAGTATAACAAATGGTATCATTATCTTCCTAAATGAATATAATGGAGAGGAAATAAAATTAAGAGTGAGGCAGGAAATTGTTAATATGTTTATGGAATTATTGTTATTGCATTAGTTGAAAATAGGTTTTCATCTGCTTCTGACTTTTCTTTCAATTGCAGCAGACATTTGAGTAAAGCAGGATCAAGATATTACTGGCTTTTTAAGTTGTTTCTGTGGAATTGAAGACAGGCAGATATTGTATTGATAAGCAAGAGAGGTCAAAGATAGATGTATTACCATAAAGGAAGAGTACTCCAAAGTCCAGTTGTCATTTGCCATTTCAGGTGCTCTGGTTAAAGATCCATCTGTAGAAGTTGCTGAGAAAGTACAGAATCATGAAGTTAAGGCTGGAAAAATGAATGGTAATACGTATTATTTGGTTGTGTTTATGTTCTTCCTTTGTTCCTCTTCTCTGAGGAAAAACGGCTTTGTGTTAGAAAATTCACTGATGATTACTGAAAATTCACTGATCGTAACTTTCCTTCAGATGCCTCTGTATGCCACAGCCTCCTCACTTTAATAGTGTCCTGGGAAAAAAGGGAATACCCTGAAGTGCCAGGGCTGCTCTGTTCTGGTTTGGGAGTCAAGAGAAGAAAGAATGAGATGAGGAGATGATGAGCAGTTCCTCCTCTAAGGTGGTGGAGTGGTCAGTGCTTCATGGCTGGTTTGGGTTGACTCTGCTATCAGCAGAATCTTTTTCATAGAAAACAGAGCAAATCTCCAAAGCAGTTACTTTCAGAGAAGCATTGAATTGGCATAAAATTATTTTTCTTATTTGAGGATGAATGCATCTGAGATATAAATCATCCCTGAATGAATTGATGATCAAGGTCAAAGCCTCTGAGGTGCCATTAGATCATCTCACAGGGTTAAGCTGCAATTTCTGTGAGGCCATGGACATGTGTCCCCCTTCCAGCTGTGTCAGTGGGGGGAATTTTAGCTGAGAGTCTGGAAAACCCCTCTGCACATCTAGCAAGATGCCATAACTGTTCTGCTGCTGCTTCTCCTCTGCTTCCACCAGCTACTTAATTTGTAGCATGGAAATATCCCCATTTATTTTTGTGTGACATTGTACATATGGTTAGGCCTTATGGGATGCTTAAAATGTGTGTTTTGAAAAGATTTTCTTTTGGCTTTGTAGCTTTTTTTCCCCTAACTGTGGGCAACATCAGCCCAGAACTAGATTGTTTATGAAATAATATTGCCTACTGGCAGTGAAGGAAGAGGCAAATAGAGTGTTTTATGTCATGGTGACAGCTTTCAAAGCAGCTCATTCCAACCATTTAGTCCAGGAGGAAAAAGCATTAGTGCGTGCCTGAAGGAATTTCGTGCTACAAAACCTACATGTAAGTTCATATTAGAAAAGATTACATACATTGAACAAAAGGGGTCGATGATCTCAAGGAGATTCAATTTCAATACTGGTCCTCTGAGAGCAGGTACAAAGAATGTGATGTTGTACGTGCCCCACTGTAATTATGGCATTCAGAAGGCCCCTACTAAAGAACATAAAAATGGCACTAAGTGTTAAAAGAAGCAATTTTTTTTCTGGTTACAAAACAGTCAAAAATTAAGAAATGGTAATTTTGAAAGTGTTTTTCCAGTGTGAGTCCTATTGCCCTGCGTGGCTGCTGTTCTGGCTTGCCACATCTGCATATGGAGGAGGGAGATTTTATGAGCTATTTATTTCATGTATTTCTTAACTTCCTAGCAGTGACAGCCTTCCTGATGTTCTTTTGTGTAGGTCTTGAATTGCAGCTGCAATTCTTTAGAGGAAGAAATTGTGATGAGGCATCCTCTTGATGTCTTTTTGTCCCTGATCAGGGCCCTCTGTCCTTGGCTGAGAGAGGAGCTAGTGGCACAAGTAGCTGTTTGCTGAAACTCAGCATAGCAAGATGCCACCAGGACTCCTCTTCCTGTAGGAGAAACTGCCCAGTCCCCATATCTGGTCATTTTTGGTGTCCCCTAATGTTTCCTGTCCCGTTGTTTTTCCTCAGTGAAGCCAAGTCTTTGTCTTGTTCTCCACCCTCATGTTTTTCATCCATTTTTAATTATACCACTCTGTTTTCTCCTCTCCCAGTTTGCATTTACCCATTGAGGGCTTACACTTTTATGAAGAGCAAGGCCAGCCTCCTTCTCCCAGCTGCTGTCCTGACAGATTTGCCTCCCTCCATCTTCTTTTGTGCACCCATTTTCCACACTGTATTTTAGTTTCTTATCAGCAATTTTTTTTGTGTGTGTAATCACTCTTTAAAACGAGAGGCAAGTGGTTATTTTAAGATGACTTACATGGCAGTGACTCTGACAATGGATAATCCTTCAATAATCAGCATTTGGGAGTAACATTCTTGGCAGAGATTTGAGTAGAAGTGTGAAGCCTGGAGGTGTTTCAGTGGCTCTGTGGATTCTCACTGCAGCCCATCCTGCTTGATCTGGATTTATAAATATCAGAGCAGTTAACACTGCCCAGGAGGTTATTGGCTATGTCCAAATGTAAAGCTGTAAAGTGAATATGGACAGGGATGTAATGAGCAATATGAGCAATTTGCTTAGAGCTAAGTGATCATTCTGCTGTGTGTTTTAGATTAATTGGCAACATCTTGGTGTATCCAAACTTGGATTTCAACAAATGGAGAGCAGAAAAAAACTACAGTTTTTGAAAAATGATGCTTTATGCATTTATAGTTGCATGTGGTCTGTGATTGCTGAGGTTAACAGCTGCTCATTTTAATTTTTGCTGATTTTTTCAATCGTAAAATAATATCCTGTTCCAAGCAGAGGATTTTAGGGAAATACTGGAACAGATGAATAATATTAGCAAGTCACTAACTAAATATAATAGAAGAGGTATGCATTTCAATGTATTCAATTTCTGGGATTATGGAGTTAGCATGGCATTAAAATGTGTCCTTACTATTAAGCTATCAGGCACTGAAAATGATTGCATGTCATATTATCATTTATTTGATTTCTAATTTGGCTTCAGACAAACTCTATTACCCAAATATTCACACAATTATAAAAAATTGGATAGTCAGTGTAAGCCTGCTGCTCCCTAGGACTGCATGAATCCGTGGTGTTTGCTGGTGATATAAAAGGCATGTAGGCAGATAGAAAAAATAAGTAGGCAGAAGGAGTAAGGGATTCTCTTCAGAGACCTTAACGTTCTCAAGCTCCTCTGAGCAGTATGCATAGGGTAATAATGATATCTTAATTAGCAAAAAATTACAGCTCCATCTCACTGCTTGAAGGGACCACTTAATAATGTAAAAAAAGCAAGGTTGCATTTTTTATAACCATTACTTTTAAGAACTGGCTTGAACAAAGAATTTCTTTCATTGGTCTGTACAGCCGTACATTGTGGCTGGGGGAGGCTATCACCCCACAAATTCCCTTTATTGGGAACCTGCCCTAACCAGCAGATCTGAAAATATATTAATACTTGCATCTGTGAACACCCATTTTTTTTTTTAACTGAAATAACCAACACAATATAATTAAAAATGAATGTTTTATTTACCAATATAAAAACTGAGCATGTCATGTCAAGTATTTGGATTTGTTATGTCTTGCAGCATCATCACAGTGTTTAATAAATATTTAAATTTATTGTTTGATTTGGCACCTGGAAAGTCCATACCCTAAATAAGTTCACAGAAAATCTGAAAAATATATTTTTTTTTTTAAAAAAAAGAAGCTTTACATTCACTACTATGTTCCGTATTTCAAGGCATATTCATTGTTGGTATAGCTTTCATAGTATTTTTAGAAACTGCTAGAAAAAGGTCTTCTCAGCCAAAAAAAGGAGGTGCACTGTAGTCTCTGGCATTCAGTAATAGTGAGATTTCAGTACAAAGTGGGGAAATGGGCTGACAAACAGATGTTTATTCCCAGCTCTGTGGGAATTAGCTAATGAGCTAATGAGATTGTTGTCTTTACCTGTTTCTGCCAGAAATACTAACTTAAAATCATTAAAATTGGTATCTCACCCTCCTAAAGTAATGACCACTCTGTGGAACCTGACCCAAAATGACAGATAGCTTACAGGCATCATGATGTGACAGAAATATCAGACATCCAAAAAATACTGCCTTGTTTTGAAAATCGGGCAACTAATGGCAGCATGGCAGTCTTTTTATTGTTTTGTTTTTACAGTTTTGGATTAATATGATGAAAAGGGTACACTTCATTTATCTGTTGTTAATTTAGTAGGCAAGGATAATTCACAACTTACAAATCTCACACACTATTCATATATTTTGAAGGCTGATACGATCCCATTTCCCAGATGTAATACAAGCAGGGCATCAGTTCAGAAGCTGCTGCCACATCCACTTAATTAATAATACTCACCTAGTTTAAAATGTAGATGAGAATAATGAATTAGAGGAACACAGATGTAGTCAAGGGAGATGTCAAACACCTATCCAGCATCAAAACTGAAAAGGCAGAAAAAAAATCAACTCCAGCTCTATTTCAAGTGTTTTTTTGGATTTTTAAGTTTTTATTTCCTGGAGCAATGCGTGGGGGGAAAGCACTCCAGCATTTTACCACAGCAGCAGTAGCTGTACATTTAGCACACAGCAGAGTCTGCAATATTTCACAGCTGTTTCAAGGGAAAAGGCATTTTATCTCTTTTTCTCTGCTGCCTCAGCACAATGGCAGTGCTTTCCATGTAGGTCAAGAGATCATGATGGTGCTGCTCTCTTTATGCTACCATCTGAAGTGTAGAAGTGTTAGTCCCAGTGGGGCTTGCTTTCTGATTTTTTATTTTTATTATTTGGGTGCAGGGAGGATGAATAAAAGGTCTTGTGTTAAATATAAATAGAAGCATACAAAGCAAAAAAAAAAAAAAAAAAAAAAAAGGTATGTATTATAAAAAACACAGGAGCAGTGCTCTGTGTCATAGCTATGTTAAGCATCAGTGGATGCATCTTTTTTCACAGCTCATCTTTTTGCTGCTGGGTTGTTTTTTTTTTCCCTTTCTCCCTGTGATTACACTTTGCTTCCTCTTCCACACCTCTTAGTCTTTCCTGACCTGTGTGACACTGAAAGTACAGTGAGCATGTGGAATGCCCTCGTCTCAAATTCACCTTGATGCAGAGCACTGCCCTTCAAGTTCAGTGACAGCAGAGGTCGTGCTCAGGCTCTTCCAGGGAATCACTTCCCTGCTGTCAAAACACACTCGTTAAATGTGAGCAGCAGCCCAACACAGAGTGAGAACAGAAACACAGAGGATAGCCAAGGTAGGGGTAGAGGCAAGATGGCTTGAAACTGAAAGAGAGTCGTTTTGGTTTGGGTATTAGAAAGAAATCCCTTACTGGGAGGGAGCTGAGGTGCTGGCACAGGTTGCTCAGAGAAGTTGTGGGTACCCCCCCCCCCCCCCGCCCCTTCCTGGAAATGTTCAAGGCCAGGCTGGATGGAGCTCTGAGCAACCTGGTTTAGTGGAAAGAGTCCTTATCCATGGCAAGAGGGTTGGAATGAGATGGTCTTGAAGATCCATTTCAACCCAAACTGTTTTATGGTTCTTCGATAAGACAGCAGCTCTGCCTGCCCCCTCTGTGTCCCTCTCGATCTCACTAAAGGTTTTTCCTGTCAACATCTAAAATAATCCTGTGTAAACCAGTGGCCTTGAAATTAACTCAGTCATGGCTGGTGAAAGTTCAGTCAATAGGATCAGGAGTCATGTCAATGAGACTGGAAGGAATTGGGGTTGCCTCTCAAAAAGGTGCATGGGCTGAAGGTTTTAATCTTTCAGTGACACTGGTCTAGTGCATCCATTTCCTTTACCTAAGGCTTGTTTTGTAAGGAAGAGTACTGTGATCTTTTGTGAAATGTCAAGTGATTATCTGAGCCAAGATTGATTATCAGTGGCTTAGCTGAACAAAAAAAAAAAAAAAAGGGAGAATCTCATTTTTTTCCATAAATGAGAGCAAAGCCTAAATAACTCTGTGGGCCCTGATCTCCAGATCGTTGTAGGAGCACATCACAAAGCTTCCCATAGAGGGACATGGCTTCAAACAGGGACCTCAAAGTCACTGCTACAGCACTCAAGCCTGACTAGTGATGTCCAATAAAGAAAATTGCTCTATGCATATGATAATAAGAAAATCAAGATTATATTAATATATACTGCAGCACAATTGGAAAATTGGGATTTGCTGGTTAATTCCACCTGTGAGGCACACAGACCTACTACAAACTATGAAGTGATACTTAAAATGAGTCTATGTTTGAATATAGCATATTCATGTCAGATTATTTCCTCTTTTTTGAGTAATTTCAGGATTTTTGCCTATACTATGACTTCGGACGAGGTTAGGATTACTTATTTTTTTCCCTCCTCTAGAAAAAAAACCCAACCTGTTTCTCCTGAGGTAGGTAAGACAAAAATATTGGTTATTCTAAAAATAAGAATCTAAAATAAGAAATGTTCATATCTCAACAGATATGCCCAAAGTGTTCAAATTACTGCCTTGACAGAGAATTTGGCCTAAAGGAAAACACAATGCTGGAGCTGGTCCTTCAGCAAGACTTCCAGATATTTCAGTTTTATGATTGTCAGGTCATGATTTCTTTCTCTGCCACGCAGCAAAGCAGTGGTTTGACACTTATTCCTGGCTCTTGCCTCACCCTCAGAGAATCCTTAAGGATAGAAAGGGACCTCTAAGATCATTGAGTGCAGTCAAGAACCCAGCACCACAGTGTTCACCACTGGACCATGTCCCCAAATTCCACATCCACATTCCTTTTGATCACTTGCAGGGATGGTGATTCCATCCTCACTCCAGCCCTGGGGAAATGGTGAATGGCAATAATGAAGAGGAGAATGGGCCCTTCTGATCCCAAATCATTTTTACCCTGAGGTTGTGTCAGAGTGAAGGTGACTCAAGAGCAGGGAAGCAGTTGGGGTGGGTATGAGAGACAGACTCTCTTATGTTAATTGTTCAGCTCTCATATCCATGAACCCAGGTTATTAAAAACTTGTCATCAGTCTCCCCTATAATTAGGGGATTAATAATCTGAAGTTACCTATTGCAATTTAAGCATTAAATGTAATTTGCATGTCCCCATCTATGCTTGTTTGTACACGTTGGGTTTTTTTAATTAGAATACACCAAAATATTACTTTTCGGATTATAATATAATGAAATTACCTGTATTCAGTTCATTTTAAAAGAACCCTCCTGCAATAAGAAAATGCCTGTTATCATATGCATCTGAACATGCACATTACCAAAACAGTGAATATACACTTACAAATAAATACATGGAAGTGTTTATCTGTATGTATCTATTTTAAATTGTATTCATATTGTATATGTGTCCATGTAGGCATTTGCTGTAAATACAGGATCAGATGCAGGGAGGTCAGTGACACTGAAATTGCTTGCCAATGGCACTAATTTGTTTGTGCTGTGTGAGAAAAGGTCTCTTCCTTGCTTGCTGTGGTTCTGTTATTGACTCACATCTCATATCTTGAAGCACACTGACAATAAACACCAGTGAGCAAATAAAATACTCTGTAAAATATCCTGCAGGAGACTTGTTGCTCAGTGTAATGACTTTCTGAGCAGTGTCAAAACTCTTTGAGGGCTAGTGCTTGACATACCCATCTCTGTCTGTTGACAGTGTAAATTTTAATTTAGTGGATTTAATTTGTGTTTTAAGTGGCAAGAACGTGTGTTATTGGAGTAATTACTGTAAAGCTCTTTAATTATTGATTTCCCCAACATAGCAGGCTCGACAGTTTACCAGATATAATGAAGGAAAAGATACACATTAGCAGGATGGATATGGAACAAACAAGCCTTTTCAATAGAGACTTAATTCATTTTAATAGATGTACAGCAATTACCTGGGAAGGAAGAGTGTTCTCTTCATTGTGACATTAACAATTCAGATGAATCAACAGAGAGGTGATGTATAGGTTATATTGTAACTGTGTTTAAAAGACCACTGTTGGCTTATAGAGGACACCAGAGTTGGCTGTAAAGATGCATCAGACCTTCAGATTTACTCATCTCTTTACTGCTAAGTAGAGTTATAACACAGGTGAGTTCCCCCCATCCCTCTCACCTTTTAACAATTTCTCTGTCTTCATTTGAATTATCCAGGAGAAAAGGAATCAGTCTTGCTCCTAGGTGGGGCATACAGGGCCAGAGGAATGAGATGAGACCCCGTGCCCTAAAGCACACCCTCTGCAATTTGCTTTTGCTGGAGAGCTGAAGGAACGAGGCAGCCCTGCTGAGGTTCAAATGTGTGGGTTTGGGCACCCCCAGGCATTTTAAACCTGCTTTGTGGGCTGACAAGTCCTGTCTCTCAGTATGTGACCATCAATTGGTGCAGATGCCACAATTTGCGGTGGGGTGTTTTTTTTTTTGTTGTTTTTTTTTTTTTTTTTTTTTTTTTTTTTTTTTCTCACTATGCTTTTGTTACTTTCCATTACTTTCCATTTCTTGATGTGCACTTGTGGCAGAGCTAACTTCCCTGGAAGCACAGCCTGGGTCAGCCCCAGTCCCTGAGAAGGAGCTCAGCTGCCATGCCCACCATCCCATCATCATCTGCCCATTCCCAAATTGACATCATCCACTTTTTAAAAACACCATGGATGCGCTGTTACGGAGAGGTGGTGTGCCTGCTTTGAGGCATATTTCAGCCACGTTACAGACCATAGGTAAGAGCACAGAAGGAATGCTCCAAGGGCTCAGGTTTATCCAGGATCTGAGAGTTTTAAAGCTATTAGTGCGTGTTCATGTCCAGTCATGCTAAAATACAAGTTCCTCCTAGCAAGAAGAGTTCTAGGGCTTTCCCATCATGGTGTGTTTTATAGTCATTGCAAGACTACACTTTGAAAGGGTTTGGTGTTTGTGTTGGGAAGCTGTGGGAAGTCTGTCTCATTTACCCAAAGCAGGAGGCGGAGGAGCATTACTGAATCAATATCACGACATACAGGAACAAGCCCTTAAATGGTTTGTTTGACAGAGTCCTCAGTGCTCTCCAGGGATGTCTCAGTTTGGACAGACAGGTGTCTGCCAGGGAAAGCTGGAGCTTCCCTTGGCATGGAGAACGTAAACCCCTTCCCTCTGAATTATTATAATTTTCAATTAGGGGCTTTCAGGCAAAGAGATGAGAATAGGAATAAAAGGTCTTTACTAGGAATATTAAGAATACCAAATGTAGTAGTACAAAAAAACCCAAACAAAACAAGCAAACAAACAAACAAACAAAAAAAAAATCCTAGAAAACCTGACAGAGTGAGGATACAACCTGACACCCTGTTGGTCAGGGTGTCAAGAACAGTCCAAATAAGTCCTCCTGGAGTGACAGATGTGGTTCTGTTGCAGCAATGATCCTGTAGAAGGGTCAGGATGAGATGGGTCCAGTCTTCCTCTGAGAATCCAGTGCAAACAGGCTGTCCTCCAAGTTTGGAGGTTTGGGGGTTTTCAGCCAGAATTTGAGGCTTGTGTTGTGAATTGGCAGGGTTTAACCCCAAATCTAGAGGTTTTGGGGTGGTTTGGGTGGGATTTCATCCCATTTTTGGGGGTTCTGGGGTGGTTTTGGGGGGTTTGGCCCAAATTTGGGAATCTCAGGGGTTTGAGGGGGTCCCAAATTTGAGGATCTTGGGGGTTTCTGGGGATGTTTTACCTCAAAATTTCAGGGTTATGGGGAGGTTTCAAGGCTTTGACAGACTGGACAATTGAGTGGTGCAAACTGGGGGCCTGTCATGTCCCTGTCTAATCTTGTCACCTGCAAAGGGATGAACAGACCTGGATACCACATGCACACAGAGAAGCTTTATTCCCATTAACAGTTTGAAATAATTACATTGGAGAGTTCACATAATTCTTTTACTAATGACGTGACGATGTCATTCTGGGGGTAGTGGTGACACTGCTGGAATGGGTGACTGCAGTCTCTTAACTGATTTAAATGGTGATTTGTTTTCCAACATAAAAGTGATCATGTAGTAAAAAAACTGAAAAAACAATGTAAATATTGATTTGCAAGCAAAAAATCCGTAGCTACTACAAATCTGCCTGCAGCTGTATCCATCCAGGCCTGTTGAGAATAAGGGCTGAGGAAGATAGTCCAGACCACTGGATTTATACTCAGCTTGTAGTTTTATGTTGACTTACAGGGCTGGAGATAGCACTTAATTTCCTCTAATTTCTGTGCAACTTTAAAAATCTCTAAAATCACAAAAAAGAAAAGCATATTCATGAAGAAGATAAACGTGCAAAAACATTTTTCGTGTAATCCTAGTTTGTACAACAGACGGAACACTGAACTTTTTCATTGCAAAGGACTTGACAGGTAGCATAACAATACTACTGCCTGTTTTATATATCCTGGGGAAATATTAGGAAAAGCTGAGCGTCTTACTCTTTGTGAATCCAAGTTTGCAGCATATAAGATAGCTGAAAAACTAGGAGTCTAAAAGGAAATGTCTTATTTCTTGCCATCTGTGTGAGTGCTGGGTTTTTTGAGAAATTGTAACCTTTCATTGACTAGGAAAGCTATTTCAGCACCATGGCTGAATTTCAGAGGAGTACTCAAGAAAGTAGAATCCTGTGGAAAAGTAATTCTGCATTTTTGGGAGGAAAAAATAAACACATGTCAAAAGTTTCTTGTATTTTGAAGCTTTCCAGTAATTTGAGAGAGAATTTTTGCATGTAAAATGAAGGACCCTTGCTGGCCTCATTGGTATTGGTAAATCATTGACAAGAAATCCATGAGAGAAAACAGATATAAACCATTTTCTGTAAATTAGTGTCCTCAAATTGTTTTCACTTGTTCCTCACCTTTTCTTTCACTTTTCTATGTGTCAGGCATGAAGAACTGGGGATGTAATTCATTAGTGTCATTATTTTTATAGGCAAAATTCTTGATTTTTTTTTTTTTTTAAACTGGGATAGAGATTTCTTACAGGTTTAATGCATTTATGGCATAATCAGTGTGTATGAAGAAGGAGGGAAAGTTGTTCACATACTAATAAAAAAGTGGATTTCTGGGCCTATTTCTTGTGCACTAAATTTTTGGCCTCTCTGATGTGCAAAAAATTAAGAAAAGAAACATTTGAGCTTTGAAGGTTGAGGCTGGGGCTCCTGGAATTGTGCAATCTGTTCTTATAACAGAATCTCATCCACTTGCTCAGACTTAAAGATTTCAGACTTTCCCTTTTCCCTTTCCCCTTTTCCCCTTTCCCCTTTCTTTCAAGGAAATGTGTTTGAAATGATAAACAGCATTCTTTGAGGAGATTATTTTTTTTCTCAGATGAGACTTTTGATGTTCCTTAAGCCCTGCAATTTTCAAATTGCTTTCACAATTTATTCATTAGAATAAATGTGAAAGTTAGAAGTTGTGCTTGGGTTTTTTGAACTTTTGGTCACCAGACTGCACCAATTCTCTATTAAATAATTTAAATGTTATCTTTCAACAGGAAACAAAGAGAGTTGAATGGCTTGGGTAGAACAATCTCACAAAGATGCAGTATAATGTGCTTAAGAAACTATGATCATAATTGCTCTAATGAGCAATCAAATGTGCATTCTTAAAGTCTCTTAAAGCAGTTTAAAAAAAATAATATGCCATTTTGAGAGTGACATATCTTCTTTCTGTTTTGACATTCAGCTGCATTAGCGTGCACTTGTTACACTCGTGGCTCTAAATCCCCCTTGTCAGATATTCTGAAATCTACTTACACTTTCACCCAGGGCTTGAGTTCCTTCACCCTCAAACCACTTCACACATTTCAAGTGCCTAAGTGCCAGCAAAGTCTCCCCTCCATCACAGAATGTGCTGCTATTGTCACTTCCTAAAAATGCTTTTAAGGCATGCAATGGGTAATTAATAAACTTGAATGCTAATAAGGAAGAAAGAGTGCTGCTAAAAGCAAAGTAGGGCTGAAAAGGAGTCTTTCATTAGAATTCACTTAAAACACTTAAAATCCACTTTGCTTGCCCTAGACAAAGTACCCTGGCCATAGACAATAATGTTTTCAAGTGTGCTTTGCCATCCTAAAATTCTTTTCCTCTTTTTATGGATTTCTGTCTGAGTTTTTTGTCCTTCTGTAGGTTTAAAGAAACAATATATATACTATCTATACAAAAAAAAAAAAAAAAAAGCAAAAACAAAAAAAACACCAAAAACATAACCTTGAGGGTTTGCATTTTTCTTTCTTCATGGGATAAAAAAAGGGATACTCCAAAATGCCAAATTTGTTTTAAAGGAAGAAGAAAAACTGATCTTCAGCCTTAGCACAGATCTGCCTCTCTTCCTTATTGCTGGAGACACGGATTGTAGCTGGGATGTGCACATCCAAACTTTTCAGTTAACCTCAGCACCAAGCATTACCAACTCTCAATATAACGGTAGCTGATGGTGTTTATCCACTGCGAGATTAAGCTGTTTGGACTCAATTCTGGGCATATTTAATTCTGTAATTAAGCATTTGCTTATGGTCCACTGGCTTTGAAGACCCTCAGTGCTTAGCTCAGGGATTTGCTAAAGTGCTGTGCTGAACAGGAGCCAGGATTTGTACCCAAAGCCCCTTGTCCCTCTTGCCCCCAGGTTGTATACCGAAATGTTCTCTGATTGACAGCACTTCACTAATAGAATTGCATTGCTGAGCAGGTTGTTCTAATGTACATAAGCTTGTCAAAAGGTTAGGTACACCTGCAGGATGCCATCTCCTTCCCTCCAGGACTAACAGTGCTGCCTGTGAAATGTAAAGGAGCTGGTATTGATTGGAATGGATTGCAGAATGAGTGGCATCAGGCTTTCACAGCACTTCCAGTAGTGATGGGCAGGTGAGTTAAACCCTCTTAGGGGCCTGCCAGAGTCAGTGACGATAGGAGGGATACAACAAGATAATGAAATTTTGTTCAAAGTATTTGCCTATCACATTAATTCAGTAACCTTAAGATGTGCCTGCTAAATAGGTGATTATTGCTCTTTCAATTTGTGCTTATAGATGGAGTTTTATTTTCCGTTTGCTTTTGTGTTTGGGATGTATCTTATTTCCATTATGGCTGGAAACCCTGTGTGTGAAAAAAGCAGGTTGGACACAGTGTGGAGAGACAAGATGTACAACCCTTACCTGTTGCCACCCCGCCGAGGCCACCAGCTAGCTCTTCTGGGGGCAGCGACTTTCCCTAGCGAGTTGCCTCTAAAGAGGCAGCCTCAGTCCCGGTGGCGCAGGCACCGCGGTGCAGTGATTTCAGCTCTATTGTGAGGGAAAAGCCCCTCAGCTCTAACCGGGCTTTAGGCCGAAGTGGCTCTCCCTGGTGAAGGCGATCTCCGGCGACGCAGAAGAATAACTCGGGAGCCAAAGATGATCTCTGAGAATCTTCTTTATTCCATCTCCGCTGACGACTCAAAGACACTGAGGCACTCAGTCAGTGGGGTTTTATACACTCACAAAAGGGGCGGGGTTTCATTAACGGCCAATGGGATTAAGGGCTGAGAAAAGGAACCAATCAGAGGGTATGTTAATAAACAAATTAGGGGATTGAAACTTGGACCAATCAGGGAAAGACCTGAAACCAACCAGTCAGGGAAGGGATTCAAAACAGGCCAATCGGGACAAAACTGGGGTACAAAGCAGCATCCAATCATAAACAAGACAGTTAACATACCAGGAAGTATTCAACTAGGGTAACGGGGACTGGCCAACTTTCTCAGGGAGTTGATGTCCTCCAGGGAAGGGCTGGACGCATCACCCTTTCTGTAGCATCTTCAAAGGCCTGGTTCCCCACAACTCCCCCTTCTTTATTTATTATGAAAACCTTGTTCGAAAACTTTTGACAACACTTAAGGACACAACCAAAGGTAACTAAGGCAACAAAAGCAATAACGAAGATCCACAAAAGTCCATTTACAATGGTCGCTACCCATCCTTTGAAACCCCAGTTTCTGAAGGGGTTGTCAGACCACTCTTCAGTTTGCTTCTCTATTTTCAGTTCTTGGACTGCTCCTTGGATGGCTTTGATTTTGGAGTGGATGCTTTCTCCATGAGTTGACAAGTTAAAACAACACAGCCCTTCAAATTCGTCACAGCCATGTCCATGGGCAAGGAGTAAGAAGTCTATAGCAGCCCTATTTTGAAGAGTTGCCTTTCTGGTGGTTTCCTCATCTTCAAGGAGGTCATTAAGGACTGCAGATGTTAAATAGGCTTGTTAAATTTCCCAAGCCAGATCTCTAAATGAGAGAGCTCTCCTAAAGCTTTAGCTGCAACTACCCATGGCAAAAAAATAGACATGAGTACCTGTTTTTGTCTAGACCAATCTGTAATTTGGCTATCACAATCATCTTTCCAATTTTCCAATTGTCTCTTCTTACGGGTCTGATTAGTCTCTTTGTTTCACCATTCATGAATCATGGTAGTGTTTGGGGTCAGAATTGTAAGCTTTCCTAGAGTGCATGGACCTACTTGGAGACGTGCAGGAATCCCTGCCCACACACAATCTCCACAAATTAAAAATACTCCTCTTGGTAAGACTCTGGGATGACGAGTGGACATGGACAGTATGTTAGATGTGTAATTACACTAGTTTTGTCTGATATAAATTTTATTATTAGGGGAAACATCCAATTTATTTACCGATTTTTGTTGTTCTCTTAACACCAAGTCTTTCCTATTTCTTTGTTAGAAAAAGTTTACACAATAGGTGGCTTTGGAGGACCCCAAAAGGTCCAATTCCTGGGGTTCCTCTGTTGCATGTGGCAAGATTCCGGTCCACTCATCCCATGTGTCAACTGGATTAGGTAGCTTTCCAGTAAATGGGTACTCATGCCCCTGCAATGGGACACCCACCAGACAAGAGGATAAAGGGTTTTGGGCATCACCCATGGACAGGCACATACTCTGTTGATTCAATGCCTTGGCTAAGGTTACCCATACATTCTCCTTAGGCTGTGTCACAATCCAGGAATTGACCGGTGTCACCAGGAGAAGCATCCACACTCCAAGAAACATCCAGTTGTTAGCTGTTAGACAATCCATCTCTCCTTTAAGGCGGCTTTTTGTGGATTATTCCTGATTCTATAAATGGAAAAACCATTATTAGCATCAAGATTAACAATCCCCCCTTCTTGATTTGAAAGTCAGAAAATGGGAGAAAGTACTTTTTCTGGTAACAAGAACTCAGGTGAGATGAATATGACGTTCTGCAAAGGCTCTTCAACCAGAGCTGTGTATTAAGCTTAAAGTCTATCGTGCATTTACATGTGAAAAAAAGTATAGTTTATTAAACTGGGGATCATGGTAAAGTCTTCCTGGCAGTGCCAGCCATTTCATTTTGCTTCTCCTTCGCAGTTTGAAGTCTTGTGATGGGCCGGTGTGCTGTTTTTGCTGTCTGCGACTTTCTCTTCCTTCTCTTCCAGGCCGCTGTTTTTTGGTGCTCCACAGTCCCTGTGGGCGGCTCAGCATTGCTCAAGTTATTATCAATTGCTTCAGAATTCAAAGGTCCCAAGTATGGTTTTACATTTTTGGCTGGGAGCCACTTTGGACCTGCTGGGGTTGACACACAAGCATACCCTCTCCCCCAGGTGATCAGTTGATGAGGGCCAGAAATTTGATGGGATTCAGGGTCCTTAATCAACACAGACGGTTTCTCAGAGAGCTTTGCTCTGGCCGAATTTGAGAAATGTGTGATCACGGGGGGTCCGGCTCTGTACTAGAACCATTTATTAGAAAATTTATTACATATAAGGCCTTACAGAGTCTCTCAATGGGAGATAATATCTCTGTACCTCTCCACTGTTGATGAAGGACTCTCTTGATAGTTTGGTGAGTCCTCTGAACAATCGATTGACCAGTTGGAGAGTGTGGTATGCTGGTGTCATGTTGGATGCCCCATTCCTGGAAAAATGCTCTTAATTGTTTAGAAATGTATGCAGGTCCATTATCTGTTTTTATCTTTTTTGGGACCCCCAAAGTAGTGAAAGCTAAACAGAAGTGTTTTTTAACAAAGGTTGCATTTTCTCCCGCATGGGCAGACACAAAGACGGCTCCTGAGAAAGTGTCCACAGATACATGAATATACTTTTGCCGTCCAAATGAAGGAAAATGAGTGACATTCGTCTGCCACAACTCATTACTATTTAGCCCCCGAGGATTAATTCCTCGATCTATAAAGGGGACTTGGTAGGCTTAGCATTGGGGGCATGATCCCACTATGGCTTTTGCCTGTTCCCTTGTCAGGTGGGACATTTGGATTAGGGCATGTACATTCTGATGATAGAACTGATGGGACAATTTAGCCTATTGGAAAATGTCTGGTAAATTTGCGGTCTGTGCCACCATTGCCAAAGCGTCTGCTCTCTTATTCCCTTCCACTATGGCACCTGGAAGGTCAGTGTGTGACCTGACATGCATAATGTAAAATGGATGCTTCCTGTGGGAGACCAGAAAGACCAACTGAGAAAGCAAGGAATATAAATTTTTGTTGGACACCTCCTTCAAAAAAGCGTGTTCTGCCCTCATGGCTACCCCAGCAACATATGCCGAATCAGTCACCAAATTAAAAGGTTGGTCTTTAAATTTTTCGAAAGCTCTGATGACGGCAGCAAGCTCTGCAATTTGTGGGGATCCCTCCACCACCCGGACATCAGACTCCCACTTCTGAGTCCTTGAGTCTCTCCAAGTCATTACTGATTGGTGAGAGGACGCTGAGCCATCTGTAAAAAACTGTCACAGCTTCCAAGGGAGTTTTGCTTTGAACAAATTTAGGGACCAAATTAAAATTGGTTTTAAATAATTTCTGGCCTGGATAATGAATTGAAATTCTGCCTGGGTAACTATCTAGGGTGAACTGGAGGTTGTTATTGTGTTGGAGCAGAAACTCTAGCTCTTCTGTTGTGGCCAATGGAACATATATGCATGTGAAGTCACACCCAGCAAGAGAGCAGAGGCGTAACCTACCTTTGCGAATGACCGCCGCAAAAGCTTTTTTGGGGGTAGTGATTGTCTAGTGAGGCTGTGCATGTAAAAAAATCCACTCAAGGATTAATAAAGAGTCCTCATTGTCCCACTGGAATATGAGTCCATAAAAATGTGGAGCTTTTCCCAAAACAACAAAAAGGAATGGCAAAAGGGGCTCATACCTATTTGCCTGACATGCTGACAGAGCCTTCTGTACCTTGACAATCGCAGTTCACGCTTCTGTCATTAGGCTCCTAGGCAGATTGAGGGCATTGTCTCCTCGCAGCAAGTTGAATAACAGAGCCAAGTCCTCAGACGAGATTCCCAGGAGTGATCTAACCCAACTGATGGATCCGCAGAGCTGCTGTAGTTCATTAAGTGTGCAAGGGTTGCTATTGATGATCAGCTGTTGAGGTGTGATAGTCCGCTCAAACACCTGCAAGCCTAGGTAATTCCAAGAGGAGGTAAGTTGAACCTTTTCTGGCTGTATTTCAAAACCCGAGTCTCTTATGGCATTGACGGTAGATTGTAAAACACAGTCCAAGTTTGGTTGATCTTTAGCACACACTAAAACATCATCCATGTAATGTAATATTACTGCATTAGGAAATGCGGCTCTTACCGGGGATAGAATTTTTGCAACGTACCACTGGCATATTGATGGTGAGTTTTTCATTCCTTGGGGTAACACAAGCCAGTGGTATCTCTTGAGTGGAGCTTGGCGATTGGTTGATGGGACTGAAAAAGCAAACTTTGGGGCGTCTGCTGGGTGAAGGGGTATGCCAAAAAAGCAATCTTTAATGTCAATCACTGCCAGGGGCCAGTTTCTTGGTAGCATAATAGGAGAGGGCATCCCTGGTTGTAAGGGTCTGAAATCCTCCATTACCTCGTTAACCTTACGGAGGTCTTGTAGCAGTCTCCACTTGTCTTTCCCAGGTTTTTTAATCACAAAAATTGGGGTGTTCCAGGAGCTATTAGATGGAATGATGTGCCCTTTGGACAGTTGCTCTTCTACTAAGGTCTCCAGTGCACGCAACTTCTCTGTGGGTAGGGGCCACTGATCAACCCATACTGGTTGGTCTTGTTTCCAGCGGAGCTGAGGGACATTACAAGTGCGCTCTTCAGCGACCCCCACTAAAAAATCCCGGGAATTGATTGTCAGCATTGCACCCGACTGGGATAAGACATCTTGCCCCCACAAAGTGATGAGAGCCCTTACAACAAATGGTCTGACAGTTGCCACCTTGCCCTCTGGCCCGCTGATCACGACATTGCGTTTCACTCTCCAAGATGTTGCCACTCCCCCTATACCTGAGATGAATCCAGAGACTGGCTCCAACTCCCAGTCAGCGGGCCATTCTGATTTTGCCACCAACGTAACATCAGCCCCGGTGTCCATCATTCCCAGCCTCTTTATTTTTTCCCCTTTTGAAAATAAAGTGCATTTGTAAACCGGCTTCCTCATTCCCATAGATTGCACCCATAACACTGCAGGGTTTTGGGGAACCATATCTGGCAAGTTCTTTGGCAATAAAAAGGCTTGGGCAATGGATACTCCTGTTGGCAGAAAATACGGGTAGTCTAAACACATTACTGAGATAAAAATTTCTTCCCCAGGCTCTAGTGTCTGGACCTCGGGGATGACAGCCAGCTCATTGGGTTTGTAAAAAGGATCTCCTATTATTAAGATGTCAAAGGGTCCATTTAGCAGTGCTCTTTTGCCAGTCACAATTTTATATATAGAGTCATTTTCAAATTGCACTGAGAGGTCACTCACCAGCTCGCGCCGGGTTCCCTCCTGAATCTGGGTGTAAAATTTGTCTTCTTCATCCTGGGGGGAGCTTCCCACGCTGGTGTCCTCCTCCCATGTGGGAATTGGTCCTCATGTTGGTCTTCTGCAGGTTGGAGACGGTGTTCTGACGAAGTTGGCAGGGCATTCGTTGTCGTCATGCTGCGCCGTCCCGCGCTCTGCTTGCCGTTTCTCTGCTTCCACCACCTATCGGGATTACTGTTGAGCCACTGATGGTCTTTTCGATGATCGGCTACAGCTTCTTTTTCTGGACATTCAGCAATGAAGTGACCAGACTGGCCACAATTAAAACATCTTAGTTTGTCTTTAGCTGAGATGACTGCGAAAACACCTGATACACCTTGTGCAATTCCTTGTGCCACTGCCTGTGTTACCGTGTTCTCTGTGGAGTTGTGTTTTACGCAGGCCTCTATCCTTTGGTCTATGGTAGGACCAGGGTCAAGGGGTAAGGCTCGGAGGATGGGTTTGGTGGTAGAATTTGCATTAAGCAATGCCATTTTAACCAACATTTCTTTCCTGGCCTCAGGACTTTCTAGCTGTTTCTCCAGTGCTGCTTTCAACCTGTCTACAAATTTTGTAAAAGATTCCTCTACCCCTTGTTTGATGTTCGTAAAACTTTGCACAGGCACTGTCTCATCTTGTACAAGTAAGAGGGATGCTTTCACTGTGCTTGCAATTTCTCTTAAAGTGGCAGCTGGAATATCAAATTGTTTTGTGGGCCTTAAATAATTACCCTCACCAGCAATTTGCTCAAATATCAAATTTGGTTTAAGTAGGTCATTTTGAGAAACTGTTGCCAACGCTATCAATTGTTTTTTCCAATATCTTTCCCACAGCAGATAATCTGCTGGGGTGAGCAGACATCCAATAATATTCCGGATGTTGTGCCGCAACAGCGTGTGCGCAGCAAAAGTGGCCTCTAACAATTGCCAGAAATAATGTGATCCACGACCATCTTCTTTTCCGGCCTTATGTAACTCTTTTAATACTGTGAAAGGCATTGGATGCCAAGTGACCCTTCATGCTTGTCGCTCTCTGTGTCTAACCGTAATCAGGAAAGCTGTGATTTTATTTGCCAAGTCCAAGTCTTTTTCTTTAATTGCCTCATTCTTGGTATACAAATAGTGATCCTCATATTCGATATCTGACAAGGAGAGTTCACTGCTATCCTCCTCGGAAGAAGCAGGCCTATTGTGTTTGTGACCTTGTTTTTTAACCACACACTTTGCAGACTGCTTATGATGGGTGGCAGTTGAATTCAAGATGGCCTCCCTCCGGCTACCGACACTTCCGGCATGACTAGGGGTGTCGATAGGCGTGGCTGAAGGCGGGGATTGAGGCGTTGCCTCCACCTGAGGAGGCGTGTCCAGGGCATCAGGGGAGGGGCCTGACGTGGTTACACCAATCGACGCAAAGGAGGATGACTTGTGCACAACCTGGGATGGCGCAACCGAGTGGTGGCCATTTTGTGGGGAAAGGGCGGGAAAACTTGGACAGGGAAGAGACAAAATGGCGGGACTGGCCACGTTGTCGGCGCCAACTTGGGCGCCACCTTGAACAGTACTATATAAGCTCAAAACTTTTGGAGGAGGGGGTAAAACTGGGTAAACGGGCATAGGAAGGAGGTTGCAGGGAAGGCCCAGGCAGTGTGGCCAGCACTGTCCTGGGAAGGGTAGAGAGGGGGTAAGGGAGTGCCCGGGAGACGGTGGCTTCCCGGTGCGATACCGCCAGACACACTTGCTGACCCACCCTCAGACAGGAAAGAGGGCTTAGGGACACGGGGAGAGGGGTAGGGGTTTTCAACTGGGGTCCCCGAACCTTCCCCAATTTTTCTCCCAAACTGATCCCCTCCAATGCCTTAATTATTAACTTAAACAATGGAAAAAAACTTTGCAACCGACAAATCCCCTTCTAACTGTACAGCTGTCAACTTACATCCCACATCATCCCAAAAACTGTCAGACTTAACAGAATTCAACTTAACATTTGAAAAATGATCAAAAATCCATGTAACAAAACACTTTAAAACCACCCGTCTAAACTTAAAATTTGCCCCAACAAGGATAATTTTAACTTGGGTATAAAACTCCCGTTCACGATGGGTTAGCGGTGGACGGATAAAACTGTTTCCCATCCTGCTTTCGCTCCGTCCCAACCGGTAAAAGTTATAAATGAAAAAAAAAGGCCAAATAAACTCACAGTCTCTCTTCGCTCACTAGCAGTGGCGGCCAACAAAAACCCGGTGGGAGGTGGTCACCTAGTACGACCAGCTGCAGTCCATTGTTGTGTCGTGGTTTGAAAAGCAAAATGAGTGAGAGGCTCCAAGTCAGAGATATAATTTAATAGGAAAAAAGGTAAAAAGGTAAAAAATAAAATAAAATAAATGCAATAACACAAAGGACCACTGACAGAGTCAGAATACAACCTGAGCAGGATGGTGGAAGCAGTCCAGGTGAGGTGCTCTTCCTGAAGCAGTGATCCTGTAGAAAGGTCTGGGAGCTTTGGTCCTCTGGGAATCCAGTGGGTAAAGGCTGCTTGTACTGCTCCAAATCCCAGCTTATATCCAGGTGAGAATGCTTGGCTCCTCCCCCTGGGTGGAGCATCTCACAATGGGATGAGGAGTGTGAAGTGGGTCCTTGATGGCCCATTAACAGAGATAACTCCTGGAGGGAGTTACCTGTGAGTCATGGGCCAGGCGTTGATGGGCCATGAGCAGAAGACACCCCAAAGGCAGAGGGCCTGGAAACACTAGAGAACTGCCCCACTTGGTTTCAACAGTTCATCAAGATGGTGATAGAATAAATACTTTGTGTACATCCTACACTGCAACCCAGGACATGTTGTTTGCAGGTCCTGGTCGACACCCCTGGCGTAGCTCCTACTAAAACACAAGGGGTCCATCAGAGGAGCTGGGCTGCCCAAGGCCCTATCTTCACCTTGTGGTCAAGGACAGCTCGCTAGGGGAACCTCCAAAAGATGGCCCCACGTTGGGCCCTTACCTGTTGCCACCCCACCAAGGCCACCAGCTAGCTCTTCTGGGGGCAGTGACTTTCCCTAGCGAGTTGCCTCTAAAGAGGCAGCCTCAGTCCTGGTGGCGCAGGCACCGCGGTGCAGTGATTTCAGCTCTATTGTGAGGGAAAAGCCCCTCAACTCTAACCGGGCTTTAGGCCGAAGTGGCTCTCCCTGGTGAAGGCGATCTCCGGCGACGCAGAAGAATCACTCGGGAGCCAAAGATGATCTCTGAGAATCTTCTTTATTCCATCTCCGCTGACGACTCAAAGACCCCGAGGCACTCAGTCAGTGGGGTTTTATACACTCACAAAAGGGGCGGGGTTTCATTAACGGCCAATGGGATTAAGGGCTGAGAAAAGGAACCAATCAGAGTGTATGTTAATAAACAAAGTAGGGGATTGAAACTTGGACCAATCAGGGAAAGACCTGAAACCAAGCAGTCAGGGAAGGGATTCAAAACGGGCCAATCGGGACAAAACTGGGGTACAAAGCAGCATCCAATCATAAACAAGACAGTTAACATACCAGGAAGTATTCAGCTAGGGTAACGGGGACTGGCCAACTTTCTCAGGGAGTTGATGTCCTCCAGGGAAGGGCTGGACGCATCCCCCTTTCTGTAGCATCTTCAAAGGCCTGGTTCCCCACACTTACCCTTATCCAAAAATGCAGCATACACGGGACCCAAACACACACTCCACTTAAGAATTGTATATGTTTGATCCAATTCATTAATCATTCAGAATGATGAATATATTTACCACAGAGGAAATAGCCCAACACTTAATGTTTTGTCTTATTTCAATTTATCATGTTTATTATGCATTGTGTGTCTCTTTTGGAACATAAATTGCTGTCAATAAATTAGTAACCCTCACTGAGACACCCCAGAGTATGGACCCAGTTTTTTACCAATACAGCCAGATTAATTTCATTGACATTAAAAGCTGATATGAGACAGAAATGAAGACATAGTAAATCTGATGACTAAAAGTCCCTTTATGGAAATCTGTGCTTGTGCCACTAAAACACCCCTATGGCTGTAAAAATTCCCATAAAACAGCTTGGAAAATATATTTTGTAAGGACTGCTTATGCATTTAACTTCAAACACCACTGTTTCTCAGAATTATTAATTCTTCTATACATTTTTCCCATAACAGTAACTCCCAAATAAGCAACATATTGTTCATTGCATGTATTCTTAAGGTCCCAGGGCAAAATATAAATCAGTGGGGAAATTATGAGTTCAAACTAATTCTTAAGCATAGCTGAAGTAAGAGTACTCTTTTATTTACAGTTGTTAGAGACCCAAGACATTTTAGGTATCCACCACACCGAAGGGGAAAAGAGCTGAGCATCAGTGAGGCTTTCAGCCGCTCCTTTTAAGTAAATAACCTTCCAGAGACATGATTTAGCCTTAGTGGTGCTGGCCCCAGCTGTAAGATCACGAGTTTATTTTTTTAAATTGTTTAGTTCAGCTGTATTGACTTTCTGGGCTCTTTTGGAATAGCAAAGTTCTCTTCAGCCAAAATACCAAAATGGTGTGTGCAGTAATGATTTGCTAGTTCACTTCTAAAGGTTTAATCCCAACTCCATTCTGATGGGGAAATTTTTTTTCAAGTTATTCACCTGATTGATAGTGAGATGTTCTGTGCATACGAACTGCAGTGGTTGCTTTTGATTGCACTGAGAGATTGTTATCATCATTTAGTCTCTGACAGAAATATGTATTGAAAGTCTGAGCTGGGAAAAATGTAGTTGATGTAGCATAACCTGCTGTTTTCATTCACAGAAGCAATTCAGATGTTATTTTAAAGTGGTTGTTCCAT
This sequence comes from Zosterops lateralis, assembly GCF_965231275.1. Classification (NCBI taxonomy): domain Eukaryota; kingdom Metazoa; phylum Chordata; class Aves; order Passeriformes; family Zosteropidae; genus Zosterops; species Zosterops lateralis. The sequence goes on from NC_139764.1 coordinate 7,541,010, forward strand.
TTCTGAGCTACGCTTTCACGCAGCACTTGTCTCATAGTGGGTCTATAGGCTGCTAAAAGTGGCCTGAGGATCTCGTGCAGGGATTCTTTGGGTTCTCTCCAAGGCAAAGGCTTCAGCCTGATCCTGACCCAACTTTTGTTCTTGTCTTTTCAACCTCAGAACCCCGTGGGGTTGGATTTGGAGCAGAATTTGGTGTTCCCCTTTAAATAAAAACAAAACACCAAAAACATGCAAACAACCAAAAAAAAAAAAAAAAAAAAAAAAAACCCCAAAAAAACCAAAAAAACCTGACTAGTTTGGGAACAAACTTAGAAAAGACCAAAAAAAAAAATAATAATAAAAACGTCATGTCGAAGTGGAAGCTCTTCTGGTTAGGTGTTGCTATTATATCATATATGGTCTCTTGATCCTGGGTTGGCCCTTCTGAGAGCAAGCCATGAGAGGAAACTTAAGGATGGGATGGAACCAACTGTGTGCAGCCAGCAGCCTTCCAGAGCCACTGCATCCCAATGCTCATGCTGCTGCTGTTTACAGCATCACTTTTGGTAGGAATGAGAATGAAGTTTGAGTTCCCATCTTTCTTCCTGCTTCAGATTTTGGGATATTGGCGTTCTTGCCTGGCAACACAGTGCTGAATAGAAATTATATTTTCAGGTGGCAGTCACAGACAGTGACGTTTACTGTTTAAAAATCTCTGTTCAGTGCAGTGACACAGCAGTGGTGGGGAGAAGGCAGAACTGGATGTCCCATGCTGTTGTTTGAAGGTGTGTAGCCCTGGTTTCGTGCCTGAGGTGTTTTGGTTTTCTGAAATTCTTTTCCCTGGGAATTTTCTGTAAACAAGAGACATGTTTTTGTAACATGTTATTCATTCCTTTTCCTAAGAGGGACTTCTTCTTGATGTTCTTCTGATATGACCAATATGATTGAAGAGGTTTGTCTTTGTTTCACCAATCAAATTGGTCTGTGCAGAGTAGTTTAAAAGGGAGACACATCCCAAAAATAAAAGAGTCATTTTCAGCCTTCTGAGGTCAGAGTCTGTGTTGTGGTGGTGTAAAACAATGTCAAAGGTGAAGTGCAGCCTTGCCTCTATTGTCTGTTCTTCCAGCCTGTTGTACAGGATGAAAGCTGTCTGCTGTGAGCCAGCTGAACAAATGCTGCATGAATTGAATTCATTCTGAGAAGCATATATGGTAAAAGGCATTTGTTTACTTCACCGTGTGGAATGGGGCCTTTAAGTCTGTTTCTAATTTATTCCAAGTTAGAAATATGAGGTAAACGCAGAAATCATGCATTAATAAAGTCTCTTTATGTTCCCAGCTGGCAGGAGAAATAACAGTTGTGGTTCGCTGAAAATTACTCTGGGCCAACAATTTTGATGTGATTTTAGGTTTTATTTTCAGCCATGCAGGAATTCTCCTGCCATGCTTTCTTTTTTTGTGTTTTATGAGCAGTTAGTCTTTTTGTTCCTCCCTGAAGAAGGAGTAAAGAAATTTTTTTCAGAGGAGCATCAGCAAAGTCAGTGTTTATCCAGTGTTTACCACCAGTGGAAGAGCTTGTAAAAATAAATACATAAAATGAAAGGACACATTTGCAAGTAGTTATTTATGGAGCAGACAGTGTCGGCAAATTAGTTGGATCTGCCCAACAGCAAAATTTAGCAGCCAAAAAATAGCTTTTATTTCTTAGATACTTTCTTCTGTACTTAACATCAGACTTGTTTCTGATTCCATTCCCCTTAATTTCATCTTTCCATAGAACATGCATCCTTCTACTTCTTGTCTCTGTCCACCTTTTTCTCACTGTGCCATGCCCTGTTTTGTAGTGTTGTCTAGCATCTTTATTTCTCCACTTTACAAATTCTTCCTGTTCTGAATCCTCTCTGCTCCATGAATTCCAGAAGTCCTGTGACTACCCGCTTTGCAAATTGACATTGCCAGAAAGAAAGTTTTGCTTTAAGCTGTAACTTGACAGTGCTCGTGTATTTGTATTTTCAATAGATGGGGTTATGCCTTGTCTATTTTTTCTGTATTTTATGAATGTACTTGTTCCTATTGTGGAATATGGAAGAGGAGCATAATTAGTATGCAAATTGACCTCTGAAATATGAAAATGTACAAGACCAGAATCTCACTTTCAATAACTTTTCATATTTCCACTGGAAATAGAGAACGTCAGCAAGGAAAAGAGATAGTTCCATACTAAAGAGAGAATATTATCTAGTAATTAAAATGTTCAATGACTTTTTTACTTCAACCTGATCTACAGAGAGAGGATTTTTTACGTATAGCAGAGCAAGATAGTTGTTAGAAAGTCTATTTTGCTTTATCTCATTGCTCCCTAAATAAATGATGTGGTCATTTTCTTCTGTTCTGTTAGAACATGGACATAGGCACCTACTGCATCCCCACTGAAAGCTACAGGATGAAGTCCCTTGTTTTAAACAGGTCAGACATAGTTTTTTCCCTTCTCCCAAAGGAAGAAATTTTCCTGATTGGCATCTTCATTGCCATCCTTATAATGACTGAGCCTAAACCTTTGTGGCTAATGATAGGGGTAATCCTTTCTGAAGCAATTCTCAAACATTCTAATACTCATCTCTGAAGTCAGGGCCATGCCAGAGTCAAGGGTTTTTTGGTCTCTCAGCATTTCATCCTGCTGCTGCAGCCATTAATGCTGTGTTATTTTGTCTTACTGTCAACTTAATCATTGTTATCTGAAAGCATTGCCTGACTTGAGCTGTATGATCTGTAGTATTCTCTTAAAGATCTGTGTGCAATTCTTTTGCACTATTTAACTTGAAAATGCAATCTGAGCATCAGAATATTATTTCTCATGGGGCAATTGGTGAAGCATGCTTTTGTGTTCTTCAGCATGTCAAAACAGGTAACGGAATTATGAAAATAGCTCAAAGCTTGTCTACCTTTGCTGTCAGGGAAGTCAAGATTGAAACATCCTTTTGTTTTTCCTGCACTTCCACATTTGAGCCAATACTGTTAAGGAATGCCAGCAAGTTCCACCCAGAATCATTATTTCTTGTGCTGTTTTATGGCTGAAGGCAGTAAGGGATACGTTTTCCCCCTCTGTAGGAAATTCCAATATGTATCAGCTGAAGACGTAGGAAAATTATTTCCTGGAGAGAAAAAAAGCTCCAAAACTTCTCCAGTAAATATGCAGAGCATTTAGTTATCATTCAACAATATGACGTTTGTTTGCTTGTTTTCTATTTTATTGGATTATACTTGTCTACCTAACAATATTTTTAAAATGTGGCTTGAATTCTGCAAACATTTATTCCTGTTCAATAAGACTGGAACTTTTCCTGAGTATTGATTGCACTTCTCTCTAGCTTTACTCCAGTTTCTCACACCACCTTGGCAAGTGGCTTCAGCTTTCTCATCATAAATGCCCCATATGTGAAATGAGTAGAATAATTCTTCCCCCAGGGGGATCCTTGTTCATTAGTTCATTAATAGGAGTAGAGAACTAAATAGGGAAAGGCACTGTAGAAATTTGGAATATCACTACTGATACAGCTGTGAGTCTACAGGCATTCGGTTGTCACCAGAGGATGAGAGAATTCAAATCAAAGCCACACTGCAAATTTCTATAAATGCAATCTACATCTGGAGTGAGAACCAATTCCTACATTAAGTTCCCCGAAGAAATGTTTACTCAGCTGCAGAATATGTATTGTTTGAGCAAACATCAAAAACTATGGGAGTTTACACCACTCTACTGCAGTAACCTAATTAACTCACTGTTGATGAAATATTTCAGATGCCAGAACCAAAATAATTATATCTGCAGTCTCAGCTGAGGACAGTATGCTGGGAAATAACATGGGGTCAGTTCTTAGACTAGTGTTAAATAGCACAGATTTGTTGATTTTGGTGGAGCCACACTGATTAACTGCAGCTGAGGGACTGGTCTGCCCCGTTTCAGCTGGAAGCTAAAAGAGAGCTGAGCTTTCAAAAACAAGCTCAAGTCTTTAAAGCGAGAAAGGTTGTGTTTTTCACCAGCACTGAGTTTTGCAGAACATGCTGCACTGGAGGAGAAATTCCGGTTGTGAAGTGTGAGTGAAATCCTGTGTCTGTTTCTTTCTCCCCTGGGTTGATTAAACTTGAAATATAACTAGCAGAAATTACTCTCTCTATTTATTCTTCTTAAATGTGTATTGTGGGGTTTAATGCCTTAGTTGCTTGTTTTTCTTTTAACAAATTTAGCATAACACGCTATCAATTATTGAGTGCATTATGATTATCTTACAAGATACACTTAATCTAATGCTAAACTATGCCAGAGTGTGTTTTGACTGAGAGGGAAGAACTCAAAATCTAGCCAGGGCATCTCAGATTCTGATGGGATTCCCTGATTTCTCAGGCTCCTTGGAAGTGAACTTGACAAAACAAAGCAGAAAAAGGACAAAAGTCTGGATGTAGGTCAGGAATTTCTAACCATTAAATGCTTTTTTAAAAAATTGCTTCAAATGATGCTGTATTATGAAGTGTTGGCTAGGGAGCAATTGTCATGCATGATTTAGGAAACAAGTTTGAGAGTGCTCAACATAGATAAAACACTGTAAAACTGAGTCATGGCTGTATCACTTCTTTGTTCGCTTAGAGTTCAGTGTGAAAGCCTCAAAAGTCAACTCTCCCAGCTTTTAGACCTTCTGGGCCATTGTTTGTCAGAACATCAGAACTTCAGAAACAGCAACAGAACATTTTATTTCCTTGTCTTGGACTGCCATCTCTGATCTCTCAAATTCAGTCCTTGGCTGTTCCGCCTCACTCAGGTAATTGATTTGGTTGCCCAACTGTGATATTTTATAGGATTACTTCATACTATTAGGGAATTTATATCTCTTGAATATTGAGTGATTTACTTCAAACTCAATCAAATTGCTATTAGGAGAGTTTGCAGAAAACAGAGATGGACACTTAAGTACTGTTGTCCCCAGAAACAACTTAGTGGTGGAATCCAGGACTCTCCTGGCTATCATTTTTCATTGCCTTTCATCAATTCTAATGCTCCTCATTCAGCATTTTTTTGTTGTTGTTGTTGTTGGGTTATGGTTTTTTGGGGGGTTTTTGGTTCATTGGTTAGTTTTTGTTTGTTGGGGGTTTTTTTTTTTGTGGGTTGGTTTGTTACTTTTTGGGTTTTAATTTTGCGTTTCATTATGTATTTGCTGACTAAAACATCTCAGCATTGTATAATTTTCTCTTATTTTATGATGTTGGAGTATTTGCCACACCTCTTCCAGTGGCAGGCCTTTCAGGTGACACCTCCTTATGGCTCTCTTTCTTTCTGTGGAAGAAAGGACTAGAGACTTTCTAACAGCTATAGAATTAGCCCTTAGACAAAGGTGTTAATAGTGCCTTTTTTCCTTGTAAAGTATACCTAGGAATGTGGACCAGCTAGTAAAATAAACACCTCCCGTATTCTTTGGCTTAGGATGTGATAACATCAAAGGCTAATTTATGGTTCTGTTTGCCAGGTGTCACTTCGTTCAAGGGGCTAATTGAAGTTGTATGGGGATATATATTGGTTAAAAAGTGGAAAGATCAATGAATTGATTTATTGTAAACCGCTGTCACAATTTTTACCTTTTGCCACAGTTAGCAGGCAGACTTTGTGTGTAGTGGGGCATAAATGGGCATGGAGATTTACACAGGCCAGTCATGCTGCTAATTCTTTCAGTGTTTTAGAAGAGGCTGAGCTTTTGATGGGATCTTTTCATATTTTTTGGCTATCAGGTTTCAGATACAGCACAGAAATTGGTAACATGTGGCATGTAGTGTCATATGCTCTTGTGGTACTATAGGCTTTGAGAAGATACTTTATGTGGCTCTTTTGTACTTTGGAGTGCCTCAGTTTTTACTGTTGTTGTGGCGATAATCATGGGGAAAGGCAAATAAGATATTTCTTTGCTTTTAAGCCCCCATTGTTCGCCTGTGGCCACAGTGCTGTTCAGCCCTGCTGCAAAGGCTGTGGCACAGTCTCCCTATACCTCTGTGTGTGATGGGCGTTCAGGAATGGAATTCCTGCCCCATCTGCCCAATTCTGTTGTGTAGAAGCCTGCGGAGCTGGGTATGATACTCCAGCTAGAAGAATGTGGGGCTGAGCTCCCAGTGCCCACCACAGCCCTTAGAGCTCTCTGGCAGCATCTTAATGATAGCAGAGGGAATGTGGGGCTGATTTCAGCCCTGATTCCAGGAGCACTGCTGGTCACAGCAGTAGATACATGTATTGGTTTGGTACAGCCTGTTTTTTGGCAGCAGGGGGGGCACAGAGGTGGCTCCTGTGAGGAGCTGCTGGAAGCTTCCACTTTGTCCAGCAGAGCCAATCCCTGGTGGCTCTGAAGATGGACATGCTGCTGGCCAAGGCTGGGGCAGTGAGAGAGGCTGGTAATGCCTCTGTGATAACAGATTTAAGAAGAAAATCAAAACAAAAGGCACACCGTTTTTCTTGTAGCCAGAGAAGAGGAGGAGGTGAGAACATGCAAAGGGAACAACATGGAGACACCAAGGTCAGTGGAGAAGGAGGGGGAGGAGATGATCCAGGTGCTGGAGCTGAGATTCCTCTGCAGGCTGTGGTGAGATCATGGTGAAGTTCCTGAGGATCCACAGGGATGCAGAGATCCACGCACAGCCCATGGGGATCCATGGGGGATGCAGAGATCCACGCACAGCCCATGGGGATCCATGGGGGATGCAGAGATCCACCCACAGCCCATGGGGAGATCCACAGGGATGCAGAGATCCATGCACAGCCCATGGGGATCCATGGGGGATGCAGAAATCCACCCACAGCCCATGGGTGACCTGCCCATGCTGGAGCAGGTGATCCCTGGAGGAGGCTGTGATCCAGTGGGAGACCCAGTGGAGAGAGAGGGCCCTGCTTTCAGGAGGGCTGCACCCTGTGGGAAGAGAGCCACATCACACCAGTTTTGGGAGGACTGCTGCTCGTGAGATTGGAACTGCACTGGAGAAGTTCCCAGAGAGCTGTCTCCTGTGGGAGGGACCTCATGGTCTCACAGAGGAAGGACTCCTCTCCTGGAGCAGAGAAAGAAAATCTCGGTGATGAACTGACCAAAACCCCCATGCTCTGTCTCCCTGCCCCTTTGGTGGAAAAAGAAGGTGTTTTAATGCCTCATTTTACTTCTCATTATCCTTTTCTGATTCTGTCAGTAATAAATTCACTTCTCCTGGTCACTCATAAAGCCTTGGGTTTTTTTTTTTTCTTTTCCATCCTTCACCTAGCTGTGGCCAAGGGAGGGTGAGCGAGTGACTCTTGTTGGTGCCCAGCATTGGCAGCATTAAACCGAACCTGTACACCATGGCATTTGCTACATCCAAGAATTGGCTGCTCACAGCTGAGTCTTCCTGTGCTGAGCTTGCTTTGGCTTCTCATTTAATATTTAACATGTCTGCATACACAGGCTGGCTGTGAGTATACTTGCAACCAGATGTGTAAACATGCCAGCTTTTCCCAATTTTAAGAATATTCAGATGCACATAAATTACATAGTTCTTTTAATCTGATGCTTCATTTAATTAATCTTTTAACTGTTTATCTGGTTTTTAAATGTATTTCCAACAAACATATCTTCTGCCATTAGTCTCTATCACGGCTTCAGAGCTGCTCCATGGGCTAGCCTGCCCTTGGCCACGATATGAAGGAGGTTTTGGCAAGTCTGGACTCCAGGCTGGGGCGTGATTGGCGGTGATTGCTTGGGTTTCACCAGGCTTTATTCCTGTACCAGGAACTGCCCCTATGCAAGTGCAAAGCTCCGGGCTTCTGACTTCCCCTTAAGAACATGAGGGGAGTCCCCCAGAACCCAAAACCAATAGCAGGGGAGAGAGGGTGTGACCCAGAACAGGGGAACTTTACAGAACAAAAGAAAAAAGTGTTGCCCCCTCATCTGAAGGAATCCCAGGGCTTTCTCCCCAGAAGTTTCCAGATCTAACAGGATGATTGACAGGGTGCCACAGGGAAGAGACCAAAAGAGAGTTTGGGTATGGGGGTATTAAAAATAAACTATTATCAACAAAAAATAAAACATAATAAAAACAATACAGAACTTCAGAAAACGCAAATGCACACCGGTCCGGGTTTTCCCTCCAACTGACTCCGGTCCGGACTTGGAAAAAATCCAGTCCGGGTTTTCCCTCCAACCGACTCCGGTCCGGACTCAGACAGAATCCGGTCCGGGTTTTCCATCCAACCAACTCCATTCCGGAATCTGGAAAAATCCGGTCCGGGTTTTCCCTCCAACCGACTCCGGTCCGGACTCAGACAGAATCCGGTCCGGGTTTTCCATCCAACCAACTCCATTCCGGAATCCGGGAAAATCCGGTCCGGGTTTTCCCTCCAACCGACTCCGGTCCGGACTCAGAAAAAATCCGGTCCGGGTTTTCCCTCCAACCGACTCCATTCCAGAATCCGGGAAAATCCGGTCCGGGTTTTCCCTCCAACCGACTCCATTCCGGAATCCGGGAAAATCCGGTCCGGGTTTTCCCTCCAACCGACTCCGGTCCGGACTCAGAAAAAATCCGGTCCGGGTTTTCCCTCCAACCGGCTCCGGTCCGGACTCAGACAGAATCCGGTCCGGGTTTTCCATCCAACCGACTCCGGTCCGGACTCAGAAAAAATCCGGTCCGGGTTTTCCCTCCAACCGACTCCATTCCAGAATCCGGGAAAATCCGGTCCGGGTTTTCCCTCCAACCGACTCCGGTCCGGACTCAGAAAAAATCCGGTCCGGGTTTTCCCTCCAACCGACTCCATTCCGGAATCCGGGAAAATCCGGTCCGGGTTTTCCCTCCAACCGACTCCGGTCCGGACTCAGAAAAAATCCGGTCCGGGTTTTCCCTCCAACCGACTCCGGTCCGGAATCTGGGAAAATCCGGTCCGGGTTTTCCCTCCAACCGACTCCGGTCCGGACTCAGAAAAAAATCCGGTCCGGGTTTTCCCTCCAACCGACTCCGGTCCGGACTCAGAAAAAATCCGGTCCGGGTTTTCCCTCCAACCGACTCCATTCCAGAATCCGGGAAAATCCGGTCCGGGTTTTCCCTCCAACCGACTCCATTCCGGAATCCGGGAAAATCCGGTCCGGGTTTTCCCTCCAACCGACTCCGGTCCGGACTCGGAAAAAATTTGGTTTGGGTTTTCCAGTATGCTGGGTGACTCCATTTCAACACCATGCTGTTGCTCTGGGTGTGTCATTCCAACATTTGATGTAAAATGAAAATTCAGAGAATTCAGTCTGTCTGTATTGACACAGATGGCCTGGAATTCCAAGGAAATTAAGATTCAAAGACTTGAGGCTGCACCATGTGCAGAAAGTGAAATCTGGAATGTTACATTACACCAACAGAATTTAATTAATATTTTGAGGAATATTTTGATAAGGTGCTCAGAGTGAAAAATAAATAATGAAGTACCAGTAATTGAAAACAGTGTCCAAAATTAGTTGCCTCTCATTTCTGCTGCTTTTTTTTCCCCCTCACAGTAAAACAAACTCTACCTCTGAAATTTTCCTGGTGCCAGCTCTTTGTGCCAGGAGAAGAGCTGGGAAAACACAAAACCAGACTGCCCAGGGAAAGTTCCCCTGAACATTTGGAAGGCGGAGTGAGCTCACTTCAGCTGGCCAGATAGATAATTGCAAACTGAGGCCTTGTCCATTCTTTTTCTAGCAGACTCCTATTTCTCGTGTTTTTCCAGATGCAGTGGGATGAAGCCATGGAGCTGGTTGTGAAAATTTCGTGTGGGACACTGCTGGATTGAAAAGCTGTTTCTGCTCCCTCAAAACAAGTCCCATGCAGGAGCTCACAGGGCAAAGCCAGGGTGCCTCTCTTGGTTCACAGCTAAAGATAAAAATGTATTGGCAAAGCTTTCAAACATCCCTGGGTGATTCAGTGTATTAACCTGCTGAAAGCGAGCAGAGCCAAAGGGCAAAGGTTGCTTGGGCACTTCTGGAAACGTTATCCTGTAACATTATTCTCCGAAATCAAAACCCCAAGTTGGTTACGCCAGCTGAAATGAAATCACCCTGGCCAATCTTCTCTCAAATCGCTTTTGCTCCGGGGCATCATCTGTTGTGGTCAGAAGAAATCTTGTTTACTTCTCATGCTGGAAATTGTACAGTAAGGGTCAAAATCTGGTCGGGCTCACCGGTGCCACGGTGTCAGCTGAGTTGATTAGCACGTGAATTAATCTTGCCAGCAGCAAAATTGAATTGAACTTGTTTTGAAGCATCTGGCCCTGACAAAGATGCTGCACCCCTCAGTCTGTTTTGATGTAGCAAAAAGAATCTCTTGTGTTTCAGAGCTGAAATTTACGTCCTTTGGATAAAGCCCACAGTCAGTGGCCATCTATTGCTGCTCAAGGCAGAGCTGCCTTCGTTCAAAAACTGGTTTGAACTAAATTCAGAGTTTGAGATTTCTTAGAATCACAGGATGTTTTGGGTTGGAGGGGACGTTAAAGATCACCTCGTTCCAAGCCCTGCTGCCTGGGACAGGGACACCTTCCCCTAGGCCAGGTTGCTCAAAGCCTAGAAAAGCAGAAGGGAAGGAAATCCTTCTCAGATGTCCTTGGACAGAAGGCACAGGCAGGACTGGAGCTTCACCTCATCTCCAGTCACCAGTTCTGAGCATCCTTCTCCTCCAGCCAAAGTTCCTCTGGAGATTATTCAGCACACAACTATCATCTTCATTTCCTCGAGCATATGCAGTTAGGGAGGCAGAAAAAGAGAGAGAAATTTTATATGTATAAAAAATATAGAAATACTTTTATATTATGTAAAATATAAATAGTATAAAATACAATGCATTTTATATAATATATTAAATATAGATGCATAATATCTTTTATTTTAAGTAAACATATTCATATGTATATAATTCTATATAGTATATGGTAGTTGTCTTTGCAATTCTTGCAGTAATTTTGTTTTAACCATAGGGGATCACTATTACAAATTCTACTCCTTATGGAAAGAGGGGTTTGTTTGACTCGTTTTTTCATTACATTGGCTGGTACCACTGCACAGCTATTTCTCCTGTATGGATGTGTGCTCTTACCAAATTAATGTGTTTGCACCAAATTAATTAGGGATTGCTTTCCTTACTCTTTCCATAGGAAGTTAATAAAAAATACTTTCTCCTTTTTGCATGAGTCTTACACCTGAAAGTGCTGAATCGGAGTCTACTATGGTCAGAACAGTTTATAGCAGCAAGGCAGAAATGTCTAGATTTTGGAAAAATCTGGTCTGTGCTTTCCCTCCAACCAACTCCGGTCCGGACTCGGAAAAAATCCGGTCCGAGTTTTCCATCCAACTGACTCCATTCCAGACTTTGGGAAAATCCAGCCCGGGTTTTCCCTCCAACCGACTCCGGTCCGGACTTGGAAAAAATCCGGTCTGAGTTTTCCATCCAACCGACTCCATTCCAGACTTCGGGAAAATTCAGTCCGGGTTTTCCCTCCAACCGACTCCGGTCCGGACTCCGGGAAAAAGCCAGTCCGGGTTTTCCCTCCAACCGACTCCGGTCCGGACTCCAGGAAAATCCAGTCTGGGTTTTCCAGCATGCTGGGTGACTCCACACAGAAATGTCCACTGTAAATACAGTTATAACAACTGCCTCACATATCTGCAGAGCTTTAGAAGGGTTCAGCTGATGTTTTATTTACTAATGATATGATGAAAAAGCTTATAGGACATTAATAATGCTGAACACTTGGGCCCTGTGAAATGTCTATGGCTACTTATCTAGAAAAGGGGATTTTTAGAACCGTTTTTGAGAACAAAACCTCATTTTTAAATGAAATTAAAGGGAATACTAAAGGACAGTAAAATATAAAATACCTGTTGATGTATAAAGCTATGGCCTGATCTATGTGTGGTGCTGAGCATGGAGAGTTGGGTGCAGGTGGTGGCACCAGGATAAGCTGCACAGACCTTCCGTGGTGTTTTACTCACAGCATTACAGAGCAGTTAAATGCTGCCTTTCATAAATATGTATTAGATGTGTTTGTGTTTTCCAATTTATTATGTTAGGTAGGGAGTATCAGTGCTGCATTTTCAAAGCAGCTATCTCCTTCTCCGTGCATTTGTCTTCATATCCTCAAAGCGAAGAAAATTGTTTTAACTAGCTTGCTTCCCACACAGAGCCAGAGATGTGTTTTAGTGGCATTGTTTGGTATTTAATTAAAATAATCATAGAGAGGAGAGATTTCCTTAAGGAAAGAAGCTGACTAATTGAGACTTCTCTACACTAATTCAGATTATTGAAGCATTAATGCTTTTGTAAAACTGTCTTTTTGATTTGCCTAGGTTCAGGTATGATTAGAAGCTCCTGTCACTGGTCCTGACTTTGTCCATATAGAAAAAAATGCAGGTGTTTCCATAATGCTCCATTTTAAGTGGCTGATGATGCTGTGCAATAAGTGGGCCTGAATAAAAGTTACAGGATTCTTGTGCTGCCAGTTTCTGTTTCACTTACAAATGGTCTGGTGCTGGGAGGGATGAGTTACTGTGCTCAGGTGAGGAGCTGGGAGTTGTTAACTTCCATTAGTTGGATCACCTTTCTTAGCTTCTAACCTGAATTTTAAAATTTTAAAATCCCAGCCTAGGCAAAATGCATCCTGCTTTATGACTGAAAAGAACTCGCTGGTAAATCACCTCTCACCTGTAGAGGATGCCTTAAGCAGGACATGGTGACACCCTCCAAGACCTCACCATTTGGAATTTGGAATTCTTCCCTTGGCTCTGCCTCCTGACCTTGGCAGGATCCATGATGCAAAAAGCAAGCCAGAGCCAGTCTGCATGTATGCCTAAAAGGGTTTTTATCCACTCTTTATGGCTGTATTTTTAGCAGCCTCTCAGGTGTGGGCTATAGGCAATGTTCTTTGATCCATTTTAGTCAGGATTTTTGTTGCACCAAGTCTTTAAGAACTTCCATTCATTTTGATTCTCGTATTTTTTAAACACCCATTTCATTTCTTTTTCCCAGACGAATGTGTATGTATTTAAGTATTTTTTATGTACTAAATACATCCCCAAATATGAAACTGTTTCCTGTATGAAAAATCACTATAAATGTAAGTAATGGGAATATTTCTGCAGAGGTATTTTTAAAAAATGAAGGAAAAAGTGTTATGTTCATGGCATAGAAACTATGAGATGGTTCAAAACTGTATAAAGAACTTGTCATTCTCTGATAAATTCTTTGTATTTTTAGACTATTTTCCTATTCAACTCAATTAGTTTCAGCTAAAGGCATCTAGAGGCATCTTCCTTATAGGAATTGATGAGATTATTTATCTGGTAATTTCTATGTTTGTAATTATGCATAATTATTAATTTTTCATACAGAATGCTTAACTTACTATCCTATTTACAGTAATTGCAATCCTTCTGGATGTTTTAGATGGCTTTTGTCTCCTGTTTTGTATTTCAAGAAATTGATGATAAATGGCCTTTCGATTCTTTGGCACTGATTGATTCCAGTTCTAATGAGCTGTTAAAAGAATATTAAGTCCAATAAACTGTTTGTCACCACTAACGAGGATGGAGAGAGCTGACTTTCGAGACAAGTTAAACTAATTGACTTAAAAATAGTAGAATAGCCCTGTGGGTGGCAGGCTACAGGCAATCTTGTTTTGTTATTTTTTACTGAAGTCAGAACTTTTAATATGTTTGTACTATTGCACGTGCATAATCTGCCCTTTGCATTAATTATTGGTTCTGTAGTGGCTTTAGAGGAGGGTGCTGAAAGTGATGGCAATCCTCCAGTTAGTGCCTCTGAGACATGGCTTGATTTGAAGATTAAAGCAACTCCATTCCATTAGGAATTCCTAATAACTATTTGCCTATCCAAATATTGCTATTTTTTGTATGGAAGATGACTGGCTTCCAACCTTCATCCCTATGACTTTAATGGAACTGTGCCAATTTAGATCCATTTAAAATCTGCGGCATCGTTTTAGTTTTGCTTTGTCATTTTGCATTGTGGAAGCAATGCTAATTTGCATATTTTCTGCTTTAATAAATTGAAATGCCGTGTACATTCTTACACCCCTGTGTTTGTAGCAGGGGACAAAAAGGAAGGCAGTTTGATTTTTAGTTGATTTTTAATCTTACTTGATTCTCTGCTATCATTTCTGAACTCAGTTGACTGTGTATTTGTTTATATATTAATAAGATGCATGTCCATTTAGGTTGATACAACAAGTGAAAATACAATTTGACATCTTAAACAGAAGTTTCCAGCGTGATTTAAAGCTCAGGGACCTGTTCTCAAAATGAGAAAACTGCACTACTGTGCCAAGCAGTTATACCATGAGGATTACACAAGCCCTATCAGTTAAGTGATACAACAGATTTAATTTGTGTGCTTGGTTACATGGAGTTAGAACTGGCCAGGATTTAGCCTGCGCTCTCAGCCTGGTGTGCCAAACTACAGGTAGCTCATGTGTTCCACTTCCCAACTGTTGGCTTAAAACAGTGCATTTTACAGATGAACTAGAGCAAATACCAAAAAAATCATTACAGAAATGTTCTGGTTTTCTACATTTAAATACTGGATTTCCGAATGCTAATTGACGGGATGGCATAAAATTTCCTGGGTTGCATTTAGTAGCTCACAGCCTGGCTGCTGATTTCTTCTTGGAAAAGTCAGAAGCAGATTGCCTGTGGTGGCTCAGGAGCCTGGACATCAAAGCAAGGCTAGGAGGACTGAGGATGCTGTTTATGTCTCGTTATCAGGAATTCAGTTTGGAGTGATCCTAAATCAACAATTCATTTTAATTTTCTGCTGTTTTTTGTGTTGGATGGGGCTCTGATCCACCTAGTCCAATGGAAGGTGTCCTTGTCTACAGCAGGGGAGTTGGAATAAGATGTTCTTTAACATCTCTTACAACCCAAACCATTTGATTCTGTGTAAAAGCTAGGCAGGTTCTTTTGGCCTACGTGTTTAAAAGTGGTAAAATCAATACTTATTTCTGAGCCAGACTCACAAAGTTTCCTAAAACACCACATTTGGCCCACGTGGTTCCAATCATAGTGGTTCTAGCAGTTCCCTTTCCTTTCCCTTAGATCAGTCCAGGGGGGAAGGGGATATGTTTTAGGGGCAGGAGGACTGTGGCCAAGCCTGCTTGCCTTTTAAGCAAATTTAAGCACATACCTTTCAAGTACCTCTTTGAAATATTACTCTCAATTTAGCTCTTTGCTGCAGGTGTCAAGCAACAAATTTCAGATCCCACTTGTGCTGACATTTGTTCTTGGGGAGAAGGAAATTAGATTTCTACTAGTCTGAAACCAGAAACAAATGTTAGAACTGAGCAGTTTGTTTGAGCTGTAATTTGGAAGGATGCAAAAATAACGAGTCTGGTAGCTGAAGCTGCTTTTTGCCCTTCTGTGCAGGAAAGCAGAAATGACTCCTTTTTACTCAGATTTTATTTCTTTCTCTAATGTTTGAGGTAAAAGGAGGGAATTTTCTGACTGTAAATACACCCTTCAGAACTGCCTTGTCTTTTCGCTTTCACATCTGGCTGACACTGGTGCAGATTTTCCTTCCTTTCTGTGCAGCTTGGCATTAAGAGATTTTCCCCAGTGTGCATGGTGAAATTCCTTACAAGTTGGGGCCATTCTAGTGCTCGAAGGGAAGCACAGAAACCATGGTTATGGAAAGAATCACAGAACATGTAGGTTGGAAGAGACCTTTAAGATCATCGAGTCCAACCCAGCCTTAACACCTCAACTAGGTCATGGTATCAAGTCCCACATCCAGTTTCCTTTTAAACACATCCAGGGATGGAGACTCCACCACCTCCCCAGGCAGACTATTCCAATATTTAATCACTCTTTCTGTGAAAAACTTCTTCCTAATATCCAACCTATATTTCCCTTGATGCAGCTTAAGACTGTGTTCTGTCAGTTGCTGCGTGGAGAAAGAGACCAACCCCCAGCTGTCTACAACTACCCTTCAGGAAGCTGTAGAGAGTGATAAGGTCACCTCTGAGTCTCCTTTTCTCCAGGCTAAACAACCCAAGCTCTCTCAGTCGTTCTTCATATGGCTTGTTTTCCAATCCCTTCACCAGCTTTGTTGCCCTTCTCTGGACACGTTCAAGCATCTCAACGCCCTTCCTAAACTGAGGGGCCCAGAACTGGACACAGCACTCAAGGTGTGGCCTCACCAGTGCCAAGTACAGGGGAAGAATGACCTCCCTGCTCCTGCTGGCCACACCATTCCTGATCCAGGCCAGGATGCCATTGGCCCTCTTGGCCACCTGGACACACTGCTGGCTCACATTCAGCCAGCTGCTGACCAGAACCCCCAGGTCCCTTTCCTCCTGGGCACTGTCCAGCCACACTGTCCCCAGTCTATAACGCTGCAGGGGGTTATTGTGGCCAAAGTGCAGGACTTGGCACTTGGACTCATTAAACTTCATTTTGTTGGACTCTGCCCATTGACCCAACCATTCCAGATCTCCCTGCAGAGCCCTCCTATCTTCCAAGTGGTTGACACATGCTCCCAGCTTTGTGTCATCCTGTTCTGGTTTGGGTTGAATTAGGGGAGAACCTTCAAGGAATCCCCTAATAACAAAACCTCTACCACCCCTCCCCCCAACCCTGGGTTTGGGAAGGAATCTCTTGAGCACAAAGTGGAAAAAACCGGTTTATTAACAAATGAATAAACACTCCCCGACACAAGGGAAAAAAAAGAACAGAAAAAGCTCAGGTTACTGTGAGGGGAAGGGCGCGCAGCTTCTTTTACAAGCCCCGGCGATCCTCCTCGGACTCCTCCAGCCAGATCAGCTCCGGGTGCCGGTCCTAAATCTTAAAGAGGGGGGAGGGGGGGGAAGGGAGAAGAGGAAAAGGGAAAAAAAACAAACAGAGCACAGAGGCGGCAGAAAGAAAGGGAGGAAAAAAACCAAAAGAACGAAAGGGCAAGAAACTAGCAGAAAATTGCAAGACAGCAAGCGCCTAGAAGCAGAAGCCAAAGCCAAAGCAGCAGCGGAGCCAGCCAGCAGGCCAGTGCCCGCCCCCACTAAAGGGGACGGAACCTCTTAGACATAACAAGGGAGTCCACGATATGGGATTATGGGATAGAGAGCACTGTCAACCCAGGACACATCCACAAGTTTACTAATGAAAGATTCAATACCCTCATCCATGTCATCAATGAAAATATTGAACAGAGCTGGTCCCAGCACAGACCCCTGGGGGACACCACTGGTGACTGGCCGCCAGTTGGATACAGCACCATTCACCACCACTCTCTGGGCCCGGCCATTCAGCCAGTTCATAACCCAGCAGAGAGTGCTCCTATCCAAGCCCCGGGCTGCCAGCTTATCCAGGAGCATGCTGTGGGAGACAGTGTCAAAAGCCTTGCTAAAGTCCAAATAGACAACATCCACAGCCCTTCCTGCATCCACCAGGTGGGTCACCTGGTCATAAAAGGTGATCAGGTTGGTCAAACATGACCTACCTCTCCTAAACCCGTGCTGGCTGGGCCTGAGACCCTGGCCATCTTGTAGGTGCTGCATGATGACACTCAGTATAAACTGTTCCATTATCTTGCCAGGTACTGAGGTCAGACTGACTGGTCTATAATTACTGGGATTCTCCTTGCCACCCTTTTTGTGAATGGGTGTCACATTGGCCAGTTCCAATCTTCCGGAACCTTACCAGTGAGCCAGGACTGATTGTAAATGATGGAGAGTGGCTTTGCAAGCTCATCTGCCAGCTCCCTCATCACCCTGGGATAAATCCCATCTGGGCCCATAGATTTATGAGCATCCAAGCATCTCAGCTGTTCTCTGACTGCCTCCTCTTGGATAATGGGGGGACTATTCTGTTCCCTGACATCATCTACCAGCCCAGGAGGACAGTGGTCCTGTAGGCAAGTCATCTTCCCACTAAAAACTGAGGCAAAGAAGGCATTAAGCACTTCTGCCTTCTCCTCATCAGCAGTTACTAAGTTCCCTTCCTTATCCAATAGAGAGCAAAGGTTAGCCTTACCTTTCCTTTTACCATTAAGGTATTTATAGAAACACTTTTTATTGTCCTTTACAGAAGTCACCATTTGGAGTTCAAATTGAGCTTTGGCCTCCCTAATTTTTTTCCTACATTCTCTAGCAGCCCCCTTACATATTTCCCGAGGGACCTGGCCCTCCTTCCAAGGAGGATACATCCTCTTTTTATTCCTGAGTTCATCCAAAACCTCCTTGCTTATCCAGGCTGGGCGTTTGCCTCGTCGACTGGTCTTCCGGCACACAGGGACAGTCTGTTCCTGTGCCCTCAAAAACTCTGTTTTGAAGGGCACCCAGCTTTCTTGAACTCCTTTGTTTTTAAGGGCTTCTTCCCAAGGAACTCTCTGAATAAGTCTTTTAAAAAGGCCAAATTCTGCCCTTTGGAAGTCCAATGTAAGAGTCTTATTGGTGTATTTCCTGATTTCACCAATTATCGAGAACTCTATAATTTCATGATCGCTCTGCCCCAGTCATCCTCCAACCACCACATCTCCCACCAGCCCATCTCTATTTGTGAACAACAGATCCAACATAGTCTCTCCCCTGGTGGGATCACCTACCAGCTGTGACAAAAAGTTATCATCCATGCACTCTAAAAATTTCCTGGACTGTCTCTTTTCTGCTGTATTAAGTTCCCAGCAGATGTCTGGCAGGTTGAAGTCACCCACAAGAACAAGGGCTGATGATCCTGACACAGTCTCCAGCTGCTTGTAGAATAAGTTGTCCACCTCTTCCTCCTGATTGGGTGGACAATAACAGACTCCCAGTAGGATGTCAGCATTGTTGGCTCTCCCCTTAGCTCTCACCAACAGGCATTCAACTCCATCTTCATTAGTTTCAATACCTATGGAGTCAAAAACCTTAATATAAAGGGCCACCCCTCCACCTCTTCTCCCTTCCCTGTCTCTTCTGAAGAGCTCGTAGCCATTGAGTGCAGTGCTCCAGCTGTGTGAGTCATTCCACCACATTTCTCACATCTTCACATTTCTCTACATCATAGCTTTGCTGTTGCACCATGGCCTCCAGCTCCTCCTGTTTGTTACCCATGCTGTGTGCATTGGTGTACATGCACTTCAGCTGGGCTACTGATTTCACCCCTAACTCAGGCTTAGCACCCTTGGGCCTGCTTCCAGGAAGCCGAGCTGCATCCCCTTCCCCCTTCAAATCTAGTTTAAAGCCCTCTCAACGAGGTCTGCAAGCTCCTGAGCCAAGAACCTTCTACCCTTAACAGAGAGATGTATCCCATCTGGTTCCAACAGAGCAGGTGCCGTGAAAGTTGCGCCGTGATCAAAGAATCCGAAATTTTGTCAATGACAGCCAATTTTTAAGCCACTTGTTAATGATGTGAGTTCTCCTATTTCTTCCATCATTTTTCTCTGCCACCAGAGGGACTGAGCAGAACACTACCTGGGTCCCTGTCTTATCAACCACATGACCCAATGCCCTAAATTCCCTTTTAATTACCTTGACACTCCTCAGTCTCATCACTGCCAGCCTTGAGTATCAGCAGTGGGTAATAATCAGTGGGCTGAATCAACCCAGGAAGTCTCTTAGTAATATCCTTTATCCAGGCCCTAGGGAGGCAGCAGACTTCCCTGTGGGATAGGACTAGGTGACATATGGGGCCCTCTGTTCCCTTCAGAAGGGAGTCACCTACTACAATTACCCTTCTTTTCTTCTTGATGTTAGAGGTGGAGATTTGTCTTACAGATGAATCCAAATAGGGAGGCTCACTGGGCAGATAATGTTCCTCTAAATTATTCAGCTGGTTCTCTAGAGCCAGGGCTTCATATCTATTCTGAAGTGGCACCTGGCTGGGAGATGGAAATTGGGAGAAGTTTTTATTATTACCTCCCTGAATAGGAACCCTTTTCCATTCCCCTCCATCTACCGGGTGCTCTTCTATTGCCTGGGAGTGGGAGTCATACAAGTCCTCTGAGTCCAGATGGGCATCCCTTAAAGATGGAAGGGCTGAACTCCACCAGTCTGTTTCCTTTTCACTTTCCCTGATACTCCTTAATCATTCAACTTCCTCCCTAAGCTCAGCCACCAGTGAAAGAAGGTCATTCACTGGCTTACACCTCAGGCATGCCTCCTTCACATTATCCCCTGAAACAAATTATAAGCTCAAACACTCTGGGCAGGAATAGGCCTGCACAAACATATCCTTTTTGGAGGGCTCCACATGGTTACATACACTAATACCAACAACAGTTTTTGACCATGTTGAAACCATTACCACAAGACCAAACAGCCAGTAGAAACACCTCGAACAACACAACACACAGTACTCCTTGCCAGCAAGAGAACTAGCAACCCTGCCTACTTACCTTGCCTGCTTGCACAAACTGCCTTGACCACAGCCCTGCTTGCCCACTCCAGGTCACTACACTCCCTACAGACCTCTTATAATGGGCCACTCATCAATGCAGGGAGCTCCACCCCTTGCTTTTAGAATGACTCACAGCTGAAGAGATCCACACCTGCTTCACCTTCTTATAATGGGCCACTCAGCAACGCAGGGAGCTTCACCCCTTGCTTCTTGAATGACTCACAGCTGCCCTGTGAAATAGGGAAAGGAGGGCAGAGTGAGTCCCCAGCTCTTTCAGGGACCACATGTAAGCCAGTCCTTCATGGCACACATCCACATGTGTGGAAAGAGAGGGGTTCAAAGTGCCCCAGGCCTCTCAGTCTCAGGACAGTTTTTCTTCTTGCCTACTCAGGGAACACCTGAGCCGATCTGAGGGAAGGAAGCCATAAGCAAGCCAAGATCCTCTCTGGAGCAGGCAGGAGTAGCTCACGAGTGTCCTCAGCATATGCCAGAGCTACACGATTTGTGCTAGCTGAGAGTGGGACCATACTCCCTTCTTTTCTGTGTTGATTGATGTTTTTAGTTTATTTATCAAGCCATCTGCCAGGTATGATGTGAGGATTTTGACATCAATGTGTTAAGCATTACAATTTCTCCTCTTTCCAGCACATTGAAGGGAACACTATAGCTGCCTAAAACTAGGGGAACTGGAGAGATACATCCTGCTTTGGTTTAAGAGGAAAAAATGGAATGAAAAAGAATTAGAGAAAACATAAAAAAAACCTGCCCATCCTCACATGGGTCCTTTAAAGCAGTGTCAAACTTCATAGTTACTGTTTGTTCTCTGAGAATAATTGTTCCATCCAGCTTGTACTTAGAGAATCAGAGAACAGTTTGGGTTGGAGGGGACCTTAAAGCTCATCTAGTTCCAACCACACTTTCAACTAGATCAGATTGCTCAGAGCACCATCCAGCCTGGCCTTGAACCCCATTTGCCAGGTTGGAACTAGTTTACCAGTATTTTGTTCCCATCCTAGGGGCTTATTTTCATAAATCCACATTTTTCCCAGGAAATTTAAATACCCAAATTTTCTTTGCCAATTGAAATTCAGTATAATATATTTTCAGTAAGATATGGAGCATAATGCGTGTTTTGGGTTTTTTTAGTAGTTACTGTAATTAGTCCCCAGCCACTGGCTCAGAGCAGGCGATTAGAGGGAGCATAAGCAATGGATCTTTAGATGTTCTTTGACTGTTGGGAGAAGGCAGACATGAATTTCAGTGGTACCAAATGATGGCGGAATTTTCTGGACTTAGCAGCCAGTGAACAAATGTGACACGTTTTTTCAGTGACACTGCCCTGGATATTGTTTCTGCCATTTCTGTTTCAGTATAATTTTTTGAGACTGTCAAAGATCAGTGCTTTGACTCTTGAATTTAAACGTACTTTTGGAGATAACTTATCAATACTGGAGATCTCCTCTTTTGATTATTTTTTGGTTAACAAAAGCTAGAACTTAAAAAAAAATTAAAAAGAAACAACAACAACCACAAACCCCACCAACATCCTTTAACCAGTTTGGATTTGGTATTATGGCTCCTTCTCAATACTGGAGGTGGATGTCTGCATCCTCACATGGTGACAATCTTAGCCTTTATGATCCATATGAGGATGACCAGAATTTCCTGGAATGAAAATGAAATGAAAATTCATTTGCAGTTCAATGAAATTGAATTCAATGAAATTTCATAGAGGCGGAATTTCCGAAAGCACATCAGAAAGGTGCTTCAAAATGATTCCGGCTCTTTTGAATATCAGGTGAAATCTGCAGACAGCAGAAAGAGCAGACAGCAGAATTATTTTTTTTCATGACACATCATGATTTTTTTCCTTGCTACGGTCTAGAAGGGTGATGTATAAATATTTGTTCCCTCTTTCTTTGACCTTATGGTGACTTTTAGCAAAGCATCATGCAGAATTGGTCTCTATCAAATTTTATATCTAATTTTCAGGAGGTGTGTGTTCTGGCACCTTGCAAATGGATATTAAAATATTTTGGCCTCTCAGCCTAGTACATCCATGCAAGAACATAGACACAAGAAGTAGGTCGAGTTATTTTTGATGTTGTTTCAGTACCTTATAATTGTGGATGACTTCACATCAAATGTCACAGGCTTTTTTTAAAGTGAAACAGAGCAATCTAAGAAACCTCAGAAGAGTGATTGATGTAGGATGGTTTTTAACAGAGCCAATAATGTGATGACTAAAGAGATGGTGAGCCCAGTAAAGCTACCAGCCAATATTAGAGTGAATGAGCTGCAGAAACACAACTAATCCATAGGCTGAGCATCAAAATAACCCCTCAAGTGACTTCACAGCCCTGGAACTGCTGTAAGGAGTGTACTAATTTCCTACTGATTAAACCCCAAGGTTTAATCCTCTTCCATTTGTTCCTCCAGACTAGGTTTTTTTTCTTGTCCCTTTTTCTTGTACTTGAGTTTTTTTCCCCATATCCCCACTGTGGACACCACCTCTTGGATTTCCTGGTGGGGATGTGGAACCACATCTGCCTGTGGTCAATCATACCAGGCACTAACAAAGCTTAGCAAGCAGAACATCCAGAGTGGGGCATCAAGGTCCTCTTAAAAACTCTTCCATTGTGCCTCCTTGAGAAGAATGGTAGTGGAACATGTTGTTTAGGCATCTTTCTGTGACAGCAGGGGGTTAAAATGTTTCTAAAATCATGGGAACTCTATACAAGAGATTCAGGGGAGGTGGAAAAAGGTTGGGCCTGGATAGGCCTGGAAAGGAAACCAAAACTACCCAGGCCCTGGAAACAAAGGTTAGGTTTTGTCTTTACTAGATCATGTACAGAAGAAACTGCACGTACATCATCGTCATATGATCAGTGATATGATTGTTATTGTAATGATTGTTTGGTGATGGAATATGATTATTATCTTAAACAAGAATAATGAGAAACCATATTTGAGGGGCCTGCTGAAAACTACAAGAATTCATACAATAGAACAATCTGGGTTTAATAATTAATATGTAGTTATATAACGAAAGGGTATAAAAATGTGTCCATTTTGAATCCATGTCGGAGTTAGATTTGGGTCTGTATCCTGTACCCCTGATTCCCAGAGCTCTTCAATAAAATCACCTGCATATAATCATTCTGTGATTATGTGTTTCAATGCTAACATTTGGGGCAGGGAGCTAAAACACTAGAAAGGAGACTGGAGAACTTCAGGAGTCCCCTTGGTGGAGAATTTCAGGAGTCCTTGGTTTATATCCTTGGTGGATATAAACCCTGTTTGTAAGGCTTGTTTGGAGGAAAACTGCAGATGGAAGATGACTGTTGAGCATTTTGAGGTAAATTGATATATTAGGAGTACTTCAGATGATGAAAATAGCCAACACACTGAGGTCTGACTGCTTTAGAAGTCAGGGGAGTCACAAGGCAGTGGCAGGATTACAGCTTGGACAAATGGGGATGGAACAAGACTTCAGGGGAGGCAGCAGTGCTGTGAGCAGCTTCCTTGAAGCAGAAAGGACTACTCATAGTACACAGTCAAGGATTTTGGGGGGCCTAGAAAGAGTAATGGATAGGTAAAAGGTGACATTGAATGAGGCTGCCCTTGTGCACAGGTCAGCCCCATCACACACGTGACTGTGCTGTGCTGGAAGGACCACGTGCCATTTGTTTTGGGCTCCCACCAAGGCAAGGAGCTGTTAATCTAGACATCTGTAGTTCATATTGACTGTGCATAACAAGGAGCAGAACGTTGCTGCTTGTAATTAATGCTATTTAACATGTAAATTTATTCACTGAGCCAAAAATGTGGTGAATATATATTTGAGTTGGTACTTCAAATATGGGCAGAATGAAGTAAGAAAGAGGTGATGTCATCATATTTATGGGGGCTCATTATAGAAATGTGTGTTTTCATAAAGCATCAGAGGCCCAGGGAGAAGGCAGTACCTTAAAAAGATAAATGTACCTCAAAAAGATAAACATACCTTAAAAAGATAAACATACCTTAAAAAAGATAGACATACCTTCAGCATGGTGTTCAATCCATGCTTTTGCTTCTTTTCCCCTCAGCTACTTAAAGCCCACTAGAAAACTGTCCTCATTAGAGTATCACTTGACAACACATCAAGTGGTTTGCTTACAACAATGGGATTTTAAAAGGAAGCTGAAGTGTAAATCTTCAAATTAAATGAATATGCCAAAATTGTTGAGATTATTTTATGAATGCTTCTCAGTGAAAGGAGAACACGGCTAGGAGGTGTGAATCTCAACATGTAAGTGTTAGTGTCTGGAAACTGTACAGAATTATTTAGCCTGTTAACCAGGTGCTCCTTGCACTTAACCTTACTTTCTAAACTCAGGCTATGCCTAATATTTACCTGCAGATAATGGGGTAAAGTTGTTAGATGTGGAGGACACCTAGTTCTTGCTTGGGCTTCTTCTATTTCCAGGCTTTGGCATTCTAACAGCTTGTCAGAGAGAGATATCTGGAATGTGATTGTTACTGTTATGGAAAATGTCTGTTACAGCATTTTTTTGCACGGATGGGAGATTTGCTCAAAATTTGTGGAAGGTATCTTGTTTTCATAGTTAAAAGCAGAATTCCTTGGAAGACGCACCCTCCATTTCTCCTTGTCCTTCTATGCCCACGGTTTGGGGGCAGAGACTAGTTTTTGGGCTGAGAAATTTTACCTTGAGATGTATAGTGATTTATAGGATGAACCTTTCTAAAAAGAGACAACACTTTACAAGAGGACACTGGTTAAATATCTATACATTTGCCTTCATTAACGTATGTAAGTATCTAGGAAACTTCCACATTTTTCAAGACTTGTAGCCTGGACTTGTTTCATTTTTTTTCACCATTTGTAAAATACATTTTTATTCTCATTTATTAGTCTTTTCCAGTCCATATTTGTGCTCATTTTAGTCCAGGCTGAAAGAAGGCGCAGCACAAAAGTCAGAGCTGTTCTTTTCATCAGTCCAGCCCTTCTTCTGGCACATTGTGCTGCTGTTTCCAAAAATACAGCTCCCCTTATGTGTCTGGAATAGTCTTTTCCTTTGTAGGCAGCCTGAGCCCTGTAAACATGGACACGGCAGGAGTCCTTTAATAAATTAGCTGTTAGCACATCCAAAACTCCTAAACGATGGGGTGTTTTGCTGCAGTGAGAGAGGAATTTTCATCAGATCAGGAGTTGCTATCACACTGGGAGTTTCAGCTCAGGAAACTGCCAGAAGTGTTATTAGCAGCAGATCCCTGGCATGCCAGGGGAACCCAGAGACCAATGCTTAACCCTTACACTGCCCCTGTTCACTTAATTGATCATGAAGAAAATGAGCATGAGATAAACCCATCCATAGGCACTGTGCAGAGAATCAGAGAGTTTTCTCTGATAACAGAGTCTCCACCCTAGAAATGCAAGCAGTCAAAAGCATTATTTTAGTGCAAGAACCTTTGGTACTGAGTGAGACCCAGCAGCAGGAGGTCAGTAGGGATACCCCATACCCATGTTCTATATAGGGTTTTATTTCCTTCCCTATATCACAGAGCAGCTTTAAACAATATGCCAGTTGCATTGGAGATGATGTAGTTGTTGGGAATAGATTCCTGCAGGGTTATAGGCGTGATCACAGTGCCTGACTCTTGAGACCTGTCTCAATAACAAGTCCTCTCATTGATTTCCTTTGCTGTTGAGGGTTGAGGTGATCAGAGGAGATGGATATAGATAAGGACATTTTCCACTTCAATGAGAGATGGTTTGAGTGTGCTGAACATCCCATTGCTTTGGAATAGAAAAATCCTCTCTTGCCTTCCAAGCTATTAATCTGTTTGTGATTACTTTATTAAAAATACCTCTGACTGTTCTTAATAGCATTGTTATTTTATAGGTTTAACCACATAATCATCCCCTGGTATTTGCTAGCTATTTTTGTTGCCTCTCATTTATTTAAACATTTAGCCATTAAAAACTTCAGTGATGCTTTCAGATAATGACCACAGGTAGTTGCTTTAACAAGAGAGTCACGAGAAAAATTGCTGTTTTCATACCAGCCCGGGATGACCATTGTAAGAAAAGCAGTGTCATATCAGGGTAAACCTCACCACTTTCAGGGGAAATCACTGAAATACCAAGCAGACAGGAGTTTAGCAGCAGAATACAGGAAAAAAAAAATAACCCAACTATTTCTTTGTAGACTATCCAGCTGTGCATTAGGAGTGGGTTGGCTCTGTAAATGGAAACAGACAGGGGGAAAGGCTGTGTGCCTGCTTAACCTCTGCTCATGCTAATGAGAAAATCCTTGGCCTGGCTTCAGTCAGTGTTGCTGTTTTTCTTGGAAGGCTGTCTGGGCATCTTACGTGGTACATAATGCACAGTGTCTGCCTGAATATGCTTTATGAAGTGTTTTGTGTAGATCTGTTCTTGGAGATTTGGCATTGTCTGCAGGGCTTTCACAGTACAGGCCTTGAAAAACAGCCACCCTCAAAAAAAAAAAAAAAAAAAAAAAAAAAAAAATAATAAAAAAAAAAATCCCAAAAATAAACCCACCAGAAAGCAGAGACCCAAACAGCCTCCCAACACACCAGTTTTGGTAATTCGATACCCCCACCCATTCCTTTGCTGTTAAATTGATGCCTTTTGGCCCTTAAAACAAGAAGCCAGACAAAAGAAGTGGAAAGGACCCCACAGCTTGAAGATTGAAGCTATTTTGGCCTCTAACAAAAGCCTTTGTTTTGAAGAAAAAATAAAAGTTTGTTAAACTACTTAAGGAGTTAATTTTCAGGCACTGAAGGCAGCTGAGCTACAAAAAACGAAAAAATTTAAAAATTATGTTAAAACAGGCATTGCAAGACCTTTTTTTTTTCTATCAGGAAATTAAAACAGTAGTTCGTGGATGCTGATTCTGATGCAGATTCAGGACTGAAGAAGAAAGTGGCCCAAGGGGCAAATTCTCCACCCTGTACATCAGCAATGATCTTCCAGTTTAATGTGTGGTTCTGCCCTTTCCTGTTTCGAGGTTTATGTGAATAGAATCGGGCAGGGGGCCGGGGTGGAGTGGAGAGGAGGAATGTGGGCTGTGTGTTCTGCTACCTTTTATTATTGATTTCCCAAAATTAGAAGTCTCTTCCTAATAGAGAGGAGGCTTAAAAGCAATCAATAGTGTTTATCTTATGAGAGGATAGTTCAACCTGCAGACTGGAGAGCGCTGTAATTCACCCCTTCCCTTTTCACTGATCGTCTCACTTAGTGCAGTGCTGCACAACAGCTCTGGGGTTTAATGCTGTAAACCCCTTAATTACACACTCCCCAAATATGTTAAAAATAATATAAATGTGTTAGTCAGGCATTTCTGGCTTTATCTCCCTCCTCCAGTGTTAAAAATGGGCGGAGATAATATTTTTCTCCTTAAAATGCGTTTATTAATCAGCTCTTACAAGGGTCGCTCGAGGGGCCAGCAGCCGGGTTCACCCTTGAGGAGGAGGGTCTTGGTCAGCTCTGCAGCTGGATGTTCCTGCAGAGCTGGAGAACTCTTCCCTCGCCAGGAGTCTCCAAGGAGTTCTGATTTCCGTTTGTTTGCCTTGAGGTCTCAACTTTTTTTTGGTATCTTTAGGTTACAGCGAGTTACAAAAATTGTATAAATCAGCTCTATTAATACTCTAGGGTATACACAGCTTAGTACTGGTTTTTGTGGGTTTAAATCTTACTTAGATTTATCTTTATAGGGGTTTTTTGGTGTTAAAAAGGGTCCCAGATTGCATTGTGATTTCTAATTTACATGTACTCTGGGGTTGCCCCAGGGGGGGCAGGGGCTGGAGCAGCCTCATGGTGGGCTGGAGTTATTTTGGAACTGGCAGCAGTGAGATGGCTGCGCTACACGGGGAGCGGGTGTCTCGGAGGTCTCACGGGTTCGATGGGGGTGGGGGGAGGCACCGGTGGCGGCGCCTTGGCGGCGATTTGCCGCCGTCTTTGGGAGCGGGTTTTTGGAGTGGGCCGGGGCAGGGGCGGGCTGTCCCGTCGGCAGAGCCACGCCGGCAGTGGCGGGGGGTATGGGATGGCCGCGCTGGCTAGGAGCAGCGGGCTGCCCTGTCGGCAGGGCCACACCGGGGGCAGGGGCACACGGCATAGCTTCGGCAGCGGCGGGGGGAAGGCGCAGGCAGCCGGCATTTCGCAGGGGTTGTAGGCTCCTCCGAGGCGGCAGGCGAGCCCGCTCCGGGGTCTGGGGGGAGGTGCAGGCTCTCTCAAGGCAGCGGGCCGCCCCCATCGGCTGTGCCACGGCAGGCGTTGGGGCCAGGACGGCCTGCTTCGGTGTCTGTGCAGGCTCTCCCAAGGGGGGGGGGGGTGGGGGGGGCTGTGGGCAGCCTCCAGCGACCAAACAGCCCCCCCTCACTGCCCCCTCCAGGGGGACCACGGAGGTGGCTCTCTACTGTTACATTACAATTTAAAATTATTACATTTAAAATATTAATACACTTAGTCCATGACAATCAAGGGTTTCAGCTCTTCAAATCTCCAACATACATCTAGGAGCTTTCTAATTTTTTTTTTTTCATCCAGTACTCATACTCTGTTTGTAACTCACTATAACTTAACTATGTGACTTGTATTGAAAAGTTGGGGGGTTTTAATTTTTTTTTTTTTCGGTTCATTTCACTTTATTCCATTTCAGCAGAGCTGTGACATCCACTTAGATATCTTTCCTGCAGTTGTTTCATGATGAGATCAAATTGCTGCTGTAGATACATCACAATAAATAACAAGTAAGGGGAAATTCACCTTGCTTTGTTTTGATGAGCTGCTCTAGCCTGGCTTCACAGGAGAGGAAAAAGAAAAAAAAGAGAAAAGGTAAAAAGAAGAGCAATAAAAAAATTCAATCAAGATAGCACTGATTCAAGGCAGATTGAACTTTTAAAATAAACACAACTTGAACAGAAAAATGATTGTTTTGAAAGTTATGATGGGGTAAAAACCCCATAAAAACTCCTAAAAACTGTGATTTGTATATTTGTCTTATTTCAACAGAAACCACATTTTGGTTCTTCTGATTGAAAGATATTTTCAATGGCTACTTTCTGTAGCTTTCTGGCTTCAAAACCTGTCCGTGGCTGTACTATTTATTGAAAAACAACATTTTCTTTTCAAGTTGTACTGATGGTCACTGAAGGAATCCTATCTGCAACACCTCCAGACTCACCAAATCTCATCCTGGACCCTCAGATCAACCAATTCACACTCACAGGAGTTGGCAATAGGCAATATGATTGAAGTAATTACCTTTCCAGATAAACCCTGATGATAGGTCAGGATGAAACCTTATATATGTAGGAAGCTCCACAAAGGCTTCCAAGGCTACAGGAAAAATTCCTCTCAAGATTATTTTTCAGTTTTCTTTTTTCTTAGTGGAGGAGAAGTTAGGGTAGTGATGGCTTTGTGGCTGGGAACTCCAGCTGACTGCAGCTCCTTGGCTTGCTCTCCATGCCTGGCAGCAGCAGGTTCTTAATTTCACTGGAATTATTCCCCAGTGCAGCATTCCAGGCTCCTGTGAAAGAGCCTCTGCAGAGAAGGGAAGCCCAGAAACACAGATCCAAGTGGCAGCACATCCTGCCGCACGTGGCAAGAAAAGTGCAGCAGCAAAAAAAGGGCTAGTTTCCAGAGCTGTTCCTTCTGCTGCTGCTGCTTCAGATCATCAGAGCTGCTTCTTCCATGCACCAGGAGGAAATGAAAATCCAGG
Source organism: Zosterops lateralis (assembly GCF_965231275.1). Classification (NCBI taxonomy): domain Eukaryota; kingdom Metazoa; phylum Chordata; class Aves; order Passeriformes; family Zosteropidae; genus Zosterops; species Zosterops lateralis. The sequence continues at coordinate 7,571,121 of NC_139764.1, forward strand.
ATCCAGGAGAAATTCTACTAAAAAAAAAATTAAAATAAAATAAAATAAAATGGTGCCTCCTTTTTCAGCACAGTAAAGAGAAAATATCCATTTAGAGATATTTATATGCAGGTAATGGCAGGAGGGAAGGGGCCTGTCTTCCATGAAGGCAGAAATGTGCAATGGTGATCACAGGTGCGCCTGGCCCAAGTCCCCTCACAATTCACAAATTCACAAAAAACCACAACTGAGTTCAGTGTGAACAAGTCACAACCAGAGGAACCTCACAAATCTTATCAGGGAGTTTCAACCTCATCTGCCTCTGCTTTGGTGTTTTTGTGGTGTTCCTCAACTTCTGAAGAATGGATAATGCAGTTTTGTGGTAATGCCAGCTCTTGTGATACTTGATGTTTCTCTGAAAGCTTGAGTTTTGAAGGCTTATAAGACAAAGATTTTTTTTAACCTATTTCACGTGTGCTTTTAATATGTTCTAGTCTTCTGTAGTTAGAAAACACAGGTGAGAACACGACCTGAGTTCCTAAAAACTCAGAAATGACAAGGCAGAAGAGATGCCCACGATTATTAGTTTGTGAAATGCTGTGAATTTTTTAAGCTGTCATCATGATTAAGGCTGTAAATATGGTGTTTCCAGGCACAGGCAGCACGAGGCAGCATGAACAGAGTGCTGTGTTAGTCCCACAGAAGTTCAATCACTCCAATAGAATTTCTTAGTAGGCAGAGTTGCCTTCTAAGGAGGAGGATGCCACCTTCATCCTGCACAATGACTGAAAAATAGTAGAAGTCCTCCTCTCCCGCAAGATAGTATCAGCTTGTCATTGATCAAGAGGCAGCTCAAACCATCAGATGACATCCCTTGAAAACTGGCATTTTTAGAGATGGCGTGTTTGAAATGTTACAGTTATAGGACTTCCATTATCTGCATTATAAATCCACATTTTAGAGAGTTGTAATTTAATTTAGAGAGTTGTAATTTAACCATATACAGTCACCGTGCTGGGACACTTGGTGTAAAAATCACAGCCCTGGAGGAGATGTTTTTACAAGAGGTCTGAGAAAATTGATTCAACTTTTTGGAGCCTTAGACATGTTCAAGTTATCTCTCAGCACATTAGTCTTACCACAGAAGTGAAATCTGAGTGAGTTACTGGACACAGGAATGTGGAGCTTTGGGTGGGTATGACACAATCAACAGCAAATAATAATTTGGTTTTGATGAATGATGTACAAGCAGGGATATGCTGTGTGGGTTTTAACATGGAACTACTGAACATTGGAGCCAGAAGCTGAATCAGGTGGAGTTGTCTCCAGGATCAGCTTTGTGGGTGCTCCATGTGTGCTTGCAGGCAAATCAGAAGTAACAAATCTGCAAGGACCTGCATGTAGGTGTTACAGTCATGTCCTCACTGTGTGCTGTGGAGAAGTGCCACAAATTACCCTTTCTGTGAGAAAAGAAAGGGTGATTTTTTTCTCTTGACCCACCAGCGAGTCAAGAACTCTCTGTCCTCTTGGTGCTCAAGGTTGCAGAGAACCAAGATTGCAAGGAATAGGTTGGAGTTATTAAAAAGAGGTGCCAGATAGACTCACATCTCTTCTGGGAGTTGGTTGTTGGGATTTAAATGGTTTATTTACTGCCTTTGCATGAGGTATGCTTTTATTCTTTTCTTTTGTTCCCCCTCCACCTGCAGCAGATATACAGCTGGTGTAGAGAGAGTATTACGTAAGTCTGTAGCTTATTATTATTGAATAATGTATATATCTGGGATGCTGACAGTGCCATATGGATTTTTTAACACTGAGCATTACTGAACCTTTGGAGCAACTTCATGAAAGTGAGGTGAAAACCATGCTGACTTTCACCAGCCCAGCCCACTGTGTCACAGCAGCTGACTCTCCTCTGCCTTCCCTGCTCCTTCCCCATTTCTGTCTGGTTAAATTGACATCTTTGAGATAAAGATGTTGCTTTCTGAGTGGGAAAGACTAAGAGAGTGCCACAGAGCCAGGTAGAATTAGAGCAGGAGCTGAGAAATGTTTTGACAGGCTAGGAGCACCTTTCATTTTGAGCATGGAGCCCCCCCAAAGCTCAGCTTGGCTACAGCCAAGCCAAGTCCTGCGCAGCCACTAAAGATTGTTTTTGGGTTTGAATTACATCATGCTGGGAGCTGCTGTGGGATCTCTCTGTGTTTACTTTATGGATAAGATATGCAGTGTAGCTGCCCCTCCCCGAAAAGTTTGTAAGCTGACACAGTAAACCCTGTAAAAGGTTTCATCTGTTCAAAGCCAGTCAGTTCAAATATCCTTCTTTTTTTTTTTTTTTTTTTTTTTTTTTTTTTTTCTTCAAAAACCTCTGAATTAATTTCTCTGTTTCAAGTAGAGCAAATCAGTCCAAACTTGACAGAGCAGTGTTGACCACTTCAGATATTTCCCCCTCTTGTTTTCCTTTCTCCATTAATTGAGGACTAAAAAATGGTGCTGAATAAATATACCTATCAGTCATCAAGGGTGTAGTAGGAGGAGTTATTAATAGAGATGGGTGCAGTGTGTTAGAGACAAGGCTCTTGAAAACTCTTTAAATCTGAACATCCGGAAAGACTTTCACCAGAGAAATTCTTGGCTGGGTTAATCCCACACAGACTAATTTATATTATGGATAGGCATGTGCTTAAGCAAATATAAGGCAGCATAAAATATCTCCTGATTTGAGAGCTATAACAAGGACAGAGTGTATTCCAGGAGGCTGGAAACACAGGGCTGACCTGTTCACAGGTGGTACTCAGGCCAGCTGTAAGTCATCACTGTTCCTCTTAACTAATCAGGAGAATGATGTAGTTTTACTGGTTTCTGGTTATTTTAGACTCTCCCCTGTGAATGTGATCATGGAGAAGCAATTTTGTGCAAGGCAGGGATAGCCAGGCTTATTTTTTTCGAGACAGATGCAACAGATGTGCTTGTGGGTACAAAACATGATCCTTGTGAAAGCTCTCTGAGAGAGAGCAAGAAAGGGAAGGAAAACTCATGGTCACCTCCTCAGTCACAAAGGATGGAGGGGGAGGAAAAACAAAGTCCAGTCAGAGGGGGATTGGAGGGATAGCAAATCACAGCGATGATAGGGATAGATAAAGATGGCACCATCAAGTTCTTACATAATCACCTTTTCATGTGATCTCCTTTTCACCAGGAGATCAGTAAATAATCTGAGATCTACAGCTCTCACAAAGGTGAAAGGGAATGCCAATCCTGTGTTACATCGGTTACACCTGCTGCATCTTGAAAAGGTCAAAGGGAATGAGTTAAATCATGGCTAACACCAGTGAGCCACTCTTCTCAAATATTTTGTGCAAATGAGGAGAATGCAATAAAATGTTTACAATCTCTCTATACAAAGTAAATTACAGAGTTTTGACAGAACTGTGTACCTGGTATGTATTGTGAAGGACTCGGTAATGAATGTGTTGCAGAAAACTTCCAGCTGGAGTCCAAATAGGACCATTTAAAGATGTTTTACTGAACAGAAGTGCCAAATCTCTAGGTTAGGTTTTGGCAGTGAACCAAAAATACTTTCCACAAGAAGTGATTATTATGTATGATTCATACAGTGCGTCCACATGAGTGAAAATAACACTGCTTAGCTCTCAGTGCCTCAAAGTGCTTTTACATTTTCAAAGTGCTGTGCACACATTACTTAATTAATGGAATAAAATGAGTTACAGTTTTATGCATTTAGTGCTGACATTTTGACAATAAATGGTTTTGGAGACTTTATATGCATCAGTGCATTTGAGCAGCTTGTATAAATTGTTCTGATGTTCTCAATTGTATTTGAGCAGTATCTTAGTAATTTAGATGCTTTTTTACCCTCATGATGAACAGGTAGATAGAACGAAGGTTATTTGTTGGTAGCAACGTACCATAAAAAAAGGCAACTTCTTGTTCTTTCTAGTAAATCATAAATCTGCTCACTTGCTCGTGCTCTGCAATCCACAGCAGAACTAAACACACTGGTGGAAGTCAAAACCCACTAAGAGCCATTGTTAGCATCCTAACTGCAGAAACAGATCTCCATGCAGAAGATGGATTTTGTGGAAATGGTATACCCAATGTTAGGCACAGGGACTTGTTTGCCTGGAACATCTGCTGGCTGTTTTCAGAGGACTGTCAGCTTATTACCATCTATTAAAATCAATTTTAAGCCAATTCCTTAGAGATGAATCTCATTTTTCCCCTATGGATCCTTACGAAAAGTGTTGGCATACTGTGGACATTTAAATCCCATTGTTTGGTTGTTTCTTTTTCCTGAACAACCTATATCAGAGCTGCAATATCCTCTGTGGAAGGCATCTGTCAGTCATATCAAGCTGCCTTAATGACCTTTTACATGAGGATATTTTGGCTGGATTGCTGTCCCAGCTCCTGATGCCAAATCTATAATCATATCTGCTCTCAAGAACAGATCTTATTGTTCCCAGCCTCTCACAGCTAGAGACATCCTAAAAGAAGGCTCTTTCTGCAGCCATTCCATGAGTCGAGCCAGTCATCCTGAATGTTTGGGCATAAGTATTTTACATCTGATTTGCCTGGCTTGGTGCTCATTGTTCCTCCTGACATCCCTTCTGATCGGCAAGAAACATGCAGAGGTTGCATTTAGGTCATGCAAACTCCTGGCATGGAGATTCTTTCAGGATGCTGGGAATTAAGCATTGCAAAATCTTACAAAGATAACTCATGGTTCTACAGTCACTATTTAACAAAAATGGCATTATTTTGTTCAACCTAGCTGAGTGTTTCAGGTACAAATAGGGTGTAGACATGCAGTAAGCAAATGGTCCTGAGTTGATCTCATTTTTAGAAGATACTCTGGAGCGAGCATCCTGGAAATGGAAGTATTTTTTCTAGCAGTACTGGAAATTTGACAGCATCCTTTTTTGTCTGGTTCTGTCTTCTTCTGATGGTGAAAACATTATCTCCAGCATTAGAATGAGACACATACAGTATTTAAGAAAAATCAGTCTTTGTCCTTGGAAAATGGTCTTTAATAGCTTGCATTAATGAGATTAATTTGATCTCTAAATGACAAATAACTTAATCATAAAACATTTTCTTCAAGGAGAGAGATTAGGCAATATTTACATAAATGAGATTCAGTAGAGGTTTTAGTAGAGAGAAATGGTTTCAGAGCTGTTTCAAGTTATGCCACGGGGCATTTTTTCTTAGGAAAGCAGGTCTGTTACTCCCTCACTTCACTTCCACAACAGGAGTTTTAATCACCTCATTGGGTGGGGATTAATAACTTTCTGCACTAGTTTTATCTCTACCCATGCTCTTCTCAAACAGAATCTCTATTGAGGTGTTGGGAGAAGAGTTTGCAGTACATTGCTGCAGGTTAGGTGAACGCTTTTCATCCCCTGAAAGTGCAGCTTTTTTGACATCTGTTGAATTTTTGGAAACCTAGATGCAGTCAGACAAAATTGGTGTTCAAGTGCTGCTGTCATCTTCCCAGCAGGGTGGGAAACATTTGGTTGCACTGACCCAAAACCCCTGTGAAATCATCAGCCTTTGGATAAAGGGTGACAAATGTGAACATTAATGGAGGATGAAGGTGAGAGTGATGAAAGAAGTGATAGCAAACAGGGGAAATACTCAGTGGGAGTTTTCTTCTGGACTGCTCTCATTTACATTAGGTTTGAAAGACTTCATCAAGTCATGCGTTTTGAAAAGCTTTCTGAGGTGAAACTTCCTGGGTTTTAGATGCTTATATAATTTTGTACGTGGGAGTCATCTGTCCTGTTTTGATGAAAACACTTCAAAAAGTTGAATTTTAAACCAACTTTGTAAGATCCAGCCTGACTTTTTTTTTTTTTTTCCTTTGTCAATAATTTAGAAAATAACATGAAAACAGCTGGAAAGTATCCCAGTCCCTGAGGTGGGGTGAAACCTTTCCTCAGCCTCAGTGAGAAAATTGTTGCAGAGTTTAGCATGATTGCCATTTTTATCCTGCCTCTAACAGTGCACTTAAAAAGTCATTTAAACTTTTGAAACCATCATCATCTTCCAGGAATTGTTTCTCCTGCCCTTTTTCTGCAGTTCAACTATTGTGCACCCTTCAGGAGCCTCAGCAACAGCAGCAGGGAGCTTTGCTTTCCAGGACAATGGATTCCCATTGCTTTTCTTGCTGCCTCCTCCTGGCACTGGCTCTAGCATCCAAACTTAA